>NC_090451.1:693262124-694462124 GCF_031143425.1 Pleurodeles waltl
GTTTCCTCTTTACACTGGGTCTAAAAAAGAATGTCATAGAAAAAGAGAAAGATCTGGCCTCTGGATGGAGTCCCAATTCATAGGACTTTATGCTGCTAATGCCAGTCAGACAAATGGGAGATCTGCCCCCAACAAGAAAATAAATTACCTAACTGTAAGTACCATTCTCCAGTTTAGGTATCTTTCACAGATTCAACCATGTGAATCTATGAAACATCTAGATACAGGAAAAATATATGTTTGAATGTAGACGTAGCACTACCTTAGCAAAATCTCAAATTGTGTTTTTGCTGGAGGATATCTTCTTGCAATGTACAAATACAGGTGATGTCAGGAGAGTGTGGCTTCACGGGCATATAGCTTTTTTCCTAGAGCAGCAAAGAGGAGATAGCAACTCTTTGGATGGCTTCTACAAAGTCGACACCAGTTGAAAGGTGTCAGACAACTCCACTGTATGGAGAACTTAGTGCTCCAAGATTTCATTTATAATGCTTGGAGGCAAGTCACACAGTAACTCAAACTGCAGAAGACACTAAGGTGGTCATTATGACCCTGGCGGTATTACAATGGCAGGGCCAAAACGACTGGAGCACCGCCAACAGGCTGGCGGTGTCTCCCGGCGTATTTTGACCCCGGCGGTAGCACCGCGGTCGCACCGCCGGGGTCGGCGGTTTTCCGCCACAATGGCCCCGGCGGTTGTAATCCGCCAGGACAGCGCTGCTTGCAGCGCTGCCCAGGGGATTACGAGTCCCCGACCGCCAGCCTTTTTCTGGTGAACTGAACCGCCAGGAAAAGGCCGGCGGTACGGGGAGTCGTGGGGCCCCCTGACAGGGCCCCATGCGGCTTTTCACTGTCTGCTGTGCTGACAGTGAAAAGCGCAATGGGTGCAACTGCACCCGTCGTACGGACGCAACACCACCGGCTCCATTTGGAGCCGGCTCCCATGGTGCGGCCCACATCCCCGTTGGGCCGGCGGGCGGAAACTTGGTTTCTGCCCGCCGGCTTAGCGGGGATGTCCAAATGGGCACAGCGGGAGTACGGCCGCATTAGCGGCTGCACGGCGGTTACAGCTTGGCGGGTAGCGGTAGCCGCCCGCCAATGTTGTAATGAGGCCCTATGTGTTTCAGACCTTGAGCAAGACATTGCAGACTTCTAACCCTTCTTCTCTGGACATCTGCCATGCAAGAAGGAGGCACTCTGATTACCAGATGCCTATATTACTCCCTAAGTGTCACTGTCCAAGAGGCATACAGATGATAGGTATTTAGAGGCTGAGAAGGAGGATGCTTTGGTTGGTTCAGGCAAGGTAGTTTCCTACAAAGCTAACCTGAAGTGAGTCCTACAGGGGCAGTTCAACTGCTCTTCTGTATGAACAAGTGGACATAAAAAAGTAATCCCAGATCCAGCACTGTATATGGAAATGAGAATAAGGGATATAATCCTGGCCCCCTGATATACCTCAGTAAAATATTATTGTCCAGAGATTTTCATTTTTTATTTACGTTTTGGATCATTGGATAAGTAATTTAGCTTGGGTAGACATTGCTGATCTGCGCTGAATGTTTCTGGATGACCCTTTTAAAAATGGTGGACGTGTTGTAGTGATGATGTAGTATTTCAGGAACCATGACACCTCTGTTCTTTATTTTGGTGTAAAAACATAGGTTTTGGGGTCAAGTAGTCTTATAGAGAAAGAAAATAATTCCTCAGGGCAAACCCTTTCCGCTGTTTTCCAAAATGAAGGCTATAATGGAGGAAGAAGAGACGTATATAGATATGATAAAAATAATAATGGTTTTTAATCCAGATATGATGAGTATACCTTGTAACAAACCAACATAATAAGTTCCACTCAGTACTGACTGGATAGTTTTGCTTCCAAAGATTTTGGCCTCAATAATTGCACTGTCTATGTAACATCCACTGAGATAACTTTCTGCACACTGCAATACAACTTGTCATGTGGAAAACAACCGTCATTGTATAAAGATCATCGAATTCTAATGGATTGCTCATACAAATGCCAGCTACAATACAGAAAACACCTTCATTGAAGAAAATTGGTGGGATAGGTTGGTCTTCTTGCTGAGCATGAACATTTTGGAAATTCTATACTGTTGGATAGTTTGTGACTGGAGATAGTATTACTGGTAAAAACCCAACCGCCTTCATTGGGACAGTATTCTGGAAGATCATAGCATAAATTCCAGCCCACAGAGGACCTGGCTTCATCCTTCAGTACACACCGAATAAGCTATATGATACATTCATTTAAATCGGCTTTGCAGACCGCAGCATCAGGTAGAAGAAGATCCATGATCCATGTCCTCAGCCACTTTGAAACCTTCTGGTAGACTGGCACATGATGATGGTTTGTAGTGATTTTGCACATGTTGGCAAGGCAGCTGGGTTATAAGTTTGCAGCTTCGTTTGTTTATGCCTGCAGCTGACAGCTTGTTTTCCAGCAGCTACTTCATTGTTACAGTCTTGAAAAAACACCATGGCAGTATCATATGTGCTGGATGTTCTAGACAAAGAAGAGCTGTCTTCAAATTATCACGAGCAGCATGTGTAAATGCTTTCCTGGTAAAGTGACTTGGAAATGGTGTGCTGTTGGATTCACAAGATTTTACAGCATGAGCTGCTAACAAAATTCCTGCCCAGTACTGTAGAGAATCTTAGTTTGTTTTAATGGGATAACAGGAGTTAGCTTAGCCTTTGGCTTGCAGACTCGTGCCCCCGTCACCTAGTGACTTTTAACCTACTTAGCTTGCTCTGTCTAAGAACATTTATTTAATTAATTCTTCTAAGATGGCTGCCTTGTTTACAGTTAGGCTCTTTTGTTTAGAGTTATGTTATCAGTGTCACCACGCTAAGGCGTCAACTCATGCGACAAAGACAAACAAACTGTAGGTGCTCACATTAGAAATTACTGTCCCAAGCATGCAGTGTTATCTATTGTTTGGGAACAACCTATGTCAGGGGTCCAAGTAGATCTGTATAAATACATCACACTTTAGACAGATAATCAGAGGGATTCTTACCAGATACCATAGCTGCTATTGATGCTGCACATTGCCTTGGCGCTGACCTGGACTTCGTGTTCTTCCGAAGTCTGAGCTCAAGACCTCATTTCAAGGTAACAAGGGTTGGGGGCTCCTTCCAGGGACATGGCACTGGTATATTAGGTTTAACATACACAGCTCTCTTCTAGGTAGAAGGTTAGGCCTATCACGATAGGGTACTAGGACATATTATATACTTTAAGTCTTTCCATGCTAATGCAAGATGGTGGGGGTCTTCATAATCATGACTCTCGTCTTTACAATTCTATTTCTTGCACTGTTCATTATCCTTATCATTGCAGCCCATGCGATTTACCGCAGATTGCAGATTGTATTAAATAAAGACTATTGAAACATTACTGCATCTTCCTTATTGCCTCTGTTTGGTTGAGACATGATATATCTGTGAGAAAGGGGTAATCTCTGTTTAACAACAACACTCCCTGAGATGTCATACTTCTGAGTCCATGTGTAACGGCTGCCACAAATCACCTTTGACAGTTTGGGTTTTTGGTGAGGTACTTCTAGTGAGCTGGAAGGGTTGGGACTACAGTTTTGACTTGATGTAGGATAGGCATAGTCACCTACAAACATAAGTACTGTCATCCTTGAACCAGCAGTCTTGCCCAAAGCAAGAGTCCAAACTACAACAGTACTATGTCATTGTAACTTGTTGATACACCAATCCTATTCATGCAAGTGATTAGCTCTCTACTTTTGCACTTGCCATAGATTGCATGGGCAGTCATCATGTGTAGCAGGGTTTTCTTTTTGCCGTGATGTAATTCATAAAACATGATTTGGAAAAGCCAGTATATGTACACAGCATAAGCCTGCCGGTTCACAGGATTATCTTCCACTTTGCTTATATCTTCAAAGCCATCATCAATGTTGTCGGCTTCTGTT
Organism: Pleurodeles waltl; assembly: GCF_031143425.1. Taxonomy (NCBI): domain Eukaryota; kingdom Metazoa; phylum Chordata; class Amphibia; order Caudata; family Salamandridae; genus Pleurodeles; species Pleurodeles waltl. The sequence goes on from NC_090451.1 coordinate 693,266,096, forward strand.
CTGAACTCAAGAACTTTAGTTTGTGACAGTTTTGCTTTGCTGATATTAAACAATGATGTAAAAAATATTAAGACAACATCACGCATTCTTGTTGACTCCCATGATTTGCTGAACTCTAGGGTATCACAAAATGTGTCATTAAGTCCAAAACCTAAATCTTTCAGGACAATTCTTAATATGGTTCCTACTGATTTTACTGCATCCCGTGATCTTATTTTGGCAGCAAGAACTTCAGGAGTCAAATCAGCTGAGAACACCATAGTGGCTCATTCTTCTTGTTAGGCTGACAAAAACAAATTCTGTCATTGTACATTCTCACCAGAAAACTCTTAATTTCATTATTATGGATCAATACAGTTTCATCAATGTTAACCATTATTTCTCTGATCTCACCGTTAACCCGTAGCCAGCGCTCAATAGTGCCTTTAAAACTTAATTTGCTTTTTCAAAGCGTGCAAACTTAACTGAAGGCTGGTGGTTACATTGCTACTAGGAGCTCATTGTACAGTTATATTTTCGAATGTATACACTCATGCAGTTTGGACGGGTATAGAAATCCGCTTCAAATACAGTCACCTTGCAGTTTAGCTCACCTACTCCGCTGACAACTTCAACTTGGAAGAAACTAGCTGCAGATAAAAACATGAGTGCCCTTTGAGACTCACATGCTCTGTACTTTGTTCTTTCGTCAATCCCTTTGGCCGTTATTCTGGCTAAACCACAGATAACACATAGAAGAGCCTCTGCTTTCTGATCAATTGTTGGAGGTGGACTAGGCATCAATCTTCTAAATGGTTGAGCACTGGGTTTGGTTGTCAACGTTTTCTCAGAAGACTCTGATTCTTTATGTAATGCATTGGTTTCTGCTATTTTGTAAAAATATTTTTCAGTCTTTTTTCCTTTGTATAAGACTTGTAGAACTTGTTGTTACAATGATAAAATATTTGTTCCACTTCAGCCATGAGTTTCAAGCTTTTGTTAACTCTCTTCTGTTGGTAAAAATGGATAAGTTACTTACCTGTAAATCCTAGTTCTCTTCCAGGGGTATCCTCATCAAAGTCATAAAGAACGAGTTACTTACCTTCGGTAACGACTTTTCTGGTGGATACATTAGCTACCTGTGGATTCCTCACCTAATGAATACTCCCATGGCGCCAGCATTCGACGGAAATCTTCTTACTAGTCTCTGCACGTCGACGAGGACGTCACTCTTGCCCACGCGACGCCGTCTGACGTCATACAGGCAATAAGAGGTCCTCGCCGACGTGCCGATGACAGTACCAACATTTTTTACGTGCATGAGAATAATAATAACCCAATGTAATGAAAGAGCAAAGCAACATCTCTTAATATTGTAAATCACACAACATTGCAATAAAATAGCTGTAGATTTAATATAACCTTCTTTTTTTTTTTTTTTTTAAACAAATAAATATATTTATACATACAAATCATGGATATACACAATATATATAGATTTATATATAAATATACACATATATACAAATATCATATATGCAAAATGTATTGCAACTTTGAAGACCAAAAGGAGCACACTCAAGGATTGCTTGGAGAGACCAAAAAGGCAACGGGGAGGCGGGTGGGACCGTGAGGAATCCACAGGTAGCTAATGTATCCACCAGAAAAGTCGTTACCGAAGGTAAGTAACTCGTTCTTCTGATGGATACAACTACCTGTGGATTCCTCACCTAATGAATAGAGTCCCAAAGCAGGACCACGCCCGGCGGTGGGTGCCTAAATGGTCAAACCAAGAAATCCTGCAGCACTGACCGTGCAAAATGACCGTCCCTTCTGACCTCAGAGTCCAAACAGTAATGTTTCACAAAAGTGTGAAGGGACGACCAAGTTGCGGCCTTGCAGATGTCGACCACACGAACACCCCTGGCCAAGGCCGAAGAGGCCGACTTAGCTCTGGTGGAATGAGCTCTAATGCCCTCAGGCGGATCCTTCTTTGCCAAAGAGTAACAGATTTTAATGCAAAGAACAACCCACCTGGAGAGTGTTCTCTTGTGGACTGCCTTTCCTTTCCTCTTGCCCACGTATCCGACAAACAGCTGATCCTCCAGCCTGATATCCTTCATTCTGTCGATATAGAAGCTCAACGCCCTTTTTGGGTCCAGGCAATGTAGTCTTTCTTCCTCCTTTGAAGGATGAGGCGGAGGATAAAACGTGGACAAAGTGATTGTCTGAGCCAAATGGAAGGGTGAAACAACCTTCGGAAGGAAAGCAGCCTTGGTCCTCAACACCACCTTATCCCCATAAAACGTTATATAAGGGGGTTTAACCGATAAGGCCTGCAACTCACTCACTCTCCTTGCAGATGTTATAGCTACCAGGAATACTGTTTTAATAACCAAATACCTTAAAGGGCAAGAATGCATAGGCTCAAAAGGGGACCCCATAAGGAAAGTCAGGACCAAGGACAAATCCCATTGAGGCATAACGAATGGTTTTGGAGGATATTGATTCAGAAGACCTTTCAAGAATCTGAGAACAATAGGGGATTTAAATAACGACGGTTGGTCTGGAAGACAAATGAAGGCTGACAAGGCCGACAAGTAACCCTTAATGGTAGCCACTGCACAACCTTTCTGCGCTAGAGACAGTGCAAAAGACAAAACATGTGACAGATGAGCATGTAAGGGATCAATCTGTCTCTCTCCACACCACATTACAAATTTAGACCACCTATTAGCGTAGATAGATTTAGTGGAGTGTCGCCTGGCCGCTAAGATAACATCCACTACATCAGGCGGGAGAGAGAAGGAACTCAGGTTGCCCCGTTCAATCTCCAAGCATGTAGGTGCAGACTCTGGAGGTTGGGGTGTAAAACCTGCCCCTGCGACTGCGAGAGGAGGTCTGCCCTGAGAGGGAGACGGAGCGGAGGGCACAGTGAGAGTTGGAGAAGGTCGGAGTACCATACCCTCCTTGGCCAATCCGGAGCTATTAAGATGACTTGGGCCCGGTCTTGGCGAATTTTCCTCAACACTCGAGGAATCAAGGGTATGGGGGGAAACGCGTAAAGCAACTGGTCGCACCAGGTTATCTGAAACGCGTCCCCCAACGCTCCCTACATCGGATACTGGAGGCTGCAGAATAACGGGCAATGCGCGTTCTCCTGAGTGGCAAACAGATCTATCCGAGGAAACCCCCACATCTGGAAGATTAAACAGACTTGATCTGGATGGAGACGCCACTCGTGGTCTGCCGAGAATTGGCGACTGAGACTGTCCGCACGTACATTCAAGACCCCGGCCAGATGATTTGCCACCAAGCAAATCTGATGGTCCTTTGCCCAGGACCATAGCCGAAGAGCTTCTCTGCAGAGAAGGTACGACCCTACTCCTCCCTGTTTGTTTATGTACCACATCGTGGTAGTATTGTCCGTCAGGACCTGTACCGACTGACCACGAAGGGATGGGAGGAAGGCCTTGAGAGCCAGACGTACAGCCCGTAACTCCAACAGATTGATATGAAACACCTGTTCCTCTGGAGACCAAAGCCCTTTGATCTCCAGATCCCCCAGATGAGCTCCCCATCCTAGGGTGGAAGCATCCGTTATTACCGTGGCCACTGGTGGCGACTGCGCGAACGGCTTTCCCTGTGAAAGATTGTTGCCCGCAATCCACCACTTCAATTCCACAGCAGCATCTCTGGAGATCTTGACAGTACCTTCTAAATCTCCCTTGTGTTGAGACCACTGCCTTCGGAGGCACCACTGAAGAGCCCTCATGTGCCAGCGAGCATGCGTGACCAACAGAATGCAGGAGGCGAACAGACCGAGCAGACGAAGGACCTTGAGGACTGGAACTACCGCTCCATTTCGAAACATTGGAACCAATTCCTGAATATCTTGAATCCGCTGAGGCGGAGGAAAGGCTCGACTCAATGTTGTATCCAGTACTGCCCCTATGAACAGGAGGCGCTGAGAGGGCTCCAGGTGAGATTTGGGCACGTTCACCGAAAAGCCCAGGTCGAACAACAACTGGGTTGTTGACTGCAGATGATGCAACACAAGCTCCGGGGACTTGGCTTTGATCAACCAGTCGTCCAAGTAAGGGAATACTGCTATCCCCTTCCTTCTGAGCTCCGCCGCAACCACTGACATCACCTTTGTGAAGACTCGAGGTGCTGAAGTAAGACCAAACGGGAGGACCGCAAACTGATAGTGCTGCGACCCTACCACAAACCGGAGATACTTCCTGTGCGACTTGAGTATCGGGACATGAAAGTAAGCATCCTGCAAGTCGACAGACACCATCCAATCTTCCTTGTTCAACGCCAAAAGCACCTGTGCTAGGGTCAGCATCTTGAACTTTTCCTGTTTGAGGAACCAATTCAAGATCCTCAGATCCAGGATTGGTCTCAACTGACCATCCTTTTTGGGAATCAGGAAGTATCTTGAGTAACAACCTCGACCCTTTTCCTGCTCTGGGACCAACTCTACCGCGCCCTTTGAAAGGAGGACTTGAACCTCCTGTTCTAGCAACAGGAGGTGTTCTTCTGAACAATAAGATGGGCGGGGCGGGAAGAGGGGCGGGAACTCCCGAAAGGGAAGGGCGTAGCCTTTTCCCACAATGCCGAGAACCCAAGTGTCCGTTGTGATAGACTTCCACTTGTGGAGAAAATGCTGTAATCTTCCCCCTACAGGAGAGGAGTGAGTGGGAAACGGTGGAAGCCTAAGGCTGCTTCCCCTGCTGCACCCCTCCAGAGGACGAGGAAGAGGCAGAGTGCTGTTGAGAGGCTCCTCTGGTACGGACCCCACCCCTCCCCCTCCCTCTAAATGACCTATAGGGGAGGGAAGAGGCGGGTTGCTGGAACCTCCCCCGAAAGGAAGAGGAATAAGAGCCACGCCCAAATCCCCGAAACCTCCTGAAAAATCTAGAAGAGGCAGAGGAAGAAGGAGCTTGCAGTCCTAACGATTTGGCTGTGGCTCTGCTCTCCTTAAATCGTTCCAAGGCCGAATCTGCCTTGGCTCCAAACAGTCTGTCCCCATCAAACGGGAGGTCCAGCAGGGTCGACTGCACATCCGCAGAGAACCCTGAGTTTCGGAGCCAGGCCTGTCTTCTTGCCACCACAGCCGTGCCCATCGCCCTGGCCACTGAGTCGGTCGTGTCCAGCCCAGACTGGATAATCTGGGTCGCGGCAGCCTGGGCGTCCGAGACCACATCCAAGAGACCCTGGGGGAGCTCCGTAAATGAAGACGAAATATCATCCATCAGAGCATGGATGTACCTCCCCAGAATGCACGTTGCGTTGGTGGCCTTCAACGCCAAACTGCATGACGAAAATATTTTCTTGGACTGCGCATCCAGTTTCTTGGAGTCTCTGTCTCCAGGCACCGTCGGGAAGGAACCAGGCGCTGACTTTGAGGAACAGGAGGCTTGCACCACCAAGCTCTCCGGCGTAGGGTGTCTAGAGAGAAAGCCAGGGTCAGATGGTGCAGCTCGATACCTCCTGGCCACAGCCCTATGAACGGCCGAGGAAGACACCGGCTTCTTCCACACCTCCAACACCGGATCCAGCAAAGCCTCATTAAATGGCAAGAGAGGCTCAGCTGCAGCAGAGGCCGGATGCAATACCTCTGTCAGCAAATTCTGCTTCGCCTCTGCCACCGGCAAAGGCAGGTCCAAAAAGCTCGCTGCCTTCCTCACCACAGCATGAAAGGAAGCAGCCTCCTCCGTATATTCCCCTGGAGATGAAAGGTCCCACTCAGGGGAAGTGTCCAGCCCACTGGCTGTATCCAGACCATGCAGTCCGTCTCCAGAGTCCTCAATCTCTCCCTCCTCTAGGACTCGCTGGTACTCCTGCTCTTCTAAAAGACGGAGAGCACGCCTCCTCGAATGAAGTCTCTCCTCGATACGCAGAGTCGACATGGCCTCCGCCGACGTCAGAAGCATCTGACGCCGCGTCCGGCGCCACAGGCAGCTGCGGCGCCGAGGCAGGAGCCGGAGGACGAGGTCTTGGAGCCGATGGACCAACCGGAGTCACAGGGCAAAATCCTGACTTTGACGGAAGGGCAACCTCCGGGGCCGAAACATCCGAAGCCACCGGAGCGGCCACCGACGCCGACACCGGCGCCGAGCCCACATTCCCAAAAGGGAGAAAGGGCATAAAGGGTGCCGGACGAAGAGGCGCAGGATCACCCAACGAAAAGGCCAAGGGCCCCGAAGGACCAGCCGGAGCAGCTCCTGGAGCCATCTGCTGAAAGATGGTATACATCGCATTAAGAAACGCGGTACTATCGGCTCCAGGAGTGGGAAAAGCCGGATACTGGGGTGCCTGGATCGAGGGCGACCCCGACGCCGGCCTCGACGTCTGCGACGCCGGAGAAAACACAAGAGGCTGCACCACCTCAATCACCGACGCCTGACCAGGCGAAGTCGGTGACGCCAGAGAGGGCAACGGCGTCGAAGGATGCGGCGTGACCGTGGGGCTGACCTCCCAAGTCTTCCGACGCCGAGCCGAAGGTGACCTCGAACGAGACTCCTTGCTGGAATTACGTCGTGAGTCTCTACGGCGCCGGGAGTCTCGATGACGCCGGTGAGACCTTGGCGAAGAAGACTTCTTATGATGTTTCTCCTTCTTCTTTGACTTTGCCATGAATAACTTGGCCTCACGCTCTTTGAGGGCCTTCGGATTCATGTGTTGACATGAATCGCAAGTCGAGACGTCGTGGTCGGAGCTCAAACACCATAGACAGTCGGAGTGAGGATCTGTAACTGACATCTTGCCCCCACACTCTCGACAGGGCTTGAAACCCGACTTCCTCTGAGACATTATTACCGCAGAGAAGACTACGCAGCAGACAATACACTGTAACCACGAAGGTAACAGTAGCTCCCTCGAAGATAACCATTTCGAATGCACGGAAAAAAGGGAACTGTCATCGGCACGTCGGCGAGGACCTCTTATTGCCTGTATGACGTCAGACGGCGTCGCGTGGGCAAGAGTGACGTCCTCGTCGACGTGCAGAGACTAGTAAGAAGATTTCCGTCGAATGCTGGCGCCATGGGAGTATTCATTAGGTGAGGAATCCACAGGTAGTTGTATCCATCAGAACATTGAATATTCCCACCCTTGTGCGGGGACCCCGGAGCATATATAAAATATACACATATTATACATGTGTAACAAACAGTCATGCAGGCTATCATGTTAAAAACAGGCTAAAATGCTTTATTTCTATGAAGTTTTTTTTTTTTTTTTTTTTTTTTTTTTAATTAAATACTACAATAGAGCATAAATATGTACCCAAACTCCTAAAACTAGGCTTAGGGAAGTAAGCAGTAGCAAACTCTAGAGAAAAAATAGAAAAAACTGCATTGAAAAACAATGAAGCATTCTTAGCCAATAGGCTGCATGCAGGTTAACACAGGAGAACCATAAAAACTTTGGCACCGTGCCTTTAAGACCCTGAGCACCTCCAGTATCCCACCATGCCTCAGGGGTGAAGGAAAGGTGACAGTTGGTTCACAGTTAGGTCAGTTCTTTTTACGGTGACAATTTGTATAACTGATTCAAAACACAGACTGTCCTGCACTTCTAGGAGACGTGCGTCCGGGGAGGAGGGTGGGTTGTTTATGACTTTGATGAGGATACCCCTGGAAGAGAACTAGGATTTACAGGTAAGTAACTTATCCTTCTCTTCCAGGGGATCCTCATCAATAGTCATAAACATTGAATAGATTAGCAAGCCCATCCCTAAACCCAGCGGACTGTCGGATAGAAGTGCAGGAATAGATATGTCTTACGCAAATAGATTTCTTAGAGAGGCCTGCCCCACTTGGGCATCCGCTCTTGCATCTGAGTCTAAACAATAATGTCTTGTAAACGTATGGACAGACTTCCATGTAGCAGCCTTACAAATCTCAGATATCGGAACATGGTTAAGGAGAGCAGCAGTAGCCGCTTTACCCCTTGTGGAATGCGCTCTAGGCCGCGCTAGTAATTGCTTATTAGCTAGCTGGTAAGTATTAACAATACAAGAAACTATCCATCTTGATATTGTTCGCTTAGATGCTGCCTCTCCTGTCCTTAAATGACCATAGTTTACAAACAAGCGGTTAGAGTGTCTAATCGATTTTGTCTTGTCCAGATAAAATTTTAGCACTCTTTTCAAGTCTAATGAATGCAATGCTTTCTCTGCCGGAGTCTCCGGATTGGGAAAAAACGTCGGTAAAGATATGGTCTGATTAATATGGAATTCGGACAAGACCTTCGGAAGGAAAGATGGGTGAGTTCGTAGAACCACTCTATTGTCATGAAAAACCGTGTACGGTTCTTTTGAAGACAAGGCCTGGATCTCACTGACCCTCCTCGCTGAAGTAATGGCCACTAGAAAAGCCGTCTTCCACGTAAGGTGTTGTAAAGAGGCCTTATGTATAGGCTCGAAAGGAGGGCCCATAAGTTTTGCCAGGACTATGTTCAGTTCCCATGGAGGAGAAGGCCTCCGAATTGGCGGAAAAACTTTCTTTAAACCTTCTAAGAAATCCTTGACTACAGGTTTTGTAAAGAAGGATTCCTGAGAGGGTGACTTGCGATAGGCTGTAATAGCAGACAAATGTACCTTAATAGATGATACCTGCAGACCGGACTTCGCTAGATGAAGCAAATAGGACAGTATGACATCCTCCTGCGCCCGTATGGGATTATGACCTTGCTGACAGCACCATATGTAGAATCTCTTCCACTTAAAAGCGTAAGAACGCCGCGTGGAAGGCCGTTTGGACTCTTTCAAGATGTTCATGCACTCCTGCGAGAGCCCTAGGTGCCCATACTGCAGGAATTCAGGAGCCATGCTGTTAAGCTCAGAGAGGGTAGGTTGGGATGTAGAATCCTGCCCTCCATTCTGCTCAGAAGATCCGGTCTGCACGGCAGCCTCCTGTGAGGTTTTTCCGACAGGTTGAGGAGATCCATGTACCAGAATTGTCGGGGCCATTGTGGCGCTATAAGAATCATTCTGGTCCTGGATCTGTAAAGTTTGCTGATCACTGCCGGAATGAGGGGAATCGGCGGAAAAGCGTAAAGAAATATGCCTGACCAGTCGATCAACAGGGCATTCGCTCGAGATCCCGGACGGTAGAACCTGGATGCGAAGTCTGGGCATTTCTTGTTTACTTCGTCTGCGAAGAGATCCAGTTGAGGCCGACCCATTGCGCGAAGATGTATTCTGCGACTTCGCCGTGTAGGACCCAATCGTGAACGTCCTCCAGGTGTCTGCTTAGAAAGTCTGCTTCAACGTTCTGCTGACCTGGCAGGTGAACTGCTGTAATTGACATTCCTCTGGCCAGGAGCCAATGCCATATCGCTTGGGACTCTCGCGATAGGGGTAGGGACCTCGTTCCCCCTTGTTTGTTCAAGTAATACATCGTGGTTGTATTGTCCGTCTGTATCAAGAGAGTTTTCCCTTGAATTAGCGGTATGAAAGACTTGAGAGCCAGATGGACTTCTCTGAGTTCTAGCAGATTGATGTGGTACTGCTTTTCCTTGTCTGACCACAGACCCTGCGCTTGAAAAGGACCCAGATGAGCCCCCCATCCCTGAAGAGATGCATCCGTTACTAGGGTGTCAGATGGAAGCACCTGGTGAAACGGAGCACCCACTGACAGGTGAGGTCTGTGCATCCACCATTTCAATGACTGAAGTGCTACCGTTGGTAGCCGCACCGTGTCCTCCCAGCGACCTGTTCTTTGGCTCCAGTTGGTCTCCAATGCCTCTTGGAGGGGTCTCATGTGGAGTCTGGCATTTGGGACAATAAAAATGCACAATGCCATGGAGCCCAGCAGTGATGTCACCTGACGTGCCGTAGGTGCGCTGGCTCTCAACAGGTCCTGGCACTTCCTGTCTATTGAGGATAGTCGTTCCTCCGAAGGATACACTTTTTGGAGTTCTGTGTTTATGATAGCTCCTAGGTAGTGAAGATTCTGCGTTGGAATCAAGGTTGACTTCTGGTAATTGACCTGAAGACCTAGAGCTTCGCAAACTCCTAGTACAATGTCCCGATGGCTTCTCGCCTGCTCCGGAGAAGAAGCCTTTAGTAGCCAGTCGTCTAGGTATGGATATATGTATATCCTTTGTCTTCGGAGATGTGCCGCCACCACTGCCATACATTTCGAGAAGACTCTTGGGGCAGATTTCAGGCCAAAGGGTAGAACTCTGAACTGGTAATGCTGTAACGCTACTCGGAAGCGCAGGAATTTTCGATGTTTGGGGGCTATTGGGATGTGAAAGTACGCATCCTGCAGGTCGATGGAACACATCCAGTCTCCCTGATGCAGTTGAGGGAAAATCTGGTGAAGCGCTAGCATTCTGAACTTCTGCTTCCTTATGTATTTGTTCAGCAGCCGTAGGTCCAGAATTGGCCTGAAAACGCCCTCTCGACCCTTCTTTGCCACTAGAAAGTAACGGGAGTAGACCCCCTGTCCTCTGTGTGCAGGTGGAACCTTTTCTATGGCATTCTTTTTTAGGAGGGCGAGAGCTGTGATGAGATGGATTGTCTTTGGTTGGTGGCAAGCGTGGTGGAGGTTGTTTGAAAAGAAGAGAATAGCCATGTTCGACAATATTGAGCACCCATTTGTCTCTTGTGATAGAGTGCCACTCGTGAAGATAAGCCGTAATACTTCCCCCCACCGGAGTGGTGTACAGTGTCGAGGGAAGCGAGATTTCATTGCTTGGTGGGTGCTTTCGGAGTGGACTGTTGAGGTCTACTTGACCCCCGCTCCCTTGTGTTTCTCCGTTGAAAAAGAGGGCGTCCCTGTCGTTGCTGTGACCTTTGCGACCAATGAGGGGTTTGAACCCTCTGCTGGTAAGGGCGCCTGTCATACGGCTGTACCTCCGCCTGAAATCTTTCTTTCTTTCGAGGCCCACCGCCTTCATGGTATCCACCTTGGTCTTCATGCGGGCCATCTCTTCGTCTGCATGGGCACCGAATAGAGAATTCCCGGCAAATGGGAGATTCAGGATGCGTTGTTGTGCTTCCTGTTTCAAGCCAGTGAGCCTCAGCCAGGAAGATCTCCTCGCACATATACCATGTGCGTACCCATGAGCAGCCAAATCCGCCCCATCTGCTGCCACGCTGATAACCTGGTTGGATACCAGGCATCCTTCTTGTAGTATCTCCTGGAAATCTTGTCTGTCTTCCCTGGGCAATCTTTCTGTAAATCTACTGAGGGAGTCCCACAGAGAACGATCATACCTGCCCAGGAGCGCAGACGCACTAGAGACCTTCATTGCTGAAGCCGCCGTCCCACACATCTTTCTCCCTAGAGAGTCTAGATGCCTGCTCTCTTTATCCGGGGGCACCGTGGATGAAGATGCCACCGAGTGGGTCTTTCGGGCAGCAGCTATGATAACCGAGTCCGGTGGCGGATCCTTTCTAAGGAATAAAGGGTCTTGTTCTGGAGACTTGTATTTCTTGAGAATTCTAGCCGGGGCAGACTTAAGCGAGGCTGGGGCCAGAAAAGTGTCCATGGTTGGCTGCAACAAGCCAGGCACTAGAGGCAGCAACTTTTTCGACGCAGATCTCTGTTGTAGTGTCTCAAAGATGACCGATGAGGAGGTAGATGATTCTGGAACCTCTATGTTGAGTTTCTGCACTCCTCTTAACAACACCTTGTTGAATGTGGTGATGTCCTCCACCGGTGAGACTCTAGCAGGTGGTGAATCTGTTAGGGTGGGTGAGTAACGCCCGACAGATGAACCTGATGAAGACCAAGAGGGTGATCTTCTTCTTGACCGCGACCTGGATCTTCGTTGAGAGCGAGACCTGCTGCGAGACGCTGTAGCAGAGCGTCTAGGCCTCGCGGTCGGTTGGCGAGGAGCTGAACGAGCCCGTTCTGCCCTGGCTGTCGGTGATGGCGTTCTTGGCAGGGAGGCAGTAGGTGAATACATTCGCGAATATTGCGAATCTGGGGAGGCCGCTGGTCTGTTGAGGCTCTCCAGCCATCTCGGAGATAGATTGATGGGCGAGACATGCCCAGATGATGCCGCTCTTGACCAAGAAGAGTCGCTCGGTATGGAGACCGCTGGAGATGGCGCCTTGTCTGGCGTGGGGCGATGTTCTGCTCCCTGTGGTACAGGTAAAACCTGAGTCAACGTCGATGGCTGTTTCGACGTCGAAGGGCGCCCAGCCGGTTGCTCATGCCTCGACGTTGAGTGCCTCGACGTTGAGTGCCTTGACGTCGAACGGCGATCCTTGGACCTCGACCTGCTCGCCGTCGTGTGCCTCGACGTGGAGCGATGGGAGGTCGACGGCGGATGTCTCTCGTGCCGTCGTGGTGATTTAGACGTCGGGGGGCGCACAGCCTTTGGCGGCGACCGGGCACGCCGGCGATGGCTCGACGTCGATCGGCGGGCTGCCGTCGACGGAGACCTGCCCCTGCTCTGGTGTTCCCTCGACGCCGTTTCCTTCGACGTCGGGTGTGTCGCTGTTGACGGCGATCTATGCCGGTGAGACGGTGGTAGCGACGACGTCGACGGTGAACAAACAGGTACTTTCCTACCTGTCGACGTCGACCGGGCCATTCTCTCCTGAGAATGTCCTTCTGCCTGTCTGGGAAGTGAGGAGGACGATGTTCTTTGCCTCTCCTGAAGCCCAGGTAGCCGGATCTTCTCTCTGTCTTTCAGAGTCCTCCTAGACATGTTCTTGCAGTACTTACAAGTGTCAGGGCAGTGACTCTGAGGCAGGCACACTATGCACAGAGAGTGGGGATCTGACTGGGCCTTCTTCTTCCCACAAGCAGGGCATTTGACAAAAAGTGAAGGCATTTTCTGTCAGAAAAAACCTTCCTAGCTCAGACAAAGGTGTTATTTGTCGAGTGAAAAGTGAAAAAACGCTTTTTGAAATAATTTTTCTGAGAAAAACTCAGAAAAACTGAGAGCTCAATGCTCCAGGATCCTCTCAGAAGAAGCCGGAAGAAAGAACTGACCTAACTGTGAACCAACTGTCACCTTTCCTTCACCCCTGAGGCATGGTGGGATACTGGAGGTGCTCAGGGTCTTAAAGGCACGGTGCCAAAGTTTTTATGGTTCTCCTGTGTTAACCTGCATGCAGCCTATTGGCTAAGAATGCTTCATTGTTTTTCAATGCAGTTTTTTCTATTTTTTTCTCTAGAGTTTGCTACTGCTTACTTCCCTAAGCCTAGTTTTAGGAGCTTGGGTACATATTTATGCTCTATTGTAGTATTTAATAAAAAATAAATAAAATAAAAATAAAAAACTTCATAGAAATAAAGCATTTTAGCCTGTTTTTAACATGATAGCCTGCATGACTGTTTGTTACACATGTATAATATGTGTATATTTTATATATGCTCCGGGGTCCCCGCACAAGGGCGGGAATATTCAATGTTTATGACTTTGATGAGGATCCCCTGGAAGAGAACCTTTGCTACCACTTGCTTCACTCATGTTTACAAATTTGAATCAATGGAAAACCTGAAACAAAAACAATATCAAAATAAATTACCAATATAATGGCTAAAACACATCATTATAGAGCTGCCATTTTGGAAAATGGCATATGGGTTGCTCTGGGTAGATATTTTCTGCACCCATAAGATGACTTGACCCCCAAAACCTATGTTTTGATACCAAAATGAACTATATAGGTCTCGTGGTTCCTGAAACATTACATCATTACTGCAACACATCCGCCATTTTTAAAAATATCATCCAGAGAAAATCAACCTGGATTAGCAATGTCTACACAAGCGAAATTACTTAAACACAAATCTCTGGTCAATTTTTTTTTACAGAGGTATATCAAAGGGCCAGTACTAATAAGTGTACTCCTAAAGTATAAACTAACTTATCTATAGACCTGGAAATTTCAAACCAGAGCGAGCATGCACCTTGAAGATAAAAATTGATTTTTCTCACTGTGTTTCTGGCCTGCCAAAAAAGCTGAAGCTAGGTAATAAGTAAAGATGTGGGTCTTCTGCCTGCGCATACAAGCCGGCAACCCATAAACTCAAACTTCCTGTGCCCAGTACAGCTGCCACAGTAACCAACAAGTGTGGTAGTGTCTAGGTTCTAGGCCCTGTGCCACTTCTGTTCCCTGCCACTGTCACAGAGTAAAAGGAGTTCAGAGCCTCTAGACTGCCAAGCCGGTCAGTGGGCAAAGATTTTTCATAACAAAGTCAGTATCCATTACTATCAGTATTAGGAAAGGTATGTAACTTTCTCTTTGTTGTCTTGCTCAAAATTGGGTAGATTTTCTATTTTTATAATACAGAAGATGTTCCAAAACAATGCAGTGAGTACGACCTATCTGTATCTTTAAGGTACACCCATATTCTGACTTGACCATCTTATTTCCCCACAACATAGAATCCTACAGTTAAGCCTGTTATCAAGATAACTAGCTATGATGATAAAAATGAAAATGTATATTTCATGATAAGATTTTTCTTGCTTCACCTGTTTTTTGATTTCCTAGAGATAAAATGAAACAAAAAGGGGAGGATGATCACAACCCTTTTTAAGAGGCGATCAATACCTTGTTTGGTCAGAAAAATGAAATTAGAAAACAAACACTTCTGAAAGTGCTAGAGGCAAATACATTTGTTAAACTCCCCTACAGTCCAAATATCAGTGAAAGCAAATTCTGCACGGCCTCCTGACCAATTTGTAGACTGCATGCTTCTCCAAGCCACTGATAAATAATGACCTTGAAGGTCAGAGCAGTGCTAAAGAACAAGTTACTTACCTTCGGTTACGCTTTTTCTGGTGGATACATTATCTACCCATGGATACCTCATGTTTTGAATACTCCCAAAGTGCCAGCATTCAACAGAAAATGTTTCTCTCTAGCTCTCCACATTAACGAGGACATCACAATGGAATGTTCCTCTGTTCGTACTCCATCTGATGTCACTGGAGCCATAGGAGGTCCTCGCCAGGGTGCTGACATCAGTTTCACCCACTTGTTTTCCCCATGCCTTCGAGGCAGACGGGTGAACACCAACATCGCAAACACAGCATGTGCAAACTCAACTCAAGGATTTATATACATTTTTTATAGATATATATTCTGTTTATACAATTTGCAATATATATATATATATATATATATATATATATATATACAACATATACAGATAAATTCCTTCTTGGTATGTCTAGACAGGCAATGGGGAGGCGGGTGGATCAGTGAGGAACTACAGGAAGATACTGTATTCACCAGAAAAAGCGTTACCGAGGGTAAGTAACTTGTTCTTTTGATAGATACATCTACCTTTTTATTCCTCACCTTTTGAATAGCAGTACTGCTCTCGGAGGTCTCTGTTGTGTTGAAACCACTGTTTGCGGAGGCACCACTGGAGGGCCTTCATGTGCCAGCATGCTTGAGTGACCAACAGAATTCAGGAAGCGAACAGACCAAGCAGACATCAGACCTTTAGGACTGGAATGAGTGCTCCATTCTGAAACATTAGAATCATAGCCCAAACGTCTTGAAACCTCTGTGGAGGAGGATAGGCATGATTCATTGTGGTGTCCAGTACTGCCACAGGGTGGCTGAGAGGTTCCAGGTGAGATCTGGGCACATTGGTGGAAAACCTCAGGTTGAGCAACAGCTGGGTTGTCAAATGCAAGTGATGTTGCACCAGCTCTGGAGATCTGGCTTTGAGCAACCAATTGTCCAAGCAAGGGAATACTGGTATTCCCCCCCACCTAAGATGTGCAGCTACTACTGCCATCACCTTTGTGAAGACTCGAGGTGCAGAAGTAAGACCAAACAGAAGGACTGCAAACTGGTAATGCTGCAACCCTACCCTGAACTGGAGATACTTCCTTTGCGACTTGAGGGTGGGTATATGAAAATATGCATCCCACAAGTCTATGAAAACCATCCAGTCTTCTTTTCCTGTTGGAAGAACCAATTCAAACTCCTCAGGTCTAGGATTGGCTGTAAATGACCATCCTTGTTGAGGATCAGGAAATATCTTGAATAACATCCCTGATCCCTTTCCTGCTCCGAACCAACTCTACTGTGCCCTTTAAAATCATATTTTGTACCTTCTGCTGTAGCAGTAGCAGATGTTCCTTTGAACAAAATCTTTTTTGGGGAGGAAAGGTAGGGGGAACTCCTGGAAGGGAAGGGCATACCCATTTTCTACAATGCCTAACACCCAACTGTCCTTTGTTATGGACTTTCAGTCTTGTAGGAAATGAATCAACCTCCCTCATATGGGTAAAACATGCTTGTGAAGGATCGGAGAACTAGGGTTGCTTTCCTGAAAGGTTAGCAGAGGAGGATAAAATAGAGGTGGAGGAAGGCTGGTGGACTGCACCACATTGTTTGGCTCTCCCATGACCTCTGTAGGATCATTAAAGGGGGTTGGCTGATTGCTGTTGTTGGAAGTGCTGCCTCCCATGAAAGGAGGAGATCTGGCAAAACCCCCTAAACCTATGTAAAGATCAGTAGGTCGTGGAAAGTGTCTGAAGTCCTAAGGATTTAGCCGTGGCATTGCTCTCCTTAAATCTCTCTAAAGCTGAATCTGCCTTGGCCCCAAACAACCTGGATCCATCGAAAGGAAGATCCATTATCGTGGATTGCATATCCGAAGAGCACCCTGATCCTCTAAGCCGGGCATGCCGCCTGTTGGCGATTGAAGTCCCCATGGCCCTGGCCACAGAGTCTGCTGTATCAAGGCCTGATTGAATCACTTGCTTCGCTGCCACCTGACTGTCCTCTAAGAGATCTGCAAAAATTACTCTGCACATCCTGCAGCAGTTTGGGATGACTTCCTTGGCCAAATCCATCAATGCACGAATGTATTTGCCCAAAAGACAAGTGGCATTCACAGACTTCAATGCCATGCTGCCTGAAGAATAAATCATCTTTGCTGATTGCTTCATCCTCTTTGACTCCCTGTCAGCAGGAGTAGTGGGAAAAGAACCATGTGCAGATCTCGAGAAACATGAAGCTCGTACCAATGGCTTTAGTACAATGGATGCTGGCTTAAAAACTGAGGATCTCCTGCTGCCACCCTATACCTCCTGGCAATAGATTTTGATACTGCAGGAGTGGAAACAGGCTTCTGTCACACATCTAAGACCGGTTCTGACAAAGCCTCATTGAATGGTATTAGAGGCTCTGAAGCAGGAGAGGTCCAATGAAGAACCTCAGTTAAATATTTGACTTCAACTCAGTAGTGGGCAGTGGCAAGTCAAGTAGTTCTGCTGCCTTCCTAATAACCCCATGATACATGGTAACCTCTGTAGGGGGTATGCCTCCAGGTCATAATAACTCCCACTTAGGGGAAGAGTCTAGCACACTTGCCACCTCAATGACCTCCAACTCCTGGGAAGGCACCAGAATCTCTCCTTCCTCCAGGTCCTAATAATGCTGGTCCTCTAAATATTGTTGCTCTTCCAAGAGCCTCAAGGCTTCCCTCCTCGATCTCAGCCTGGTTTCAAACAGCAGTGTAGAAAGAGAATGCACTGGTATCGATGAAGCCTGTAGCGGTGCCAGAGACCTTATGACGGGCAAGGGTAGAGTGACTTGATGCCAGACAATATCTCTCCGGTGTCGGATTCGACAACTCCTACACATCAGATGGCAACAGTGTTCTTCTCAGCGTCGTTACAGGCCAAGGATGCGGAGCCGTAGGCATGAAAGGCAGGAAAGGTGCCTGCCTATACAGTGCCAGGAACCCATACATTATTGATGAGTACAGAGGAAAGGCCAATGGACCCGTGGGGCCCGTAGGTGCACTAGAGGGGGTCATTGTTCTATTAAAAATGCTATACATAGCATTCAAAAAAATGGTAGGCTCGGTCCCTGAGGCTGGAAAGGCAGGATATTCCTGCTGCTGCTGAGAAGGCTCCACCTGACCTGTCACCTGCTATTCAATATCCTGATCTCTTGACGTTACAGGAGAGAACTGCGCCTATGGTGTCGTAGGTGATACTGAGATCTCCACCAAAGATGGCGCCAGTGATGCCTTGGGTGTTCGATGGTGAAGAAGACAGAGTAGGACTCACTTCCCAAGTCAAGCGGCACCATGACTTCGAAGCCAGAGACAAAGATCAAGGGCTGGCATCCCGAGATGAACGATGCCGCGAACTACGGCGTCGCCGCTTCTTGTGCAACTTTGAGGATCTGTGGGAAGACGACTCCTTTTGAGGCCTAATCTACGACTGTCTCGCTTCTCCTTTTTAGCCTTCACCAAAAAATAACTTTGCCTCCCTTTCCTTCAGAGCCTTTGGGTTCATGCTCTGACACAAAGAACATCCCCTGATGTCATGATCCGAACTAAGGCACCAAAAGCAGTTTTCGTGCAGGTCCATGACCAACATGTGACCTCCACGCTCGCAACAAGGTCTGAAGCCCGACTTCTTAGGCAGCGACATTGTCGCACAACAAAACTTTGACAGTGAAATTCCCTCAAAACAGTGTAACCACACGGAGAGATAGAAAAAACGTTACACACGGAGGCGCGGAAAAAAGTGAACTGACGTCAGCAGACCGGCTCCGATGCCCTCAAACAGAGTCGCGTGCGGAGCCATTCTATTGTGACATCCTCATCGAAGTGGAGAGCTAGACAGAAACGTTTTCCGTTGAATGCTGGCACATTAGGAGTATTCAGACGGTGAGGAATCCACAGGTTTCCATCAGAATGTATCTGCATGAAGCAACAACATATAGAGAACTTAAATGGAGATCATTTACATAGTCAATGATCTTCATAAAAATTGGCAGGATTATGAGCATTCTCGGCTGGAGTTTGACAGCCATGCTCTAGCTAAATGGCTGATTACTTACTGATACTGCTAACGACTCCTTTTCTTATGTATGCAGATCCAGGCAGAGAGCAAAAATCCTACTGTCAAATCATCTGTGTTCCTGTCATGAGAGGGCCACACTTTTCCTCATGTCTCCTCTGTGCCACGACTAGACCCACACTAAGGCCCTTATGACATTAATGGAACTCCTGCACCACAACTCATACCCCCGAAGTACTAAGACCAAGAATTATGGTATTTCCTGGATGTGAGAATAACAAACCTCAACAAGTTGTTTCCTCGTAAATGGGAAATTACAGCATTTCTCTGTGTCTCACCACATTTCTTGCATATTATCCCAATTGCTGGCTTTGTTTTCTTCCCTACATCTAGCCTACTTTTAGCACGTGAAAACAAGTTTGAAGCTGTGGATTTCCACGAATCTAATATTCCTAATTTGTCCTGTAACTCATACCACCAGCTCAATATGAGGGCCTGGGACGAAATGTAGGAGTCCTTGTGTTTTTTAGCACCAAGTCAGAGTTCATTGGAGTCAATTCTTAGCTAAGCCTGTGCTCAGCCCCAAACGACCAATATATATAATCCATCCACATATATGAAATATAATGGTGTGTAGGCACGGAGAAAAGTATGAAGTAATCACAGCTAATCTTTTTTTTTGCAGGAGAGCTGTACAAACACATGCGACCTAACAGAAGAGCTAAGCCTTCCTGACCCTAAGGTGAATGTTAAGGAATGGATGCAAATGGATGTAAGTCTTCTTCATACTATTTATTGGACTTGCATGCAGAATCTAAACTCTAGTCATTAAAGCATTATTCTGAATGCATCAAAAGCTGAACTTTTCAACTCTTCTATAACATGAAGGGTGTCAAATTCTGTAGACAGATGTATTGTCATTATTGGTTTTGTTGCTATGTTAAATCAGTATGGGATTTCAACGTATTTCCTGTTTGCTAGGCTCCTTAACTTACTGTTATCAAATTTAGTAATAAAGGGCCTCATTACGAGGCTGGCGGTCTTCAGAATGCTAGCTGCGCTGTGGCGGTCAAACCGCCACATAGAGACCCTGGTGGTCAGACCGCCATGGTTCCGCCAGCACTGCCAGGATCCATGATCCCAATGGCATGTGGTGGTAGAGATCATAATCAACCAGGGCAGTGGTGCTTGCAGCGCTGCCCTGCGGATTATGACCTCGTTCTCCGCCAGCCATTTCATGGTGATGCCATGAAAAGGCTGGCGGAGAACAGGCTGCCCGGCACCATCGCAGTGTGCAGTGAACATTGCGAGAGTGCTGGTGCACCCTGCCGGCTGCAGAAGTGTTGCCGGCTCGCTTACTAGCCGGAGACAATATTGTAGCATGTTTCCTGCTAGGCCATCGGGAAACTCCTAAAGGTCTGGAAGGGTGGTTACCATGAAGGGGCAGCCACCCTGTCGGGAGTTTGGCGGACGGGCTTTCCCGTCCGTCAAACTCATAATGAGGCCCAAAATGTCCACTTCTCATCCAGCTGCTCAAGCTGCCAACTTTGTAGTCTCTGTCTGTAACCTCCCCATCTGCCAGGCTTCCTACATACAGCTATTCTCCCACTAGAACCTGAGGTTACTATTATAACCTCCATTTATAAATCCCTTATGAATAACTGTTTCTCATCTCCTCTTAAACTACTCTGGGCTGGTACAACAGCCACACATTGTTTAATGACTGACCTCTCATCGTATTTTAGGACCCTGAGACAGACTTGCTCAGTGGTAAACCCAACCATGAAAGGAGATGTTACTTCTAACCCTAGCTGTACACTATGTTTATTCTCTCTGAATAGCTCTACCTATGTGTGAAAATCCTGAACACAACTTTTAAAGTGTACAGAAAACATGCCTAAATAGCCAACATTCTTGTCTTTTTTAATATTATGCCAATTTACTGTATACATGATACATTTGGTTGACATATCTCTGAAAGAAGGATGAAATAAATAAAAAGCAAATCAGGAATGGTGCCCCTTAGTAAGAAACTCTGCAGAAAGAAAGCATCAGAACTTGGAAACTGCACTATCCTATCATGTTCACCTGGGGTATAGTTAGGCAGTCTGTTTTTGGTCCACACATTAAGGCCCGTATTTATACTTTTTGACGCTAAACTGCGCTAACGCAGTTTAGCGTCAAAAAAATTTGCGCCGGCTAACGCCATTCTGAAGCGCCATGCGGGCGCCGTATTTATTGAATGGCATTAGACGGCGCAAGCAGACCGCCGCTGCCTGGTGTGCGTGGAAAAAAAACACGTACACCAGGCAGCGCCGGCGTAGGGAAAAATGGCGTTAGGGCGTCTTAAAAATGGCGCAAGTCAGGTTGACGCAAAAAAAACGTCTTAACCCGATTTGCGCCATTTTAAACGACGCCCAGACGCCATTTACATGACTCCTGTCTTAGTAAAGACAGGAGTCATGCCCCCTTGCCCAATGGCCATGCCCAGGGGACTTCTGTCCCCTGGGCATGGTCATTGGGCATTGTGGCATGTAGGGGGGCAAAAATCAGGCCCCCCTATGCCAAATTTTTTTTTAAAAAAATAAACAATGTATACTTACCTGAACTTACCTGAATGTCCCTGGGATGGGTCCCTCCATCCTTGGTTGTCCTCCTGGGGTGGGCAAGGGTGGCAGGGGGGGTCCCTGGGGGCATGGGAGGGCAGCTGTGGGCTCATTTTGAGCCCACAGGTCCCTTAACGCCTGCCCTGACCCAGGCGTTAAAAAGTGGCGCAAATGCAGGGTTTTCTGCCCCGCCAACTCCCGGGCGTGATTTTTGCCCGGGAGTATAAATATGACGCATTTGCGTCGCAGTCATTTTTTTGGACGGGAACGCCTACCTTGCATCTCATTAACGCAAGGAAGGCGTTCACGCTAAAAAATGACGCTCTTTACTCATACTTTGGCGCTAGACGCGTCTAGCGCCAAAGTATAAATATGGCGTTAGTTTTGCGCCGAATTTGCGTCTAAAAAAACGGCGCTAATTCGGCGCAAACGGAGTATAAATATGCCCCTAAGCCTCTCATAACCCATGAAATCTTCTCAATCTGTGCCCCTAAAAATGCAGAGGGTGGGTAGAGTTTTATGGATTCAGAGGGAATGTTCATGGTAAAGAACTATGATTGCAAGTAAGTAATGTTTCCTTCTCCATCAGGGGATTCTCTCCGATGTTCCTAGAAGGCAGAATATGGTAGCAAGCTATTTTAAGCATAAAGTGCTACCAGAGCCACAGATCTGAGCCCCTTAAGCTAACAAGAAAAGCTTCACCTATTGAGGTGTTAGTCCTGGGGTAAAGTCCAAACTATAATGTGTAACAAAGGTATGGACTGACCTCCAGGTAGCGGCCCTACAAATCTCAGAAATGGGGACATTTATCATTGTAGATAATAATCCATCAATTTGGCTGCAGTCTGTTTAGATGAGGCCACATCTGTTCTAACACCACCATAATCCACAGTTACTTGACTTTATAAATCTCTTTAGTCTTGTCCAAATTCGATTTAAAGTTCTTGACATCGAAAGTATTCAGCGAGCTCTCTGCTAGGGTCAAAGAGTTTTGGGGAAAAAGTAGGAGAAGAAATAGATTACTGTGAAAATAAGGCACTGTCTTTAGTAGAAAATAAGGATCAATTCTCAAAGATAAGCTGTTCCAAAGGAAAATCTGGTACGGTTTTTCAGTACACAGAGCCTGGAGCTCACTCACCCCAACTTTCCAGGGTAGATGTTGCAAATAAGCTTGGATGCTACCACATTCTGTTCGCAGGGACAAGGTCTCCTAATGTAGAAAACTCTTTCTTAAGGCCCTCAAGGAAATCTCTAGTGAAGAAAGATGCATCAGAAGGGGACTTGCAGTAAGCAGTGATCGCAGGCTAATGACCTCTACTGGAAGAAAACTGTAAACTGCATTTTTCCAAATAAAGAAGATAAGGTAATACCATTTCTTCCTGGCATCATGAGCTTCAACAAGCCTGGAACTTATGTATCAGCAGGTTGTACAGAGGCTTTGCTTGGATGGTCTCAAAAATAACAGATGTGTAAAATCCAGGTGTAATTTTCTGGATGGGAAACGTTTTTGCAGCTCCATTAGAGAGCACATAAAAAGATATCAAATAAAAAAACTGTTGACATTTTGTATGGAACTGACTGAAGACATGGTAGAGAAATCTCCCTCCAAACTGTGGAGAACCAGAATCTGAGTCATACTGATGCAATATTGACCTATGCCTTCGATGATTAGGTGACTTCAACTTCTTGTTGTTTTGGATACTGACGTGTCTGTCCAGCTCAGGCTCCCAAGCACTTTACCAAGAGTAATTTAATTTGGAGAGGACGCATCCTTTTCTCCACATCAACCTGAGTCCAGTCTGGCAACATCTCTGTAAACCAGAATGCTGATCCAATTACAGGAGGCTACACTCTTTGTGGAGAGCTTAAATCTACAGTAAGGATTGGCCGAACCTCATATTCAATTTTAGTGTCTGCAGGTGCTGGTAGAGAAGGCATAGGCTGTCTGATTATCTTTCAAGTGCAAGGCTTCAGAGGCAACCCAGTTCTTGTTTTGGAAGACTGGAGCCCCCCGATGTAGAACAGCTTCACAATGTTAAGTGGTGCCTATGTCGACCCCTAGTACTCCATGACCCTCAAAATCAAGACCTTGGAGGGTTTTAACAATATATATTTCAACATCGAACAATGTTCTAACAGGTCTCACAATGTTTCTGCCTACAGATCAACGGTGATATAGAGCACCAGTGACATCGAGATGCTGCCTCCTCAACTACTCAAGAGGCAGAAGAGGTGTCATGGGAAGGAGATAGGGTGGAAACGTGACCCCTTCCCTCCGAGGATGATGCTGAGTCTGCCAATTTTCTGTCAAACTCACACTTTTAGCCCCAAGGTAAAAACCTTCCCTGTCCCTCACCTTTCTGTATGACGTCATTCGGCAAATGTCACCGGCCTCCATGAAGTGAGATTGCGAAAGACAGGCATTGTGGACATCATTCCTAGACACCTTCCCCCCATGAGCTAGCCATTTGACAAAAGATTATGCAAAAAGGCCTTAGACAACAGGGAGATGAAAATCTCAAATGACAAAAGGAGATAAAAGCATTTTTTACCTCCAGAAAAAAGTATGAGAACGAACACAATGACTTAATATGTCAAGTGAAGCTAGAATACACCCCCAAAAAACTGGTACTCCGAGCAAAGTTGTGTTGTGTCCAGAATCTTCATCACAGAGCGGGAAAAAACGGACTTCCTACCTGTCACCATGCTGGGTGTGTGGGTTAGGGCTGCTTCCAAGATTCCTAAAGGAGAAGAGGCTGCTTTTCACTGTCTGCTGCGTTTCTACTGGACACCAGCAGCACCCCTGCAAATCTAAAGGCGAGGGGCAGGTGGCAGGGGAGGGACGGGGGCAGGGGTGAATAAAAAAAAAAAAAAACGCACCTCTTTCTGTCGCTGCCATCTCTTGCCACCCCGATCCTGTACTTCTGGTGTCCTAGTGTTCACTGGGATACCAGAACAGGCTACCCAGCAATCATGGCACTGCTCTCATGCTAAACCTTGCAAGAAAGCAGCAGCAGGATTGTTCTGAGCAGCTTGATCTGCCACTCAAGACACTGCCATAGGGTCTGTGTAGTTTCTCCCGCTGGCTGTTCAACACAGCCATATTGGAGAAACCTAAGTGCGCATGTGTGTTTGGTCGGCCTAAGACGACTGGCCAAACACACATGCGCACTTAGATGCAATTTCTCCTCCTCCCACCCCTGTGGCCCAGCCCCACCCCTCCCTGCTGGCTCAGCCAGCAGATGAATAATAAGACAATAAAGAAATATTGTTTTGTTTTTCAGCTCCTGGCTTAGCCAGGGGAGCGACATTCCTTTGCTATTGCAAAGGCGCTGCCCCTGCTTGAAACTTGATGTTTTTTTTGTTTTACTTCACCCTTCTTTAAATGGTGATTCAGCCCAATGTACAATGTATATAGTAAACTGGCAGAATATTAAAAAACACAAGAATGTTGCCTATGGGGCATGTTTTCTGTTTACTGGATCAAAACAAAGTTGTTTTAAAATACTTGAAAAGTTGTGTTGCTGGATCTTGCACACAAACAGACATACACACACACACACACCAGAACCCTTTAGTGTTAACAGAGGGACTCCCAGTGAAGACGTTACTCGCCCTCTAGTTTTTCCCCTCTTTGACTTTATCCCATTCCTAGCTTTGCAGGAATAACTTGTGCCTTTGGGTTTACGATGTGGTAAAACTAGTTTTTTTTGAACATTTTACCAGTGCAAATCCCTTCTTGTAATATTTGAAAGTATTTCCATAAGAAAAGTTGCAGATCCACACTAAACTCCAAGTGTAAGATTTGGTGCAATTACCGTGCACGATTTGAGACTTACTTAGCTTGACAGAATGTGGGTATAAGTGATAAAATGCCACTGTACTCTGTGTTAAAATGTACAGAATTAATCACATTTTGCGGCACTGTATAAATGCAACTACAATACAATACTTTGAAAGCCTCGTATGAGTAATGACTATGCAGAATAAACGCGGACATTAACATGTGCTTATGCACTAGAGAGGTGCAGACTGCTATCTCTACAATGTAAGGGTTCTGAAATGAACTTAAATCCTAAACGCATGCTTCATGCAATTTGGATTATCAGCAGGAAATCCTAGTGGGAACCATGATAACTGCCAGATGTTGATTGCAGCAGAGATTGTGCTGTTTGTGCATAGCCTATCTATTCAGTAGGAGCTATGCATTCTTGAAAATAAGCGAGGAGAGAAGCATCTAAGAGCCCCTCTTTCTGGAGCTGTGCCAACTGGCTGGTGTGGAATTACCTTCCGTTAAGCTCCTGACAACTGTCAAGCCAGAAAATCCAGGGGAAAAATTGCCATATAAAAAAACAGGACCAAAGGCAGAAATTATCTCAGCTGGATTCCCAGGCGCTTTACAGGAGCTATGCATAGAAAATTGTACTATTGGAAAGCCATCACCTGGTGTTAGAATGGCCTAATGCAGGGCATTCTGAACACCCAGAAACAATAATCCCATGTGCCTCCTTTCCTTGGGACTCTTCAGCTATATCTAATACTGCAAAGTGTGCCAAAGTAGATGCCTTCAGTAACAACACTGAACAGAGTATGCACACCAATGACGACAGAGGCGTCATAACAGATATCTAATAGTTTACCAACGACAACAGTGCCCAACCGAGCACTCTGTATTGCGCACAATAATGGGATTTCACATTGCCATTTCTTCCTAGACCTCACATGTTTTCATTCAGCCAATTTTGAGAATAACCGCTGTTGGCTCAGAGATGTGGGCATCAGATCCCATGGCGTTGGCAGAGCGCGTACGAGAATTTTGTGTATTAAATAGGGAGTTGTTATTCTATACTGTGATTTTGGCTTTACAAGTCGGCTCTAAGGTTCTCAACACTGTACATGTAGGCAGTAAGAAAACAAATCAGAGAACATTACTAGGATAGTGTCCCTTCATTGTTTCGAATAATATGTGTCATAAATTCAAGCATTAAACATGAGTTAATAGCTGCTTACAGATGCCCTCAGCGGACAGTTGTAGGCAAGAAAGCACTTTAAACATGTAGGTAAGCAGCGGAAAAGTGGCTCCTTGCGAGTAGCTGTCAGCCCAAAAAATAACAACAGTACACATTAGTAAATCTGACAAAAAGTGAAAAAAGAGACATTGAAGTCCCATGAACTTATGTACTGCTGGGAAACCTAGAAAAATTGGATTTTTTTTGTATAGGCAATAAATATAGGTCAAGAGAAGTGTGCGTGAATGGTCCTAATTAATAAAATCGTTCCCTTCCTACTGGATTGGCAATTTGAGTCCGCTATAGATTATAAACAAAATATGTTCCCTGGACTGAGGTCAATTTCACTTGCTTACTGCGATGTTAATTTTCCTCGAATTTACAAAAAACTCTGACGATCTTAAATCTCATCTGGGACACTAAAGGCAGCATAGATCCCTTCCAAAAAAGAATGCTGACGACGTCTGTGTCGTATGTTTTCGGAGCATGGCATGCTTTTGTTGCCCGGCTTCCTTTGACACTGGCGAGGATTCCTAAACTGAGGAAGTACCCCTGACGTCAAGGCTGAGGAGCGGGCACTGGCCAGCAGACAAAGAGGCTCTTTAATCAGCCAACTATATAAACAAAATCTTTTGAAGAGATGGGAAACACATCTAGAGAGACAGACAGTCTGGGTGAAGGAAACCCATATTTGATAGACAACATGGCTCTTAAAATCAGAATTGCATTTGGCTATGGGAATGAAGGTTTACCTCTTAGACCAGCCTGTCTCCAGTGTGCCCTCCAGGCGCTTGTACGTCGCCTCTGGGCTTCCTTTAGCTGTTTTTGTACTAAGTTCTCTGGGTTTGGGCACGGAGTGGGAGGATTTGTTGATGGCTGTAGGGTCGGACGGGCATGTAACCCTCTATAGCAAACTAAAATACACAAGCACAAGCTGTATTGCGACCAAAGGGCAAACAAAGTCTCTTCGGAAACACAGAGCATGACAGGAATCTAGGGCCGAAGATTGGGAGGTGGCACATCTTGGTTCAAGTACTGGCCTGGTGAAAGGTGCTGTGTTTATCAAAATTGATCTCTATTTTTTTATTTCCTACGTTTGCACCATTTTTCTGTGCAGTAACGTTGCAATGTGTTGCCATCCCCCGGGACAAAGATAAGGATGCACTTACAAGGGTTTTGGACTTACCTACCAAGCGATTCCCTCAAGAGGCATACCAGCGGCAGGTTGGCCTCATTGGAGCTCCTATTTCACTGCTACAACTGACTTGTCAAGGACATTTCCTCTCATTTTTACTGACAGTTTGCCCAATGAGTGACTATAAACAGGATGGGCATGGAAATTAACTCACGTTTACACTCTCAAGGTAATCTCCTTCAGAGAGAGACAAATGGGTAATAGGTATAAGCGGTAAACTTTCATCTGAAGGTAATTCCATACAGATAACCAAAAAATATGGATGCTAATGTAGTCACGCATACCAGGGAGGGGCTGATGATGGAAGGGCCTGGCACGAGTAGTTAACTTCCCTCAAGTTAATCATGCGGATTGAGCACTATGGTTTAAAGATCAGGGAATAGAGGACCAAACTCTTTGGGTAGCAGCTACTTAGTATTTCTCTACACAATGCATTTCACAAAGGCGCATACAATGCATTACTAAAGCTGTCTACCACCAGCTACGCATCTTCAGATCAGTCAAATATTTAATTACACAAGAAGACTTAAAACAAGATACAAAAAGCAGGTAGAATACAGGAACTCAATTTCCAATGGCTTAACAGATCAACACCTCACATCCACAAAGCCAAACTAAATGCAGTTGTTATTAAACACCAAGAAATGAGCACATCAGTCCAGTGCTAAGAACACTCCAATTGCTCCCGTTACCTGCAGATACATTTTCAAAATGGCGTGCATTTACCTAGGCCCCTCGATTAAACACCCCACAATATCGCTCGCTCAAATATCTATGCTGGGCAGAGGGAAGAATCTAAGATCATACTGACTCATACTAGTAACACCATACCTCAAAAAATATTCTGCACTTTCAATATTCTCGGGCAATTCATCTAACATCTGGAATGTCCTACCTACAGCAATAAGGGTCTAACCAAATCTTTCTTGATGTTCAAACATGAGCTAACATAAAACATTCTTCACAAATACCTTGAAGAATGGAACCCTCACCTCTGCCTTCTCCGACAGTATTCCTCTACATCTGAGCTCCATGTCACTGTAAATGTCACTTTTACTGTTCATCTAGGACATATGTTTGACACCCTTTCAGCATGTCTAATTTACCTAAGTAATCTAAGTAATCCTAATGTTTTCCTTCCTCCACACCAATGTCTTAATAGATTTTGCTCCACCAAGGCTTTCTACTGATGTGTTTTTTCCCACCTTATGTTGAAACAAGATAATCTACAACTTATTTCTGTCTTATAAATATATACTTCTTTACATAAAGTCTTCTATTTCTCTATACCATTTGAACTTAAATTCGGTAACGCTTTTTCTGGTGGATACACCAGCTACCTGTGGAGTCCTCACCTAATGAATCCTCCCCATGCGTAGCATTCGACAGAATCTTTTCTCCAGCTCTGCACGTTGGCGAGGACGTCACAATTGCCCGACTCCACGTGGCTCGTCCTGACGTCATTGAGGCAATAAGAGGCCCTCGCCAGCGTGCCGACGTCAGTTTACGTCATTTTTTACGTGCCTTTGAGACGAATAGAGAAACATGGACATTCCAAACACTTCATAACTGTATCCAATAAACCTTTATGGAAAAGGCAAAAGCCAATAATAAAAACGATACCAATGCACATTCGTAAAAGTTCAACACAATTATGAACAAATATCAGAACTTACAAAATAAACAGAAATACAACTATATACGTATATATATATATATATATATATATATATATATATATATATATATATATATACATATACATATAAATAAATAACCTCATAATACAGAAAGAATAAAATACATAAATGCATACCCAAGGAAATCTCGGTATGACCAGAAAGACAATGGGGAGGCGGGAGGGACCAGGAGGAATCCACAAGTAGCTAGTGTATCCACCAGAAAAAGCGTTAACAAAGGTAAGTAACTTGCTCTTCTGATGGATACAACTACCTGTGGATTCCTCACGTAATGAATAGAGTCCTAAAGCAGTACCACCTCAGAGGAAGGTGTCCGTCTGGTCATACCAAGAACTCCTGCAGCACAGACCGCGCAAAATGGCCATACCTCCTCACCTCTGAATCCAAGCAATAATGCTTTACAAAGGTGTGGAGGGAAGACCAAGTCACGGCCTTACAAATGTCTGCCACTGGAACACCTCTAGCCAGGGCCGATGTGGTCGACTTGGCCCTGGTGAAATGGGCTCTGATCCCCTCAGGAGGATCCTTCTTCGCCAATGAATAACATATCTTAATACAAAGAACGGCCCACCTGGATAGCGTTCGTTTGTGGATGGCCTTCCCCTTCCTCTTCCCCACATATCCAATAAAGAGTTGGTCATCCAAGCGGAACTCTCTCGTCCTGTCTATGTAAAAGCTGAGAGCCCTCCTAGGGTCCAGTCGATGGAGTCTCTCCTCCTCCTTAGATGGATGCGGAGGAGGGTATAACGTCGATAGAGTGATGGATTGTCCCAAATGAAACAGAGTCACTACCTTGGGGAGGAAAGCCGCCCTGGTCCTCAGAACCACTTTGTCCTTATGAAAGGTTGTAAAAGGTGGGTGAACAGAAAGCGCCTGTAGCTCACTCACACGCCTAGCAGACGTGATTGCCGTCAAAAACACAGTTTTTAGAACTAAAAACCTTAAAGGGCAAGAATGAAGTGGCTCAAAAGGAGAGCCCATCAAAAAGATTAACACCAGATTTAAATCCCACTGGGGCATAATAAACGGAGTGGGAGGAAAACTATTGGTAAGCCCCTTCAAAAACCTTAACATTAAAGGGGATTTGAACAAAGAGGGTTGATCAGGAAGACAAAAGAAGGCCGAAAGAGCCGAGAGATAGCCTTTGACAGTGGCCACAGCGCAACCTCGCCGCGCCAACGACAAAGCAAACATCAATATATCTGACAGATGAGCACTTAAGGGATTCATTTGTCGCTCTCCACACCAATGAACAAATTTTGCCCATCTGCCCGCATAGACAGACTTGGTGGAGTGTCGCCGGGCCGATAAAATAACTTCCACCACATCCGATGGGAGAGAAAAAGCACTCAGGTTGCCCCGTTCAATCTACAGGCATGAAGGTGCAGGCTCTGGAGGTGGGGGTGTAGAACCTGCCCCTGTGACTGCGAGAGGAGGTCTGCCCTGTGAGGGAGACGGAGCGGAGGGCACAGTGAGAGTTGGAGTAGGTCTGCGTACCACACCCTTCGTGGACAATCCAGAGCTATGACTTGGGCCCGGTCTTGGCAAATCTTCCTCAGAACCCTAGAAATCAAGGGTATGGGGGAAATGCGTAAAGCAACTGGTCGCACCAGGACATCTGAAATGCGTCCCCCAACGCTCCCTGCATCGTATACTGAAGGCTGCAGAACAACGGGCAGTGCGCGTTCTCCCGAGAGGCAAATAGGTCTATCCGGGGAAAACCCCACATCCGAAAGATGTAAAGAACCAGATCCAGATGAAGACGCCACTCGTGATCGTCTGAGAAGAGCCGACTGAGACTGTCCGCACGCACGTTTTGAACCCCGGCCAGATGGTTTGCTATTATGCAGAGCCGATGGTCCTGCGCCCAGGACCAGAGTTGCAGAGCCTCTCTGCAGAGAAGGTACGACCCTACTCCTCCCTGCTTGTTGATGTACCACATCGTGGCCGTGTTGTCCATAAGGACTTGAACCGACTGACCGCGAAGGGAAGGGAGGAAGGCCTTGAGGGCCAAACAATTCGCCCGCAGTTCCAGTAGACTGATATGAAATATCTGCTCCACTGGAGAACAACGACCCTCCAGGTTCCCCAGATGAGCTACCCACCCCAAAGTGGAGGCATCCGTTATCACTGTGGTCACTGGAGGAGGCAGCAAAACAGCTTTCCTTGAGACAGGTTGCCGCCCGCAACCCACCATTGTAGATCTGCAGCAGTGTCTCTGGAGATCTTTATCGACTCCTCGAGATCCCCTTTGTGTTGAAATCACTGCCTGCGGAGGCACCACTGAAGAGCCCTCATGTGCCAGCGTGCATGAGTGACCAACAGAATGCAAGAAGCGAACAAACCGAGCAAACGAAGGACCTTGAGGACCGGAACAACCGCTCCTTCTTGAAACATCGTAATCAACGCCTGAATGTCCTGAATCCGCTGAGGTGGAGGAAAGACCCGATTCAATGTAGTGTCCAGTACTGCCCCTATGAACAGGAGGCGTTGAGAGGGCTCCAGGTGAGACTTGGGCACATCTATTGAAAAGCCCAGACTGAACAACAACTGGGTTGCCAGCTGCAGATGATGCAACACAAGCTTCGGAGACTTGGCTTTGAATAACCAATCGTCCAGGTAAGGAAATACCGCTATCCCTTTCCTTCTGAGGTCCGCTGCAACAACCGCCATCACCTTCGTGAAGACCAGAGGTGCGGAAGTAAGAGCAAAAGGAAGGACCGCAATTTGGTAGTGTTGCGACCCTACCACAAAACGGAGATACTTCCTGTGTGACTTAAGAATGGGAATATGTAAATAAGCATCCTGCGAGTCGACAGACACCATCCCATCCTCCTTGTTCAACACCATAAGTACCTGTGCTAGAGTCAGCATTTTGAATTTCTCCTGCTTGAGAAACCAATTCAAAATCCTCAGGTCCAAGATAGGTCTCAAATGACCATCCTTTTTGGGGATCAGAAAGTACCTTGAATAACATCCCTGACCCCTCTCCTGCTCGGGAACCAACTCCACTGCACCTTTTGACAATAGGGACAGAACCTCCTGTTCTAGCAACAGGAGATAATCCTCTGAACAAAAGGAAGGACGGGGAGGGAAAGGAGGAGGAATCTCGCGAAAGGGAAGGGCATAGCCTTTCCTTACCATGCTGATGACCCAGGAATCGGATGTTATTTATTCCCACATGGGAAGATAAAGAGACAACCTTCCCCATACCGGAGAGGTATGGGACGCGATGGAGAGAGGACTAGGGCTGCTTTCCCTGTTGCAGACCCCCTGAGGAAGAGGAAGGGTGCTGCTGCTGGGTGGCCCTTCTAGTGCGGACCCTACCCCGCCCCCTAAATGATCTATAAGGGAGGTTTGAAGACTGCTGTCCTGCCTGCTGCGATCTCCCACAAAAGGAAGACCCTCGTTCAAAAACTTGCAGCCGCCTAAAGGACCTAAAGGGGGTCGAAACAGCCTGCAGGCCCAAGGATTTAGCAGTGGCTCTACACTCCTTAAAGCGCTCTAACGCAGAGTCAGCTTTAGAGACAAACAATTTAGCCCCAACAAAAGGCAAGTCCAAGAGCGTGGCCTGAACATCCGATGAGAATCCAGATGTGCGCAACCAAGCATGGCGCCTGGTGGCAATAGAGGTCCCCTTGGCTCTAGCAAGAGTCCGTGGTGTCCAGCCCTGACTGTATGACTTGCGTAGCTGCTGTCTTGGCATCTGAGAGGAGACCATGCAAGTCTTGGGGCATGTCCGGTAACGCTGTCTTTGCCGCATCCATTATTGCGTGAATGTATCTGCCAAGGATACACGTAGCATTAGCAGATTTCAATGCCATGCTACACGAGGAGAAAACCGTTTTGGCTGACTGCTCCATGCGCTTGGACTCCCGGTCAGATGGTACTCCAGGAAAGGAGCCAGGAGCAGATCGAGAAGAACAGGATGCCTGTACGACCAGACTCTCTGGAGACGGATGTTTAGAAAGAAATTCGGGGTCTCCAGGTGCAGACCTATACCGTCTGGCCACCGACCTGCTCACTGCCGATGAAGAAACAGGTTTCTTCCACACCTCTCCTATTGGATCCATGAGAGCTTCATTGAATGGTAACAGTGGATCCGCAATGGCCGTGGCAGGATGAAGTACCTCCGTCAGGATACTGGTTTTAACTTGCGCCGTAGGAAGGGGGAGTTCCAGGAAATTAGCATCCTTCCTGATGACGGAATGGAATGTGGCTACTTCCTCAGTATACTCCCCTGGCGAGGCCAGATCCCACCCCGGGGAAGTATCCAGTCCACTGGCCGTATCCAACCCCTGAAACTCACTCTGGGGCTCAGCAACCTCCCCTTCCTCATGGAGCTGCCTCTGGTACTCTCTCTCCTCCAACAACCTGAGGGCCTTCGTCCTGGACCGCAATTTGGCCTCCAACCCCGGCGTCGACATGGAGTGTAACGACGTCGGAGAGTGGTGCCGAGAAGGCGTCATTACAGGATCTCCGGATCCTCCCGATGCCGTAGATGGATCCATCGGCGCCGTGGACACAAGACCTGCACCCATCAACGGTATCCAGCTTCGGGGCTCCTCCAACTCAACGGACACCGGTGTCGAAGGCCTCTCCCTCTACGTCGACGGCTGCACCGCCGGCACCGGGCTAGTGTCTCCTGCCGGACCGAACGGCATAAACGGCATCGGCCTGTACGGAGCCAGAACGCCTAAGTTAAATGCCAAGGGACCAGTGGGGCCAGCCGGCGCACCACCTCCCGGAGCCATGTTCTGGAAAATAGTAAACATGGCATTAAGAAATGCCGCCGGATCCGTACCCGGAACCGGGAATGCAGGATAGTCTTGAGGAGCCGGAGTAAGCGCCGGACTCGAATCCTGAGCACCTGGATGCGCCGGAGAGGCATGTTGGCTCTGAGGATCCACCACCTCAAAGACTGGGGGCGCCGGAGATGATTGCTAAGTCAACGGTTGAGGAGGCACCGTTGGGCTGACCTCCCAAGACTTACGGCATCGGGGTGACGGAGACCTCAACTCCAACCGGCTTCCTCTGGATCGACGCCTGGAGTCACAATGACACCGCTTCTTGTGACTTGACTTCCCCGACGATGATCTATGGTGCCGTTTTCTCTCCTTCTTAGCTTTTGCTAAGAACAATTTAGCCTCACGTTCTGACAAGGCTTTAGGGTTCATTTTTTGGCATGAACCACATTCCTGGACGTCGTGGTCTGAATTCAGGCACCAAAGACAGTCGTTAT
Organism: Pleurodeles waltl; assembly: GCF_031143425.1. Classification (NCBI taxonomy): domain Eukaryota; kingdom Metazoa; phylum Chordata; class Amphibia; order Caudata; family Salamandridae; genus Pleurodeles; species Pleurodeles waltl. The sequence goes on from NC_090451.1 coordinate 693,300,601, forward strand.
GGGGGTCAGACAGCCGACATCCGACCTCCACATTCCCTGCAGGGCTTGAAGCCTGACTTCTTCGGGGCTGAAATGTCGACAAAAACACAAAGTATCCCTTTCGAACAGCAAACGATACAGGTAGCTGGAAAAGTAACCGTTATCGAAGGCACAGAAAAAAGGGAACTGACGTCGGCACACTGGCGAGGGCCTCTTATTGCCTCGATGACGTCAGGCGGAGCCGCGTGGAGTCTGGCAATTGTGACGTCCTCGCAGACGTGCAGAGCTGGAGAAAAGTTTCCGTTGAATGCTACGCATGGGGAGAATTCATTAGGTGAGGAATCCACAGGTAGTTGTATCCATCAGAAATATATTTTTGCTCTGTCTGTAAAGCACCAGGGCCCATATGTACGAACACATTTTCACATAGACAGAGAATGGATAAAACATTTTGGTACACATGGCCCTAGGTGCCATACAGGAGGCAGTCCACACAATATAAAAGCTGTCTAAATAATTTTTTTTTAAAGTATTTTGTGATCAAATAGTTGTATTTTCCAACACAATCGAGATGTCACAACCCTAAGAAAATACATTTTAAGATTCACAAACCTGCAGGTCCTATTTTAGGGTGGCCATCTTGGTCAATTGTTGGACCTTGCAGAAATGTACGACCTCCATGAGCGCCAATCCTCCTATGTGGTTTCTTTCATTCCACTATGCAAGATCTATGGGCATTTAGAGATTAAGAGCCAGGTATCCACCAGTTCATACAGGCCTTACACACATTGGGCAATGGCCATAAACTCGTTAGTAGGCTCTCAAGACCTCTGGTGGCCAATTCCCAGATTTTGCTACAACCCCTCAGGGAGGTCTTGGAATAGGGGTTTCATGGAGCCATACACAATAAGTAACAAATGAAAGCTCATTGAAAATCCCCAGGAACACTTGTCTAAAGTTAATACAATTCTACATATTGCACAGGGTAGATCACCCCCGAAGTGGCTTGGTAGAATCTTTCCAGGTGCCTCAGACGTGTGTGCTAGGTGCGGCTCCCAAGCATATGATCTGGGACTGTCCCCAGCTGTGTTCGTTCTAGGCCAAAGCGACAAAGCAACTAGTGACGATCATTACATTGTTGAAAGTGTACTCTTGAGAGGGGGGAAACTTAGGTGCTTCACAAACAGCCCAAAAGAAATAGGACAGAGCTGCCTTACATTTCTTAAACTTGTCCATTGTCCTGACAAAAAGACCAATCACCATGAATTAAAAGAATCCCCTGCCCCAAGTATGAGAGGCTTAACGCTAGGAGATACTAATATGGGGAGAGCCATGGCTGTCCACAGGCAGTAGGCCAAAGGCCATCTTCCAAAACCCAAGGTATGGGACAGACTGCTGTCTCATCTTACAGAGAAATGGATATGTCCTTTCCTCAAAAACTTCCACTTGGGCTTCTGACCTTCCGAAGGCACTGGACCCCTTTCCACTACTCATTTTATAAAAGCTAATTGACTCGGCTGGTGGAGCGAGCCCGTCTCTAAATCTCCGAGGCTCCCAGGAGCTCTCCTCACCTTCCTTACCCTAGAAATCCCTGGAGTTAGCAGCTCTCCGAGATAAGTATTACCCTCTTCATTAGTCACCATTCCATAGTCCTGATTCACAGCCTCGCTATGACAACCTGAGTTTGGTCTGGGAGCGTAACCTCCCATTCCCTTCCCCTTCCACTTTTAGTGCTTGTATCAATTGTTAATGTTGGATATATTTCTCTTTTCCCTTTGGTATTTTTTCTCTAAATATTTTCACGTGGTTAAATGCCTCAATATGGTGGATTCGTCTTTAATAACTACTGCTTCTCCCCTCATAAGTCATGTATACTGCTGTATGTATGGATCAACCGTGCTTCCACGTAGACCAGTTTATACTTTATTGTCAAAGTTGCCAGTTAGTTGTACCTTTAATTCAATATCTGTTGGACCAACTATGCTTTACAACCATATTAAAAAAAACAGTTTTTAAAAAGAATGAGAATACATTTTATACTAATATCATTTTCCTTTATAGCGGAAAGCGCAGGCCAAGGAAGTCTGGAACGGATTGGCAATGTTTACAAGAGCAATGTTACAAGTAAGAGAGCTGGTCTCAGACAACGCTCTAATATATTCAGTGGACAAGACGTACAGCAATATCAGAAGTGTTACAAGGGTCTTAAAAAGTTTAAATGTACAGGTAAGCACCTGAATCCACAGCAATACAGCAGTCAGAACAATGCTTAGCAGTAAAAGCACAGCACGGGAAGATTAAAATCTATGTACAATAAAATTAATACTGTCAACAATTACACCTTAATAAGGTCAACAAATTACAATTTACCAATAGCACATTTCCACGTGGATGAAAAAGAATTACGTGCAAACATAGGGCTGAATTTAAGAGGACATTAACATTATACATCAATTCTGCTTGTCCGGATGGCCAATATTTTCATATTTCTTTCGCTGCCTTGGTGCCATGAAAATCTCACTACAGCTTTCAGTTGTTCGAAGTAATAGAGTGTGGGACCAGGGCATTTTTGACATATTGAAAAGCTACTGAAAAGGGAAAGCCAAGCTCATAAATACCCTTTACAGTATAAACGTGTCACAGTTGTAAATCTACAATTTTATGACGTCTATCTATATATTCAGGATAAATACAATGAGGGAAAAGGTGTGTTGGATGTCTGGGCTCTTTGAGGTCCAGATTTTCTATGGTGAATAAATATCCCATTCAGCAAGATTGTGGAAAGATTTCACAATAATTGAAAACCCAAATCTAGGAGGGAGCTGACTGACTCTCAAAATTTTAACCAAAGATATTTTTTAGAAGGATTTGCCCAAACTAAGCATTCAGTCTGAGAATTCAAATCTATGGCAAATCAAGCAAATAGATTGCTTTACAGCGGACACAAAAGGCAAATGGGAACAAAAAGTTAATAATGTTGCGCTCATCCTGACAGCAGGAACATGGTTGTTTTCTCAGTGTTAAAATACTCTGCCTAAAAATCTATGCTACTTAAGACCAACAAATGTACCACTGAATGTTTATTAGCATGATTTCCTCGACAAAAGGCAACACTGGTGACATAAGGGTGTGTAGAAGGATCATGTGGGTAAGCATTAAAGGAGTTTTCACTGGTTAGTTATAAGCAGAGGTACATTTTAGGTTTTATCAGGGTTGTAAGCGAGATGTAAAAAGAAAACAAGTTACTTACCTGTAATTTCAGTTCTCCAGTATTGTTATCTTTCATAGATTCACGTACTTGAATCATCTCTGTCATTGAGAGTCCCTCTGTACATTAAGTTAGCAGTACACATCATTACCATAGGCCCTAAAGGCAATGAGTAGTCTGTTTATTAACATATCAATGTATTTTTATACAAGGTCGACTTCTGTCCAATTAGGCATCTGAACCCTCTAGAACACTCCCAAGAGAGGCATTTTTCTTCAGATTTTCGAACCCAAGCGGGAATTTGTGTGCCTAGATATAAGGGGAGCCTCTCGGGGGAGGAGGGTGGGTCACATTTGAATCTATGAAGGATACCAATACCGGAGAACTGAAGTTACAGGTAAGTAACTTGTTTTCTTCTCCAGTATTAAATCTTTCATAGATACACATGTTTGAATCAGATTAGCAAATGGAATACTTGTGTAAGGTGTAATAGCGGATGGTGGGCTTTAGTCCAACTACATCTCTCGTGTCTAACGTAGTTGTATAACGATTATAACAACATTAAACAAGCAATGAAAAAAACATTCTAATGTTTAAATCAAAACAGATAAATAACAGAGGCTCACCTTATTGAAAGAGAAGGTGTAGCACTTCTTGACCAACTGCTGCATCAGTGCGTTGAGTCGATTCTGGGCAGTAGTGATGTGTGAATGAGTGCATGCTTTTCTATATTGCTGCCCAAAATATTCTGCTTAACTGCACACCAGCAAAGAGAGCTGCAGATGTAGAGATTGCCCTGGGTGACACTACTGAACTGCATTTGAAATCCATCTGGCAACTGTTGCTTTAGTTACTGGAGTTCCAATATGCATTTGAACGTAGGATACCAATAACTGAGTAGTTTTCCTGAGGGGTTTTGTACAGTGTAAGTAGAATTTGAGACACTTCTCCAGATCTAAGGCACGCAATGATCTTTCTGCTGGAGAACTTGGGTTCAGAAAGAAAATTCTTAGAACTATAGGTTCATTAATATGGAAGTCACTAGGCACCTTAGGAATGAATTTCGGGTTCGTTCTAAGTATGACAGAATCATCTGTGAACCGCAAGAAAGGATCTTGTGTTGTGAAGGCCTGGATTTTACTCACCCTTCTGGCGCTTGTAAGAGCTAAAAGCAAGGAGACTTTCCAGGTGAGGAATTTGAGATCTGCTTTATGAATGGGCTCAAACTGTGGTTTCATTAATTGCACTAAGACTATGTTTAGATGCCATTCAGGTGGTGGAGTCCCTCTGCGGTAAAAACTCTAAGGAGGCCTTTAGGAAATTATTTAATGATTCCGCTGGAACATAATGAAGTAGAACCATGAGAACGGATAAATCTTGAAATTGCGGACAGATGCCTTTTTATTGAGAGATGAGCCAGACCTGACTGAGCTAGAGAAAGCAGGTAAGGCAAAAGGTGTTCCAGTGATATCTGAAGAGGATGTAAGCCACACTTCTGGCACCAGATGCAGAACCATTTCAATTTTAATCTGTAAGTTTTCAAGTTTGAATCTGATCGCTCCTTGGATAGACTCTCACGAAACTTCTGCGAGACGTTTAAGTCTGTGAATTAATTGAACTCAGGAGACATGCACACAAATGGAAAGATTTTGGGTCCGGATGATGTACTTGGCCGGTGTTCATCGGCAGTAGGTGCAGCACTGGCTTGAGTTAGTTATGGGTGACCTCTGATAACAGCAGAAGCTCCGTAAACCAGTGATGCCTGGGCCACCTGGAAGCTATCAGTATGACCCGACACCTCTCTGATTTGATCTTTCTGAGAACGTTTGGGATTACAGAAATTGTGGGAAAGCATAGGCAAAGATCCTGGACCATCTTATCAAAAATGCATTCCCCCACAATCCTGGATGGAGATGCCAATTTGCAAAGCACTGTAATTTGTTGTTCTGGGGTGTTGCATACAAGTCAAGTGCTGGTTTGCCCAACCGTGAGAATACTAAGTCCAGAGTGGTCCGATATAGCTCCCATTCGTCACAGGTTATGTCATTCTGTGAGGCTGTCTGCCAAAGTGTTGCTGAACCCGTAAATATGCGCCGCTCTGAGAGTGATTCCGTGCTTCAATGTCAGATTCCAAATCGCAGGCTCTTCCGATGCTAGGGGTAGCAATCTGGTACCTCCTTGCTTGTTTATGTAAAGCATACTTGTTGTGTGGTCTGTGCACAAGAGGATAGAAGTGTTCTTTATTCTTGGAAGAAAGGCTCAAAGACTTAGGTAAGTCACTCGAAGTTCTAGGTGGTTGACTTGAAGGGCTTTCTGAGCTGCGGTACACTTTCCTTGGATTTGAAGTTCTTGGAAATGTCCTCTCCATCCTTCCAGGGATGCATCTGTGGTGATAACGTATTCTAGAAGCTGAAGAAGGAATGAGAGACCTTTGACTATGTTGTCCACCACTGTCCACCAAGCTACTGCTGATATAATTTGAGGTGTAACTTTGATTAAATTGTTGAACAATCCTTTTTTCTTGTAGCACCTGCTTGCAGAGCTCTTCCTTCAATTTTCTCATTTTCAAGCGAGCAAAACATCGGATATCTATAGAAGATGACGTCATCCCCAGTAGCGATTTGTAAATGCGTACTGAAATGCACTTTCTTGCTTGTATTTTTAGTGCCAGAAGTTATAGTCCCTGTTGTCTGTCCTGTGATAGGTATGCTTTGTTTTGTAGGGTATCTAAGATTGCTCCTAGAAGTACGATTTGCTTTGCTGGAGCAGTGGAGGAGTTTTGGTGGTTGACTGTCAGACCCAGGTGTTTGAAGAGGTGGTCTCTGCCTGCACTGCCGATGGCGCCTTAATCAACCAGTCGTTGAGATACGGGAATATCTGGTGTCCTGAGCTCTCAACGTTGCAGCTACCGGGGCTACTGGGGCTCGTGAATAAACGTGGTGCTGATTTGAAGCCAAACGGAAGAACTTTAAATTGATAGTGAGTTTCGTCTAACGTGGATCCATTAAATTTGCGGTGTTTGGGGTGGATAGAGATATGAAAGTGTGCATCTTGCAGATCCAGGATGGTCATAAAACCATTGTGATTCAAGGATTTGAGAACATTTGAAAGAGTGATCATACGGAAGGATTGTTTCTTCAGAAATTTGTTCAGTTTCCGTAAATCTAATATGGATCTCCATTCCCCTGATTTCTTCTTGATTAGTTAAAAACAGATATAGAAACCTTTCCCCTTCTCTGTTGCAGGAACTCTTTCTATTGCTCCCTTCTTGTCACAGTTCTTTGATTCGATTTCCTCAGGAGCAGAAGAAACATCCTCAGTCCCTATCCAGGCTACTCGTAATGAACAAAGTTCTCCATTCTGAGCACCCTGGAGGGGGAAAGGGGAATGGGACAAAGAGAGACTGCCTCAGAGGTCTGCTTCTTCTTCAATTCAGTCAGTCAAACTATTCCTTCTATTTTTCTAGGAAGCGACACCAGAAAGATTACAAACACAATTACTAGGGACACTTTTCTATCTACAGTATTACAGCATTTGACTAGTAATCAATCATATTTAAATAAAACAAAGGAGAACTCCGGGAAGTTCCCAATTTTAGGTGGAGAGCTGCTCTAGTAAGGAGCACCCTGCAACACCAGCGACACTCTAGATTTGCTCACCTCAAATGTCTGCTTATCCAGCAAAGTTTTTTAGGCATAGGATCAGCACAGTGCTATCCTCGCCGAGCTAGATAGTGACAAAGTCTTTTGCCATTTGTACAGCAAAATCTTTAAGCATAGGATTGACACAGTGTCATCCTCGTCGAGCTGTAAAATGAGGTGAGCAAATCTAGAGTGTCGCTGGTGTTGCAGGGTGCTCCTTACTAGAGCAGCTCTCCACCTAAAATTGGGAACTTCTCATAGTTCTCCTTTGTTTTTTGCATAATTTATGTGTCACTCTAACCCTGAAAGGGCCTTGGTTTGACTTATACTGGGTTCTCCCTCGTGTCTGGACAAAGCTATACTCCTCTGAAGAGCTCTAATGAGAGCGAAACACGTTTCAGGGGTTGCTTTACTCATTCCAGGTTGGCTTGGACGGTATTTGACCAGTCCAAAGCTGTAATACTGTGCCTGGAGTGGTAAATGGCTTTTGTCGTTTTACAGCTCGGGGAGGATGACACTGTGTCAATCCTATGCTTTAAGATTTTGCTGTACAAATGGCAAAAGACTTTGTCACTATCTAGCTCGGCGAGGATAGCACTGTGCTGATCCTATGCCTAAAAACTTTGCTGGATAAGCAGACATTTGAGGTGAGCAAATCTAGGCCCATATTTATACTTTTTGACGCACAACTGCGCCAACGCAGTTGTGCGTCAAAACTTTTACCGCCAGCTAACGCCATTCCAAGCACCATGCGGGCGCCTTATTAATGGAATGACGTTAGCCGGTGCTGCGGACTGGTGTGCGTTAAAAAAAATGACTCACACCAGGCAGCGCTGGCGTATGGGAAAATGGGGGTTGTGCGTCAAAAAATGATGCAAGTCAGGTCTGAGGCAAAATTCAGGCCTCAAACCGGATTTGCGCCATTTTTTTTTACGCCCAACCTCCAATGACATGACTCCTGTCTTAGCAAAGACAGGAGTCATGCCCCCTTGCCCAATGGCCATGCCCAGGGGACTTATGTCCCCTGGGCATGGTCATTGGGCATAGAGGCATGTAGGGGGGCCCAAAATCAGGCCCCCCTATGCCACAAAAAAAATCGGAAAAAAATACTTACCCGAACTTACCTTTACTTCCCTGGGATGGGTCCCTCCATCCTTGGGTGTACTCCTGGGGTGGGCAAGGGTGGCAGGGGGTGTCCCTGGGGGCAGGGGAGGGCACCTCTGGGCTCCTTCCGAGCCCACAGGTCCCTTAACGTGTGCCTTGACCCAGGCGTTAAAAAACGGCGCACATCACGCTGTGCGACGTTTTTTAAGGCCCACCCCCTCCTGTGCGTCAAAATGACGCCAGAGTATAAATAAGGGGCACAGGCCTTAATGTCATTTTTGGGAAGGGAACGCCTACCTTGCATATAATTAACGCAAGGCTGGTTCCCCCTTCCAGAAAATGACGCACATGGTGGAATTTTGACACCCGCGGGGTCGGACGTCAAAGTATAAATATGGGGCAGGGATTGCGCCGATTGTGCGTCAAACATTTTGACGCACATTCGGTGCAAACAGAGTATAAATATGCCCCCAAGAGTGTCGCTGGTGTTGCAGGGTGCTCCTTACTAGAGCAGCTCTCCACCTAAAATTGGGAACTTCCCAGAGTTCTCCTTTGTTTTTTGCATAATTTATGCGTCACTCTAACCCTGAAAGGGCCTTGGTTTGATATATACATATATATATATATATATATATATATATATATATATATATATATAGTAAGGCCTTATGACTTGCGGGAATGCAATTTATTTTATTGCCTTTTCTCAGAAATCCTTTTTAATTACAATATCCTCAAGTCTCTAACACTAGTGTTGTTTAAACACTTTCGAATTAACTCCAGAATTTGGTTGACTTTGACTGTCACAGGAATGTAATTTATAGATTATAAGAATGTTCCTTGCTGTTTTCGCATTACTGAAATCTTGCCAGAATGTCTCTTAATTGAGTTAAATACAATTATACTCTTTGAGCAATCGTAATATTTCTTATTTGTGGTAGACTTGGATGTTCTTATTATCTCCACAATACGGAAACCTTGCTGAATCTCTCTCTTTATCGCCGCAAATGAACTGTGAACCTTTTACAAGAATACTGAATTATTATTGGCTTACTTGACAAATTCTTCTCTTTCTTGGATACGGAACCGCACTGGAAACTCTACCTCAAGAAACGCGCTCTCCTCAGACACCTCTGAATCCCTGTCAAAACAGAGTTGAAGTGCACAGCGCCTGAGCCGTGCGAGCGCATTAGTAACTCAATCTCAAAGAATGAAAACACTAGACCTTCAAACTAGTGGTTGGATTGCCTGGCGGCCCTCTCGGATTTCTCTCCCAGTTCTTTCTTTGTAATGTCTGTAAAACAACTCGAAGAATAATCTGCCAGAAAGGATATCGTCTTTTCCAGTGTGGATATTTCTTGACCTGTAGGCCTTTCGTTTTTCTATCATACCCCACAGAGGTCAGGGCATAACAACTTTGAGGGTTCTTGACACTTCTCTAGCATGATGCATGCTTCTTGACGTAGTAAGTGAAGATGAAGTGGGTGCGCAGTTGATGGCGCAGTTGATGGCGGAGTTGTTGGTGGTTGCTGGATGAATTCCAGAGTATCCTTATGGGTAACCAGGTCTAGAAACCACTTGTCTGATGTTATGCTTCACCAATGGTGATGGTAGTTGGAGATATTCACACTCAGGTTGAATTTCGGAGAGGTGGAAGCCGACACTCGATACAGGTCACTTTGATCTGTAGGAGTCCTTTCCGTGAGAAACCTGCTTTCTTCGAGGACCTTGCTTGTGATAAGCAGCCAAAGGGGGTTGCCTAAATGTCAGCTGCTGGGAATACGGTCTTAATTATTGGTAAGGTTGTTTGAAACTTTGATAACTACCTCTGTAGGAGGATATGCCTCTTCCTCTAACTTCTCTGAAGGAAGCTTTCCTGAGTTACAAGGTTCCTAATGACTGGGCTGTTTCCGTATCCGCTTTTATTGTTTGTAGCGCTTCATCACTGTGTTTCGAAAACAGCACTTGTCCGCCAAAGGCCATGTCAAGAATATTTGTCTAGATTTCTGGTCTAAAGGATGTACTTTTCAACCAACCTTGCCTTCTTAAGACCGAGTCTCCTGCTAACTGTCAGAATCCAGTCGATACTATATCCATAGCGCAATATATGATTTCGGAGGATGTGCTCCTTCTTGCAATAATTTTCTTACTACTAGTCTTTTCTCATCCGGAATGGGATCTATAAAGTCTCCAATGTCCAAACACATTTGCTGATCGCAAGGAGCAAGAATAGCTAGAGAGTTAGCTGCTCTTACAGTAACTGCAGGCATTGTGGTGAACCTTTTCCCTATGTTGTTGAGTTGTTTGCCTTCCTTATCCGGGGGTGTTGATGGATTCTTGGAGCGGCATTGTGCTGCTTGAGTGGTTACTGAATCTGCTTTCAGGTCACCCACTAAACAGGCTGGGGCATTGTCAAGGGCCTTATATTTATTTTCTATTCTTGGCAAAACCGAGGGCACTGTAGCCAGATTTTGCATGATTTCCACACCTTCTTGCCATATGTAATCAATTATGGGTAGCGATCTCACTGATTTTCTTTGAGGCTCCTTAAAGTAATATAGAAAGCAGTCTGTTGGTTTCCCTGGCAAGGGAGATGAAATCTGTCTGCTGCTCTTTCCATTATCGAATGAAATCCGCCAATATCCTCTGGCGGAAAATCTATTGGGTAGTAAGGTGGTGGCGATGGCGTGGGTAACAGGTATTCATCCCACTCATTGTGAGACCTAGTTTCCTGAATTTCTCCTCCTTCCTGATCATCACTAGATGAAGAAGGATTTTCTAGGAGAGGCAGCAATTTTGGACACTGGTAAAACTGTCGGTGTAACAGGCGGAGGAAGATGTTCAGGGGTTGAATTTGAGGAGTTGGTGCAGATATGTTTTCTGGCACTATCTGGTGAGGTACATCAGGGTATCTGGTTTGATAATCTTTTAACATGTTTTTTAAATCTTGCAGCAGTGTTAAAGGAACTTGTACTACTTCTTGCAGTTCTTGAGGATGTTTGTGTGACCTGTATCACTGAGGTATGGAAGGTCTACGAGTATATATAGGCTCCTGATAGTAGGCACCATAATATTGGTCACCAGCTCTGTCCTCATCTCCTAAATCTTGACATTTTACATTGAGATGCGACGGAGTATATGCTGTACAAAATGGGCCGTTGTCATCCTCAGAATCCTCTATGTCTAGAAGGTGACTAGGAGGATAAGGAGAAACCTTGCTCTGTGAGGTATTCTCCGTTCTAATTGTCTTCTTTGTTATTTTGATCACCGTCAATGGTGTCGCCCACGATGCTGTCGACAACGGTTTTAAAATTGTCAGTGGAGGCAATGTTGTAGCTAAGATTCTCGTCGACGAGGCCATCGGTTCTGTTGACGATGGGGTCGTCGACGTAGGGCTGTTGACAGGGAAATCGATGACGGTGGAGTCGTCAACGGTAGGGCCGTCATTAGTTGCGTCGTCGACAGTAGTGCTGACGTTGATGGAGATTTTTTCTTTAAGGGTGTTGTCGTCGGTAATGCTTGCAACGTCACTGGGGCCGTAGTCAAGGAGATCCTCATCGACGGAAAAGGCGATAATGCAAACGTCAACGGTGTCATTATCCGTTATCGTTGACGATGCCTCAGTAGATGTCATCCTGCTTGTTTTCGTTGTTGTCTACGTGAATTTCAACTGTGGCTTCGTTGTCAATGGTTCTGAGGCTGGTTTCGAAATGATAAGAGTTTTTCTAGCTGGAGCAGAAGAATGGGATCTACTCTGACTAGCCTCATGTCTTCGTTTTTCATGCTTTTTAGATGTTCCCTTGATAGTCTTGTGATGAGACTTTGTTAAGGCTTTTCTTGCTGTCTCAGGTTGTTCCTCATAGAATATGTTTCTCTTTGATGTTTTCTTATGAGGGACTGTAGAAGAGTTAGAGTCCTCCTCTGAGGAGAAAGATATAGATGGCAGAGATCTTTGTATGCATAGTAGTAGTCTGCCCTCACGCTCTTTGAGGGTTTTAGATGGAAATTTGTGGCACATTTTAAGTCCTTCACTTTAGGATGAGGATGAAGGTAGTAAAAACAATCCTCATGAGGATCATCAACATGAAGCTTCCATTTTCCACAAGTAGAGCAGGATTGAAATAATCCTTTTTTATGGGTATCAGCCATCACTGAAGTAAAGAAATAGGTGAAATACCTGATGAAGAAAACTGGGCATAGCCCAAGGAGATGCCCTCTCACAGGACACACAGTTGAAAATCTGAGGAAAACAGCCTCTCTTGGGAGATTTCTAGAGGGTGCTGACGCCTGATTGTTCAGAAGTCAACCTTGGTCCTTTTTTAAAATAAAATGGCATGCATATGTTATTAAACAGACTACTTATTGCCTTTGCGGCCTATGGTAATGATGTGTACTGCTAAGTTAATGTACAGTGGGACTCCCACTTTGACAACGGAGATGATTCAAGCATGTGAATCTATGAAAGATCCAATACTGGAGAAGTTGTAGGTCTCTACAAGAGGCATGGGCTAAGAATCGTAACCAGGAATCCATTTCAAGAGGCGTGACCTATGTAATTAAGCATGAAAACTAAAATCTGGTGTTTCCTATATTGTGCACCTGACCAGTAGTTTGGTTCCTCCCTTTGAGTTTTTAGTTACTGCATCTAGGTATATGACACAATAAATAACATGCACCCAAAAGAAGCCAGACCTAGTGGTTTTGCCAATGCTTGTTAGCAGGATCACAGAATAACAACTAAATTTTTTATGAATGATTAGAACCTAAAATGTTTCAATTCTGAAAATATGAGACAGTGAATTAAACATGAATAAGGTCTGTGGAACGGCAAGTGGTCTTCAGAGTGTCTCAATCACTCCTGTTCTTTCCTCTACACCACTTTCCTCTGCAGTCACTCTTCTACTCACATGAACCCCTTTTCTCACCTCATTTTAGGGAATGAAAGATTTAGTAAAACAGGTGAAATGTAACCCAAACTACATCACTGACCTGAATTACCTTATCAGTTTCAACAATCATTGTTTTGAAATCGATCAGTGTTTCTGACTTTAGAGTTAAGGTCATGTATAAAGGGTCCCCTATGGACCTCTTTCATTTTCGGCTTTAATTACTGCCAGGGCTAAAACCCGGATAGACCTGAATACTTAAAACCCAAGATTTTATTTTATTAGCCAAAGTGAAACGGTGGATTACAGGGTACTATGGCCAGGAAAACCAGTTAACTCAAATAAGGTCTGTCGGCATCAAACACAGGCAATAGCAAGGATTTCCTATGTAGCACTTTCCCGTAAGAAAGATAACACACTGTGCATCCAGCATAAACTGGGCAGAAAGGCGAGTGGGGAGGAATAAAATAAGACATTAAACAAATTCACCACATAAATAACTAAACACGTAAAGTCAAAAAACAAAGTGTATCCTCAGGCATCTTTTATAAGATAAAATCGGACAGTTCTGAATCACCCAGTATGTTTATTTGTCTCGAGGATGGATACTTCAGTTGGTCCCACTGGTCAGCATTTCTCCCAGTGGCGTAACAAAGACCCCCGCCATGCACAGGGACCCGAGCTCTAAAGGGGCCCCTTCCGCACAGCACACTGGCCCGAGAACTCGAGTGAGCCTGGGCCGAGGGGCGAGGAGGGAGAGAGAGGTGTATGTGTGCGTGTGTGTGTGTAGAGGCGGGGGGAGGTTGAGGTTGCCTTCGGGTTCATAAATAAAACAAGCATTTGCAATGCAACGGGTCTCACGTTTGCCTGTGTTAGAGCTAATATCGTTGTAAACACCCAACCGGACTTTTCTTGCGACATAAACCATGCACGTAACCGGAAAAAGTGCAATCAACTGTGTAACAGGGTCGATATTATGCAAAGTGCTTGACTTCTGCCAAAATAGAGAAAAAGTAGTCCACAAACCAAATGGAAAACAGCGAGCCTCGCATGTTTTCTGTACTTGGTCGATGCGCTCCAGGAGGACTAACCACCGAAAGAGGCATGACGTATGCGTGCCTTCCACTGACATCAAGCAGTTTCTAACAGGAAAGCCCACGAACCAATGAAAGACACTGACGTCACGTGGACGGGGCTCTGAGCCCTTATAAATCCCTAAAGCGTCTCGCTAGCGAAACGCATGCGCAAGCGCATGCAACACAGGCTCGACCCTAAAAAATAAATTTAGTCCTTAATAACACTGCACCCAGGCCAGATCCTTCACCCAGTTAATTCCTGGTAGGCTGAAGGAAGGCTATGACTACTTAAGTCATCGACATTGAGAGCTATGTATAAGTCTTTAAAGGTTCACCATTCGGGAATTGCTGAACTGCCTTCTGCAAATCTGTTCCTTCTGCAGGGGCCTGGAAATCCAAAGCTTAGCTTTTGCACCATCTTCCAGCATTTCCATTTTGGCTTCTATGTTTATGTTTATGTTTATGTTTGCAGACACCTCTTTACTGTACACAACCCACTGGTTTTAAAGAACTCACATCTCACTCTGTCCCTGAAATACAGCCTTCAATATTTCCTACCCATTTTCCAGAGAGACCAGTCTCTGATCTATGTGGTGAGTCGTACTTTGCAAGTATCTTAAAGTAGACATAATTAAGCCTTTGCCTTAAACAAGAGAAAACATGATGGCAGGCCAGCATCATCACAACAGGCATCTTACGAGCCCCAATACTTTAGTGTGGATAAGTCCTCTTTAGCTACAACAGCATTTTGTTTGTAGTTTTTGGGGAGTGCAACAACTGTGATTTTAGTCTGGTGAGCTATAGAAGGAGCTCCAGCTCCTTTGTCCCATCTGGTGGAAATCAAACCGGCTCACGGATACCCTACACCTCAACCCACGGTTCCACCTCGTTCCAGACAACCTCTTCCAGCAGTTCCTTGCTACCCTGCAACTGTCCTTCAGACTCTACAGTCCTTCCAGGGAGAGCACAGGCACCTTCATAGGATACATTTTAAATGTTTATCATTCATCCAAAATGCTTCTGCAGCAAAAAGTCCTTTCTGCAGGCCAGTCACATTTTTCTTTTTATACAGCCTATCAAGAGGACAAGATTTGGCAGATGTTACCTCAGATATTTAGGCTCTAAAGTTGTACAACGTTATACCATTTCTATGATCATCTGGCTTCGGAGAAGCGCTATAGACATTTTGTCTTACCTTGTTAGGCCACTGCTTGAATAAACACACTACACTGATAATGGAGTTTTTAGTCTGTCCATGAAGCAAATGGGTGGTGTACATGTGCGCTCTACAAATAATTAAGTGAAATCAAGCCAGGGAGAAAAATTATCCTGTCTCCAGCAACCCCTTGAAAGCCATGGATGGCTGTGCCCTTATTTGTCTCTGAAGTGTGCAAATCCTGAAACAGCTTGAGCGGGTGGCTTACAAGGTAATACAAGAATTTGGCTTTTATAGCATGTGACTGACTGGCTCTTGGTCAACTGATTGCTGTGGATGAAAAACAACTCAGTGTCTAGGACATGTCCAGCATTTTCTCCAGTGTGTAAGGGAACAAATATGGGGAATGTATGAGGCCTATAGCTAGTTCAAGGTGTCTGTAGACTTATCCATTGTGGGTGTGTGGCCATAACGGTCGGTACGGGCATAAATGTAAGCATGATTCGTCATTGAAGCACAAAGGTGATATCTAATGATGCAGAAATGATGCAGATATCATGCAAAATGCGATTTATTTGAAGTATACAATGGAAAATTCAGTCAGCTACTGCACCTCTCACAGCTGGGCCAATATCAGGACCAAACATCTTAAAACCTGCAATGAAACAAAGTACTATAGGATGCCAAGGTAGCAGCTGAGAAATATCCAGCATCATGATCCCACAGTCTCGGCTAGTGTCACCACCATACCACGGGTAATACAACCCAAGATTGACGCTGGAAGAGACACATGGAACTGAATGTATGCCAAAGACATGGGCACTTTGATCCAGCTAAGAAGGGCAAATAGAGGGATTTCTCTCCTGTAGAACCAGCGCAAACGTCACAAAGAATGAATCACTTTTATGATTATGGTAGACATCCTTAGCAGGGAGCCTCACTTCCCCAAAGATGGAAATGGACAATGACCAATTGGAAACATGTTCTGGTTAAAACTGAAACCAGAAATTACCTACCTTTGGGTGGTTAGTTTAAACCTCCTCAGAAGGCGGAAAGCATACGATACAATACCTGATAAAAATGTGCTTTGAGGTTTTGAAAGCTTGTATGATCAACAGTAGGCGCTAAAAGGAATGAACATAAAGACACCAAAAGGACCTATTTGATCAGGAATCCAAGGATCTTCATCAGATCATATGAAAGGGAAGGAAATCTTTAGAGGAAAATTAGAACAGAAAGAACCTCAGTGAGGCCTCTAGGACTTAAGAGTGAATGTGAAACGATGACAAATCTGCAGCCCAGGATAACCTTGAATCCAGAGCCTGTATAGTTGAAGTGGCCATTTGAAGGCTTGGGGGAGGGGGGTGATGCCAGAGGGAGAGCTCACTCCTGAACTTTTCTTGTTTCCCTCTTAAGAGGGAACTAGTATTTTCTTGGCTGCCAAAATAGAACAATCAGTTTGACCACCTCTCGCACAGTTCTGCAAAGACCCTGACTAAAAACGAAAGGCTGAGCCAAAGTCAATCGCTTGGGGGACAGGAAGACATCATATCAACCCCTTTGGTATAAGGATCTTGGGTGCTGCAGAAGAAGGACACGTTTTGGAATCAATTTTGACAGCAGATAAGGCTCCCAAAACAGTGTAAGGTTTGCTGGAATAGTTCAGACTGAAGACAGAACTCCATTGATGAATGGAACGCCTGGGAAGCTGAATCAGGTTTTACAGTTTCCACCCAAGTTAATGTGCCTGTCAGGAAGAGCAGGATGCTTTTTCCCTTGCACCAGATGTGGTAAGTGAACTCTGCGAGAAACCACAAGAGCACTTTCCCCCTTTCAGATTAATTACAAGTCTTGGTAACAAGAAAGTCTATCCTGACTATGTTTGGATACTCCTACAACTGATATTTGAAGGTTATTAAAACTCTGATAATGTCCGACAGGTATGGGCGGGTACACCAGCACCTGCAGTCTAAAAGAGAAAGGAAAGTAAGATTAAGAATGAGAGAACGGTTGAGGATATACCTCCTAAATACCACAGAAAACCAAACTGCCTCAGTCAAAAGACTCTCACAGACCATTAGAGTAGACTTGTAGTCCTTGGGACAGACACCCTCAACCCTGAAGGAGAATTGTTCAGTACAGCATTGAAGAAACAAAGAGCACTGATGCTGATGCTGACATAAATCTACAGGGTGAAGGTAGCATCAACAAACATTTTAGCATCAATAACATAGGCAGCACAGTGAATCTGAAAGGCAATACCTTGGTAGGTAATTCTGATTTGTATCTGAGGGTATCTCTGCCAAAAACAAAAATAGAGATGGAAAAAGGTTCTTCCTTGTAATCCAAATTATGTATTGCAAGTGTTAAAATATTTCCACTTGAACACATGTATGTGGAATAGTTATATTACATATATTGAAACAATGTTCCAAGTTGGTATAACCCATGCCCTAGAGTTAGGGAACAGGTACTATCTTTCTGAGAATATTATATGGTTTTCCACTCACACAAGATAACAGCTTTGCACATTCATCCTTCTTTTCTTCCTAAAGTGGGTTCTAATTTTCACAATAATCAGATTAGTTTGCAACCAGTATTTTTAGTATTTATTTTATACATTAGCAAATAAACTGCTAAAGGGAAAGCCAAGAGCTCACCTTATATGATAAAAGTTGCTACCACAGGATCTGAATAAAATGTGTAAAGCTGCTACTTGGACATCTGTCCATACTGTCACTAAATATTACTATGTAGGTTCAGATACCAGAACAGATATCATAATTGGTCAAGCTGCTTTGCAGAATAATTCTGTCAGGAAGACAATATGCTGACAGTATTGAGTGTTATATTGTACAATTATTCTCTGACACCACTTTCTTGGTTGGGGATCAGCATGCTATTGTATTCTAATATTGTAGCTATCAATGAAGATCCAGGGTTTGCTGAAGGAAAATGTACTTGTTATCCAAGTTTTGCATCATAGGTATCTTCTTTGAAGTCATAAATGACTCTCCTGCCTTCCCGGCCCCCTCTGTATGAATGGTGCAATTTAGAGATTTTAAAAGAAATTGCTCTATGAGGCAAATTAAGTACCACATGATTCAGATACGGAAGTGAATGTCTTCTTAAAGGGACAGTCATCATTTTCAGTCTGTTTACAATGCTGCACATCTGGTAGTGGTTTCCTGCGTTTTACTTTCTGTGGCTATGATTTTCCTGAGCACGTAAGATATGGTTTAAACTGCAATGTTGCTTTGTGTAGCAATTATTCAACTAGAATCAAACATTTAATGGTTATGGTCAATATAGTTTCAGCCTATGGTGTGGTTTTATGCATTTATTAAAGCTGAAAGCATACTTGGTAACTTTACTTCATGTGAAGTTAAAGATTTCAGAGGTCCATAAAAGCAGGCAGCAATTTTCTAATAGTTATGACTATCAATGAATATCCTATGAGGCAAAAGAAGTGTTCCAAACGCTTTTAGTGGTGGCTGCTGTGTAGACTGTTTAAAAGGTCCCTTAGCCAAAGGTGTGGCAAAACTGGCTGAAGTTGGTTCCTTTGCGGAAATGTTCAATACAGCCTGCAGTCTCCTACTACCATGTCCACTGAGTCTTGTACTTCTTAGCATGACAATAATCAAATTTGTTCATATTATGATCGTCAAAGAAGTATAAAAAGACACACTGAGTAGGTATCCTCCTTACTGAGTTTCTTTCCACACTTTTGAAAATTCTTGAACAAATCAGGCATTATAGTAACAAATATTTTCGATGTGACACATGAAAGGTATGCAACAGTGGAAAAAGACTACAGACAACTCAAAAGAGCAGTCTCCTAGTAAAATGTCCCTAATACAAGAGCCAGAGTGTTCAGGAATCTTCTCTAACAGACTGGAAAATAGACCTGAGATTGATTGCTGGAGCAGGCAATCGTGGGGGCTGCATGGAATGGAAAGACTTAGGCCCATATTTATACCTTTTTAGCGCCGCATTTGCGCCGCTTTTTAACGCAAAAACGGCACAAACTTACAAAATATAATTGGGGCATATTTATACTCCGTTTGCGCCGAATTAGCGTCGTTTTTTTCGACGCAAATTCAGCGCAAAACAAACGCCATATTTATACTTTGGCGCTAGACGCGTCTAGCGCCAAAGTATGAGTAAAGAGCGTCATTTTTTAGCGTGAACGCCTTCCTTGCGTTAATGAGATGCAAGGTAGGCGTTCCCGTCCAAAAAAATGACTGCGACGCAAATGCGTCGTATTTATACTCCCGGGCAAAAATCACGCCCGGGAGTTGTCGGGGCAGAAAACCCCGCATTTGCGCCACTTTTTAACGCCTGTGTCAGGGCAGGCGTTAAGGGACCTGTGGGCTCAAAATGAGCCCACAGCTGCCCTCCCATGCCCCCAGGGACCCCCCCTGCCACCCTTGCCCACCCCAGGAGGACAACCAAGGATGGAGGGACCCATCCCAGGGACATTCAGGTAAGTTCAGGTAAGTATACATTTTTTTTTTTTTTTTTTGGCATAGGGGGCCCTGATTTGTGCCCCCCTACATGCCACAATGCCCAATGACCATGCCCAGGGGACATAAGTCCCCTGGGCATGGCCATTGGGCAAGGGGGCATGACTCCTGTCTTTACTAAGACAGGAGTCATGTAAATGGCGTCTGGGCGTCGTTTAAAATGGCGCAAATCGGGTTAAGACGTTTTTTTTGCGTCAACCTGACTTGCGCCATTTTTAAGACGCCCTAACGCCATTTTTCCCTACGCCGGCGCTGCCTGGTGTACGTGTTTTTTTTCCACGCACACCAGGCAGCGGCAGTCTGATTGCGCCGGCTAACGCCATTCAATAAATACGGCGCCCGCATGGTGCTTCAGAATGGCGTTAGCCGGCGCAAAAATTTTTGACGCTAAACTGCGTTAGCGCAGTTTAGCGTCAAAAAGTATAAATACGGGCCAATTGTATTTTGTAAGTTTGCGCCGTTTTTGCGTCAAAAAGTGGCGCAAATGCGGCGCTAAAAAAGTATAAATATGGGCCTTAATTGGGCAACATTCTTTCCCCTGTTCTGTCTTTGCAAACTGCTGAGGTTGGAAATTATTTCACCTGTTTTTAAAGAAATAAATGAGTTTGATTTGATTTATAAATGTTGCTTTAAACGTGTTTTGAGACACTGCTGGGCGCCCAGGAATTATTCTAGTGGTCATCAGAAGTTGAGTACCCCATAATTAGAAATGGAGATTCCACTAAATGCCCACACCTCTTACCCCTGCCCTTTAACAACAATGACTAGCCCCAAACTAGTGAGTGCATCATCAGAATGGTGTGCAAATCGTGATGTAACGGGCATAGTTGCCTCGACTATGAATAATAACTGGTAAAAAGTATAATGATGATTGGATAGCAGTTCACTGCTAAAGAACAGTAATTAACTGATTACATTCAATTTGCATGTTTGTATTTTCCTTTATGACAATTAAAGCTTTCCACTACTATATCTTGAGCAACGTATTTTTAATGGACCACAAATTGTTGAAAGGCTAATTTTGGTGCCCATAGATTAGCTTTCTCGGGGACATACATACCGGACTTCAAAGGCAGAATCATCGAGCACGTGGAAACTCACGTCATGAAACTGCGAAGTCCACAGCAGAAAGGCAGATATAGAGGGGATTGTTTTAGCGTACACAGCGTGCTCTCTGTCTGCTTCATTTCTAAGAAGGTCCATTTAAAACAAAACTATACATTTTAAATGTGTGACTCGCGCACATATCCTATAAATGTATCAAGAAACCTCAGTTATGCGTAAATAATGTATTTTATTAGTGTCTCTTATAGTGGAATTCTGTCCTACTCCCACATCACATGTGCGCAAGCTATATAAAAAAAAAAGCAAGTAGTAAACTGCTTCTTAACAAATAGACACGTAAAAGATCATAATTTGATAATTTTTGATTGTGACTATTTTATAAAAACTGGCAACTACAATTCAGGAGGAACGTATACCAGAGAATGCTTAACATTGTGGGAGAGTATTTTTATATTGTTGTGTTGCATGCAAATCGGTATGTCGCATGGACCTCAATTCGCCGAAATGCCAGGGTTTAACGGAAGTGACACCACACGCCCTTTGACCTACACTTTCACTCACATACACAATTCCCACTTACACACACACTTTCTCACTTAAACACTCTCAACTGCAAGCAGCACACAACATGCTTTTTAAAGCATTTGTTACTTAACATCAGTTGCCATGGAAGGGCATATTCCAGCTACTTTTATTTTTATTACACTAGTAGTGAATAATATATTACTATTCATTATTAGTGTAGTAAAAAACGGACAGAAAACAGAGTGGAGCCTCAACCGGCACTGAATTCTATCACAGGACCGGAGGCGAGGATTATGCAGATCTTTCTTCACTTTTAATTAAACAGCAAGTTCAAAGTAAAACAAAACATGAACAAAAAAACTACAAGTTCCATGAGCCCGCCGCCATGGTAACGAGTATCCAATGAGGTGCGCTCCTTCACGTTGGTATAAGTATCCCGAAATGCGTCACACTTCCTCTTTCTTCACTGCTGTGAGCCAGATAAGTGCCTTTCTGCCTCCGGTTCGGGGGTTTTCTGTTTGCTTTGGCGCGTCTCTGCTAAATTGCATTTTCTGTCTTCGTTCGCCGGAACGAACGTTCCGCTCGAGCGTTTCTTTTGTTTTTCTCCCTCCGGCGTGTTTAAATACACGTCGGGCCCACTAGAGGGCGCGCGCATGCTGTTTTTCTCTCGGAGAGCATGTAGCTCTCAGCGCTCGCGCCTCGCGTTTGTTTTCTTTTTTCTCAATTAAGGGTTTTTGGCCCTCAATTACACGTTTGTACCTTCGGTACAGTTTTGTCCCTACCCGTGACACCCATTTGGGTAAGGTTTACCCCATTAGGGAAGATATTATTTTTCTTGCACTTACAGTGACAGAGTGGGTAGGGATTTTACCCTATATATCATATTTTTTGTTGGGTGTACACTCTGTCCAGTCCTCATTATGCACTCCTCTCAAGAACATGAGCCTTTTCCCAACATGTCCCCAGGTGAGGGTTCCTCTCGCCGTACCCTCCCCCCCGGGGTGGACACTTTGTTTTCACAGGCTATTTCCCACGCTTTGGCCCCTCTTAGGGATAGTGTAGCTAAACTTACTGAACAGGTGTCCAGAGGTACGGGCATGTTTGGTGTGACGGGAGCGGAGGGTGATTCCTCTACCCTTTCGGCTCCCAGGAAACTGCGCAAGCGCGACGCGGGGCACCTGGAGGAGGGCGAGTTTTTTTCCCATCCCAAGAGTGCGCGCGCGCATACGCGCTTACCCTCCCGGGAGGGCTGTTTGCCCGGGGTAATGGGTGACAAGCTTCACCACCTATGGAACCCTGATTTGGAATCCCCCAAAGGCTTCATGGGAGGTTCAGATGAGGACTCATCATCTTTGGATGACGACTCAGGTCGCCCTTGGCGCCCTGGGGCTACCTTACCAGATCCTTCGGATCGCGCTGATTCTGACTCCGATATGTTTGAACCGGAGGGTATCTACCATCCACGTTCCTCGGAGTGGCGCCCAGACCACAAGGTGGCTGAGTATGTCGCCAGCAAAATTAGGCAACCTCTGGACAAGGAGGTGCGGGCCCGGCTACGGGCGGAGTGCCCACGCCCGTCTTTATCGGATAAGGTCGCTTGTACACCTGATATTGACCCTAAAATGTGTAAGTTTTTTGCAAAGTATACCAGGGATCCCAAAAAAGGGATTGACCGCTCCTGGCGAGCATGTCAAGATAAACTTCTTGATGTCCTTGGTCCCCTCACACAGATTGTTCAATTGGCGGAGCGTGCCAGGCAAGCAAACACTCCCCTTCAGACGGACATCGTCGCAGGATGGGCTCAGAGAGCTGTTTGTCTCCTGGGCAACGCGAACTGTGCCATCTCTGCAGAAAGACGCAGGTCTTTATTAATCAAAATCGACCCCAAATTGGGGGAACTATCTAACTCGGAGGCAGGGGCTGTTGCCCAAGGCAATTTATTTGGCGACCCTTTTGTCAAAGAATTGGGGAAGTTTGTGGCTACGTTTTCGGCTTTGGATAAAGCGCAATCTTCCATTAAAAAGATCTTCCCCAACAAGGTTTTTGGCGGGGCCGGGCGAGGCAGGGGTCGCTCTTCCGGCCGTCCTTTCCAGCGAGGCCCCAGTTCCTTCAGGAACAACGGTTGGAGGGACGGCAGACAAGGAACTTTCTTCCCCAACAGAGGCAGGGGAAGAGGCAGAGGGTCCAGAAACACGCGAGGAGCATCTAACGCCCCTGGAGGTCCCTCTGGTGAGGCTTATCCCTTTTTCCCCAAAAAATTTTGGAGGGAGATTGAGGTTTTTCAAGGACAATTGGAGGCGCATTACCTCCGACGCATGGGTTCTCCAAACTGTCTCAGGTTTTCAGATAGAGTTCTGGGGTACCCCACTTCAGGAGAGAATGCCTCCGCCCATCGGATTTTCGGCAGAAAACTCAGACCTCATAGAATTAGAGGTTCAGGCCCTTCTCCACAAGGGAGCCATTTCCTTCACTTCCTTTCACCCCACAGGTTTCGTGAGCAACATCTTTTTGGTGGAGAAGAAGGACAAGGGGTTTCGCCCCGTTATCAACCTTCGGGCATTCAACGAATGGGTGGTTTACAGACATTTCAAGATGGAGGGTATTCACATGCTCCGCGACCTCCTCTTACAAGGAGACTGGATGGTTCGTCTGGATCTCAAAGACGCATACCTCACAGTCCCCATTTTTCCGCCCCATCGCAGATTCCTGCAATTCATATGGAACGGCCAGATGTTCGAATTCACCACACTCCCCTTCGGCCTGTCATCGGCACCTTGGTGCTTCACAAAACTTCTCAAACCAATAGTGGGAAAACTGAGATTGCTAGGCATACGCCTCATAATTTATCTGGACGACCTCCTTTTGATGGACCAGTCCAAGTCTCAGTTGATGTTCAATCTGAACACAACTATTGCGCTTTTCCAGGACCTTGGTTTCGTGATCAACCAACAGAAGTCGCAACTTACTCCGACTCAATCGTTAGTCTTTCTAGGGTTTCTAGTGGATTCCCGATCGGCGTCTCTCAGTCTCCCG
Organism: Pleurodeles waltl; assembly: GCF_031143425.1. Classification (NCBI taxonomy): domain Eukaryota; kingdom Metazoa; phylum Chordata; class Amphibia; order Caudata; family Salamandridae; genus Pleurodeles; species Pleurodeles waltl. The sequence continues at coordinate 693,324,800 of NC_090451.1, forward strand.
ACGCCGAAGATCTCCAAGATAAAGAAGGAACTGAGGAAAGTCCTTCGACGAGACCACATTTCGTTACGTCAATTAGCCAGGGTGATCGGCCTGCTTTCCTCCTCGATTCAGGCCATTTTTCCGGGTCCCCTACACTACAGAGCCCTGCAACGCTTGAAAGCGTTTCACCTTCGCCGAGGGGTCACGTACTCCGAATTGATCTCCCTGTCTCCAGAGGCAAGGACGGAGTTGTTTTGGTGGCTGGACCACATGGAGGCATGGAATGGCAGAGCCATTTTTGGTGCAGCCCCGGATCTGGTGATCGAATGAGACGCCAGTCGCCAGGGATGGGGGGCTCGTTGCGGAGACATATCGTTCGGGGGACGCTGGACCCCGCAGGAACTAACCATGCATATCAACTGCCTGGAACTCCTGGCGGGATCTTTTGCGATCAAATCTCTCACGAGAGACAAAATCTCATGTGTTGTTCTACTACGGATGGACAACGTATCGGCGGTACATTACATAAATCGCTTAGGGGGAACAAGATCAAGAGCCCTAGCGGAACTGGCGATGAATCTTTGGCATTTTTGCCTTCAACACCAAATCTCAGTCACAGCAGAGTATCTTCCGGGAGTCCAGAATGTGGGGGCAGACTGGAATTCTCGGTTTCTCCAGGATCCCAGCGATTGGCGACTACATCGCTCGGTCTTTCAGCCGATCATGGATCGCTGGGGTCCCTGTTCAGTGGATCTCTTTGCGTCTCGTTGGAACGCTCAACTTCCCCTATACTTCAGCTGGCGACCGGATCCGGGAGCGGCGGCAGTAGATGCGTTTCTCCAGCATTGGGATACCCTTCAGGGTTATGCTTTTCCCCCATTTCTCCTCATCCCGCGGGTTGCGGCTCAGGTTCGCCGCCAAGAGGCGACGGTGGTTCTGATAACCCCCTGGTGGAGGTCACAGCCGTGGTTCCCGACCCTGTTGGAACTCTCGTGCGAGTGTCCTCTTCGCCTCCCGCATTTTCCCTCAATACTCCTGGATCCGTTGGGTTCCTATCACCCTCTGGTCCTTCAAGGTCATCTTTCCCTCATAGCTTGGAAAATTTCCGGCATCGTTGGCAAGACAACCGACTTTCGCAGGAGGCTAATGACTTCATCGCACAGGCCTGGGCCCCGGGTACATGCAAACGATATAGATCTGCATGGAACAGATGGTCTCGCTGGTGTGTGGGCAAACACTGCGATCCCATGGGGGCCAGTATTACCGACATCATCAATTTCCTTGCAGAATTAGGGGACTCTGGCTTAGCGTATCGCACTATCAATTCTTTTCGTTCGGCCATCTCGGCGGGCCACCCGCCCCTTAACAATCTCCCGGTCGGGGAGCATCCCTGGATTTGTAAACTTCTTAAGGGTATTAGACTCTCCAGACCTCCGCAGCCCAGATATTCGGAACTCTGGGACGTGAACTTAGTTCTTACTCTCTTGTCCTCTTGGCGGGACAACCAATATTTGTCACTAAAGGAATTGTCAGCCAAATTGGCCGTGCTTCTCTGCCTCATTTCCTGTAAGCGAGTGTCCGATGTCAGAGCATTGGATATTTCCGCTCGTATCTTTACTCCAGAGGGAGTCACGTTTACTATTGCAAGGAGGACAAAGTCTAATACCAGGTCGGTATCCTATCCCGCTTTTCCTGATTCCCCGAAGCTATGTGTGGTTCGATGTCTCAAAGTCTATGAGGAAGTAACCAGTTCTTGTAGACCTCCAGGAGTCGAGCAGTTATTGATTTCTATAAGGAAACCGTTTAAGGCGGTTTCTTCCCCTTCCATTGCCAGATGGATTCGATGGATTCTCTCTGAGGCAGGAATAGATGTTCAAGTTTGTGGCGCCCATTCTACTCGGGGAGCTATGGCTTCCAAAGCCATACAGGTGGGGGGCAGATTGGAGGACATCATGCATGCTGCTGATTGGTCTTCAGAGTCTACTTTTAAAAAGTTTTACTTTAAACCAATTCATGAAGCAGCCGCACTTGTGGTGAGTAAGCTTTAAACTTGCATAATCCTCGCCTCCGGTCCTGTGATAGAATACGAAATTTCCTAGCTATCGTGAAGGAAAGTTTCAATTCTATTAAGGACACGGAGGCGAGGATTATCCCACCCACATACTCTACGCTGGTATGTCCCCTCCCGATTACATCTACCTCCGTAACAAGGTAGTATACTTGAGTTTGTACATTTATTTGTTGTCCTTTTGATCATGTTCTAAATACATCATGTTGTACTTGATTCAGATGTGATCACATTCTATTTAGTGGTATTTTAAGGTTCATGACTTTATTGCAGTCAGTATGTATCTATGTTTTATCGGATTTGCATCTAAATATACCTTTTTTGGTAGGTTCCGAGACTACGACCAATTGACTCTACCAGGATTCCTTCCGCAGTGAAGTCGAGGAAGTGTGACGCATTTCGGGATACTTATACCAACGTGAAGGAGCGCACCTCATTGGATACTCGTTACCATGGCGGCGGGCTCATGGAACTTGTAGTTTTTTTGTTCATGTTTTGTTTTACTTTGAACTTGCTGTTTAATTAAAAGTGAAGAAAGATCTGCATAATCCTCGCCTCCGTGTCCTTAATAGAATTGAAACTTTCCTTCACGATAGCTAGGAAATTTCGTATTCGCCACCCCTGAGGCTAGGGGTCGCAAAGGCAGCGCCAGGGGTTGCAAATGATGTTCACTGTAGGACGGTTTCGAAATGGAAGTACTACTAGTCACTTCTTTCTTGACTTGTCCTTTCTTTTGATTACAGACTGTTGTTCTTTCATTTGTTCCCTAGTCTTCCTGAACTCCAAGATCTTTTTCCTGATTTGACCTTTCTTTCCGAATGTTGATGCCGAGTCCAGTTCTTCACAAATTAGACATCATAATTCCCTGGATGTCAATATAAGAGGAACCAATATTTCCCAGCAAAAAAGGTGAACATTTCGGGAATTCACAGCCATGATTAAACCGATTCCCTTTGCTCCGTTCGTCTTGAGTCAGGGTCGAACTGGGACCGAAAATAGACGCGGGCTTCAAAATAAAAGTGGACCTCATTGGTGAATCAGAAAACTAAAAAAAAGTATCCCGTGTTAGCAAATTGGGTTAATTTTGAACTTGTGAAGGATAGCTGTACAAGTATTTTGCGAGATAATTCAACAGTAAAAACACGCCCTGCAGACTACAATACAGCCCTACAGACAACAAATTGCTCACACACTGACCTGTCAGACCAGCTTATCAGGCTGCCTGATTACCCTACAGGCTAGTCCGACCTCTTTGGAGTTCTTTTTGCCCTATTATGGTATCAATGGCGAAAAAACACTTTTCTTTCACTAGGACTCCGTGCTTGTGTAGCTCTCAAAATAAAATTGCTAGGTATTCAAAATTCAGATTTTAGATATATCAGGCTGATGAAAATGTAAATTTACTCACAGAAAGTCAGGCCTTTAAAACGTAAAATATTTGCCACTGTTCCTGGCTGTGCTATTAAGAATATAGGGCCTAATTACGAGTCTGGCGGTCACTTGACTGCCAGACTCGAGGTGGCAGTCTGGACCGCCACTTCTGTGGCAGTCCGACTACCATGATACGACTCTGGTGGTCCGACTGCCAAGGCACCGCCGTCTCCGCCGGGATCTGTGATCCTGATGGGCTGACGGCAGGTGTAGGTTACAATCAGCCAGGGTGGCGCTGCACGCAGAGTCCCCCTGCCGATTACAACCTGGTTCTCCACCAGCCTTTTCATGGCGGTGAAACCTCCATGAAAAGGCTGCTGGAGAACAAGTGAAAGGGTACACGGGGGGCCCTGCACTGCCCATGCCATGGGCAATGCAGAGGCCCCCCTGCCCAGCACCTCGTAATGGGCACTGTCTGCTGTGCAGACTGCGCATTACGATGGCGCTGGAGCCCCTGCTGGTGGCAGTGCTGCTGCCGGCTCGATTACGAGCCGGCGACAATGCTGTCAGCACTTTCCCACTGGGCTGACGGGTGGAAACCTTGGTTACTGACTGTCAGCCCAGCAGGAAAATCATAAGTGGTGGCCACCCTGTCAGGAGTATGGCAGACGGGTGTTCCTGTCCGCCAAAGTAGTAATCAGGACCATAGTCTATAATGGGTAATGCAAGCTTCCTTTAAATGCTGCTGTGATTGTTTTGTTTATTTCTCCAGCTGCCTGAGCCAGCAGTGTTATGGCTGCCTGAGCTTCAACTTTCAGGTACACCTACATCATTAACCCCTTCTGTGCCGCGGACGTAGTGGTTACGTCCTGCGGCACAGTGCTGCTGTGCCGAGGACGTAACCACTACGTCCTCGGCACACAGCCCAGAGGGAGCGCTCTCGCTCCCTCTGTGGGGTTCCCCCCCACCCCCTCAAGTCAGGGATGGAAGGGGAAGCCCTTCCCCTCCCACCCCCGACCCCCCCCAACCCCCCCGTGACGTCAGCGCGCGAGCGCGCGCTGATTAGTCACAGGGTCTCCCCCATCGCGCTGGAAGCAGAGCTTTTGCATTTCTTTTTCAATCCCATGGGGGAGGCCCCGAGAGGCTTCAAAGGGAAGGAAATGTATTTCCTTCCCTTTGAAACCCCACTAGACACCAGGGATTTTTTTTTTTCTTCTTGAAATTGGCAAAAGGGAGCGACCCCTTGGGCAAGGGTCGCTCCCAGGGGGGCATTTTTTTAGGAAGGCCTTTTCTGCCCCCCCTGGGGGCAGATTGGCCTATTATTAGGCCGATCTGCCCCCAGGGGGGGCAGAAACCTCTAGGCACCAGGGACCATTTTTTTTTTTTTTTTTTTTTTGTGATGATTCTTTTTTTTTAGGTGGGGAGCGATCCCTTAGGCAAGGGTCGCTCCCCTACGGGGCAATATATATTTAGGCCATTTCTGCCCCCCTTGGGGGCAGATTGGCCTATTTTGATAAGGCCAATCTGCCCCCAAGGGGGGCAGAAACCATTAGACACCAGGGAGTTTGTTTTTGCGCGCGAATGTCACGCAACAAAGCGACCCCTTTGGCAAGGGTCGCTCCCAGGGGGGGGCAATTTTTTGGGAAGGCCTTTTCTGCCCCCCCTGGGGGCAGATCGGCCTATTATTAGGCCGATCTGCCCCAGGGGGGGAAGAAACCTCTAGGCGCCAGGGCAAATTTTTTTTTTGTGTTTTTTTTTTTTTGTTCTTTTTTTTTTTTAGAGATGGGGAGCGACCCATCAGGCAAGGGTCGCTCCCCTGGGGGCAAATTGTATTTAGACCATTTCTGCCCCCCTGGGGGCAGATTGGCCGATTTTAGGTCAATCTGCCCCCAAGGGAGCAGAAACCACTAGGCACCGGGGATTTGTTTTTTGGCGCCAATGTCACGCAGGGGGAGCGACCCCGTAGGCAAGGGTCGCTCCCGGGGGGGGGTGGGGGTTGGGGGGGCAAATTTATTTTAGGCCATTTCTGCCCCCCCGGGGGACAGATCGGCCTATTATTAGGCCGAACTGCCCCGGGGGGGGGGGGGGGGGCAGAACACTCTAGGCGCCAGGGCAATTTTTTTTTTGTGTTTTTTTTTTTTGTTGTTTCTTTTTTTAGAGATGGGGAGCGACCCATCAGGCAAGGGTCGCTCCCCTGGGGGGGCAAATTGTATTTAGACCATTTCTGCCCCCCTGGGGGCAGATTGGCCAATTTTAGGTCAATCTGCCCCCAAGGGGGCAGAAACTACTAGGCACCGGGGATTTGTTTTTTGGCGCCAATGTCACGCAGGGGGAGCGACCCCGTAGGCAAGGGTCGCTCCCGGGGGGGGATGGGGGTTGGGGGGGCAAATTTATTTTAGGCCATTTCTGCCCCCCCGGGGGACAGATCGGCCTATTATTAGGCCGAACTGCCCCCGGGGGGGGGGGCAGAACACTCTAGGCGCCAGGGCAATTTTTTTTTTGTGTTTTTTTTTTTTGTTGTTTCTTTTTTTAGAGATGGGGAGCGACCCATCAGGCAAGGGTCGCTCCCCTGGGGGGGCAAATTGTATTTAGACCATTTCTGCCCCCCTGGGGGCAGATTGGCCAATTTTAGGTCAATCTGCCCCCTAGGGGGCAGAAACCACTAGGCACCGGGGATTTGTTTTTTGGCGCCAATGTCACGCAGGGGGAGCGACCCCGTAGGCAAGGGTCGCTCCCGGGGGGGGGGTGGAGGTTGGGGGGGCAAATTTATTTTAGGCCATTTCTGCCCCCCCGGGGGACAGATCGGCCTATTATTAGGCCGAACTGCCCCCGGGGGGGGGGCAGAACACTCTAGGCGCCAGGGCAATTTTTTTTTTGTGTTTTTTTTTTTGTTGTTTCTTTTTTTAGAGATGGGGAGCGACCCATCAGGCAAGGGTCGCTCCCCTGGGGGGGCAAATTGTATTTAGACCATTTCTGCCCCCCTGGGGGCAGATTGGCCAATTTTAGGTCAATCTGCCCCCAAGGGGGCAGAAACCACTAGGCACCGGAGATTTGTTTTTTAGCGCCAATGTCACGCAGGGGGAGCGACCCCGTAGGCAAGGGTCGCTCCCGGGGGGGGGGGGGGGGGGGGTTGGGGGGGCAAATTTATTTTAGGCCATTTCTGCCCCCGGGGGGGGGGGCAGAAACCTCTAGGCGCCAGGGGAATTTTTCTTTTTTTTCTTTGTTTTTTTTTTTTTAGAGATGGGGAGCGACCCATCAGGCAAAAGTCGCTCCCCTGGGGGACAAATTGTATTTAGGCCATTTCTGCCCCCCTTGGGGGCAGATTGGCTGAGTTTAGGTCAACCTGCCCCCAAGGGGGCAGAAACCACTAGGCACCGGGGATTTGTTTTTTGGTGCCAATGTCACGCAGGGGGAGCGACCCCGTAGGCAAGGGTCGCTCCCGACGGGGGAGGGTGGGGGGGCAAATTTATTTTAGGGCATTTCTGCCCCCCCCCCCTGGGGCCGGCTGAGCTACAGGCCAAACACCACAGGTAGGCACCTTGCAAAAAACACCTCTGTTTTCTGTGAAAAAATATGTTGTGTCCACGTTGTGTTTTGGGCCATTTCCTTTTGTGGGCGCTAGGCCTACCCACAGAAGTGATGTACCATTTTTATCGAGAGACTTAGGGGAACGCTGGGTGGAAGGAAATTTGTGGCTCCTCTCAGATTCCAGAACTTTCTGTCACCGAAATGAGAGGAAAAAGTGTTTTTTGGGCCAAATTTTGATGTTTGCAAAGGATTCTGGGTAACATAACCTGGTCAGAGCCCCGCAAGTCACCCCATCTTGGATTCCCCTGGGTTTCTAGTTTTCAAAAATGCACTGGTTTGCTAGGTTTCCTCAGGTGTCGGCTGAGCTACAGGCCAAAATCCACAGGTAGGCACTGCTTTTTATTAAAAAATGTGATGTGTCCACGTTGTGTTTTGGGCCCTTTCCTTTCGTGGGCGCTAGTCCTACCCACACAAGTGAGGTATCATTTTTATCGGGAGACTTGGGGGAACGCTGGGTAGAAGGAAATTTGTGGCTCCTCTCAGATTCCAGAACTTTCTGCCACAGAAATGTGAGTAACATGTGTATTTTTAGCCAAATTTTGAGGTTTGCAAAGGATTCTGGGTAACAGAACCTGGTCCGAGCCCCGCAAGTCACCCCTCCTTGGATTCCCCTAGGTCTCTAGTTTTCAGAAATGCACAGGTTTGGTAGGTTTCCCTAGGTGCCGGCTGAGCTAGAGGCCAAAATCTACAGGTAGGCACTTCGCAAAAAACACCTCTGTTTTTTTCCAAAATTTAGGATGTGTCCACGTTGCGCTTTGGGGTGTTTCCTGTCGCCGGCGCTAGGCCTACCCACGCAAGTGAGGTATCATTTTTATCGGGAGACTTGGGGGAACGCTGGGTGGAAGGAAATTTGTAGCTCCTCTCAGATTCCAGAACTTTCTGCCAAAGAAATGTGAGGGACATGTGTTTTTTTAGCCAAATTTTGAGGTTTGCAAAGGATTCTGGGTAACAGAACCTGGTCCGAGCCCCGCAAGTCACCCCTCCTTGGATTCCCCTAGGTCTCTAGTTTTCAGAAATGCACAGGTTTGGTAGGTTTCCCTAGGTGCCGGCTGAGCTAGAGGCCAAAATCTACAGGTAGGCACTTCGCAAAAAACACCTCTGTTTTTTTCCAAAATTTAGGATGTGTCCACGTTGCGCTGTGGGGTGTTTCCTGTCGCCGGCGCTAGGCCTACCCACGCAAGTGAGGTATCATTTTTATCGGGAGACTTGGGGGAACGCTGGGTAGAAGGAAATTTGTGGCTCCTCTCAGATTCCAGAACTTTCTGCCACAGAAATGTGAGTAACATGTGTATTTTTTGCCAAATTTTGAGGTTTGCAAAGGATTCTGGGTAACAGAACCTGGTCCGAGCCCCGCAAGTCACCCCTCCTTGGATTCCCCTAGGTCTCTAGTTTTCAGAAATGCACAGGTTTGGTAGGTTTCCCTAGGTGCCGGCTGAGCTAGAGGCCAAAATCTACAGGTAGGCACTTCGCAAAAAACACCTCTGTTTTTTTCCAAAATTTAGGATGTGTCCACGTTGCGCTTTGGGGTGTTTCCTGTCGCCGGCGCTAGGCCTACCCACGCAAGTGAGGTATCATTTTTATCGGGAGACTTGGGGGAACGCTGGGTGGAAGGAAATTTGTAGCTCCTCTCAGATTCCAGAACTTTCTGCCACAGAAATGTGAGGGACATGTGTTTTTTTAGCCAAATTTTGAGGTTTGCAAAGGATTCTGGGTAACAGAACCTGGTCCGAGCCACACAAGTCACCCCTCCTTGGATTCCCCTAGGTCTCTAGTTTTCAGAAATGTACAGGTTTGGTAGGTTTCCCTAGGTGGCGGCTGAGCTAGAGGCCAAAATCTCCAGGTAGTCACTTTGCTAAAAACAGCTCTGTTTTCTGTGATGTGTCCACGTTGTGTTTTGGGGCATATCCTGTCGCGGGCGCTAGGCCTACCCACACAAGTGAGGTATCATTTTTATCGGGAGACGTGGGGGAACGCTGGGTGGAAGGAAATTTGTGGCTCCTCTCAGATTCCAGAACTTTCTGCCACAGAAATGTGAGGAACATGTGTTTTTTTAGCCAAATTTTGAGGTTTGCAAAGGATTCTGGGTAACAGAACCTGGTCCGAGCCACACAAGTCACCCCTCCTTGGATTCCCCTAGGTCTCTAGTTTTCAGAAATGTACAGGTTTGGTAGGTTTCCCTAGGTGCCGGCTGAGCTAGAGGCCAAAATCTACAGGTAGTCACTTTGCTAAAAACAGCTCTGTTTTCTGTGATATGTCCACGTTGTGTTTTGGGGCATATCCTGTCGCGGGCGCTAGGCCTACCCACACAAGTGAGGTATCATTTTTATCGGGAGACGTGGGGGAACGCTGGGTGGAAGGAAATTTGTGGCTCCTCTCAGATTCCAGAACTTTCTGCCACAGAAATGTGAGGAACATGTGTTTTTTTAGCCAAATTTTGAGGTTTGCAAAGGATTCTGGGTAACAGAACCTGGTCCGAGCCCCGCAAGTCACCCCTCCTTGGATTCCCCTAGGTCTCTAGTTTTCAGAAATGCACAGGTTTGGTAGGTTTCCCTAGGTGGCGGCTGAGCTAGAGGCCAAAATCTACAGGTAGTCACTTTGCTAAAAACAGCTCTGTTTTCTGTGATATGTCCACGTTGTGTTTTGGGGCATATCCTGTCGCGGGCGCTAGGCCTACCCACACAAGTGAGGTATCATTTTTATCGGGAGACGTGGGGGAACGCTGGGTGGAAGGAAATTTGTGGCTCCTCTCAGATTCCAGAACTTTCTGCCACAGAAATGTGAGGAACATGTGTTTTTTTAGCCAAATTTTGAGGTTTGCAAAGGATTCTGGGTAACAGAACCTGGTCCGAGCCCCGCAAGTCACCCCTCCTTGGATTCCCCTAGGTCTCTAGTTTTCAGAAATGCACAGGTTTGGTAGGTTTCCCTAGGTGGCGGCTGAGCTAGAGGCCAAAATCTACAGGTAGTCACTTTGCTAAAAACAGCTCTGTTTTCTGTGATATGTCCACGTTGTGTTTTGGGGCATATCCTGTCGCGGGCGCTAGGCCTACCCACACAAGTGAGGTATCATTTTTATCGGGAGACGTGGGGGAACGCTGGGTGGAAGGAAATTTGTGGCTCCTCTCAGATTCCAGAACTTTCTGCCACAGAAATGTGAGGAACATGTGTTTTTTTAGCCAAATTTTGAGATTTGCAAAGGATTCTGGGTAACAGAACCTGGTCCGAGCCCCGCAAGTCACCCCTCCTTGGATTCCCCTAGGTCTCTAGTTTTCAGAAATGCACAGGTTTGGTAGGTTTCCCTAGGTGGCGGCTGAGCTAGAGGCCAAAATCTACAGGTAGTCACTTTGCTAAAAACAGCTCTGTTTTCTGTGATATGTCCACGTTGTGTTTTGGGGCATATCCTGTCGCGGGCGCTAGGCCTACCCACACAAGTGAGGTATCATTTTTATCGGGAGACGTGGGGGAACGCTGGGTGGAAGGAAATTTGTGGCTCCTCTCAGATTCCAGAACTTTCTGCCACAGAAATGTGAGGAACATGTGTTTTTTTAGCCAAATTTTGAGGTTTGCAAAGGATTCTGGGTAACAGAACCTGGTCCGAGCCCCGCAAGTCACCCCTCCTTGGATTCCCCTAGGTCTCTAGTTTTCAGAAATGCACAGGTTTGGTAGGTTTCCCTAGGTGGCGGCTGAGCTAGAGGCCAAAATCTACAGGTAGTCACTTTGCTAAAAACAGCTCTGTTTTCTGTGATATGTCCACGTTGTGTTTTGGGGCATATCCTGTCGCGGGCGCTAGGCCTACCCACACAAGTGAGGTATCATTTTTATCGGGAGACGTGGGGGAACGCTGGATGGAAGGAAATTTGTGGCTCCTCTCAGATTCCAGAACTTTCTGCCACAGAAATGTGAGGAACATGTGTTTTTTTAGCCAAATTTTGAGGTTTGCAAAGGATTCTGGGTAACAGAACCTGGTCCGAGCCCCGCAAGTCACCCCTCCTTGGATTCCCCTAGGTCTCTAGTTTTCAGAAATGCACAGGTTTGGTAGGTTTCCCTAGGTGGCGGCTGAGCTAGAGGCCAAAATCTACAGGTAGTCACTTTGCTAAAAACAGCTCTGTTTTCTGTGATATGTCCACGTTGTGTTTTGGGGTATATCCTGTCGCGGGCGCTAGGCCTACCCACACAAGTGAGGTATCATTTTTATCGGGAGACGTGGGGGAACGCTGGGTGGAAGGAAATTTGTGGCTCCTCTCAGATTCCAGAACTTTCTGCCACAGAAATGTGAGGAACATGTGTTTTTTTAGCCAAATTTTGAGGTTTGCAAAGGATTCTGGGTAACAGAACCTGGTCCGAGCCACACAAGTCACCCCTCCTTGGATTCCCCTAGGTCTCTAGTTTTCAGAAATGCACAGGTTTGGTAGGTTTCCCTAGGTGGCGGCTGAGCTAGAGGCCAAAATCTACAGGTAGTCACTTTGCTAAAAACAGCTCTGTTTTCTGTGATATGTCCACGTTGTGTTTTGGGGCATATCCTGTCGCGGGCGCTAGGCCTACCCACACAAGTGAGGTATCATTTTTATCGGGAGACGTGGGGGAACGCTGGGTGGAAGGAAATTTGTGGCTCCTCTCAGATTCCAGAACTTTCTGCCACAGAAATGTGAGGAACATGTGTTTTTTTAGCCAAATTTTGAGGTTTGCAAAGGATTCTGGGTAACAGAACCTGGTCCGAGCCCCGCAAGTCACCCCTCCTTGGATTCCCCTAGGTCTCTAGTTTTCAGAAATGCACAGGTTTGGTAGGTTTCCCTAGGTGGCGGCTGAGCTAGAGGCCAAAATCTACAGGTAGTCACTTTGCTAAAAACAGCTCTGTTTTCTGTGATATGTCCACGTTGTGTTTTGGGGTATATCCTGTCGCGGGCGCTAGGCCTACCCACACAAGTGAGGTATCATTTTTATCGGGAGACGTGGGGGAACATAGATTAGCAAAACAAGTACTATTGCCCCTTGTCTTTCTCTACATTTTTTCCTTCCAAATATAGGAGTGTGTGTAAAAAAGACATCTATTTGAGAAATTCCCTGTAATTCACGTGCTTCTATGGTCACCCCGGAATTCAGAGATGTGCAAATAACCACTGATCCTCAACACCTTATCTTGTGCCCTTTTTGGAAATGCAAAGGTTTTCTTGATAGCAATTTTTTACTCCTTATATTTCAGCAAATGAATTGCTGTATACCCGGTATAGAATGAAAACGCACTGCAGGGTGCAGCTCATTTATTGGCTCTGGGTTCCTCGGGTTCTTGATGAACCTACAAGCCCTATATATCCCCGCAACCAGAGGAGTCCAGCAGACGTAACGGTATATTGCTTTCGATAATCTGACATTGCAGGGAAAAGTTACAGAGTAAAACGTAGAGAAAAATTGATGTTTTTTTCACCTCAATTTCAATATTTTTCTTTTTCAGCTGTTATTTTCTGTAGGAAACCCTTGTAGGATCTACACAAATGACCCCTTGCTGAATTCAGAATTTTGTCTACTTTTCAGAAATGTTTAGGTTTCTGGGATCCAGCATTGGTTTCATGACCATTCCTGTCACTGACTGGAAGGAGGCTGAAAGCACAAAAAATTGCACAAATGGGGTATGCCCCAGTAAAATGCCAAAATTGTGTTGAAAAATTGGGTTTTCTGATTCAAGTCTGCCTGTTCCTGAAAGCTGGGAAGCTGCTGAGTTTAGCACCGTAAACCCTTTGTTGATGCCATTTTCAGGGGAAAAACCACAAGCCTTCTTCTGCAGCCACTTTTTCAATTTTTTTTGAAAAAAACGAAATTTTCACTGTATTTTGGCCAATTTATTGGCCTCCTTCAAGGGAACCCACAAAGTCTGTGTACCTCTAGAATCCCTAGGATGTTGGAAAAAAAGGACGCAAATTTGGCTTGGTTAGCTTATGTGGACAAAAAGTTATGAGGGCCTAAGCGCGAACTGCCCCAAATAGGCAAAAAAAGGCCCGGCACAGGAGGGGGAAAAGGCCTGGCAGCGAAGGGGTTAAACATCTTACATAATTCGATAATTTACGCTGTTTGTTTTTATCAGGCAGCAGCACAGATTGGAAGAGGGCTGTCAGGAGGAATGAACTGCAGACCCAGCACCATCCCCTTCTATCATAAACTTTAGACTTCAGAGTGCACTTTTGTAGGTCTGGCTTGACAGTTCAGCTGTCGCCTGATCTTATGCGATCAATAAAAAAGAGGATTTAGGGTACTAACGAGTGAAGCGCTGAGGCCCACAAGTTGGTTACCCTGAGTAAAGAACTTGATTGGGCCGAATTTGTGTGCTTCCACTGAAAAGACTGCTTGTATTGCACTTCTAGGATTGTGGTAAAGCTCGTTACAGAAGGCTTGAGTTGGTTAGGTCACTAATGATCATTGCAATAGACCAGCTTTGTTTATTATGAAGTGCACTAGGCCTGGCAGTTTTATTGTGAAAAGCATATGTTAAAGTTAGTAGGCTATACCTGTGGATTATTATTACTCTATATTAAAACCTACAGATAGGTATTTTGTTACAAAGAATCTTACAGAATACTATATTAAGCAATCATTTTGCTTTTGGTCACCACATGTAACAAACCACAAATATAGGTGTGCTCTGTGAGAATCATTGTTAGGCCAAATTAGGAGAAACTGTATTTTGCTTAGCCAACAAAACTTTGTATACATATACACTTTTATGTACTGTACCTTTGAGTTGGTCATGGTGACAAGACAATGATAAAGGCTATAGACCTGATTTTTTTACTATGTACGCATACTATACGGGCAGTAGGTCGGTTATTACTATGAATTAAAGCATACAGCTGTTTTTGTTACATGGAATCTCACAGATTACCTTAGTATCCAAGGGTTTTCGTGTTGGTCACCCACTCTGAAAACCATGGATACAGAAGATTTGCATATAAACATTTGCAATTTTATGACTGTATGCCTGACAGTTGTCTTGTGGAAAAGCTTAAACTCAGTATAGGAGGCATCAGCTGGTTACTATGACAAGCCAATGATAACTACTTTATGCTTGGTTGGTGTGCAAGGATATTTTATGCCAGATCTCATAGATCTGGGTATGAAACGTTGATACAAAGGAGGTAGTTCTGGCTTATTTAATGAAAAACGCATATGTTAGGGTCAGTAGTCTGCTAAAAATAGATTTTTATCACATTATATTACAGGCAGTACAAAGTTATTTGGTCACATGCAATCTCACAGATTACTATTGCAGGCAAAGGGCTTGGTGTTGGTCAACCACTCTGACAAATCTTGGGATTAGAATTTCACTGTGATGATTCTTGTTACACCTTTCTGAGAGGGGTTGTATATCGTTTTGCCAATTGTAATTTTGAACATATTAGTAATTTTATAACTGTATGTGTTATGGTTGCAAGCTTAATGCACTTCAGTAGGCCTGCGTTGTATATAGTGTTGAGCCACTGGTAATGGCTTTGCACCCTATATATTTACTAGGAAAAGTTATGTGAGATTCCTTAGGTGTGATCTGTTTAAAGTGAAATGTTATGGCCTTACATTCCTCTTGCGAAAAGCCTTTGTCAAAGGCAATGCGCTTTCAAGAATGGATTGTTACTGCACTGTTTTAAAGCCTGCAGGCATGAATTTCTGTTACATGGAATCTCACAGATTGCCATAGTAGGCAAGGGTATTGGTGTAGGTGAGCCATCAGAACAAAGCAGGGAGAGAGACGTTTTGCAATATAGTGATCCTTATTAGGCTCTATTAGCAGGAATTTTATATTGCTTGGATAACTGTATTTTGTATATATTTGTAATTGTATTGCAGTATACTGAAGGTTGCCTTGTGAAAAGGCTTAGGACCTACACAGTAGGTCTGAGTTGGTTATTGTGGCAAGCCAAACATAAAGGTCAGATACCTGATTGATTATAATGAAAAGTTACAATAAACTCAGTGGGTCTGACATATTGATTGTGAAAAGCATATGTTAAAGTCACTAGGCATTTAAGGGTAGATAGGTATTACACTGAATGAAAGCCTACAAAGAGGTATTTCCCTAGAGGCAAGCGTTTTGGTGCTGGTTACGCCCCCTATGGCAAACCGTGGGCTAGAAGATTTGCACTGTCAGAATCCTTGTTAGGCCTTCTTAGTTAAGATAGTAGTTTGCTTTTCCAGTTGTAATTTTGTATCCTATGTAATTTTAGGCTGTATGCATGATGGTTGCCTTCTGAGAAAGCGTAAACTCTGTACAGGAGCCCTTAGCTGGTTAGGGTCACAAGCCAAGGATAACAGGTAGAGGCCTAATTGGTTCACTAGGAAAACTATTTTTGATGCAATAGGTCTGATATGGTTCTTATGAAAAGTTATGGGGGATGCAGCAGTCCTCACATATTCACTGGGAGAACCATTTGTCAAAGTTGATAAGCATTTAAGGGGGCACTGATGTTTGTCTGTATTAACGCCAACATATATTTTGTTACTTAAAATGTCACAGATTAACTTTTTAAACAATATTTTTGGTGATGGCTTTCTCCTCTGACAACCCCTCCTAGGCACATGCAGTTTATTCTTGTTAGAATCTCTTCTTAGCTGTCTGCCATGATCTTGCAATAAAAAAAACATTAAATAAAACATATATCCATATATAGGGCCTTTGGGTAAAATCTGTTCTGCCGTTGGTCTGTCTCAGTGTCATTTAGACTCTACTTCTACCAATGACAGCATACTATTGGGGTAATGGATCAGTCCACATCAGTTATTGGTTCTCTTGCCATGTGAATGACAGGATTTTCTGATCACATGTGTACACCCACCTGAAAATAGTGTGCTTCAGTATCAAGGCTGGGTGGACAGTCTTTTGGTTTTAAATGTCCTCCTTATTATAGTTTACCTTTCATTTCCCTTTTCGCCTCTTTTTATTTTAATGTTTGTTAAGACAATATTGCACTTCTGCATTCAGTGCTGACAGGTCACTTGCTTGATGCTCATTTCATTTGCAGTGACCCCCCATCCCGAATAGCTACGTCCTCTAAACCAGGAGACTGTTATGGAATGCAATTGTTCATAGTGAATCAATGTTTAACCTTTCCAAGATGTTCATCACATTGGTCTTACATGTGGCAGCCAAGCTTGAACTTTAAAACATCTATATACTATTTACAATACCGCTGCAAGACAAGCACTTGCAACTATGTTGGGTTTCGTTATTGCAATCATATGCAACATGCAGTCATATGCAATCATAAGCCTTCCTTGTTTAAATGGAAGCATGTTTTCTCTTTTCTATTTGCAATCTTTTAACTTATCTTGCATATGTTGTTGAGTTTATGTGTTTTGCTGCGGTTAATTCAGAGGGTGAATTTAGGAAGGAGTCAGTGGATAGATAAATTAATACAAGTACAAAGATGAGTGACAGAGTGCATCTATGATGACTTATGGAGTGGTTAGTCACCAATGACATAAAACTAGTTTTACTTGTAAGCTAGGCCCATTGACACTGCAAATGGTTTTTTCAACATAGAATGCCTTACAAATTTGTATTGCAATTTAATAATTATTAATAATTATTCATTCTTTCTGGTGTGTAAGTATGCTGTCTTTGCTTCTTGCTGGTATTTGGCTGTTTTATTCAAGAGAGCACAAATGCACCCCCATTACACATCAAGGTCTGTTCCTGTGATATGGGTGGAGGTGGGGGAGATAGGGAGTGAAATGGTTACCAGGTACACAGAAAGCTATATTTAAAGTATATGCAAACCTTACAAGAATTCCTGTTGTAAGCAGTCACTTCTCAATGAGTTGGAGATGGGAGGTGACACCCAGGTGGTCTACCAAGGCTCTCGGCAAGCTTTGGGGGATCCTAGGACCATGCCTAGTTTGACTCTGGGGTAATCATGCCACAGTCACTGGTATGGCCTCAAAGCACTTTGAGATGTCTCGTGTATTTCCACAATGTCCTGGGCAACTGAATTCTGTTGCACAGTGGCTATGAGCTGCCCCCACACATAAAAGATGTGATAACATCATAATGTTATGCAAGATAGTGTATTTCCCTTGTGTTGTTTGTCACAACTTTCGAGGTGTGTTTTGCGTGCTTTACATGCACTTTTTGTTGGATCATGGAAAACTTTGGCTTGGGAAAGAATATCTGAGGGCCCATGTTTTATCTTTGCTAGCTTTGAATGTCCCATTTCGTGGATGCATCTGTCTATTTGTGCCGGGAGGGTGAGAGGTGACCAGGAGGGTTTACCACTTCGGTCTCTGTAGCTATAGGTAGCGTTCAAATATGTTTTGTTAATGAGATCGGAAAGAGTCAAATAGGTTTTAATAAAACATTTTTCAATAAACAAGGTGACTGCTAAGGCTTTCAAAGGTTCTCTTTTTGTATTATATTCTGATGGAGTCATGTCCCCCCAAAGGGACTTGCAGTAACTGCTAACTTACCCCTGTTTGCTGTCAAGTGGCCAATAAAAGCTGATTTTATCACTGCATGGCGCAAACAAGTATTTTACATGCTCAACTAGCTGATAAAATGAAGGTTTATAGATCGTTTTAAAAACCTCAATTCCTCACTCCGCCTCTAAAAAGTCTACTGTGTGCCGCAATGTTCACACATATCATTTGATTTTACCTTAGCACAATATTTTCTTTTGGCATAAACAGAAAAAGTTAATGCATATGCGAAGAAAAGAGGCTAATAAAGGACAAAGTCTAGAATGGTTTGAGCTTTAATGTATTTCTGTCTTTTCTTTTCGAAGGAAGAACTTGCCAGTTCGAGCTCTCTGCAGACGCCGTTGACAGTAAGGACTCTGAGGAGGCTCTTCCTCGTTTACTCAAACTTTTTGCGAGGCAAGATCAAGCTCTTTGTCAGCGAAGCATGCAGACAAGATGAAAGGTGATATCACTAAAACGGTGTACAAAAAAGGGCAAATATAAACCAAAAGAAGATGACAGCCCAGATGGTGACAGCCCGCTATTTCACTCCACACCATAAAGGGAAAAGGACCCAGGACGCCTGCTTCATCTCCTGAACATGCTGATTCGACGGCTGAGCCACTAGGGGCCCAAGGAATGGAAGCATCTCTGGTGCAGAAACTCTCACCTGCCTTCTTGTTTTGGGGCTACAGACAATATGAAGGAAATATTATGCGTTCTTGCTGCAATGCCTTATTTGAAGGACTCTTAAAAGAATGCAAAACAATGTAAAGTGTATGTGCTGCAGGCAATCCACCGACAGAGTTTATATTTGATATTAATTTAATACCTGTACAGTAATGTATCTATTTATCATATGAACGAAGGAAGTTTGTTAAAATGAAAGGGCACACAGCTCTGTTTGTGAGCTGTTTTATACCTTGGTTTGTTTGCATTTTCAAACATCTAAAATGAAAAAATAAACATAGGAAAGGTATTCGGTCCTGCCTTCGACTGCTTCAAGGCTTCAAAAATCGGAAAAGTGTAAGGGGAAGTTTGCACCTCCGCCTTTGACAACGTTTTATGACAATTTAGGGATTGGGCAGCATTTGCTCTACAACAAAACTGCTCAGGCTACGTAAATTTGGAATTAAGAAAAGAAACTCTGTTTCTACCAAAACATACTATATGGCTGTGTTTGTTTCAGATGTACTACTGTGAAAAGGAAAGTGTGAGCTCTACTTTTGTCCTCAGTCGTAGACATCCATCACCTATAAAATCACAACCACAAAAGTTCCCAACACAGCTATAATAGTGTGGTCAATTTCTATAAAAACAAATGCTGTAAAAACATGTATGCCAATACTAGCATATGCTTTGGTGCACAATCCGTATGGGAGCATTTGGTGTCTTTGTGCATAGAAGACCATAACCATCTTTAAAAGTCACTTTCATATTAATGTTATTTATAAAAAGTAGTTGTTGTTTCCCCTCTGACACATCTTTGACATCATCAGGTACAGATTCACTAGTCAGACTGATCTTAGCAGTGACTTAGGCAGGGTACAATTTTTCACTCTTTTTAGGTTTCTCGTACAGACAGCTGTTAGCTGTTTGCAAAAAAACTCTTGTGAACTATACCAAAATCATACAGTGGGCAAAGTGGAGACCATTACTTACCATAAGTTGGATTTATTGTCACACATGTTTGCTTGCTTCGTATTAAGTAGACTTACTTTCTTTCCTTGGGTTTGTCTCTCTCTGGAGGATAGCCCTTTCCTCTCCTTTTGAATTGGATGATTTGTGTCCTTCTACTGCTCACATTCAAGGAACTGTTTTTGTCTTTTTCGTTCAGCACTCCATTAACATGCATGGGCTTTCTTGCCATCTCCTTCATATGTTGTTCCCATATCAAATCCCTCCCCATATGCTCCATGTTGCTCCCACCCACCTATCCACTGTTTTCATCAACCTCATCTTTTTTATTGTTTTTGAATTTCCCACACCTGCATCAAAGTCCATTTGGGTCTCCTTCTCCTGCCCAACTGATATTGCCCCCCCCCCCAAACGATGTTCACACCCGGTCCAAAGGTGCTCCCCACCACTCCTGTCGCAGGTCATTTTTCTTAGATTTATAATTTTGGGTGGTTCTAGGTGCCATTTCTAGCCGGGCCACTCCATTTGTGAAACATACTTTCAATTGTATTGAAGTTCATTTTTTTCTAATTTACTAAGCCAAGTGGCAAGGAACGCTAAATAAAAATAAAATTATGGCCAAGTCATGGTGCATGGACTTGCATACTTCATCACACTAGGCCAACAAACCATCAAGACGCATGCGCACGTACATGCCCAAACACGTCACAGCACTGGGATTTTTTTGGGTGTATTGGTGAGGATGTGCAGCATCGGCAAAAAACACTACTTTTTGCTGGTGCTGCACAACATCAGCAAAAAACATTAGCAAAGCCAATAGGTCTCAAAGTCAAGATACATACTGGCATTGCTTGTTTGTTTCCATAGAGTTTGAAAAAATAAAGAGACTTGCACTACCAATACCTTTATTAAGCAAAAGTATTTTTTTTTATTGAAAACTCCCAAGACAAATTTTGCCTCTTTCACACTACAATGCAAACATACAGCTGCACCACGATGCAACAGAAACTTACTTTATAGAGATGGGCCATCTAATTTTGTTTATTGTGTGTGGAAGGAAATGCGTATTAAGAACAGAGAAACAGAAAATGTTTTGCTTTAAGGTATCATAAGCCTATCTAGTGAAGCAATAAATGCTGCACATTGTATAATGTTCACTTTCTAATAGGCAGAGTTCGTGAATTAAAATGGGTTTCGAATCACTTTCTTTTGAAAGCAACCGAAGGAAGTAACTTCACCGAATGACAACCAAAAGCAACACCAGAAGATATGTTTATTGATGCCAAACTGTGAGTTCTTATGCTTTTCTGTTTAAATATATCACACTACTGTTTCTTTTTCAATGGATAACAGTATTTTATTTTTTTTTTAAACATAAAGGGGGTTATTCTAACTTTGGAGGAGGTGTTAATCCGTCCCAAAAGTGACGGAAAAGTGACGGATTTACCACCAGCCGTATTACGAGTCCATTATATCCTATGGAACTCGTAATACGGCTGGTGGTATATCCGTCACTTTACTGTCACTTTTGGGACGGATTAACACTCCTCCAAAGTTAGAATAACCCCCAAAGTGTGGTTTGTGGCCGTCAGTATTTTAGTTCTTTAGAATTAAAAGGGCAAAGCTCATTTCTCGTCCAGCTTTGAACGTCTTCTCAATAATAAATTTGACACAGGCGTAGTTAAGGCCCTTTAATGTCACAGAAAACAATAACAGTGGTTCACTTCTTTAATAGTAGTTCTTAAGAATGGAAAACAATGAACTAAAAGCTCAAATTAAAAAGCTGGTAGATGACTGATCATTCTGAGTTGATGAACAACTGAGGAAATGCTTTTGACAAGGCAATTTCAAGCTGAAAAGAACCATTTTTTATGTATCCGAGTTTAGGATTCAACTTCCAAGTGGTAGTTGTCCCTCAAAAAAGGGGGTAATTTAACAAATTGCTTGACTTTTGCCAAAGAGAGTTGCCGTACTACTCAACCCCATTTCTATTTTATTGCTAATATTAACAAAATTAATTTACCAACTTTATAGCTGAGGGTCTGGTTGAGTGTCGGGTGGTAACTGAAAATCCTTTCTTGACGATGTGCCAAATCCAGGTGTGAATCCAGCAATAGAATTCCCCCTATTCACCTAAACCATGGCAGAAGAGACTCCGGTGGAGGACTCTCCGACAGGTTTAGCACTTCATCAACAATCCAGAGGATTTTCCACTAGCATTAATTTAAGTGAGCAACTTAAATTTAATCTTGCAGGTTTAGGAAGTACAATAGGATATTAACTCAGATAAAAAAAAAAAAAAACTTGTCTGGTTCCTTAATCCTACTCTTAGTCTCACTGGAAAAATAAACACAGTCTTAGATTGCTGGCACTGTGCATTAGAAAGGCCCATTCAAGCAGAAATGCTGCTTCTGCACTGAGTCTGTAGATTAAGAGCCTGGCATCTGAAGACTTTAGTTGAGGATTTTACAGCCCTTTTAAAGTTATTCACAGAAAATCTGAGAATATCATCTGGCTAGTCCATGACAGAGCCTCTTTTTATTCACTGGAGACAAATGCTCACAAAGTACTCTTACATTCTGATTGTTGAATAAAGGTTTTGTCTTACTGAATTTTAAACTATCATCATCCTGGAAAGAATTAGGAGAGTTTCAAAGAAAATTATATCCACACAGGATCATAGACGGAGGATCTTGTGCAGCTCAGAGTGGGTGAGCCATCATTTCTAATTATCAAAAATCTATCTTAATACATCTGCATTTGTGTTTTGACTTGGACAAGTTGGCATTATGTCAGACACAGACAGTACACCTGATCATATGAGTATGTTGTCACTGCCAGCAGACAGAGGGCAGTATATTAACCTTCTTTCTGCTTGACATTGCAGGACATAGGGGTGGATTATAAAACCAGCAACCTATTCTTTTAACTCAGACAGCAGTTGTGTAAAGATAGGTTAACAACTCTGAAATCCAGACTAACGCAAAGCATTTAATCTTCAGGAGGCAACATTACAATAATGGCAGATCAAAACATCGGTATTTTTGGCCTGTGGTTATCCAACATGCTTGATTGTGAAAAACATCTCTTCTATAAGAAAGCCATTTTCATGTTTACATCTGGCACTGGTCTGACAAATATCCCTAATGAAGATTCCACCTGTCGAAATAATAGCTACCAAGAAAACAGTTTTCCAGGTCAAGAACTTAAATGAACTCTCAATCACAGATACCAAAGGATGACATATCAGAATGGTAAAAGCCAGGTTAAAAATGTATGAGTGACCATGAAAGAAATAGGTGTAGATTGATTCTGCAATCCTTTAATGAGCAAACAAAGTGAGTCTAAACAGAGACCACTGAAAAGAAAAGATGCAAGTAAAAACAACAGCCAAGTATTCTTGAGCACTTTTTGCCAAGGAAAAACAAGTTCCTTACCTGTGTACTGTGGTTCTCCAGTAATGATATCTTTTATGGACTCACATGCTTAAACTTCCCCATCATCATAGTGGGAGTTCCACAGTAACAATAATAACAAGCAGTGCTATACCTAAGCATTGAAAATCATAGAGAAGCCAAGTGACAAAGGTAATCAAGTCACACTGTTTTATTAGAATGAAACTTCAGCCAATCAGAACCCAGACCCCGAAGCACTCTTTCCCTGCAGAGCCACCACATCTCATAGTTGGATCACAAGTGTAAAGTAAAAGAATATAAGAGGTATTCTGAGTGGTGAGTGTACATGGGGAAGAAGGAGGGTCAGGTGAATCTATAAAAGATATCAATACTGGATAACAACAGGGCACAGGTAAGTAACTTGTTTTTTTCTCCAGTATTGAATCTTCCATAGAGTCACCTACTTAAAACAGACCAGTAAGCAGTAGGAAGCATAGAGGAGGTGTGTACGGCAAAACACTCAATAATGAAAAGCAACCAAGATGATACAAGACGCACTATCAAAAAAATAGAACTCAAATGGATGAATCGGAACATAAACCTGCAAAGACATTGCATATTATAATTTATTTATAGGATACAAGTAAGATATCTGTACCTTACTGAAACAGGGAACACAACACTGCCTGTCCAACTGTAGCATCTGCTTTTCCTGAAAAATCCAGACAATAATGTTTTTTGATGGTGTGGACATTAGTCCACGTTGCCGTCCTGCAAATGTTCAGAAACTAAACTCTGGCAAACAGGGCTGCAGTTGCAGTTATTTTTCTTGTAGAGTGCACTTTAACCTTTGCAGTAAAAGGATTTCCTGCTTTATCACGGCAAAAATAAATGGCTGCAGAAACCCAATGTGCGATACTGTTCCCTGATAAAGTGTGTCCTTTTCTAGGTGGAGTGGAAATAATCAGAAGCTGGTCCGGTTTTCTAAAAGCCCCTGTTCTGTCTGTATAAGACTTTAAACACTGTTTGACATCTGGGGAATGTAGGGCTCTTTCAGCTGTGGAAGAAGGATTCTTAAAAAATGGGATCAACACAATTGGGTCTTTCAGGTGAAATGAAGTTAAAACTTTGGTAATGAAGTTAGGATTATTTCCCAATATGACTCTGTCATCCTTGAATTGTAATTAAGGCTCCTTTATTGTAAAGGCTTGAATCTCAATTATCCCCCTGGAAGAGGTGAGGGCCAACAGGAAAGTCACCTTCCATGAAACATATTTTATGTCTGCCTTAGGGATAGGTATAAACAGAATTCTCAGCAGCTGTGACCGAACTGTATATAGCTGCCATATCACAGGAGGATTCTTTAAAGAGGGATAAACTCTAAAAAGACCTTTCATGATCGCCTTGATTAGTCTGTTGGACCTTTCCCGCTCTCTCTCTCCAAAATCTGGAAATAGCTGCCAGATGTATTCTTATGGAGGAATTTGCCAGACTTGCTTTAGCCAGGCGGAGTAAGTAAAGTAGTATCTGCTCTGGAGATGATGTAAGGGGATTCATGTTGTTGTTGACACACCAAAAATGAAATATCTTCCATTTCGCCTTATAACATTTACTTGTGGCATATGTCCGAGAATATTGAATAATGGTCTTACAATGTCGTAAGGAGCCAAGCTGACAAGCTGAGTAACTGTATTTGTGGGTGAATAATCTGACCTTTGTTCATGCACAGGAGGCTCTCCATAGGTTTGAACTGAATGTGCGGACATTCTGATAGGAGAAGAAGCTCAGTGAACCAGTATAGTCCTGGCCACGTCAGGGGCATCAGAATAAGGCAGCATGGCTCTTGCTTAATTTTTCAAAGAAACTTTGAAATTAGGGGAAAGCGAAAGCGAATATTCCTGTCCAGGCTCGAAGAAATGCATTTCCCCAAGATTTTTACTGAGGAAACCTGCTTGTATACATATTGAATTTTTTATTTTGAAGAGTTGCAAAAAGATCTAGATTTGGTGTTCTCCACTGATGGAAAACTTGGAGTAAGTGTTGTTGATTTAGTTCCAATTTGTGGCACTCTTTCACAGTCCTGCTCAGGAAATCTGCCCATTCGTTCTCCACCCCGGGAACATGTTCCGCTCATAGTGAAATGTTGTGAAAATCTACCATTTCCAAATAAGCTGGGCTTGAGAAGACAATACCTTTGATTTTGTTCCTCCCTGCTTGATGAGCTAGAACATAGTTGTGGCATTGTCCGTCGCTACCAAGACAAATTAATTGCATATTCTGGGAAGAAAAGATTGGAGGCCTAGGAAGAAAGCCTTCAATTCCAGAAGATTGTTGTGTGCATCCTTGCCTCTTGAAAATACGGTTTCCCATGAATTTCTAGGTTCTGCAGGTGAGCTTCCCAAACGTCTAGCAAAGCATCTGTTATCAATACGATGAGAGGCTGCACAGGAACGAACGACAGGCCCCGAGAAATAGTTTCTATTTTTCTCTACCAAGCCATTGCTTGTTTCACAGCTGGAGTAATTGTTATTGCTTTTTTGGCGTCTTTGAATGTTACCTGGGCTTGGACCCATTCAGCATCCTATTATTCTTGTAACGGCCTCATGCACAGCCAGCAATTTGGGATTAAGAGAATGCAAGACAACATCATTACCTCTACACAAATGCCAGGGGTGTGGAATTTAATAAAATATCTACTTGTCCATAGGACATGTTTCTTCATGAAACTACCTGTCCTGTAAAAAAAAAAAAAAAAAAAAAAATACTTGTCCTTTTGGTGCCATGTAGACCGGCGACACATTAGGGCAGCAATCTCATTATGTAAGAGCTCTGATAACAGCCTCTCTGATTATGCCAGGGCTCATACTATAGTAAGGCTTGAATACTAACAATTTCCTTAATTTGCCAACTTTCTGCAGATCTTCGTACTGGGGCTGGAGTTAGCGGTAAGGAAAAGTTCCAGGGTTGGAATGCCCTTTTGAGTCTGTGCAAACCTACTACTTTACATGTTTTATGGGTTTGGTTTTCACAATCTCTTCCCTAATCTTTTCCCAAACTGGAAAAGGTCGGAAATTTACTCCTGAAAAGGGCAGAAGTAAAACTGCTTCCAGGGTTGGGAAAAAAGTGGTTAAAGGAAAAGTGAATTTCTAAACTCTCAACATATTTTCACATGAGCAAATCTACACATGCATATTTGCTTGTGCTAATATGGAGTTCACAAATATTTTCTAGGAGTACGATTTCCTGGTCTACTTCTGTGAATTCAGGTGAATTAATTAAATATGTAAATCTGCACTAATGTAAAGACATACAGCATGGGTGCAGTTTTGTGACCCCTTTTAACAATGGGGCTCCTACTTGAGTCTGGCGTTAACCAAGACAGTTTGCTTTTATTAAAAGTCTATCTTTCTCCTTATCCTATTATCGGCTTGCTTCAGTGTGGATGATAGCAATCTGCTTTTTTACAAGAAGCATTTTGGCACACAAAGTAGTTTTGTTCAGTGCCAAAAACTACTGAGGCTATGTGTGCTTTTTGAGACCAATTTTTTTTTGCTTTTACCAATGTTTATTACAATGGTGAGGACCTGGCAGCTCCCACAACAATGAAGTTTTACAAAAGTAATGTCCAAATAAAACTCGTATTGACAAAACCAAAAGACTGACCACCCACATTGGACCTATTGGCTTTGCTTGTTTTTTTTTCTTTCATATTTCTCATAATCTTGTTGGAAGTGGTTTCACTGATTTTCCACTAAGAGTATTTTTGGAAATACTAGCATGCATCTAAACATTTCACCGAATGATGCTTGAAATAAATTATACCTAAAATTTCACAGTAATTAAGCAAAACATTTTTTCCTAGTAGCATTTTTGTGAATTGTATTTCAAAAGCAAAGAACTGTTAATATTGCTTTCAAGCTTCTGCAAATATTTGCATCCCAATCATAGAGCATTCTGGGAGCATAACATGTATCCTCCTATTTTTAAACTTTGCAAATATGCTTACACTTTTTTTACTGGAACCATTGTCAATACAGCAGTCCGAGCTTACAACGTGCATTTAGAGCGCTCGTCCTAATAATAAAGGCTTTGCATTATGAACCATAAATACAAGCCTGAACAGCATTAGCATATGGACACAAATATTACCTCAACTGCAGACAATTCCCTTCTCTGCTCCATAATTTAGTACTGTAAACTGGCAGCCAAAGGATTTGTGCTGCTGCGGGTTGGGCCTACTTGTACCAAGGACAAATAAACATGACTACTTGTCCTTGACCCCAAACAATATGTCCTGGGTGTCGGCCTATAGGATTTCCACACCCCTGAATGTCCTCCTCGTCATAGCCATAACCCATGAGCATGCCTCGCCTCTGGAAAGGGAAACTCTACCTAAGCTTTCCTCTATTTCAATTAATAAAGAGTACACTAATAGGGGAAAAGGCGCCTCCCGCTAACCACTTCCTAACCCTTTGTCTTTCGAGACAGAGAATGCTACGATTTCGGCATACAGGCAGGGCATACTTTCGTTCTGGTTTTTATCTGTATGTTTACCATCTTTCTTACAGTCGGTGCTGCTGACAGGAGTTGCGTTCTTCACTCAGGTGCTTGAGCTGGGGTGAGGAGCCTTTTTATAATTGTGTGACCTCTTAGAGTCGAGCATGAGTGCGGTCCTGTTTTGCACTTGGTCTCGCTGGTCTTGGTGCTCCAGTCTGAGCACAGGTTGACAGTCATGCCATCAGGCACCAGTGCATTTATTTGGGAATCCAGTCTTGCAAGCAATGATTTGGTTGCTTGATTGCCTATTTCAACAGAAAGACGCTGCTTTAGCTAGTTTTCCTGATACAATGGAGCCAAACACCATTACCTCTGCAGAGCAGTCATGTCAGTCTCTTGTTATGAGTTTGACTTTAATTGATGATGCCATTACCTTGGACTTGGCTCAGACAATATCCAGAAAAGCAGAACCTGTCTCCTGAGGATGAGCAGGATTCGGGCATGGGTCCCAGAGGCAGTTAAGTGCAGGGCTCTCAGATTCAAAACATGTTGAAACATATGAGAAAAATGTTAGGATTCCAAGATAAGCACCCGGTGGAAAATGAATTCCTCTCACAATCCAGAACTCTGGTGGCTGATGACTAACCCATTCCTGAAGTGATTGAAGGTTTCTTTTTTTAAAGCATGGTAAGACATTGAGAAGACCAGTTTTCCATGCTACCTGGCAAAAGATATGTCCTACAGCTTGTCGCGTAGGCTCTCATTATTCTATTGAGACTACTGGATTTGAGCTGCAGAATTGCCTGCAGTGTGGGAGACTGAGGGGGTCATTCTGACCCTGGCGGCCGGTGACCGCCAGGGTCACCGACCACGGGAGCACCGCCAACAGGCTGGCGGTGCTCCCAAGGGCATTCTGACCGCGGCGGTTCAGCCGCGGTCAGAAAGGGTAAACCGGCGGTCTCCCGCCGGTTTACCGCTGCCCCATTGAATCCTCCATGGCGGCGGAGCGCGCTCCGCCGCCATGGGGATTCAGACACCCCCTACCGCCATCCTGTTCATGGCGGGAAACCCGCCATGAACAGGATGGCAGTAGGGGGTGCCGCGGGGCCCCTGGGGGCCCCTGCAGTGCCCATGCCAATTGCAATTGTCTGCTTTGCAGACACTGAAATACGCGACGGGTACAACTGCACCCGGCGCACCCCTGCAACTACGCCGGCTCAATTCTGAGCCGGCGTCCTCATTGCAGGGGCATTTCCGCTGGGCCGGCGGGCGCTCTTTTGGAGAGCGCCCGCCGGCCCAGCGGAAATGTTTGAATGGCCGCCGCGGTCTTTTGACCGCGGTGCGGTCATTTGTCGGCGGTACCTTGGCGGACGGCCTCCGCCGTCCGCCAAGGTCTGAATGACCCCCTGAGTCTTAACCCACTACAGGTGGCATCTGTCTCTCCAATCTGGATTTTGCTCCGGCTAACTAGCAGTGCCTCATCTCTACCCAAGAGCAGGGATGACTGGACAGCCGAGCGCATGACACAACTGACTCCTCAGGGAAATCGTGGTCAGTCAGATCCCATCCATTTCTCTCAGTTACATTAGTCTCACATATACAAGGACAAGCTGATGCAATATATGTTTCAAGAAGGTTTTAATGAAGCAACTGCATTTAAGACAATAAAGCATGTACTGCAATAACCAGGACGATAAAGCTTGACAGGATTAAAATTGTGACAAGGAGAGTAAAACATAGAAATAAAGCTACCATATTGTCACTGAAGTCAATGGACTAATTCCTACCTAGGCTATATTAGAGCACAGTGTTAAGCTCTAGTTCTGCCCTTCAGGTTCCCCTGGGAAGACATCACCCCCCCCATACCTGAGAAAATGCCTGAAGTCTGCATAAGCAGATGTACCTAAGCGTTAAGCAATCAGCATACAGTCGTGGTCATCTGGCTGGAATCTCCCTCTAACGTATATGGGACAGGGAAGTGTTTTTATAATAAAACAGCTGATGTTCTGAGAAAATGTCCCTACGTAAAGATGTGTATGTTTCTATGAATACTAGAGAAAAAATGTTATCACGTTTACCGGCAACCTATCTTACTGCAGCCTTGAGAGAAGCACAGAGTGAAAGAAATTTCTTGTTTAAGAACACAGTGCTGGCCTAGGCAAAGAACAGCTAGATAGAGAGAAATAAACAAGACCGCAAATGTGGCTGTTGCTAAAGTAATAAACAAAGCTGAATAAAATATAACTAGGTTAAAGTGCACAGCGGCAGGCCTAGTGTGCTAAAATAACATGCATGGAGCTATAACTAAAATGGCTACACAACACCCTCCCCGTGCCGGTTCAAAGGTGGTTCAAAAGCCTAATTATGTATAAAAGCTACTAAAATTCAACCTAAGATATACATAAAATATGTCAATAATGACAACTCAAAAGACACTTGAGCATATATAAAAGGACAATTTGAAATGTTAACTTGTGGCGTAAAAAGGCCGCATTTCAAGAGTCATTGTCATTTTGGAAGTTGCCAATCGAATCCGGGACAATTGAAGACCAGAAATCTTCCACTTCGGCAGGTGTTCAAGTAGGAAATGCATCGCAAGAAGGACCAAGGAGCATCTGTGTTCCATAGCCTGAGCTTCGGCCAAGACAGCAGCATTTCGTGGTGTGCCCAATAATGTGTTCAGAACCGCATCCTCCAGGAATGGCAACTCATAAGCAGCATCCCATAGCAAACGCACCCTCAACTCGCTGGTAATGAGCCCTCAGCGAGAACATCAACAGATCAGCGTCCAATGAAAGCAAACACTGCGTAGAAAGAGAAACCTTCAGTGCATGTTCGAATGAGCACCAGAGGCACCAAAACACGGGCTGCACACAATGCAAAACCGGTCTGAATGACAAGGACCAGTCACACTACAATTGCTCCAGGAGTGTTTCACCGAAGTACTGCATAATGCGTTCACGACACAGCTGCACTGGTGGGAGCACTTTCATTCCTTCTTGTTGCGGTGGGACAGCCATTGCACAGAAAAAGTAGCAATAACAAAATGCCACCTATTATAGCCAAAGTTATTGTAAATCCTCCAAAAACACTGGAGAATATTGAGTGGATGGCTGATGGTATTAAACCGAATATAGAGGAGAAGGTGTGAACAAAACCAGAACCAACATCCTTGAAGAAATTTGCGATTCCAGTAGTACTGGATGCATTAAATATTGGTCCCACAAGCTCATCAAAGTGTCTCGGAAAGTTGGTACCTAAAAGGGACTGTATCCCTGCTGATGACCTTGCCACCTGAAGTGCGCAGGTCTCGCGTTCAGATGTGAGAGCCACATGTTTTTGGAACAATAAAGCCTTGAGTCGGCTCAACTTGTCAAAATTCACATTAGAAGCAGCAATATGGGGCCAAATGTCAGCTACCTCTCTTTGTCTAGTGGGAGGAAAGAGTACGTTCCTGCAGCATGTAACAATATTAGAGACCAAAACAACATAAACTATTCCGGCTCGCATCCCACAACAGTCTTCACTATTGAGTAGAACATAGCTGCCATTTGAAAGTAATCCAGGGGACTGGAACTTCCTTCAGATAACAAGCCAAGTTTGTTGCCGAAGCCTTACACATTCCATGCAAGGGCAGCTGTTTACAAACCATTGAATGGCTGACAGAAGTCTTGCGTTCACTGCAGCTAAGAAAGACTTCTTTCATGCCACTGAGACATTTGTACGAAAAGGGCAGCTCCACACCTGATGGATGAAACTATCTCCCAGCCTTTCATATCTGCCTACTGGAATGTGTTTGAAACAGGACGTGAATTGAAGTGTTGAAATAGGCAGATTAATGACCCTGTGTATTAACAATTCAGCAGATGGTATTTCAGCCACAGTAAAAGGCAACTTTTCTAACTTTTTGATGTTTAACATGACATAGGTCGCTTCTTTCTTAGCCATTAGTTGTTGTTCCTTTAAGTTAAATGTAGAAAACATGCCCCTTGCACTAACTTGTTGCCAGGGAACACGACCTGCCTTCAATGTCTGAAGTGCCCCGCCCAACTGCATTATGGACCTTAGTTGACTTTGTCCGTGGTGTAAAAAAGACATGTCACTTTGTATTATGTCTATTGCAGAAAAAACAATGTTGTTTAAGGTGTATATCGGGTCGGACAGGGTATTAATCCCATTATCTACAACAGCTAATGCCTTCTGTAAATTTTCATGGTCTATTTGCCTTAACCGGGCAGCAGCTTCTTGTTGGGAAAGCTTCCAAATTTCATTATATACTGCATATAAGAAGTGCTTTCTACGTTGTTTTCTGGGGCCTAACAGGAAGTCCTGTAAGTCAGTATTATTAGACAGGAGACTGAGGTGTTCTCTAACAGCATTTAGTGAGGAACTCTTCAACCATTGCTGGAATAGTTTCCCTACACTGTAACCACATGTTCGGTTGATACATAGCGAGGGTTCCGCCTATTAGTGCTAAACCCCCCCTGGAGTTTATTAAACGTTTATGACACCCATTGGTATCTATTGGCCACAATAACCACCCGCTAGGAAGTGACGGTGAAGCATTAAATGTGCCATTCTGGACCCATTCATCAAGCTGATCTTCAGTTGCATTTATATATTTTTGCCATTTGTGAAATTTTGCAGGGGCATGAATACTGGGCGCATTCAATTACTTAAATTTTTGCAAAGCCTAAACAACTTGTTTGTTGTACAGTTTCATTTAAGAATATCATTTGAACAGGTATTAGGCATGCTCTAAACAAAGCTTCTTTCCCCCTTATTTGCCAATTTCTAGTTCCCTACACACTTTTCAAGTCAATTGACTTCAGCCAATATTCATAGCTTTCTATAGCCAACCAGGAAACAAAAGAATCTGAATAAATGAATTTCGCATCTGTCAATAATATATGTACATTTTCCATCTATGGCAATTTAAAATAATATGACTCAGCATTTTTAACGGTGTGTCCAGAAAAATATGCAAACTTTTCGGAATATGATTTAGAACTCCACTGTGATGGAGTTGGACAATGTTCCCATTGTGTGTAATTAAAAATAGTCTTTGGGGTACTTGCTCTGTAAATTAAATGGTGCCCATAATAATTATAGCAAAACATATCACCATAAGTCTCTTTAGATTGATAAACATCTTCGCTTTCAAATACAGTATAATACTGCAATTCTGTCATCATAGAATCAACTGTTTTCACATCAGAGTCATCAGAAACTACTCCAGGCATTATTACATCGTTTATTGAAAGTTTAAACACATATTTGAATGACCTCTGTCAGGCCGTATATATAAAATGTTACTTTATCCCAAACAATCCCATCAGAAATTGGTATAGTGGAAATGTTCACAAAACACAAGTCTCTGCAGACCTTGTAAGAAGAAAAATGTGGGTTTTAGGACCTCATCCACCAGTTCAACTGTTGATTTTTCAGAAAGAAAATGGCCATGTATTAATAAGAAGAATCTTATGACAAAACCAATCCAAACGAGGAAAGCTAGTACAGTCAAAGAAAGACACATATAGTTCCATGTGAGAATAAAGTAATTTGTTTTAAGCCAGTTTTTGACAGTTAAGATGTAGAAGAGGCGAATGAGTCAGAGAAGGTGTCGTTGACATCGACTAAGTATCTAGAAGCAGTTCGTGCAAAAGCTGGAGCCGTATTTGTAAGTGGAGAACTGGTAGGGGTCTCCTGCGGTGGTTCAGAATAAATTACGCCATCGGTCTGTGTTGAAGTTGTGTCAAATCGATCAGTACTTTCAATATTATTTGTTAAAACAGATGTTAGTGGAACCAATGCAAGATCATTTTGCACCCTCCCCAAGCTCGGAGAGGTGTCAACGTTGCTGCTCACATCTTGTAGATGGACTTCATGACCAGTAGTGAGAGGGATACGGAAACTACTGGCTTCACCTCTTGGTGTGCTGGGCAGGATCGGCCACATGTTGTAACTTGACATTGTTGACAGATACAAATCTGTTTTCTTTGGCACAAGCCAACGGTGGTAGAATGACAGTTTTGGTACCATGTATTTCTAAGACTGGGACCGTTGCACAATAAGAAGGACCGGACTACTTTTTCACAGCAACCATTTCAACTACTAGATCCACAACTTTAGGAATCCAGCCAGTGGGTGTTATTGGTACATCCTTAATTCCTGTGGAGGCAGCCCTGGCAGAAGCGTTGTCGTCAGGGAACTGTTGTAATTCCTGCAAGACAGTGACACGTTCATTTATGTCAAAAGGTGTTTCAGCCGCCTCCACACCAGGGCCATCAAGATATGGAACATACATTTGAGTTCCGAACATGCATTCATATGAAGTACCACCCTCCCTAGGGACCTTCTAGGCAGACTGTTAAGTGCTCTCTGGACTCCTTATAGGGGATTAAGCCAACTAAGACCCATACCTAAGACTCTGGCTGTTAAGGACTGCTTTACATCACGGTTTCGTCATTCCACAACAGTATTTCCCTCGGGATGAAATGGATACGAGTAATGGAGTTGGACCCCTAACAAAGCTATGGCGTCCCTGAATGCCCTTGAGGCGAATGCAGGACCCTGGTCAGAGTAGAAAGCCGCAACTGCATATGCACCAATAAAGACTCGCAAATCTTTAATTACAGTCAGAGCGTGAGCTGAGCATTATGGCCACACCCATAGAAATCTGGAGCAGGAGTCAACAGCTACTAAAATGTATTTTTATGCACTATCTGGTGTTAGGGGACCACAATGGTCCAAGTGCACACATTGCAATGGTTTGTTGGAAATTAGGAGAGGTGTCTGCGGTGGGCGTTGGGTGGTGGAACCCTTAATCTGTTGGCAGGTGTCAAAACAAAGGACATACTGCCTGGCCTGTTTGTGTAGACCTGGCCACCAACAACATGCTTGCTACAATGATATTGTATCCGCCACATCAGCATGGGCAGATGCTACCCTCTCATGTGCTTCTTTAATCAACTCTGATCTTATGTGTGTTTTGGGAATTACTAGAACCCCCACGCCTGGTATTTCTACTTCGGTGTCAAGGAAGCATCCCATTGGGTAGGAATATTTAGCAGGAAATGGTTTTGGATAGGGCGTGCCTTCAGCAGTAGCTTTCACGGCAGCCCATATGACATCGTCCGGTTTCGCACTTGAGCGGGTTACTGCAGCAACAGTAGCCGTAGCTACAGCTGATTTTTCAGCTTCATCAGCCAGTGTATTTCCAGCAACGTGTATTCCAACGCGCTGGTGTCCAAGTGTATGTACAACATGGACAATTGGTGGCGTTTCCTTCAGATCTGCTACTTTCCCCCACAAAAGTCTGCGTTTAATGGTGTTTCCTTTAGAATCTCTGAAATCATTGTGGCGCCAGTAATGCAGGTATTTATTGAAGGACTGGACACAGTAGTACTAATCACATACAATCAGTGTTAGCTGTGTAGGAACCTTGTGTTCCAGTGCCATCACCAGAGCCTTTAGCTCTGATAATTGTGCTGTGCAATCCCCTGGGGTTTGTGTTTATGTATGCTGGGGAAAATATTTATTATCCTCCATGTAGCCACTTACGACTGCGCAAGCAGGAGAGTATTGATGTTTTGTGCCAATTGCAGGCTGTGCTGAACCATCGGTATACATGACTCTTTGATATTGATCAATAGGCAGTATGTTTGCTGGAACTCGGTATTCTAGTTCATATTGCAAAAATTCTTGAGTTTGTAATTTTGGGTAAAATATGTAGTCTACATCAGCGGCTGTCAGAGGCTGCGTTTAGAACGCTGGCTTTGGTAACAGCCTCAAGGGCTGGGATCGGAGAGACAACAAAAATGCGCTTGCCTTGGACTAGAGGTCTTTCTTTAATGACGGCAATCTGAACAGCAGTGAGAATTTTCTCAGTGGGAGCAAAACGTTGTTCTGCTGCTGAACATAAATGGGATTTGTATGCAATCAGGACTGTCTCACCCTCATTGAAAGTTACATAGGTGAAACTAATGGCACAAGCAATTACTCTGATGACCAGATGTGTTTTGTTGTCCCTTGTATGTAAGTGTTGTGCTGCAAGCATGTCTGTTTGCAAAGCTCTGAGAATGCATGTGTGTCCGACTGTCCAAAATTTACTTGAAAAGTCAGGACGTATTAAGTCATATAAGGGTTTTAAGCATGATGCATAATCAGGAATGTAATTTCTGCCAAAAGTTAGAAAACCCAGTAGAGACTGGAGTTTTTTAATGGTATTTGGAGGTTGTAACTGTGCACATTTTTCCAAGAATTGTGGCACTAGGCTCTTTCCTTCACCAGATAGGTCATATCCCAGAAACAGGACGCTAAGGAAGGCTATTTTTGTTTTTAAAAAATTTAATTTGTAGCTGAACTCGGCAAATCCCACAACAATGCGGGCCACCCATCTTAAATGTTGCAGCAATTCATCATCCGTGAGATAGATATCATCTACATAGGACAATGCTTCAGGGTCAATGTCGTGCAATACTGAAGTCACACGAGCTGCAAACAGTCCTGGACTGTTCTTGTACCCCTGGGGTAAATAAAATAGTTTTTTCTGGGAGCCTAGTGCGCTGAACTTGTTAAGTCTCTACTCTCAGGTGCTATATTTTGACAGAAGAAACAATAGGAAATGTCCAGTGTTGTTTTGTATTTTTTACGCACTATGTTGTTCATGAGTGCTGCGCTATGTGAGTGTTATATAGCATATGTGCGTGTATGACTGTTTAAATGTCTGTAGTCTAAGACTATTCTGTACGAATGATCCGGTTTAGCTACTGGGAATAATGGATTATTCATAGGTGAGACACAGGGTTCGATTACGTCCTGGTACTCAAGTTGTGTGACGATTTCCCTCGCGGGTGCTTTAGCATCAAGTTTTATTGGATACTGTGGTTGAGGTTGGGGTTGATTTTTGATAGGGATTACATGGTAGGGGGAATCTTTATCCCATCCGATGTGGTTGCGATATAACGCAGGTGCCTGTGTGTCAATGGCGTACGATTCTGCGAGCTCCTCTGGAACAACGGGCGAGAAGAACGAGTTACTTACCTTCGGTAACGACTTTTCTGGTGGATACATTAGCTACCTGTGGATTCCTCACCTAATGAAAACTCCCAAGGCGCCAGCATTCAACGGAAATCTTCTTCCTAGTCTCTGCACGTCAACGAGGACGTCACTCTAGCCCACGCGACGCCGTCTGACGTCATACAGGCAATAAGAGGTCCTCGCCGACGTGCCGACGTCAGTACCAACATTTTTTACGTGCATGAGAACAACAACCCAATGCAATGAAAGAGCAAGGCAACATCCCATAACATTGTAAAATACACAACATTGCAATAAAATGGCTGTAGATTTAATATAACTCTCTTTTTTTTTTTTTAAACCAACAAATATATGCAAATCATGTATATACACAAAGATATATACATATATATATACATATAAATATATACAAGTATCCATATATACAACATCTATTGCAATCTTGAAGACCAAGAGGAGCGCACTCAAGGATTACTTGGTAAGACCAGAAAGGCAACGGGGAGGCGGGTGGGACCGTGAGGAATCCACAGGTAGCTAATATATCCACCAGAAAAGTCGTTACCGAAGGTAAGTAACTCGTTCTTCTGATGGATACAACTACCTGTGGATTCCTCACCTAATGAATAGAGTCCCAAAGCAGTACCACTCCCGGTGGTGGGTGCCGAAATGGTCACACCAAGAAATCCTGCAGCACTGACCGTGCAAAATGGCCGTCCCTTCTGACCTCAGAGTCCAAACAGTAATGTTTCGCAAAAGTGTGAAGGGACGACCAAGTTGCGGCCTTGCAGATGTCAACCACAGGAACACCCCTGGCCAAGGCCGAAGTGGCCGACTTAGGTCTGGTGGAATGAGCTCTAATGCCATCAGGAGGATCCTTCTTTGCCAAAGAGTAACAGATTTTAATGCAAAGAACAACCCAGCTGGAGAGTGTTCTCTTGTGGACTGCCTTTCCTCTCCTCTTGCCCACGTATCCGATGAACAGC
This sequence comes from Pleurodeles waltl, assembly GCF_031143425.1. Taxonomy (NCBI): domain Eukaryota; kingdom Metazoa; phylum Chordata; class Amphibia; order Caudata; family Salamandridae; genus Pleurodeles; species Pleurodeles waltl. The sequence continues at coordinate 693,361,792 of NC_090451.1, forward strand.
TGATCCTCCAGCCTGAAGTCCTTCGTTCTATCAATGTAGAAGCTTAACGCCCTCTTTGAGTCCAATCGATGTAGTCTCTCTTCCTCCTTTGAAAGATGAGGCGGAGGATAGAACGTGGACAAAGTAATTGTCTGGGCCAAATGGAAGGGTGAAACAACCTTCAGGAGGAAAGCAGCCTTGGTCCTCAACACCACCTTATCCCCATAAAAAGTTGTATAAGGGGGTTTTACCGATAAGGCCTGCAACTCACTCACTCTCCTTGCAGATGTTATAGCCACCAGGAAGACTGTTTTAATAACCAAATACCTTAAGGGGCAAGAATGCATAGGCTCAAAAGGGGACCCCATAAGGAAAGTGAGGACCAAGGACAAATCCCATTGAGGCATAACAAATGGTTTTGGAGGATATTTATTTAGAAGACCTTTCAGGAATCTGAGAACAATAGGGGGTTTAAATAACGATGGTTGATCTGGAAGACAAATGAAGGCTGACAAAGCCGACAAATAACCCTTAATGGTAGCCACTGCACAACCCTTCTGCGCTAGAGACAGAGCAAAAGACAAAACGTCCGACAGATGAGCACGTAAGGGATCAATCTGTCTCTCCCCACACCACATAACAAATTTAGACCACCTATTAGCGTAGATAGATTTAGTGGAGTGTCGCCTGGCCGCTAATATAACATCCACTACATCAGGCGGGAGAGAGAAGGAACTCAGGTTGCCCCGTTCAATCTCCAGGCATGTAGGTGTAGACTCTGGAGGTTGGGGTGTAAAACCTGCCCTTGCGACTGCGAGAGGAGGTCTGCCCTGAGAGGGAGACGGAGCGGAGGGCACAGTGAGAGTTGGAGAAGGTCGGAGTACCACACCCTCCTTGGCCAATCCGGAGCTATTAAGATGACTTGGGCCCGGTCTTGGCGAATCTTCCTCAACACTCGAGGAATCAAGGGTATGGGGGGAAACGCGTAAAGCAACTGGTTGCACCAGGTTATCAGAAACGCGTCCCCCAATGCTCCCTGCACCGGATACTGGAGGCTGCAGAATAACGGACAATGCGCGTTCTCCCGAGTGGCAAACAGATCTATCCGAGGAAACCCCCACATCTGGAAGATTAAACGGACTTGATCTGGATGGAGACGCCACTCGTGGTCGGCCGAGAATTGGCGACTGAGACTGTCCGCACGTACATTCAAGACCCCGGCCAAATGATTTGCTACCAAGCAAATCTGATGGTCCTTTGCCCAGGACCATAGTCGAAGAGCTTCTCTGCAGAGAAGGTACGACCCTACTCCTCCCTGTTTGTTTATGTACCACATCGTGGTAGTATTGTCCGTCAGGACCTGTACCGACTGACCACGAAGGGAAGGGAGGAAGGCCTTGAGAGCCAGACGTACAGCCCGTAACTCTAACAGATTGATATGAAACATCTGTTCCTCTGGAGACCAAAGTCCTTTGATCTCCAGATCCCCCAGATGAGCTCCCCACCCTAGAGTGGAAGCATCCGTTATGACCGTGGCCACTGGTGGCGACTGCGCGAACGGCTTTCCTGGTGAAAGATTGTTGCTCGCAATCCACCACTTCAAGTCCACAGCAGCATCTCTGGAGATCTTGACCGCACCTTCTAGATCTCCCTTGTGTTGAGACCACTGCCTTCGGAGGCACCACTGAAGAGCCCTCATGTGCTAGCAAGCATGCGTGACCAACAGTATGCAGGAGGCAAACAGACCGAGCAGACGAAGGACCTTGAGGACTGGAACTACCGCTCCATTTCAAAACATTGGAACCAATTCCTGAATATCTTGACCCCGCTGAGGCGGAGGAAAGGCTCGATTCAATGTTGTATCCAGTACTGCCCCTATGAACAGGAGGCGCTGAGAGGGCTCCAGGTGAGATTTGGGCACATTCACCGAAAAGCCCAGGTCGAACAACAACTGAGTTGTTGACTGCAGATGATACGACACAAGCTCCGGGGACTTGGCTTTGATCAGCCAGTCGTCCAAGTAAGGGAATACTGCTATCCCCTTCCTTCTGAGCTCTGCCGCAACCACTGACATCACCTTCGTGAAGACTCGAGGTGCTGAAGTCAGACCAAACGTAAGGACCACAAACTGATAGTGCTGCAACCCTACCACAAACCGGAGATACTTCCTGTGTGACTTGAGTATCGGAATATGAAAATAAGCATCCTGCAAGTCGACAGACACCATCCAATCTTCTTTGTTCAACGCCAAAAGCACCTGTGCTAGGGTCAGCATCTTGAACTTTTCCTGATTGAGGAACCAATTCAAGATCCTCAGATCCACGATCGGTCTCAACCGACCATCTTTCTTGGGAATCAGGAAGTACCTTGAGTAACAACCTCGACCCCTTTCCTGCTCTGGAACCAACTCCACTGCGCCCTTTGAAAGGAGGACTTGAATCTCCTGTTCTAGCAACAGGAGGTGTGCTCCCGAAAGGGAAGGGTGTAGCCTTTTCCCACAATACTGATAACCCAAGTGTCCATTGTAATAGTCTCCCACTTGTGGAGAAAATGCCGTAATCTTCCCCCTACAGGAGAGGAGTGAGTGGGAAATGGTGGAAGCCTAAGGCTGCTTTCCCTGCTTCACCCCTCCAGAGGACGAGGAAGAGGCAGAGTGCTGTTGAGAGGCTCCTCTGGTGTGGGCCCTACCTCTCCCTCTAAATGATCTATAGGGGTGAGAAGAGGCGGGTTGCTGGAACCTCCCCCCGAAAGGAAGAGGAGGAAGAGCCACGCCCAAATCCACGAAACCTCCTGAAAAACCTGGAAGAGGCAGAGAAAGAAGGAGCTTGCAGCCCTAACGATGGATGCGGCATGACCGTGGGACTGCCCTCTCAAGTCCTCCGACGCCGAGCCGAAGGCGACCTCGAACGAGTCTCTTTGCTGGAATGACGCCGTAAATCTCTACGGCGCCGGGAGTCTCGATGACGCCGATGAGACCTTGGCGAAGAAGACTTTTTGTGATGTTTTTCCTTTCTCTTCGACTTCGCCAGGAATAGTTTAGCCTCACGTTCTTTGAGGGCCTTCGGATTCATGTGCTGACATGAATCGCAAGTCACGACGTCGTGGTCGGAGCTCAAACACCAGAGACAGTCGGAGTGAGGATCTGTAACGGACATCTTGCCCCCACAATCTCGACAGGGCTTGAAACCCGACTTTCTCTGAGACATTGTTACCGCAGAGAAGAACTACGCAGCAGAAAACACACTGTAACTACTAAAGTAACAGTAGCTCCCTCGAAGATAACCGTTTTGAATGCACGGAAAAAAGGGAACTGACGTCTGCACGTCGGCGAGGACCTCTTATTGCCTGTATGACGTCAGACGGCGTCGCGTGGGCTAGAGTGACGTCCTCGTCGACGTGCAGAGACTAGGAAGAAGATTTCCGTCGAATGCTGGCGCCATGGGAGTATTCATTAGGTGAGGAATCCACAGGTAGTTGTATCCATCAGAAAGAGGGTTTAATAACATCTTCCCCATATGGGCAAGTATGAACAATTTCAGGTGGCCAATCCTTTTCGGCCAGCAAAAGATCACATATGTTTACGACGCAGTCATAAAAGATTGTGTCTACTGTGCGCTCAATGTCTGCTTCTAACTGTAACATTACTTTGTACACCCTATCAGGCGTGGAGACACGCATTTCTGCAGTTTCTACTTGTAGGAAGTCATCAGTTGCTTTCACCTCCAGATACTCTAGAAGATTCCGGCTAACTATTGTGACCTCTGCCGCGCTGTCTAATAGCACTAAAGCCCACTTCTGGTTCTTTGAGAGAGACCTGTTTTTGAGTGGCATGACGAACTGCAACTGCTGCCACTTTTTTCTTTTTGAATTGTTATTTTTGTTGGGGAAGTTTCTCTTACTTTTTAACAGAACTTCTGTTGAGTGTTGTGATTCCTGTCTCGGTTTCACATATTCAGTTCTTTGATCTGACCGCCCAACTCTCTCACTGAGTTTTTCCGATGAGCCCTGAAACGAGATTGGCGTGTATCAGTATATTGATATTTGTCAGGCTTTTTTATATTATCTCTATTTCTGAGATTATATCTATTCTGTGGGGGTCTCTGGATGCGGAAATTATCCCCTTGCTTTTTTGGGTATCTGTTGCTTTTTATCCCAGCGTTTCTTATTACCTTCAGGTGCTTGCTTGGTAGAATCTTTATTAGATTTACCCTAAAATTGTGGTTTTGTTGGTCTGGCCCCCAGACTATCTCAACCAATACTAGAATAGGTCTCCGCAATGATCTTTGTCAGCTCATGTTCTTGATCCTTTAGAGGAACATCCCGGAGCCGCATGCGCACTGCTAGTGCAACCACTTCCCCCTTAAAGGTTACTTAATATAACTGAGGATACTGTGGCAAAGTTGCCCATTAATTGCATCCCCAAGTCCAGGGCCGGGGCAGCCCCGTCTTCATCTTGAATTTGTTTCAACACTCCTGGTAAATTGGCAAGTGTTAGTGTATCATGCACGGTAGTATAGAGTGTGGCAAATACCGTGCCCCATGTATTACAATTATCTACAGTGGGAACCATCCCAAATGGCAAGCACATAGTTAGTATTCTATGTTTATCCTGAGGTCCTGTATGGGGAAGGTATAGTTTCTTACCTGTAACTCCAGTTCTCTTGTAGGGGTATTTCCATGATAGTCATAAGCGTAGAATAATTCCCTGCCTGCCTGCGGGGATCCCGGAGCACTTTTTCCAATATAACTTCTTAAGTGTCCCTGTTCGCCTTACATCAGAAAGGCCTGCCAAGTCACTTAAGAATGTTCCCATGCAGCCTATAGGAAGGGCTACAGTGTTCAAGCTTCTTCATTCAGATTGTCCTTGAAGTAAAAGCATTAAAATGCTTGACAAATTAATGCAATTTTTCAGACAAACTTCTTTCGAAAACCTCTTTTATTTAAAAGAAAAACCCTATGAAGGAGTGCAGAGCAGTGTAGCCCATAGGCTGCCAATAGTAATGAAGAAAAAGGATACTGTGCCTTTAAGAACAGCCAGCCCTCCAGTATCCCATCATGCTTAGCGAGAGGCAGTTACCTCAGTTCTTTTTGCAGGTAGTTATTGGCTGACAATAAATATAAACGTAATAAAGTCATCTATCTGCTCCCCCGGGGAGGTGGGAGGGTTGCTTATGACTATCATGGAAATACCCCTACGAGAGAACTGGAGTTACAGGTAAGAAACTATACATTCTCTCGTAGGGGATTTCCATGTATAGTCATAAGCGCAGAATAGAATAGCAAGCCCATCCACCTGCGGAGGAGCAGATAGAGTAATCAGTGAATATCTTCTCAAGCAAAAAGGTTTCTAAGAGAAGCCTGTCCTACTTGAGCATCTGCCCTAGCATCAGAGTCTAGGCAATAATGTTTAGTAAAGGTGTGAACCGATCTCCAAATCGCAGCTTTACAAATTTCTGCTAATGGAACATTCCGCAATAGAGCAGTGGTAGCCGACTTGCCTCTGGTGGAATGTGCTTTAGGTTTACCCTGTAAGGTTTTCTTAGCTAGTTGATAGCACAATAAGGGCCAGATGTAGCAAGCATTTTGTATGGTGCAAACTGCGAAAATCGCAGTTTGCGCCATGCAAAATGCTGTTTGCGATGCTCATTCACAATTTGTGAGTCGGTACCGACTCGCAAATTGTGAATGCGACTCACAAATAGGAAGTGGTTTCCCCTTCCTATTTGGGGCTCGCATCGCTATGCTAAATTGCTTTGTGACTGCAAATGCGGTCGCAAAGCAATTCGCAGTTACCACCAGTGTCACACTGGTGGTAACCCATTCGCAAAAGGGAAGGGGTCCCCGTGGGACCCCTTCTCCTTTGTGAATGTTGCCAAAAAGGGTTTTTCAGAGCAGGCAGTGGTCCAATGGACGACTGCCTACTCTGAAAAACCAAAACCAAAAGGTTTAGTTATTTTTTTTATTTTGCAACTCGTTTTCCTTTAAGGATAAATAAAAATAAAAATAAAAAACTGCTTTATTTAAAAAGCAGTCATGGACATGGAGGTCTGCTGACTTCAGCAGGCCACCATCCCTGTGAGTGCAGGGACTCGCTTTGGGGTCGCAAAATGCGACCCACCTCATTAATATTAATGACCCCATAGCGACTCTCAGAAGGTGTCTAAGACACCATTCTGCATATGGTTTTGCGACTCGGAAATTGCGAGTCGCTCCGAGTCGCAATTTCCGAGTCGCAAAACCTAGTTTTGCTACATCTGGCCCTAAAATACAGGAGACTATCCATCTCGCTATTGATTGCTTGGAGATGGCTAAGCCAGTACGGACAGAACCATAATTAACAAACAGCTGTGAAGTTCTCCGTAAGGGATTGGTTTTATCTAGATAAAATTTCAATACTCTCCTAACATCTAGAGAATGGAGAGCCCTCTCTCTGCTGGAGTGAAAGGGTTTCGAAAGAACGTATGTAGGGAAATCGACTGGTTAATGTGGAAGTCGGATATGACCTTAGGTAGAAATTTCGGATGTGTTCGTAGGACTACTTTAGATGAATGAAATATTGTATAGGGCTCGTGGGCACAGAGGGCCTGAATTTAGCTGACCCTTCGTGTTGAAGTGATCGCTACTAGAAAGGCCGTCTTCCAAGTGAGGTGTTGGAGGGATGCCTTGTGTATGGGTTCGAATGTGTGTTGCATTAGACGTGAAAGGACCACATTAAGTTCCCATGGTGGTGAAGGGCGCCTAACTAGAGGAAAGACCTTCTTTAACCCCTCTAGAAAATCTGTGATCACTGGAATTCTGAAGAAAGAGGTTTGAGAAGGAGTCTTCCTATAAGCAGTTAAGGCTGCCAAATTAACTTTTATTGAAGCAAGTTGCAGGCCCGATTGTGCCAAATGTAACAAGTAAGGGAGAATGACATCTTCTTTGCAAGATGTAGGATCTATCCCCTTAGAAGAACACCAGATGCAGAATCTTTTCCTCTTGAAGGAGTATGCTGAACGAGTAGACAGCTGCTTCGTCTCTTTTAAAATGTCCATACAATCCTGTGGCAGGTTTAGGTGACCATACTGGAATAGCTCAGGAGCCATGCCACCAAATTCAATGAGGAGAGATTGGGATGCCTCATTTGTCTGCCGAACTTCGCCAGGAGGTCCGGTCTGCAGGATAGCCTGAGATGGGGCTGGAGTGATCACTGTAGGAGATCCGGGAACCACCACTGTCTCGGCCACTCTGGTGCAATGAGGATCATTGTGGCTGATGTTATCGAGAGTTTAAGGAGGACTGCTGGGATCAGTGGATTGGTGGAAAGGCGTACAGAAATTTGTTGGAACAGTCTATCCACAGAGCATTCCCCAGCGATTCTGGGTGGTAAGACCTGGCGGCAAAGTCGCAGCATTTCTTGTTTTCTTCTGTGGTGAATAGGTCGATAGAAGGTGTGCCCCACAAACGGAAAATGTCTAGAGTGACGTCTTTGTTGAGCACCCACTCGTGGTTCTCTTCTAGAACTCTGCTGAGGGCATCCGCTTGCATGTTCTGAACCCCCGGAAGATGGGTTGCCACTATGTTCAATTTCCTGGCTAGGAGCCAGCGCCATATTGTCTGGGACTCTTGAGACAAGATTCTGGATCTGGTGCCCCCCTGCTTGTTCAGATAGAACATAGTGGTGGTATTGTCTGTCTGCACCAGCAAGTTGCCGGCTGTGATTGATGGTAGAAATGCCTTGAGAGCTAGGTGTACCGCCGGTAGCTCTAGGAGATTGATGTGGTATAATGATTCCTTGGGAGTCCATCGACCTTGTATTTGCAGGTGATTCATATGAGCTCCCCATCCGAGGAAAGAGGCATCTGTGACAATAGTCTGCATTGGAGGCACTGCCCGGAATGGCATTCCCTTTAGTAGATTGGCTGGAGAGCACCACCAAGTCAGAGATCTGATTGCATGGGTGGATAGGCAAATTCGATCCTCCCAGTTCCCCAACAGCTGATTCCATTGGTCCTCCAGGCATTCCTGAAGCGGACGCATGCGGAGGCAAGAGTTGGGTGTCAGAAAAATGCAGGATGCCATGGATCCCACAAGTGAGGAAACTGTTCGCACTGTTGGGTGACGCATTGATTGGTGGGCCCGACACTTCCAGAGAATAGATAAGTGTCGTTCCTCCAAAGGACACACTTTTGCCTGCAGCTTGTCTATGGTAGCTCCTAAGTAATGTAACCACTGGACAGGCACTGTCGTTGACTTGTGAAAATTGATATGAAGACCTAGTTGGTACAGGAGGTCCCAGGTCATTTGGAAATGCAGTTTTGCTTCTGCATAAGTGGACGCTTTGGTTAACCAGTCATCGAGATACGGGTATATGAAAATTTGATTTTTCCAGAGGTGAGCTGCCACCACCGCCATGCACTTGGAAAAGGTTCTGGGTGCAGACCTGAGACCGAATGGTAGGACCGTGTATTTGATTTGATCTTGACCTACCACAAACCTCAGGAATTTCCGATGTTTCTTCGCAATGGGGATGTGGAAATACTGAGGATATATCTGGTGTAAGTATAGCATCCTGAACTTTTCCTTTCGGATCCATTTGTTGCCAATTTTGAGGTCTAGAATGGGCCTGAATTCGTTCTTGTCCTTCTTTGGGATGAGAAAGTATTTTGAGTAAATACCCTTCCCCCGTTGGCTGAGGGGAACCAATTCTACTGCTCTCTTTTCGAGGAGGATGGAAACTTCCGCCTTTACGAGGTATGGAGTCGAGGGTTTTGACGGGATAGCCCGAGGTGGTGTGGAAAACCTGAGACAATATCCATTCTGTACAATGTCTAAGACCCAAGCGTCTGTTGTAATTCTTTGCCACTCTACCAGGCAATTGGTGACGCTTCCCCCCACCGGAGTGGTTAACGAAGTTGGGGGGAGGAAATTCTCAGGGCTTTGAGGTGGTAGGTTGTCGGGTGCTCTGAGTGGACTGATGGGTTGATCGTCCCCTCTGTGCCTTACGCTGGTGCTGGTAGGCTCATTGGTACTGCGGGTGAGGCCTCGTAGGGGCATATTGAGGGGCTTGAAGCCTCTGCGTGGTATAGCGGCAATGGAAAGGACGGAAGGACCTACGTTGCTCTTTAGGTTTGTCCAATCCTACTGCTTTTAATGTGTCCACCTCAGCTTTCATCCTTGCCATTTCATCATCTGCATGTGAACCGAATAATGTGGATCCTGAAAATGGCAGATTCATAATTATTTGCTGCCCATCCGGCTTCAATGACGTGCGCCGCAGCCACAAATGCCTTCTCAGCGTCACACCATGGCAGTAAGAATGTGCTGAAAGTAGACGCGTCCGCTGCCGTGCTTATGACTTGGTTGGAGACCATAGCACCTTCTTTGGCTATTTCTAAGAAGTCCTCTCTGTGATCTCTCGGGAGAAGGTCTGCAAACTGCAAGATGGAATCCCACAAAGATCTATCGTACCTGTCCAAAAGGGCTGTAGCGCTTGCAGTTTTCATAGATGACGCAGCCGAACCGCAGACTTTACGGCCTGTCGAGTCCAATCATTTTCTCTCCTTATCTGGAGGAGAGGTGGAAGACGGAGAGGTTGTGGCAGCTTTGCGAGCCGCCAAAATAACTACTGAGTCCGGTGGCGGGTCAGAGCGCAAAAAGACCTGATCTTGCTCCGGAGGGCGATACTTTTTCTGCAGTCTAGACGGTGCAGGTCTTGTTGTAGCCGGTGTTAGGAAAACCTCCATAGCGGGCTTTAAGAGGCAAGGCACTAGGGGTAGTAATGGTCTGGCAGCTGTACGCTGTTGTAGAGTTTCAAAGATGACCGACGTAGATGGCGTAGGTGCGACCATCGGTATATTGAGTTTTGACGCGCCTCGGACCAGCACTTCATGGAAGGTGTTAATGTCATCCACCGGCGAGGACCGAGGTGGAGGAGAGTCCGATAAAGTAGTCTCTGGTGGAAGAACAAGACTCCCTCTCATGCTCCCTTGAACTTGATCTGCGCCTAGATCTGCGGTGCAATCTTGATCGGGATGAGTCATGGGCATTGCGTGAACGGTAGCGAGATGTAGAGCACGGTCTAGTTGGGTTATTAGCCCGTACTTGAGGCACCGGAAGCGGTACTGGTTGTGGCAACTCTTGACCAGTTGGCTGAGGTGACGTTGCCGATAGATCTGGAGGAGGAGAAACATGCGGAGAAGGACGAGAAGAAGGTGACGAAGGAAGCAGCACTACTGAAGAAGATCGTTCTGATGACAAATAAATTCTCCGTCTCGTGTCTCCTCCACGTTGATAGTCTTCTCGACGTCGACCTCCCTCTTCGTCTAGACGTCGATGCTGTGCCGGGTGTCGACCCATGACGTCTACGTTGACCTCTCGACGTCGACTGTGACGCCGCCGATCTGCTTCTCGACGTCGTGCACCTTGGGGTCTTCGACATCATACGGTGCCTTGACGTCGAACGGCGACTTCTATACGACGTCGAGCCGGACTTCGACGGCGAGCATGTCAGCGCCGTACCTCCTCTCGACGTCGACCTTCTCGACGTCGACCGGGACCGATGTTGTTTTCGCCTTGAAGAGTGTCTCTCAGACCTTCCACGACCACTGGAGGCTGAGGTATGAGCCCTGGTGGAAGACTGACCTTCACCTCACTAAGAGGTCCCACTGGTTTCTTGGCGTCTTCTCTCTGCTCTCCCTTGAAGGCGAATCTTCTCTCTGTCACGTAATGTGCGCCTGGAGAATGTCTTGCAGATGTTGCAGGAGGCAGGAATATGTGAGGAAGGCAGACAAATAATACAGACCTCATGAGGATCTGTTTTGGCCTTCTTTCTGCCACATTTTGGCCATTTGGCAAACAAGGAAGTGTAAAAAAGCCTTAAATTCCTGTCAGAAAACTTCAAAATCCAGTAGAGAAAGATAAAAGACGTCGAATGAAGCCTTTTTTCTCAAAGTGTCTCTATATTTTTGAAGGAAAAAACCTAAAAAGGTCGAGCTCAATGCTCCAGGGTCCTGTCAGCAGGTGCCGGAAAAAAGAAATGAGGTAACTGCCTCTCTCTAAGCATGATGGGATACTGGAGGGATCATTACTAGTGGCAGCCTATGGGCTACACTGCTCTGCACTCCTTCATAGGGGTATTTTTTTTTAATAAAAGAGGTTTTTGAAATAAGTTTGTCTGAAAGATTGCATTCATTTGTCAAGCATTTGAATGCTTTTACTTCAAGGACAATCTGAATGAAGAAGCTTGAACACTGTAGCCCTTCCTATATACCGCATGGGAACATTCTTAAGTGTCTTGGCAGGCCTTTCTGAAGTAAGGCGAACAGGGACACTTAAGAAGTTATATTGGAAAAAGTGCTCCAGGGTCCCGCAGGCGGGCGGGGCATTATTCTTCGCTTATGACTATACATGGAAATCCCCTACGAGAGAAATACTGCTTTCAGCGTGTTTATTTTTGAGCTAGCCGAAACAGAATTTCTTCTCGTTTGGCGGGTACTTTACCCATGATTGAATGTACAGTTGGTGTTACTGCATGTGGTTGTGCTGGTGCAGCACGTGCTGGGTTTGTGTTTAATGTTTGCATTACAAACTGTACTAATCGTCTGTATATTGCCATCAGATCAGCATATAAGCGACGGACCTCAGCTGCAGCGGGGTGAGGTGTATAAATGGCCAGGAAGGACCATCATTACTTAGAGGACCTAACCTAATTTGTAAAATTGTGTGGGGTAGGGCGCCATCAAGCCAATTAATATGTTCTTGATAAGATAGAGGTATTTCTAGATATGCATATACTCTGTATTGTGCAGGTACGTTTGCAGGTATATGATGGTGAAATGTATTTGTGTTCCCATCAACTGCTCTAAATGTGACCCAAGAATAAAAAAGTTCTGTCTATATGCTGGATGAGCGTCAACAACAAATGTGACTGGATCTCCCTCCGCCGTTAGGCCATGTGCCAGTAAATGTGCAGTAAGGGGTGGCTGCATATTGACTGCAATTGCTATCTGTTGTGGATCTGCCATAATGAATGGTAAATTTGTTCAGAGATAAGCACACCAAATGGGGATTATCCTTTTAATGGTTCACGCTTGAACAACCTACAGCATTAGTTAGGTATTCCCTACTTAGCTGAGGAGGAAAATCCTCAATACCACAGACGTCTCCGTATATAGTGCTGAGGTGTCTTTGTATGTAGTGAGACAGAGATACTCAGGAGGACCCGAAAATTAGAGCCTGACCAAACGTTGGCAGCGCCATGTCGCGTAGGCTCCCATTATTCTAATGAGACTACTGGATTTGAGCGACAGAATCGCCTGCGGTGTAGGAGACTGAGGCCCTCATTCTAACCCCGGCGGTCTCAGACCGCCGGGGCCAGGGTCGGCGGGAGCACCGGCGACAGACCGGCGGTGCCCCGCAGGGCATTCTGACTGCGGCGGTTTGGCCGCGGTCAGAAAGGGTAAACCGGCGGTCTCCCGCCGGTTTACCGCTGCCCTTAGAATCCCCCATGGCGGCGGTTCGCCCGCCAGGAACAGGATGGCGGTAGGGGGTGCCGCGGGGCCCCTGGGGGCCCCTGCCGTGCCCATGCCAATGGCATGGGCACGGCAGGTGCCCCCGTAAGAGGGCCCCACAAAGTATTTCAGTGTCTGCCTAGCAGACACTGAAATACGCGACGGGTGCAACTGCACCCGTCGCACCTTCCCACTCCGCCGGCTCAATTCTGAGCCGGCATCTTAGTGGGAAGGTTGATTTGCCCTGGGCTGGCGGGCGGCCTTTTGGCGGCCGCCCGCCAGCCCAGGGCAAATCTCAAAATACCCTCAGCGGTCTTTCGACCGCTGAGCGGTATTTTGGTGGGGGAACTTCGGCGGGCGGCCTCCGCCGCCCGCCGAAGTTAGAATCACCCCCTGAGTCTTAACCCCACTACAGGTGACACATGTCGCCCCAATCGGGAATTTTCTCCGGCTAGCTAGCAGTGCCTCATCTCTACCCAAGAGCAGGGATGACTGGACAGCCGAGCGCATGACACAATTGACTCCCCAGGGAAATCATGGTCAGTCAGATCCCATCAATTTTTCTCAATTACATTAGTCTCACATATAAAAGGACAAGCAGAAGCAATACATGTTTCAAGAAGGTTTTAATGAAGCAACTGCATCTTAGACAATAAAGCATGTACTGCAATAACCAGGACGATAAAGCTTGACATGATTAAAATTGGTACAAGGAGAGTAAAACATTGAAATAATGCTACCATATTGTCACTAGAGTCAATAGACTAATTCCTACCTAGGCTATATTAGAGCACAGCGTGTTAAGATCTAGTTCTGCCCTTCAGGTTCCCCTGGGAAGACATCATCCCCCATACCTGAGCAAAGGCCTGAAGTCTGCATAAACAGATGTAGCTAAGCGTTAAGCAATCAGCATACAGTCGTGGTCATCTGGCTGGAATCTCCCTCTAACGTATATGGGACAGGGAAGTGTTTTTATAATAAAACAGCTGATGTTCTGAGAAAATGTCCCTACGTAAGGATGTGTATGTTTCTATGAATACTAGAGAAAAAGTTTTATCACGTTTACCGGCAGCCTATCTTACTGCAGCCTTGAGAGAAGCACAGAGTGAAAGAAATGTCTTGTTTAAGAACACAGTGCTGGCCTAGACAAAGAACAGCTAGATAGCGAGAAATAGACAAGATCACAAATGTGGCTATTGCTAAAGTAAAAAACAAAGCTGAATAAAATATATCTAGGTTAAAGTGCACAGCGGCAGGCCTAGTGTTCTAAAATAATGTCCAAGGAGCTATAACTAAAATGGCTACACAACAAGCTATTTGAGGAGAAGTTCCCACAGCAGCCTAAAGTTAATTCAGTTTTGGCAGGTTTGGTTTCCTTTATTCTTTGGCCTCTGAAGAGGCGTCTTTGGCAGATGCCATTAGTAAGCAAGTAGAGTACTCAATAAATATATTGTATGCTGCCTCAAATTTTTAGATTAGAGCTGCTACTTTTGCAGCATATTGTTCTCAAATATTGCTAAAGGATTTCCAGCTTTTTTCAATGCTGTTCAGGAGCAGAGGACACTACTGACATTTTAGCTAATGAGGACATTTTGGCTTAGTTTTTGTCAGACGGCTCATTTGATTTTCTATGGTCTTCTGTTATTGTGGCTGCAGCCTCTACTGCTGCTCTTCGACACCTGTGGCTGAAATTATGGAAACGGGATCAGTCCCAAAAAGTGCTTATCCTGCAACTTCCTTTTACCTGTGATAAACTGTTTTCCCCTCAAATGGAGGATTTGGTAAAGAAGGCTGCTGAGGAGAAAAAGGTTCTTCGGCCTTTTCATCCTTACCACGGGAAGAAATCTTTTATCCATAACAAATAAAATCAGGCTCTTTGGAGTAAATAGCCCTTTTGTGGCTGGGCTCTGGGAGCCACAGCGGGAGGCAGCACAGTTGCTTCAAGCAAACAAACTGCATTCAATCTAATATGGTGGGAGAAGGAATAGCCTACTTTTTTCCAAATTGGCAAGCCGTAATTTCGGACATGTGGATGCTCAACATTGTCCAGAATGGTTATCAAATTGTGTTTCACACTCCACATATGTAACCATTCTTTTTCCGACACAATTACCAAAAATAAACTTCAGGCAAATCAAGCAGGGGTCACAGACCCTGCTTCAGATGGACACAGTTATTTCAGTTTCCCACCAGCAACATCAGCAAGAGTTTTATTCCACACTCTTTTTGGTGCTGAAACCAGACAGAAGTTTCCAGGCCATCCTGTATTTGAAAAACCTCAACGCTTTTGTACAGTTCCTTCCATTCAAAATGGTGACACTGCAGCAGATCATCCTAGCTATCTCGAAAGTGGATTAGATGGCCATCATACATTAACAGGACACTTATTTTCATCCTGTTCATCCAAGCTCTCTGAAGTACCTTAATTTCACAGTGGCAGTTGATCACTTTCAGTTCAGAGTGTTACCTTTCAGCCTGTCCTCCTCATTGAGAATCTTCATGAAGGTACTTGCTCCAGTGGCCAGTCACATACATTTGCTTAGGGTTCAATCGTTGCCAGATTTTGATGATTGTCTAATTGTGACATCTTTACCCAAGGCCCAGAAAGATGTTCAACAGACCACATTCTCTCCCTGCACGTCAGAGACAGTGCATCAGGGCTTTGTTCGATTCAGAGGGTTTTCCTGCTGGACGAAAGGATGGAAACTCTCTAGTCCAAACTCCATCACCTGCTGTAGCAGACAACAGCTACAGCCCAGCAATGGTTACAACTCCAGGATCTCATGTCAGCGTGTATGGCAGTTGTTCCTTGATCGCATCTTCACCTCAAACCACTGGTCTAGCATTTTCTAGCTCACTGGTTTCTGGCTTCCCTTGATTACAACATACAGATCCAGATTACACCCAACATCATTCTAGATTTCCAGTAATGGCTTTCCCCACAGTACTTTCTGCAAGAGACTCACACGTCAGATCCCCTTCCCCTGATCATCACAACAGATGCCAGTCAAAGGGTTTGGGGGCAGTTCTGGGTTCTCTGGAGGTGCAAGAGAAATGGTTGGGAGGCAGAGAGCCTCAATTTCTCAAATTGGAGGGAGTTAGCTGCAATAGGGAGAGCATTGTTTATTTTTGTGGGTGTCCTGATGAAACATTGTGCCTTAGACAGGACGGACAACCAGGTGGCAAAGACATATATAAACAGAAAGGGGGGACCAGCTGTCCGGTTATTGCTACTGTGGCCCAGGAAATCCTGACTTGGGCAGAGAAGAATCAATATTCGATCAAAGCAGTGTACATTCCGGGGTCGTCCAATGCCCAGGTGGAGAGCCTCAGCTGGAATATTCCATCCTCCATAGAATTCCACCTCTCTCCCCAGGCTATCCAGCTGGTGGCAGAGCAGTATGGTCCTTCTGTTCTGGACCTCTTTGCATCCCCTGTGAATGATCTCCTCAGTCTGCTCTGCACAGATTCTGTGTCCTCAGTCTTGAGGCACAAAGGCTCTGACTCTTCTAGGGCCACAGGAACTGCTGTTTGCCTTCCTCTTTTACCCCTCCTCCAGAGGCCACGTTCTGGCCACAAAGCCCATGGGTTTCAATTCTGACACAGCTAGGCCTAGTACCCTATCATCACCTTCCTTTCTCTCCAAGTCCTCTTTGATTCCTGGATCTTAACTCAAATCCAGCAAATTTGTATGATGGCTTGGAAGTTAAGACCATGCTTAGAAGTTGAGACTGAACATGAAGTGGCTCTGGATTGTTGTTGTAATGCATATTGAGGACAACAGGGCATAGGGAATAGGGCTGGTGACTGTATTGTTGATAAGATGTTCTGGGCATAAACAGACCTCTTTTTCTACATCTTTGAAAGGACTGAATGCAACGTTGCTGCAGCGTACACAGAGAACCAACAGTACCGATTTCGCCTTGATAGCCTAAATGGCATCAACCACATGTTTTCCAAACAGTTTCTCCCCATCAAAGGGCATGTCTCTTATTTTTGCTTGTACTTCTGAACGGAAGGCTGTGGCTTTCAGCCAATCTTGATGGCATAAAACCAACCCACCACCCATCTGTCAAAAGGCTGTGAAGGGTAGATTCATCACTGTATCTATAATAATGGAGGAAGTTCTCTCACCTTCCAAAAGAATTTCCGTAGCTTCTTTCTATCTTCAGGTAAAAATTCCAGAAGGCATGAAATGTCAGACCACATTTGTCTGTCATATCTACCTAGAATGTCCAATGAAATTGCCACCATAGCTGAGAAGCATTTACCAATATTGTCCAGTCACCTACCCTCCTTAACAAGAGGGGCTGAACATGGTGCAGACGGTTTTCTAGACTTCCTCTGGGCTGCCTGCATGATGACAGACGTAGGGCGTGGGTGACTAATCAAACATGTGAAATACATGGGCACATTTTTACGTCTCATCTAGCCTAGGAACAATGGCTACCCCAAAGCTGGGGTCTTCATGAGCTTCAAACCTTCTTCCTAAATGTAATCAACAATATTAATTGAGCAAATGAATTTTTGAGCTGAATCCTTAAAATCCTATAGGAAACATTCAGTCTGCTTGACAGGAAGAGGCAAGGAAAATCGCTTAGAAGCCCATTGCAAGAGCTCATGAAAATCTCCTATCTCGCCTGGAGGTGAGCTAGTAGGTGATGGGGTGGGCGAAGCGGACAACTGAGCTATATAAGCATCCCATTTCTGACTATAACCTGTTGGGTCCTGTGGGATTTCACTTTCTACAGGCTGTTCCTCTAAATCACTCTCAACATAGTCATCTCTTATTTTGATGGGAAAAACAACCTTTTCTTTTTTCAGTTTGCCTGCCCAAAGGACTTTTGGGAAAAGACACTGCACCAGATGTTTCAGAACGCCTCGGAATATGCTGTGCTGGAACATTGCCTTAAGGAAACCTCTTGTAATAGTCGTTCAACATGTGGTGTAAGTCAGACAACACTGATATAGGCACTGAAATGGTGTCTTCATGTAAGCCATGATGTTCCTCATAGGGCTCATCGTAAGGATAATGTTCTTGTAAAGTGTCATAATGATGACTAGCAGATTAATGTCTGGCTTGAAAAGAAAAATCTCCTTCCAAGTATGTATTAGTGTCCCTCCCAGGATCATCATCACCAGTATCCTGGCATTTAACATTCAACTGAGTGGGACTATAAGCTGGTTCAAAAGTCCCATCCTCACCAAACTACTTTATCCTAAGAAGACACACAGAGGGTAAAGGGAACCCCTTGTTTGGAACCAGATGTACAGCCAATGGAATTCCTTAATCTGAAATGAGACTGGTTTCTTTATTAGCTGTCGACATGGTCAACGATTACAGTGCTGACGACGACGGAAAAGTCAGCCTCTTCATTGATATAAGAGTCGTGAGCCTAGTGGATGACAAAGTAAAAGTTCCCATTAACGGTGGTGTCATTGACAACGACTTTGTAGGACGATGTTAATGCTACCTTCTTCATCAACAAGGAAGATGCCGTTGTTGTTGTCATCGTCTGAGTTATCGGAAAAATGGGTGAAATTTGCGATGACGATCTCACCTTTGTAGCGTCAGCCGTCAACGAAATGATTCTCGGCGTCAGATCTGTTGACAGACAGATTTTCTTCGATGATGGCTCCTTAAAGCAACTCAAAGACCGAGATGAGGGAGAAGGAGGATTTTTGTGAGAAGAGGATGGACTAGATGGGCTCTCTACTCATGTATCTTTCTGAATCTGAGTTTTCTTCTTCTGAAGCCAAAGAAGTAGCCTGGCCTCAAACTCTTTTAGAGTCTTAGCTGAAGAAGGCCGGCAATGCTTACACTCCTTTTTTATCGTGAAGATGAGAGCAGTAAAGGCATTCCTTGTGGTAATCTTCAGAAAATAAACGTGGTTTCCCACAAGAATGTCACGAACTGCACTAGGCTTCTCACTTCTGGATGCAGGATTGGAGAAAAAACACCCGGTCTTCTGCTGGTTCTGGATAATCCCAGATAGGGGTGACCGTTTCTAGTAGACACGGTGCTGCTTGACAGAGAACGCCTAAGCAGACTGTACCCTCCAGATGGAGTCCCAGAGGAAAAACCCCAAGAAATGGGGAAAAACCTCAAACAGGAACTCCTGAAAAAGAAGAAAAAAACAGGACTTGAAAACAGGAAAAAGGCAACATTTCTCCAAAGGCAAAAACAGGAACGACGAACAGGAGCAAAGAGCACCACCAAAAGGAAGTGTTTGCAATGCAAGGTAGAGCAAGACTGAGTGACTTATATACTGAAAAAGAGGAACTGACTTCACAGGAAATGAAACGACACCATCTTGAATTGGGAAAAGCCCACTATCTCGCTTGTACTATCCAGACTGGATTATGCCAATAGCCTCTACCATGGATCATCTCTATCTGTTATGAAAAAACTACAACGTATCCAGAATTCCGTAGCCAGGCTACTACGACATATAAAGTCGCAAGCCCACATCTCCCCTGCCTTGAGAACACTACACTGGTTACCCGTTGCTAGAAGATGCACTTTCAAGCTGCTTTGTATCACCCACAAAGCTATACATGGCACAGGACCGTTTTTTATCAGAAAGAAAATTACCAAATACATCCAACAAAGAACCCTCCGCTCAAGATTGGCACCCCGCCTTAGAACACCACCATACAAGAAAAAGACTATAGGTGGTACATCCTTCTCCGTCCAAGCAGCCAAACTACGGAATTCATTACCCCCAACTATAAGAGCCACAGATAACTTTCTTGTCTTCAGAAAACTACTCAAGAGTTGGCTCTTTCCTTCATAACCACCTTTTCCAAACAACTATGAACTGCATATTCCTATGTGGATAAATATTCTTTTCAGATTAGATGTATATTTCTATTTATTTATAGTTTCTTTGGAAAATATGTATTGCTACTATGTCATAACAATAAAATACACACACACTCTTTAAACCTGTCTGACTAAGTATTTTTTACCCATGATTCTAATTATGTATTGTATGTGCATATGTGTGTGTATTCATGTGTGTGTGTGTGTGTGTGTGTGTGTATATATATATATATATATATATATATGTATGTATGTGTATATGTTGTTTCTGTGCTTGCCATGTTCGTGGATCATTGCATGGCTCCTGGGTGGGTTGTTATACTAGATATCTATGAATTCCTGCTCTCATCTTATCACACTTATCTACTCATCACCCTTATGTCATGTCTCTATCAAACTATCCTCCATTCTCACTCTGGCTCATCCCAAATCCCTTCTACCACTTTCATCTCCTAAATATCTCTGCCTAAACTCTTCCCTCCACTTCCACATCTAACTCACCAAACCTCACTCTACCTCTGTGACCTCCCACACAACCCTACTAAATTCTCCTGCATTCATCTCACCCTGCTACTATGCTCTCCCTAACCCTTCCACATACTCTTCCCCCTCCGCCCCCCTTTACTCATCCCAAGCCTTTGGGTTGAGTAAATGAAGGATATACTCCCAATTAACACTTCTGGATTTCTTTCCTCCTCCACCCCTCCATTACTCCAGTTAATCTAACTAACAAACTCTCATATCCGCAGCTCAAATTAACTCATAATAATACTAAAACTGTACTCATTATTTAACAATACTAATCCATCACTAATTCTTGTTGGGTTCCGGAGTAGCGTGGTACTCATTGAAAAGCGCTTCGACGCCTCGTCAGGGGTAGTAAGCGCTATATAAATACGATTACAATACAATACAATAGAACAGAATAAGAAAAAAGGATGTAGTATATAAGAAAAGGGCATGCTAGTAAATGAGAACAGGATACTGAGGAATGCAGTACACAGAAAGCAAGAAAAAAGAAAAGAAAAAGACCACCACGGACAGAAGAGAAGAGAGCGCCCTAAAGTTGGTAAAGGCGACGCGACCGGGTGCGCAAAACGTGCTTCCCGGAACGCGTTGCCAAAACGGCAAGAAAACAAAGGGGACGGCGCATTCAGACGGCGGTCGGAAAGAGAGACACCGCAACAAGGCGTGGCGTTACAAAGAATTGCAAGGCCTAAAAACCCCCTTCTCATATCCCTCTAACATGGTGTCAAGCAGGAAAAAGAATCCAAAAGCTGTTAGCTTTGAGTTGGTTGAAGGTGAAAAATATCACTACTGAGAACAGTTGAAATGTCAAAAGTTGACAAATCACTGAGACTGAGCAGACCTCGGGGAGATTCCCTCACACACAACATTCGGTTAGACATATGAGGTGTGGTGGCTCTGCAGGGGAAGAGTGCTCCAGGGTCTGGGTTATGATGGGTTGAAGTCTGGTTCTAATAAAACAAATAAATTGGTTACCAATGTCACTTGGCTTCTCTATGGTTTTCAAAGCTTAGGTATAGCAATACTTATTATTACTGTTATTGTGGGACTCCCACCATGACGATGGGGAAGAATCAAGCATGTGAATCTATGAAAGATTTAATACTGGAGAAACTACAATTAACAAGTTATACAGTACTTTTATCTGTCAAGGGTAAAAAAAACTGATCTTACAACAGGAGCCAACAAGGCCCATCTGCTCTGGCAGACAATTGTTGTACACAGGTGCCTGGCATACAGGAAAACATCTGCAATCTACTGTCAGTGTATATGAAGCAGGGCTGATTTCTCAAGTCCCAGGCATGTAGATGCCTTATGGACATGTTTGAATAAAGTGCCAAGACGCCGTTGTGGGATAAATGGTAATCAGCATAAGGAAGAGGCCACATGGGCTCACAGTTCAAATGCTAGAGTTCAGAGTAACATGGGTGTCCTGCCCAGTCCAGGCCAGCTGGGATCACAAAGACACAATTTAACCTTATCTTCCAAATGCCCTCTAAATAAGGGGAATGGGAGGAAATGCATGAGAAGGAGTGGACATCCATGTGGAGTTTTCAGCAGCTGTTCCAGGAAGCTCGACATCTGGCACTTGTTGTTGCCTAAAGTGGCAAGCAAGCCTATCTCCAGTAAATCGCACATTTTGAAGAGCATGCTTAATTAAAGCTGGTGAAGCTGTCTCTTGTGGTTCATGTGGGATCGCCTGCTCAATTGACGTGCTTGCAAATTGTAACCCCGGCCAAAAGAGCTGCTGACAACCATGTTTCCCTGTTTATACAAAATATCTACAGAGTCACTTTTCTCCTCTCACTGCTTTCTAAGTGACTTATCTCTTCGTATTCACTTGCAACACTGCAGTAGTTTTGTCCACAAGAACTTCCACCTCCTGAGTGTGTAACAGCAAGAGTAAATCTTTGAGGACTAGGTGGAATAACCTCAATTTGAGGAGGTTTATGCACAATAATCTCTTTTCTGGGGACCAGTCAATGATTCTAATGTCACCCAGATAACCACCCCACATTAGGAGGCCGGAATAGTTTCTTACCTGTAACACGAGTTCTCTCATAAGGGTCTTTCCATAACAGTCATAAGCGCTGAAAAGTTTTGCCTGCCGGCGGGGACCCCCAAGCACTTTTCTCAAAATGACTTCTTAAGTGTTGATGTTCGCCTTTCTTCAGGAAGGCCTGCAAAGTCACTTAAGAATGTCATTATGCAGCCCAAAGGAGAGGCTACAAAGGCCAACATTCTTCATCTTGTTTGTTTGAAAAAAGGTCCTCTAAGGTACATATGCATTCAAATGCATGAATAGTTTGAAAATTTCACAGAAAAAATCTTTCACAAACCTTTTGAAGGATGAAGGAATGCAGGGCAGTGCAGCCCGTAGACTGCCATTATACAGAATTAAAAATAAAACTGTGCCTTTTAGAGCAGATGGTCCTCACATATCCCATCGGCTTAGCAAGAGGCAGTTACTTCAGTTTTTTTCCAGCTCCTGCTGACAGGACCCTGAAGCACTGAGCTCCACTTATTTAGAGTTTTTTTCATAAAAAATGTCTAGTCAAATGCTTTTGATAACACTCTCACTTGACATTTTTTATTTTGCCTGATTATTTTCTGTCATTTTTTTTGTAAAATTCAGACAGAAATTTAAGGTATTTTTCCATCCAAATGCTTTCACAAGTGTCCTTGCTGTGGCAGGAAGAAGGCTAAAACAGACCCACATGAGGTCTGTATTATCTGCCTTCCATCTGCACATGTACCTGATGCCTGTGACATATGTAAAAACTTCTCCAGGCGCACTCTGCATGACAGAGAGAAGATTCGCCTCCAGGCCAGAGAGGACAGCAGAAGAAGAAAGCAGCCTACCAATAGGACCTTAGAACGAGGGGAAGGTCAGTCTTCCACCAGGGCTCTCACTTCATCGACCAGTGGACGTGGAACATCCCAGAAGCGCATTTCTGGACAGAAGCGATGCAGGTCCCGGTCGACGTCGAGGACATTGATGTCGGGACAAGCAACAGCGCCGACATGTTCGCCGTGCTTACACACCTGCAAATGTGCATATATATATATATATATATATATATATATATATAAATATATATATATATATTCCCCGAAAGCACCAAAGGTTACAGGGATGTTATAGTTAGGTTCTGAATTTACTTGTACAAAATCATAGAAATTCAGCAGGTATAGTTGGAGTTCTTTCAAGTAACTATAATTTGCACCCTAAGGTAACCATAACTCGTGCTCTTGCACCCTTGCCATGCACAGTTTTCTTACCAATAATGTTATTGCAAATGTTGCAGTGATATAAAAAAATGCCACACAAGATCTCATCAATGACATATTATGTGGAGGAATTAGCTGTGCATGGCGAAGGCGTAAGTTACAGTTACCTTAGGGGGTGAGTTATAGTTATTCGAAAGAACTCTAACGATAACTGCTGAATTTCTATGGTTTTGTACGAGTAAATTCAGAACCTAACCATAACGTCACTGTAACCTGTGCTTTTTTCAGTGAATTTTATGTTTTTTTGATGTAAAGTCGTCTTAATTACTATAAGTTATTCTAAACCCTGGCGCACACGGCCAAATGCTGTGCGAAGTGGGGGTTGACCTTGGAGCCAAGCCCTTATAACCACCCAACCCTGCACCAAGCATGGCCTTTGGCTGTGCGTAGCCTAGGTTGGCCACAGGGCCTGTCTGGCAGTGTATGTGTGACAGGGTGCGTGAGTGTCTGAGTGGATCCCAAGGTGGGTGTGTGAGTGGGCGCCTGAGCCTTTGAGTGTATGTATGAGTGAATGAATTAGTGTATGAATGAGTCTGTGGTTTTTCTTTCATTTGTTAATTGTGAATATTTTCACAAATATTGAGCGCCGTGATGCAAAATTATATTAAATCTATGCTTTGTCTTCACCCAGACCCCTAATGCCAATTTCTATTTGAATTTCACCCCCGGGGACCGTGTCCTGTGAAATATAATGGTGGTCGCAATTTTCTAGTCAGGTTGCATTCAGTTAATTGCAACGCTTCTTTTTGCATGCACATTCACAAAAATTTGCAAAACATTTGCGACCAGAGATATACACATTTATTTGCCCTTAAATATCTCCTACACTACTGAACGGATTTACACTAAATAACAAAAAGCCAAATTTGGTGTAATTCCGTCTAGTGGTTCGGGCTGTAGACATGTTGACAGGTCCTATGGGAATTAACATGGGAAACGCAATGTTTTTTAGGCCACCTTTTTCTCAGCCCCCACTTGAGGGATCACCCAGAAACTTCCAGTGCGCAACAAGAATCACTTTTTTGGAAAATTTTATGAAGATTCGTCAAATGGTGGCAAAGATATAGGCAAGTTAAAAAACATTTTTTTTTGTAAACATGGTCCTAACCGATCGCCACTAGGTAATATACATACATATATATACATATATATTATTCACCAATTGGTCCCTTCTCAGCACGCTCATCCGCCGGTGCCCGCGTCCGGGAAGGACCGATTCCTTGTATTAATTCTTCAGCAAAACGCCTCAAAGTCATACGCAGCACTCACAGGATCTTTGGATATACTTATTTAATCGTAATGTGAATCAGTTACACCCAATATCAAAGTGTTTCAACCCACAAGGTCTTTCTCACAGTAAATGAGTGATCCATTGCTTTATTCACATTGCTGGTGTTTTGTTATATTATTGGAAACTGTTTTAGGAAATATGTAGCATCCCAGAATGCCACATAAATGGCATGACGGGGGAAAGAGTATAAATTGTAAGCAATGGATCACTCATTTACCATAAATTAACAATATTTAATAGCTTCTCCAACTTGTTTCAGTCATAGTCTTGGTCAAGGTGACAGCGGCAGATTTCTATTGGATTTCAAGGTATCTTTTTGCTGATGTGAGAGCCAGTAAAAGCGATGCCTTCTAAAAGATGAGTTTTAAATCTGACCTGTGGATTGGCTCAAAAGGAGGCTTCATGATTTGTTCTAACACTATGTTTAATAACCATAACGGTGGGGGTTTACGCACCGGTGGCAATACTCTAAAAAGGCTTTTGAGGAATTGTTTTAGAATCCTGGCAGAATATAGCGAGGAGGTCTGCTGAGAGCGCCGGAATCTTGAAATTGCCGCCACGTGTACCCTTACTGAGGAGAAAGAAAGTCCAGATTTGGCTACATGTAATAAATAAGGAAGTAATTGTTCCGGAGGTGACGTCATAGGTTGGACTCCTTGAGTAACACACCACATGCAGAAATGCTTCCATTTAAGCTTAAAGGTCTTATTCGGTAGTGTCCACTCTGGCTTTGGCTAATATTTCTCTACATTCCGATGAAATGTTCAAGGTGGAATACTCATTGAATTCAGGAGCCATGCCGATAAGTGTAGAGATGAAGGATTCAGATGCCTAACCTGGCCCTGGTGCATGGTCAGTAGGGCTGATGTCTGTCTGAGTTGAACATGTGGTTGTTTTGAATACAGAAGGAGTTCTGTGAAACAGATCTGTCTGGGCCACTTGAGTGCCACTAGGAAGAGACGGCATTCCTCTGCTTTCATTTTGCTGATCACTCTGGGGATCAGCGGAATCAGGGGGGAAGCGTAGGCATAGATTCCTGGTCATCTCATTAAAAAAGCATTTCCCACGACCTTTTTTGGGGATGCCAGCTTGCGCAATATGGGCATTTCTTGTTCATGTACGTGGCAAAAAGATCCAGATTCGGCCTGCCCCACTTTTGGAAAAGTTGGTTGAGAACTTCTTGGTTGAGTTCCCACTCATGATACGGGATGAATGTCCTGCTCAAAGAGTCCGCTAGGAGGTTGGCTTGTCCTGGCAGGTGTTCCGCTTTCAGAGAAATTCGATTCTCTAAGACCGATTTCCATATTCTCTGAGCCTGACGTGAAAGGTCCAAGGTCTTTGTGCCGCCCTGTTTGGTCAGGTAGAATATACTTGTGATATTGTCCGTTCTGATGAGAATTTTTTAGTTTTCTATTTTTGGCAAGAAAGCCTGCAGTGCCAGATCTATTGCTTTCAGCTCTAGTTGGTTTATGTGAAGCTGTTTGTCCTTTTGTGTCCAGTTGCCACATATCTGTAGATCCTGAGGTTGGCTCTCCAACCTTCGAGTGACGCATCTGTCGAAGGAGCCATTCACTTGGAGCCACTAAGGGGATCATTCCGACCCCGGCGGGCGGCGGGTGCCACCCGCCGGGCGGAGACCGCCAAAAGACCGAACCGCAGTCAAATGACTGCGGCGGTCATTTTAACTTTCCCGCTGGGCAGGCGGGCGACCGCCAAAAGGCCGCCCGCCCGCCCAGCGGGAAAGCCCCAGCAACGATGAAGCCGGCTCCGAATGGAGCCGGCAGAGTTACTGGTGTGTGACGGGTGCAATGGCACCCGTCGCGATTTTCAGTGTCTGCTTTGCAGACACTGAAAATCTTAATGGGGCCCTGTTAGGGGGCCCCTGCAGTGCCCATGCCAGTGGCATGGGCACTGCAGGGGCCCCCAGGGGCCCCACGACACCCGTTCCCGCCAGCCTCTTCCTGGCGGTGTAAACCGCCAGGAAGAGGCTGGCGGGAAGGGGGTCGGAATCCCCATGGCGGCGCTGCTTGCAGCGCCACCGTGGAGGATTCCCTGGGGCAGGGGAAAACCGGCGGGAAACCGCCGGTTTCCCTTTTCTGACCGCGGCTTTACCGCCGCGGTCAGAATTGCCCCTGAAGCACCGCCAGCCTGTTGGCGGTGCTTCCTCCGTCCCCGGCCGGAATGACCCCCTAAGTGTCTAGATGCTCCTCTAGAGGTTTCATATGCAGTCAGCAATTGATTTGGAATCAGTGGAATACATGAGGAAATCATTCCTGTGAACGATCTGTAATTCAGAACTGAAACAAACTTTTTTGCTGATAGCTTTTGAGCCATTTTGGAAATCTTTTGCTGTCTCTTTTGGGATGGAAATGCCATGCTTTGGATAATATCCAGTATCGCTCTTAGGCAATTCAGCTGCTTTGAGGGAAAGAAATGTGATTTGCGGTAGTTGATGGTGAGGCCTAGAGTTTTGAACAACTGAAGGCAAGTGGATGTGTGTTTTACCTCTTGATTTCTTGTGGATGCCTCTATGAGCCAGTCATCCAAATATGGGAAGATTTGTATTCCTAGATGAACGAGTTACTTACCTTCGGTAACAACTTTTCTGGTGGATACATTAGCTACCTGTGGATTCCTCACCTATTGAATTCCGTTGAATGCTGGTGCAATGGGAGTATTCAATAGGTGAGGAATCCACAGGTAGTTGTATCCATCAGATGTCTTATTTTAGGTGAGCCGCTACTGGGGCCAGCACTTTGGTAAAAATTCTGGGGGCTAATTTTAATCCGAATGGGAGGACCCGAAACTGTAGATGCATACCAGCTTCTCTGAACCTGAGAAATTTCTGATGGTTTCGATGTATTGGGATATGGAAATGCGCATCTCAGAGGTCTAGAGATGTCAGGTGATCTCCTGTGTTTAGGAGGTGTAGAGTGTCCTGAAGCTTTACCATATGAAACGTTTGTTTTTTCAGGAACTTGTTTAAGGCCCTCAAATCCAGTATTGGACGCCAGTCCCCCAAAGGCTTTTTCACTAGAAAAAAACAGGAATAGAACCCCCGGTCCCTCTGAAGAGTTGGAACAACTTTTATTGCTCCTTCGCATACCACTGAATATATTTCCCTGAGGAACTGTTTTAAGCGTGGAGGCGGTGCTCCTGATGGAGGGGTATTTGGAGGCTCCTGGATGAATTCTAGCGTATGTCCCTTGGATACTATATCCAGTATCCACTAGTCGTATGTTATCCTTGACCACTGAAGGATGTGGTAAGTGATGCTGTCTTCAATATTTGAAATACAGGTGGGGCTGGTAGCTGGTATGAATGCACGGTCGTTGTTTTCTGCCTGTTTCTCTGCCAAGGGTTGTGGTTCTTCCTCTTGTTGGGTGTCTGTAGGCAGCTGTAGGAGGCTGGCCTGGTTTGTAGTGGGTACCTTGGGTACTTACACCTTATACCAGGTCCAGTTATCCCTTATTAGTGAAGTGTAGTAGTGTTCTAGCAGCTTAGGGTGATAGAGGTAGCTGTAGCAGAGCAGCTTAGGCTGATCTAGGAGACATGCAAAGCTCATCTAATACCTTAAGTTTCACAGTACTTATACACAAGTAAAGACAATACTCAGTGTTAACAAAAATAAAGGTATGTATTTGGGTGATACAGTACCAAAAATATCTTAGAGACAATACTCCTTCTGGAGGTAAGTATTATACACAATATATACACTAGACACCATAATTAGACAAGTAAATATTCATAGAACAATGCAAACAAACCCAGGACGATCAGGGACCCGGGGTCAGTGGCAATGGGCACGCGGTTCAGGGGACAGAGGCACGGGACAACAGGGAAGCTGGGAGGACTGCTGTGCGACAGGGGGAGGACAGGCCCAGGGAATCCACTCTCCAGGAGGCACTCACCAACATCCTGGGAGCATACCACCATTCCCAGGAGACCATGGGCCAGATACTGGCCAAGTTGCAGGAGACCCAGCGGCTGCAGGAGCTACAGTACCTAGGGATCAGGGTCCAACACATCTACAACATCCTGGTCACCACTGCAGGGGTGCTGGCTGACATGGCCAACACCATGAGGGAGGCAGTGGCACACCAACAGGCCCCTGACACTAGCCACACCAAAGAACAGCCCTCCACCTCCACCGGCGCTAGTGGACATGAGGCCCCGCCACAGGAACAACAGGCCACCAGCACCCCACCCCCTGCAGAAGGAGAACCACCCTGCAAACGGTACCTGCGATCCAGGCAGAAACCAGAGAACATTGCCAAGACCCCCACCAGGAAATAAGACTCTCCTGATTGTCACCCTTCTGTCCCACTCTGTCGCCCTGTCCATTGCCCCCCTTCTTATGCCCCCTTGGACAATGCACCTGTGATACCAAAACACTGGAGTCTAACTGGACATTCCTCCACCATCACCCTAGCCCATTGCACATCCCCCTCTACTTATGAGCACTTAAATAAACACCCTAGGAACAAATACAAATCTGGAGTCTGTCAAATGATTTGAATATGTATTAGTACAACATTATCAAAGCATTGCAAGGCCTTTAGTGGGCAGCAGTAAACATACCAGGAGCCAGAGTGGGACACAGAGATCTGAAAATAGAGATGCCAAAGGGTACAGTAAGTGGCCATAGACATAGGGAAATCAGGCTGACATGTACAATGTCCAACATAAAACTGAAATGTAAAGTGAAGTTACAGTGTCTTACCTGTGTGTCACTGGAAGTACTGCTGTATTATATTACTTCTGTTGTCCACATCTTCTTCCTCTGCCTCCTCTTCCTCACTGTCCACAGGCTTCACCGCTGCCACAAGACCATCTCCAGGCTCATCCTCCTGCAGAAAAGGCACCTGGCGTCTCAAGGCCAGGTTGTGTAACATGCAACGATGATCTGGCACACCTTCTTGGGTGAGTAGTACAGGGCTCCACCTGTCAGATGGAGGCACCGGAACCTGGCCTTCATGAGGCCAAAGGTTCTTTCAATTATCCTCCTTGTTCGCCCATATGCCTCATTGTAACGTTCCTCTGCCCTTGTCCTGGCATTCCTCACTGGGGTCAGTAGCCATGAGAGGTTGGGGTAACCAGAGTCACCTGCAAATATCGAGGGACAACTGTTAGACACACACTAACCCTTAGGGATAACCCCATACCCAGACACCTACTTATACTGGGTGGGGACCTTGGGCTCACCTATTAGCCACACCCGGTACCTCTGGAGTTGGCCCATCACATATGCGATGCAGCTATTCCTCAAGATAAATGCGTCATGCACAGAGCCAGGATACTTGGCATTCACATGGAAGATGTACTGGTCCGCGAAACACACCATCTGCACATTCATAGAGTGATAGCTTTTTCTATTTTTGAACACTTGTTCATTTCTCGGGGGAGGGGTTTGCGGGGACACATGTGTACCATCAATGGCACCAATGATGTTGGGGATATGTCCCAGGGCATAAAAGTCAGCTTTCACTATGGCCAAATCCTGCACCTGGGGGCATACGATGTAGCTGCGCATGTGCTTCAGTAGGGCTGACAACACACTGGTCAACACGTTGGAGAACATTGGCTGAGACATCCCTGATGCCATGGCCACTGTAGTTTGGAAGTAACCACTTGCCAGTAAATGGAGCACTGACAGGACCTGCACTAGAGGGGGGATACTTGGGGGCTGGCGGATAGCTGACATCAGGTCTGGCTCCAATTGGGCACACAGTTCTTGGATTGTGGCCCAATCAAGTCTGTATGTAATGATAATGTGCCTGTCCTCCATTGTCGCAAGGTCCACCAGGGGTCTGTACACCGGAGGATGTCGCCATCTCATATTCAGCCTCAGCGGTTGAAGCCTATGGAAGAAAACAGTGAGCAGAGGGTCAGATTCACACATCTATTGCAATAATTCCAGTATGTGAATCTGAGAGTCAGTTGCTGTGCGAATATCTGCTGTGATGCAGTTAGGTGCCATGCCCTGTGCCCCCCTGAAATGGCGGCTGCTTGACCTGTGAAGAGGGACAAGTGGAAATGAGGTAACTCTTCTGGTGTTGTGCGCCATTGCAGTAGGCGGTCGATGACCGCCGCAAAACTTCACATTGGTTATTATTGGGCCCTATGGGTTCCAGGAGCCAATGGCGATATACGCCGGTGGTGACGGTGTGCACTGCTGCGGACGTGACCGCCATTTTCTATCTGATCACTCACTTGCTACCTGACCTTCAACAGGAGAGGACCTACACTGCTAGTGCTGCTGTGACCTGTGTCTGGAAGCAACAATGGCTCATGTGTCTGGGGAAAGGGGCCCTGCCTTCACTGCGGAGGAGTTGGAGAAACTGGTGGATGGGTCCTACCCTGGTACACCTTTCTCTACGGTCCTCCAGCCAAACAGGTGAGTACACTGTGAGCATGATGCGTGAGCCATGAATGTATGGAATGCTGTGTGTGTAAGCCACATGTATGGGGGGGCTGAGGCGTCCTGGCCAGAGTGCTGCATGTATGGTGGTCAATGTATTTGCATCAGGGGATGGGAGGGATCTGGTGGGCCATGAGTGTGACGGTCCAGACGGTTGAATAATTCCCTTTTCAGCTGTCTTTTCCATGCAGGTCAGTGCCCAGTAGAAAAGGGGTATTTGGCATGCCATCGCCAAGGGGGTGCGGACCCTGGGGGTCTTTGACAGGCGGAGCACCCACTGCCCCAAGCGGTGGGAGGACCTGCACCGCTGGGCAAGGAAGACAGCGGAGGCCCAGCTGGGGCTGGCCTCCCAACAAGGAAGGGGTGCCCCTCGTACTCTGACCCCCCTGATGTTCTGCATCCTGGCAGTGGACTATCCCGAGTTGGATCGGCGCTTGAGGGCATCACAGCAGCCACAAGGGGGTAAGCACAGATTCAGAATCATGACTGTGCGCGCGTTAAGGTTTACCTGGGTGGGGGGATGTGGGCTGTGGGTGCCCCTAGGTCAGGGCGAACATGGCAGGGTACGTTCCTTGTTGGATAGGCTCTGAATCACTCCTACCTCAATAGTGTTAGTGGGCATCTACTACTGGGCAGGGTTCTGTGGGTTTCAGGTGTGCAGCTAATGGCAGTAGACATTGTACCCCATGGGCTGGTGACTATCTTAGTACCTGGGAGTGAATGGCCTAGTGCGTAGGGCTGCTCCGTGAGTGTTGTGTACGCCAACGGCAGTGGTGTTGCTGGCATTGACCAAGTGTATCCTCTGTCTCCCCCGCCTTTTTATTTTGTCACCCTGTCC
Source organism: Pleurodeles waltl (assembly GCF_031143425.1). Lineage (NCBI taxonomy): Eukaryota > Metazoa > Chordata > Amphibia > Caudata > Salamandridae > Pleurodeles > Pleurodeles waltl. Next base: position 693,393,457 of record NC_090451.1, read on the forward strand.
TTGTGTGCATTAGCATCATCTGGCGGAGGAGCAGAGCCACCGGCGACGGAGGGAACTGCATCCCACATGGGCCTGGAGGCCTAATCCACCGACTGTGAGGGCACCAGTGGGACGGAGGGCGAGGGGAGCACCATGAAGGGGACAGGAGGGGAGACCACAGACAGCTACTCCTCCTCCGATGGAAGCTCGCTGACTGTGGCAGATACCTCTGTGCACACCCCAACAGCAGGTACAGCCGCCACCCCCCACCAGCACCGCCCTCCCAGCAGCCCCTCAGCGTGTTTCCCGTGCCTGCTCATCCAGGAGGGTGGGCATCTCCTTCGCCCCAGGCACCTCAGCCCCTGCCCCAGTCAGCCCTGCTGCCCTCATTGAGGAGGCTATAGACCTCCTGAGATCCCTCACTGTTGGGCAGTCAACCATTCTGAATGCCATCCAGGGAGTCGAGAGGCATTTGCAACAAACAAATGCATACCTGGAGGGCATTCACTCTGGCGTGGCAGCCCAACAGAGAGCATTTCAAGCTCTTGCCTCCGCACTGATGGTAGCCCTTGTTCCTGTCTCTAGCCTCCCCCCTCCAACCTCCTCTACCCAGTCCCAATCCCCTCAACCCCAGCCTATTCCAAGCACACCTTCCGACCAGCATTCACCCAAATCAATACACAAAAGTGGCTCAGGCAAACACAAGCACCACACTTCATCTCACAGGCACTCACACAAGCACCATCCACATGCAGACACACCAACATCCACTGCCTCCACTGTGTCCCTCTCCTCCTCGTCATCCACCTCCCTCCCAGTAGCGTCTCCACTCACACCTGCAAAAACGGTGCCTAAGAGGTCAGCGGCGGCGATCCCAGATGCTCCAGGGACTGATAATGCAGTCTTAAGTGATACTGACGAGATGAGAGAGGGTAATGTTTCCTGGAGCTGTCCCCCTCTCTTGATACCTGTTGGGTGACGCTGCCTTGTGGTGCTGCCCTATTGTCTGCCCTGTTGTTTGAATGGCTTCTTGATGGCCCTTTGCCCTCCTCCCCATGTCCTGTTTGGGGTAGCGGGTTGGACGGCTTTGTTCTCGCCCCTTGGATGAGACCTGTTTATCTGATGTATGTTAAAAAAAGGGGTACTGATGTGCAGGGGGCTCGGCTATATGCTTTGACCCGGTTGAGGGATCTGCGAGGGTGGGGGGTGTGCATGTTTTTGTTCTGGATTTTTTCTAATTTCCTGTTCTCTTCCTTTCCCCTTCTTCCCTCCTATGGGGCTGACTGGCAGGGTAGGGCGCAGAGGCTGTGCTACACTACAATTGGATTGAGTTAATGGTGCTGGGGGGTGAGACCTTGATCAGATGCCTGACTTGGAATGTGCGTGACTTGAATGATAGACGCACGGCGCGCCTTATGACAGCTTACGTTAAGCGCCAGGCAATAGATATATGTATGCTGCAGGAAACCCATTTAGTGGCTGACACGCGGCATCAGCTGAAGGCGGGCTGGATTGGCGAATGTCATTATGCGGTGTTCTCGAGCTATGCTCGAGGAGTGGCAATTCTGACCTGTAGGGGCTTACAGTGGCGCACTCAGAAAGTCAGTATTGACCCCAATGGCCGTTATGTCTTGATGCATGGTATGTTGTTGGACAAAGCTTGCAGACTCATCTCGGTTTACGGCCCGAATACAGATGAACCCGAATTCTTCCGTGAGGTGTGGCGTTTGGTTGATTCGCTGGGCAGCGGCGCAGTCATTTGGGGCGGCGATTTTAATGATGTTTTGGATTATGAGATGGACTGTGAGAGTCGAGCCCGGATGCAGCATTTTTCTGCAGCTAGGGCTCTGTCGTCAGTTATGAAGGAGGGATCTTTGGTAGATATATGGAGCACTAAGAATGCGACTGTTCATGAGGGCACATGCGTCAACTATCCTCATAATAGTTGGTCCCGCATTGACCGTTGGCTCGGCTCGAGGGACGTGGAGCTCTTGGCGAGGTCGGTGGAGCATATGGCGCAAACCTTTTCAGATCACTCGCCGGTCAAGTTGGTGCTGGTAGTCCCTGGTGGGCCTGGACGTCCGGTCTTTGGTGCCTCCCTCACGGGGCGCTAAGGGACGATGCATTTTGTGCGGAGGTTCGTGAGGCCATTATTCATTATTTTGCTGAGAATCGCGGCTCAGTGTGCTCGGCGGGCACATTATGGGAGGCCTTTAAGGTGGTGATCCGTGGTGTTTGTCGTGCAAAACAACAGGGTGTGCTAAAAATGTTGCAGTGGGAACCGGCTGACTTGGAAGACCAGATTGCGGAGCTTGAGCGAGGTCTGGTGGCGGATTGGTCAGGTGCCAAGTTGGCTGCTTTGCGGGAGGCTGTGTCGCGGTATGAGGAGGCCTCGCTTCGGGAAATCTGTTTCTTGGGGAAATACGCCAGGGCGCGGAGATATGGCGAAGGTGAAAGAGCCGGGCGCACGCTGGCGCATATGTTGCGCAGGCCCTAGGCTACCAATTATATCACTGAGATTGACAGTGCGGAGGGTGAGCGGGTGGTGGGGACAGATGGAGTGATGCAGGTTTTCACCAAATTCTTCGCGGATCTCTATGTTGAGCCTTCTGGGCTGGATATCAATGCTGCTCGGGATTATTTTTCTGAGATTTCCTTGCTCTGGTTTGATGACGTGCACAGGTCTTATTTCGATGCCCCCTTCTCCGTCTAAGAGGTTTTGGCAGCAATCCGCAGTTTACCCGGCTATAAGGCCCCTGGGTTAGACGATCTGACGCAGGCGTTTTATAAGGAGTATGCTGACATTCTGGATCCTTATCTTCCGGAGGTTTATGCGGAGTCTATGGAGACTGGGACTCTCCCCGCCTCTCTGCGCGAGGCCCTGATTGTCACGATTTTAAAGCCGGGTAAAGATCCACATTGTTGTGACTTGTATCTCCCGCTTTCCATGATCAATATTGAGAATAAAATCTTGGCAAAGATGACTGCGACACGATTGCAGCCGTTATTACCAAAGCTGCACAGCCAGACCAGTCCGGGTTTGTGCCTGGTAGATCCACGTCTCATAATTTCGCACTTATTTTGCGGTCGCGAGTACGATTGATGCTGAGGAGGCTGCTGCGGCGGTGTTTTTAGATGCCACCAAGGCTTTTGGTTTGCTTGCATGGGAAGAAAATTAGTTACTTACCTGTAACTGCAGTTCTCCAGTATTGGTATCTTTCATAGATTCACATGCTTGAATCATCCCCGTCGTCGAGGTGGGAGCCTCACGGTAAATTTAAATATATAAAAAGCAGTAAGTCAGTAAAAATAAAACCAGTAGGCCCAAGTAGGCCTCATAAGGTATTTTACAGTCTATCCACTTTGTTTTGTGAAAAGACCCAAACTTGAGTATCAACCAATCAGGATTCAGCCCCTCCCAAACACTCCCAACAGAGGCTGAATTCCCTCAGATTTTCTATTAGGAGTGTGAAGTTTAATATCTGTATAATATGGGAGCCTCTGAGGGGAGGAGGGTGGGTCGCATGTGAATCTATGAAAGATACCAATACTGGAGAACTGCAGTTACAGGTAAGTAACTAATTTTCTTCTCCAGCATTGGATCTTTCATAGATTCACATGCTTGAATCCGAGTAACGAGCAGTAATGTTTTCTTACTTACTGAATTACATTGACTGTAATTCCATCGTAATTCTATACGTGATGTGATTCACATTAGTTCAGTTTTAAATATGCACTTACATATAATTATATTTATATTCACAAACATACGAATATAAAAGCAATAAAATGTGTGTGGCAAGAAATCCTGACACAGTTTATGCTATTATTATGGAGAATACGACACGTTAAACAGTAGAAGAAAATGAACCATTAATGACCATACCTCGAGTGTGGTGGTGGGATGTGTAAGAGGCTCACCTTAACGAAATAGATGCCTCAGCACTGCTTGTCCCACTGCTGTATCGACCTGGTTTGTCTCCTCTAGACAGTAATGTCTTGTAAATGTGTGTTGGCTGGACCATGTTGCTGCTCTACAGATGCTATGTAGTGGTACACCTGCAAAGAGTGCCGCTGAAGTGGCTACCGATCTTGTAGAGTGGGCTCTCACCTTGGTGTGGAGCGGCTTTCCTGCTTTTGAATGGCAGAATTGAATCGCCAGGCCAATCCATCTTGCTAAAGTTTGTTTGGACACCGCGTGTCCCTTCTTTGTTCCGCCGAACGCTACAAATAATTGATCCGACTGGCGGATGGCGTGAGTTTTCTGTAGATAAAACTTTAAACATCTTTTAATATCGAGAGAATGTAATGTTCTTTCCGCCACTGTTTGCGGATTTGGAAAAAAGGTTTTTAAGATGACTGGTTCATTTAAATGAAATGTTGAGGGAACTTTCGGAATGAATTTAGGATTTGTCCGCAGGATGACACCTGAGTTTGTAAACTGGAGGAACGGCTGTTTGATGGTGAAAGCCTGAATGTCACTGACTCTCTTTGCCGAAGTAAGAGCTAATAGTAACGCTGTTTTCCATGCCAGGAATTTTAGGTCAGCCTTGTGGATCGGCTCAAAAGGAGCTTTCATGAGTTGCATCAACACAACATTCAATGACCATAGAGGCGGGGGTTTCCTACTTGGCGGGAAGACCCGAAAAAGGCCCTTCATAAATTGTTTGACAATTCTTGTGGAACACAAAGAGAGTCTATCTGGTGATCTGCGGTATCTTGAGATTGCTGCCAGATGTACCCGTATGGAAGAATATGCAAGTCCTGATTTTGCCAGGAGCAGGAGATATGGAAGTATCTGTTCCGGAGTAGAAGATAAAGGATGTATATTTTCCGCTGCACACCAAACACAAAACCGTTTCCATTTAAGTCTATAGGTTTTGTTGGTAGTGTCAGCTCTAGCTTTTGCTAAGATGTCTCTACACTCTGGGGAGATTTTGAGATTGAAGTATTCATTGTGTTCAGGAGCCAAGCCGACAAATGAAGAGACGACGGATGTGGGTGTGTGACTTGTCCCTGGTGCATCGTTAAAAGAGTCGGACTCTGTCTGAGTGGTAGATGTGGTCGTTCGGAGAGCATGAGGAGCTCCGTATACCATATTTGTCTGGGCCATCTGGGAGCTATGAGTAGAAGTCGACACCCCTCCGTCTTCATTTTTCTGATGACTCTCGGAATGAGCGGGATCGGAGGAAAAGCGTAGGCATAAACTCCTGACCATCTCATCGAAAACGCATTCCCCCACGAATCTTTTTGGGGAAGCCAACTTGCGTAGAACTGGCATTTCTTGTTCTCGAGAGTGGCAAATAGGTCTAAGTTTGGTTTGCCCCATAATAGAAACAGGCCATTGAGAGTTTTCTGGTCTAGCTCCCACTCGTGATAAGGAATTACTGTCCTGCTCAAGGTGTCTGCTAGAACATTGATCTGTCCTGGCACATGCTCCGCTTTTAGTGAAATATTGTGTTTGATGGCCCATGTCCAAATTTGTTGGGCTAGCTGCGAGAGTTGTAGGGACCTTGTGCCTCCTTGCTTGTTTAGATAAAACATGCTGGTCATGTTGTCCGTCCGGATTAAGACGCTTGAACATTGTATCTTTGGCAAGAAAGCTTTTAGAGCTAAGTGTATTGCTTTGAGTTCTAGATAATTGATGTGGAGCTGGCTCTCTTGCTGATTCCAGATTCCGCTGATTTGCAGGTCCTGGCAATGTGCACCCCATCCTTCGAGAGAGGCATCCGTTGTTACTATGTAACTTGGTGTTTGAAGAAGAAAAGACAGCCCTTTTGAGAAATTGGTTGGAGTCGCCCACCACCTCATAGTGTTCTTCATTAGAGGCGTTATGCGAATCTTGTCTTCGAAGGAGCCGAGGACCTGTGTCCATTGTATGTCCAATTGCTCTTGCAGGGGTCGCATATGGAGCCTGCAATCTGGGACTAGCGGAATGCACAATGATATCATTCCGAGCAATGATTTGTAGATGCGGACTGAAACGAACTTTTTTCTGGATAGGTTGTTTGCCAACGAGGTTAACTTTTGTTTCCTCTCGTGTGATGGGTACGCTTTGCTGCGTACTGTGTCCAAAATTGCTCCCAAGAAACTCAATTCTTGTTTGGGGTATATCTGAGATTTCTGGTAGTTGACTACAAACCCCAGGCTGTGTAACAAATGAAGGCAATAGGAAATATGATTTGTTACTTGGAATTTTGAGGGTGCCTTTATAAGCCAGTCGTCCAGGTAAGGGAAGACCTGGATACCTGCCTGGCGAAGATGTGCTGCTACTGGAGCTAGCATTTTTGTGAAGATTCTGGGGGCTGATTTGAGACCGAATGGTAGAACCCGGAATTGGAGGTGCATACTTCCTACCCTGAACCTTAAAAATTTGCGATAGTTGCGATATATGGGGATATGAAAATAAGCATCCTGGAGGTCTAGGGATGCCATCCAATCGCCCGTGTTTAAGAGACGCAGGACATCCTGCAACGTTACCATCCTGAACGATTGTTTCTTTAGAAACTTGTTTAGTGCTCTCAAGTCCAGGATGGGGCGCCAGTCTCCTGAGGGTTTCTTGAGAAGGAAAAACCGGGAATAGAATCCCTTGTTCCTTTGAGATAAAGGGACTGGTTCTATTGCTCCTTTTGTTAGCATTATCCTTACTTCCCTGAGAAGTTGGCTCAACCTCAGAGGCGGTGTACCCGATGGAGGGACACTCGGTGGTGTTTGGATGAATTCCAGAGTATGACCTCTGGTCACCACATCTAGTACCCATCTGTCCGATGTTATAGCCTTCCACTTGGGGAAATAAGAATTGATGCGACCTCCGACCTTCAATATTGATTGGGGAGGTGTTGAGATTATCCGCTGGTCATTGCTTTCTGCCTGTATCTCTTGCTCGGGCAGCTCCTCTTCCTCTAGCCGGATGTTTGTAAGCTGCGGCTGGTGGTAATCGATAATGCTGCTGTTGTTGATGGTGCTGATGTCCTGGTCCTGTGGAGGAAGATGTATATTGTGACCTGTATTGTTGGTATCCACCTCGAAAGGAGTAATTACCTCTACCCCTTGCTCCACGAAAAGGTAGTTTTTTATATTGCAGGGTACCTAGGGATTTTGCCGTATCGGTATCCGTCTTGATAGCCTGCAGCATATCATCGACATGTTTGCCAAACAAACTCTCTCCATCGAAGGGCATGTCGAGAACACGAGTCTGGACTTCTGGTCTGAATGAAGTAGCTTTAAGCCACCCTTGTCTGCGCAGGACTGCTGCTCCAGCTAATTGTCGAAAGCCAGTGAGGGAAATATCTATTGCACTGTCTATTATCTCTGCGGAAACCCTTTCTCCCTCCTGCAAGACCTTTTTAGCTTCCACCTTGATATCTTCTGGCAGTGAATCTACAAAAACGGACATGTCTGCCCACATCTGCTGATCGTACCTTCCCAGGATGGCGAGGGAATTTGCCGCCTTGACCGTTACTGCAGCAACCGAGGAGAATGTCTTACCGATATTGTCTAGTCTCCTTCCCTCTTTGTCTGGGGGAGACGCAATAGGTGTAGAGGGGTTTTTGGATCGTCGTTGAGCCGCCTGTGATATAACCGAGTCAGGTTTCGGTTGTGAGACTAAACAGGCCGGAGAATCATCTGGGGCCTTGTATTTTTTCTCTAGCCTTGGCATTTGTGAAGGCACTGTTGCCGGGTTTTTCATTGCCTTCAAACCCTCCTGCCACAAGAAATCCACAATAGGTATGGCTCTTACAGATCTCTTTGATGGCTCTTTAAAGTCATACAAAAAACACTCAGTTTCATGGGAAACAATTTCCAGACCAAAACGTTTCGCCGCTCTCTCTATGATATTATGGAAACCTCCTATGTCTTCTGGAGGAGAATCTACTGGAGCTGCTGGAGGTGGAGATGGTGTGGGAACGAGATAGTCGTCCCATTCACTAGCCGCTGAATCTGCTAGCTCGCCCTCTTCCCTTTCGTCGTCCGACGAGAGGTAAGCTTCCGGAGCTTGGCTAGTTATAGGTCTACTAGCCTGTGGCGTTTCGGAAACATTAGTAGTTTGAGCTTGCTGGTAACTCTGAGGTCTAGGTGGCGTGGACTGAGTTGACGGTGGGAACCTTTTATAGTAGTCCTTCAACATATGTTGTAAATCTGTCACTAATGTGCTAGGCATAGCTAGAGGCGATGGTTGGTTTGCCTGTGGATAAGATGTTGAAGCATAACTATGCTGGTAATGTTGATCCTCTTCTTCATCAAACTCTTGACATTTGACATTTAGTTGGGACGGGCTACTAGCTGCCCCAAACATGCCTTGAACGTCATCATCCTCATCGTCTAAAAGATGTTGCGGTGGGTATGGCAGCACCTTACTTGGTGATGTATGCATCGGCAAAATGTCAGATGGCTTGTCCCCTATATTAATAAGGGAAAGGGGTAAGAATCTGGTGGAGTCCTCATGATGGTATGAGGAATGAGCTGGTGAAATGTCCAAAGGTTTGTAAACTGTTAATGCTGTGGTGATCGTAGGATCCATCGTCGACGGTTCCCTCGTCGACGGTTCCCTCGTCGACGGTACTGTCGTCAACTGTACTGTCGTCGACGGGTCTCTCGTCGACGGGTCTCTCGTCGACGCTTCCGTCCATGACTGCGTCTTTTCCTTAGTCGACGGTCCCTTCGTCGACGGGTATTTTAGCGACGACGGTCGCTTCGCCGACGTAGTTTGCGTAGATGGGAGTGCCCTGGATGATTTGTGAACCCAGGAGGCCTCCGCTGTCGACGATGTGGTTGCCGACGAAGCTCTTTTGAAGATTTTTGCAGTAATAATCGTCGTCGATGACAAAGGCGACGACGTCATAATCATCGGTGAGGATGGTGTTGTGAACGTCGACGATACCGTGGTCGCTGTTACCGTCGACACTGTCGTCGACGGGGCGGTCGTCGACGGTTGTTTTTTCACCAAAAAGAGTTTTTCTGACTCTTTTTGTGGTGACAGAGACAGGGATGGTTTCTTTGAGGTGCTTTTCCGGTGTAACGGCGTAGTAGGTTCTGAATGAACCTTTTTTGGTCCATGTTTAACTGCCTCTTCAGTTAAGACTTGTTTAGTCTTTTTGTGCATTTTTCTTGGTGGTTCATCCGCACCTCTATCTCTCTCACCTGTTCTTTTCTGAGGGCGAGAAGTTTGTGGTGACTCTTCGCTGTCTGATGAAGGATGCTCTAAGGCTTTCTGTTTTTGCAGCCATAAGAGAAGTCTACCCTCTCGGTCTTTGAGGGTTTTTTTACTAAAGGTGCGACAGATTTTGCAGTCTCTCACCTTATGGTCTGGATGAAGGCAGTAAATACACTTCTTGTGGGGGTCATCAATATGTAGTCTCTTCTTCCCACAGTTGTCACAGTCTCTGAACAGACCCTTCTTTGCCTTTTCAGACATAGTAAAGTTGTAACTAATTTCCTGAGAGAAAAAACAATCTTCAGTCAGAAAATAGGAAAAAAAACTGAGCAGAGCTCAGGGAGACTCCCTTCACACGACGTGCGGTAGAAAATCTGAGGGAATTCAGCCTCTGTTGGGAGTGTTTGGGAGGGGCTGAATCCTGATTGGTTGATACTCAAGTTTGGGTCTTTTCACAAAACAAAGTGGATAGACTGTAAAATACCTTATGAGGCCTACTTGGGCCTACTGGTTTTATTTTTACTGACTTACTGCTTTTTATATATTTAAATTTACAGTGAGGCTCCCACCTCGACGACGGGGATGATTCAAGCATGTGAATCTATGAAAGATCCAATGCTGGAGAATATGGCCCTCATTCTGACCCTGGCGGTCTTTGACCGCCAGGGCGGAGGACCGCGGGAGCACCGCCGACAAGCCGGCGGTGCTTCAATGGGGATTCCGACCGCGGCGGTAAAGCCGCGGTCGGACCGGCACCACTGGCGGGGTCCCGCCAGTGTACCGCGGCCCCATTGAATCCTCCGCGGCGGCGCAGCTTGCTGCACCGCCGCGGGGATTCTGACCCCCCCTACCGCCATCCAGATCCCGGCGGTCGGACCGCCGAGATCCGGATGGCGGTAGGGGGGGTCGCGGGGCCCCTGGGGGCCCCTGCAGTGCCCATGCCACTGGCATGGGCATTGCAGGGGCCCCCGTAAGAGGGCCCCTAAATGTATTTCACTGTCTGCTGCGCAGACAGTGAAATACGCGACGGGTGCAACTGCACCCGTCGCACAGCTTCCACTCCGCCGGCTCGATTCCGAGCCGGCTTCATCGTGGAAGCCTCTTTCCCGCTGGGCTGGCTGGCGGTCTGAAGGAGACCGCCCGCCAGCCCAGCGGGAAAGTCAGAATTACCGCCGCGGTCTTTCGACCGCGGAACGGTAACCTGACGGCGGGACTTTGGCGGGCGGCCTCCGCCGCCCGCCAAGGTCAGAATGAGGGCCTATATGTTTGCGTTGCTCGCACGAGTGGGCATGAGTGTGCGCTTTGTGCAATTGATTCGACTGCTGTACTCAGAGCCCACTGCTAGACTGCGGCTAAACTGAAGCGTTTCCGGCCCCTTCAAGATAGCTCGGGGGACCCTTCAGGGGTGCCCTCTCTCCCCACTGCTATTTGTATTTGCGATGGAACCTCTTGTGGCATATCTGAGGCAACATCACAATATGAGGGGGCTGCCGTTTCAGCAGAGGCCTGTCTTGCTATCCTTGTACGCTGATGATATTGCGCTGTATATATGTGAGCCGCAGAAAAATCTGGATGTGGTTCTAGATGAGACTGTGCGATTCTGCACCTTCTCCGGAATCACAATCAACTGGTCCAAGTCGGTGGTAATGCCCCTCTCAGTAGGGACGGCGGAATTTTCCTCCCGTTATCCAATAGTGTGGACGGATGGCCCGGTGCGCTATTTGGGAGTTTGGCTCAGCTGTGATGTGGAGACCCTTTGGATAGCTAATTATGGCAAGGCGATTGCATGGTTGGATACAGGGTTGAGGTGTGGCGCTTGTTGCCACTTTCACTCATAGGGAGCATTGCGCTTACGAAAATGGTGGTGCTGCCTAAATTCTTGTACCTGTTTGTGAATCTGCCCATTATTCTCAATGCAAGCTTTTTGCGGCGCCTTTGGTCTGCTCTGATTCGGCTGGTTTGGGCGGGAGATCAGCCAAGGATTTCCTGGGAGACACTGACGCTACCCTTCGAGCTGGGCGGGCTTGCTGCTCCTGACTTGGAGCTCTACTATTATTGCGCTCAGGCCCATTTTGCATACTACTGGTTGCACCCTATTCGGTATTTACCGCATCTGGCTCCCGAAGGCGACGCGGTGTGGCCCAACTGCTTGTCCAGAGTGCTTGGGACCCTCCCCCGTCACAGGGTGTGTGGTGCACAATTAGGGCGTGGATTATGGTGCTGAGATGATCTGGTGTGGATGCGCCGTTTGCTCCCTCGATGTCGGTTCTGGATGTCGCAGATGAAAGGATGTTCAGTGATGTGAGATTACGTGAATTTCTTCGGGATTCTGATCTTGCTGAGCTAGAGGCTTGGTTCGAGGACGGGCGGTTGGTTTCTTCAGAGACTGTGCTGGGGGAGGGTCATGATACCGCACTGCATCAGCTGTATTTGTTGCGTGTTTGCGCGATGCTGCGTGCGCGTTTCGCGGGTCTCCCGGAGACTCCACCGGTATGTCAGGCTCTGGAGATGTAGGCTCACTACCAAATTATATAATTGCTTGCAGGATCGGCAGGATGGCGCTGGGTCAGCTGCTAGGGTTCACTGGGAGGTGGATGTGGGTGAGATTATCACAGAGGAGATGTGGCGGAAATGCTGTGCGCATATGAGTGCCTTGTCTCCCAATTACAGGCTGCGACTTATTCATTTCAAGTTTCTCCATCATATATACTACACTCCTAAGGGCCTTTATACTATGGGCCTATGCCTAGACGCGAGCTGTGAGCGGTGCTGCGCCCCGGATGCTGATTTTCTGCATCTTGCGTGGACCTGTGGCGATGTTCATACCTATTGGTTGGAGGTCATGAATATGATTGAGGAGATAACTGGTCTGCGGTTGCCCATCTCCCCTAAACTTGCGTTGCTCGGCTATGTTGAGGAGGTACCGTTGACCCACAGGCGATTGGTGGGCCTTTTGCTGTTGCTTGAGAAGCGCAGGGTTGCGATGTGCTGGGGTCGTGGCCGGGCTCCTCGCGGATCTGATTGGCTGCATGATGCTTCATTCTGTCATGAGCAATTGACGATTTTCTGGGAGCTGATCCCTCCGGGCACCCGGCCGGGGGATATTTGGGAGCCGCTGCGACCCTATTTGGAATCCCTGTAGTGGTGCTACTTGGGTGTGAGTTGGCGGGCCACGCGTGTGGGGTTTTGGTAAATGCTGACTTCACGTGCACCATGGCTGTTGTGTGTGATTTGGCCGACGCCCTGCCCTTCCCTTCCCTTCTTTTTCCCTCAGTTATTATCTATCTCTATTTATAATTGGTTTGTAAGTGGTTATGGATGTTATTGGCCTACGGACGTGCAGTATTGCTCTCCTAAGCCCTGGACTTTAGATCCTTAAGGTTTTCTTATTTTATGGCGGAGGTCCTGGCCGAACCGGCTGGATGGCAACGGACTCATATTCCTACTAAAACTATTCTGATGCTGATGGCATGGCTTGGACCTCTTACATATTGATGTGGGACTTTACTCTGTCGCAATCTAGTATTCACTGTTCAAAAGGCTATTTTGCTGTTTGGCACGTTTGTTGAAAATAATAAATAAATATATTTTTTTTAAAATAGAAAGCAGTAGAAACAAATCTCTCTTCTTTTTCTTTTTTTTTCATTGTAGTCAATGGCAAAACACATTCACTTTCATAGCTTATTAGCCTCATTAGAAAGGCCCAAAGTTCAGAAAATCAGGTGAGACCACCCCTTTAGAACCCTCAGCACAGAGGCTCAGTCTCTCAGATTTTCCAGCACTAGTGAATTCAAGAGAGAGATGAAATAGGTGAGCCTCCATGGGGAGGAGGGTGGGTCCCATGTGACTCTATGAAAGATACCAATACTGGGGAACCACAGTTACAGGTAAGTAACTTATTTTTTTTCTCCAGTATTGGGGTATCTTTCATAGATTCACATACTTGAATCAGAATAGCCAGCAGTACAAGATGTTAACATCTATATCTATAAGAAACATCATTCTTTACATATCTTTATATAAATATATATATGTATACATATATATGCATACATAGTAACATACAGCTATAGTTAGATATACTTATCAATATCTAAATACATATATATACATATACCTTATCTATATATAAGACAAATATTAGTCTGGAAATATCAACATTCGAGGACGGCGGGTAAAGAAGATTATTGGCTCACCTTATGCAAATAAATTACGCAAAACTGCTTGTCCTACTGCTGCATCCATCCTGTCAGCAGCATTCAGGCAGTAGTGTTGAGTAAAGGTGTGGCTGTGAGTCCACGTTGCCGCTCTGCAAATCTGGTTTAGAGGCACTTCTTCGAAGAGAGCTGCTGATGTAGATACCGCTCTAGTGGAGTGCGCCTTGGCGTTGGTTGTTAACGGTCTTCCCCGCTAGCTGGTGACAGAATTCTATGGCAGAAGAGATCCACTGTGCTATGGTTTGCTGTGAATCAGCTTTCCCCTTAGTGAGTTAGCCATAGCTAATAAACATCTGATCAGCCTTTTGAAAGTTGCTAGTCCTCTGTATGTAGAATTTCAGACACCAACTAAGGTCTAGGGAATGTAATGCTCGCTCAGCTGGAGTTCGAGGGTTAGGGAAGAAAGTCTTTAAAACCAATGGCTCATTCAAATTAAAGTTCGAAGGAACTTTAGGGAATTAATTTTGGGTTAGTCCTCAGAATGACCATATCTGATTTAAATTGTAGAAAAGGTGGTGAGACTGTGAATGCTTGAATGTCACTAACCCTCTTTGCGGAAGTAAGGGCCAGAAGGGGCGCCGTCTTCCAAGAGATATATTTCAGGTCGGCTTTGTGAATAGGCTCAAATGGATACCTCATCAAGTGGGACAGCACAATATTCAGATGCCAGGAAGGAGGAGGACTATGAATCGGAGGAAACATCCTGGACAAGACTTTTAGAAATTGCTTTATTATCCTGGGTGACCATAAAGATGGTAAAAGTGCCGTATGGCAGAAAACAGAGATGGCTTCTAGGTGAACTTTGATAGACGAATGGGAGAGACCTGATGTCGCTAAGTGTAAAATATATGGAAGAATCTGCTCAGGAGAAGACACTAAAGGATGAATATTGAAGGTTTTGCACCATATGCAGAATCTCTTCCACTTGAGTCTGAACGTCTTATTCGTCGACTGGGCTCTGGCACAGGCGAGCACCTCTTGAAAGTCTGAAGGGATATCTAAACCGTCAAACTCATAGAATTCAGGAGCCAGGCTGATAATCGGAGTGAAGTCGGGTCGGGATGACGGACCTGCCCCGGATTCATCGTTAGCAAGTCTGGTGTTTGTCTCAGTAGCCTGTGAGGCTGTTCCGAGAGGAGTAGCAGCTTCGTGAACCAAAAACGGTGCGGACACCTGGGAGCGATCAACAGAAGTCAGCACGATTCTTTCTTAGATCCCTGACTATTTGATAAAAAACGCATTCCCCTCTGACCCTCTCTGCGGTTGCCAGCTTGCGAAGTGTTGGCATTTTTTGTTCTCCCTTGTTGCAAACAGATCTAGACTGGGCTTGCCCCAATGATGAAAGAGGCGGTTGAGAATTGTCTGGTTGAGCTCCCATTCGTGACAGGTTGCCCGAGTTCTGCTTAGTGCATTTGCCAAAGTGTTGGAAACTCCTGGGAGATGTTCCGCTCTGATTGTTATATGATGATGAAGAACCCAATGGCACAGTTCCTGTGCCTGAAGAGACAGCGCCTGCGATCTTGTACCCCCTGCTTGTTGAGGTAATGCATGACTGTGGTGTTGTTGGTTCTTATGAACACAGAGGAACCTCTGATCTTGGCGAGGAAGGTCTTGAGCGCCAGGAAAACTGCCTTTAATTCTAATATGTTGATGTGGAGAACTGATACCTGTGTGGACCATCTTCCTCTGACTGACAGTTCCTGTAAGTGTGCACCCCTTCCCTCTAAAGAAGCATCCGTTGTTAGAATGTGTACTGGTTTGTCTTTCAGGAAGGAGAGACCCTCCGAGATGAGAGGGGTGTTTTTCCACCACTTTAAGGCTTGTCTCGCTGGTAAGGTTATTTGGACAATATCGTTGAAAGATCCATTTATTTGTTTCCACTGAACATCCAATTGTTGAAGTGTTCTCATGAGGAGACGACAGTTTGCTATCAACGGAATGCACGAAGAGAGCATCCCCAGAAAAGATTTGTAAGTCTGGACAGAAGTGGACCTTCTGCTGAGGCAGTTCGCTAGATTTTGAAGTTTTTTCCGTCTGTCATGAGAAGAAAAAGCTCTTGCTCGCTCTGTGTCCAAAACAGCCCCTAAAAAGATGATGTTGCTCTATGGGTCTAGGTGAAACTTTGGGTAGTTGACTGTTAAACCCAATGCCTTGAAGAGGGATAAACATGTCTCTGTGTCCCTGGCCGCTTTGGACGCTGTTCGTGCCCTTGTTAGCCAGTCATCTAAGTACGGGAACACCTGGATTCCCAACTGCCTGAGGTAGGCTGCACCTGGTGCTAGGACCTTGGTGAAAACTCGTGGGGGCCGATCTGAGGACAATAGGTAACACTGTGAACTGATAATGGGTGCCTACAACCTTGAACCGTAAGAATTTCCTGTGACTGGGATGAAGAGGGATGTGGAAGTATGTGTCCTGGACAGTGGCGGCCGGCACCTTTTGGAGGGAGGGGGCAGGCGGGAAGCACACACACACACACTCATTCTTTCACACACAGACACGCACGCACATCCATTGACAACACTGATAACATTCAAACATGCACGCTCGCACCAGACCTTTATTTTAAAAGTTCTCACACACATGCATGCACATCCATTAACAACACTCATAACATTCAAACATGCACGCACGCACCAAACATCCACTTTAAAACATCACACACACACTAATTCTTTCACACACGCACCCACATCCATTAACACTCATAACATTCAAACATGCACGCACGCACCAAACCTTCATTTTATAACATCACACACACACTTACTTGGACTCGAGGTCCCAGGAGGTCCCAGGAGGGTTGGGACTGCTGCCTTCCCTCAATGGCAGGCCATTGAGGGAAGGCAGCAGTCCCAGCCTTGTCACAGAGTGGGATGGGGTCAGTGAGACTGCTGACCCCACCCCACTCTGTGACGAAGTGTCACTGATTGACACTCGCCCTGGGCGCTTCAGGGCTTAAACCTGAAGCGCCCAGGTCAAAGTTAATGGGTGATGCTTTCCTCGTCACCCAGGGAAGGGCCTCGAGGCACCTTTACTGAGCCGAGGAGGTCACGTCCATTGGAGCTGTGACCTCCTCAGCCCGGCAAAGTTCAACTCAGGCAGCCAGGAGTCTGCGCAAATCATGCATGTCTCACTCCTGGCTGTCTGAGCTGAAAATGAAGAGTGTCTCTCAGGCTGATGTTTGTTCAGCCTGACATACACTCTTCATGAGGGGCAAAAGGTGGGGGGTGTGGCCCCTCCGCCCTAAAGGACGGGCCGCGCCTGGTCCTTGAGATCCAAGGACGCCATGAAATCTCCTTGGTTGAGTAAGCGTAGCACATCTTGAAGGGTGATCATACAAAATGATTGTCTTTTCAAGACTTTGTTCAGAGAGCGAATGTCTAAAATAGGTCGCCAGTCCCCTGCCTTCTTCCATATGAGGAAGAAGCGAGAGTATAAGCCTGTTCCCCTCTGATTCTTCAGTACGATCTCTATTGCTCCCTTGTCTATCAAGATGGCAATCTGTACCAGGAGTTCTTTTAGATGGGCGGGTGGGGGTCCTCCTGGTGGCACTTGCGGATGAGGTTGATGGAACTCTAGTGTATGTCCCTTGCTGACAATATCGTGGACCCATCTGTCTGATGTAATCTGGGACCATTGGTGAAAGAAGTTGGAAATTCTGCCCCTATCAGAGTGCTGGAATAGGGGTTGGGTGCAGGCAACTGATGGAGGTCAGTTTTCTGGCTGCGTTCTTGGCCTTGTTAGAGGATTTTCCTCTGGAAGTTTGCCGAAAGTGTGCAGATGATGGTTGCCGATAAGCATGTGCTGCTGTTGACCAATGGTGGAACGAAATTGGCCTTGGGAGGACGGATACTGTTGATAATGATGTGATCCGCCCCTGTAAGAATAAAGCCCTCTTCCTCTTGCTCCTCGAAAGGGTTGCCTTTTAAATTGGACCGTACCAAGGGATCTAGCTGTTTTCGTGTCTGCCTTTATCGACTGCAGGGCGTCATCAATGTGCTTGCCAAACATTAGCTCTCCATTGTAAGGCATATCTAGGAGCCTCAGTTGCACTTCTGGGCAAAAAGATGTAATTTTCAGCCATCCCTGGCGTCTCAGTACAGCAGCCACGGCTAACTGACGGAAACCCGTAGATGAGACATCAATGGCACAGGCTATAATCTCTGCAGAGATCTTCTCATCTTCCTGTAATATCTTACGTGCTTCCACTCTACTATTCTCAGGCAGGAGGTCGATACTCTGGGATATGTCTGACCACATCTGATGGTCGTATCTTCCCAAGATTGCCAGGGAGTTCGCTGCTCTGACCGTGGTGGCTGCTATAGTTGAACATTTCTTTCCAATTTAATCTAACCACCGCCCTTCTCTATACAGCGGCGCAGTAAGTAGGGAAGACGGATTCCTGGACCTACGCTGGGCTGCCCGAGATATCACTGAGTCCGGTTTAGGATGACCAACTAAGCAGGCTGGTCAGTTGTCTGGCGCTTTGTATTTCTTGTCCAGCCTTGTCAGCACCGCTGGGACTGAAGACGGGGTCTGCATGACCTTAAGACCCTCTTCCCAAATAAAGTCAACAATCTGGATTGCTCGAACCGATTTCCTAGTGTCCTCCTTGAAATCAAAGAGGAAACAATCTGACTGCTTGGATGCTATAGGCAGTTGGAATCTCTTTGCTGCTCTCTCCATCACACTATGGAAGCCACCGATGTCTTGCGGTGGAGAATCAACTGGTGGTGGTGTAGAAGGGGATGGCGTCTGAGTCTGATAATCATCTCATTCCTGGAGACGTGATTCTGAGTCCTGTATCTCGCCCTCTTCTTGTTCATCATCCGACAAAGGCGGATCGTTATCTTGACCTGTTGACGGGACTGGGATAGGTCCTATAGACTCTGATGGTTGATTGGGAGGGCTCAGTGGTATGGGTGGAGGTTGCACCGGAGTGGCCAAGCCAGGTGGAGGAAATCTAGCATAATAATCCTGCATCATGTGCTGAAGGTTGGCAATCAATGACACTGGCATTTGGATCGTCTGTTCCTGTTGCAACTCTTGAGCTCCTTGTTGCCTCTGTTCCTGTAAGGAGTGTCCTAGATAAAGCTGTTTGCTCTTGCTTCATCATCTTCCTCCTGACATTTTATATGCAAGTCTGAAGGGCTACGTGCCACCGGGAACAAACCATCATCCAAGTATATGTCTTCCTCCTCCTCCTCGTCATCAAACAGATGTTGTCGAGGTGCCGGCGATACCTTACTAGGTGACGTACGAGAGGGCAAAAGAGTTTGGTGACTGGACTTCCGTCTTAATGCCAGAATTCTCAAAGGCAAGAAAGAAGATTCTCCAGATTCTTTGGTTGTGGACTCAGAAATTTGCCCTATTGATGGTGCGGTCGTCGACGGTGGTGCCGTCGATGGCGTGGCCGTCGGCGGTGTGGTCGTCAATGGTGATCTCATCGACGGTGCTGTCGTCAACGGAGTGATTGTCGAAGGCGAAGTAGATTTTCGTGCCGTCGTCGACACTGCCGTCAGTGGAACCGTCGTCGATGATGCTCTTTGCAGCCTACCCGCAGACGCTGATGTTGACGGTGCGTGCATCGATGATAGAGACCTCACTTTTTTCTCCGTCAACGGTCTCTTTGAAATCTTTATCGTTTGAGTAGCTGAAGGACCATACTTTAGACTCACCGACGTTATAGTTGTTGAAGACAATGGTTATGAAGTCATGATCACAGGCGACGAAGGAGCTGTAAACGTCGCCGTCTATGAAGGGAAGCCTGCCATTGACGATGCGCTCATCGACGGTGCCGTCGACGATGTGAAGATTTTAGATGCCGACGGTGGCAGGGAGCTTGATGATTTCTTTATCTTCTTTGAGGTGGTAGCTGGAGCAGACAGCTCAGAGCGAACCTTACCATCATGTTCCCTTGAAGTTGAGGAATATTCATCAGCTCTTTACTTAAAAGTATGCATCTTCTTGGCTGACTTACTGGCTTTTAGAGAAGAACTCTTTATAGACCTCTTCCTCTTCTTTGAGGCCACTGAAGTATCACTGTCTTCCTCATCAGAAAGAGACTCTCTGGACTTACATTTTTGGAGCCAAAGAAGGAGTCTGGCTTCTCTATCTCTGAGAGTCTTGCTGGGAAATGTTCTACAGATCTTTCAGTCCTTCACATTATGTTCTGGATGAAGACAGTAGATACAGTCCTTGTGAGGGTCTTCACAATGAAGCCTTAGCTTATCACAGGTGCTGCAAGGTCTAAATAAACCTTTCTTAGGTGTGGACATGATGACAAAGTACAGCTGAAAAGTTAGGAATTAATTATCTGGACAATATCTCCTGAAGAGAAGGTAAACTGAGCACAGCTCAGGGAGACTCCCTTACACACGACGTGCAGTAGAAAATCTGAGAGACTGAGCCTCTGTACTCAGGATTCTAAAGGGGTGGTCTCACCTGATTGGCTGAACTTTGGGCCTTTCTAATGAGGCTCATAAGCTATGAAAGTGAAAGTGTTTTTGCCATTGACTACAATGAAAAAAAAAAAAAAAGAAAAAGAAGAGAGATTTTTTCTACTGCTTTCTAGGTACCGTGGGACTCCCACTTTGACAACGGGGAATGATTCAAGCATGTGAATCTATGAAAGATCCCCCAATACTTGAAAAATATGCTGACCTACCTAAATACTGTATAATATTATGACTGAAGGTGGTGTAGAAATGATTGGAAGGGGATGTTGGAGGAAATGTATGTATGGCTACTTGCACTCACTTTTGTTTCACCCTTCTTGTTTTGGGATGGTGCATGTGGACATGACTTTCTCCTCTTGTCTGTGTCATCCATGCAGGTCAAAGCCCATCAGAAAAGGGGATCTGGTGTGCCATCGCCAAGAAAGTGCAGACCCTGGGGGTCCACAGCCGGCGAAGCACCCCTGTAGGAAGCGGTGGGAGGACCTGAGATGTTGGGCCCAAAGATTGCAGAGGCCCAGCTGGGGATGGCCTCTCAAGGAGGAAGGGGTGCCCGTCGGAACTTGACCCCCTAATGGCCTGCATATTGGCGGTGGCCTATCCTGAGGTGGATGGGCATTTGAGGGCAGCTTAGCAGCCACAAGGTGGGAAGTACTGACTTAAAACATTTTCACCCCTATGCCAGGTCAGTGTATGAAGTGATAGAATCTAAGCTGTGACAATGTGGTAAATGCAAAGGGCCAAAGATCTCCAGGACCACATATATGTACAGTCCTAATCATTGGTACTGAGGTGTGCACATTCTATTGTGTATAGGGACATATTACTCTCCTATGTCATCCGTTCTGTACAAAATCATATGATGATCCACATGTGACTGTGTGATATGTGTAGCACTATACTGCTTTATTTAACCTGCTGGTTGTTCCTTGGCACTTACAGATCCATACTCCCAGTATCATGATGGTACATTGTTCAGGTGTTTGCCATCTGTCCATTCCAATACCCCTTGATCCATGTCTATATGCAACATAGAGTCTGACAAGTTTGTCATTCCTACTTGTCATGAGGTTTCTGATGAGTGACAACTTAATGTGAGGCTGTGATGTCCATCTGACATTTCACATGCCATACTTTCTAAACTTACTCAGAGCTGAATCCATTTGGTAACTGAGGGCTGTACATTGGCCCCTGTAATGTCTCATCTGAGTGGACATCCTACATGTTGGAAACCATGGAGGTATTGCTAGACTACTATTGCAACACATACATTAATATCAGAGCTCTGAATATTAGTACCATGTACATGGTCTTTGGATGGTAAGTGGCTACACAGCTACTTTCTTAGCCATTGATGTTTTCTGTCATCGTTTGACCTCCTCTCTTTAGAGCGCCTTCTGGGGGAGTCTTTGTGAGATACTATCTCTGTCAAAGCTGTCTAGCTAATAGGTATTTTCTGCTTACCAGGTCTTCTTTGGCTCTTATGTCCTATAGTTGTGCTCTCAGCCTGACACCTTCCTGTTCTTTAATTTCCATTTGGAAACACTTCTGTAAGAATTTCTATTGTCTGGCTGACTAAGTGGATGGTAGACATACCACACACACTTTGTGTGGATCTGTGGCTGTTTTCTTTATGCCACATAAATGGTACTTCACAAAAAGTAAAGATGTTTTCATAGGAAAATTCCTGTAAACTGTCATCAAAACAGGGTCACAGTGTAGATGGGAAGTGGAGATGCTATGCAAAGCTGTTAAAAACAAATTTATGACAAACATTTTCTGAAACACAGGAGTACAAAATTCCAGGTGTTTTGGATCCTTCGCTCAGGAGCCAGAAAAAAGAACTGAATCTATGAGGCAACTGCCAAGATATTGCATCACGTATAGCTGAAGTTCCTGGAGCGTTATGGGGAAAGGAGTATTTTTCAAAGATTTCCATTTCAAGTCTCTCAGGCATCATTTTCACCTCACTAGTGGGAAGGTTTTCCATATTTTACATGTTAGATGCTGCAGTACTGTCTTGAAATATACTTGTTAGGGCTTGGGATGGTTTACATTTCAGATAAACAGTGCCTTGGAAGGCCTCGTTTGATGGGTGCTGCTCTTCATATGGGCAATAGCAGCACACTATGTTCATATTTAAATGGACAACTATTTATGAAGAATGTTCTGGAGACCATGCATGAAGCAGGGAATTATTCTAACATTTATGACTATCAATGAAGATCATATGAAGCAGAATCTCCATTTTTGCAACTCCACTGTATAGAAGACATTAAGCCAGCAGGAAGAAACACAAAATCAACATGGTGGGCAAGAGCCCATGTCAAATATTGACTATTGCTTCATCGCAAATGTTTAAAAACACAACACAGATCGGAGCAGTATTTAAGCCAAATATCTGAACATGTTTGGAACAAATTAAGTTGTTGCACATAATGGGAGCCTGCAAAATAAAAATAACATACAAAAATATATATGTTTTTATGTATAGCATATTGTTCACAGATATCTAGTCCAAGGACAGCATACTATGACCTGGAAGAATCATTTTCTGTGCAGATATTGTGAAACAAATCATTAACAGAAAATAATTACATAAAATGAAGAGACATCCAAGAATTCCTATAGACAGGTGCTTTGCAGTGTCTTCCCAGTACAATCACAAGGTGTAGATTTTGTGTTGATAAATATTTTTAATCTGATTATGTGTATATTCTAGATATGTATAGTTCTTTAGGAAATATGTATCACTACTATGGGGGTCATTCTGACCCTGGCGGTCCATGACCGCCAGGGCCGGGGACCGCGGAAGCACCGCCAACAGGCTGGCGGTGCTTCCAGGGCCATTCTGACCGCGGCGGTAAAGCCGCGGTCAGAAAAGGGCAACCGGCGGTAAAGTGACGGATATACCACCAGCCGTATTACGAGTCCATTATATCCAATGGAACTCGTAATACGGCTGGTGGTATATCCGTCACTTTACCGTCACTTTTGGGACGGATTAACACCTCCTCCAAAGTTGTAATAACCCCCATATTCCCTTACTATGGGGGTTATTCCAACTTTGGAGGAGGTGTTAATCCGTCCCAAAAGTGACGGAAAAGTGACGGATTTACCACCAGCCGTATTGCGAGTCCATTATATCCTATGGAACTCGTAATACGGCTGGTGGTATATCCGTCACTTTACCGTCACTTTTGGGACGGATTAACACCTCCTCCAAAGTTGGAATAACCCCCTATGTCTTTACAAATCTATTTATTTATTACTCTAGTCCTACTGTACGAGACAAACAATTTAATAAAAATAAATAAAATAAAACCTATAAATAAAATTCAAATTATAAATAAGTGAATTATAGTAAAAAAAATAATGAATAAATAAATCAAAGAAAAATACAAATAATGATAACAAATATATATATATATATATATATATATATATATATATATATATATATATATATATATATATATATATCGCCATCATAGTTTCTCAACTCAGAGCCTGATCTTAAGTAGGGCGGCCACGACGCTGCGAGGGCGGAGAACCCTCGCTGTAAATTCCAACAAACATTCTCCACAGGAAGAAATGCGCCAAGCCAGTTTAACAGCGCTATGAGGCACTTTATTTCACTTTCAAATCACCAGAAAACGAATGTTCTTCCCTGACGCGTTTCGGCTGACAACTCAGCCTTAATCATAGGTGCATGGTTCTCCAGTTTGAAAAAATGAACACGTGATGAAATCAACCATCCTTTTATCCTGTAGCCTTAAAGTCACAGAGTCTTTTTCCTGCAATGAGGGCACTCAATTAATTTCACTTGCGTAGTGGTATAATCCTCCTTTATAAATCAAAGTACATTGTCAATATGATTGTCTCATGCTGTTGCCCAGAATTTAACTTTCTGTGTTTCTTTATAATCATACTTTCAAGATATTCAGCAACAAACTTCTTCATACTTATTTCAAAAGTGACTTTGAATGTCCATTTCACAAACACACTACAACTGTTCCTTATTTTTCGGCCTCATAGATGTATTGCAATTACCGATGGCCTACATTTCACCTCCGTGCCTCTCAGACGATGTAAAACAGTGAATGGGATTAAGTCAATATCTCCTTCACTTTCCTTTCCCGATTTCACGTATAAGTGCATTACAAATAGTTCATTTTTCTCTTTTCGGTCGGTATCCCCGTACCTGATTCTTTAGCTGTGAATTCGGGCAGATCTGGCTCCATCAAAATCATCGCCATCAGAGTTTCTCCGCTCAGAGCTTGATCTTGAGTAGGGAAGCCACGACGCTGTGAGGGCGGAGAACCCTCGCTGTAAATTCCAACAAACATTCTCCACAGGAAGAAATGCGCCAAGCCATTGTGTTTGTTCATAGCATAGTGGTGCCAATGTTCATCCTTCACTATTTTGGGCAATCTTGTTTTAGTTGTTACTGGCAGCCATCATTGATATAGTAAGGGTATGACTGGTCTACTGTAATACATCCCTGCTTAATGATGGTGGCAGCCACTCTCCTAATTATGGCCATGACTGACATATGGTGAGCATCCTGGCCAAAATGGTGTCCAGCCTTAGCACATTTGAAGCAGAATATTTCCCTGTGAAGCATTTGTAACCTAAGTACTTGGAAATTACAAGCTAATGTTTGGGGACTGTATATTTCCTAAAAATAAAAAAAAACTGCTATTTTAAAAACAAACATGTTTTCTCAGAAAGGTTTTTTTTCTGGGAAATTCAGATTGTTCAAAACTGAAAGTAGTAGACAAATATGTGTATGTTCAGAAACTGATATGCAGATGAAAACAAACGGCAATTCTAAAACACATTTCAAATTGAGATGAATGATAATTCAAACAGAGTTATGGAAACATTTTGCTGTGGTTATGTTATTTGTACCAGATGGCATGTAATGACTTCATTGTTGCTTAACCAGTCAGATGGGACTTTGAATATTGGTAAGTGTTTTCCTGGCACTTCTTCAGGTAATCTTGCTTGGAAAGCTTGTGCGGTCACTACCCATAATGCTGCCTACAGTGGTCATGTTATAATGTTAATGCACGTGACCATATTTTACAGTGATAAAATCCTTCAGTAGCTCAGGAGGATTTTCCTGGAGCAGAAGTAGCTCTCACTATGGAAAAGGTTAGAGACCACCAGGTGTAGATTGTCAGAGATGTATTTTTCTAAAGGATGCTGTAGGAGAATAGCAGATTGTATATAGTAAAAGAGAGACCCCAGCCGTCAGTGCACTGCAGAGGCAATTCGCCTGAGACTGTCAGTTCTTTTTTAAGTGATGCACAGGATAAAAATACACTTTGGCAGCCGGGGAGGAAGGAGTTTGTTTATGACTTCAATGAAGATTCCTAGGGTGCAGAACCCTGTCTACAGATATGCAACATTTTCTTCTGCATTGTAGGATCTTCACTGATAGTCCAAAACCTTGAATAGAGTACCAAGCTAAGAGAAAACACTCCCCACAGCAGCTATCAAGCTGTAATATCCTATAAATGCATAATGTGTGGGGACTTAAAGGGACCAAACCAATTATCTAACTACATTTCTCACTGTTTCTTGGCCAAATCTAGATTTGACCTGAGCATCAGTGTCTAGACAGTGGTGTATTATGAACATGTGTGGAGACCTCCAAGTGGCTGCTTTACAAATGTCTAAGATTGGGGCTTGTCCAGTCCAAGCTGTGGTTTCAGCCTTCCCCCTTGTAGAGTGGGCCTTAGGCTTGCCTGGTAAAGGCTTGTTTGCAATTTTGGTAACATAAATAAATGCAAGATGCAATTCCCTTATCCATGGATTGTTTGGAGGTTGATAAACCTTGCTGCAAAGAACTATAGTTAATGAACAAGTGGGTCGATTTGTGAATTATTTGGATGTATACAAACAGAAACGTAGTACTCTTTTGTCGTCAAGAGAATGTATTGTACTCTCAGCTGCGAAAGAAGGATTAGGAAAAAAGGTAGGTAGAGTGATAGATTTCTGACAGTCTACACTGCGATTATATGGAAAATGACTTCCCATGACGAGCAGTATGCAGACACTTTCCCCAGATTCTTGAAATATATATATACTGAAGAAGGTGTTCCAGGGTCCACGCAGGCAGCACAGAACTATTCAAGGTTTATGGCTATCAATGAAGATCCTACGATGCAGAAATGTGTTTGTCTTTGAAATTCGATGTCAGAATAACAGGTACAAGAGAAATGTACCTAATATTTCTACTAAAAGATATGTTTCCAGATTCACATTTGTTGTCATCTATTGAAAAATAAATAATACTTACTTGTATTTCTAGTTCAATATCATAGGTATCCTCACCAAAATCGTAAATGTAGACTATTAATTTCTGCAAATGCGGGGGAATCCCAGAACAGTTCTTTCTGAATGTAAGAGAGTGAATCTGCAGTTGAGGGTAGGCACCTCAATGTTCCCAGTCTGGTGATACCTACATGCATAGCAAGGCAGCCTAGCTTTTGGTGTGTTTTTCTTCTGTAAAAATCCTTCCCCTGATATTGCAGTAAGGCGATATAGTAGCATCTAGCTGAATGAAATGTGCTACATTATCCAAGATAACCTCTAATCTTCAAACAGCGAAAAGAGAAAAATGAAGGAAAAGCTTTCATGTCAAAAGACTATTTATTGCACATGGAATACACTGTTGCTTTCAGAAACTAGCAGTTTCCACCCCCAGCAAGCTCTGTACTAGCAGTTTGCCTCACAACCTCAGTTTTTTAAGTACAGCAATATGTAGTGTTTAGGAGATGAGAATGCTGTCAATAATATTGACAATTGGGGAAGAGAGAGAGAGATGTTTATGACTTCAGTGTGTATATCTATGATATACAACTAGGATTACAAATAACATTTCTTTCTGCATCACGGGATCCTCACTGATATTCATAAACATAAAAAAAGAATAGAATGTATATCCCAAGTAAAATGAAAACACAAGTAAAAGGCTCCTTTTTAAAGTAAATGTAGAGTATGAAAGTAATTGGAAATAAAAAAGGTTTGTAAAGGCTGAAATAGCCCTCGCCCTAGCCACACTAGCTGCCTTGCTTTGTGGAGTTTATGAAGGAGTATGTTAGCTAATTGATTTTAACTTATAATGCATGCCACTATCTATCTTACTTGGATGAAGCCACACCAGTCCTAAGAGGGCCAAAATTGTCAAACAGCTTGTTCATCTTGCAAATATCTTTAGTTCTATCCAAACAAAATACTAGCACTGATACTGTCTGGTTAACAACACATTCTGATATACCTTTAGGTTGGGGGGCTGTCTCCACATGACTACCTTAGTCTATTGAAACATACTCTATTGTGTTACTGATGATAGGGCGTGAAATTCACTAACCTTTCTTGCTCAGGTGATGGCTACTAAAAAGCTACATTTCATAAAAGGTGTTGCAATGAGGCCTTATGAATAGGCTCAAACAGAAAGAACAAGATAAAATTTAAAGGGAGGAGCAGAATGTGTAACCGGAGCAAACTGTTTTTTCAGCCTTTCCAGACAGTGTTCAATCACAGGATCTGTGAAGACAGACATGTTAGAGGTTCCCTTATTATATACACTGTAATGGCAGTGAGATGGACTGTAATAGAAGAGTATTATAGTCCTAACCGAGTCTTGTGCAAGGGTTAAGGAATGATTGCATTCTTGTGTAAGTAAATTGAATCATGGTTGTTATTTAAGCACCATATTACAAATCTTTTCCATCCGAATGCATAAGTGGTCTTAGTAGAATGTTTATAATATCAGGTGGTAAGTTCAGAGGTCCCTATTGTATTACTTCATGGTCAATGCTCTCAAATTCAGTGACTGCACTATGGGGTAAAGTATTTTGCCTTGCAACATCAATAGCAGGTCCTGTTTGCACAGCAGTTTCTTGTGGGACATCACAGATAGGTGAAGTAGCTCTGAAAACTACCACTGGCACGGCCACTCTGGTGCTATTAGATCATCTTTGTGTCTGAACGTTCCATTTTGATCAAACCTGATAGAATCGGAGATAAGCTGAAAGGGATACAATTTTTTTTTCAACCAATTGATTAAAGAACATTATTCTCAATGCAAACATTAGGCATTTTGGTGGTCATTACAACCCTGGCTGACGGTGTTAAAGCGGCGGTAAGACCGCCAACAGGCCGGCAGTAAAAAAAAATTCAATTACGACCGTGGCGGAAACCGCCAACAAAGACAGCCACTTTAACACTCAGATCGCCACGGCGGTACAAACAAACAGCGCGGCGGTCACCACCAACAGACAGGCGGGAGACAATGTACCGCACACACTATTATGACAGGCCAATCCGCCACCTTTTCCAGGGCGGATTCACCGTGGATAAAAACACGGCGGAAACAGGAATTTCGAAGGGAAAACGCTCACCTCTACACACCCCACAAGATAGTCTTCCTGCTCCTCTACCAGGAGCACGAACGCCGGAGGCAAAGACCACAGTGAGTACTGCACCTACGACACAGGGGGGGAGGCAAAAAACAGGGACACACACATGCAACACCCCCACCCTCACCCACTACAACACTCACACTAATACATGTTGATACATTACAGTTACACCCCCCAAGCCCCCCAGAAGAATGCAAAGACAAAAGGAAATGATTGTAACGATTGTAATCTATTAAAATCCAGTACTCCAAAATATATATACACTATAAACAAATATATACACCAATAATACAAGTCCAGGTTTTGCACCATTTATAGTCCGTGGACCACTGGGCCCAAAATGCATGGGTGAGGCCCACACTCGATACCGAATCAAAACAGAGAGAACACTGCAGGGGCATCAGATAGAAATACAACAGGCACCTCAGGGGGAAG
This sequence comes from Pleurodeles waltl, assembly GCF_031143425.1. Lineage (NCBI taxonomy): Eukaryota > Metazoa > Chordata > Amphibia > Caudata > Salamandridae > Pleurodeles > Pleurodeles waltl. The sequence goes on from NC_090451.1 coordinate 693,422,138, forward strand.
GGAAGGGGGGCACCTCAGCCGGATGAGTGCACAACGCCATATCCACCAGGGGGCTTAATGCCCACTGATGTATCCTTGGGAGTGCAAAGCCACAGTCTCTCAAGTCTCTACAGTGGGTAGTTTGCCCACTGTTCAATCCTAGGGAGTGCAAAGCCACAGTCTCTCAAGTCTCTACAGTGGGTGGGTTGCCCACTGTTCAATCCTGGGGAGTGCAAAGCCACAGTCTCTCAAGTCTCTACAGTGGGTGGTTTGCCCACTGTTCAATCCTGGGGAGTGCAAAGCCACAGTCTCTCAAGTCTCTACAGTGGGTGGTTTGCCCACTGTTCAATCCTGGGGAGTGCAAAGCCACAGTCTCTCAAGTCTCTACAGTGGGTGGTTTGCCCACTGTTCAATCCTGGGGAGTGCAAAGCCACAGTCTCTCAAGTCTCTACAGTGGGTGGCTTGCCCACTGTTCAATCCTGGGGAGTGCAAAGCCACAGTCTCTCAAGTGGATAACAGTCTCAACTGGTTCTGGAGGGGGGCTGGTGCCCAGAGTGCTTCATCCTGTGAAGGACAGAGGTAGTGGATGGATGTCTCCACTGGTTCTGGAGGGGGACTGGTTCCCAGAGAGCTTCATCCTGTGAAGGACAGAGGTAGTGGATGGATATCTCCACTGGTTCTGGAGGGGGACTGGTGCCCAGAGTGCATCACTCACCCCGTGACGGACCCAGTTGTGTCAGTGCCCCTGCCGCTCATGAGCTAGCGGTGCTTGAGTTGGCGGTGCCCTGTTCAGCGATGCTTGAGTTGGCGGTGCCCTGTTCAGCGGTGCTTGAGTTGGTGGTGCCCTGTTCAGCGGTGCTTGAGTTGGCGGTGCCCTGTTCAGCGGTGCTTGAGTTGGCAGTGCCCTGTTCAGCGGTGCTTGTGCTGGCGGTCCTTCATGGCCCAGCGGTGCTTGTGCTGGCGGTCCTTCATGGCCCAGCGGTGCTTGTGCTGGCGGTCCTTCATGGCCCAGCGGGGCTTGTGCTGGCGGCCCTTCATGGCCCAGCGGGGCTGGCGGTCCTTCAGGGATCAGCGGGGCTGGGGCTTGCAGTGCCCTCATGGGCAGCGGGGCTGGGGCTGGCGGTGGCCTCCTGAGCAGCTGGGCTGGGGCTGGCGGTGGCCTCCTGGGCAGCTGGGCTGGCGGTGGCCTCCTGGGCAACGGGGCTGGGGCTGGCCTCCTGGGCAGCTGGGCTGGGGCTGGCGGTGGCCTCCTGGGCAGCTGGGCTGGGGCTGGCGGCGCCCTCCTGGGCAGCTGGGCTGGGGCTGGCGGTGGCCTCCTTGGCAGCTGGGCTGGGGCTGGCAGTGGCCTCCTGGGCAGCTGGGCAGGGGCTGGCGATGGCCTCCTGGACAGTGGGGATGATGGCGGTCTTCTCCGCCGTGCAGCTCTTCCCAGACTTGCTGGGTTTCTTGTGGCCCTTCCCCACCTTGGGAGGTGTCACAGCTGACTCCACACTCCCACCGGGACCCCTGGGAGCGGCTTTGGTGGCTGGAGTCTTCCCCCTCTCCCGCCGGGCACTGGCCAACTTCTGATGCTTCACAGGTGGGGGACTGGCTGTGCTGTGGCTCCGTGCCACACTGGCTGTCCTGGTGGCTGGTGCACTCCACATACCGGTGACTACAGGCACCACTGGTCCCGGAGATGTTGTGGCTGAGGTGCTACTTCGGGACCTATGAGATGGACGGGGTGGGGGAGGTGTGGGAAAAAGGTCAAGGCTGGACATGAAATATTTCTTGGACACACTGGGACGGGTAGCTGGAGGGGGTTTGGGAGTGGAGGAAGAGGTGGTGGTAGTAGGAGGTATACGTTTGGTGACTTTGGGTGCAGGTGCATGCGCTGGAGGCTGTCGTGAGGTGGATGGCTGTTGGGTGGGTGTGTGGCTGCGTTTGTGTATCTTGGGAGGGGGCGTCACAGACACACTGGGAGAGGACACAGGGGACGTGTGAATGGTAGTGGGGGTGGTGACTGCACATGAGCGGGGTGTGCTGGTGGGTGTGCTGGTGAGGGACGTAGTGGCTGTAGAGGTAGTGCATGCAGGTGTGAATGTAGACGAGACTGGGAGGGAGGAGGGAGACGACGAGGAGGGGGACACAGTGGAGGCAGTGGATGTTGGTGTGTCTGCATGTGTGTGTTGCTTGCGTGAGTGCCAGTGGGATGTGTGGTGCTTATGTTTGCCAGAGCTTCCCTTGTGTGTTGACGTGTGTGCATGCTGGTCTGATGGTGTGCTTGGGATAGGCAGAGGTACAGGGGATTGGGTCTGGGTGGAGGAAGTTGGAGGGGGAGTCTATAGACGGGGACAATGGCTGCCCTCAGTGCTGAGGCCAGAGTTTGAAAAGCTCGGTGAAGGGCCGCCTGACCAGAATGAATGCCCTCCAGGAATGCATTAGTTTGTTGCAACTGCCTTTCTACACCCTGGATGGCATTCAAAATGGTAGACTGCCCAACAGTGAGGGACCTGAGGAGGTCAATGGCCTCCTCACTGAGGGCAGCAGGGGTGACTGGGGCAGGGGCTGAGGTGCCTGGGGCGAAGGTGATGCCCACCCTCCAGGGTGAGCAGGCACAGGGCGAAGGCAGAGGGGCTGCTGGGAGGGTGGTGCTGGTAGGGGGGGTGGCGGCTGTACCTGTAGATGCGGGGGGCACAGATGTTGCCGCCACCACAAGGGAGCTCCCATCAGAGGACGTGTCCGTGTCACTGGTGTAAGTTCTTGTCCCCGCCGTGAAGCTCCCCTCACCCTCCGTCCCACTGGTGAATTCCGAGTCCGTAGTCTCGCACTCCAGGGCCATGTGGGATGCAGCTCCCTCGTGCTCCGGTGCCACTGCTCCTCCACCTGATGATGCTAATGCACACAAGAACAGGGAGACCACAAAAAGGGGGGGGGGGAAACACAGAAGAAAGACATGTTGAGTGCATGGATTACCGCTACCGTTGGCAGACAAGACAGACACAGAAGCCCCCGGCACTACTCCGCGCTCTTGGGCTCCACTGTTCAATTCCTGGGAAATGACCTACAACGCTATGGACGACATCTGCACACATAGATGACACAGGGGCATGAATCGCTGTATTTGGCAGTCTACAGAGGTGGGGTGGGGTGCCACATGGCCTGCCTTACAGAGGGGCCTTGCCTACGGAACTCGCCCTGGCCTAGGGAAACCCACAGCCCTCCTCCCCCACCCAGACAACTCCACTGCACGCAAAGTCAGCAGAATGAGAGTGTACTCACCCCCTTGTGTCTGCTGTGATGCCCTCAAGCGCCCATCCAACTCCGGGTAGGCCACCGCCAGGATCCTGAACATCAGGGGGTCATGGTGCGACGGGCACCCCTCCAACGTTGGGAGGCAACCCCCAGCTGAGTCTCCGCCGTCTTCTTGCTCCAGCGGCGAATGTCCTCCCATCTTTTCCGGCAGTGGGTGCTCTGCCTGTGGTAGACCCCCAGGGTCCGGACGTCCACGCCAAATATCTTTCTTCTGGTGGGCGCTAACCTACATGAAATGTACAGGGGAAGAAGACAAGTCATTACCAACTGCACCGTCAAAGTGATTGGCCCCCATCCCTACCCTTGCCATGTGGCACATGCATTCACCGTCTTTCATGCATGCAGCACTCTGCCCCCTTCCTTCTTACATCCAGCCCTCTCCACACAGGCATAGCCCATACAAGATGCTCCCTGTGTACTTACCTGTTTGTCTGGAGGACCGTAGAGTAGCGTGTACTGGGGGGGGACCCCATCCACGAGCTTCTCCAACTCCTCCGATGTGAAGGCAGGGGCCCTTTCCCCAGACACTCGAGCCATTGTCTCTTCCAGACCGAGGTCACAGCAGCACTTGCAGTGTAGGTCCTCTCCTGTTGAAGATCAGGTATTGAGTGATTGAACAGATAGAAAATGGCGGTCACGTCTGCGGCGGTGCGTACCGTCACGCCCAGCGTACATCGTCATTGGCTCCAGGGACCCATAGGGTCCAATGTTAACCAATGCAGCATTGCGCCGCGGTCTCCACATGAGTGAACAGGTGTACAGAAACCGGAAGAGTTATCATTCTATGAATGTACAGATGGTATGTTTGGCCGAACAGTATATCTCCCATGTGAATGCCATGTTCCCTGGCTCAGTGCATGACGCATACATCCTGCGGAATAGCAGCATCCCTTATGGGATGGGTCAACTCCAGAGGCACCGTGTGTGGCTATTAGGTGGGCACCTGGAAGCAAGTCAGTGGGAATGGTTGTCTGGGTCTGGTGTGATCCCTCCAGGTTAGTGTGTGTCTAACAGTTGCCCCTCACCATTTGCAGGTGACTCTGGTTACCCCAACCTGTCATGGTTACTGACCCCAGTGAGGAATCCCAGGACCAGGGCAGAGGAACGCTACAATGAGGCCCATGGGCGAACTAGGAGGGTGATCGAGCGGACCTTCGGCCTCCTGAAGGCCAGGTTCCTCCATATGACAGGTGGATCCCTATTCAACTCACCAAAGAAGGTGTGCCAGATCATCGTGGCCTGCTGTATGCTTCACAATTTGGCTTTGCGACAACAGGTGCCTTTTCTGCAGGAGGATGGTCCAGATGACGGTGTTGTGGCAGCTGTGGAGTCTGTGGACAGTGATGAGGAGGAAGCAGAGGAAGAAGACACGCACAACTGGGACTCAGTGATCCAGCAATATTTCCAGTGAAACACAGGTAAGAATACAATCCTGCCTACTACATGTACTTTTACACTACTACCTCTCTCCTGTCTGTCGTTTTCAACCAGTGTATGGTCACTGAGTTGTCACTTTCCCTTACGGTTTCACAGATGTGGGTTCCACTGTGTGACATCTGCTTAAATTCCTCATGGACTAGAGCTGTGTGACATAGGTATGTTGACATTACTATTTCAAATACATTTTTTCACTGTAATTGCTAATACTCTATTTCGAAATCACAGACAGACTCCAGATCATTTTGTGCTTTAGGTGTGTTTATTTAAATGCAAAATATAGGAGGGGGTGGTTAAATGGTGAGGGGTGATGGCGGAGGAGTGTCCATGGCAGAGTCCAGTCTATTAGTCTCACAGGTGCATTGCCCATATGGGCATAGGAAGTGGAGCTGGGGCAGTTTAATTATGGACAGGGTGACAAAGTGGGACAGTAGGATGACAATCAGGGTGGTCTAATTTCTTGGAGGGGGTCTTGGCATCGTTCTCTGTCTTGTTCCTGGATCTCAGGGACCGTTTGCGGGGTGGTTCTCCCTCTGCAGGGGGTGGGGTGCTGGTGTGGTGGTCCTGTGGCGGGGCGTCCTGTTCTCTAGTGCCGGCGGTGGTGGTGGGCAGTTCATCGTCCATGCTAGTGTCAGGGGCCCCTTGTAGTGCCACAGTGTCCCTCCTGGTGTTGAGTACTTCCTTCAGCACCCCTACGATGGTGCCCAGGGTGGAGCTGATGGTTCTGAGTTCCTCCCTGAAGCCCATATACTGTTCCTCCTGCATGCGCTGGGTCTCCTGAAACTTGGCCAGTACCGTTGCCATCGTCTCCTGGGAGTGGTGGTATGCTCCCATGATGGAGGAGAGGACCTCATGGAGAGTGGGTTCCCTTGGCCTGTCCGCCCCCTGTCGCACGGCAGCCCTCCCAGTTCCCCTGTGTTCCAGTGCCTCCGTACCCTGGACCGTGTGCCCACTGCCACTGCCCCCATGTCCCTGTTGTTGTTGGGGTGGTAGGTTATCCTGGGTTCCCTATAGTGGTGGACACACAGCTGATTGACGTGTCCTGGGGACGGAGGTATGGGCCCGCTGGGTGGGTGCTGTGCTGGTGTTTCCAGAGGGGGGAAGGTCTGTGGTGGCCTGTGCCTGTGTGAGGGGAACCGACTGTCCCGAGGTCCCCGATGGTCCAGGTTGGTCATCTAGATCCAGTTGGACAGAGCTGCTGTCATCACTGTGGGCCTCTTTTGTTGGTGGTGTGGACATGTGTGGACCCTCCTGTCTGGTGACGTTGGGTAGGGGTCCTGCAGGGGTATAAAAGGATGTTTGTTAAATCTGTGTGTGAAATGGTGTGGAATGGGTGGGTGACCGTGTACACCAGTGCTAGCATTCCTGTGTGGGAGCTTGTGTGATGGTGGTTTAGGGGGGTGTATGGGTATGTGCAGTGGCCATGCTTTGGTGATGGGTGTCCATGCTTTGTAGTTGCATGCAGGGCTTGGTGTTGGGATGTGTGGTTTGTGATGTTGGGACATTTGTGAGGAGTTGGGGTGCTGGGGGTGAGGGTGGGGGTATGTGATAGAATGCAGGTAGGGTGGGGGATAAAGTAGTTAAGGTTTGACTTACCAGAGTCCATTCCTCCAGCTACTCCTGCGAGGCCCTCAGGATGCAGAATTGCCAAGACCTGCTCCTCCCATGTTGTTAGTTGTGGGGGAGGAGGTGGGGGTCCGCCGCCAGTTCGCTGAACCGCCAGGTGGTGTCTTGAGACCACGGAACGCACCTTCCCCCGTAGGTCGTTCCACCTCTTCCTGATGTCCTCCCAATTTCTTGGGTGTTGTCCCACTGCGTTGACCCTGTCCACTATTCTGCGCCATAGCTCCATCTTCCTAGCTATGGAGGTGTGCTGCACCTGTGCTCCGAATAGCTGTGGCTCTACCCGGACGATTTCCTCCACCATGACCCTGAGCTCCTCCTCCGAGAACCTGGGGTGGTGTAGGTGATGTGTGGGGTGGAGTGTGTGGTGATAAGTGTGGTGATATGTAGTGGTGTTGTGTAAGGTGCGTGGAAGTTGTGTGGGTGATGGTTTTGTATGCCTGTGGATGCTGTTGTTCTTGCTGGTGGTGTCTCTCTGGCCTTCTTTCTGAATTTTTTGGCGTGGGGGTTTGTGGCTGATGTGGGTGTGTGCTTTATATTGTAATGGGTGCGTGGGAGTGGTGTGTGTATGTGTCTCAGGTGTGTGTATTTTGAATTGTCCAATGTGGGGATGTTTTGTAAGAATGTATGTATTTTGAGCGCGGCAGTGTGTACCGCCAATGGAATACCGCGGATGAAAGACCGCCGCGTGGATTCGTGTGTCGTGATAGTGTGGGCGTATTTCTGTTGGCTTGACGGTGGAGGATTTGTTTTCGCCAGTTTATCACTGACCTTTGGTGTGGCGGACTTGTGTGGGTGTCTGAATTTTGGCGGATTCCGAGATGTGGGTCATAATAGCTGTGGCGGAATTCCGCGGCGGTGTGTTGGTGGTCTTCTGCACAGCGGTAAGCGGCTTTTACCGCCAATGTTGTAATGACCCCCTTTGTGTTTTGGCAGGTGGAGAAGGAATAGTTTCTTACCTGTAACTCCAGTTCTCTCGTAGGGTATTTCCATGATAGTCATAAGCGTTAAATAGTTCTGCCCGCTTGCGGGGACCCCGGAGCACTGTTCTGAAGTTGTCTTCTTAAGTGTAGATGTTCGCCTTTCTTCAGGAAGGCCTGCAAAGTCACTCAAGAATTTCAATATGCAGCCTAAAGGGGAGGCTACAAAGGCCAAATTCTTCATTCTACTTAGTTGAAAAAGGGGTATTGTCATGGACATGCAATAAAAAGAATGGATATTCTAAAGATTTCACAGAAAAATCTTTCACAAACCTTTTTGCAATGTTACATAAGGATGAAGGAATGCAGGGCAGTGTAGCCCATAGGCTGTCATTGTACAGAATTAAAATGAAGCTATGCCTTTAAAAGCAGAGGTCCTCCCATACCCCATCATGCTTAGCAAGAGTGCCTTAGTTCTTTTTGTAGGCTTTGCTAGCTGAGATGAAGGAGTCTGTGAATTATCCTTATTAATATTTTTATTATGTCTATTCCACTGGGGTGGAGGGAGGGTCACTTTTGACCTTCATGGAAATACCCCACGAGAGAACTGGAGTTACAGGTAAGAAACTATTCCTTCTCTCGTAGGGGGATTTCCATGTATAGTCATAAGCGTTGGATAGATGAGCAAGCCCATTCCCCTGACAGCGGTGGGGTAGACAGAACAATCGAGTGATACTAAGTCATGCAAACAGATTTCTAGGAGAAGCCTGTCCTACTTGAGCATCTGTCCTAGCACTGGAATCAAGACAGTAGTGCTTAGTAAAGGTGTGGTGAGACCTCCATGTAGCCGCTTTACAAATATCTGCTAACTGAATATTTCTCATTAATGCAGCTGTGGCTGCCTTGGCCCTAATGGAATGTACCTTAGGTCTGCCATCAAAGGGACTTATTGGCTAGCTGGTAACAGTGCAAATTACATGAGACAATCCATCTGGACAAGGATTGCTCGGAGGTGGCCAGGCCTGTTCGAACTGGGCCCTAGTTAATGAACAGCTGTTGTGAATTGCGAAAGGATTTAGTTTTGTCTAGATAAAATTTTAGAACCGCTTCACATCCAGAGAGTGAAGCGTTCTCTCAGCAAGAGTAGATGGGGTTTAGAAAGAAAATTGGTGAAGAGGTAGTCTGGTTTACATGAAAGTCAGAAATAACCTTGGGAAGGAATTTTGGATGTGTTCGCATTACCACCTTGGAGGAATGGAAAACTGTACATAGTTCCTGAGCACAAAGGGCCTGGATCTCACTAACCCTGTGAGCTGAAGTAATTGCTACAAGGAAGGCAGTTTTCCAAGTAAGATGTTGGAGAGACTCCTTGTGTATGGGCTCAAAGGGATGTTGCATCAGACGTTAAAAAAAACTATATTAAGCTCCCATGGAGGCGAAGGACGTCTAGTAGGAGGAAAATATATTTTTTAAACCCTCTAGGAAGTCTTTAATGACTGGAATTTTAAAGAAAGAGGTTTGTGAGGGACTTTTCCTGTGTGCAGTCAGAGCTGCCAGGTGTACTTTGATGGATGATAATTGTAAGCCAGATTTCGCTAGCTGCAATAGATATGGAAGAATAACATCTTCTCCGCATTTCGTTGGATCTATGCTCTTGTCCAGGCACCACATGCAGAACCTTTTCCACCTTAAGGCATATGCTGATCTGGTAGAAGGTTGTTTTGACTCTCTTAGAACATCCATGCAATCTTGAGGAAGGTTAAGGTGACCATACTGCACTAACTCAGGAACCATGCTGTCAAATTCAACAACAAGAGGTTGGGATGTCTCATCTGACCCCCAAATTTCGTGAGAAGGTCTGGGCGGCATGGCAGTCTGAGATGTGGATGGAGTGATCGGTGGAGAAGGTCCGGAAACCACCACTGCCGTGGCCACTCCGGAGCGATGAGTATCATCTTGGTTTTGCAGTGGGACAGTTTGATGAGGACTGCCGGGATCAGGGGAAGTGGCAGAAAAGCGTACATTTTCCTGATCAGTCTATCCATAGGGCATTCCCCAATGTCCCTGATGATAATACCCGGAGGCGAAGTCTAGGCATTTTTTTGTTTTCTGGTGTTGCAAATAGATCTATAGAAGGAGTACCCCACATGGAGAAGATGCAGTGTACGACGTCGTCGTGTAGAACCCACTTGTGGTTTTCATGTATAGGTCTGCTGAGAGCGTCTGCCTGAACATTTTCCATGCCAGGGAGGTGAGTTGCTGTTATTGTTAAGTTCCTGGCCAGAAGCCAGTGCCAGATTGTTTGAGCGTCCAGAGTTAGAGTTCTGGATCTGGTGCCCCCCCCTTGCTTGTTCAAGTAATACATGGTGGCCGTATTGTCTGTTTGAAGAAGCAGGGTATTTGTGGTGAATGCAGGAAGGAAGGGTTTGAGTGCGAGATGGACTGCACATAGCTCTAGGAGATTGATGTGATACGATCTCTCCTTCCGAGACCAGAAGCCTTGAATATGTAGATGATCCATATGGGCACCCCATCCGAGTAACGATGCATCCGTGACTATCGTCTGTGTGGGAACCTGTTGGTGAAATGACATCCCTTTCAGGAGATTGCTCGCAGGACACCACCACATGAGGGATTGTATCGCATGGGGACAGAGAGTAATCCTGTCCTCCCAATTGCCCATCAGCTGATTTAATTGGTTTTCCAGGTACTCCTGCAAAGGCCTCATGTGGAGGTGAGCATTGGGAGTGAGGTAGATGCAAGACGCCATCGACCCCAGGAGAAACAAGACTATTCTTGCTGTGGACTGAGGAGCTCTCTCGAGAACTTGACATTTCCGGAGGATCGATGAACGTCGCTCCTCCGAAGGAAACACCTTTGCTTGAATGGTGTCGATGGTGGCGCTTAAGTAGCGCAACCTCTGGACAGGAGATGGAGTCGACTTGGTGAGGTTGACCTGAAGGCCCAGTCGTTGGATTAGTTGGTAGGTAGGGATGGACAAAGACAAAGACTTGATGTTTTCTTAGTAGGGCTGCCACCACCGCCATGCATTTGGAGAACGTCCTGGGTGCTGACTTGAGGCCGAAAGGTAGCACTGCATACTGGTAATGGTCTTGTCCGACAAGAAATCTTAGGAACTTCCGATGTTTTCAGCCAACGGGAATGTGGAAGTATGCATAGTGAAGATGTATGGAACAAAGCCAATCTCCATGGTGAAGCTGGGGGTAGATCTGATGCAAAGATAGCTTTCTGAATTTTTCCTTCCGAATCCATTTGTTGGCTATTCATGGATCGAGAATGGGTCTGAACTCGTGCTTGTCCTTTTTTGGCACAAAGAAGTACAGTGAGTAGATTCCTTTTCCCCGCTGATCTGTGGGAACTGGTTCTATTGCCTTCTTTTGTAATAGGATTTTGACCTCTACCTTGAGAGTGTCGAGGTGGAATCTGGAAGGCTTCGGTGGAATAGAAGGCAGAGGATTTGTGAACCTGAGACAATAGCCATTCTGCACAATATTCAAAATCCAGGCATTTGATGTTATGTGTTGCCACTCTTCCAGGTAATGCAAAATACTTCCCCTTACCGGAGTGGGTAACGGACAAGGTGAAGTAGGGATTCAGGGTTTAGATGCGGATGTTTGACATCCTCCTTGGGCGGTTTGTGGAGTGGACCGACCCCGTGTCTCTTTGCGTAGAGTTGGAAACGGTCTCTGGTGCTGTTGGTGCTGAGATCTAGGAGTCTTTGCAAGAAAAACCTGCAGTGGTAGGGACGGAAAGACTTCCGCTGCTCTCTCGGTTTTTCAATGCCTACATCCTTAAGAGTGTCTAGTTCTGCCTTCATTCTAGGCATCTCATCATCTGCGTTAGACCCAAACAGAGTAGAACCTGTAAATGGGAGGTTCTGTATTCTTTGCAGTGCTTCTGGTTTGAGAGAAGTAAGACGTAGCCACAAATGCCTTTTCAGGGCTATCCCAGGAAAATGTCCATGGGCCTCTAAAATAGAAGAAACCGCTGCTGCGCTTATAATCTGGTAGAGACCATGGCACCTTTGTTAATAATTTCAAGGAAATCTTCTTATCCTTGGGAAGGTGATCAGCAAATTGAATGACGGAGTCCCAAAGAGCGCGATCAAAGCTGTCTTAATGGAAATGGCCGATGTTGAACAAACTTTGCGGCCTGCCACATCTACCTTTTTACTCTCTTTGTCTGGTGGAGAGGAGGATGAAGGAGAAGTCTAATGTAGCTTCTTGGCAGCAAAAATAACTACCGAATCTGGTGTTGGGTCTGCCCTTAGGAATAAAGGATCCTGTTCTGGAGGGCAGTATTTCTTCTGGAGTCTAGAAGGTGCAGTTTTGGCCGTGGCTGGTGTTAAGAATAAGTCCATCACCGGTTCAAGCAGACCCGGGACCAGTGGAAGGCTGGGTCTTGCAGAAGACCGTTGGTGTAGGGTTTCAAAGATAACTGATGTTGTCGGTGTAGGTACTGTCATAGGGATGTTAAGTTTGGTAGCACCCCGGACAAGGACCTCCTGAAAAGTGTTTACGTCGTCAATCGGTGAGATTCGTGGCAAAGGAGAGTCAGACAGAGCTGGAGAATAGTCTCTGGTAGATGATGAGGAATGCCTACGATGGGAGCGAGATGTTGACCTGAGAGTCATGATGATGGAGGTGTCTAGATGTAGAGGACCGTCTAGAAGACTGATGATGCAAATGTCTTGAGGATCCTGCAGGAGTCATAAGGGCCGTTTTCGAAGGCGTTATCGGAGGAGGCGCCACAGGAGCCATTGGAGCTGGTGGAGGTGGAGAAAGCAGTGAAGGCATTGTCGTATGTGGAGGAGGAGATGGCTGAGGAGAAGATGGTAGTATCACAAGAGAGGAAGAGGATTCAATGTGGAGTAAACCCTCCTGCTCTTACTTGGAGACCTCCTCGACGTCGACAAACTCCTAAACGTCAATGTACGACCTTTTTGGCCTGGAGGCGAATTTTCTCCCTGTCATGCAGGGTGCGCCTGGAGACGTTTTTGCATATCTCACAGGCATCTGGTATATGTGAAGCTGGAAGGCAGATAATACAGACGCCGTGTGGGTCTGTTTTCGCCTTCTTTCTTCCACAGTGAGGGCACTTGTCAAAAAGTTAAAGCATTTTGGATGGAAAAAAGGCCTACATTTCTGTCAGGATTTTACAAAAAAAGTAAGAAAATACTCAAGCAAGATGAAAAATGTAAATTTAAAAGTGTAATCAAAATGATGTGATCAGAAAATATTATGAAAAACCTATAAATAGGTGGAGCTCAATGCGCTCCTAACTGTTTGTGACTTTAAAGGCTCCCTTGAGCTACTGGGCTGACGAGCTCTGGAGCAGGCACCAGCATGCCAGGGAAGAGGTACTGAAACCGGGGGATTTATGGCAGCATTCCCAGCACCCCGCAAATATGTTCTCTGCTGAAGAAGGGATTAACCCAGAAACACATGTGTCCAGAGATGCACAGTAAAGGCTGTACCTACTTAAAGGTGAAATATTTAAAAATTAATGGAGTTCGTTTTTTGAAGATACTACATCTACCATGATGCAATGGGGCAGATTAATTGCTGGGATGTCAGGCAGGTGCGCTCCTAACTGTCTGTAGGTGGAGCTCAATGCTTCAGGGTCCTGTCAGAAGGTGCTGGAAAAAAGAACTGAGGCAACTGCCTATTGCTAAGCATGATGGGATATGGGAAGACCATCTGATCTTAAAGGCACAGCTTCATTTTAATTCTGTATAATGTCAGCCTATGGGCTACACTGCCCTGCATTCCTTCATCCTTATGTAACATTGCAAAAAGGTTTGTGAAAGATTTTTCTATTAAATCTTTAGAATATCATGCATTTTAATGCATGTCTATGTTACAATACCCCTTTTTCAGCTAAGTAGGATGAAGAATTTGGCCTTTGTAGCCTCCCCTTTAGGCTGCATATTGACATTCTTACGTGACTTTGCAGGCCTTCCTGAAGAAAGGCGAACATCTACACTTAAGAAGACAATTTCAGAACAGTGCTCCGGGGTCCCCGCAAGTGGGCGGAACAATTCAGCACTTATGACTATACATGGAAATCCCCTACAAGAGAACAACTATATTTGGGGGAACCCCACTCTTGACACATGACGAGCAAGACTCCATTGTATAACTCTCACTCACAACTATCTTTAAATTATCTTCTTAGCATGTCTGCCTAAGATTTTCAAGACCTGTTTGGTGGACCGTCTGGATTGATAAGTTTCTATCAAGCATTCAGATCTGAATTGTTAGGATTCCAATGACAGGATGCTTGATCTGATGCCACAAGACTTGTTGAGATAGTGCATCGCAGTTGTGTTGTATGTCTGTACTAAAATCATGTTAGCTGTTAAGGGTGGTAACAAAACTTTCACCGTCACATGGGCTGCTTTCAACTCCAGGGCATTTATATGGTAGAGTTGTCCATCATTTGTGTTTTGCTTTGCTTTTTGCCGCCATAAGTGCGGCGGATATGCCCAGACGTGGGTCCCGGGCTCACTATGCCACTGGATTCAAGCTAGCCTGGCTGATGAAGGGTGAAACCCTGAAACCGGTGCCAGGGATGCTTGTTTCCGGTCCAGGGAGGACCTGGCCTGGCAGTTCGGGCTGGACTGTTCCCATGGGGAACAGGGTCAAGACTGATTTGCATATGGCTGGGTCTAAACTGGGGTGGCATGGTGAGAAAAAGAACGATGGATTAAACCCATATCTGTGACTGGGGGTGAATGTTTGATTGGTTCCGCATTCCGTCCATCATTTGTGTTTTGATTTGAGTTGTTATTCCTACCACAGTGCTCAAATTGTGACAGCTTGCAGATGAACTCCCGAATCGCATTAGGGAGGCATAGATTACAGTTGTCTGGGCTTGCAGGTCTTGAGGAAATGGAAATCCAATTTGGAGGTTGTTTGTCTTGCATCACCATTTGAAATAATCTTTTGCTTGCACAGTTAAAGCCAATCTATCCTCCCAGTGGTCCTTTCACTTGGACTACAGATACTCTAAGCATTCTGCAGCTTTCATAGATTCACATGCTTGAGTCATTCCTCATTGTTGAAATGGGACTCCCATGTTATAGTTAGAAAGCAGTATTGCGTCATACATTGATCAAACAGGCTGTAAAACATAACACAAAGTAACCAAGTCACGTATTGTGAAAAGATCTAAACTTCAGCCAATAAGGCTGCATCACTCTTTTAACTACCCTTGTCAGAACCTACCATACTTCAATTTTTAAGCACAGGTATTTATAATAGCATGCAACTTAGGATTGTTGTGCTCCTAATTGGAGAATGGTGGGTCACATGTGAATCTATAAAAGAGACCAATGCTCGATAACTACAGTTACAGGTATGTAACAATTTTCCTCCTCTGGCATGGGATCGTTCATAGATTAACATGCTTGAATCAGAATAGTAAGCAGTTAATACATTAGTATCATCATACATCAAAAAGTGGACAGTGGATACAAATAAAAAGGTATCTATGAGCCTCACCTCACCGGAACTGCATATAAGCCTCTTGAAAGCACTTTAACCCAAGAATGAAGACAGACCAGTTTTTGACAGATTCAACAGATACAGTAGTATCTTTTGAGGTTGCGATGAGACTGGATAAATATTTTTGCCGTGTACCATTAACAAAACTGTGTTCACTTGAACTGATAAATTATATTAGTTAAATCATCTCTGGCTTTAGCTAAGATTTGTCTACAATCCTGTGGAATATCTAAGTGTGAGAATGACGATTCTCAGATTGAAATGAATAGAAAATTAAGATTTCAATAGAGGCACAGAGGCTAATATGCATAACACTGTGCAATGCAACTCATAACATTGTGCAATGCCACTCTTGCAGCACCTTTAAAGAACATCCAAACAATAAACTAAAATCTAGAACTAGAACACTATAGTCTATAAATAGTCCCATCTCAGAACACTCTTCCTCTTTAAATGTGGCGAATCATCAATCTTCACTGTGCAAGTCCTTTTCTCCCCACTATCCGACACCATCCAAATCCCCTTCCTCCTACTCTTTCTTACTGTGCATCTAAAAATACTAAACAAATTAACAACATATACCTTTTCTATATTCTTTTCCCAAATCCTACAAAGTCTAAATTAGTAATATATCCAACACCTTCATACATTATTATTTACATTTCAACAACCAATACACTTAGGGCCTGATTCTAACTTTGGAGGACGGTGTTAAACCGTCCCAAAAGTGGCGGATATACCACCTACCGTATTACGAGTCCATTATATCCTATGGAACTCGTAATACGGTAGGTGGTATATCCGCCACTTTTGGGACGGTTTAACACCGTCCTCCAAAGTTAGAATCAGGCCCTTAATGTTTTTTAAACAAAGAATGAAGGGAAGTGGAGGGCGGGATAATGTTGGCACATGCCAAATCCATCACTTTTGGGAACCAAACTTGTAACACCCAAAATGGTGTCACCAACACTAACTAACACTTCTCCGCTCTCACTTTCAAAAGAACCCTCTGAATCATTGCGAAAGGGGGAAAACGTACACTCTCATCCCCTTCCAGACCTGCTGAAATGCGTCCACTGCAGACACCCCAAGAAATCTGGCATCCAGCTGAAATAGGTTTTCATTTGGAAAGTCAGTCTGGTTGCAAAAAGAACCACCTCCAGAGGACCTCAAATCTGTTCTATCTATTGAAAACAACAGCAATTCAACCTCAAAGCTCTGAAATCCCTAAAGTGGTGAGAGTTTCAATCTCTCCTGGCATCTGTCCTGGCAAATACTCCGCTTTCAATGTTACCTTGTGTTCTAAACAAAAATACCAAAAACTCCGTCGCCAGCTCTGACAATCTGCAAGGCCTGCTCCATCCTAATCTGTTAATATAAGCTAAATTCGAAATATTGTCCATCTTTATGAACACTGACTGCCCTCACAAAACCTCTCTCAAACTTTTCAGAGAATATAATCTAGCTGTCAACTACAGACAATTTATGTGACTCAACATCCCCTTCTCTGTCTAAACTTCACCTGGCTGTTGTTCTCCAAATTGTGCCGCCCAAACTTTCAGGCTTGCATCTGTCTCCAGAACAAAATCTGGAACACAGCCAAAAATGGAACAGCCGTTCTATGCCTCTATATTGTTTAGCCACCAATGTAATTCCTTCTTTACCTCTGTATTCAGGGATACTTTGTCTCCATACCGTAATCCTTTTCTCAAGGCATCCACTTTTATTCTCTGAAAAGCACAATAATGCAGAGGATCAGGAAATATAGAGGACAACAACAATCCCACTATCCAAGACAGGTCTATTAATGACAATGACTCCTTTCTCAACACATGTAAAATCTCTTTCCTTATCAAACTTCACCTTTTTATTCCGGATGTTGCAACATTACTTCCACTATATCAACTTGGAATCTTAAAAACTCCATCCTCTAAAAAACGATTTCTCCATGTTTAGCAAAAAATCTAAACCCTCCAACATATTCAACACCACAGCTACATCCTTCTTCAGACCTTCCAATTCCTGGGACATGATCAATATGACGTCTAAGTATACCATCATCCACACACCTCTCGCTCACAAATAGGCCATCATCTCTCTCATTATTTTCCTGAAGCACCATGTAGTGGAAGAAAGACCAAAAAGAAGACATTAAAACTGATACAGTTGCTTTCTCCATCTCCTTTGCAAATACTTCTGACTTCCCTTCTGCATGGAAATACTAAAGTATGCATCCTTTAGCCCAATTTTACTAGCCAATCGTTTCTCAACAAGTCCCTCAAACAATGGATCCCTTCCATCTCGAAATGCCTGTAAACCAAATATTTGTTCACCTCCCTGAGATTTATCAAGGGTCTCCATTCTTTGTCTTTTTTCTGCACTAAAAAGATGCTGCTCACAAAACACTTTTCTTTCTCCTCTATGTGTTTTATTGCACCTTTTTGGATCATCTCTGAATCCACTACTGACTTTTACTCTTCTGTTACCATTATCTCTCTAGGCTCTTTTGACTGACGTGGAAGATCCACAAACTCTATTACATAACCTTGCAGCTTCCAAAATCCAGGTGTCTTGTGGTATTCTTTTCTTCTCCTTTACAAAATGTCTTCAACAACCGCCTATCTTTCATAGAGAAGGACCAAAAACAATCCCCGTTCTCACCTTGTGATCTGGTGAAACTGTGGCCTTGATCACGCCCAAACTTTCTTGTTCTTCCAACTCTCCCTCTATTTGAGAAGAAACCTGAAGAGGCTTGATAGCCTCCACCATTGTACTGATTATTGTAGTGGGACCTTTGAATCCCTTGGCCAGTCGAAAGTCCCCTTCTACTGGTCCTTTCTACAATACTACCTCCAAAAACGTTCTTCATATTTACTTGCGCTTTATCTAATGCAATAAAAATGGCCTCCTACTTTCCTAGGCTTTTACCAGGGCCCTCTCCGAACAACAAACCCCTTGCATCTTCGTTAGGTTCCATCTCTGCTATGTTCCCTAACTTGGGTGTTATTTTCAACAACATGGCCTTCCGTCTCTCTGCCATGAAACCTGCATTTGCATTGCCCAAAAGACGAACAGGCCTCTGACTCCATCCTCGGAGTAACTCTAAATCCAATGGCGTCTCATTATTATGTGCCTCCTCAGACATATACAGAATCCTTCACAAAGGACCCAGTACGTTTAATACTTTACACTGGCACATCTTTAAGGAACATTCCATATCTTTCCTCAGCTCTCTGCCCAAACTAAACAAAAAACGAATCATCTCACAGTCCAGATTGGGCATATTACGTACCATTTTTTCAATGACCAACCTAGAGAACTCTGCTCTCATTATTTGTCGCACTTCCTTATCCAGAGAATTCCGAACCCATGTCTTAATAAAAAATGTACCCACATGCTCCATGGGCCACCAGTCAGCGCTTCTTGGGTGCCTCATACTATACAGAGAGAACATCTCCTCTCCTAAGGAATTCTTAAGCATTTCTGTTGCACATGCACTCTCTGTCCTGTTGAATTTGGCATTGAATTTAACATCCTATTGCAAACCAAAAACCATATTCATCAAACTCCCTACTATTCTCTGTCAGGGAAAACCTGTCTCATATCCAACTCAAATAATTCATCTTCCTATGTGCCGCTAGGGACACCCTCTCTCTGTGTGCCACTAAGGCCTCCTTTCCTCTTGATGGAGTTCAATTAATACTTTCCTCTTTCTGACATTGAAATGTCTTCCAAATGTTTTGTCTTTTTAAGTTTTTCACCTCCTTTCTCCCCTCTTTTTAATTCCTCCTCTGACAAAGAATAAAAATCCTTTCCTGACTCCAAATCCTTTCTTTTCTTACTTTCAGTAATGATGTATCTGGTAGAGACATATTCTAGTTGCAGATTACTTACCTTAGAATTTCCACAGGTGTCAGACTAGATCCGGAGAACTTTTCTTCGAGGAGTACCCTACACGTGGCGTCGGTCAACTCTATGGGTGTCGTTGGCATTGTGGTCGCCGTGATGATGTTGGGGTCGTATATAGGCGCCACCCCGGCATGCTGACGTCAGTTTCTTCTAACGACTTTCCCCGTCATCAGGGCGGAGCCATGAAGAACATTGAGAATGGTGCGCCAAAATTAGGGCCCTTAGACGGAAGTACCTGTCCCTAGAAATCAGTTCACAGTGCGGGAAGGATGGGCGGGTCAGTAAGGAATCTGCAACTAGAATATGTGTCTACCAGATATATCGTTACCGAAGGTAAGTAACTTGTACATCTGATAGAGACTTCTAGTTGCAGATTCCTTACCTTAGAATAGATACCCGAGCAATACCATCCCTGATGGTGGGCTGCGAACTAGGATCACACCAAAAAGTCCTGCAGGACTGAATGGCCAAAACAGGCATCCCTGTGGACCTGACTGTCCAGGGAGTAATGCTTGGTGAATGTATGTAAGGACACCCACGTTGCAGCTTGGCAGATATCCAGGACTGGAACTCCACGTGCTAACAGCAGTTGTTCTGGTTGAATGAGCGCGCAAACCCTCACAGGGTTGCTTTCCCGCCAAAGCGTAGCACATCTTGATGCAGAGGACTACCCATCATGAGATGGTTCTCTTCTGCACCGCCTTCCCTTTCTTCGCACTCACATATCCCACAAAGAGTTGATCATCCACCTGGAAATTTGTGGTACGATCCAGGTAGAACACCAACGCTTCTTTTGGATCCAGACGGTTGAGTCTTCCCTCCTCATTAGACGGATGTGGGGGTGCATAAAAGTAGGAAAGGTGAAAGATTGGCCTACGTGAAAGGGCGTTACCACTTTGGGAAGAAAGGAAGCCCTGGTACGAAGCTCCACTTTGTCAGGGTTCACTGCTAGGAATGGTGGCTTCGAAGAAAGAGCCTGAAGCTCACTTACTCGGCGAACAGAGGTGATGGCAATCAAGAAAGCAATTTTAAGGGTTAAGAGCCATAGAGGACAGTTGTGGGGAGGCTCGAAAGGGGCACATATGAGGTATGTGAGGACCAAGTTCAAATCCCACTGGGGCGTGATGAATCGGACAGGAGGAAACATATGAGTGAGGCCTTTAAGAAACCTCCCAACAATGGGAGATTTGAAAAAACAAAGTTGGTCTGGTAGGCTTAAGAAGGCAGAGATGGCAGACAAATACCCCTTGAGGGTGTCCAGAGCAGAGCCCTGCTGGTTAAGAGAGAGAATAAAGAGGAGAACTTCTGAGAGAGGTGCAGAGAGGGGATCAACAGATTTGTTGATACACCATGTCACAAATTTCTTCCAACGACAGGCTTCGTCTTGGTGGAGGGACGCCTGGCTGCCAAGATGACATTACAGACTTCGGGTGGAAAAGCCGTCAACTGTCGCCGCTCAATCTCCATGCAAGGAGGCGGAGACTGGACAGGTTCAGGTGGATAACCGTCCCCTGCTGCTGCAACAGAAGATCCTCCTGAATGGGCAGTCTGATCGGAGAATCAGTGGCCATGCTAAATAGCTTGGGATACCAGACTCTCCATACCCAGTCCGGAGCCACCAAGATTACTTGGGCCTGGTCTTGCTTGAGCTTCTTCAGAACTCTGGGCAGAAGTGGTATTGGCAGGAAGGCATTCAGGAGGCCCGAGTTCCACTCGTGATGAAAAGCATTGCCGAGCGAGTGCCGCCCTGGAAACTCCAACACGTAAAACAGCAAACATTGCTCATTCTCTGCAGAGGCGAACAGATGTAAACAAGGCTCTCCCCACTGCTGAATGACACCTTGCGCCACCTCCGGATAGAGACGCCATTCATGATCGACTATGCTTCGACAGCTGAGTTTGTCTGCTCTGACGTTCAGAGAGCCCGCCAGATGTTGAACCACCAGGGAAATGCCCTGGCGTTCCACCCATGTCCAGAGGCGAAGAGCCTCTTGACAAAGGGTCCACGACCCCACTCTGCCCTGCTTGTTGCAATAGCACATGGCGGTGGTGTTGTCTGTGAACACCTGCACCACTTTCCCTTTGAGAGAGGAAAGGAATGCTTTCAATGCAAGTTGGATCGCCCAGAGCTCCAAAAGGTTGATGTGGAGCCCGGACACCGCCGGAGACGAGAGGCCTTTGATTTCCGCCTCTTCCATGTGGCCGCCCCAGCCCAGGAGTGATGCATCTGCACCTACTGTGAGATCTGGTTGAGGAAGGGAGAGGGATCTGCCATAGACCCAATCTGGATTCGACAACCACCACTGCAGGTCTTTCGCAGTTCAATCCAAGATCTGAACCATGTCAGGGACAGTATCCTGATGCTGCGCCTACTGAAACTTCAGGTCCAACTGCAAAGCCTGCATATGCCATCTGGCATATTGGACCAGCAGGATGCAGGAGGCCATGAGGCACAGCAGCCTCAGAGTCATTCTCACCAAAATCCAGGAAGAGGCTGAAACATCGGTATCTTCGCCCAAGTATCCTGGACTCGCTTTTCGAGAAGATAAGCCCAAAACTGCACTGTGTCAAGAACAGCTCCGATAAAAGGGAGCGTCTGAGAGGGAGTCAGGTGTGACTTCTGCACATTTATAGTGAACCCCAGCGAATGCAGGAGGTTCCTTGTAGTCTGGAGGTGGGAGACAACTTTCAGGGGTGAGTCAGTCTTAAACAGCCAGTCCTCGAAGTAGGGGAAGACTGGAACCCCTAATCTGCACAGATGAGCTGCAACCACTACCATTTCTTTCGTGAACACCAGAGGGGCACTGGTAAGGTCAAAAGGGAGCACTGTGAACTGAAAGTACTCGCGACCTACCACGAATCGTAGGTAACGTCTGTGGCCCGGCAGCTCGGGAATATTGAAATAGGCATCCTGCAAGTCCAGCGGTACCATCCAGTCTCCAGGGTCCAGGGCAGAAAGGACCTGAGCTAGGGTTAACACCTTAAATTTCTCCTTCTTGAGGAAGCGATTGAGGGACAGGAGTTATTGGATAGGGAAAAGGCCCTTGTTCTTTTTGGGCACAGAACGTAGCGAGAATAGCAACCACGTTCTACTTCTGGCACAGGGACCCTTTCTATGGCTCCCTTGGCCAGGAGAGCCTTGACTTCTTCACTGAGAAGTGTTAAATGATCCTCCGATAGATGAACGAATGATGGTGGCATGGCTGGAGTAGGAGTCTCGAAGGGGCGGGAGTAGCCCCTTCGGATGATCTGTAAAACCCACTATGGTATTGGATTTCCAGTGGGGCAGGTGATGGCGAACACTGCCGCCAACTGATCCCAGATCTCCCAACAGACTTGGAAGGTGAAGGGGGGGTGGACTGGGTGGTCCGCTGACTCCCTGATCCACGAGCTCAGTGGATTCCATGTAACGTCCGTGCAGGGGCTCGCGCGGGTCCTGGCCCGGTAGAAATGGACGTGGTTTGGTGCCCCTTCCGTAGCCACAAAAGGAGTGAGAGGCGGACTGAGGGGGCAGAGGAGTGGCTGCGAGGCCAAGGGACCGAGCCGTAGCTCAGGAATCCTTAAAGCACTTGAGTGCTGAGTCCGCCTTGTCTCCGAAGAGACAAGTGCCATCAAAGGGCATGTCCATCAAAGATTGCTGGACATCCCCCGAAAAGCCAGATATCCTCAACCAGACGTGGCATCTCAATGCCACCGTCAATGCAACCGATCTGTCCAGTCGGCCATATCCAGTTCACAACTATCATGAACCTGGCTGCATCTCTTCCATCTGTCATGGCTTGGCAGAGAACGTTCCGGGCCTCTTCCAGAACTTAAGGCAGCATTTGCGCGACCGTATCCCATAGAGTATGGGAATAGCGGCCCAAAAGGCATGCGGTGTTCACGGACCGCAGCACTAGACTGGCAGAAGAAAACATCTTCTTCCATAAATTGTCCAGTATTTTTGATTCCCTATCCAGGGGAGCGGTAGAGAATGCGCCAGAGGATGATGAACCCTGGAAAACAAGGCTCTCAGGCGTAAGGTGCCGGAATAAGGAATTTTGGGTCAGTCCATGAAGGCCGATGTTGGCGGGCAACCGTCCTATTCACAGGAGCCCCTGTGCTGGGTTTGGACCAGGTACCCAGTAGGGCGTCCGTAAGTGCATTGTTGAAGGGAAGAAGGGGTTCCGAGTTGGCATCCCCAGGCTGAAGCACTTCGATCATGAGGCACACAGAAGGAAGCTCGAGGTTCAAAACCTCAGCAGCAACGTGTGGTTTGAGTACGGCGTGTTAGACAGTTTTTGAGCAGTGACACCTCACACTGTCGCAATATGATTATGAGCTGGCATAATATGCTGTAGGCAAGAGTGTGGAGTGAGGAGTTTATAACCTGCTAATAGGTTATAATTTTTTACTTCATGGAACTGAGAAAATTACTGAAGTCTGATGGTGTTTTTACACTGCGCCTTTCTTTCATGTCTGGGCTGTATCGCCAGGGAGTTATTTATGGTACAATTTACATTTTTTGTTGTATGTCCCTTAGTGAAATAATTTGAGTAGTAGAGGTTTCACAGTGGATTGAATTAATAGTCATAGATAGAAATGCTATATATATATATATATATATATATATATATATATATATATATATATATATATATATATATTTATATATATATATATATATATATATATATACACACACACACCCACACACACACACAAAATGAGGGAACCCCACGCACTACAGTTGTGCAATTTCAGACAAATTATTTATTTAATGACAACATTGTTTTTCTACAATGCAATTCACAGGTGTGGGAACTTGTCAATAAAGCAACAGTTTTTTTGCATTATTGACGGTGTTCCATTCCCATGCTGCAATGAACGGGGGGACCTGAGGAGTTAGTGGGGCACCTCCTAATGACACACCCACACACACACACATGCACACACCTACCCCCTCTCCCCGGAAAGGATATGAATGAACATCGATGTTTGCCTTATGAACTCCTTATGTGGTGCATACTTTTTTTCCATAAAGTAATGTCTTGACTGATTTTTAAAAATACAATACAAGAAGTCTGGGTATACAGCAGATTATGATGTCATGTCAATTTAGATTCAATGAGCTTTCTGTTTTGCTAGAAACGTCAATGTGGCTATTTCATTGGAAAGACTCAGGCACTCATTATGACATTGGCGGTAAGTGCCACTTACCGTCATGCTGACTGCCCCCAACATACCGCAACTGCGGCGGTATACCGCAACGCGTATTATGACCCACACATAGAAATCCGCCACTATACAGACACATACACAAGTC
This sequence comes from Pleurodeles waltl, assembly GCF_031143425.1. Lineage (NCBI taxonomy): Eukaryota > Metazoa > Chordata > Amphibia > Caudata > Salamandridae > Pleurodeles > Pleurodeles waltl. The sequence goes on from NC_090451.1 coordinate 693,446,134, forward strand.
CGCCAGCCCAAAGGTCAGTGATAAAATGGCGGTAGCAAAACCCACACCATTACGCCAACAGAACTACGCCCACAGCATTATGACCCACGAATCACCGCAGCAGACATTCAACTGCAGTAAACCATTGGTGGTACATACCACCACGCTCAAAATACACACACACTAACAAAACAACACCACATTGGACAATTCAAACTACACACACCTGACTCACATACATGTACCACACCCACACACCCACACCACTATAAAACACACACACACATTACCCACAACCCTTTACCACTACAAACAAGTTACAACTGAGAGAGAGACACGCCAGGAGCACCCACTGAATCAGAGCCACTGAACACCATCACCCATACACCATCCACGCACCTCACAGCACACACCCCAACATATCACCCCATACACCCTCACACACACCACTCACACAACACCCCTGGCACCACAAAGACACCCCAGGTTTTCAGAGGAGGAGCTAAGGGTCATGGTGGAGGAAATCATCAGGGTAGAGCCACAGCTATTCAGATCACAGGTGCAGCAGACGTCCATTGCTAGGAAGATGGAGCAATGGAGGAGAGTCGTGGACAGGGTCAACGACGTGGGACAGCCCCCCAGAACAAGGGATGACATCAGGAATAGGTGGAATGACCTATGGGGGAAGGTGCGTTCCACAGCAGCAAGACACCAGATAGCAGTACAGAGGACTGCCGGTGGACCCTCACCTCCGCCCCCACAACTAACAACGTGGGAGGAGCAAGTCTTGGCGATCATGCATCCTGATGGCCTGGCAGGAATAGCAGGAGGACTGGACTCTGGTTAAGACAAATCTTAACTACTTTCACCCCCCTAGCTGCATGCCATCACATACCCCCACCCCTACCCTCACCCCCATCACCCCACCACCTCACATATACCCCACCATCACAACCCACCCATCCCGATACCAAGCCCTGCATGCAACACCAATGCATGGACACCACTCACAGACCTGCATGGAGACCCATCACCACAGCATGCACACTAGTGACAATCACTTAGCCAACCAAATCAAACTCACACAAGCCAAAGCTTCCTTGGTGATAACAACCATAGAGGGGAACATACCCATGCACAAGATGTCACACGCAGTAACAATAACACCACATTTACATCCACAAAGGACCCCAACACAACATCACTGGAGAGGAGATGCCAGCAACAACCAGTCCCCCCCGAAGAGGCCCACAGTGATGACAGCAGCTCTGCACGCCTGGATCAGGATGACCAACCTGGCCCATCAGGTACCTCCAGACAGTCAGTGACCAAGGCACAGTCCCATACCACCACAGAGCCTCCCCCTCAGGAAACACCACCACAGTACCCACCCAGCGGGCCCATACCTCTGTCCCCAGAACACATCAATCAGCAGTGTGTCCACCACTACAGGGACCCTAGGCAACCCCACAAACACAGTACGATCAGGGACCTGGGGTCAGTGGCAGTGGGCACACGGTTCAGGAGACAGAAGCACCGGACAACTGGGAAGCTGGAAGGACTACTGTGCGACAGGGGGAGGACAGGCCCGGGGAACCGACTCTCCACGAGGCACTCACCAACATCCTGGGAGCATACCACCATTCCCAGGAGACCATAGGCCAGATACTGGCCAAGTTGCAGGATACCCAGCGGCTGCAGGAGGGACAATACCTGGGGATCAGGGAGTACCTGAGGGACATCCACACCACCCTGGTCACCATTGCAGGGGTGCTGGCAGACATGGCCAACACCATGAGGGATGCAGTGGCACACCAACGGGCCCCTGACACTAGCCACACCAATGAACAGCCCTGCACTGACGCTAGTGGACAGGAGGCCCCACCACAGGAACAACAGGCCACCAGCACCCCTCACCCTGCAGATGGAAAACCACCACGCAAAAGGGCCCCGCGATCCAGACAGAAGCCAGAGAACATTGCCAAGACCCCGCCAGGAAATAAAACTCCCCTGAATGTCACCCTAGTGTCCCACTCTGTCACCCTGCCCACCTTGAACTGCCATTGCCCCACTCCATATACCCCCTTGGACAATGCACCAGTGATACTAGTAGACTGGACTCTATCCTGACATTCCTCCACCATCAACCCAGCCCACTGCAATACCCCCTACACTTACTAGCACCTAAATAAACACCCTTAGAATTAATACAAGTATGGAGTCTGTCAACTGATTGAAATATGTATTCGTTTAACAAGCTGTTAACATAGCAATTCAAATGTACTGTTATAGATACATAGGTATGACCTGTAGTAGGCAGCAGTAAACACACCAGGAGCCAGAGTGGGGCACAGATATCTGAAAATAGATATGCCAAAGGTTACAGTAAGTGGCCATAGAAATAGAAAGATCAGGCTGCCATGTACAATGTCCAACACAAAACTGCAATGGAAGGTGAAGTTACAGTGTCTTACCTGTGTGTCACTGGAAGTACTGTTGAATTATGGTTGATCTATTGTCCACATCCTCTTCCTCTGCCTCCTCTTTGTCAATGTCCACAGGCTCCACCGCTGCCACACGTCCATCTCCAGCCTCATCCTCCTGCAGAAAAGACACCTGGCATCTCAAGGCCAGGTTGTGCAACATGCAACGATGATCTGGCACACCTTCTTCGGTGAGTAGAACAGGGACCCTTCTGTCAGATGGAGGCACCGGAACCTGGCCTTCAGGATGCAAAGGTGCGCTCAATGATCCTCCTTGTTCGCCCATGTGCTTCATTGTAACGTTCCTCTGCCCTTGTCCTGGCAGTCCTCATTGGGGTCAGTAGCCATGAGAGGTTGGGGTAACCAGAGTCACCTGTAAATATCGAGGGGTACCTGTTAGCCAGACACTCACCCTTAGGGCCAACCCCACACCCATATACCAACAGACACTGGGTGGGGACCATGGGCTCACCTATTAGCCACACCCTGTGCCTCTGCAGTTGAGACATCACATATGGAATGCTGCTATTCCTCAAAATAAAGGCATCATGCACAGACCCAGGATACTTTGCATTGACATGGGAGATGCATTGGTCCGCCAGGCACACTATCTGAACATTCAGAGAGTTACAACTCTTTCGATTTCTGTACACCTGTTCATTTCTCTGGGGGAGGGGGCAAAGGCAATATGTGTACCATCAATAACACCAATTTTGTTGGGGATATGTCCCATTGCATAGAAATCAGCCTTCACTGTGGCCAAATCCTCCACCTGGGGAAAAACGATGTAGCTGCGCATGTGTTTCATCAGTGCAGACAACACTCTGGTCAGCATGTTTGAGAACATAGACTGTGACATCCCTGCTGCATGGCCAGTGTCGCTTGGAAGGACCCACTTGCCAAGAAATGGAGCACTGACAGGACCTGCACAAGAGGTGGGATACCAGTGGGGTGGCGGATAGCTGAAATCAGGTCTGGCTCCAATTGGGCATACAGCTCATGGATTGTGGCCCTATCAAGTCTGTAGGTTAGGATAATGAGCCTGTCCTCCATTGTCACCAGGTCCACCAGGGGTCTGTACACGGGGTATGTCTCCATCTCCTTTTCATCCTCAGCGGTTCAACTCTAGGGTGAAAAACGGTTAGCAGATGGTCATATTCAAACATATCTTCAGATTAATATGCCTTGCATTTTTTTTTACAGAAACAGTATGTGAACGTGTAGGTTGGCTGATGTGCCCATATCTGCTGTGAAGCAGTTAGGTGTCATGGCCTGTTACCCCCTGAAATGGCGGCTGCCTGACCTGTGAGGAGGGACAAGTGGAAATGAGGTAATTCCACTGACGTAGTGCGCCGTTGCGGGAGGCGGTCAACGACCGCCGTGCAACACATCATTGGTTATCATTGGGGTCTAAGAGTTCCGGGAGCCAATGGTGATGTATGCCGGCGTAACGGTACGCACTGCCGCAGACGTGACTGCCATTTTCTATCTGTTCACTCTCTTGCTACCTGACCTTCAACAGGAGAGGACCTACACTGCAAGTGCTGCTGTGACCTGTGTCTGGAAACAACCATGGCTCGAGTGTCGGAAAGGGCCCCTGCCTTCACTTCCAAAGAGTTGGAGAGACTAGTGGATGGGGCTCTACCCCAGTACCCTTTACTTTATGGTCCTCCAGAAAAACAGGTGAGTACACTGTGAACATGATGCATAGGGCATGAATGTATAGAGTGCTATGTGTGGAAGCCTCGTTGGGGGGGCAGGGGGCTGAGGGGTCCTGGCCAGAGGGCTGCATGTTTGTTGGACAATGTATATGCGTAAGGGGTTGGGAGGTATATGGTGGGCCATGAGTGTAACAGTCCGGACGGTATGACTAATACCTTTTCTTATGTATCTTTTTTCTGCAGGTCAGCGCCCATCAGAAAAAGGGTATTTGGTGTGCCATCGCCAAGGAGGTGCGGACCCTGGGGGTCTTTGACAGGTGGAGCACCCACTGTCGCAAACGGTGGGAGGGCCTGTGCCGCTGGGCAAGGAAGATGGCAGAGGCCCAGCTGGGGATGGCCTCCCAATGAGGAAGGGGTGCCCGTCGTACCCTGACCCCCCTAATGTTCTGCATCCTGGCGGTGACTTCTCCGGAGTTGGATGGACGCTTGAAGGCATCACAGCAGCCACAAGGGGGTGAGTACAGATTCAGAATCATGAAGGTGCGCGTGATGAGGTGTAACCTGGGTGGGGGATGTGGGTTCCCCTAGGCCAGAACGAACATGGCAGGGTAGGTTCCATGATGGGCAGGCTCAGATGCACTCCAGCCCCATTAATGCTAGTGGGCATCTACTACTGGGCAGGGTCCTGTGGGTTTCAGGTGTGCAGCTAATGGCGTTAGGCATTGTACCCCATGGCCTGGTGACTAACAATGTAACTGGTATTGCATGGCCTAGTGCATAGGGCCATTTCCTGTGAGTTGTGTATGCCAACAGTGGTGTTGTTGCTGGCATTGACCAGGTGTATCCTCTGTCTCTTCCTCACCCTTTATGTTTTGTCACCCTGTCCTTGTGTGCATTAGCATCGCCTGGTGGAAGAGCTAAGGCACTGGCGACAGAGGGAGCTGCATCCCACATGGGCCTGGAGGCTGAATCCACCGATTGTGAGGGCACCAGTGGGACGGAGGGCGAGGGGAGCACCACGACGGAGACAGGAGGGGACAGTTCGGACAGCGACACCTCCTCTGATGGAAGCTCCCTGGTGGTGCCGGACACCTCTGTGCCCACCCCAACTACAGGTACAGCCGCCAGCCCCGTACCAGCACTGCCCTCCCAGGAGACCCTCAGCGAGTTTCCCGTGCCCGCTCACCCAGGAGGGTGGGCATCTCCTTCGCCCCAGGCACCTTAGGCCCTGCCCCAGTCAGCCCTGCTGCCCTCAGTGAGGAGGCTGTTGACCTCCTGAGATCCCTCTCTGTTGGGCAATCAACCTTACTGAATACCATCCAGGATCTAGCAGGGCATTTGTATCAAACAAATGCATTCCTGGAGGGCATTCACTCTGGCATGGCGGCCCAACATAGATCATTCCAGGCTCTGGCCAACTCACTGATGGCAGCCATTGTCCCTGTCTCTAGCCTCCCACCTCCAACTCCCTCTACCCAGTCCCATTCCCCTCAACCCCAGCCTATCCCAAGCACACCTTCAGACCAGCATGAGCCCAAATCAACACACAGAAGTGGCTCAGGCAAACACAAGCACCACACATCATCCCACAGGTACTCACACAAACACCATCCAGATGCAGACACACCAACATCCACTGCCTCCATTGTGTCCCCCTCCTCATCCACCTCCCTCCCAGTAGCGTCTCCACTCACACCTGCATGCACTACATCCTCATCCACTACCTCCATCACCATCACGCCTATCACTACACGACCCTCACTGACAGTCATCACCCCCACTTACATGCACACAACCCCTGTGTCCTCTCCCACTGTGTCTGTGCCCCCTCCTCCCAAAGTACACAAACGCAAGCACTCAGACACCCAACAGCCATCCACCTCACAACAGCATCCAGCCCATGCTCCTGCACTCAAACACAGCAGACAGACACCTCCTACAACCACTCCCTCTTCTTCCACTCCTAAACCTTCACCCTCTTCCAGCCCCAGTGTCCCTAAAAGGCTTTTCCTCTCCACCCTTGACTTATTTCCTGGCCTCCCCCGCCACCCCCGTTCTTCACTTCGGGCCATGGTGGGCAGAACCCAGGCCAGCACCTCAGCCACCCAGTCCACGGCCACTGTAGTTTCAGCAGCTACCTCATGTGTGAGACGCTCCAAGGAGGCACCCATCAGCACTGCCAGTGTGCCTGCACCACCTGCCAAGGGCAAGAAGGGACCGACAGCTAGCAAGGGCAGGAAGGGAACACCAGCCAGCAAGGGGAAGGAGGCGCCACCAGCCAGCAAGGGGAAGGAGGCATCACCAGCCAGCAAGGGGAAGGAGGCACCACCAGCCTGCAACGACAGGAAGGGAACACCAGCTGGCAGAAGCAAGGAGGCACCACCATCTGTCAAGGGCAGGAAGGGGACAACAGATGCCAAGGCCAATGTAAAAGGAACAGACGCCGCAGGCAGGATGGATCTGGTGATTATCAGGCACTCATCCAACTAGTCACTAACAATTAGTAAGTTTCACAGTAAATAATCAATATTTCATCACTTAATACCATATTTATTATAATTTTTTCTCAGTCCATGTATATGCCCAAGTGGCATCCACTACAATCCTTTGGGTTCATAAAGAGTCCAACAAAATTCCATTAGTTACTCATCCAAATCCAAGTCATATTGACTCCACATTAAATCTCCACCATAATAACAATCTGATATTGCTCAATCCAGCCAACACGTGTTTCGTCAGGGATATCTCCCACTAGACTTCATCAGGGCTGTGATGATATATAACAAAAGATTGTTTACTACAACGTAAAACTTTGGTTCTGTTTCTGGTATAACTAACCATGCGGTGTTAAGTGGGTAATAATATGATGAAATAGGAGTTATAGTAAATAGGTTTTTTATATGTACTATTCCATCCATGCGTGCTTTAAAGTAAATTGTAAAAAACTATGTGAAATGAAGTGATTAAGTGCCCAACGTCTTCCATACATTAGATGTAAATTGTGCTAATAACCATGCTAATATTCCCTCTCTTAGCAAAACAGTGCAGATCCTGTATACATGCATGCCCATGTGAATAGTGCCCAATTGATTAAATAGACTAACCTGCATTCATCAAATGAATGCTTGTTTCCAAGTATAGCTCCTCTGATTGTCATAAGTTACTAGTTAATAATTAGTTGGCCCATAGTGTACACCACTGTTTGTAATCCATCTGTCTAAAGTATCAGAAAGGTTAGATTCACTTGTCATGTGGGTTGTTTCTATTTTCTCAAAAGCCTAACTAACTAATGATAAGTCAAACTAGACAAATAAAAAATTATTCACTTGTCTATAATCAGACTAGTCATAACACCATATGTGTGTGTACTGGATTCGCTACAACTATCAAAGCCGGGGTATGTAGTCATATTACCCCTATGTAAGGTTAATAATGGTTACCACAGACTGTATTGCCATTCTTTTTAATGCTACTCTCTTAATCCTTGATTCATTTCCTAACCGATATTGGCGCTGTTACGGTTATTAGAGCTGCTTTACGTATCCACTAACAAGTAAGCGGTCTTTTAAACTGCTCAGTGTAATTATAAATCCTTTCTAGTCTAAACTGCTAAGGTTATTTTTATGCTCATATCAAGCCACTCCCGCCTACCTTTGTATGACCGCTATCCTGTTTTCTCTTTTTGGTGCTGTCCGATGCGAGTACGCTCATCAACTGGGCGCATTAAGCACCTGAAGTTAAATACCCGCATCACCGCGTAGCGCGCAGGTTTCGGTGTCCCGTTTAGCTGTGTCCTACTTTAGTCTCTCTGTCTGTTTCTCCTGCACAGAAACAGACAGAGGACTAAATCGTCATGTCTACTCTATATGTATTTAGTCTGCTTAACTCGCTTATATATAAATGCTGTAACTTACTGCCTCAAATATCTTCCTATATCTGCAATACTATTGCTTAAATGAGGTAACTAACAGTCTTGAGTAATTTTGCGACATAGACACTGGGCGTGACATTAACACACCATTAGAATTCCTACTCTGATACCTGTGTGATAATCCATTTGCAATTCCTAATCATATATCAAGAAAATTAATTTAACATAATAATTAAGTATATAAATATTACCAATGAAACAATGGTAGACCAGCTGAAAATTCTTCAACCGGTCTGTCAATATTTATATCATTATTATATACCTATGGTTCCATTAACTCATATCTGGTAAAATTTTGATTGTCCTCATTTTCAATATTGGTTATGTGTATGTATACATCGTGAGCTTCAAGGTTTGTAAACGTATAATAATCAAAAATAACGTGTGCTCGCTTGCTACTTAACAGAGTTATCTAGAGATCCTGATTCATGTTCCTAGAAATTATTCCAACTCATGGTCTGTATTCAAACCCACCTCCACCGCCTGTAATTTCATAATCCATAATGATTCCCTACGTCTCAGCTGAAGTTCCCTATTACCACCCCTGGGGTCCATAGGAATATGTTCTAAACCAAAGAATTTGATTTTTGCTTGCGTATTCTGATTAGTGCAAGACAATACATGTTGTACTATTGGATACCTCTCTTCCATTTGTTTTAACGCCGTCAAATGTTCACCAGTCCTTACTCTCAATGGGTGTATTGTGCTGCCCACATATATACGTTCACATTTGCATTTAATAATATAAATAACATATTTTGTGTCACAAGTCATGCATGATCCTAATCGATAAACATTTCCACCCCAGTCAATATATTCCGTTATGCCATGACAAGCCCATTAGCAAACACCACAATGTCCACAATTGTAGAAACCTAAGTTCTTTGCTGTGAGCCAGTTTTCTTTGTTTTTGGGTCTTGGGTAGGTCCGACACAATAGATTCTTCAAGGATCTTCCTCTTCTATATGTAAATAACAGACTTGATGATGTGAGATTGTTCAACATGTTGTCCTGTTTCAGAATATTCCAATGTCGTTTCATCATCTTTTTCATGATAAATGCACTCTCATTGAAGTCTGTAATCAATCGTAACTTGTTGGTATCTTCCTCCCGAGATCGATCTGGTGCCTGGGGCTGGAGCAGCATCTGAGCAAACAACACCAGCCATGGCACTTCAGCCATCCGAGGCTGCAGGGGAAGGGCTGGGGCCTCCCCCACCACTGGCAGCACCGCCACCTGCACAGCCACCAGCACCGCCACCTGAATCGCCAGCAGCACCACTGCCAGCACCAGCAGCACCAGTGGGCAGCCCTCCGAGGCTGCAGGGGAAGGGATGGAGCCTCCCCCCACCACTGTCAGCACCGCCACCAGCACCGCCGCCAGCACCGCCACCTGCACCGCCACCTGCACCGCCAGCAGCACCACTGCCAGCAGCAGCAGCCCCAGTGGGCAGCGTCCAAGGCTGCAGGGAGAGGGGTGGAGCCTCCCCCCACCACTGGCAGCACCACCACCTGCACAGCCGCCAGCACCGCCACCTGCACCACCAGCAGCACCAGCCCCAGTGAGCAACCGTCCGAGGCTGCAGGGGAAGGGCTGGAGCCTCCCCCCACCACTGGCAGCACCACCGCCAGCCCCGCAACTGCCATCCACTGAGCAGCCGTCACCGCCGGCGAGCAGTGTGTAGTCATGGCTACATGGGCTGTAGTTCGTCCTGGCCCCTGCAACACCTGTAGGTGTGACACCCAGGTGAGAGACTGTGACCCTGCACCATCCAGGATCAGCATCACTGGGCACAAGGCCCCCTCCAGAACCAGTGAAAGAAGGCATCCACTCACCCCCTCCTTGCCAGAATGAAGCACACTGGGCAAAAGGCCCCCTCCAGAACCAGTTGAAGAAGGCATCCACTCACCCCCTCCTTGCCAGGATAAAGCACACTGGGCACAAGGTCCCCTCCAGAACCAGTGGGCAAACCACCCACTTGAGAGACGGTGGCTTTGCACTCCCCAGGACCAAGCAGTGGACAAACCACCCACTAGAGAAACTGTGGCCTTGCACTCCCCAGGACCAAGCAGTGGGAAAACCACCCACTTGAGAGACTGTGGTCTTGCACTCACCAGGACCAAACAGTGGGCAGACAACCACTTGAGAGACTGTGGCCTTGCACTCCCCAGGACCAAGCAGTGGGCAAACCACCCACTAGAGAGACTGTGGCCTTGCACTCCCCAGGACCAAGCAGTGGGCAAACCACCCACTAGAGAGACTGTGGCTTTGCACTCCCCAGGACCAAGCAGATGGCTGAGGTGCCTGTGTGTTTTTGACCTGATGCCCCTGGAGTGTTCTCTCCGTATTGAGGCAGGAGTCAAGTGTGGCCTTGGCCTATGTGCTGTGGCCCTGTGGGCCACGGACTTTTTGTAGTGGGCATTGTCCCTCCATTTGTATATATTGTACATACTGTTTTGTGCTTTAAGGACATATTTATCTAAATGTTTAGTATTACACCCACTTTAATCAATTCCTTCTGTCCTTGCGTTATTCCTTAGGGTTATGGGGTGTATATGTAATGTTGTTGCATCTGTTTGTGTGTATAGTGTTGGGGGTGGGGATGTTTGCGTGTTGCGTGTGTGTGTCACTCTCTTTTAACTCCCCTTTCCCTTATGTGCTAGTGCGGTTCTCACCGTGGTCGTCTTCACCGCTGTTCGTGTTCCTGGTGTAGGAGGAGGTAGACCAGCATTGGAAATAAGTGCAGTTCGGGCTCCATGGCATTGTGGTTCTTCCTTGAGTGTCAAGAGGTGAGTCGTTACCCTTCGGTGTACTGTTTCTGCCGTGCTTTTGATGGCGTTGGTAACGCCCCAGAAAAGGTGGAGGATTGGTGTGTCATAATACAGTGGGCGGTACATTGTCTTCCACCTGTCTGTTGGCGGTTACCGCTGCGGTGCTTGTTGCTACCGCCGTGGCAGTCGGAGTGTTAAAGTTGCTGTCTGTGTTAGTGGTTTCCGCCGTGGTCAAAATTAAATTTTTCTGACCGCCGGCCTGTTGGCGGTATTACCGCCTCTTTATCACAGACCGGCAGGGTTGTAATGAGGGCCTCAATGTTTTGTTGCTTTAGATGGATTACCAATTATGTGAAAATACAAGCTCAGAATAGTCCAGCAGCCCAGTTTCCTTTTCAGTGAGTGACTGTTTCACAAATGATCTGTGGTTAGTCTATGCTTTTCCTCACTATGAATAGTACAGTAGTCTCTGAATGAGGAATTTGGGAAATGTGTTTTTGATTAATAGGGTATGTCTAAGAACCATCTTGAAATTGCCTTATCACTCTGTCACTGGTGCTTTTCACAAGAAAAGTATACTCTAATACTTAGAGCTATATACAATTGTACCTAGCAGTCTCTATCTCACTCTAAAGAAATTGTTTTCCAAAATGTATTTCTTTTTCTCTAAAAAGTTAGGTGAAATAGTTGTGTTTACTTCACTGCTTTTTCTAACTTTTTCTATCACCATGTCTTCTATTGAGACTACCCCCCGGGATGTCAAGACAACCTATAAGAATCTTAATTTCAAAAGTCTGAGGGGACTCTGCTTAGAAAGAAGCTTAGGGATTGGGAAGAACCCCAATAAGGATTCCATCTTGAATCTCCTCTTGCAAGATGACCAGGAGCATCCTGAAGGTCGTGTACAACCAGAAGGGGAGTTAGAGGGGGAAACCTGACCAGCTACATTCAGGAGAGGGTCCTGAAGAGGCAGGGGAGGGTCCTTCCACAGATCTTTTTTTCTTAACAAACCACAAAGTGTTACTGGTAGTGTGAAGGGGTCACACACAAGTGGGACACCCTTCACACCTAGAGGCCAGGTCACTAGGGTTACACAAGTGAGGGAAAGATTAACATCTTCCCACTCCCATGTCACTTCTGTGTCAGACACATGCAACCCTGAGGACCAGTCCCTAGATAGGGAAGTCAGAAAGCTGAGGTTGGGAAGAGGCCAGACTGAGGCTACAGCAGCAACAGTTGGCCTTAGATAGGGAATCCCTAGCTGTGGAAAGGGAAAGACAGGGGTTGGGGGTTAGTTCCCCATTGTAGCAGCAGCAACAGCAGTTTAGAAGTTTCAATGTCAAAGAACATACATTTGATTCTATAAACCTGCATAAGATTGTTCCTCCTTACAAGAGGGGGGGTGATATCTACAAGTGGTCTGCTGCACTTGAGAGGGCCTGTAAAGTTCAGAGGGTCCCTCAGGTACAGTGGACTGCTACTCTGTGGTTGTCCTTCTCTGGCAAGGGGAGAGATAGACTTCTTACTGTCAGAGAAGATGATTCAGATAATTACAATGTTCTGAAGACTGCACTCTTGGATGGATTTGGCTTAACCACTGAACAATATAGGATTAAGTTCAGAGAAACCAGAAAGGAGTCTTCACAAGATTGGAGAGATTTTGTGGACCGTTCAGTGAAGGCCTTAGAAGGCTGATTGCATGGCAGCAAGGTATCTGATTATGAACGTTTATATAATCTAATCTTGAAAGAGCATATTCTTTACAATTGTGGGTCTGATTTGTTACACCAGTATCTTGTGGACTCAGATCTGACTTCTCCCCAAGAATTGGGAAAGAAGCCAGACACATGGGTCAGGACAAGGGTGAGCAGAAAAGCTCATACAGGGGGCGACGAGGACAAGAAGAAGAAGGATGGTAAGTCACATGACAAGGGTGGGGATAAAGATTAACAAGTCAGAGTCTTTATCAGGCCCACAAAAATCCTCTAGGGGTGGTAGGCCCAAGTCCTCTTCTAACCATCAGAAAAAGCCTTGGTGTTATTTGTGTAAAATCAAATGTCAAAGGGCAAGTGATCCCACTTGTCCCAAGAGAAACACCACCACAACCCCCACTGATTCCACTAGTGTCCCTAGTAATAGCAGTGGTGGTCGGAAATACTCTACAAATAGCCAGAAAAAGGGTGTAGCTGGGCTCAATGTAGTGGGGGTTGGTCTAGTTAGGGAGACCACTGAGGCTTGTTTAGTCTCTGATGGTGGCACTGATATTGCCACCTTAGTTGCTTGTCCCTTTAATATGGATAAGTACAAGCAACTACCCCTAATAAATGGTGTTTAGGTTGAGGCCTTCAGAGACACAGGTGCCAGTGTCACTGTGGTGTTGGAAAAACTGGTTCCCCTGAACAACACCTACTTGGTCATCAGTACCAAATTACTGAAGCCCATAACAACACTGTTAGCCACCCCATGGCTGTTGTGAATCTCAACTTAGGGGGTTACTGGTCAACAAAGGTTGTGATATCCACTGACTTACTTGTAGAGTGTCTATTGGGTAATGATTTGGAAACTTCAGCTTGGGCTGAAGGGGAGTTGGAGGCCCACGCAGCCATTCTGGGCATTCCAAGTCACATCTTTGCTCTTACCAGGGCTCAGGCCAAGAAGCAAAGAGGACAGGGAAACTTGGATCCTGGAACAATGGACCAAGTGCTCCCAAACAACAGGGATAGAAAGTGCAAACCCTTGTCCACTATCCCTCCCTCTCCAGAAGATTCCCCTTTTGATGAGGAGTCAACTCCTTGCGCAGAACCTACACCAGAGGAGCTTCAGGCTGACACAGCTGAGCTCTTGGGTGCAGGGGGGCCTACCAGGGAGGAACTGAGAGTGGAATAGCAGACCTGTCCCACACTAAAAGGTCTAAGACAGCAAGCTGTCAAGCAGAAAGCTGGGGATATCAGTGCCTCACATAGAGTTTATTGGGAGAACAATCTCCTTTATACTGAGGCAAGGGATCTAAAACCTGGTGCTACCAGGAGACTGGTCATTCCCTTGCAGTATAGGAAATTCCTCCTAACTCTTGCACATGACATTCCCCTGGCTGGACATCTGGGGCAAAGTAAGACCTGGGATAGACTTTTCCCTCACTTTCACTGGCCTCACATGTTGGAGGAAACAAAAGAGTTCTGTTGCTCTTGTGTCACTTGCCAGGACAGTGGCAAAACTAGTGGTACCCCAAAGCCCCCCTTAATCCCACTGTCTGTGGTTGGGGTGCTCTTTGAAAGGGTAGAGGTTGATATTGGTGGCCCCCTTGACCCTCCAAGTGCTTCTGGAATCAGATTCATCTTAGTGGTAGTGGACCATGCCTCAAGATACCCAGAAGCAATCCCATTAAGGACCACTACAGCTCCTGCAGTGGCAAAGGCCCTCCTGGGAATATTGTCCAGGCTGGGCTTTCCTAAATTGGTAATATCAGACTGGGGTATTAACTTCATGTCTGCAAACTTAAAAGCAATGTGGAAGGAATGCGGTGCAACCTATAAATTCACCACACCCTATCATCCACAAACAAATTGACTGATTGAGAGATTTAACAAAACTGTCAAAGGCATGATCATGGGACTCTCTGAAAAACTCAGGAGGAGATGGGATGTCCTCTTCCATGCCTCCTTTTTGCCTACAGGGAGGTACCCCAAAAGGATTGGGCTACAGTCCCTTTGAACTCCTATTTGGTCACCCTGTTAGTGGTCCACTTGCACTTGTCAAAGAGGGGTGGGAACAACCCTTGAAGCCCCCTAAACAAGACATTGTGGATTATGTGCTTGGCCTAAGAATGAAACAGGCCACTAAAACCTGAAGGTCAGCCAAGAGCTTCAAAAACAACGGCATGACCAGAAAACTATCCTGAGTACCACCCACAGCAGAAGATGTGGGTATTGGGGCCTGTGGCACCAAGAGCACCCCAAGGCAAATGGAGTGGACCACATGTAATTGTGGGAAAAAAAGGGTGAGGTCACCGATTTGGTAGACCTTGGCACTCCCAGGAGTCCTCTCAAGGTACTTCATGTCAACAGCCTTAAACCCTATTATGATAGGGAAGATCTGACCCTACTCATGGCCACTGATGAGGGACAGAAAGAAGAGAGTGACCCTCTCCCTGACCTCTTCTCCAACACTGCAGCTGATGGCTCAATGGAGGGGTTGTCCTTGCAGACTGCCATACTGCAGAGCAAAAGGCGGACTGCAAGAACCTCCTAGGCCAATTTTCTGACCTCTTTTCACTCCCACCTGGCCATACTACTTGGTGTGAACATACAATTGATACTGGAGACAGTTTCCCTTTCAAAAGTAAAATTTATAGACAGCCTGGCTCTGTCAGAGACTGTATTAAATCTGAGGTTCAGAAGATGTTGGATCTAGGTGTTATTGAGCACTCACACAGCCCCTGGGCCAGCCCAGTGGTGCTTGTCCCCAAACCTCATAGTCAAGATGGAAAGAGGGAAATTAGGTATTGTGTAGACTACAGAGGGCTCAGTACATGACAAAAACAGATGCTCACCCTACACCCAGGGCAGATGAGCTAACAGATGTACTGGTATCTGCCAGGTACCTAAGCACCTTTGATTTGACTGCATGGTATTGGCAGATCAAATTATCAGAGGATGCTTAACCAAAAACTGCATTTTTAACCATTGGAGGGCATTATCAATTCACAGTTATGGCCTTTGGTCTGAAAAATGTACCTGACACTTTCCGAAAAGCTGGTGAACACAGTCCTCCAAGGTCAGGAAGCATTTAGTGCAGCATATATGGATGATATTGCTGTATTCAGCTCCACCTGGGATGACCACCTGTTGTTGTTTTTGCTTTGTCGCCCTAAGTGGGACGGGTATGCCCAGACGTGGGTCCCGTGCTTCCCATGCCACTGGATTCAAGCTAGCCTGGCTGATGAGGGGTTAAACCCCGAAACCGGTCCCAGGATGCTTGTTTCCGGTCCAGTGAGGACCTGGCTTGGCAGTTCGGTCTGGACTGTTCCCATGAGGAACAGGGTCAAGACTGATTTGCATATGGCTGGGTCCAAACTGGGGTGGCATGGTGAGCAAAAGAACGGTGGATTAAACCCAGATCTATGACTGGGGGTGAGTGTTTGACAATGTTCAGCATTCCGTCCATCACTTGTTATTTTTGCTTTGTCGCCCTAAGTGGGACGGGTATACCCAGACGTGGGTCCCGTGCTTCCCATGCCACTGGATTCAAGCTAGCCTGGCTGATGAGGGGTGAAACCCCGAAACCGGTCCCAGGATGCTTGTTTCCGGTCCAGTGAGGACCTGGCTTGGCAGTTCGGTCTGGACTGTTCCCATGAGGAACAGGGTCAAGACTGATTTGCATATGGCTGGGTCCAAACTGGGGTGGCATGGTGAGCAAAAGAACGGTGGATTAAACCCAGATCTATGACTGGGGGTGAGTGTTTGACAATGTTCAGCATTCCGTCCATCACTTGTTGTTTTTGCTTTGTCGCCCTAAGTGGGACGGGTATGCCCAGACGTGGGTCCCGTGCTTCCCATGCCACTGGATTCAAGCTAGCCTGGCTGATGAGGGGTGAAACCCCGAAACCGGTCCCAGGATGCTTGTTTCCGGTCCAGTGAGGACCTGGCTTGGCAGTTCGGTCTGGACTGTTCCCATGAGGAACAGGGTCAAGACTGATTTGCATATGGCTGGGTCCAAACTGGGGTGGCATGGTGAGCAAAAGAACGGTGGATTAAACCCAGATCTATGACTGGGGGTGAGTGTTTGACAATGTTCAGCATTCCGTCCATCACTTGTTGTTTTTGCTTTGTCGCCCTAAGTGGGACGGGTATGCCCAGACGTGGGTCCTGTGCTTCCCATGCCACTGGATTCAAGCTAGCCTGGCTGATGAGGGGTGAAACCCCGAAACCGGTCCCAGGATGCTTGTTTCCGGTCCAGTGAGGACCTGGCTTGGCAGTTCGGTCTGGACTGTTCCCATGAGGAACAGGGTCAAGACTGATTTGCATATGGCTGGGTCCAAACTGGGGTGGCATGGTGAGCAAAAGAACGGTGGATTAAACCCAGATCTATGACTGGGGGTGAGTGTTTGACAATGTTCAGCATTCCGTCCATCACTTGTTGTTTTTGCTTTGTCGCCCTAAGTGGGACGGGTATGCCCAGACGTGGGTCCCGTGCTTCCCATGCCACTGGATTCAAGCTAGCCTGGCTGATGAGGGGTGAAACCCCGAAACCGGTCCCAGGATGCTTGTTTCCGGTCCAGTGAGGACCTGGCTTGGCAGTTCGGTCTGGACTGTTCCCATGAGGAACAGGGTCAAGACTGATTTGCATATGGCTGGGTCCAAACTGGGGTGGCATGGTGAGCAAAAGAACGGTGGATTAAACCCAGATCTATGACTGGGGGTGAGTGTTTGACAATGTTCAGCATTCCGTCCATCCCTTGTTGTTTTTGCTTTGTCGTCCTAAGTGGGACGGGTATGCCCAGACGTGGGTCCCGTGCTTCCCATGCCACTGGATTCAAGCTAGCCTGGCTGATGAGGGGTGAAACCCCGAAACCGGTCCCAGGATGCTTGTTTCCGGTCCAGTGAGGACCTGGCTTGGCAGTTCGGTCTGGACTGTTCCCATGAGGAACAGGGTCAAGACTGATTTGCATATGGCTGGGTCCAAACTGGGGTGGCATGGTGAGCAAAAGAACGGTGGATTAAACCCAGATCTATGACTGGGGGTGAGTGTTTGGCAATGTTCAGCATTCCGTCCATCACTTGTTGTTTTTGCTTTTTCGCCCTAAGTGGGACGGGTATGCCCAGACGTGGGTCCCGTGCTTCCCATGCCACTTCCGGTCCCAGGATGCTTGTTTCCGGTCCAGTGAGGACCTGGCTTGGCAGTTCGGTCTGGACTGTTCCCATGAGGAACAGGGTCAAGACTGATTTGCATATGGCTGGGTCCAAACTGGGGTGGCATGGTGAGCAAAAGAACGGTGGATTAAACCCAGATCTATGACTGGGGGTGAGTGTTTGACAATGTTCAGCATTCCGTCCATCACTTGTTGTTTTTGCTTTGTCGCCCTAAGTGGGACGGGTATGCCCAGACGTGGGTCCCGTGCTTCCCATGCCACTGGATTCAAGCTAGCCTGGCTGATGAGGGGTGAAACCCCGAAACCGGTCCCAGGATGCTTGTTTCCGGTCCAGTGAGGACCTGGCTTGGCAGTTCGGTCTGGACTGTTCCCATGAGGAACAGGGTCAAGACTGATTTGCACATGGCTGGGTCCAAACTGGGGTGGCATGGTGAGCAAAAGAACGGTGGATTAAACCCAGATCTATGACTGGGGGTGAGTGTTTGACAATGTTCAGCATTCCGTCCATCACTTGTTGTTTTTGCTTTGTCGCCCTAAGTGGGACGGGTATGCCCAGACGTGGGTCCCGTGCTTCCCATGCCACTGGATTCAAGCTAGCCTGGCTGATGAGGGGTGAAACCCCGAAACCGGTCCCAGGATGCTTGTTTCCGGTCCAGTGAGGACCTGGCTTGGCAGTTCGGTCTGGACTGTTCCCATGAGGAACAGGGTCAAGACTGATTTGCATATGGCTGGGTCCAAACTGGGGTGGCATGGTGAGCAAAAGAACGGTGGATTAAACCCAGATCTATGACTGGGGGTGAGTGTTTGACAATGTTCAGCATTCCGTCCATCACTTGTTGTTTTTGCTTTGTCGCCCTAAGTGGGACGGGTATGCCCAGACGTTGGTCCCGTGCTTCCCATGCCACTGGATTCAAGCTAGCCTGGCTGATGAGGGGTGAAACCCCGAAACCGGTCCCAGGATGCTTGTTTCCGGTCCAGTGAGGACCTGGCTTGGCAGTTCGGTCTGGACTGTTCCCATGAGGAACAGGGTCAAGACTGATTTGCATATGGCTGGGTCCAAACTGGGGTGGCATGGTGAGCAAAAGAACGGTGGATTAAACCCAGATCTATGACTGGGGGTGAGTGTTTGACAATGTTCAGCATTCCGTCCATCACTTGTTGTTTTTGCTTTGTTGCCCTAAGTGGGACGGGTATGCCCAGACGTGGGTCCCGTGCTTCCCATGCCACTGGATTCAAGCTAGCCTGGCTGATGAGGGGTGAAACCCCGAAACCGGTCCCAGGATGCTTGTTTCCGGTCCAGTGAGGACCTGGCTTGACAGTTTAGTCTGGACTGTTCCCATGAGGAACAGGGTCAAGACTGATTTGCATATGGCTGGGTCCAAACTGGGGTGGCATGGTGAGCAAAAGAACGGTGGATTAAACCCAGATCTATGACGGGGGGTGAGTGTTTGACAATGTTCAGCATTCCGTCCATCACTTGTTGTTTTTGCTTTGTCGCCCTAAGTGGGACGGGTATGCCCAGACGTGGGTCCCGTGCTTCCCATGCCACTGGATTCAAGCTAGCCTGGCTGATGAGGGGTGAAACCCCGAAACCGGTCCCAGGATGCTTGTTTCCGGTCCAGTGAGGACCTGGCTTGGCAGTTCGGTCTGGACTGTTCCCATGAGGAACAGGGTCAAGACTGATTTGCATATGGCTGGGTCCAAACTGGGGTGGCATGGTGAGCAAAAGAACAGTGGATTAAACCCAGATCTATGACTGGGGGTGAGTGTTTGACAATGTTCAGCATTCCGTCCATCACTTGTTGTTTTTGCTTTGTCGCCCTAAGTGGGACGGGTATGCCCAGACGTGGGTCCCGTGCTTCCCATGCCACTGGATTCAAGCTAGCCTGGCTGATGAGGGGTGAAACCCCGAAACCGGTCCCAGGATGCTTGTTTCCGGTCCAGTGAGGACCTGGCTTGGCAGTTCGGTCTGGACTGTTCCCATGAGGAACAGGGTCAAGACTGATTTGCATATGGCTGGGTCCAAACTGGGGTGGCATGGTGAGCAAAAGAACGGTGGATTAAACCCAGATCTATGACTGGGGGTGAGTGTTTGACAATGTTCAGCATTCCGTCCATCACTTGTTGTTTTTGCTTTGTCGCCCTAAGTGGGACGGGTATGCCCAGACGTGGGTCCCGTGCTTCGCATGCCACTGGATTCAAGCTAGCCTGGCTGATGAGGGGTGAAACCCCGAAACCGGTCCCAGGATGCTTGTTTCCGGTCCAGTGAGGACCTGGCTTGACAGTTCAGTCTGGACTGTTCCCATGAGGAACAGGGTCAAGACTGATTTGCATATGGCTGGGTCCAAACTGGGGTGGCATGGTGAGCAAAAGAACGGTGGATTAAACCCAGATCTATGACGGGGGGTGAGTGTTTGACAATGTTCAGCATTCCGTCCATCACTTGTTGTTTTTGCTTTGTCGCCCTAAGTGGGACGGGTATGCCCAGACGTGGGTCCCGTGCTTCCCATGCCACTGGATTCAAGCTAGCCTGGCTGATGAGGGGTGAAACCCCGAAACCGGTCCCAGGATGCTTGTTTCCGGTCCAGTGAGGACCTGGCTTGGCAGTTCGGTCTGGACTGTTCCCATGAGGAACAGGGTCAAGACTGATTTGCATATGGCTGGGTCCAAACTGGGGTGGCATGGTGAGCAAAAGAACGGTGGATTAAACCCAGATCTATGACTGGGGGTGAGTGTTTGACAATGTTCAGCATTCCGTCCATCACTTGTTGTTTTTGCTTTGTCGCCCTAAGTGGGACGGGTATGCCCAGACGTGGGTCCCGTGCTTCCCATGCCACTGGATTCAAGCTAGCCTGGCTGATGAGGGGTGAAACCCCGAAACCGGTCCCAGGATGCTTGTTTCCGGTCCAGTGAGGACCTGGCTTGGCAGTTCGGTCTGGACTGTTCCCATGAGGAACAGGGTCAAGACTGATTTGCATATGGCTGGGTCCAAACTGGGGTGGCATGGTGAGCAAAAGAACGGTGGATTAAACCCAGATCTATGACTGGGGGTGAGTGTTTGACAATGTTCAGCATTCCGTCCATCACTTGTTGTTTTTGCTTTGATGACCACCTGATCCACCTGTGGAAAGTTTTGGAGGCCCTGCAAAAGGCAGGGTTCACTATCAAGGCTTCAAAATGCCAGATAGGGCAGGGGAGAGTAGTTTATCTGGAACACATACTTGGTGGGTAACAAATTGAACCACTACAGGGGAAGATCCAGACAATTTTAGACTGGGCTACCACTACTACTCAGACCCAGGTAAGAGCTTTTCTTGGTCTCCTTGGTATTACAGGAGGTTAATTAAGAACTATGGCTCCATTGTTGCCCCTCTTAATGACCTCACCTCTAAGACAATGCCCAGAAAGGTATTATGGATAGCAAGCTGTCAAAGAGCTTTTGAGGAGCTTAAGCAGGCTATGTGTAATGCACTTGTCCTAAAAAGCCCAAACTACTCTAAACAATTATTTGTCCAGACAGATGCATCTGAACTGGGGGTTGGGGCAGTGCTTTCACAACTAAACTCAGGGGGCCAGGATCAACTTGTTGCTTTTATCTGTAGGAGGTTGACCCCTACAGAAAAGCGTTGGCCAGCCATAAAGAGGGATGCCTTTACTGTGGTCTGGGCCCTGAAGAAGTTGAGACCATACTTATCTGGGACTCACTTCATAGTTCAGACAGAGCACAAACCTCTCTTATGGTTAAAACAGATGAAAGGAGGAAACTTTAAATTGTTGAGGTGGTCCATTTCCCTACAGGGGATGGACTTTACACTGGAACACAGACCTGGGAGTAATCACTCCAATGCAGATGGACTCTCCAGATGGTTCCACTTAGACAATGAAGACTCATCTGGGCAAGGTTAGCCTTATTGTCCCTCGTTTGGGGGGAGGGGGTGTTGTTCAGGAAAGTACCATCTTTCTTGGCATGTTACCCCCAATTTCTGCCTGTTCGTCAGTGTGTTTTTACTGTCTCACTGGGATCCTGCTAGTCAGGACCCCAGCGCTCATAGTTTGTGGCCTCTATGTCAGTGTGTTTTACTGTTTTGTCAGTATGCTTGACTGTGTCACTGGAGTTCTGCTAACCAGAAGTCCAGAGCTTATGCTCTCTGTTTACCAAATTTGTCACTATAGTCTTGTGACTCCATATTCCGATTCAGATTGGCACACTGGACCCCCCCTTATAACTCCCTAGTATATGGTACCTAGGTACCCAGGGCATTGGGGTTCCAAGAGATCCTTATGGGCTGCAGCATTTCTTTTGCCACCCATAAGGAGCTCATACAAACACTCCTTCAGGACTGCGACTGTAGCCTGAGTGAAATAGTGCACACACTATTTCACAGCCATTTTCACTGCACCATATAACTTATAAGTCACTTATATGCCTAACCTTCAGTTACTGAAGGCTAGGTGCAAAGTTACTGTGTGTGAGGGCACCCTTGCACTAGCAAAGGTGCCCCCAGGTAGTCCAGGACCAATTTCCCGGACTTCGTGAGTGAGGGGACACCATTCTAAGCGTGCACTACATATATCAATACATATATGTAGCTTCACAATGGTAACTCTGTATATGGCCATGTGAGATGTCTAAGATTGTGAAATTGAACCCGCAACCCAAATCTGGTATGGGGGGGCAATTCCATGCACAATGGGGGCTCCAACATGGACCCCCAGTACTGCCAAACCAGCTCTCTGAGGTTTCCACTGCAGCCCCAGCTGCTGCCACCTCACTGACAGGTTTCTGCCCTCCTGGGGATTGAGCAGCTAAATCCCAGGAAGGCAGAACAATGCATATCCTTTAGGAGAGGGGTGTTACACCCTCTCCCATTGGAAATAGGTGTTACAGGCATGAGAGGGGTATCCTCCCAGAGCCTCTGGAAATGCTTTGAAGGGCACAAACTGTGCCCTCCTTGCATAATCCAGTCTACACCGGTTCAGGGACCCCCAGTCCCTGCTCTGACACGAAACTGGACAAAGCAAAGGGGAGTGACCATGCCCCTGTCCATCACCACCCCAGGGGTGGTGCCCAGAGCTCCTCCAGAGTGTCCCTGGCGTTAGCCATCTTGGATTCCAAAGTGTGGGGACCCCCTGGAGCATCAGAGTGGCCAGTGCCAGCAGGTGACGTCAGAGACCCCTCCTGATAGGTGCATATTAGGTCTCTACTCTGGGTGTTTACTCAGATTGGTTTGCAGACTCCACAAGGACTCCTCTGCATCCTCTGCTTCGGCTTCTGACCGTCGGATCAACCACAGACTGCTCCAGAAACCGCTGTAACTGCAACAAAGTATCCAGAAAGTCTACTGTGACCCTGCAACCTTAGCTCCAGCCAGCAACTGCAACAGTTTCCAGGTTGTGCACGCTCTGAGGACTGCATGTCTTCATTGCACTTCCCTGCTTCAGCAGGTACCAACGACAAACGGTATTCTGGGACTCCTCTATAGTCAACGAGCGTGATCCTTGGAACACAGGTGGTGGACCGAAGTGATCCTGACTGTCCAAAGGTACAGCTGTCCAAATTTGGTGGAGGTAAGAGTTTGCCTCCCGTGCCAGTCAGTATACCTGTGCACCATGTCTTCTGCAGCTCCTTGGGCTTCTGTGCACTTCTTCCCAAATTTCTTCCTGCACAGCGTAGCTCAGGTCCCTAGCACTCTATCCTGCGACGCTCAGCTCCCTGAGGTGTTCACCAGTGGCGTGGGATCCCTTTGTGTAGTGCTGCTATGATGCAATTTGCAACTCCTTTGTCCCTGTGTCCGTGACTCCTGTGGGTGCTGCCTGGTCTTCTGAGAGCTCTCTGAAGTGCTGAGAGCCCCCTCTGTCTCCTCAGTCTGAGTCGAGACCCCCCCAGGACCCTTCTGGGCCCAGGCAGCGCCTCTTTGACGCAAAACACGACCTTGTGTGAACTAAGGCTTGCTGGAGGAATCCAACGACGAAAACTGCCTGCATCCATCAACTTGACATAGGACAACTCGTGCACCAAGTAGGAACCCGCAGTTGTCTTCTTTGGTGCATTTCTGTAGTTTTCTTCTAACTGGAGAATCCACTTTTGCACCTTCATCCAGGTTGGCTGGGGCTCCTGTTCTTCCTGGACTCTTCATCGATTTCTGGACTTGGTCTCCTCTCTCCACACGCCTTCAGGTCCAGGAATCCATAGTTGGTTTCTTTCAGCCTTGCTTGGTTTTTTGCATAGTCCTTTACCACAACTTCTAGTGAATTCTGCGGAAACTTGCTCTACTTTACTCCTGTTTTCCTGGCCCCTGGGGTGGGGTATTTTACTTACCTTTGGTGTTTTCTCACCAGCTCCCCTCTACACACTACACTTGCCTAGGGGGTGAATCCGGCATTCGCATTCCACTATTTTAGTATATGGTTTGTGTTGCCCCTAGGCCCATTGCAATCTATTGTGTTTTTCACTGTTTGCACTATTTTCTGACTATGTACTTACCTAATTTTGGCTACTAGTGTATATATTGTGTATAATACTTACCTCCAGTAGGAGTATTATTTTTTTTTTGTCCTCATTCACCCTAGGCCTTATATAAACCTCCTTTTTTTTTCAACCAAGACGAGAGGAGTTTTTTCTTGGCCAGGGGTTGCTCTTTCCTCTCAGACAATCCTCAGACTGTCCCAGTTCCAAGAGGATTTCAGAGCAAGGTATAAAATCATTGGACTAATAACACAAATACACTTTCATTCAGTAATACTTAAACAAAAATTCTATATCTCAATATCCTGATTTCCAGTTCAATAATGGCACCCAAAAGTTCCCCCGCGTCCTACCCCACCCCCGTCATTTGATCCAATTCTGCAGTACAAAAAATGTCCCTAAGCCATTCAGAATGGCTTGGAGGGGACTTTGAAACCCATTTTCTGCATATTTCCCGCCTCCCCAACAGTATTGCGTAAAATACAAGCTTCTTATCTGCAATTATGTCCCGATCAGACCGTCCCTTCTGATCTTGATACTGACCAAAAATTATTAACTGGAGAGAAGCTTCAATTTCCAGATCTAGTATACTCGAGATTGTTCCACATACTCCTTCCCAAAAATGTTGAATATCTGGACATTCCCAAAACATGTGAATATCAGTTGCTTGGATTAACCCACACTTTGGACATCTTACCTCCTGCCCTCCTTTCATTTTAGATAACTTCTCAGGGGAAATATAAACTCTATGTATCGTGAAATAATGTTTTTTCCTAAGAGTGGCCGGTTTCACAATACAAAAAAGCATTTTTAGTGACTCTTCCCACCACCTCTTAACTACCTCTTCTGAAAAAAAATTCCTCCACAAATCACTGGGAAGTACAAATTCGCCATCCACTCCTTCTAGGATCCCCCAGTACCAAGCAGACACTTTGTGGGAACATCCCAATGGGCTCGGGGTGATCTCACTCAATGGGTTGGACATACCAACACCTTCTTTAACCCCCTGAGCCCATTTTTGTAGCTGTAAAAATTTCCACCTAGTCTTTGACTGCAATGCTTCCCAGGGAAGAGGAACCCCCTCCGAAAACAGATCTCCCCAGTGCTCTAATCCTGCTTGTTTTATCGGTAGCGCTAAAATATCTTGAAAGCATTCCGGGGTTCCCGGGGAGTCCCAAATAGGTGCATCGGTGTTATAATAGGTGAGTTTCGCAGATGGTCTGATATGATACCAGCTTTCTGCCAGCCCCCGCATAATTTTCAGCTTTATCTTTTTGAAAAATTTGGGGTCCCCGAATTTGAACATAAAATTGGTTGAAGCGCTTTTGATATTAGAAGCCATTATCTTAAACATTAAACCCGTAGTCGTCGAGTCTGAGGCAAAAGACAAAAATCTAAAGTTTTTCAAAAGGAAGGCCCATGCATAATATTGCAGCTCTGGTAAAGCCAAACCGCCATTATCCTTACATCGACGTAACTTCCTACGAGAAATTCTAACACCTTTAGAACTCCAAATAAAGTCACTTATGAGGCGCTGCATTTTTTCTATGTATTTTTTCTGCATTGGGAGTGGGGAAGTAGAGAACAAAAAATTCCACTTCGGAAGAATAGACATTTTTACCAAATTAACTCTTCCAATAATCGTTAAGGGAAGGTGAATCCAACTTTGTAATAAATTCTTACATTCCAACAACAATTTTAACTGATTCCTCTCTACCAGCTGATTAATATTTTGAGGTATCAAAATTCCCAAGTATCTAGTTTCCTTTTTACAGTAAACAGATTCATACTCCATATTCCAAGCCATAATTTCTGTTTTTTCCACATTCACTTGATAGCCAGACACCTTACTAAACTCTTCAGCCAGCTTGAGAATCTCAGGGATTGCAGTTACTAGATTATCTGTGTACACCAAAAGATCGTCTGCATACAAAGCAAGTTTCCTCTCCCAGCCCTGACAACAGAAGGGAGAAATCATCCTGTTCTGCTGGATCTTCCTCGCAAATGGTTCCATATATAAGTTGAATAGTACAGGAGATAACGGACAGCCCTGTCTAGTTCCCCTAGCTATAGCAATCGGGCCCGTGAGATTCCCATTCACTAATATTCTAGCTATAGGAGCCGTATATATCTGATTTATTACCCAACAGAGATTGTTTCCCAACTTAGCTTTTTTTAACAAGAGTTTCAAATAAGCCCAATTTACCTGGTTGAAGGCTTTCGCAGCATCGACTGTAATAATCCCTAAAGGGGAATCAAAAGATACTGCCATATCTATGGCCCGACTAATTCATATGTCAGCTCGTGCAAATATCTCCCTTTCGAAAAGCCCTTCTGGTCAGAATGTATTAAACTATTTGCTACTCTGTTTAGTCTGTCCGCCACTATTTTGGTAAACAGCTTATAATCACTATTCAATAATGAGATAGGTCTATAAGAAGAGCAATGAATCAGATTTTTCCCGGGTTTCAAAATCAATGAAATAACTGCATCATTCCATGAAACAGGCATTCCTATCTCATTTAAAAAAACCTTACCAAATAGCTCGACCAAAAATGGAGTAATTACATCACCAAATACTTTATACAGCTCCATCGGAATGCCATCAGGGCCCGGGGCTTTCCCTTCTTTACCCCCAGCTAATGCCGCCCTCACTTCCTCAAGCGTAATAGGGCCATTAAGAAATTCCTGAGTCTGCTGCGAAATTTCCAGTAACACATCCTGAGCTAGCCAATCCTCCACTAATTCTTCTCGCACCTCCAGGTGTTCCGAATACAAAGATGTAAAAAAGTCCTGAAACCCTTGTTCAATATCCTCCCTACGGGATAGTTTGGGGCCAGTATCTTCCGCCACTATTTCCTTAACATGGCCCCTAACTTGATCTGATTTAGCTTTCCAAGCATGCAATTTCCCTGAACTCTCCCCATATTCAAAATGTTTTAGTTTACTAACCTCCCATCTCTTAACCGTTCCTGCCTGTAAAATATTTGCCAATCGTAATCTTAGCTCGGCCAGTTCTGCTCTTCCTACCTCCTCCTGGGTCCCTTCACCTTTGCCAACCAACTTCTCACTTTTTATTAACATTTCCTGTTCTAGCATATTTATTTTGTCACTAAACGCTTTACGTTTATAGCATGAAATACTCTTAATTTCCCCTCGTATTACAGCCTTGATGGAGTCCCAAACCGTTGATAATGATGCTGAGCCTATATTGACCTTAAAAAAACCTTCCGTCTCTCTGCGTAATTGCGCTAAGACATCCTCATCTAGCAATAGTGCACGCTCCAATGTCCACCTCTTAAACATTCTTCTCTGGGGGAGCGTCAGATCCAATGCTACCGCTGCATGGTCTGATAAATGTGGGGGCAAATATTCAATCCTATCAACATTTTCCAACATCCTATCATCCACTAAAAAGTAATCGATACGTGACGCGTGGCTATATTTCTTATTAAAAAAGGAGAAGACTCTGGCGCCCCCTTCCCTCTTTCGCCATATATCACACAAACCGTAATCTTTCATCATTCTCTTTAGAAAACATTGTGATTTTGGCGTGCCTAAGGATCTGCAAGTGTCCGTTCTATCCAGTCTATTATCCAGCACCACATTAAAATCCCTCGTCATGATAATTGAATCTGAAAATTTGATGAGCTGGGAAAAAAACTTTTTAAGAGGTTCGATATCATCCGTATTCGGGCCATAGAATCCAACCAATACCAAAGTTACCTCATTTACCTGAATTCTTACTATGACCCAACGACCGGCTTGATCCGCCCTTATCTCGAGGATGTCTGGTCTAGCTTGCAGTCCTTGTTTAACCAAAATAGCTACTCCCCTTGTGTGAAAGTTATGGGTAGAACAGAAACACATTTGCACCCATTTTTGGGCCTTAAACAACTCCTTACACTCGTCTGCGGCCAAATGAGTCTCCTGCAAAATTTAAATTTGCGCCGGTGAATCTTTTAAGTATTGTAGAATTTTATTCCGTCTTGATTTGGTCCTCAAACCATTAACGTTCCAAGAAAGTAGCTTAATCGTGAAGTTCCCCTCCCCCTGCCCTTTACCCAATCTAACCATTCAAAATTAACCCGCCATCCCTCTGCCCTGGTGAATGAGGAGCTGTTTCAATGCAAAACTCAAAAACACAAACCTCTAAAAAAGAAACCCCCCCACCTAATACAATCCCCTCCCTAACCCCTCCCGTGGGGGACCCCCCCCCCCCACTATATCTGCCACCATGGGCCTGTTTTTAGAGCACCCCGCCTACCTGGGAGCGTAAGATTTCAAGAAAAAATTATTTTACATGATCGGTCTGTTCTTTTTTAATAATATCTAACAGCTCATCCGCCCTATCTGTTTCCCTTATATTATACATTTTATTGTTGTACATTATCCGCAAGAATGCCGGAAACTTCAACTGGGCCGTAATTCCTAGCTTTTTAAATTCATCCAACCTTTTCCCCAACTCCCACTGCCTATCCATTGTAATCTTAGATAAATCGGATCTAATCTCAAATGTCACATTTTCAGCTCTTAATGATTTCTGTTTCAATGCGCTATTCAAGATTTTTTCTTTTAGATAATAAGTTAGAAAATTAACCAAGATTTTCCTTGGTCTAGTGCTGTTTGGCCGCCTCGTAAAGGGGTCACGGTGAACTCTCTGAATGTCTTCTTCAATCTCTTCCCTACTCTCTTCCAGCTCACATACAGCTTTAATAAGGGAAACCACATAGGACTTCAAGTTTGCCCCTTCTGCTCCTTCCGGGACCTTTAACAACTTTATGTTGTTCCGACGCGAATAGTTCTCCAAATGCTCAATCCTGACTTGTAAGCCTTGTTCTTTTTCGTTTAAGTCTCGAATCTCATCCTTCTGATGTTTCAACTCCTCCTTCATCCCCCCTACCGTCTCCTCCAATGTCTGGATCCTCTCCATTAAACTATCAAATTTTCTTTCCAAACCTCACAGGCCTCTCTAATTTCTCCTTGATTGCTCTCCGAGCTTGCAAAGCCCTTTTTTATATCCTCCGAAATGGAGAGAATTACCTCCTCCATGGAAGGATTGTGTCTTGGGTCAGGGGCCAAAACCTGAGCAAGGGGAGGGCTAGTAACCGCATCTGGGGTGACTCCTTTCTCCTGTCGCAAAATAGATGAATTACCACCTCGGCTCAAAGAAGAATCAAAACCGGCTTGTATATTCTCCTGGTGAGCCGAAATATCAGTTAAGGGGGAGGTTAACTTTCAACCCCCTCGCCAGAGTCTGCACTATTTCTAGTGTACTTAATCGTGTGGCTATCCATTTTTCCTTGTCCCTGTACCAACACAATATCCTCAGGCCTAGCCTTAAAATAGGCTCTTAATGAGGGCGCAAGTCTGTGCTTATTCTTTAATCTCCCCTCACTTCCTTCTTTCTTTTTCTTGAATGAGTGATTCGCCTGGTCCGTTTTGCCTTTAGATTTCCCCAGTCTTCCACTGACATCCGTATCCTTTCCCCCCCCCTCAGCCCCAAACCCCCTACCTGTAAGGCGTTAACAGAGGTCTGGGGTGGGGGAGAACTCTTATCTCCTTGTCTGTAAGCGCCCCTGGCCCCGCGACACCCACCACCTTACTTGTAAATTCTGGGTTTGAAGAGTGGTGCGTTGACACGGTATCAGGCTCCCGAGAAACCTTCTCAGGAGCCTTACCGATGCTGGCTCTGCCTGGATTCCCCCGAAGGGGAATCCTCGCCGAACCCCTTCGCACCCGGCGGAGCTCCAGCGCGACACGCCCCCAGTGCCGGAGTCTCTCGCCGGATGCCTCCCCCGGTCCCAGCAACGGCCGGGATTCTGCGTTTCGAGCGACCGGGCGGTACATCCAGCCGATCACTGTGTGTGCGTGCCACGCCCCCAGGAACGGCGGGAGGTGCGTCTAGCAAGCTGCAGCCGCGACGCAGCCCGCCATGTCCCCTCTCGGTCTCGTAAGTGTTGTAATCATCTCCAGTAGGAGTATTGCCTCTAAGATATTTTTGGCCTTGTGTGACTAAAATAAAGTACCTTTATTTTTGGTAAAACTGAGTATTGTTTTTCTTGTGTATCAGTACTGTGTGACTATACAGGGAGTGCAGAATTATTAGGCAAATGAGTATTTTGACCACATCATCCTCTTTATGCATGTTGTCTTACTCCAAGCTGTATGGGCTCGAAAGCCTACTACCAATTAAGCATATTAGGTGATGTGCATCTCTGTAATGAGAAGGGGTGTGGTCTAATGACATCAACACCCTATATCAGGTGTGCATAATTATTAGGCAACTTCCTTTCCTTTGGCAAAATGGGTCAAAAGAAGGACTTGACAGGCTCAGAAAAGTCAAAAATAGTGAGATATCTTGCAGAGGGATGCAGCACTCTTAAAATTGCAAAGCTTCTGAAGTGTGATCATCGAACAATCAAGCGTTTCATTCAAAATAGTCAACAGGGTCGCAAGAAGCGTGTGGAAAAACCAAGGCGCAAAATAACTGCCCATGAACTGAGAAAAGTCAAGCGTGCAGCTGCCACGATGCCACTTGCCACCAGTTTGGCCATATTTCTGAGCTGCAACATCACTGGAGTGCCCAAAAGCACAAGGTGTGCAATACTCAGAGACATGGCCAAGGTAAGAAAGGCTGAAAGACGACCACCACTGAACAAGACACAAAAGCTGAAACGTCAAGACTGGGCCAAGAAATATCTCAAGACTGATTTTTCTAAGGTTTTATGGACTGATGAAATGAGAGTGAGTCTTGATGGGCCAGATGGATGGGCCCGTGGCTGGATTGGTAAAGGGCAGAGAGCTCCAGTCCGACTCAGACGCCAGCAAGGTGGAGGTGGAGTACTGGTTTGGGCTGGTATCATCAAAGATGAGCTTGTGGGGCCTTTTCGGGTTGAGGATGGAGTCAAGCTCAACTCCCAGTCCTACTGCCAGTTCCTGGAAGACACCTTCTTCAAGCAGTGGTACAGGAAGAAGTCTGCATCCTTCAAGAAAAACATGATTTTCATGCAGGACAATGCTCCATCACACGCGTCCAAGTACTCCACAGCGTGGCTGGCAAGAAAGGGTATAAAAGAAGGAAATCTAATGACATGGCCTCCTTGTTCACCTGATCTGAACCCCATTGAGAACCTGTGGTCCATCATCAAATGTGAGATTTACAAGGAGGGAAAACAGTACACCTCTCTGAACAGTGTCTGGGAGGCTGTGGTTGCTGCTGCACGCAATGTTGATGGTGAACAGATCAAAACACTGACAGAATCCATGGATGGCAGGCTTTTGAGTGTCCTTGCAAAGAAAGGTGGCTATATTGGTCACTGATTTGTTTTTGTTTTGTTTTTGAATGTCAGAAATGTATATTTGTGAATGTGGAGATGTTATATTGGTTTCACTGGTAATAATAAATAATTGAAATGGGTATATATTTGTTTTTTGTTAAGTTGCCTAATAATTATGCACACCTGATATAGGGTGTTGATGTCATTAGACCACACCCCTTCTCATTACAGAGATGCACATCACCTAATATGCTTAATTGGTAGTAGGCTTTCGAGCCTATACAGCTTGGAGTAAGACAACATGCATAAAGAGGATGATGTGGTCAAAATACTCATTTGCCTAATAATTCTGCACTCCCTGTAGTGGTATTGCAAGAGCTTTGCATGTCTTCTAGTTCAGCCTTGGCTGCTCTGCTACATCTACCCCTAG
Source organism: Pleurodeles waltl (assembly GCF_031143425.1). NCBI lineage: Eukaryota > Metazoa > Chordata > Amphibia > Caudata > Salamandridae > Pleurodeles > Pleurodeles waltl. The sequence continues at coordinate 693,478,003 of NC_090451.1, forward strand.
ACAGTAGCTTTTTCGCGGTGCCCCAGTAGGGTGCGGATGTCATCTGTGGCTGATAGGATTGGGGGTTGTGTGCTGTGGTTGCTCCTGAATCCTGGTTTGGAGGGGTCGAGGATGTGGATGGTCTAGATGAACTTGGTGAGCTGTGTGTTGATCACTTTATCAATTACCTTGGCTGGAAAAGGGAGCAGTGAGATTGATCTGTAGTTTTTCAGCTCCGTTGGGTCTGCAGAGGGCTTCTTCGTTAGGGGGTTTATCTCTGTGTGTTTCCAGGCATCCGGGAAGGTAGCAGTCTTGATGGATTGGTTGATGGTACAGCATAGTTCGGGTACGATGATGGCACCGGCTTGATTGAAGATGTGGTGGGGGCATGGGTCTTAGGGTGCCCCAGAGTGTATGGTATTCATCAGCTTCAGGGTGTCTTCCCGGGTGGTTCACGGTCGTTTGGTAGGTGGAATTTGCAGTGGTGCTGGTGGGGGGGGGGGATGGAATCAGGCATTTGCTTTCAAATTCTTCGTAGAAGTCCTGAATTTTCCAGTAGAAGAAGGTGGCGAGGCTGTCGCAGAGGTCTTGGGAGGGTGGGATGTCTGTGGTGTCCATGCCGGGTTTTGTGAATTACTTGACTATGGTGAAAAGTTCCTTGCTGCTGTGTGCGTTGGTGTTGATTCACTCCTGAATGGCCAATTTTTAAGCTGATCTGATGAGCCGGTGGTGTGATGTGATGGCATCTTTATAAGCTTTGTGGTCTGTTGAGCTCTTACTGCTTCTCCACTTTCTCTCGAGTCATCTGCATGCACTTTTGGATTCTTGAAGGTCAGGAGAGAACTAGCTGGGTCTCCTGTGGTGTTGATTGCTGGTGGGTTTCCTTAGGAGGGGCTAGGGTGTTGGCGCAGTCAGTGATCCTTTGTTGGAGGTTGTGGGTTTCTGGCAAAGAAGACAGAGTCAAAGGTGTGTCCTGCTGAGTGCATGGGGAGGTTGACCTGTTGTTTAAGCCCGAGGGTGGCTGGGTTCTTCATGAGGGTTGAGGTGTTCTGGTCACTGTGAAGTTGAGGTTGCTGAGGAGTGTGTAGTCCGTTGAGGTGAGAGCATGGGGTGCGCTCAAGTCAGCCAGAGCTTCGCTGAAGGGTGGATGAGGTCCATGGGGTCTGCAGGTGAGGGTGCCATGAAGGGTGGTGTTTGGATTTTTCTGGATCTGAAAGTGAAGGTGTTTGGCGATGGGGATCTGGATTTGACGCTGGTCATGAGGCAGAGTGAGTTTTTGTGTGGTCTTGATGTATAATCTTGTAGCTGTCGGGGATAGCTGTGGCGATGTCCAGTGCTGAGGAGGTGGTAGTCCAGGTCTCTGTGAAGAAGGCGACGTCGGATGCGATGGAGTCGAGGAGGTCCCAAACTTCCATTGCATGCTTGATGAGGGAGCGAGTGTTGAGTAGTATACATCTGAGGTGTCCAGGTGGTCCCGAGAAGGGGGGTTTAGTGTGCAAGGACAGGTAAAGGTGCAATTGCGGCCGAAGAACCGGCCGTGAGTGTCTTTGGTTGAGGTGTAGTGGTAGGCAGTGGATCCTCTGGTGTTGAGGGCATGCAGGGTGCTGGCGTCGTATCAATGGATGGTGCAGTAACCAGGGTCCATGGCGCTGGGCGCAGTCTGGGCGCTGACGGGCGCAGATGGACTTGCCTTTGGCACGCCTTCAGCCTGATGACTCTCCACGCACTAGTGGTTGTAAACGCGAGGAGTAACACCCATGGAGGGGCTTGGCATATGTCCAAAACTGCTACCCGCATGCGAAAGTAGTAGTAGCAGCCATGGCCCTTGTTTGTTGGGCCCGCAGCCCTAAGGAGGCTCCTTTTTACCTAGTGCATAGCAAATCTTAAAGCAGACTACAATTCATTGAGTGATGATCCGCTTCTGCACAGCCTTGCCCTTATTCGCTCTAATGAACCAGATGAAGAGCTGATCATCCATCTGACGGTCTTTGGTGCTATCATTGTAGAACAGTGGTACCCAACCTTTTGACTTCTGTGGAACCCCACTTTATCATTACTGGAACACAGAGACCCCCATTAAATTATTACTGGAATCTGGGGATCCCCTACTGAGTCATTACTTACATAAATTGAGGGCCTAATCTGTTAATATTGAACAAGTTACTTACCTTCATTAACAATTTATCTAGTAGAGACATATTCTAGTTGCAGATTCCTTACCTTAGAATTATCCCCAGGCATCAGACTGGATTTGTACGTTTTTCTTCGAGCAGTACCCTTGCGCATCGTTAGGTGGTGTCAGTTGACTCTGTGGGCGTTGTTGGCATTGTGGTTGCCGTGATGACATTGGGAGTCGTACATAGACGCCGCCTCTGCACAGTGACGTCAGTTTCTTTTCACGACTTTACATGCCAAAGCACAGAGCAATGAAGAACACTGAAAATGGTGCACCAGAGCTGAGGCCCCGAATGGGGAATCCCTGTCCCCAGAAATCAGTCCGCAAGCGAGGAGGATGGGTGGGTCGGTAATGAATCTGTAATTAGAATATGTCTCTACCAGATAAATCATTACCGATGGTAAGTAACTTGTTCATCTGATAGAGACTTCTAGTTTCAGATTCCTTACCTTAAACTAGATACCCAAGCAATGCTATCCTCGGTGGTGGGCTGCAAACCAAGATCATACTAGAAAGTCCTACAGGACCGAACAACCAAAGTAGCCGTCCCTGTGGACCTGTCTGTCCAGGCAGTAATGAGTAGTAAATATGTGCAGGGATGCCCATGATGCTGCCTGGCAGATATCCAGGACAGGAATGCCACAAGATGGTAAGCTTTTGCACAGCCTTCCGTTTCTTCACACCCACATATCCAACAGGGAGTTGATCGCCCTCCCACCCCCCACCCCCCAGAGAACTTTAGTACGATTGAGGTAGAACGCCAACACTCTTTTTGGATCCAGGCAGTGGAATCTCTCCTCTTCATGAGAAGGGTGTGGAGGTGCATAAAAAGTAGGCAACGTGATGGACTCGCCTACATGGAAAGGTGTGAATACTTTTGCTGCTGCTGCAACAGAAGATCCTCCCGAAGGGGCAGTCTGAGTGGAGGATCAGTGGCCATGCTCAGTAGCTCTGGATACCATACTCTCTGTGCCCAGTCTGGAGCCACCAGGATTACTTGGGCCCGGTTGTTCTTGATCTTCTTCAGAACTCTGGACAGAAGTGGTATAGGCAGAAAAGCGTAAAGGAGGCCGGAGTTCCACTCAAGACAAAAAGCGTCGCCGAGCAAGTGCCACCTTGGAAACTCCAGCGTGCAAAACAGCTGACTGTGCGTTCTCTGCAGCGGAGAACAGATCTAACCAAGGCTCTCCCCGCTGTTGAAAGAGACCTTGCGCCACCTATGGATGGAGATGCCATTCGTGATCGGCTATGCATAAACGGCTGAGTTTGTCTGCTCTGACGTTCAGAGAGCCCGCCACATGTTGAACCACCAGGGTAATGCCCTGATGTCAGCCATGCCCAGAGGAGCAGAGCCTCCTGACAAAGGGTCCTGGACCCCACTCTGCCCTGTTTGTTGCAGTACTACATGGCGGTAGTGTTGTCTGTGAACACCTGCACCACTTTCCCTTTGAGAGAGGGAAGAAATGCTTTTAATGCAGGTCTGATCGCCCGGAGCTGCAAAAGATTGATGTGGAGTCCAGACTCCGCCAGAGACCAGAGACCTCTGATCTCCACCTCTCCCATGTGGCCGCCACATCCCAGCAGTGGCACGTCTGTCACTACTGACAGATCTGGTTGGGGAAAGGAAAGGGATCTGCCATTGACCCAATCCTGATTCGAAAACCACCACTGCAGATATTTTGCAGTCCCCTCCTAGATCTGGACCATGTCAGAGAGATTACCCTGATGCTTCGCCCACTGGAACTTCAAGCCCCACTGCAGAGCCCGCATATGGCATGTGTCACTAGCAGTATGCAGGAGGCCATGAGGCCCAGCATCCTCAGAGTTATGCTCACTGAAACCCAGGATAGAGGATGAAATATCGGAATCATTGCCTGAATATCCTGGACTTGCTTTTTGGGAGGATAGGCCTGAAACTGCATTGTATCCAGAACAGCTCCGATGAAAGGGAGTGTCTGAGAGGGAGTTAGGTGTGACTTTGGCACGTTTATAGTGAAACTCAGTGTGTTCAATTGTTTCGCTGTAGTCTCACGGTGGGAGACAACTTTCTGGGGCATGCCCGCCTTCAACAGTCAGTCGTCGAGGTAGGGGAAAACTGAAACCCCGAACCTGCGCAGATGAACTGCAACCACCGCCATCATCTTTGTGAACACCCGAGAGGTGCTGGTAAGGCCAAAGGGAAGTAAGGTAAATTGAAAGTGTTCGTGACCTACCACGAATCGTTGGTAACAACTGTGGGCAGGCATGACAGGGATATGGAAATAAGCGTCCTGCAAGTCCAACGCTACCATCCAGTTTCCTGGGTCCAAGGAAGACAGGACCTGAGCCTGGGTGAGCATTATGAACTTCTTTTTGAGGAAGAGATTGAGGGCCCAAAGGTCTAGGATAGGATGTAAGCCCTTTTCCTTTTTGGGCACCAGAAAGTAGCAGGAATTACAACTACAACCTACTTCTGGCGCAGGGACCCTCTCTATGGCTCCCTTGGCCAACAGAGTTGCTCCACGAGTGCTTCCTCGAAGAGAAGTGCCAGATGATCCTCCTGTAATTGACCATAGGATGGAGATGGAGGCATGGCCGGAGGTGGCAGTCTCAAAGGGGAGGGAGTAGCCTCTTTGGATGATCTGCAAAACCCACCTGGCTGTAATGATGGATTCCCAGTGGGGGCGGTGATGGCGAAGCCTGCCGCCAACTGGTCTGGGATGTAGGGATGGACTAGGAAGGCTTGGAGCCTGCAGCAGGGGCAGGGATGGACTGGGCAGACCTCTGGTTCCCTGTCCCACCTGCCAGTGGGATTCCGCGCCCAGGGCCATGCAGGGGTTGAACAGCATGGGTGGCACGGTGGCTGGGAAAGGGACGTGACAGGGAGCCCCTTTCATGTCCACGAACCATGGACTGTTGTGGACGAGGGGAAGTTGAAAGGCCGAGGGACCGAGTCGCAGCCCAGGAGTCCTTGTACCACTCAAGCGCCGAGTCCATCTTGTCTCCAAAGAGACAGGTGCCATCAAAGGACATGTCCATAAGGGTCTGTTGGACATCCCCGAGAAACCAGATGTCCTCAACCAGGCGTGGAGTCTCAAGGCCACAACTGATGCAACCGATCTACCTAGAGAGTCAGTCGTGTCCAGCCCTTATCGAGTAGTGAACTTCGCAGTGTCTCTCCCATCAACAACTGCTTGGGAGATGATAGTCTGGGCCTCCTCCGGTATCTGCGGCAAGAAATGCCTGACCGTATCCCACAGGGAGTGGTTATAACGGCCCAAAAGGCATGCAGTCTTCACTGACCGCAACGCCACACTGGAGGAAGAAACCATCTTCTTCCCAAGTTGGTCGAGTCTCTTTGATGCTTGATCCGGAGGTGCAGAAGGGAATGCGCCAGATGACGAGGATGCCTGGATAACAAGACTCTCAGGTGTGTGGTGTTGGGACAGGAATTAAGGGTCGTTCGGGGCAGGCCTATGGCAGTGAGCGATCATCCTGTTCACAGGAGCCCCTGTGCTGGGTCTGGACCAAGTACCTACAAGGTCATCGGTGAGGGCTTCATTTAAAGGAAGGAGAGGCTCAGATGTGGAAGCCCCTTGTGGAAGCACCTCCGTCAGGAGATTAGACCTGACTTCAACAGTAGGCAGTTTGAGGCCAAGGACCTCAGCCGCCCTACTGACTACCATAGAGTAAGTGGCTCCCTCCGCCGTAGCCACAGTAGGAGGTGAAAGCATGCCAGCATCTGGAGAAGTATCCAGACCACTGGCTTCACCCAATCCCTGTGCCCATTCCTTATTAGGGTCGTCCTGGTATTCATAAGGGTCCAGGGACCCCTTCAATCCTTCCCCATATTCATAAGACAAAGGGTCTGAATCCAACCTGTGGTGAATAGACCCCATTGAAGAAGAGGGCGGTGTCATCAGGGATTAGGATCAGGTTAATGTCGATCGTGGGCACAACCGACGGCAGGCACGGCGACAGCCGAACTGGTGCTGGGGAAGGTCTGGAAGGTACGACCGGCGTCAGTACGGATCTAGTATCAGATGTGGCGGGGACCTAAGTGGCTGGGCATCAGCCGAGCGACAGGGTAAAGTTGAAGGATGCCTAGCCTTCTTCAACTTCTTCTTCTTCTTACCTGAGTGACCCGAAGACTTGGAGGACGAGTGGTGGTGACTCCACGAGCAGTCTCAAGACTGTCCTCTCGAGCGAGACCAGGAACAATGCGGAGTTGAGCGACGGGCCACCATAAGCTTGAGGAAGTGCTCCCTCAAGGCCTTCGGGTGCATGGCCTGACACTGGGAGCACGACTCCGGGTCGTGGCCGCACTCCAGGCACCACAAACAGACCCAGTGTGGATCTGTCACTGACATCATGGGGTGACAGGCCTTGCAAGGCTTGAAACCGGTCTTCGGGGACATCCTCCATGCACCAAAAATTTGAGTCAAAGTCGGTCAAAAATCAACCAGGGTAGCTCTCTCTGGATCAGCATGTTATGTGGAAAGAAAAGAATGGATGTCACCGTGCAGAGGCAATATCTATGTACAATTCCCGAGGTCATCACAGTGACAACGACGCCAAAGGAGTCAACCAATGTCACCTAACGTTGCGCAAGAGTACTGCTCGAAGTAAAATCTCCGGATCCAGTCTGATGCCTGGGGGAAATTCTAAGGTAAGGAATCTGCAACTAGAAGTCTCTATCTGATATTTAATTTTCTAAGCAGTTGCAGAACCCCTGAAGAGGTTTCACAGACCCCCAGGGGTCCCCGGACCACAGGTTGAGAGCCACTGGTGTAGAACAAAAGAGCGCTTTTTGGGTCAAGGCGATGGAGTCTCTCCTCTTCCTTGGAAGGACGAGGTAGGGAAAAGGTAGGCATATTGATACCCCAGCTGACATAAAAAGGGGGTGACAACTTTCAGCAAGAAAAAGGCAAGCGTCCGAAGAACAAGTTTGTCATGGAAAAAACTGGTGTAAGGAGGTTGGGCTGACAGCTTGAAGCCCACTGACCCTACTAGCCGATGTAATAGCCACAAAGAAGAAAGTACTGAGAGTAAAAAGCCGCTGAGAAGAGCTGTGTAGTGGCTCAAAGGAAGAACACATTAGAAACGTGAGGACCAGATTGAAGTCCCATTGGGGCAATACAAACAGGGTAGGAGGAAACAAGTGCTGTAAACCTTTCTGGAAACAAGTCACAACAGGTGACATGAACATGGACGTTTGGTACGGCAAATGAAGAAAAGCCAATATGGCAGAACGGTTTTGCCAGGCTAGAGATAAAACAAACAGCAACAACTCCGACTGTGGTGCAGAAATGGAATCCATATGATGTGAGGAGCACCAGACCAACAGACCACCAACAGGTGTATAGTTTTGGTTGGGGACGCTTGACTGCTAAGATGACATCACAGACTTTGGGAGGTAGATAGAAGACTCTCAAATGCCACCACTCAATCTCCTTGCATGAAGATAGATCATACGCAGGCTTGGGTGCAGGATCCTGCCTTGCTGCTGCAACAGGAGAACCTCCAGATGTGGCAGCCTGATTTGAGGACCAATGCTCATGCTCTGTATATACTATTTCAAAGTAAGAAATAGTGTGCACAGAGTCCAAGTGTTCCCTTAGAGGTAAGATAGTGGCAAAATCAGATAATTGTAATGCTCTATTTTGTGTTAGTGTGGTTGAGCAGTATACTTATCAGAGGGTAGTGTTAAGCATTTGTTGTACACACAGGCAATAAATGAGGAACACACACTCAAAGACTTACTCCAGGCCAATAGGTTTTTATTTTGAAAAATATATTTTCTTAGTTTATTTTAAGAACTACAGGTTCAAGATTTACATCAAACAGTTTAAATGTAAGGTACTTCACTTAGATACTTTAGGAACTTTGAATGAAAACAATATTATGTACAGTCTTTGTAAAAATGACAATAAGCTATAAGTGGACACAGTGCAAAAATCAACAGTTCCTGGGGGAGGTAAGTAAAGGTTAGATTAGGAGGTAAGTAAAACACTTACAAGTCTCAGTCCTGGGGCATAGGCATCCCACAGTTGGGGGTTCAAGTCAACCCCAAAGTTACCACACCGGCAGCTCAGGGCCGGTCAGGTGCAGAGGTCAAAGATGTGCCCAAAACACATAGGCGCCTATGGAGAACAGGGGTGCTCCGGTTCCAGTCTGCCAGCAGGTAAGTACCTGCGTCCTCGGGGGGCAGACCGGGGGGGGTTGTAGAGCACTGGGGGGGGACACAAGTAGGCAGACAAAACACACCCTCAGCGGCACAGGGGCGGCCGGGTGCAGTGTGCAAAGCAGGCGTCGGGTTTCAGGTAGGAAATAATGGAGGGACCCGGGGGTCACTCTAGCGGTGCAGGCAGGCACAGAGGGGACTTCTCGGGACAGCCACCACCTGGGCAAGGCAGAGGGTCGTCTGGGGGTCACTCCTGCATCGAAGTTCGGTTCCTTCAGGTCCTGGGGGCTGCAGGTGCAGTGTTGGTTACAGGCGTCGGGTCCCTTGTTACAGGCAGTCGTGGTCAGGGAGAGCCTCTGGATTCTCTCTGCAGGCGTCGCTGTGGGGGGGGTCAGGGGGGTCGTCTCTGGTTACTAACGGGCTTGCAGTCGCCGGGGAGTCCTCCCTGAGGTGTTGGTTTTCTGCAGGTCGAGCCAGGGGCGTTGGGTGCAGAGTGTAGAGTCTCACGCTTCTTTGTTGCAAAAAAGTAGCTGGTTTTGAACAGGGCCGCTGTTCACGGGAGTTTCTTGGTCCTGTAGTCCAGGGCAGTCTTCTGAAGCTTCAGAGCTCGTTGGTCCCTGTCGGATGCGTCGCTGGAGCAGGCTTCCGAAGTTGGAGACAGGCCGGTAGGGCTGGGGCCAAAGCAGTTGTCGTCTTCCTCCTTCTCTGGAGGCTTGTAGGTCAGCAGTCCTTCTTCTTTCTTCAGGTTGCAGGAATCTGATTTCATGGGATCTGGGGAGCCCCTAAATACTGAATTTAGGGGTGTGTTTAGGTCTGGGAGGGCAGTAGCCAATGGCTACTGTCCTTGAGGGTGGCTACACCCTCTTTGTGCTTTCTCCCTGTGAGGAGGGGGGCACATCCCTAATCCTATTGGGGGAATCCTCCAAACTCAAGATGGAGGATTTCTCAAGGCAGGGGTCACTTCAGCTCAGGACACCTGAGGGGCTGTCCTGACTGGTGGGTGACTCCTCTTTGTTTTTCTCATTATCTCCTCCAGCCTTGCCACCAAAAGTGGGGGCAGTGGCCGGAGGGGCCGGCATCTCCACTAGCTGGGATGCCCTGGGACACCGTAACAAAAGGGGTGAGTCATTGAGGCTCACCGCCAGGTGTTACAGTTCCTGCAGGGGGAGGTGAGAAGCACCTCCACCCAGTACAGGCTTTGTTCCTGGCCACAGAGTGACAAAGGCACTCTCCCCATGTGGCCAGCAACATGTCTGGTGTCTGGCAGGCTGGCAGAAACTGGTCAGCCTACACTAGAAGTCGGATAGGTATTCAGGGGGCATCACTAAGATGCCCTCTGGGTGTATGCTACAATAAATTGCACACTGGCATCAGTGTGCATTTATTGTGCTGAGAAGTTTGATACCAAACTTCCCAGTTTTCTGTGTAGCCATTATGGAACTGTGGAGTTTGTGTTTGACAAACTCCCAGACCATATACTCTTATGGCTACCCTGCACAATGTCTAAGGTTTTGCTTAGGCACTTTGGGAGCATAGTGCTCATGCACATATGCACTCACCTGTTGTATAGTGCACCCTGCCTTAGGGCTGTAAGGCCTGCTAGAGGGTGACTTACCTATGCCACAGGCAGTGTGAGGTTGGCATGGCATTCTAAGGGAAGTGCCATGTCTACTTAGTCATTTTCTCCCCACCAGCACACACAAGCTGTGAGGCAGTGTGCATGTGCTGAGTGAGGGGTCCCAAGGGTGGCATAAGACATGCTGCAGCCCTTAGAGACCTTCCCTGGCATCAGGGCCCTTGGTACCAGGGGTACCAGTTACAAGGGACTTACCTGAGTGCCAGGGTTGTGCCAATTGTGGGGACAAAGGTACAGTTTAGGGAAAGAACACTGGTGCTGGAGCCTGGTTAGCAGGGTCCCAGCACACTTTCAAATCATAACTTAGCATCAGCAAAGGCACAAAGTTAAGGGGTAACCATGCCAAGAAGGCATTTCCTCACAATCGGTCACCACTGTCAGCTCTGGGTGAGCAAGAGTGAGGGGCCTGCCCCTCACCCAAACACAGTTTGTCGGCCACCACTGCAGATTTTTTGCAGTTTCCTTCGAAATCTGGACCATGTCAGAAAGGTTCCCCTGGTGGAATGCCCACTGGGACTTCAGATTCTAATGCAGAGCCTGCATATGCCATTTGGCATGCCTTACCAGTACAATGCAGGAGAAAATCTCACTTAGTAGCCTCAAGGTCACTTTCGTCAAAATCCAGAATTGAGACTAAAGCATCAGGATCATAGCCTGAATATCCTGGACTCTCTACTACAGAGGATAGGAGTGGAACTGCACTGTATACAGAATGGCTCTGGTGAAATGGAGGGTCTGAGAAGGAGTCAGGTGTGACTTTGGCATGTTGATGGTGAACCCCAGTGAATAAAGGTCTGCCGCAATCAAGAGGTGGGTGACAACTGCCTTGGGCAGGCATACCTACAGCAGCCAGTCATCAAAGTATGGTAAGACTGGGCCCCACCGACCTCTGCAGATATACTGCATCTACTGCCATCACTTTCGTGAACAAACGAGGAGCACTGGTAACGGCAAAAGGGAGCACAGCAAACAGGAAATGCTTGCAGCCCACAGTGACCAGCAGGTAATGCCTGTGGGTCGGTGCAATGGAATTGTGGAAATACGCATCCTGCAGGTCCAGTGCCACCATCAAGTCTCCAGGGTCCAGCGCAGACTGAACCAGAGCCAATGTGAACATCCTGAATTTCTCCTTCCTCAAAAGTAGTTGAGAGGGCACAGATCTATGAAGTCCATCATCTTTTCCAGTACTAGAAAGTAGCAGGACTAGCAACCATGACCTACTTCTGGTGCAGGCTTTGCATCCACTGCTCCTTTGTCCTGAAGAGACTGTACTTCCTGACGTAGAAAGGAGAGGTTGCCATCCATCAGCTATTCTTCAGATGGAGGCAAAGGTGGAGGGGTTTCCACGAATGGGAGTGGGGGACATACCCCTTATGCACAATCTGAAGCACCCACTTGTCGGAGGTAACTGCAAACCACTCGGGCATGTGATGCCTGATCCCACTGCCAGCAGTATAGATGTGTGTGACAGAGGGTGTACTAACTGGGCTTAGAGGCTATGGCTATTGGAGGGGGTGGGGACTGGACAGCTCATTGGGCCTGGCTCCCACATCCTTAATGGGCAGGTTGTTGTACCAGCGGGTATGGTGAGGATAGCAGACGTCCATAAGTGCCCTGACCCATGTCCATAATAGGGGCAAAATTACTGCTGCTGAGACCAGGCAGATGGAGAAAACCTGAGAGATCTAGTAGTGACCCTACTCCCTCGAAAGCACTCCAGTGCAGTGACCACTTTGTCACCAAATTGGCGGGAGCCATTGAAAGGCATGTTGATCAGGGCCTGAACATTCTCTGAGAACCCAGTGAACTGCAACCAGACATGACGGTGCAATGCCACTGTGAAGCTATGGTTCTGCCTAGGCAGTCTGTTGTGTCCAGTCTCCACCTGATGGCAAACTTTGCTGTGTCCCGACCATCCTTGAAGGCTTGGTTAATGATGCGCGACCCTCGTCGGAAAGCAGCTGTACAACCCATAATGCATGAGAGTAATAGCCTAAGAGGCATGCAGTGTCCATCGACCACAAGGGTAGCCTGGTGGAAGAAAAAAATGCTCTTCTAAGAAGTGGCCAGCCTCTTGGATTCCCTGTCTGGTGGGGTGGTAGGGAATGCATTTTGATTGACCTTGGAGGTTGAGGCCTGCACTACCTAGCTTTCTGGGAGAGGAAGGCTGAGTTATGTGTGCAGAGGCCATGGCATCGGAGAATCATACAGTGCACAGGAGCCCCTGTGCAAGGTTTAGCCCACGCACCAGGAAAACATTGGTGAGAACTTCATTGAAGGGCAGGGGTATGGAATTTAATAAAATATATACTTGTTCATGGGATAGGTGCTTCTTAAATCTACTTGTCCTGTAAAAAAAATCTACTTGTCTCTGTGGTGCACTATAGTGGGGCGACAAATTATGCCGGCAATCTCATTATGTAAGAGCTTTGATAATAGCATCTTTGATTATGCCAGGGATACTACTGTAGTAGGGCTTGAATACTTACAATTTCAATCCTTACTATAGCAATTTACTCAATCTGCCACCTTTCCGCAGATCTACATACTGGGGCTGGAGGAAGCAGTAACCCATAGTTCCTGGGCAGGAATGCCTTTGAGTATGTAAACCTACTAGCTTGCATGTTTGAAGGATTTTCTCCAGCTCTTCTCTAATCTTTTCCCGTAATGAGAAAGGTTTGAAAATTACTCCTGACAGTTGCAGTAGTAGAAGTTCTTTCATGGTTGGGACAAAAGTGGGTGGAGGAAAAGTGAACTTGTAAACGCTCAATAGATTTTCACATGAGCAAATCTACACATTCATATTTGCTTCTGCTAAAATACAGTTCACAAATATTTTTCTAGGAATACAATTTCCTAGTCTACTTCTGTAAGTTTTTGTGAATTCATGAAAGCCACCAACTCAAGGACATATGACATGGGTGCACTTTTGTGACTTTCTTTAAGAAGTGGGCCCCTAATTAGGTCTGGCGTTAACAAAGACATTTTGTTTTATATTAAATTTCTATTTCTCTCTCTATCGCCTGGCTTTACTGTGGGTGATTGCATTCTGCTCTTCTACAAGAAGCATCTTGGCACACAAAGTAATTTTGTTCAGTGCCAGGAACTACTGTGGCAATCACTGGCGTAACAAAACTGAAGGGGGTCCCCCCTGCAAAGAACATGGAGGGGGGATGCATGGCCATTAATGCACCACTGGTTTCAATGTGTGCTTTTCGAGACCAAAAATGTTTTTTTTACTTTTTGCCAGTGTTTGTTATAGTGGTGATGGTCTGGCAGCTCCCACAACAATAAAGTGTTACAAAAGCCATGTCAAAACAGGACACGGATTGACAAAACCAAAAGATTCACAAAAAATGTCGGATCGGTTGGCTTTGCCAGTGCTTGTTTATTTTCATGCTTCCCATAATCTTGTTGAAAATACTTACACTAAATTTCCATTAGGGATATTTTTTGGAAACACTAGCATGCATCAACACATTTTACTAAATGAAGCTTCAAAGAAATAGCACCTAATACTTCATAGTAGCAAAATGTTTTTTCCCTACTTGCATTTTTTTAAAACATTTTATTTTGAAAGCAAAGCATGACCACTCTTCCTTACAAGCTTCTGCAAACATCTGCATCTAATCAAAGAAAATTCGGGGAGCAGTATATGTAGCCTCATATTGTTAAACTTTTCAAATGTGTGAACACTTTGTTTTTTACTGTAACCACTGTCAGTAGTGCACTGTGACCTTTAAATGTTTATTTACAGTGCTCACCCTAATAATGAAGGCTTTTCATTAATGAACCATAAATACACGTTCGAACGGCATTAACATATGGACACACATATCACCTCAACTGCAGACAGTTCCCTTCTCTGTAAACTGGCAGCCAAAAGGTTTGTGCTGCAGGGGGTTGGGCCTACTTGTAACAAGCACAAAATAAACACGAAAAATTGTTGCCCTTGTCCTCAAACTTTGTCCTGAGCGTTGGGTAATAGGAATTCCATATTCCTGGAAGAAGAGCAAAGATTCAGCCATACCTACTACTGGGTGAAGCTACTCAGACAACACTTAGGTCTTGACCTCAACTGCTGGCAGCTGCACTGCACATCATGGTGGCAAAGGATGCACCTTACTCCATAACTGGGCCCAGAGGGGAAAACAAGACAGAGTTTTGGGAATGCGTCCAAACCACTGGTGTCACCCAACTCCTTGTACCAGTTCTCAGCTGGATCAGAGTCATCCTCCATAGGATCAAACCCTTCCACTTCATCTCCTCCAACAGGAAGGAAGGGACCACCAAGTTGCAGTAAGTCCAGGGGTTTAGTAGGGCTTGGGATGATCGGGCAAATATGTCTAGTGGTGTCAGTGAGGCGCTGGCTCAGAGATGGGGATGATGACAGGCTCCTCGTCCCCTGCTTGTGACAGTCCCCACAAGATTAAAAACATGTAGCTTTTGTATGGGACACGTCCCTAGCATACTAGATGCAATTTGTTTTAAAAAAAAAGTGTCAACAAAAGTTGCAAAAAGTGGTAAAAAAGTGTCAGAGGTAGCTCTCTGGTTTCACGCTGTTGGTGCGGAATAAACTAATGTCAGTGTGCCTGGGTGGCACTTATATGGGCACTCCAACATCACTTCAGACATGGACGATGCTGACGCAGAGCCAATAGGCGCCACCTACTGCAAACAGGTGCTGCTCAAGATTTTTCCAGATCCAGTCTGACTCTGCTGAATATTCCACGGTGAGGACTCTGTGGTTAGAAGTCTCTAGCAGAATCATTTATACGAGGAGAGTGATCTCAAGCACTGCCATACCGATGCTTCAGTGAAAACAGTGAGTTTCAGATTAAGTACTTTTGGTATGATTGCTATGTTGCCCTTCCAATAAAAAAATCTGAGTGTACATTTCTTAAAGATTGTGCATGTGTATTTTGGTTTGGTAATTCCAATACTGAAAATATAGGACTTGCGTTGGTTTTACTTTAGTTGTGTAATGGTCATACCCGTACCCAGAAAAACAAGTATCAGAAAGCCGATAGGTCTCGCTTTTGCGACAAAATAAAGCATGCAAGCAGCATTTGTAAATGACTGATTTATATGAGTCAGATGGTTAAGGAAAAACTTATTGTCTTCACCACTGCCTTCAATTTACTAATACTAGCACCTTCCAGATTGTTGGATTCCAGTGGCAACTTTGGTTTTACAGCGCTGAACGGTAAAACAGTCAACCCGTTACACATTTTCCTTTTAAAATATTTTCCCCATTACATTTCTGTGTACATTTTATTACGTTAAAAACATTTTTGAAGAATAAGTATGTATGTTTTGTAGCGAGCACCCATGCTATCAGGTTGGTTTAAAGATCCGAAAACTATCACAAATGGTGCAGGTTCACAGGGGGCACAATCTGATGTTCGCTAGTTTGCGGTGGGGATGTTAAACGTTCGTGTGTACAAAAGCAGTTCTGACTTTAATAAATTGAAGACATTGGCTCCTAGTGATCTCGACTCGGAACAAACAGCAACACTAAAATAGGATCCACGAAAGAGTTAGCAAGGCAACCATTTGGAAGTGAACAAAAAAATGTCCGCCAGTAAGACATGTCGCAACAACCCGACAGGCTCGTCTAGTTCTATTATTATAATCTATAAAAGAGTTCAAAAGAGGAAAGGGCACTTAACCTGCAACTGCTAGACTGACTGTCTCGTCAGAGTTGACACTTTCAGCGGCCTGGACAAAGGACATTTCAAAGTTCCCCACGTGTTTATACTTATACCTCTGCCAAGCAGGTTTATACCTCTGCCAAGCAGGACAGAAAACATTCTCCCCTGAAATCCTCAAACAAAAAAATACAAATAATTGTCATACTATTAACATGTCGACATAACTTACCTGCCAGAGTCTCAGTCAGGCTCTTATGGGCCCTTGCCGCTTTGCTTGCCTCTTTACTTCTTGACATCCATATCATTTTATCTGTGTTCCTCTCTCTATCATTGTCTACAATAAAAAAAACATATTTCCTGTTTCTTTGCCTTGCTCCATCTCTTTTTTTTGCATGTCTGTATCGCCCTGCGCCCCTCATACTTTTCTTCCACTCCTCTCCATTGCTTTTTTATTTCAAACGCATTCTTTGCTTTCTAGTCCCCTGTCTTTTCTCTTTGCCACAGATTCTACAACAAATTACATGCCAATCATTACTATTTATACACTTTAATTCGTTCTTCAAAGGTGACCTTTGCTGATATGTTCTTCATTTTAGATGGATGTAAGTGGCTTCTCCCCATATTTTTCAAAATATTTTGCATATGGAACCTTTAGCCATAGGGAAAGTGCAAGGGCAAAAAATGAACCACCGGAGGTATTAGCAAGTTCGTTTGGATCACTCTGTACTGATAAGAAAATATGAGCTTTTATAATGTTTTACAGTTTTTGATTAATGAATATTGTAACTCATCAAGAAGCATGATCCACCACTTTGTCAAAAAATGTCTTGACAGTAGAAACATGTGACTAATGGACAGAACAAACAATGCCCTTAAGCTATGACCATGCCTTAAAGGCTCTTAAAACCTTGAGAGAATTCAATTTACCTAAATAACAAGTTACTTATCTTAGCTAACACTCTTTATGTTGGATAATCAGTGTAACTACAGATTATTCATCTGTAGGATATCCTCAAGTGCCAGACTGGATGAGAAAGATTTAAAAGTATTCTTCCAGTGGGCCAGCAGGTGGCATCATGCGGTTCCACAACAACCTCAGTATCTCTAGAAAATGGCTAAAGAAGTTGCATATAAATGCAACCCCTGCACACAGACGTCAAGTTCTTTCTGGCCCTCTGACGCTGATCCCAAGACTAACCAGGGATATCACTGTGCAGATTGCTAGGCTGGGAGTGTTTTAGATTCAAAATGAGACCATTCCACCGAACGGAGGCGGGAGGTTGTGAGGGGAATCTGCAGTTAGAGTACCCATCAGAAAGAGAACTAACAAGAAAATGAGTTACTTACCTGTAACTGCAGTTCTCCAGTATTGGTATCTTTCATACATTCACATGCTTGAATCATCCCCGTCGTCGAGGTGAGAGCCTCACGGTAAATTTAAATACATAAAGCAGTAAGTCAGTAAAAGTAAAACCAGTAGGCCCCAGTAGGCCTCATAAGGTATTTTACAATCTATCCACTTTGTTTTGTGAAAAGACCCAAACTTCTGTATCAACCAATCAGGATTCAGCCCCTCCCAAACACTCCCAACAGAGGCTGAATTCCCTCAGATTTTCTAGTAGGAGTGTGAAGTTTAATATCTGTATAATAGGGGAGCCTCTGAGGGGAGGTGGGTGGGTCGCATGTGAATCTATGAAAGATACCAATACTGGAGAACTGCAGTTACAGGTAAGTAACTAATTTTCTTCTCCAGTATTGGATCTTTCATAGATTCACATGCTTGAATCAGAATAACGAGCAGTAATGTCTTCTTAATTAGTGAATTACATTGACTGTAATTTTATAGTAATTTTATAAGTGATGTGACTCACATTAGCTCGGCTTTATACATCCACGTATATATATATATATATATATATATATATATATATATATATATATAGATATATATATATATATACACATAGATATCTCAATAGAAGAGCAATGGAAATGTTGTGTGGCAGAAAGTTTTGACACAATCTGTTTTGTTATTGTTTTGAGGTCTACGACATGTTAACACAATATAACAAAGCGAATAATCTGAAGCACATCATTAGAGTAAAACACACTGTGATATAAAATTAGACATTAACGAGACTCAGAACCAATATCGAACATACCTTGAGTGTGGTGGTGGGATGTGTAAGAGGCTCACCTTATCGAAATAGATGCCTCAGCACTGCCTGTCCCACTGCTGTGTCGACTTTGTTAGTTTCCTCGAGACAGTAATGCCTCGTAAATGTATGCTGGCTGGACCATGTTGCTGCTCTACAGATGCTATGAAGTGGTACACATGCAAAGAGTGCAGCTGAAGTTTCTACCGCTCTTGTAGAGTGGGCTCTCACTTTGGTGTGGAGCGGTTTTCCTGCTTTTGAATGGCAGAATTGAATTGCCAGGCCAATCCATCTTGCTATAGTCTGTTTGGACACCGCGTGCCCCTTTCTTGTTCCGCCAAACGCTACAAATAATTGATCAAACTGGCGGATGGCCTGAGTTTTCTGTAGATAAAACTTTAAACATCTTTTAATATCAAGGGAATGTAATGTCTTTTCGGCTACTGTTTGCGGATTTGGAAAAAAGGTTTTTAAGATGACTGGTTCATTCAAGTGAAACGTTGAGGGAACTTTCGGGATGAATTTAGGATTTGTTCGCAGGATCACACCTGAGTTTGTGAATTGGAGGAAAGGATGTTTGACAGTGAAAGCCTGAATGTCGCTGACTCTTTTGGCTGAAGTAAGAGCTAGCAGTAACGCTGTTTTCCATGAAATGAATTTTAGATCAGCTTTGTGGATCGGCTCAAAAGGAGCTTTCATGAGCTGCATCAACACAACATTCAGGGACCATAATGGTGGAGGTTTTCTAACTGGCGGAATGGCCTGAAAAAGGCCCTTCATGAACTGCTTGACAATTCTTATGGAACACAATGAGACTCTGTGTGGTGATCTGCGGTATCTGGAGATTGCTGCCAGATGTACCCGAATGGAGGAATATGCAAGTCCTGATTTTGCCAGGAGCAGGAGATATGGAAGTACCTGTTCTGGAGGAGAGGACAAAGGATGTATATCTTCCGCTGCACACCATATACAAAAATGTTTCCATTTAAGTTTATTGGTTTTGTTGGTAGTGTCAGCTCTAGCTTTTGCCAAGATGTCTCTACACTCCGGGGAAATGCTGAGATTCAAGTATTCATTGTATTCAGGAGCCAAGCCCACAAATGAAGAGACAACGGATCTGGGTGTCTGACTTGTCCCTGGTGCATCGTTAAAAGAGTCGGACTCTGTCTGAGTCGTAGATGTGGCCGTTCGGAGATACTGTGTACCATACTTGTCTGGGCCATCTGGGAGCTATGAGCAGAAGGCGACACCCCTCCGACTTTAGTTTGTTGATGACTCTCGGAATGAGCGGGATCGGAGGAAAAGCGTAGGCATAAATTCCGGACCATCTCATCGAAAACGCATTCCCCCACAAATCTTTTTTGGGAAGCCAACTTGCGTAGAACTGGCATTTCTTGTTCTCGAGAGTGGCAAATAGGTCTAGGTTCGGTTTGCCCCATAATAGAAAAAGTCTGTTGAGAGTTTTATGGTCTAGCTCCCACTCATGATAAGGAATCACTGTCCTGCTCAGGGTGTCTGCTAGAACATTGGTTTGTCCTGGCACATGCTCCGCTTTGAGTGAAATATTGTGCTTGATGGCCCATGTCCAGATTTGCTGTGCTAGCTGTGAGAGTTGTAGGGATCTCGTGCCTCCCTGCTTGTTTAGATAAAACATGCTGGTTGTGTTGTCTGTCCTGATTAAGACGCTTGAATTTTGTATCTTTGGCAAGAAAGCTTTTAGAGCTAAGTGTATTGCCTTGAGTTCTAGGTAATTGATGTGGAGCTGACCCTCTTTCGCATTCCAGGTTCCGCTGATTTGCAGATCTTGGCAGTGTGCACCCCATCCTTCGAGAGAGGCATCCGTTGTTACTATGTAACTTGGTGTTTGAAGAAGAAATGACAGTCCGTTTGACAAATTGGTTAGAGTCGCCCACCACCTCATGGTGTTCTTCATTAGAGGTGTTATGCGAATGTTGTCTTCGAAGGAACCGTTGACCTGGGTCCATTGTATGTCCAATTGCTCTTGCAGGGGTCGCATATGGAGTCTGCAATCTGGGACTAGCGGAATGCAAGATGATATCATTCCGAGCAATGATTTGTAGATGCGGACTGAAACGAACTTTTTTCTGGAGAGCCTGTCTACCAAGGAGGTTAACTTTTGTTTCCTCTCGTGAGATGGGTACGCTTTGTTGCGGACTGTGTCTAGTATTGCTCCCAAGAAACTTAATACCTGTTTGGGGTGGAGCTGAGATTTCTGGTAGTTGACTACAAACCCTAGGCTGTGTAACAATTGAAGGCAATAAGAGATATGACTTGTTACTTGCGACTTTGAGGGTGCCTTTATAAGCCAGTCGTCCAGGTAAGGGAAGACCTGGATACCTGACTGGCGGAGATGTGCTGCCACCGGAGCCAACATTTTTGTGAAGATTCTGGGGGCTGATTTGAGACTGAATGGGAGAACCCGGAATTGGAGGTGCATACTTCCCACTCTGAACCTTAGGAATTTGCAATGGTTGCGATATATGGGGATATGAAAATAAGCATCCTGGAGGTCTAGGGATGCCATCCAATCTCCAGCATTTAACAGACGCAGGACATCTTGCAGTGTTACCATCCTGAACGACTGTTTCTTTAGAAACTTGTTTAGTGCTCTCAAGTCCAGGATGGGGCGCCAGTCTCCTGAGGGTTTCTTTACAAGGAAAAAACGGGAGTAGAATCCTCTGTTCTTTTGGGATAAAGGGACTGGTTCTACCGCTCCCTTTCTCAGCATCACTCTTATTTCCTTGAGGAGTTGGTTCATCCTCGGAGGCGGTGGGCCAGGTGGAGGAACAGTTGGTGGTGTTTGTGTGAATTCCAGAGTATGACCTCCGGCCACTACATCGAGTACCCATCTGTCCAATGTTATTGCCTTCCATTGGGGAAATAGGAAGTGATGCGACCTCCGACCCTCGATATTGGTGGGTGGGAAAGCGTTGAGATGACCGGCGGGTCATTGTTTTCTTCCCGTATCTCTTCCTCGGGCAGCTCCTCTTCCTCTAGCTAGATGTTTGTAAGCTGCGGCCAGTGGTAATCTATAATGCTGCTGTTGCTGGTGGTACTGATGTCGTGATCCTGTGGAGGAAGACTGATATTGGGATCTGTATTGTTGGTATCCACCTCGAAAGAAGTAATTTCCTCTACCCCTTGCTCCACGAAAAGGTTGTTTTTTATATTGCAGGGTACCTAGGGATTTTGCCGTATCGGTATCCGTTTTCATAGCCTGCAACATGTCGTCGACATGTTTACCAAACAAACTTTCCCCATCAAAAGGCATGTCTAGAACACGACTCTGGACTTCTGGTCTGAATGAAGTAGCCTTAAGCCATCCTTGCCTGCGCAGGACTGCTGCGCCAGCTAATTGTCTGAAGCCGGTGAGAGAAATGTCTATTGCGCTGTCTATAATCTCCGCGGAGACTCTTTCTCCCTCTTGCAAGACCTTTTTTGCTTCCACCTTGACGTCTTCTGGCAGTAGATCTAAAAAAGCAGAGATGTCTGCCCACATTTGGCGATCGTACCTTCCCAGGATGGCGAGGGAGTTAGCTGCCTTAACTGTGACCGCTGCAACAGAGGAGAATTTCTTGCCGATATTGTCTAATCTCCTTCCTTCCTTGTCTGGGGGAGACGCTATAGGTGCGGAGGGGTTTTTGGAACGTCGCTGAGCCGCCTGCGATATAACAGAGTCAGGTTTCGGCTGTGAGACTAGACAGGCCGGAGAATCATCTGGGGCCTTGTACTTTTTCTCCAATCTTGGCATTTGTGAAGGCACTGTTGCTGGATTTTTCATTGCCTTCAAACCCTCCTGCCATAAGAAATCTACAATGGGTACAGCTCTTACCGATCTCTTTGATGGCTCTTTGAAGTCATACAAAAAACATTCGGTTTCATGAGAAACAATTGCAAGGCCAAAACGTTTTGCCGCTCTCTCTATTAAATTATGGAAACCTTCTATGTCCTCTGGAGGAGAATCTACCGGACCTGCTGGCGGTGGAGATGGTGTGGGGACGAGATAATCATCCCATTCACTAGCCGCCGAATCTCTTAGCTCACCCTCTTCCCTTTCGTCATCTGACGAGGGGTGAGCTTCCTGAGTTTGGCTAGTTACTGGTATGCTAGCCTGTGGTGTTTCCAAAAGATTAGTAGTCTGAGTTTGTCGAGGTGTCTGGTAGCTCTCAGGTCTAGGAGACGTAGACTGAGTTGATGGTGGAAACCTTTTATAGTAATCATTCAACATATATTGTAGATCTGCTACTAGTGTGCTAGGCAAAGCAACGGGCGATGGTTGTTCTGCCTGTGGATAGGATGTTGAGGCATAACTAGGCTGGTAATGCTGATCCTCCTCATCATCAAACTCTTGGCATTTGACATTGAGTTGGGACGGGCTACTAGCTGCCCCAAACATTCCGTTGTTTTGAGAGTATGCATCATCGTCATCATCATCTAAAAGATGTTGTGGTGGGTATGGCAACACTTTACTTGATGAGGTATGCATTGGCAGAATATTAGACGCCTTGTCCCCCATGTTAATAAGTGAAAGGGGTAAGAACCTGGTGGAGTCGTCCTGATGATATGAGGAATGGTGCGGCGAAGTATCCAGGTAGGTTGATGGCTTATACACTGTTAGTGCTGTGGACGATATGATCGTCGACGGTTCCCTCGTCGACAGTTCCCTCGTCGACGGTTCCCTCGTCGACAGTTCCCTCGTCGACGGTTCCCTCGTCGACGGATCTCTCTTCGACGGATCTCTCGTCGACGGATCTCTCGTCGACGACTCTCTCATCGACGGATCTCTCGTCGACGGTTCCGTCATTGACGGCGTCTTCGCTGGTGGGTCCTTCGTCGACGGGTTCTTCGTCGATGGTCCCTTCGTCGACGGGCCCTTTATAGACGACAGTTGTTTCGTCGACGTATCTTTTGTAGGTGCCGTCGTCGGCAGTGTCTTTTTAAACCTCATTGAGAGGTGCTTTGTAGATGGGAGTGCCCTGGTCGATTGGTGAACCCAGGAGGCCTCCGCCGTCGACGATGTGGTTGCCGACGAAGCTTTCTTAAAACATTTTGCCGTAATTATCGTCGTCGACGATAACGGTGAAACGTCATAATCATCGGTGAGACCGGTGTTGTGAACGTCTATGATACTGTAGTAGATGTTACCGTCGACACCGTCGTCGACGGGTTGGTCGTCGACGGTTGTTTTTTCCCTGAAGAGACTTTTTCTGGCTCTTTTTGGGGTGACAGAGACAGGGATGACTTTTTTGAGGTGCTTTTTGGATGCAAAGGCGTAGTAGGTTCTGAATTAACCTTTTTTGACAAATGTTTCAATGTCTCTGAGTGGGAAACATCCTTTTTTGCCTCAGTAGAGACTTGTTTTGTCTTTTTGGGCACCTTCCTTGGTGGTTCATCAGACCCTCTACTTCTCTCACTTGTTATTTTCTGAGGGCGAGAAGCCTGTGATGACTCTTCGCTGTCGTCTGAGGAAGGATGTTCTATGGCTTTCTGTTTTTGCAGCCATAAGAGAAGTCTACCCTCACGGTCCTTGAGGGTTTTTTGACTAAAGGTGCGACAGATTTTGCAGTCTCTCACCTTGTGGTCTGGATGGAGGCAGTAGATACACTTCTTGTGGGGGTCATCAACATGCAGTCTCTTCTTCCCACAATTGTCACAGTCTCTGAACAGACCCTTCTTTGTCTTTTCAGACATAGTAAAGCTGTGGAGCTAGTTTCCTGAGAGAAAACAATCTTCAGTCAGAAAATAAGGAAAAAACTGAGCAGAGCTCAGGGAGACTCCCTTCACACGACGTGCAGTAGAAAATCTGAGGGAATTCAGCCTCTGTTGGGAGTGTTTGGGAGGGGCTGAATCCTGATTGGTTGATACGGAAGTTTGGGTCTTTTCACAAGTGGATAGACTGTAAAATACCTTATGAGGCCTACTGGGGCCTACTGGTTTTACTTTTACAGACTTACTGCTTTATGTATTTAAATTTACCGTGAGGCTCCCACCTCGACGACTGGGATGATTCAAGCATGTGAATCTATGAAAGATCCAATACTGGAGAAATGTAAGTAACTTTGGGCCTGATTTAGGTCTTGGCAGAGGGGAATACTCCATAACAAACATGACAGATATCCCATCCATCTTATTATGATCGCAGGCTCTCCTACGGAGATCGTAGTAAGATGGACGGGATGTCCATCATGTTTATGACAGAGTATTCCCCTCCCCCAAGACCTAAATCAGGACCTTGGTATCTGCTGGATACTTTTAACTGCAGAGTCCTCATCTTTAGAACAGATACCAAAGCAGTAACTCCCAAGGTGCTGGGTCTGTGAAATTGCTCAGATCAAAAAAGTCTGCAGAACCAAACAGGTGAAATGCCTTCCTCGTCAGACCTGCCTGTCAAGGCATTAGTGCTTTGTGCATGTGTGCAGTGACACCCATGTTGTAGCCTGACAGGTACTGTGGGTTGGAAGATCCCCCAAAATGTACAACCCAAAATATTCCCTCAACAGTATGCCTACTGGAGAATGAATCAGAGACAGCAGTAAACCTTTGTTTCGTAAGGCAAGTTGTCCCAGAAATAAGGCACTTTACAGGACATTGAAAATTCAGCTAATTAAATATGAACAGTCTCAGTAACAGGGTTCTAGGGCAAGAAAATATTTTAAAGATTTATTACAAAAAATCAAAAAGTGTAGTACAGGAATTATTAATGCATAAAGTCATTCTCATGAAGGCTCTCGGCAAATAGGACATACAGAATGCAGTGCAGAGAATAATTCTAAGACCCAAGTGGGCAGTAAAATCAAGAAAGAAATGAACAACATCCATAGAAACATAGGAAAGTTCTCTGGCTCACCCCCAAAATCAGAGTTTTCATGTACAGTTCTCTTACATAGAAAACCATTAGGTTTTGCTAAATCATTATGGTGCAAGTCAAAGAATTACATTCTCAGTACATCATTGCACATCTTCTTTAAATGTCATATTGCCTTAGCACTTGCACACTAATCCACTAAATTAATCTTTATTATGCCTACTCTTTGCTGACTATTTACATGAACAATAGCAAACTATAATGAATGAATAGGGTGCAGCAAGCTAGCAGCATAGCCTTGAGGAAAGAAAGATTTCTATGACCATGCGCAAAAGAGAACAGCAAGAACATGACTCTGTGCTGCAGAAATAATGAACAGTGTACTTGCAGGAAGACACATTGATTCTGAACAAGATGGTGTTGATCTTAAATTAAGACCTAGTTAACATAAGCCAGAAAAACACACATTTATAATTCACAAAAAATTAGGCCCTCATTACGAACCGGGCGGACGGGGGAGAAGTGACAGTAATACCGCCAACAGGCCAGCGGAAAAAAAAATGGAATTATGACCATGGCAGTTACCGCCATGGTCATCCGCCACTTCTCCACTCCGACCGCCAGGGCGGTGTCGACCGCTGGGCTGGAGACTTCGGTCTCCAGCCTGGCAGCCATCACCAGACCGCTGGCGGTATCAGGACACTACATACCGCCATGGATTTCGTGTGGTTCATGGCGGTAGGCACTATCAGTGCCAGGGAATTCCTTCCCTGGCACTGATAGGGGTCTCCCCCGCCAACATCACCCACCCCAGAGTCCTCCCCCACACCCGACTCCCCCTACCGCACCCCAAAGGTGGTAGTACCCCACTCCCCACACCCTCCCCCACATTGACACACACCCTTTACGCAGACACCACCACCACACATACCCGCACACATACTAACAAACATTCCAGCAGACACACAGTCATGCACGCACACATACATAGACATACACGCACACATGCTCACAGTCAAACATACAGACAGACAAGCACACATTTCCAAATACACAACACCCCCCTGCATGCATACAAGCACTCACACACCCCCCTACACACTCACACCCCCATGCACGCACAGAACAACCCCCCTTCGCTAACGGACGATCACCTTACCTGTTCCAGTGATCCTCTGGGAGGGGACGGGATCCATGGGGGCTGCTCCGCCACCATCACCAGAACACTGCCACGCCGAATCATGGGACGTGATTCGGTGGGCGGTTTTCTGATGACGTGGTGGTGGAGGTGGAGCAGCATCCACTTCCCCGCCGACCGCCAGTATGGCTGCTGGCGGCTCTCCATCCGAAATAGGACAGAGGGGTGCCAGCAATCATAATACGCTGCGTGGAGAACCACCTGCACTGGCGGCCTTCAGCATGTCGGTACCTCGGCGGTCTTTAAGAAAGACCGCTGAGGTCGAAATGAGGACCTTAGTTTCAAATGCATTAGCACTATGTCAGTGTGCACATGTAATTCCAAGAGTAAATCAACATTCTGCACATTGTCATTAATGCACAAAAACCATAAAATGCACAAAAACGTCAACAAACTCCCCCTTTGATTATTTTTTTAATTACTAATAATCCACAATTAATCTAACAGTCATAACAGAGTCTGCATCACTTTCAGCGTCTTCTAATTCGATTCTTCCAATAGCTTCAGCTGATTATATACTAGCGGTGAGCCAAAATGTTAATTCTGCCAGCAAAATTGGAGTAATTTAGTAACTCTGTGTTAATCATGTAATGCAGAATTACTAAATAATTCAGCCCCTCTGCTGGCAAAATTAAATAAGCACTGGTACTTAAATAGGGCTGAGAGGGAGCATTCCCTCTATTTAAAAAAAAAAAAAAAAACACTGCAGATTAAACTTTAATTCTAAAAAATTATTTTTATATATCGGTCCAAAACCATGCTTCACTATCTTCAACTCACACAATAGGCTCTATGGAATACTAAAGCCAAGTAGCAAGAATCCCCAAATTTCGAGACAGGCTTAAATAAGCAGCCTTACCACACACATAATAGATTCCTTTCAGAATTGGTTCTTCACTGACAAGACAATTACCAATAACGGCACAATTTCTTTCACACTCACTCTCAATACCTGTAGGTTAACGACACACCTAACACAAGTCACCATTTATCTTTTGTTCCATTCTCAATCTTGTATGCAAATTCAACAACCAAAATTAATTATCATCTTTCTCTTTTCATCGTTCCAATCTCTCAACATTTTCATATTCCTTAAAAATTCTCCTTTACTCAAATCACACACATACTTCCATTTAGTCTGGTTAGTGTTATGGTTAGTTTGTGCAAATGTATTCACATAATTACCATAGGTTATTCTAGTCCCGGTTTCTTCAGAAACAGGAAGATTCTCCAGCGAAATTCTGAAATCCGATAGCTTGCTTAATATATAGACTAACAAACATATTGCAAGGCAGTTTACAAGACAGATAGCCGTTATTTAGTTGCGCATTGACCTGCAGAAGAAGGAAGAAAAGTATGCACCACGCAATTCGTAATTTCCATGATGTCAATTTCCTCACCCAACATGTTTATATATGTATTATCACTAAATACACAAAGTAAACTTTCCCTATATACCAGTGTATTAGATTCCACCCCATTATGTACTGTAGTTAATCTCCTGTGGAGACACCACATCCTACTGTACAAATGAGGCACAACAGTAGACCAACTAGAACTATTAGGCCCTCATTCTGACCTTGGCGGTCTTTTCGCAAGACCGCCGAGTTACCGCCGCGGTAAAGACCGCCGACCGCGGCGGTATGCCGCTGCGCGTATTCCGACCGCTGGGAGCGTTCTGCCGGAAAACCGCCAGCAGCCACACTGGCGGTCGGCGGGAAAGTGGAGACTGGTCAACCTCCACCGCCACGCCAGCAGAACACCGCCCCCAGAATTACGACCCACATTTCTGTGTGGCGGTCTTCTGTTGGCGGTCTTCTGTTGGCGGTCACGTCCCTATGGCTCCCGTCGCCTCCCGGAGGACCAACGCACAAGGTAAGTTGATCGTCCGTGAGGGGAGGGGGCGGGGGGGTGTTGTGTGATGTGTGCGTGCATGGGGGTGTGTAGAGGGGGTGTGTGAGTGCGTGCATGCGGGCGGGGGGTGCTGCTGTGCCTATGGGCAATGTGTGTAGTTCGGCGGGTGTGCATGTTGGCATGTATGTGTGCGGGTATGTGCCCCCGTTGTGTATGTGTGTGTGTAGGGGGTGTGCATATGTGCATGTTGGGGGTGCGTGCATGTCGGGGTGCGTGTATGTGCATGTCGGGGTGGGGGGGGCAGGGGGTTCGTACCACCTCTGGGGGGGTGGAGGGTGTGGGGGGAGGACTCGTGGGGGGTAGTGGGGGGTGGGGGAGACCCCTATCAGTGCCAGGGAAGGAATTCCCTGGCCCCGATAGTGCCTACCGCCATGGTTCGCATGGCGGTTCCCGACCGCCAAAAACCGCGGCGATAAGCAGGGTCATGATACGGTTGGCGGTCTTGGGTCGACCGCCGGGCCGGAGTGCGCAAACTCCAGCCCGTCGGTCATGACCGCCGTGGCGGTCGGAGTGGGAAAGTGGCGGTCGATCGCAGCGGTGACCGCCGCGGTCAGAATGCCATTTTTTGGACCGCCGGTCTGTTCGCGGTCCGACCGCCGCCTCTCCGCCGACCGCCAAGGTCAGAATGAGGGCCTTAGGCCCTCATTCTGACCTTGGCGGTCTTTTCGCAAGACCGCCGAGTTACCGCCGCGGTAAAGACCGCCGACCGCAGCGGTATGCCGCTGCACGTATTCCGACCGCTGGGAGCGTTCTGCCGGAAAACCGCCAGCAGCCACACTGGCGGTCGGCGGGAAAGTGGAGACTGGTCAACCTCCACCGCCACGCCAGCAGAACACCGCCCCCAGAATTACGACCCACATTTCTGTGTGGCGGTCTTCTGTTGGCGGTCTTCTGTTGGCGGTCACGTCCCTATGGCTCCCGTCGCCTCCCGGAGGACCAACGCACAAGGTAAGTTGATCGTCCGTGAGGGGAGGGGGTGGGGGGGTGTTGTGTGATGTGTGCGTGCATGGGGGTGTGTAGAGGGGGTGTGTGAGTGCGTGCATGCGGGCGGGGGGTGCTGCTGTGCCTATGGGCAATGTGTGTAGTTCGGCGGATGCGCATGTTGGCATGTATGTGTGCGGGTATGTGCCCCCGTTGTGTATGTGTGTGTGTAGGGGGTGTGCATATGTGCATGTTGGGGGTGCGTGCATGTCGGGGTGCGTGTATGTGCATGTCGGTGTGGGGGGGGGCAGGGGGTTCGTGCCACCTCTGGGGGGGTGGAGGGTGTGGGGGGAGGACTCGTGGGGGGTAGTGGGGGGTGGGGGAGACCCCTATCAGTGCCAGGGAAGGAATTCCCTGGCCCCGATAGTGCCTACCGCCATGGTTCGCATGGCGGTTCCCGACCGCCAAAAACCGCGGCGGTAAGCAGGGTCATGATACGGTTGGCGGTCTTGGGTCGACCGCTGGGCCGGAGTGCGCAAACTCCAGCCCGTCGGTCATGACCGCCGTGGCGGTCGGAGTGGGAAAGTGGCGGTCGATCGCGGCGGTGACCGCCGCGGTCAGAATGCCATTTTTTGGACCGCCGGTCTGTTCGCGGTCCGACCGCCGCCTCTCCGCCGACCGCCAAGGTCAGAATGAGGGCCTTAGTGTCATTATTAAGGAGACCATGCTTATAATTGTACAGCATCTGCTGTAAGCCATTTCTATTGAGAGCAAAAAACATAATAGTAATGTTGAACACAAAAACTTAGTTTAAGAAAGTTTTTTTTCCAAAACAATAAATCTTCTTTTTGTCTTTTACTTCTTCTTCTTAAGATTAATCAAAAATCAAAATACAAATTTGAAGTCAAAACTTTTTGTTTTTTCTCAGTTTGTGGTCTCAATCACAAAGCTTTATTTCTTTATTTGGTTTCTTTTGCAAAGTTTAAAATTGTTTACCAAGGTTATGGTTATTGTAGGAAGTTGACCTGATGTGTGGTGTGTACCTAAGGTACACCTTATACCAAGTCAAGGTATCCCCTCTTAGTGAAGTGTAGGCAGTGTCTAGAAGCCAGGCCCTCTAGAGGTAGCTGTGGATGAGCAGCCAAAGCTTATCTAGGACACATGCAAAGCTCAAGCAATAACACTGTAGTCACACAGCACTTATACACATGAGAGAAAAAACATAGTGTTACCAAAATAGAGGTCCTTTATTTTAGAGACACAATACCAAAATTACTAAAAAGGCAATACTCCCTTAGGAGGTAAGTAAACACACAAAATATGTACACGAGTAATCAGAAATAGGCACAGAAAATGTTAGAAAACAGTGCGAATAGTAATAACCAATAGTGACCCTAAGGGGAGCCCAAATCATATACTAAAAAATGGAATGTGAACACAGGATACCTACCTAGGTAAGTGGAATGTGTAGAGGGGAACTGGGAGTGCTAGAAAACCACACAGGTAAGCAACACAGTACTTTCCCCCACCCACACCAGCAACCAGGAAAGCATGAGTAAATCACTGGATATTCCCCAACCCACCCAAAATTAAGGAAAAGAAGAAAAGAAGACAACCCGACAAGATTGCAAGAAACCAGCAGTGGATTCCTGGAGAAGGAGACCTGTGGAGAGAGGGGAACCAAGCCCAAAAGTGTCACTGGAGTCCAGGAGGAGTAGGAGCTACTACCCACCCAGCTTTACTTGCAGGAGTTGGTCGACAGTGAGGAAGAAGAGGTCAGCACTGCATCCCTGGAGCCGGAGAAGAGTTCCTGATGGATGCAGAAGATGTCCTATGCTGGAGTGAAGACTGCAAATGGGTGTCGGTGCAGGAATTCCACCAAAAAAGCCTTGGCAAAGGAAATTCCTGGTACTGGAAAAGTGGAGCTGCCGGGGACCAGCAAAGCCCAGGAGGACTCAACCCAGGAGGTGGAGTCAGAGGGGTGCCTCAACGACACAGAGAGTCCACAGGAGCAAAGGCAGCACCAACAGGAGTCCCACAGGACGGGAATACAGAAGTTCCAGAAGGAGTCCACGCAGCACTACAGAAAGGGATCCGACACCGCAGGAGAACCACACAGAGGGAGGTGCATCGCAGGAAGGGGTGCTGGGGACTGGAGCTACACGTCACCTGAAAATCCCTTGGAGGAGATGCAAACAAGCATTGGCAGCTGCAAGAGATGTGGTACTGTCCTGCGTGGGAAGGTGAGGGCTTACCTTCACCAAAGTTGGACAGCTGGTAAAGAGGACCAAGAGATCTACTCAGGACCATCACCCGTGATGCAGGATCAACGCAGCTCAGGACAAGAGGAAGTCCACACAACCGGTTGTCGTTGAAAGCAGGCCTGTAAGCCATGACCTTAGAAGCAAGACAGGAGGGGCATGGCCATAGTAGGGGGTACACAGAGGTTTGTGAACACATAGCAAATGTGAAATACAAGAACAAGATTTTTTAAAGCCATCTTTTATTGCTCCTCCACTTTCTGAGTGAACCTGTTCTTTGTCAACTCCCCAGAAGGGGCGAGTAAGCCCTAAAAATAGCTCCACCTGATCAAATATGACTTGCCATAGCGAGTGGCCGAGTAGATTTCTTGAGCTCAGCTCAGACCTGGGTCACTTAAGTTACTGGCTACGTTGGACCCAGTTGTCTGGTGTTACGGACAGACAAGTGTGCAGAGAGTGGGCTGGGTTTGCGACCAATCGGCAGGGCAGAGTGGAGCACGGCAGCAGCCACGCGGGGAGCAGTAGAACAGTAGATGAAAAGCGGGAGCAGAGGACGGACCGGCTTCTCTTCTCCAGCCACCTGGACATCCTGGGGCCTGGCCACTGGCCCTGCGACCTAGCGGAGACAGGAGCCAAATTGAAATTGAAAAGCTGACCACCAAAAACCCGCCTGCTTGCCTGCCTGCCAAGCCAAAACGAGTGCATCAGACCAGTGAGTCCCACTCTAAGCCCCAGGGCTCCGATCGCGCTACGCACTGCACAGCTTTGGCATTGGACCTGTGGCACGCCATATTGACACCGTTGAGCGCTCCAGATATGTCCTGCCCTTGCTGACCCTCACCGGCCCTCTGAACCCTGGGGGTCTCACTGAGGACCGTTTTGGAACCTACGCGGCAGGGCGACTAGCACCGAGGGCACAGGGGGTAGAACTCCATCTGACCTTCATAGTCGCCCCACTCACTGCAACTCATCGCCTCACCGTTTAACAACACTCAACGGCGGCAGTACAATATTGCTTGGTTTTACAGCAGAGTACTTCGGAGCGTGCTCATGCCCCCCACCTATGCTGTTTAAAATCAGAATATGTCAGTAGAGAGGCAGAGGGTGAGGCGGCGCTCAATTGTGCTGAGGCAGTGGTCCTTATCTGTCAGTCGTACTCTTTACAGGTCTTCCTGACTCTAAGCCTGAGTTGACGCACCTGCTTGATTTACCCGTTCTACCTTAACTTTGACCTTAGAGGATCTCCGAGGAGGAAACTATGATCTTAAAGAAACTCCGCTCTGGATGTTTGTTGCCTGGAAGGTCCTGTGTATAAACTACATCTAACCCTCATCGAAATGGAGGCATCTCGGCTATTCAGCTAAAAGGTCAGAGCCAACTATTCTCCTTCTGGGAGAAAGGTAAATCTTCCCAGGTAGAGGTAAAGAGCGACATATCTGTTGACCCGACTGAGGGTTTGGAGTCAAATGAATCCTCGTCAAAAAAGGCCTTAAAAGATGTTTGCCATGTGGAGATCAGTTCAGGGGGAGACTTGGAGGTCTTGGAGGAGCAAGTTTCCTGGTTCTCTCCTTCAGTATCAATGGAACATACTCAGGGTTCTCAGAACGGCCTAACCCTGCCTGTTTCGTAGCCTCCTCTCCCCTCCCTCTCCCACCGCCTGTCGTTTGCTAATTCTCCACTGCTGGAGCAGTTCACGTTAGCACCGCAAGAGCCCGATGCTTAGTTGAAGACCACGGATTTGTCGGTTAATGACCTTCATGACTTTACCCTGCAAGATTTGGACTTAAATTTCTGTAGTAAATACGGGCATATGGTAAAGGACCACTGTTCGCCTTCTAGGGGGGCCTTCTGGGGGAACCTCTGCCTGCACCCCATCCACAGGTCTACAAATGTTCAATAGTCCTACCTCTATACATGACTCTGTTTATTCTCAGCTTTCCACGAGCTAAGCCCATGATCCAAGAAATGTATTGCCTAGTCAGCCCCCTGATCAGGAGGTGAGGCTCTCCGCCTCCTTGAATAGCTTGGAAGATCTGCTCTCTTCTATCCTAAAATTGCTGGAGAAATATGTAGGTGGATCAGACTGTATCCTTGAATCAGTAACAGCTATTTTAAAGGAGCTGACTAAAGACCACAAAAATGGGCATCTGCTCATAGACCCTTGTGAGGCACGAACCGTGGCACAACTGACATTATTGTCCACAAAAGAACAGAACTCTCCTAGTAGGTGCTCCAGAGCCAAGGCAAGTGCTCATACCTCTAAACCTCACTGAAATAAACCACTTGATAAGAGGTCCCGCAGGTTAGTCCAGTGGACTTTATCAGATTTATCTTCGATTCACCGCAAGATATTGCTAGGCAAGAGGAAAATCTTAACCCTGCTGCCCAGGAAATATTTCCAATCTTCAAATTTTGATCTAACCGCTCAAAGGGCTCCACAGATAGGCAGTCTCCTTCAATAAGAGTGGAAGGAAATTACAAGAATAACAAGAAATGTAAGAGGAAGACCCTTAAAAGTGAGTTAATCTAAAAAAAGCCGACCCAAAGGGTCAGCAAATAATAGCGGAAGGAAAGTACATTTTCCCCAGATAAGTGATTCCTCACAAGCTCGTCTGGAGCCTTTAAAATCGATTACTCAACCTACTATGGAGCCTTACCCCTCTCCAGGGCCAACTTTACCAACTTTGTCACCTTCAATGGAGCATGGATGGGATCCCAGGAGGGCGCTCCCCCCACCCCTTACTCTTTGGTGGCCTCCTGCACTGAAACCAACAGCTCCAGTATTCTTGCCTTTGAGGCCTACAGGAGACATTAAGGATGCCCCTAGGACAGAGGTCGCAGTGCAGGGGGTCACTATGGGGCCTCTCTCACTTTAGATTTTATCCCCCTTTTCGATGTTGACCTCATTTCAACATCGATCCACTATGTTAAATTGCTTTTCAGATTCTAACGCACTGAACTCAATTCAAAGGGATAACATTGCTCTGGTTTCATTATTAGACTATGATGAAGGCTGTAAATCAAGGATTACATTTCACTGTAAGTGTGTGATGAACCTGGTCCTCCAAAATGCTGACTATTTGCAATGCCAGGGCAATGATGTGATTCCTTTTCCTGGCTCTAACCTTACTGGGGAGGGTGATAAGAGGGGTGGGGAAAAAATCTTAGATAGGCCCACAGACTGCTATCCAGTACTTAAGCTATACAATCAGCATGGCCATCATGAGTTTAGGTCTAGGATAGACATGCAGGCCCTTAAAGTCTCATTAGTTGGAAACAACAGATATGTGTTTGTGCGGGAGATACAGGCTCTTCCTGACCAAAGCGTCTCTGATCTGGATGGGTGGAGTTGGCTCCTGGGCGTCTTGTCCCAGGCGCGGGGGTCCAGACCTCTATCCAGTTACTTTAACTAGCGCAGGCCTAAATATTATCTCCAGGAATATAGAAGAGATAAAATATGCGAAGGAAACGTTATTGTCCCTTAGCGCCCTAAAACCCAATTTGATCTGCCTTCCGGCAACATGGTCCGATGGAGATCTATTGTGGGATGATTATTATGTTATCAATTGCAAGGCTACCCTGTCTAGGAGGGGGCATGCAAAGGGAGGTGTGGCCTGTCTGCTGTCAGCTTGACTTAAGTGGAATTTGAATGTTTTAAAGACCCCAGTAACATTTTTATGGCTCTACCTTTCCAGTTGCAAAAAAGGTTTTACCTCTTTGTTATTGAGAAACGCTTACATCCTGCCTGATTCGCATTACAATGTTTTGATACAAAAAGTCTTTGCCCGCATAAAAAATGCATTGGCTAGTGAGTCTCCCCCGTTTATAGTTTTGGTAGGTGACTTAAACTGTAAGATATCTAACCATGCCTTTTCACAAGTCCGCGAGGTTGAGAGAGACAGCCCTGCAAATTCCAGCTTGCTTCTTCCCTTCCTCGATTAGAACAAATAAAAGAGGGAAACTCTTGCTTAATCTCCTTACGGAAAGCAACAGCATTATCGCAAATGGCAGATCTCCTTCCGACTCCCCTGCCTCTTTTACCCACCTTGCTCCAGGGGGAAAAGCAATCTTAGATTATGTGATATTGGGGTATAGCACTTCTCCTTGTTAGTTGATTTAAAAGTTCTGAACACTTTGGTTAGTGATCATAATCCTATCTCCTTTTCATTAGATTTGAATCTGTTAAAGTCCAGGGCCCAGGAGTTGGATGGGGTAATCCTAGTCTTTGATAAAAAGACAGGAAGGACCCAGTGGGATCCTAGAAGATTACTAGGTGTTAGGGAGTCGTTGGATTCTGTGGTCGCAGTCTTGGATACCTGGGAGAGGAATGAACTGAATAACTTTACGAAATTTATGTCTCAGTTGCTAATTAACTCTCCCCCTAACATCCCCAAAAGTACCCAGAGGATTAGTTTGGGTCCTCTTCTCTCTTTAAATAGGGAAATAAAATGCTTGGTTCAGGCTCAGTATCTAGACTATTCTTTCATAAGAAATGCCAGGGTGGCTCTTCTAAAAAGGAGATGGAAGCGTATGAAGCTACTCATAGCAAGAAACACCTGTAACAAACGTTGGATTCTTCTTAGAGAAGCAGCAGTAAATGTTCAAGCTAGACGTTTTTGGGCCCTGTTTGGGGACAGGTGTGGAACAAGAATCCGATCTTCTCCCATCGCCATATCTACTACCCAGTGGTCTGAATTCATTGGCTTCCTGTATGCTTCAAATGGGGAGGTATTTTTGCAGTCCCTTGAAAGTAAGGAGCTGTATCCCACCTCTTTCCCATCAGTAAAAGAGAGAGAACAAGCTATTTGCTCTATGCATTTCTCTGCTGTAATGGGCCCTGAAAATGTGCCCATTTCCATAGTAAAACAAGATATCGGTCCCTGGAGTAAGATGTTATATGTGTTTTTTTTCGTAGGTGCTTTGTTTCTCGATGTATCCCTCCCTCATGGACTGGTAGCATTATTAAACCTCTATTTAAGAAGGGCGACTGCAATTGCCCGGCTAATTATCGGCAGATAGCCCTTCTAGACGCAGTAGGAAAAAAATCTTTGCAAAATGTGTGCTTTCGAGACTCACTGATTGGGCAGAGGAAAATATTATCATCCCTTTGGAGCAAGCAGGATTCAAGCGCAATCATGGCACAAAAGACAACATTGCAATGCTACAAATCATCACTGAAAAATATGTGAAATTAAGAGGCGGATCGGTTTACTCTGCTTTTATTGATTTCGATAAAGTGGATAGAGCTTTTTTATTGGGAAACCTGACCATTCTGGGTATTCCTTACACCCTTCTTGAGCTATTGATTGCTCTCCACTCCTCAACCTAGTGCAGAATCCTCAGGGGGGCGGATAGAGGCTTATCGCCCGAGAGGCCTACTCTGAATGGATTAAAGCAGGGTTGCCTTTTGGCTACCTTGCTCTTTTCTTTATACATCTCGGATTTGGCCTCCCTTTTATCTCAAAGTCAGGGTTTTCCCCTTAAATTAGGCGGACGCCCGGTCTGTTGTTTACTGTATACAGATGATATTATTATTTTTGATCTAACCCCAAAATGCCTACAGAACTGTCTTCAATCTTTGTCACAGTTCTCTGAGTCCCACTTTTTAAAGATTAATGTTTCAAAGAGCAAGATTTTGCGCTTCCATGTCAACGAGAGCAAAATGTTCTAATTTCCTTTGGGCACTAGGTAACCAAAAACTGGAAACTGTGAATTCATATACCTTTTTTTAAGGGAAAATTGTAAGCTGGAATCTTAGTGACATAGCCCACATCACCTCTAATAAATCTAAAGCTGATGCTCAAGCAAGAGGTTTGGGGGCATTATATATGGCCACAGGAAGAACAGTTTTCACCCATCTCTCAGCGGTTTACCTAGCTAAGATCCCTGCTTCTCTTCTCTATGTTTTGGAATTCATAGATTCCTCCAAATGGAGGTTTCTGTAAATACAGCTGTTTCGGTGGCTGCCCTAAGGCTGGAATTGGGCTTAAGAAGTGTGTTTGCCCAGGGTCTAGCTGGGGTCATCTGTTGGGCTGCTTCTCTCATGAAAGCAGAGGATAATACTCTGAGGGCTTTACTGCAAAAAGAAATCTTTGCGGAAAATAATACCTTCAGGTATACCTTCCCTAAGATTCGTACGTATGCCCTAGAAATGCTCGAAGTAGATTTGCAAGCAGGTCTTGGCTATTCCTTCCCCGCAATTGAAAAGCAGCCTAAAACAGGCAATTTGGTCCTTAAGTCATCGACTGGACCTAGAGAGCTGTGCAAAAAGGAGAATGTTCTTGATTTTATCAAATTTAAGGTGGACAACCTCTGCTAAAACCACACAGCACAGGCCACGCCCCCAAGTCAAGGTTTTTGCCTTAGTGTTTCTCTCCGAGGTCACACATTGACCTGATAAAATTAGTAAACTATTTGCCTAGGATCACTCAATGTGAAACCCATTTACGACGGGTCAAGTACATTACAGTTAGGTTGAGTAGGTTATTCAAGTTACTCAACCTGCAGGTCTGGTAACATTTTAAAGATTTTTTGAGGCCTGGAACTCAAGATCAGCATGGGACTGAGTCTCCACGGGAAATGGTCCCCATCTGCAAATGCCACGGTCTTCTAAAGTAGTCAGTCACAGACTTTGGCTACATCTGTTTGTTTTGCACAGATTTGGACTATAAGACCAGGTTTTAAAGCTATTGGAAGCACAAAATGTATGTACTACAGCTGCTACATGGGCTGGCTCGTTAGAAAAAGGGATGGGTGGGTTAACTTGCATAAGAAATTCAGGAGCATAGCAGTTCTTTCAGCAGCCCAAAAGCCATTCATCTCGGGTTAGACTAATGCATTTTAGTGCCCATCCCCACAACACCACACTAGAATGCAATACCACAGATTGAGAGCTCTCAGTCTTTGACCTACTGCCTGAGGTGCCCTCAGAAACACGGTATTATTAGAGCAAATAAGGCCCTAAAATGTCACACACAGGCATACCAAAACAAAGCTTATAGAAAAGCAAGCTGAAAACTCAACAGTTATCAATTGCGCGGTTTCTTCCTAAACCAACCCTTTCACCCGGCAACATTTTCCTCACGTGCTACCTTGCTTCCAGCATTTCACACTTGAGACGTGTAAGTCCTCTCAGCTGAAGAATGCCACTAATTTATCTGTCAACAAGAACCACCACAATGTTGCTTACTTCAGAAACCATCGCGGTCTACAAAGGTTACCGCGGGTAAACTTGAACCCGACGCCACTTCACAAATGGTCTTTCCAAGGTGCCCGGGCCTCAGCGCGAGCCAAGTTACCAAACCGTCGCCGCAGAGCTTAATGTCCTGACGCACATCCCGCCACGTCGCACGAGCTTGCCTGCCCTTGGTGTCACGCGCCCCTACGTCCCACGCGGCCTTCCTTGCCCTTGGTCTCACGCGCCCCTACGTCC
Source organism: Pleurodeles waltl (assembly GCF_031143425.1). Taxonomy (NCBI): domain Eukaryota; kingdom Metazoa; phylum Chordata; class Amphibia; order Caudata; family Salamandridae; genus Pleurodeles; species Pleurodeles waltl. Next base: position 693,516,319 of record NC_090451.1, read on the forward strand.
CACGCGGCCACGCCCTCGTTGGGGAACTGGAAATACGCGGGAAACCCACCCGCAGCGTTCCATGCTTGAAGTCGCCCAGTCGAGAGGCACCTCTGAGTTCACTTCCATGACATAAAAGCTAACCGACCAATTGAGGTGGGAGACTGGTGACAATTGAGCCCAGAATGGCTTTATTTGAGATGTCTCCTGTCTAAAACTGCATTTGCTTCAATATGAAATAATGGGGATAGTTGGCATCTCCAAACGACAAATATTTTTCAAAGTTTGCCCTAATCCTTTAGGAGGAACCGGCCCATGCAGAGTGCAGTTCTCTTTCAACTTGCTGCACTTCCATAGCAATCATTTGGGGTGAAAGTGCCAGGTTGCCATTGGTGCATTTAAGGTGGACAGCCTCTGCTAAAACCACACAGCACAGGACACGCCCCCAAGTCAAGGTTTTTGCCTTAGTGTTTCTCTCCAAGGTCACACATTGACCTGATAAAATTAGTTTGAATATTCATCCAGCGCAAAGGTCCTTCTTGCTATTAATACTTATTGATAGCCAAGGTGAACATCCTGGAGAAATGTGAGGGTTGCAGTGGAATGGGGATCTGGATGCCAACTGCAATATTTCTCCAGTTGGAAGTCCAAGCGAAAGGCAAAGAGGTCGATGGAAAAAATACCTCACTGATTCTGTAGCTGTCGAAACTCTACCGGATGAAGTTTCCAGAGACTGGTGTTCTTCCAGTGACGGAAGTGCAAGCCCACCACTGGGTTGCGTGTCCCAGGCAAGTGTTCTGACACCGAAATTTGTTGTTGCAGGCAGTAATCCCAGACATTTTTGGCATGGATCGAAAGGGTCTTTGACTGTGTCCCCCTGAGGTGGTTGACATAACGGACCGCTGCTACATTTTCCATCTGGAGGAGGACACAACATTGAAGCTTGTCCTTGGTCCCACACTTGTGTGCAAAGAAACCTGCCAATAGTTCCAGACACTTTATGTGTAGTGATTGCTCTGCGGATGACTACTTTCCGCCTGTAGAATATTTGGTGCAACGAGCACACCAACCGGAATTGCTGCCATCCACCTCTATTACAAGGTCCACTTGGGTGCCAAAAATAGCTCGACCATTCCAGGCCTCCATATGAGCGATTCACCATTGGAGTTCCTCTTTCGCTTCTGCCGGGAGAGGAACGTACTGATCTTAGGTGAGACCCTGCCGAAAGTGCAAAATCTTCAGATGTTGCAGCTCCTGGTAGTGCAAGGGGCCCGGACAAATGTCCTGTATCGATGAGGACAGAAACCACACGATTCTCTGCAGTTGGCACAACAAAATTTGAGTTGAGAAGAGTTCTCCTCAACTTGTGCCGTATCTTGGCCATTTTGCATGAAGGCAGACTGAGGGTGGCAGTTACAGAGACAATGAGGAAACCTAAGAATTCCATTGATTGGGAAGGAAGGAGAGAAGATTTCTTCTTGTTCACTATAAAGCCCAGTTACTCCAAAAGGGAGATTGTCCAATGAAGGTGTAGTGTCAACCATGACGGGCATTGGTTAATGACAAGGATGACGTCCAAATAAACAATAAGACGAACACCTCATATCCTTAAATGTTAGATCACCGGCTTCAGCAAGTTGGTGAAACACTAAGGAGCTGATGTTAGCCCGAATGCAAGAGACGTGAACTCGTAAATCTGGATCCCCCACTGGAACTGTAAGAATCGCCTGTGGGGTGGGGGAGGGGAATGGGGATCATTAGATAGGCATCCTTTAGGTCCTAACGAACCATCCAGTCAGATGTCTGCAGTAGGTCTCTGAGGACATGAATTCCCTCTATCTTGAAGTGTCAATAGACCAGCCACTTGTTGAAATACTTTAGATTGATAACAGGACGTTGACTGCCGTCCTTATTTTCTACTAGGAAAAGATTGCTGAGGATGCCCATTGGATGTAATGAGATCTGACAAATCGCCCCTAGCTCCAAAAGTTGAGTAACTTCCTGATCTATCAGTCGCATTTGCTCTTGAGAAAACCTCATAGGTCTTGGCTTCTGTGAGTGAACGGGGACCCCATGAAGTTCTATCTGGAAACCTTTGACGCTTTGGAGGACCAATGCATCTGATGAGATGACCTCCCAATTGCGCCAAAAGAGAGCCAAATGGTCCCAGACCTTAACCCCTCTGAATTCTGTATTCTTACCATCGGATTTTTGTAGGGTCCTGTGTTCTTGGAACCACCTCTGGCACCTCAGCGTTGGGGAAACTTCTTGTAGAGAAGCTCCAGAATCTGTAAGAATCTTGCCACTGTCCTCGCCCTGTGCCTGCACCTTGAGCAGGGGCTGGGTGAGATGTTCATCCGGTTGCGTGCTCATTCCCAGGACTAGCCACGGCAAAAAAACAGGGGCAAAAATACACTTAATAGAAGACTGGGCTTTGTTGAGGGAATTAAATGTAATTAGAAATTTCCCCAATTCCCGGACAAATGGTTCCCCAAATAAATTGCCCTGGCCCAGCTTCTGGGTTAAATAACTCCCCAAGCTTGGGGTCGATTTTGATTACCAGTGACCTCCAACTTTCACTGGAGATCGCGCAGTTGGCGTTCCCCAAAAAATAACAGCTCTCCGAGCCCAATTGAATAACGCCTCTGGGTGAATGAGGGTCCTGGACACCTTGGCGTTCTCCGCCGTGTCCAGGATTTTCTCCAGGGGCCCTGTGACATCCAAGAGTTTATCCTGGCATGGCCGTCAGGAGTGGTCCATATCTTTTTTGGGATCCCGAACAAACTTGTCCAGGAAAGTCACCATCTTTGTGGCAATTTCTGGCGTAAGGGCCACTTTAACCTCCATTGAGGTTCTGGGAATTCCACCCGTAGACAAATGTGTACCTCCGTGTCTAGGGATTTGCGCAGTCTGCCCACCATGTAGGAGGCTACCTTCAGCGCCGGGCACCATTCAGCAGAGTGGGGGTGCAACAGCTCATCTGGGTCCAACATATCTGAATCCGGGGCTGGTGAGCTTTTGGATGCTGACGGGTCTTTGGCTATTGAAAGAGGCTTGGGCGATGGGTGCCAAGGTGTACTGGGATCCATGTCCCCATCTGAAGCATTACAGGAGTTATCGTCAACTCCTGGGTCACCTGAGGTACCTGGGGGGGGGGGGGAGGGGGAACTAGGAATGTCTGGATTTAAGGAGGGCATTTAAGAGTCCATTAAGGCCTATTTTAATGGCACAGAGGTTTCAGTGTCCATTCCTGAATCCTCTATGGGCCTACATTTAGCATCGGATTTGGTTGAGGTTGGCTGCCCCTGAGGTTGTGGGGCCGAGGACCCATTTGTGTCTTCTCTTGGACCAAGGGGTGTTTTTGGACAGCACCTGTAACTGCACAATTTTCTTCTCCAGGGGCACCAACTGCTGAGGGACCACTTTAAATATGGGAACATCCATGCCATGACACAACTGGTCATTAATTGGGAGATAGGTAATTCCCTCTTTCTCAAAATATACAACTCCTAATTATTTGGACCTTATTGCCATTTGGGAAGGTGTCCCACAGTAAAGCCCTTGCAAGGTGTGACGGCTGGAACCAGTTCGCCCGCACAGCTCCCTCACTTGTGCTGACGCTGCCCCTGATACTCCGAGACTTCCTAGTCTCACTGCCCGTGATTGGTGGAATGCTCCGCAGTGGCGGGAAGCTGGGAGGTCAAAAGAGCCGCTGACAACCCTTACAGCGGTCGGAAGGAAGGAGGAGAAAACGGGAGACCAGAAGACAACCGTGAACCAGGCGTTGGAGGAGGAGAAACACAGCGAGAGAGGAACGAACGAGGAGAACAAGGAGCGGAGCCCCCTCGAGATCCAGAGACAGCAGTATCTTCCGAATGCCGGAGGAGAAGGTGGAAGGCGAGTGACAGGGAATCCTGTTCCAGGCAACTGGGAGGACGGAGTGCAGCATCCCGCCACGCTTCAGGAGAAGCGTGGCCATTCAGGTGCGTGGGACCACGTCCCTGAATGAGTGATTGAGAGAAAGTCAGCGGAGTGAGAGAAAAGGGGGGGGGGAGAGAAACGGTAACACGGAAGGAAGGGAGGGGGAAGAACAAAACCGGGAAAACAAACGCACAAGCACTGGGAAAGGGAGGGGTGAGAAAACAAAAAGGAAACAGACACAGACAAGGGAGAGAGCCAACAGGGAGAGATAAATAACTTACCACTGGGCACCTTAGAGCACCACCACTAAATAGACCAGCCAAGACTCGCGCACAGGAATGATTGAGCTCTGAAAGAAAAGAAGAAGACAGAAAGGACAGGAGTTAGACCACTAAGAAACAGATGGAAGAAAGCACATACTAACCTGAACCAGTCTGAGAAAGTAACCTTGCAAGAACAGTGAGACAGGAACAATCAAGTATAAGGAAACAAAATAGATACCAGTAGCACGTTCACTTACTGCTCTCATTCTTTTCTCTCCACATGCGCTTTCTGGAGGACGACCTGTGAACAAGGGAGACAGAAAGAGAAGAGTGATAACCAAACCTCAAGAACATTCCACCACCCTATACCCAACAACCAAAGACTGAAGTAATCTCACCTGCTTCATACCATATCCAAACTCACCAATAAAATTCCTTTCTTCCACGACTATCTCGTGGTCTATAGTGATTCATCCACAGCCGCACGGTTACACAAGGGTTAATCTTGCCTGCGTTTCGGGTGTTCTGCTCCTGGCGGTGGCTCTGAAGTGTTTATAAAGTTAGCCCAAGTCAATCCTTCTACCGTGAGCAGCAGCGGCCGAATGTGCTTCACTGCAATCGATTCATGGAAGTGACGCGCTGGCCGCCCAGGGGTTAAGACGCACAAGGCATGCAGGGAATGTGTGCGAGCCCTCCAATTATATGAGAACTGAACCACACACCAGAGCTGGGCTAAAGAGAGAAAGGTAGCTACGTAGGACCGAAACCGTTCCTGCGGCAACCGCTTTAAAGAAAAATGTTAACCAATGACAATACTGAGCAACGAGGGTGCTGCGAACACCATGTAAAACAAATCCTGTGCATTCAGTGTCTTTGCAAACTCGTTGTCAGTAATAAACAGTAAAATAGTTGACAGTAATCAACAATAAATAGAAAGGCACTTATCTCAAGCTGTCGTGAGCAGCGAAGAAAGAGGATGCTAGACAGTCTGCAGTGGTGCTTATATGGCACTGGAGGATTTGATTGGACAAGTTGTTTTCTCCATGGACTCATGGGAAATGTAGTTTGCTTAAGTCTCTAAGGAATGTTTAAGGATGCTATGAGAAATAAAATGAAGAAAGAAAAGCCTAATTCTCACCTCTGGTCCTGCCATAGGATCAAGTTTAGATCCGAAGTAAAATGCTGAGAAGACGACACATAATGATGGAGTAGAGTGGGAATGTACTGTTGCTGGCAGGTGCTGAGATTCCCTCCCTTCATCCCCCACAGTATTGCCCTAATCCCAGTCACAACGTGGTTCTGGGCAATTCGATGTCACAATTCTCACAATGTGCTTGCCATTTGGGATGGTTCCCTCGGTCGATGACTGTGCCTCAGGGGGCACAGTTTTTGCTGCAGTATATGCCATAACGCAGGGAACACCATCTCTGTGGAATCGTCCTGAGGTGTTAAAACACATACAAAATGACTGTCTTGATCTGATCATGAGATGTGTCGAAGTGATAATGAGAGGGGCTGAACTAATAGTGAGAGATGTTTGACCCCCTCAGGAAGTGCTGCTAGCAGAACTTAACTTGACATTGCACTGCTTTCTGACAGACAGAGGAGGGGGGTCACATTGTTCTAAGCATGCTTTAGAAATTAATAGGAGAGTTTATGTCAGCAGCAGAAGCCCCTTTCAGACTGAGCTGACCCTGCTTCTGTTTAGACATAGGATTCATGTTTTCTGATCTGCTTTTCATGTTGCATTGTTGCTCTTTAATTTATTATCTTCTCTGCTGTAGGTAATTCTAATTACAATGTTCTGTAGTTGTTATTTTTTCCTGTTCTAACTACTCGCTAGGTCCAGGCTCCCACGCACCCACCCTCTTTTCTCCTTTCTTGAGTTTCCAACTGATATAATAATAATTCAGATAACTTGTTGTATATGAATCTCTGTCATGTGGTTATGCTATCTTTAGTTTCACATGAATCTACATCCTGTGGTTATGCTATCTTCATTTTCATAGAAATCCTGTGGTCATGCTGTCCCAGGGTGGTGTAAAATGCAGTTTGTGTTATTAAACAATGTACTGGTGTTTAATTGTAGCTGCATTTATACAGTGAACTATACCCCTTTTGATGGGATGCATAGCGTAGCATGATACTCTATAGGAAAGTGCTTGGTTGTAATACTGTTGACACTGTGAGGAGGTCTGTGCAGGAAGTGGTTTGATGTCATGTATGAGAAACCAGAGTGGTGCTTCTTTCTTGTCTTAGGGCGTCCCACCTAGGCATTCAATGTGAAGAAGAGGCATGAGCAATAGAGTGCATGCATTTAATGAAAATGTATTGTTGACTCTGCCAGATTCCATGTGACTGTTTCAGTTTGTTGGTTCACCCATGAACCAGAGTGGAGCTGTGCATATTATACCCTGGTTCCAGGGAGACATTTAATAGTCTCTTTTGGGGACAGGACATCAACTCACAGTAGAACAAGCAACTTTCTTGCCCTTGTTAACTGTCCCAAAAGAAACAAACAATGAGTTTGATTCTTTAAACTCTTTCGTACATGATAAGCACCTTAGTAAGGTTCTTTTAACATCCAGGGAGGAATTAACTCCTTGTTGACCATCCTTCTGCAAAACTGAAGGACTGTTTCCTGTTTTAAATTAAACTTTGTGCAAATCTTAGGAATAGACTTAAGATCTAGTCGAAAAATCACTCTGGCCCTTATTACGACCCTGGCGGTCGGCAGTAATTTGGGGAAAAGTATTGCCAGCAGGCTGGCAATACCTTTTCCCAAATTATGACATTGGCGGTTTGGCTGTACCACTCCGTCCGCCAGGGTGGTAACAGCCGCTGGGCTGGAGACTTCGGTCTCCAGCCAGGCGGCCGTCACAATCCCACCCTCGGTATTATGACCCTCCCTACTGCCATGGTACTGATAAGGGTCTCCCCTGCCCCTCTCCCCCTCCCCAGAGTCCGACCCCACCCTAACCCTCCCTCTCCTGCCCCCCCACATTGATACACCCACACGTGCATGCTCACATCCACCCACGCATGCACACATACACACACATTGTAACACACACCAACATACATTGTTGCACACAGGCATTCACAACATGCACGTACACTCACATTCAGTCATTCACGCACTCATTCAATGCCACTTACACCTGCATGCATGCATACAAAAATAGACACACACACCCACACACAACACCCCACACACACCACCCCCCACCTCCCTCTCCTGGTGGAGAACCCGACTTACCTGCTTGCAGGGGGTCCTCCGGCAGGAGACGGGACACAGCGCTGCAGCCAGCAGCAGCGTCCACCAGCAAAACACCGCCAGGCCGTATCATTGCTCATGGTACGGTCTGCGATGTTTTGCTGGCGTGGCGCTGATGCCGACATCAGCGCCACCTTAACGCCAACCGCCGCCATGACCGTCTGGCGGAATACCGTCTACGGTCATAATGCGGGTGGGCAGCTGGTAGCCACAGCGATGGTATGTTGGCTGCTGTCCCCTTGGCAGTACGCGGTCAATACCGCCAATAGTGTAGTGAGAGCCTTTATCTGTTAGAATTTTCAAACAAGGATATGAAATACCCAGGGCCCTGACTCACCCAACCGCCTAGCCAATTGTACTATTAGAAAAGCTGTTTTGGTTGTAAGCCAGTTCTTCTTTGCTTTCTCAGAGGCTCGTATCAGTGGTTCTGCAGGCCTCTTAACACATTAGGTAAGTCCGAAATAGAAACATCTACTTGGTCTAGAGCATTCTTAGATGAAAACTTTTAAGTAACATAGGGCCTGATTTAGATTTCGGCAGACGAGTAACTCCTTCACAATGGTGACGGATAGCCCGTCATCCAAGATATAAATCTCATTGTATCCTACGGGGTTTATATTTTGGCGGATGGCTTATCTGTCACCGTTGTGACAGAGTAACCTGTCTGTTGAAATCTGAATCAGGCCCCTAGTCACTTAAGTAGAAAGAGTGGGTTATTCTCACTCTGTCCATCCAAATGCTTTAATGGCTGCCTATTGGGCTGCAATGATTGATGGAGCTATGTTTTTCAGAAAGCTGTCTCTAGGGAACTCTGGGATTTGGTACGGATTCCCAGTTCTCGTGTCTGAACCTTTGAGTGAACACCAGGTGGAAAAAGGTGTCCAGTTCTTTTAATATGAGAACAAGGTTGACTTTAACCATTCTAGCTGAATATCTTAGCCACTTGACTGAAACAGCCTTATCTGTTGTGAGACTACCTTTTAAGTTCTGAGCCGTTAGACGGAGAGTTTGAAGTTGATTCAACTGCAATATTGAAAACTGGAGAGGGGAAGGAACCCAAGGCACTCTGAAGACGTTGCCCCGGATAGATTCATCAGCAAGTGGAACCCATGACATCTTGGCCAGAACATGGCTATCAGGATTACTGATACACTCTCCCTCTGAATCTTCTCAAGCAACCTCAGACGGAGGGGAAGTCAGGAAGAAAGCATATAAAGCAAAACCTGAGATCATGGGACTGACAAGTCATCGACTGCCTAAGCTTCCCAACAGTTCAGTTCTGTGCAAAACGTTGGAACCATTGCAATCTTTGGGTATATAAACATACTGATTCCTTGGTATTTCTAAAAGTTGATTTACCCGTTTGAACACTGAATGGGCCAAATGCCAAAGCACTGATAGAAGTTTGCAGTACAAGCTGTCTGTTCTGCAATTTATGTCCCCCTGTATGTATAATGCCTTTAAGGTAATGAAAAGGTTCTCTACTCAGGTTCAAATCCAGACTGTCAGCAGATTTGATTTAGAACTCCTTGTTCTCTCTTGACAGTTCACGCAGTATCTTGCCACCTGATTGTCTGTTTGCTCTATCAGGTTTGTGACCTATAAGTGATGTTGGAACCACTGAAGGGCATTCCATACTGCAACCAGTTCCTTCCAGTTGAAGGAATGTTCCATTTTCTCCTGAGACCTTTGACCTCAGGGTTCATCTTGACACTGGCATTTCAATGCTTGCATTTCAGCGGGTTTGCCCTTGCACATGAAGGTGTTCATCCCAGTATTCCAAATATTCTGGTAATTTCACAAAGCTGATATTATCTCCTGTGCACATTTTGTAAGTTAATACCTTGTGATCAGTGCTTAATTTGATTTGGTGGTTGCTGGTGCGGGGCACCAGCTCTTATTTTGGGGGCTGGCACTTATTTTTTTGCATCAGGCTTTTACTGAGAGCAAAAGACACTAATGGGAAATACGGAGGAAGAGAAGGATAGAAAAGCGTCATAAAGGGAGAAAGCAGAAAGCTGCAAGAGTGAGCTGAAAGGGCTGGGAGTGGCTGTAAATGAATTAAAGAGGCCTAAGATGGCTTTAGTATTAAGCTGTACTCGCACATTTAATTGCAGAAGCCGCATGTATTAGAGGAGAGCCTTGAGCAATGGTACATTTTTATTTACAAATTAACCACTGCTGGTGATGTTTTTTCACGAGGAAACTGATTTGGAAAATTATCCCTCATCCTGAGAAGAAAAACTCAGAATCATGCAGTAATCTATTCCAGAGAAAAACACACTAAAATGTAATGTTTTTTTCCAATGGATAAAATTACAATGCAGAAAGCCTGCTCCTCCCCCCCCCCCCGAATGAGATTCACTTGGCATCACCCCGTCCATCCCTGCATTCAGCTGCCCTGTAGCTCCTTGCTGCATCCCACAACAAGTTAAAGTTTTGAAGCACATGCAGCTTGCACTCCTTCACTCAGAGTTGTAGAACCTCTTGTCAAATTATGTCTTGGAGGAATAAATGCTGCTCTATTTATTTTTTTTGGTCCAGTTGTAGGCACTGTTAGCTTTAAAATGCCCTTTTTTACCAATTATTTTTAAAAAAACATACATGGAGTGGGATTTCACTCCTCCCAGATGAGTATGTCTCTCCCACATCATGCTAGTGACCGTTTGGTGCATCATTCCACCTCCTATAGAGTGCTTGCATTGTAATTCATGAGGGACTATTTTACATCTACAAAGTGCACTCAACCCCTATCAATTTCCAAGAAATTCTTATCTGATACATGTAATAATACGCCCCAGTATCTCCATTGCCACTGCCTTCAATGGACATAATACCAATTAGAACATTGGAATGTTGGGAGCTCCATTGGAGACAATGGAGTGCTCTGGGCTTTTACTGGCTCCATAAAAGCCTGAGCGTCAACATTCCAATATTTTTTGTTCACAACAACAGGTGTGAACAAAAGCCTACCAAGCCCAAGGGAATTTTAATCCATTTGGGCTCTGTGAGGACTTTGTTTTATTTATTAGAGTATTCTGACCTCTAGTGGCAGAATGTTCTAATAGCCTTAGAGCCCTTCGTAGCTGGGCTATACCGGCCCTTAAAAGTCCCACTCCTGTGTTAAAGGCCCTTGCCTTCTGCTCGAGCCTTTAAAGCTGGAATGGGCCTTTAATGGCCAGTATTGCCCGCTACAGTGGGCTTTAAGGCTATATTAGAACATTGGAATGTTGAGTGCTCCCTTGAAAACAATGGAGTAGCTCTGGGCTTATAATGGCTGGTATAAGCCCGGAGCTCCTACATTCCAATGCTTGTCTTCATATTTCTCGCTTTTTAATTCAGAACATACTACAGTTACTGGCTGGAATGTTCTAATCGTCTTATAGCAATTCTGCCTTGGGCTACACTGACTGTGAGATGCCCTCTTCCTCGTTATAGGCCCTCACCGTGGGTTCAGTACCTTTAACAACTGGTATAGCCCTGGCAGCTGGCTTTAAGGCTATATTCAGCCACTAATACTATTTAAAAATAGGCATGTCGGAATTTAATTTTAACATGTCCTTATAGTGACTAGCACACAAAAGCTGTTTTTCACTATAGCAGTACTAGCTTTCCTATGTAGAAAACTAGAGTACAGATTAAAATCGTAATACTGTATCTTGAGAATGGAACTAGCTATAACAATTATTAAACTATAACTTTCAGTAGTTAATAAATTCCAATTCAATGATAAAGTTGGATTTTAATAAATATTCAGGAAAAGTAACTTTTAGAACATTACTCTTTCCCTACCTGAAGTTCCTGGAGGCTAATTTGCATTTGCTCTCCAACTTCGTTTAGCCAGTAATTCACATTTGAATACTTTGGTAACATTTGGTACTTTGTGGCTGCTATTTTTCATTACGAATTTTATAGTGATGTATTTTTCTTCAATCCAGCTTGTTAAGATTTTAAGTAATCATACAATAAAGCTTAGAGACAATATTACAGACATTTGAATAGATGTGAACTTTCTTCTAGGAGTTAAGCAAAACAATAGGTCACTGTGGTGGACAGATTGGCCTAAATGGGCAAAAATGACTCCTCTGACCTTCTCAGAATATGCAGGGTGGGGGTTGTGAACATCCTTGCTGACAATGTAGTGTTACATCATGCTGGAGTGTCAAATCCTGCTTGACAAGTCTGCTGAGGTTTACATATAACATTTGGGGCACACTCAGTCTCTTTTTTTATTTGGGGTACAGTGACTGCCTCAAATTGGATTTTAGTGTTTAATATAAGATGACACTAGGGTCACCATAATACATTCCCTATACATACTCTCAGCCCTCGGAGCCCAAGTTTAGTGAGGCCAGTCTTTTGCCTTCCTGGAAATGCCCAAGGTGGGTAGGTTATGTCCAGGAACTTTTACCCCATTGGCTAGGCCGTTTCCGGTAGCTATTCCCACCCACTAGCTTGTGCCAGGCACAAATGTGGCATCTCAAAATATCCACTTCAAAACTCTCCTGGACCTCATTAATAAGGGAATAGGACTGCAGCTGTGGCCTGTGTCCTGTGACCCGAGAGGAGCCTTGAGGAACTGGAGCTGCTCCATCTTTTACCCAGGACAAACAATTGGACTTAAAGGGTCATAGGGCTGACCTCCTGTTCAAGTGACAGGGATACAACAAGCTACAGGAGGCATTTCCAGTAACTGCTCAGCAGCCCAGTGGCAACTGAACCTAGACTGAACCCTGCTGTTGGCCTCTGCCCGACCAACTGTGAGCCTCTAAGTGCCTCCCCTGAGGTGTACTAGAACTGTACTAGAAGTGTGCGCCTCTAGTGGATTGGGCCTTAAAGGACTAAGTCAGAAGGTAAAATCTATGACCAGTATGAGCCTGGTTTGTGTCCCATTGTAGCCAGCTTGTTTCTGGTCCAGGGAGGACCTGGTCTGGCAGTTCGGGCTGGACTGGGGGTGAATGTTTGATTTGATCTACATTCCGTCCATCAACTGTTCTTTTTGCGTTTGTCGCCCAAGTGGGAAGGGTATGTCCAGACGTGGGTCCCGTGCTCACTATGCCACCAGATTCAAGCTAGCCTGGCTGAAGAGGGGTGATACCCCGAAACCGGTCCCAGGATGCTTGTTTCTGGTCCATGGAGGACCTGGTCTGGCAGTTCGGACTGGACTGTTCCCATGGGGAACAGGGTCAAGACTGATTTGCATATGACTGGGTCCAAACTGGAGTGGCATGGTGAGCAAAAAAACTGATGGATTAAACCCAGATCTGTGACTGGGGTGAATGTTTGATTTGTTCTACATTCCGTCCATCAACTGTTCTTTTTGCGTTTGTGTCCCACTGTAGCCAGTCTCAAATAGCACCTTGTTCCCAGTCTACCATTACCATTGACTATTATTGGCACGTTGTGCTTCTCAGCCATATTCCTACTTAAAACTCTAAACAAATAATCTCCTGGGTTCCCCTTATTGGATTTTTGTGATGTTGTTTATTGAATTTTACACAATTTTTCTAATTTGCTTTTGGATTTTTTATATTTTGCATTTTGACTTTATTACTGTTTTGGTACTACATAAATACTTTATACATTAACTAAGTGGACATGTGGGTGCAGCTTTAAGTTAAGCCTTTCTTCTCTGTTCATGGCTACTAGGGGGTTGAGCTTGGGTTAATTTAGTGTGTTTAAGAGTTCACCCCGACAAGAGTTATGATTATTTCATGAGGTGAGTAGTCACTCGCCCCAATTAATAATTTAATTACTTACAGTGACATAGCAGGTAAAGCAGAGGGATAGACAATTTGCACTACAGTAATCCTTATTATGCTGTAATAGGGGGATTTTATGTAATTTTGACAAATGTAATTTTGTCCATATTTGTCATTTTATTATGATACACCTGGTGGTTGTCTTGTGGTGAATGCTCATGCCCAACAGAAGAGATCTGGGTTTGTTAAGGTGACAATCTAATGATAAAAGTTATAGGATTGACTGTGTTGTAAAGTTGTGATAAAGTCACTAGGCCTGACATACTGTTTGTGAAAATCATATGTTAAAGCCAAGGGGCTTTTAAGGGAGGATCGTTATTACTATATCTTAAAGCCTACAGATAAGTACTTTGTTCTGTGGAATCACACAGGTTTCTGTAGTATGTGAAAGGTTTTGGTGGTTACCCCCCGTGACACAGTTTGGATATTGAAGATTTGAACTGTGAGAATCCTTGTTAGACCCCCTTAGGAGAGATAGTATTTTGCTTTGCCCACTGTAACATTGGATACTTTTTTGAGTTTATAACTATATGCTTGATTGTTGCCTTCAGCGAACACCTGAGTGGATCGTGGTAACAAGCCAATAACAACAACTATAGGCCTGGTTGGGTCACTAGAGATAGGTATTTCAGATGACATAGGGCTGATCTGTTTATTACAAGAAGCTACAACAAAGGCTGTAGGCCTGAATTATTTACTATGTCACACATATGTTAATGCCAATCTGTCTTTAATGGTGGATTATTTATGCACTGTCTTAAAGCCTGTAGTCAGGCATTTTGTTACATGAAATCTCACAGATTACCTTTGTGGGGATGAATATTGGTGTTATTTACTCCCTCTGACAACCCCAAGCTAGGGGTAAAAAATATGCACAGTAATGATTCTTCTTAGAATTTCTTTGGAATGCTTGGCAGGCTTACCTGTTTGTTAGGATGTTGTAATTCAAAAGCTTGAAATAATACATACATTCATCTAGACATGAATCTATAGAGATACATAGAGGGCCTTTTGTTCAGCCCTCTTGTACCATTTGTCTGTCTCAATGTCATTTACACGCTAATTCCATCAGTGACATTGTACTGCATGGGTTAATGGTTTGGTCCACAGCAGGCATTGGCTCTCTTGCCCTGTGAATGACGGCAGTATTTGATGACATGTGCAGAACCACCTGTAAATGGGTAGACCAGTGTCGGGCTGGTTTGCCAGTCCTTTCATTTTCAATCTCTTCATTTTATAATTTCCCGTGCACTTCTTTTTATTGAATGTTTTCTTTGGAAGATACTACAGTTCCCGAGTCAGTACTAACGGACTACTTGCTTGGGGCTCATTTCATCTTCCATGCACTGCATCCTGTGTGGCCATATCTTGCAAACTAGACAACCATTATACAATGCTGGAGTTGACTATGCATTATTGCTTTACCATGCCAAGATGGCCAACACATTGGTTCTAAATGATGAGGCCACTCCGAAACTTTAAAACAGTGACAGCCAATGTACAAGACGCAAACTAAAATCTATGTTTACTTTTGTTATTGCAAGCATATTACCACTGTGCTTTGATGGAAGCAAGTTGTTTTCTTACAACTTGTATTCTTTTAATTTATCTTGCATACGTTGTTGAATTTCTGTGTATCAGAGGAGGAATGCAAGAATGAGTCAGTGCAGGGCTTTGAATGGGCCTGGTCCCTCCAAATCTCAGACCCGGGAGTGATTAAAAACCGACATTCAAACGGGCCCCTAACTGGCCCTCTTTTCATGTCCTTAGTAATAATGGCAAACACAGTGATAGAATACTGAACAAAAAATGTAAAAACGCTAAGGTAAGGTCAGCTATTTAGTTCCTATTTATATTTCACGTTTTACCTAATCTTGCATGTGCTAATAGTGTTAGATATTTCCAGGATGTTGCTTTTCTGTATCTTTTTTAGTGTACGATAGTTACTCTTGTATAGTGCATGCTTTCAACTGAGTTTCCTTGAGGTGTTTATTACTGATAACAGGATTGGACGTTCTGGAGGTTCGGCTCAAGGCTTTGCTAGTTTCTTCTCATTGTGCCTGTGCATAAGTGAAAAACGTGTTCTGAATTCATGGTCATCCAATTCTTGGCCTCCATGCAGAGCGCACAATGGACATATATTCCATGTGCAATTATAATTGTGTGCAAATATGTGTGAAGGAGGTACAGAGTTGCCAAAAATTGTCATGGCGAAAGTAAAAAAAAAAAAAAAGAAATGCAGTGCTTAGAGGTAAGTGGGTACATTGTATATATTTTGGGGGGGGGGGGTGAAGTGAAGGAGATGCCACACATTCAGGGGGGAGCGAAAAGAGGACACTGAAGAGGAAAAGTTGAGGTGTTTGATATGAGCTGGACAAGATGTGGACAGGAAAAAGTGGGCACTTGATGTGTACCTAACTG
Organism: Pleurodeles waltl; assembly: GCF_031143425.1. Taxonomy (NCBI): domain Eukaryota; kingdom Metazoa; phylum Chordata; class Amphibia; order Caudata; family Salamandridae; genus Pleurodeles; species Pleurodeles waltl. The sequence goes on from NC_090451.1 coordinate 693,531,942, forward strand.
TAGTGATTGAGATAGTCTGAAGACTACTACCCCCTCCACAGGCCTTGGCAATGTTTAGTTCGCAGCCTCACAATTTTAGAATTGAAACATTTTGAATAATAATTATTTACAACAAAATCATTGTTGTTCGCTCATTTGTCTTAAACTGCTCACAACCGTTGACAAAGCCAATAGTCGTGTTTGTTTTTTGTGTCAGTTGTTGTGTTATATATCCTGATATAATAACGGAATGCTGAGTACAACCAATATGCTGGTTAGAGACTTTTTCTTCCCATTTAAATCCCTGTCAGTTGATGAATGAATGGATGCATGAGTGCAAAGATGAATGACAGTGCTTATGTATAACTTAAGTGCCCAAATTCAATGACACAAAAAGCACTTTTATCCGTAAGCCATACCTATTGACATTGCCAGAGTTCATTGTTACTTTGTTCCTAGCATTGGCAAAGCCAATAGGTGTTCAACGCACTGAACAGTATGTGTGCAGGCAAACAGCACGATTGTGAGTGCATACATTAATTAGCATATTACAGCCACATCTGTTGGCTTTCCTAAATGCTTTTTTTTAAAGCAGTTACAAAGCGGCTTTACCGTTAACTGATTATGGCGTGGGAACAAGTGCTCCTAGCGCCTAGAATGGTGCATGTGAGCACAATTAAAAAAGTAGATGTGCCCTCTTCTCTTGATACTCGTTGTGGCAGGGCTCCTGTTCCGGAGAAGGCAGCAGTGTGAACAATTTATAAACTCCAGGGTGCTGGGAAGGCAGTACTTTTGATCTTGGGCAGAAAAAGCATCCAGATGCCAGCGGATCTAAAGGCCATGTCAGAGTCCCCGCGCCTGCCTGGCGCTAGGTGTGATCCTCTGCGGGCAGGGGCGGGATCCACTCAGCCCTTCGACTGCTCTTAGACAGCAGGTCACCACATTTACATAAACACGCCCCCTTCTCCCCTGTGCGCGTGCGCAGGAGTGCGAGCCGCGCCTGACGGCGGAAGTCACATGCCGGTGCCAGCGGTCCCGTGATCGGCTGGAAGAAGCGGCGGACCCCGGGGCGGAGGTGACTAGAGCCCGCAGTCGGCATCACTCCAGCGCCCGGCTTCGGCAGTGTCCGGGCCGCCTACAGCGGGCACACTGGCGGCGAGGGGAGCAGGCAAGTGAGGGCTGAGCGCCCGGGGGCGGAGGCAAGAGGTGCCCCAGCCTGTGGGCACAGCATTGTTTTATGTATAGTATGGGGGTGTTTTTTTTTATTTTTTTAATTAATATAATGCACCTGCCCCTTTTGGAGATGTTATCGGCGCCCAGAGGGTACACGGCTTCGAGGTTACTAGATGTTTCCAGCGCCTCGAAGCACAGCATGTTCGAGTTCTGTGCATCCTTTTTGTAAAACTTGTTGTTTTCAGGTGTGATGTTACAACGAGTTGTTAACCAGGACTGCAGTTCCCAGAATGCATCTTCTTGATGACAGTTCTCCATCGGAACATTGTTGTCATAATGACAAGGAAGGGATTATTCGTGCTCGTGACCCTGGTCCAGGCCGCCCACACCCTCTGGCCCAGTTAAGGATAAGTGTATGTTACTCCCTATCAGGGCCTTTGTTAGCTGGATACAGTCTTTGTTAGCGGAATACTGTGTGGCTGCTCTTGTCTGTGGTGTCTAGTGCTCCGATCTCATTTCGAGGATACTGGTAGAGTTTTATAGCACTTCCACACCCCTCACGGATCCTCAGATCGCTTTGATGGTGCTTAAATAGTTTGAGTTTTACAACTTACTGTAGGTGGGAGATATTTTGGTGTCGTGTGACGCGTGGAGATGTACCCAGTCAAGGAAGTGGGAGATGCTAAGTTTCTAGGGGTGTGTGGACATCTTTGGATATAACCTTGCCGGGGCTCTAAGAACCAAAAGCACGAGCCTTGTCAACAGGTGTGAAGTAATTCATGTAATAAACCTCCTAAAAAAAATACGACGACAACTTTAAAATGGAGCACATATATTTCAACATTACGCAACGTGGTACTATATATACATATATATTTTTTAAATAAGGGAATACCCCAAGGCTTGATGCATTGGTGCGACTTCTCCAGAGTGTGTTAAACTGTCATGCTTTCTCTTTAAACGGTGTATATTGCTGGTAAATGCGAATAAATAATATTTTATATTAACTGGGTAATAGTGACATACTATACTGAATTACTTCAGTGTGCTCTCAGGACGGTTGTTTTAAGAAGAATATACACAGTGAAGTAAAGCAATGACCATAGATCACACAATTTGGTTAAGTGGGGAAGCTGGGATTTGAACCCAGAATCCCTGGTTGCATATTGTGCAGTTCAGAGACTGCATTCTCACATCCATCTCACATTGGTATTCAGTTATTTAATTATTGCGTTGTAATTAGTGATAGTAGACACAGTTAAATAAATGCATTTATCACTTCGCAAATCAAACTTTATCTATACATATATGTGCATAGTCACGAGATTTAAAGTTGTGCTTTTCTGTTTTTAGTGTTTGCAGAGACACTGAAGATCAAACCTAGAGAGAGAACATGCATATCAGAAATCCTGCTGCACTTTGCCAAGCGTCTCCTTGAAAAGCTGTAGCCTAAGGAGTAAACTCTAGGGCCTCAGAGACCTCTTTGTTTTTACTCATTATTTAACAGCTGTCATTGGGGTGTTAAGACTTTAACAAAATTGATTCTTTTTTTCTCAGTCACTTAACAAAGCATCTCCTGCCTTGCGTTACTCTGCTGACTAGACAGGGGCGTTCAGCACGTCAGTGACCACATGTACATAATTCATAAAACAAGGAGGACATAGACTTTCTCCCACAGCAGAGTTTGCTCCACCGACTCCACTGCTTCAAAGAGACAGACGGGTGATGTGTATGTGACTTCAGAGGAACGCGTGCTGACTGCCGCTGTTTAATCTTAATTACCTCCGGTCCCTCCCTCGTCTTCCTTTTAACCAATGAGGCTTCCTGCCTCCCTCTAGACCCTCCCTTCCCCTTTTAAACCCCCCCCCCACCCCTACCACCTCCTGTTTTTTCTGTCTAGCCCACGCTAGACTTACCTTTCTCTTTTCCTCCACGACAGGGCCTGGGGGACGTCGATTCCTGCACTCCTTGGGGCGCGGAGCCCCTCAAGGTGTGCTCTGGCCGGTCGCGTCTTTTCCGAGCAGGCGGGGCTGCTCGTGAGACGTGTACTGGGAGTCGGCTGACGAGGTCAGCCGGCTCTTTGCAGCTGGGGCGTCCATTTCCGGTTCCTCGGCCCGCGGAGCCGCGCAGAGGTGCTGGTAGGCATTTTTTGGATACAGGACTGGTAGGACGGGCGTTCTGCCCGCATTTTTAACTAAATTTGTTTCTTTCGATCTTTGTTGGGATTGGTTAATGGATATTTAGTGGGAGGTCCTGTGCCCTGTATATTTGGGATTTTATTCAATGCAGTGGTAGTGCTATTTGATCCGAAGGTGCCTGCAAAGCGACGTAGGATTGTTTCATCCTCCTCCTCAGGGGAAGAGGGTGCTGCTGTCATTTCAGCCCCTGGGGGTCACCAGGTTCCGGGTGGTGGTGCTGCGCCACTCATGTCCAGGGAGGAGGTGCAGGACATGATCGAGGTGGCTGTTTCTAGGGCTCTCCAGGCAGGGATGGCCAGGCCTAGCCGGTCTAAGGCTTCACATCCACCTGCTACTGCGGAGAGGTCCTCCTCAGAGGATGAGGAGGGGGAGGCTCCATCTACTTCCTCTGGTGGGGAAATATGTCTCCAGGGAAGAGATGTGGGAGGTGATGGCACATGTACGGGACAATTTAGATTTTCCAGTGTTTCAGCCTACGAGCTCTGACTCCCACTTGTTCCCACAGTATCAGACGCCTTCTAAGTTTGCCATGCCTTTTCAGGGACCTGTGAAGGATATGGTGTTTCAGGAATGGAAGTATGTGGATAAAGCTCGGGTTCCACGGTTCCTTCAGAAACTTTATTTGCTAGAGGGGGAGGATGTACTGCCTTCCTCTGTTCGCCTGGATTCAATTTTGGCTACCCTGATTGGCAAGACGGCTGTCAATCCGGAGGATTGTGTGCCTACTGATGCCACGGACCGTAAGGTGGATTCTGGGCTCAAGAGGGCTTTTGCGGCTGAGAATCTGGCCCTGAGAGCAGGTACTTATTCTGCTTATGCGGCCCAGTCGTTGGTACAGGACTTTGATAAGCTGACGGTTGCTGTTCAGGAAGGTGCGGAGTGCTCCGAACTTCTGGCTGGTATGGAGCAACAGGCCAGGTTGCTGGCGGACGTATCATCGGATGTGGTTCGTACTTCGGCGCTGGCATCTGGGGCTTTGATTGGGGCCCGTAGGTCCCTCTGGTTGCGGTCATGGAAGGCGGATCCTGGGGAGAAGTCTGCTCTCCTGAGACTGCCCTTTGAGGGTCGTAGCTTGTTTGGAGATCAATTGCCTTCCATGCTTTCCAAGGCGTTTAAGGAAAGGAAGCATGCCTTACCTTATAAAGGGGGCTCTGCTTCTGGCATAGGGTAGAAGAAGCATTCTCGTTCTTCTCCCAAGATGGATGCTAAATCTTTTTTTTTTTTTCAGGAAATGTCGTTTTCAGCCCCGTTTTTCACCTAAGAAATCTGCTCCTTTGAACCGGGGTGGGTTCAAGAAGGGGTCCTGACAATCACTGTGGGCCTGGCAGGTTGGGGGTCGGCTGAGGCACTTTCTTTCCGCTTGGCAGGAGAGTGTCAGCGATCATTGGGTGCTGGACACTGTGGCCAATGGTTACGTCATCGATTTCGATGTGGTTCCTCCAGATTCGGGGGTGCGTCCTACTCCTTTGCCTGCGGTCGGGGCACGGAGAGAGGTGTTGTTGGACAGAGTCTGGGACTTACTTTTGAAAGGGGCCATTTCCCACGTTCCTCTAGAAGATAGGGGTCAGGGCACTTATTCTGTCCTGTTTCTCGTTCAGAAGGTGTCAGGAGGTTTTCGGCCTGTGCTCAATCTAAAAGGGGTGAATGCTTGGATCAAAACGGTGCATTTCCGCATGCCGTCTATTCAGACTATTTTTCAGATGGTCAGTCAGGGGGATTTTCTGGCGTCGCTGGATCTGCAGGATGCATACCTGCATGTGCCGGTGGCAAAGACTTCTCAGCGCTTCCTACAGTTTGCTGTAGGCCTGGAGCATTATCAATTTTGTGTGCTGCCTTTCGGCCTCAAGTCTTCTCCCCGGATTTTCGCAAAGGTGCTGGCCCCTCTGGTGGCTTTGCTTCATTCAGAAGGGGTGTTTATTCATCCTTATCTAGACAATATCCTAATACATGCACCCTCGCAGGGCCAGTTGAGAAGGCAGGTGGACCGGGTATTGGTGGTCCTGCAAAACCATGGGTTTTTGATAAACTGGGGGGAAGTCAGATTTGGTCCCTTCCCAAGATCTGTTTTTTCTAGGGGCTCGTTTTCGGACTCTTCTTGGTTTGGTGACAGTGTGGGAAAAGAGGTTAGGTTTACTCCAGTCCCTGGTGAGGAAGGTCGTGTCGCAGGCTGCCCCGGGCTCTTCTTTGGTTACGTCTGCAAGGTCATTTGGCATCCGTAATATTTCTGGTTCCTTGGGCTCAGTTCCATCTTCTTTGCTTGATGAACTGGTTCCTGAGAAGGTGGGCACCAGGGTCTGGTTCTCTGATGACGCGGATTCCGGGGTCAGGATTGATTCGCAAGGAGTTGGGATGGTGGTTGGGGGCCACTCATCTTCGGATAGGCGTGTCTTTGTCACCTCTGAGCCCGGTGGTGGTTACGACGGATGCCAGCCTCTCAGGTTGGGGTGCTTGGATGGGGTCGGCACAGATTCAGGGCTTTTGGTCCCCACTGGAGGCCAATTGATCGTCGAATTGGCACGAGTTGAAGGCGGTATTGTTGGCTCTAATTCATTTCCAAGTGTCCCTGAAGGGAGTTGCGGTTCTTATTCGGACAGACAACTTAGTGGCCAAGGCTTATGTGAACCGACAGGGGGGGACCCGGTCGCGGGCGTTGTTCAATCTGGCCAGGGAAATTTTTGTGTGGGCTCAGGATTGGGTTCCTTCTCTCTGGGCTACCTACATTCGGGGGGTGGTCAATGTTCGGGTGGATCTGCTAAGCAGGGTGATTCCTTCCTCGCAACTTTCCTCCATCTGGAGGTCGCTGTTTCTTCATCTTGTTTGTCTCTGGGGGCTTCCGGTGTTGGATGTGTTTGCGTCACCGGAGAATGCGAAACTCAGTCGCTTGTGCACCCGGTTTCGGTGTCCTCAGGCTTGGGAGGTGGCTGGGATGTCATGTCCTTGGCCTCGGGGCCTTTTATATGCTTTCCCGCCATTTCAGCTGATCCGGGCCTTTCTGTTGAGAGTGCGGCTTCTGGGAGCCAGAGTTATCTTGATTGCACCCCATTGGCCGAGAGCGAATTAGTTTCCATTGCTGCAGTTGATGGCATCCGGTCGGATGTGGCCTCTTTCTCTCTGTCCGTCTCCCCTGGAGTTTCCTTGCTTCTCGCAGGGGTCATTGAGGAGGTTACACTTGACGGCCTGGAAGTTGAACGCCGGGGTTTGATGGGTCTGGGTGTACCTGTGGCTTTGAGTTCTACTTTGCTGGCTTCAAGAAGGCGTTCCACTTTGATTTCGTATGGTAGACAGTGGAAAGTTTTTTTTCTTCTTGGTGCTTCCGGCATAAATTGGATCCTACCGTCGCTTCTTTTTTTGATGTGATGTAATTTTTACAGGATGGTGCACATTTGGGGTTGTCGGTGACTTCTCTGAGGGTGCAGTGGGCAGCTATTCAGGCATTTCGGGGTCCTTGGCGTAATCTGTCTGATGAGGGTCATTTGATGGCTAGGTTTTTTCAGGGGCTTCTTAATTTGGTTCCTCGCCCTGTACGGTCTTTTCCTTCCTGGGATCTTTCCTTAGTTTTGGATGCATTGACGGCTGCCCCTTTTGAACCTCTGGGGGACTGTGACCTTTCTTTGAAGACGTTCTTTTTGGTGGCCATTACTTCGGCCCGCCGTTTAGGGGAATTGGGGGCCTTGGCCTGTTCTTTTCCTTTTTGTAAGATTTTTCAGGATCGTGTGGTGCTTGTTCCGGTTCCTTCTTTTATTCCGAAGGTTAATTCTTCTTTCCATGCTCGCCAGGAGGCCACCCTTCCTTCGTTTTGTCCGTATCCTTCCTCGGATGAGGAGGTTCGGTTACATTCTTTGGATGTACCCAGGGCGTTGTTGGAGTATCTGCGTGCAGGGGATTAGCTTCTTGTGAATTTTGGTCCGGCCCGGAAATGTGAGAAGCCTTCCACGGCTTCATTAAGTCGGTGGGTGAGATCTTTGATTCTGTTAGCGTATTCGTTGAAAGAGGTGGTTCCTCCCCAGGGGATTCAGGGCCGTTCTACCAGGGGTATGGCGGCGACAGCGTTTGAGCTTCAGGGGGCTTCAGTGGTGGAAATTTGCAGGGCCGCCACCTGGGCCTTTCCTTCAACATTTGTTCTGCATTATAGCCTGTCGGACTTGGGTAGTTTGGAGTCGGTGTTGGGTCACCGGGTCTTGTCCTCTATGCGGTAATAGGGGGAGGGTCTCGGTGGTTGGTGTGCATTGTAATAAACTTCTTGCAACTCAGTATCCGTCTCCTGTGTTTCTCTTGCTATGTCTCATTGGTTAAAAGGAAGACGAGGGAGGGACGGGAGGTAATGCGTCCATTTCTTACGATAATGGCATTACTCCTAGTCCTACTCCCTCGCCTTCCTTTCCGTTCCCTCCGCCCCCCCGGTACGGACTGTCTGAGTTGCTGCTTGGGCTTGTTTTTGTACAGGAGGTGGGGGGTTTAAAAGGGGAAGAGAGGGTCTAGAGGGAGGCAGGAAGCCTCATTGGTTAAAAGGAAGGCGAGGGAGTAGGACTAGGAGTAATGCCATTATCGTAAGAAATGGACGCAGTTTTCACTATCAAACCTTGGGAGGCAAAGGGGTGAAAAGATATTGCCTCCACCCATTTAAAAATTTGATGAGTAGAAAATCTCCCACCTTGCCCCAGTTCATATGCCAGCCCTGCTACCCAAATTTGTGGCTGTGCTTGAGCCCTGTGTGATGCATAATGGTGTAGGGCTGCTGAAATTCCTTTCGCATTAACTTTACATCACTACAGAAGCCATTTTTGTTGGGGGGTTAAGACAAGGACACTTAATAAATCTGCCAGTGGGTGGGCCTTGTTACATTTCTAAAGCCACAAGTTTTATATTGCTAGACAGTTTTACATCACCGCTGGCTCTCCTGAGCACACCTGCAGCATGGGCTGCACTCGTCCAAGGCAGGGCCGGTTTCAGGCTCTCCGCCTAATTCACACCAACTAATAGGTTTAGGAAGAAGGTGGCATATTTCTCATTGTCTCTTTAGACGCTTTGGCTGCTGCTGTTTGCATTGTTTGACTGTGTCTTTCTAGCACACCCATTTGTTATCTAAGCAGTGTTCATGTTAGCCTGTTAGTAGTGTGATGCTCGACTCTACATTTCAAAGGCTCTCTCTGCCCTCTCGCACACTAGGCTGGTTACCCCGGTTGATTGCCTGAAAGAAATTACCCAGGAGCTTAATTTTATTTTGCATTTCACAAGTGTGATAATTGGTACCGTCTGTGGCCATGCAAATTGTTTTGTTTTTCTTGTGGTGGAAAGTTCAATACCACGCTTCACAACATGTAAACTGTACAACATGGGCACCAGCGAAACCTTCCCTAATACAGGGAGTGCAGAATTATTAGGCAAATGAGTATTTTGACCACATCATCCTCTTTATGCATGTTGTCTTACTTCAAGCTGTATAGGCTCGAAAGCCTACTACCAATTAAGCATATTAGGTGATGTGCATCTCTGTAATGAGAAGGGGTGTGGTCTAATGACATCAACACCCTATATCAGGTGTGCATAATTATTAGGCAACTTCCTTTCCTTTGGCAAAATGGGTCAAAAGAAGGACTTGACAGGCTCAGAAAAGTCAAAAATAGTGAGATATCTTGCAGAGGGATGCAGCACTCTTAAAATTGCAAAGCTTCTGAAGCGTGATCATCGAACAATCAAGCGTTTCATTCAAAATAGTCAACAGGGTCGCAAGAAGCGTGTGGAAAAACCAAGGCGCAAAATAACTGCCCATGAACTGAGAAAAGTCAAGCGTGCAGCTGCCACGATGCCACTTGCCACCAGTTTGGCCATATTTCAGAGCTGCAACATCACTGGAGTGCCCAAAAGCACAAGGTGTGCAATACTCAGAGACATGGCCAAGGTAAGAAAGGCTGAAAGACGACCACCACTGAACAAGACACACAAGCTGAAACGTCAAGACTGGGCCAAGAAATATCTCAAGACTGATTTTTCTAATGTTTTATGGACTGATGAAATGAGAGTGAGTCTTGATGGGCCAGATGGATGGGCCCGTGGCTGGATTGGTAAAGGGCAGAGAGCTCCAGTCCGACTCAGACGCCAGCAAGGTGGAGGTGGAGTACTGGTTTGGGCTGGTATCATCAAAGATGAGCTTGTGGGGCCTTTTCGGGTTGAGGATGGAGTCAAGCTCGACTCCCAGTCCTACTGCCAGTTCCTGGAAGACACCTTCTTCAAGCAGTGGTACAGGAAGAAGTCTGCATCCTTCAAGAAAAACATGATTTTCATGCAGGACAATGCTCCATCACACGCGTCCAAGTACTCCACAGCGTGGCTGGCAAGAAAGGGTATAAAAGAAGGAAATCTAATGACACGGCCTCCTTGTTCACCTGATCTGAACCCCATTGAGAACCTGTGGTCCATCATCAAATGTGAGATTTACAAGGAGGGAAAACAGTACACCTCTCTGAACAGTGTCTGGGAGGCTGTGGTTGCTGCTGCACGCAATGTTGATGGTGAACAGATCAAAACACTGACAGAATCCATGGATGGCAGGCTTTTGAGTGTCCTTGCAAAGAAAGGTGGCTATATTGGTCACTGATTTGTTTTTGAATGTCAGAAATGTATATTTGTGAATGTTGAGATGTTATATTGGTTTCACTGGTAATGATAAATAATTGAAATGGGTATATATATTTTTTTGTTAAGTTGCCTAATAATTATGCACAGTGATAGTCACCTGCACACACAGATATCCCCCTAACATAGCTAAAACTAAAAACAAACTAAAAACTACTTCCAAAAATATTCAGTTTTGATATTAATGAGTTTTTTGGGTTCATTGAGAACATGGTTGTTGTTCAATAATAAAATTAATCCTCAAAAATACAACTTGCCTAATAATTCTGCACTCCCTGTACACAGAATAATTTAAGATATATTGCAGGAGGGGCTTCACAAGGTTCTCTCACACATACAGAAAAGGCGCAATACAGGTGGCTCAAACACTATAGAGAGTAAGAGGCGTTAAAGGACTGTTGTGTGATCGCTGGAGAGAGACCTAAACATACAGGAAGTAAAACAGTCCTGGAAGAAACAGAGACAACTCCTACAGAATTACCATCCTTTCATATACTCACATAGCATGATGAATTATCACCTACCTAGTGTTCCGTGCTTCATCAGTGGGTTCCACATATACCACTGAGTAACTTAGAGTACTATATTCACTAGTTGTGCAGTTTCCTGGTTATGGGTTCCCTAGTTGGGGTGTGGTTATGGCCCTTAAGTCGACATTGATGTTCTCCCCTTGAAGTACTCATGCCTGTATTTAATTTGAGTGTGGATGAGCTAAAGCTATTTTTTGCTGGTTTCTCCCTACTACAAGTTTACAACAGGAGTGTCGAACAACGAACATTACCAGTTTTCCTAAAAATATTGTCCCTAAGGAGGTGGGTACCTTCCTCACGACTACATATCTTTATATTTCACATCCAATATTGTGAAAAAGTCCTTGAGTCATAGAGCTTTTACGCAAGTACACTTAAATATACCCTTTAATATACAGAAGTAGAAATAAACCTTCATAGAACAGTCACATCTTGGCAAGAAGCTTGAGTCCTTAAGAGAGCAGGTACAGCTTGTGCAGAAGCACCAGCTTTCCCTCTCACAGAACACATGACTTACAGGCAGCAATAGAGCAAATTCTGCTTTATCACAGACCAGCTACAGTATGCCACTAGCAAAGTTAAGCGGCGTTCTCTCAGAGAAGGCAGCAAGTGCGATATTCCTTTCTGCACAGAACTGAGTCAGTGGGACTGACTTGTACACGCTTTCATCACCCAGTTAGCCGGCCCAGTGAAGGCATGAGTGACGTGTATGTTACAGACAGATCACTGGGGCGGGTGCTCAGCTAAGAGGAATGTATAGGTGAATGAGTGATTGAATATGCAAGCACTGATATTTTTACTTAGATTATATTCCATGTCAGCACCCTGAAAGTCCTGCTTCTGTCACTCGGATACCTGCTGTCCCACGCATGCACATATTGCATTTCCTCTTTCATATCCTCCTTTCCCTAGGAAGGAGCCCTTAACCTTCTCACACATTTGACCTCGCTTATACTGCCTTCGCTTGCTTACATCATTATGTTTCCCAACTCCCGTTTCTCACAAGCACTTTTACCTTTTTGCTCTCTCACGTACACTGATGCGGACACTCGAGGATGGCAGTATTTTCCATAGCACCATTTTTGAATTTCACTATTTAAAAACAAAGCTGTGTCCCACAGTTAGGCAACATCGACTAACAGGCACCGCTGATGAGATGTGAAGAGAAAATCCTATGCAGCATAGTAGACTTGATCAACTCAACAATGGCTTCAAGATGAGACATGGATATATATAGTTGGGAAATTGCAGAAACATCAAAGCATGGGGCCGTTCACAGAATACCGGCGTTTATATTGATATAGTTGGTTTGCATTGAGGAGTAGCAGTTTACACTTATGGTAGTTGTTGAATGGAGCAGCCCAGCCACAGCCTAACTTACTTAACTAACAGTGGCCAACCTCTTCAAAAAATGTTGGTGTGCATGCAGGAGGTGCTGTGCAATCCCAGTATCTGTAATGCATTTGTTCCAGTTATTGGGGGGGGACCTGTTTATTGAATTGCTAAAATACAAGGGGTGTGGAAATGACAAGTTCCCTTTGACGTCCCAACCCCACCCACCGGTGACTGCTTGCCCGCTCTCTAGCTTCTCAAACAGCTTGTCTTAGTGTGCACGAGGCTAAGAGCGGCAATGGCTGTCCCCGGGATGCCAAAGGACAGAGGTGTTGGGACCTCGCCTGGGTTATTGACAGCAAAAGACAAGAAGTGGCAGGACTTGGCATGGGGCATTGATAGCAAAGGACCAATAATGGGTGTGAGCTCTGGGGGGTGGCGAGGTCTGTTTTTAGTCTGCTTTGGGGGATGGTTGTATCTGGTTTCTGTATTCATTGGGGCCCTGTGTTGCCTCATCAGTTCAGGAAGGCATAGCTTGCTTCCTTTGTGTGAAAGCAGATGTGATGTTGCTCAGGTGACTGTAAATGTGTACACCCTGGTTTACAGTGGATTGCGGTCGAGCGAACAGCACATTTATTCTGGTTTTGCCCAGTGTAGCTCCCAGTATACCCCTCCCTCCTGGAACGTGATGCAAAGCAGAGGAGACTGTGGCTTACTGCCGTAAGTGCTGGGAGCACAAAGGCCCATCATTCTTGCTCCAAGGTCTGCTGCTGTTGATTAAAATATATTGTAATTAGAGCTTCATGTTTTATGGTATTTAACTCTTCTGTGTGTTTTATCAACATTTGTTAATTTTGGCTTGTATATTCCCTCGTTAACGGATACATGAGCACTCCTACCCGGAGGCCTGTTGGATTTTAAGCGCTATATACAGCTTTATGCGATATAACAATACACTCACTTGAAAACCTTAGCATTGCAGTACACACGCCTGAGCACATCAGTTATTTTAAGAAATACTAATACTGGGATGGAATAGTCCTCCGCCTGGTAAGAGGCATGTACACCTGCCCTCTGTGCACAACTCTATTGTTGGTTTATTTTTAATCTTATCATAGGTGTACACAGATCATGCAGAGGTGCCATGACATAGGCCTGTTCACAGGTTGCGGTCTTGTTGGAATGGGAGGGGCGCCCAAAGCGCTGCTCTCATAACTGAGGAAGGCAACTGCCTTTACCAGGAGTTAGGCAGCACAAATGTGGTGGTGGCAGCATACCGTGTAGTGAACAGTAATAGTGAAGAGGTCTCTTTTACCCAGTTTCACCGGAGTGAGGCCTGAGGGCCTCCTCACCTTCTTAAAAGTTCTGCTGCTGTGTGCTTAACCCACCTCTGGCCTACTCCAGGTTGATGTGGAAGTGAGTAAGTGGTGGAAATGTACCGAGTGCCTGTGAATTGTGGTACAGTGCGCACATGGGAAATGTGTATGTGCTGGCAGTGTGTGGTTTTAGAATAACACACTGGTACAGTACAGAAAAACTGCAGCACTGAACAGTGTGCATAGACTAAATGCATTTGCTGCATGTGGGGATGATAATGGTGGTGGCATAATAAATGATAATGGTGCTGAGCAGTAAGGGTGCTGCTGGTGTACACGGAGTGCAAAAGTGGCTGCACTGGTACATTACATGTTGGACCTTGTGTTCCATCTTCGGAAGCCCAGGCCTTCTCGGGTGAAAACATGAGGAGTAAAGGAATTCCCCCCCCCCCCCATCCCTCCCGGAAGACGGATTTGTGAATTGCATGCATGTAAACTTGGTGGGACATACACTGGGGAATAGGAGAGCTAGGCCCTCTCTGCATTTCAAAGGGCTAGGGCCAATCTTCTCTCCACCACTGCACTGTACTTTGCACCACTCTACTCTGTGCCATTCTAATGCACTCTATGCCAATGCACTATATGCCAGTCCACTCTAAGGCACTCTAATCTACTCTGCATTACATCTCTGCGCTGCACCACTCAACTCCACTGCACTCTATGCCCTAAACTCTGCATCACTCCACGCCACTAATCTATTCTGCACCACTGCAATCCACGCCACTCCACTCAACCCTGCGCCACTCCATTCCACTTCCTTCTACTTTGAAACAATCTCCGCTACACAACTGCACTCTATGCCCCTGCAATGTACTCTGCACCACTCTACTCTACCACACTGACTTTACACCGCTTTACTCTGCGTCACTGCTCTGTATGACCATGCACTCCACATCACTTTTCTCAAAGCCAGTACACTCTGTCTATACCCTCTATGCCAATCTACTCTGCACCACTATGCTTTACGCCCCTTCACTCGACGCCAATGTACTCCAGTCTACAACACTACAATCTACGATACTAAACTCTGACACTCTGAGCCAGTCTATGCCATTCTACAAAACTACTCCACTTTACGATGCCCTACGCAACTCCTTACTCCATTTTACTCCCCTGTATTATACAACAGACTACTACAGTCTGACACTGTATGCCACTCCACTCTACAGCACTCTTCTCCCCTCTGCCATTCCACTCTCCTAGACTGCTCCACTCCGTGCCACTCCACTCTACAACAATCTACTCCGCGTAACACCTCTACGCTACTTCACTCTGCTCTGCATTACCCCACAACACTCTGACACTCCATTTCCTGCCCTTTCACTGGACAACACCTTACTCTCTCCACAACACTCATCAACACTCTATCCCACTCCATTGACCCTCCATGTCACTCAGCTGTACATCACTCTTCACCACTCCATAATGCTCCACTCTGCTCCACTTTACGACACTACTCCAATCTCCTTTACCCCACTAACTTTCTGCCATGCAGAACAGCCACACTGGTACATAACAATGCTATAACATAGTGGCAGAGCAACAGCTCTTGCATGGCTGAGACCTATTGGCTTTGCAGATGCTTGTTCTAACTGGCATGATCTCAGTCGCCGTAGATACCGGCTTTGCAGATTTGATTGACGCCGTAGGTGATTACTCTTAAAAAACATATTTTGCTATGATTGTATTAATATGTAAATACGGTAAAATGGGAGCCTAAAGTGGGATTTTCCTGGAGACGTGGATTGAGATTCCATGACGTGCCACGTGCTTTCAGTGCTGAACATCCTCACTGTGCCTAGAAGTATGATTTTGTAAAGTAAGTCGTGGGCGGCCCCAAAGGCAAGGCTGGTGTGAAGGGTTATCATTATTGTAGCTGGTGCATGCTGCGGAGTTCTTTGGTTGCCCTGGAGCAGGTTTACTGGAGTGCCCTCGGCCATCCCTCGAGTTGAGAAGCGATGGCCTCACGCTCTTGTATGGTCTGTAGAATAGGGCCCTTTGGGCACAGTCCTCGTGGCCTAGGCAATAGTTTTAGAGCTTCTTCTACAGGTTAAAGAGAGCTGTGTCGGTGCCCGAGGTCTTAGTTTAAATGACTGCACTGTGTTCTGTTGATGCTGGAGGACTTATTAAGACTGTTGGATTCTTTCTGGTGATCCACAGGGTAGCCCAACTCTTCACCTGAAACGGAAGAAATTACTTAACCCCAAGAGAGCTCCTAAGTAACACCTGAAGGACACTACGAATGGCCAAAGGATGAAGAGGGCTGACTGAAAACTCTCCAAGTAATGTAAGGTCGATGGGCTAAATAGCTCAGTTAGTACTTAAATATCTTGGTTTGCTCCACCTGCAGCCGTACTCAACAAAAGTACAACACATCTGTTTAACAGTAACAAACAGTTACTTTCATACTGCCCCTGCAGGTAGAGCTCACAAAAATAGTCTGCGATGGAATCCTCAAGACCAGGGTGAGAAATACTGCATCCCAATGAGGCTGAAAGACAGTACCAATTGTGTAATGTACACAATATAAATGTGTAGTACAATTGATAGATAGCGTTTAGCTGAAAGGGAAAACAGTCGTTTTAGCTTTTGTAATGCCTCATAATGGGGGCTACAGGTTGCACACATTGTTTGTGAAGGGCCCAGAACACTGCAGTGAGAGAAATTCATGGTAAAAGGAATGATGCCAAAGTTGGTTTAAAGGCATTTTGCTATTTGCATCAAAGATACTCCAGAAATAAGTTTGCATTGCTCATAAATATGTTTATCTATGATCGAGCTCCATCCTCCTTGAAAGGTAAAATTTAGGAAATACAGTCCACCTGATTAAAATCCAACAATATTTTATTCATCTCATAATTAAGATGACCTCCAAAGGCGGTGAAAGCTCCTTCTACGAGGAAGTCACAACATAGCACAAACTGCCAGAAGTGACCCTGGTTTTACACACCTCCAGGCGGCTAATAAAGACGTAATTCTTCAGGTGTGCGTGGAGTCCAAGAGTGGCGCTCACAGAAGGCATACAGTATGTCTGTACTGTTTTGCTTACCTTCTTCCTTTCACGGTCTAGAGCAGTGATTCCCATCCTGTGGTCCAGGGGTTCTCAGAAGTCAAATGGATAAGAAATACTGGTCTAGATGACCACCTAGGATTAGAACCTGACCTTATGAAAGTATGCTCAGCAGTTGTCTGCAGAGCATCTCTTTTTATTCGCTCATTCCTGTCAACAGGGTACTTCAACAACTTATACCCTCGATTAACTAGCAGCATGTTGCATAGAATCTGCTTGTTAATCAACTGTAATGGTTAGTAGGGTAGCGGTCTGGACTGTTAATTTGTTTATTTATATTGCCTTGATGGTTTCTGTTTGGATCACTTCAGAGTGCTCTCATCAGAGCATGATGAATGTATGAATCCAAGCACTGAGCCTGTCAGAGAAGCAATATGTAAATGTCTTTTGGTTCTGCTCTGCAGATGGAAAAACGACAGGACATTGCGTGTTTTATCTCTTATGAAGCTGCAGTCATTCGACAGTCATCATTGCTTGTCGGATAATATAATGAATTTCAAGTCTCATAAATTATGTATGTGCTTGCTTAACCATGGCGAGACATTCTCGTAAATATGATTTCAGAGTACTCAAACTATTTGTAATCAGAACATTTTCTGAAGGGAGTTCTTTTCTTGTCACATCTGTTCTTCAAACAACCTACAAATTGGATACTAGATGCTCTGGGAAGTTTGTATATTGTAGACACTCTTAGTTATTTTCTACAATTCAGTAAATTCCTAATATTCTACTGGGTTGTGCTCTTAAATGTGATCTCCAGTTTTTTTGTTGGGTACCCAGAGACCAGGCTCCTTGATCTCAAGGCATGGGCCACCTTGCCAGCATTCTCCTTCACCATCTTGGGAGCGCAGAGAACGGCAGGGTGGGGCGGGAGCAAGGTGGATTCCTTAGCCACACCAAGAAAAGCCTCCCCCCATGTACCCAGAGGCCTCACGAGAGGAGGAGACACTCTTTCCACGACTTGGGTGCCCGTCGGTAATCCTTTCTCTTGGCACTGTGCAGTGGTGTAGGCTGGAAGAGAGGCCTTTCTATTGGGAACAGAGACTTTTTGTTTTAATTTTAACAGCTGGAACGCATCCCCAATTAAGTTAAATGTTTATTGGCACTGTTCTTTTCATTGCATCAGCCCTGTCTAGATCGCCCACGTTTCATAAACCTCGCTTTGCCTTGCAGCACTGTTTCCTTTTTGGCACATTTTATTCTTAGCACAGCCTGGTATGTGTTACCTATACTGAAGTATTTTTTTTTTTTTTGTGTCTGCACAGGTCACATTTGTCTTCTGCGAAAACAGCAGCTCTAAAAGGTGAAACTGCTTTTGTTCATCAAACACCATGATATGTTTGACTAGTTGCCTTGAGTTCTTCCTGGTTTAAAAATGTACATGTGTAGTAAACTGTGACATTCTGTCTCCATTCATTCATACTAGCTGCTGTGTTATTCTGTCAAGTTAAATGGCCAGACCGCTCGGTGACCCCCTAATGCTGAGTTTTTTGCTGGCAGAGTTCTTGACTCTGCTGGTGAACCCAGAGCTGATCACTAGGCCGGGGCAAGGGCATTTTTTCACTTGAACCTTTTAAAGAAGGAACTAGCGGTTCTTTTTGGTAGATTTATTCAGTCTTAAATAACCATGATCTTTCTCTTCCCTATGAGTGTGTGTTGTATCCTGCATATGGTGCGCGTAGAGGCTGTGTAGTATAAATGGTTCCCTCTGAGAGGACTCTGCTGTTGAGAATGGTGGCATCACTTCAGCGTCACCATCCTTAGATCACACTTCCAGGGTGTGCATTGTAGCCCTGTAATAGTTTGACCTTTGTCAGGTTTCTGGGTTCAGTCTGCATCCAGGTCAAAGCCCTACCTGAACATAATTTACTGACCCAAACCCGGGCTTGGACCGATCCGATCCTAGATCTGCCTGACCATGGTTTGCCTGCCCCTCCTCTCCATGCACCGCTAAGGGTGTCCTTATTGTATGAGACACAGTCCATTTCCTAGTGGCTATGCTCACAATTTGTTTAAGGCTTATGGATTTCTGGAAATAAGTGGTGGTGCCACAGAGTGAGTATTAGTTTATAAATATGGGCTCCATTGTTGGGTGAGGTGCAGCCTAGGATTGTTACACAGTCTGTCGTCAGGCAAAAAACAGCTGTAGGAGGAAGGCGTTAGTGGAGTAAGAGATGAAGGGACAGTGGTCAGGGCAAAATGGCAAGTGCTCTGGCCCTAGAAACTCTCAAGGACCACATAGGATGCATTTGGAAGATGTCCTCAACTGTACCTAACCATAATATTTCCACCCTTAAACCGTATGTCCTGGGAAGAGAGGTTAGGAAGGGTAAGCATGGTAAGGCGAGAAACACCCATCCAAGGTGAAAGCAAGCGAGGGTCCTGAAGAAGGGGGTGAAAGAAGCAGATGCGAGCCCTGAGACCCAGTGACTACATGCCTGCAGAAGGTGGGGATTCGGTTTACATCGCAGCAGCAGTGGGATTACGTTGGCTCCAGCTACTCTTTCTGAGCTGGAGGATATTAGGATGGGAGTCTAGGGTTTCTTCCCCTCCTCTTTCTAGGGTGGACAACATGTAGGACCAGAGCAGATTCCACTTCTGTCTCCAGGGCTGCGAGAACATGATGGGAAAGAAAGCTAGCATGTATCAGTCTTCATGACGAGGGAGACTAGGGAGGCTTCCACTGCACCCTACTGTGAGGCGAGAAAGAAGGATAGGACTTGTGGGGTGATTTGAACTAATCTCTCCAAGACGGAGAGATTAGAATGGTTTTCACTTTTCTGCCCAGATTAGTGAAATGGTTTGGAGAGTAAGGGGACATCTACTGCTTTCTCTGAGATGGAGAGAAAGGGATAGCTTTGAAGGATACATTTTGTTACTCTCTCCAGAGTAGGGTGGGTTCTCTCCTCTCTCTGAGCAGGAAGAGTTTGTTGATTTTCACCTCTCATTCCCAGGTGAAGATCAAGGTTAGATTGGTGTCTAACTCTTCCATGGAGGAGCGGATGATTCAGAGTCTGGTAATGATTTTGTCTTTCTTGAGTAGGTTTGGGGCCGATGCACAGACCGTAATGGATTTGCACTTTTTGAGGTAGACTGCGAAGAGGTGAATGTGCACGAAAAGATATTGGAAAGGCTTGTCAGCAGGGTAATATGAGGAGTTGGGACATCATGAAGAGCTAGCATGAGGAGTTTGTGGAGGCAGACCCAAGGAGCTATGAGGAGGCACAAACGGCTGGTGTGAGGAGCTCCTGGACAAGGCACTTTTGTGCTGCGGGCTCATGCTCGGATATTGTGAGAACATTGTTGACAGGACACTGTGAGGAGCAGATGTGCCCAGGCTAATGGCATGAGAAGCTGATAGACAAGATCCTGTGAGGAGTTCAGGGAATAGATGCTCTGAGCAGCTCATACACTAGTTGATGTATATAGTTGGGAGAGCACAGACAGATGGCTTGAGCATGGGAACAGATTGTGGGTAGAATAATTATTGATGGTGTGCAGAGCCTGTGAAGAAACTGCTGAAGAATTTGGGGTGCACAAACATGTCTGAGAAGCCGACAGATGGTGGTCTGAGGAGGTGGGGCACAGACACCAACCGCATGAAGAGCTCAACTGTTGGGCACTGTGAGGATCTCAAACACACAAATATATGGCAAGAAAGTGCTCATGGATAAAGTGGTGTGAGGAGCTGGGGTCTCGTGTAGGAAAGTATCCTCTTTTTGGCATGGTTACCCACACTTTTTGCCTACTATCAGTATGCTTTGACTGTTTTCACTGGGATCCTGCTAAGAAGGACCCCAGTGATTGTGCTCTCTTCCTCGAAATTTGGTTGCTTAGGACTTTGCACACCCCACAGTTGGCATACTGGTGCCTCCATGGATGTCTCGAATATATGGTACTTAAGTACCCAGGGCATTGGGGCATCAGGGGTTCCCATGGGCTGCAGCATGTATTGTGCCACCCATAAGAGTCCATGCAGAATGTGTCTGCAGACTTGCCAGTGCAGCCTGCCTGAAAAGTTGCATAGATGCTTTCACCACAGGTCACTGCACCAGGGCACTGTAAGTCACCCCTATAGTACACCCTTCTTGCTCATAGGGCAGGGTGCAGGTCTCTGTGTAAGGGCACTCCTGCATGAGCAGAGGTGACCCTACAAAATTCAGCTCCATTGCACTGGACTTCGTAATTGCGGGGAAGCCGTTTTACCTGTTGAAAAGAAATGGCTCCCTGTTGCAGTTACCCCCCACTTTTTGCCTGATACTGATGCTGACTTGACTGAGAAGTGTGCTGGGACCCTGCTAACCAGGCCCCAGCACCAGTGTTCTTTCACCTAAAAAGTACCATTGTTTCCACAATTGGCACAACCCTGGCATCTAGGTAAGTCCCTTGTAACTGGTACCCTTGGTACCAAGGGCCCTGATGCCAAGGAAGGTCTCTAAGGGCTGCAGCATGTCTTATGCCACCCCAAGGACCCCTCACTCAGCACAGACACACTGCTTGCCAGCTTGTGTGTGCTGGTGGGGAGAAAATGACTAAGTCGACATGGCACTCCCCTCAGGGTGCCATGCCAACCTCACACTGCTTGTGGCAAAGGTAAGTCACCCCCTAGCAGCCTTACAGCCCTAATGCAGGGTGCACTATACCACAGGTGAGGGCAGATATGCATGAGCACTATGCCCCTACAGTGTCTAAGCAAAACCTTAGACATTGTAAGTGCAGGGTAGCCATAAGAGTATATGGTCTGGGAGTCTGTCAAAAACGAACTCCACAGCTCCATAATGGCTACACTGAATACTGGGAAGTTTGGTACCAAACTTCTCAGAATAATAAACCCACACTGATGCCAGTGTTGGATTTATTAAAAAATGCACACAGAGGGCATCATAGAGATGCCAGCCTGCTGCTGAGAGATGAGTTTCTGACCCCATGTGGCGAGGGCCTTTGTGCTCTCTGAGGACAGAAACAAAGCCTGCTCTGGTTGAAGGTGCTTCACACCTCCCCCCAGCAGGAACTGTAACACCTAGCAGTGAGCTTCAAAGGCTCAAGCTTCGTGTTACAATGCCCCAGGGCACTCCAGCTAGTGGAGATGCCCGCCCCCTGGACCCAGCCCCCACTTTAGGCGGCAAGTCCAGGAGAGATAATGAGAAAAACAAGGAGGAGTCACTGGCCAGTCAGGACAGCCCCTAAGGTGTCCTGAGCTGAGGTGACTCTGACTTTTAGAAATCCTCCATCTTGTAGAAAGAGGATTCCCCCAATAGGAATAGGGATGTGCCCCCCTCCCCTCAGGGAGGAGGCACAAAGAGGGTGTACCCACCCTCAAGGACAGTAGCCATTGGCTACTGCCCTCCCAGACCTAAACACACCCCTGAATTCAATATTTAGGGGCTCCCCAAAACCTAGGAAACTAGATTCCTGCAACCTAAGAAGAAGAGGACTGCTGAGCTGAAAAACCATGCAGAGAAGACAGAGACACCAACTGCTTTGGCCCCAGCTCTACCGGCCTGTCTCCCCACTTCTAAAGACACTGCTCCAGCGACGCTTTCCCCAGGACCAGCGACCTCTGAATCCTCAGAGGACTGCCCTGCTCTAAAAGGACCAAGAAACTCCCGAGAACAGCGGCCCTGTTCACCCAAGACTGCAACTTTGTTTCAAAGGAGCAAATTTAAAACAACTGCTTTTCCCGCCGGAAGCGTGAGACTTGCTACTCTGCACCCGACGCCCCCGGCTCGACTTGTGGAGAACAAACACTTCAGGGAGGACTCCCCGGCGACTGCGAGACCGTGAGTAGCCAGAGTTGCCCCCACAGCAACGCCTGCAAAGGGAATCCCGAGGCTCCCCCTGACCGCGACTGCCTGCTTCCCAGATCCCGACGCCTGGTAAAGACTCTGCACCCACAGCCCCCAGGACCTGAAAAATCGAAACTCCAGTGCAGTGGTGACCCCCAGGAGGCCCTCTCCTTTGCCCAGGTGGTGGCTACCCCAAGGAGCCCCCCACTTGCCTGCCTGCATTGCTGAAGAGACCCCTTGGTCTCCCATTGATTTTCATTGGAAACCCGACGTGTGTTTGCACACTGCACCCGGCCGCCCCCGTGCTGCTAAGGGTGTACTTTCTGTGCTAACTTGTGTCCCCCCGTGCCCTACAAAACCCACCTTGTCTCCCCTCCGAAGACGCGGGTACTTACCTGCTGGCAGACTGGAACCGGGGCACCCCCTTCTCCATTGAAGCCTATGCGTTTTGGGCACCACTTTGAACTCTGCACCTGACCGGCCCTGAGCTGCTGGTGTGGTAACTTTGGGGTTGCTCTGAACCCCCAACGGTGGGCTACTTTGGACCCAAACTTGAACCCCGTAGGTGGTTTACTTACTTGCAAGAACTAACAAACTCTTACTCCCCCTAGGAACTGTGAAAATTGCACTGTCTAGTTTTAAAATAGCTATATGTGATTTATTTGAAAAGTATATATGCTATTGTGATTATTCAAAGTTCCTAAAGTACCTACCTGCAATACCTTTCATTTGAAGTATTACATGTAAAATTGGAACATGTGGTTCTTAAAATAAACTAAGAAAAGATATTTTTCTATACAAAAACCTATTGGCCTGGAATTGTCTCTGAGTGTGTGTTCCTCATTTATTGCTTGTGTGTGTACAACAAATGCTTAACACTACTCCTTTGATAAGCCTACTGCTCGACCACACTACCACAAAATAGAGCATTAGTATTATCTCTTTTTGCCACTATCTTACCTCTAAGGGGAACCCTTGGACTCTGTGCATACTATTCCTTACTTTGAAATAGTGCATACAGAGCCAACTTCCTACACCTGTGTATTTGGCACAGGTCACTCTGAGTCCAGCTACACAATAGTAACACTGAACCTAGTCATGCTTGGTATCAAACTTTTCAGAATAATACCCTAGTGCTGTCAGTATTGGTTGTATGATTCCATGCACTTAGAGGATCACCCCCCCCGCCAAGTATTGCTCCTACAAGTCTTTCAGGGTTTTGCAAGCACCCCTCGCTGCTGCCACCATCCAGATGGGTTTCTGCCCAGCTCAAAGTTGACCAGCTCAAGAAAGGGGAAGGCAGAAGAAAGGATTTCCTTGGGAAAGGGAGGCAACACTCTCTCCCCTTCGAAATAAATGTGATATGGCTTGGAAGGGTTAGCCTCTGGTATGCTTTGAAGGGCACATTTGTTGCCCTCCTTGCATAAACCTGTTTGCACCAGTCCAAAGAACCCCCATTCCCTGCTCTGGCGTGAAACTCGACAAAGGAAAGGGGAATGACCACTCCCCTGTCTACCACCATCCCAGGGGTGTTGGCCAGAGCTCCTCCAGGTGGTCACTGAGTGGCCAGGTCAGGTAGGTGTCGTCACAGTCCCTCCTGATAAGTGGTCACCCTGCTAGGTGACCAATCCCCCTTACTGAGCTATTTAGGGTCTCAATCTTGGGTGGGTCCTCAAATTAGACATGGAGGATTCTAGCAGGACTCCCTTGCATCGTTTACTTCATCTTCTGGCCACTGGAACCGCAACTGGACTCTTCAGGAACCAACAATCTGCAACTTTAGCAACAGCTCCGCTTTGCAACATTGTTTCTCTGGCTCTTTCCAGCAACTTCAACATTTCCCCAGCTGTGCATCCTCTGAGGTCGACAAGACTCCAGCCTGCACCAAAAAGTAAGACGGAATCTTCCTTGGAGTGAAGGAGTCACTCCTCTTCATCTGCAGCCACCAACTTAAACGATGGCCAGCTGCATGGATCTGCTCTACTCCGGACCTATGTAGATCCTGCATCACAGGTGGTGGTCTGTAGTGGTCCCCTTGGTCCTCTCTGCCAGCTATCTAACTTGGGAGATGGTAAGCCCTTGCCTCTCCTTGCAGGACAGTACTCCTGCGCACCGCAACGCTTGTTTGCCCCTCCAAGGGATCTTCAGGCTTCGGGTAGCCCCAGCACTTCCTCCTGCCAAACACAGTCTTCTCTGTGATGCTCCAGCGATGTAGGACTCCTCTTCAGGTGTGCTGAGTGGGCCTCACTGCAACTGCTGTGCCTGCTGCCAGTGGGTTGCCTGTGGGGGCTGCCTCCTCTTCTTGTGACACTCCCGACTGCTGGGGATCACCCAGGACTCCCCTCCTTGGGTCGCGTCCTCTGGACCTTGCTGGTCCACTTTAGCCTTGCAACTCGTCTTCTTCCTCTTTTGCATTTGCCAAGGCTTGTTGGTGGTCTTCCTGCACCACTGACCCACTGCAACCCGACAGCCGATGTGGGACACTAACTGCATCACTTCAGGGACTCCTATTCTTCTCCTGTGCTGCACAGCTGGTCTTCTTCATCACTGTCGACCTGGTCCTGCATCCACAGAAGGGTGGGTAGTGGGTCCTGCCACAAACGGACACTCCATCACGAAGTGGACTTGGTCCCTCTGCTTTGCAGGTCCTCTTCTACCAGAATCCATCTTTGGGTTCTTCCAGTCTTGTTTGGGTCTTGCTCGATCCTTTTCCAAAGTCCTCCGGTTAGGTTTGAGGAAAACCAGGTACTTGCCTCTGCCCTCCTGGTTGCTGGGGGTCACTCTGGTACTCGCCTCTTGGGGTTCCTAGTTCTTCCAGCTCCCCTCTACCAATTCCACATCCTTGGGCGGGGGACTGTATCTTGTAATCCACTTTCTTAGTATATGATTTGGCCCTCCCTTAGGGTCCACTCTATTTTCTATTGCTTTTGCCAATGCTTATTGCTTTCTATACTCGTTACTGATTGCTAATTTGTATATAATAGTGTGTTTACTTAACTCCAGTTGGGGTATTGCCTATACAGTATTTGTGTTACTATAATAAAGTACCTTTATTTTTGTAACACTGCGGTTATTTTGTGTGTGATAAGTTGCTGTGTGACTGTAGTGATATTGCATAAGCTTTGCATGCCTCCTAGATACGTCTTGGCTGCTCATCCACAGCTACCTCTGGAGAGCCCTGACTTTCTAGACACTGTCTACAACTCACTAATAGGGGAGACCTGGACCTAGTATAAGGTGATAACACCATAGGTGCTCACCACACACTAGGCCAGCTTCCTACATCATGGACCAGATATGCTTTGAGTACCTCGTGGAGACAGAAAGGTTAAGGAGTTGGGGGGCCTCGTCGAAGGCGATGGATGTTTCTCACTCAGTGTCACCTTTTCATGGGCAACAAAACCCAAGCGCTCCTACTCTGGGGCAGTAAGCGCTGTATAGATGTATTTTATTTTAAACTGAAATGCCCTTAATTTGACAGGTAGCGCTATCCTGCATATGGTGCGACTTTTCTTTACTCTACTCTGTCTTGCTCAACACTGTAGTGATGCTGCATATTATGCTACGAGGATAAAAACGTGCGACCTGTTAAGCCTTACAGATGCCGTGTCCTGTATGACCTCCGTCTCAGATTAAAGGTCTCAGATGTATGCTGCTTGTGGCCTTTGCGACAAATGACCTCGTATCGGGGTCTCAGGTGCACACTGGCTGTGGCTTGTGTGACCTCTGGCCCTGGCCTGTGTGACCTCTGACTCCAGGTCACGGTGGCAGATGGATGCTAGCTGTGGCATGTGCGCCCTTTGCCCCTGCTTGTGCCCTCTGACCCCCAGGTCACTCTAAAGAGGTACTGGAGGATGAGGCCCGTGACCCCTCGCGCCGGGCCTCGGAGGCAGGCGGAGGGGTTGCTGCTGGGCATCCTGCATCTCGCAGCTAGGTGTGGGCTCTGCTCGCCTGCCCTCCGGTCCCTGTCCGCGGTTTGCACTGGGGTCTGCAGTAAATTCCATCACTTGTGGGGCTTGGGTGACGTCTGTCAGGACCGGCAGATGTGGGGCTCAGAGAAAGAAGCGCGCAGCACCCTCCCCTCTAAAGAGGGTGCCTGGCATGGTCGTGCCAATGGATGAGTGGCAACCTTCTGGGTGTCACCGGGCAAGGGGCACGTAAAGGATTTTGGAGTCCCTGGGCGAAACATATTTTGGGGGCCAATGTTCGGGAAAACTTCGAATTTATGATCCAGTTTCATCTTCTTCATGTCCTCTTTGGCCAGGACACTGGTCCCAATTCTGAATGCGCTTACATCTGATATTCAGGAACAGTGACGTGTGTTTCCAGTACTGTAACACAGCTTCTGCTCACTAATATTACTGCAAATGATCTGACACCCTCCCATTTCTCATATGTGAGGTCCATTTTGATCTAAATTTTTATTTTTTATTTTGTTTTAAATAGGTGGTGCATTGCAACATAAGCACGCCATTAGTCAATACAATGTGTGTAATAGAGAGTTACCGATAGCACTAGAATTTTAACATCTGCACATGAAATATGATCTCCTCCTTGCCCACGCTTTACTGAATAACATGACTGTCACCTGCATGCCTTGTTTTTAAATACTGCAGATAAGCGAGCCCACTACAAATGCTGTTACTGCTTGGACTGCATGGAAAACCAAATGGAAAACTTGTACCTATTTCATGGAAGCGCACCATTTAATTCCCCTCATCTGTGAAAAGAAAAGTTGCCTATGACATTTGTGTTAGTTTTTTTTTTTTTTTTTTAACCCTAGCTTTCTGGAGATAGTTCTTGGCTTATGGGGAGGATATCCCATGGCATGTGGTTGGGGGTTTTCTCGTGGCACGATGCAGACCCTGGCACAATGCAGTTAACATCTGGCCTATGGGGCAACCATGGCAAAAGCTGGTGCTGACATATTACAGGTAATTCTTGGCATTAGAGCGCGTCAGGGTATGAGGGTTCCCATAGCAAAAAAAACTGCCCTTGCATACTTTTTAACACATGGGACACCCATGGTAAAAGTCTCGCTCTGGCATGTTGCATGTAATTCTTGGCATATTCGAGAAGCTCAAGGCAATCTTTTGGTCCTGACGTACTGGAGATAATTCCTAAAATTTTGGAGTGCATCCATCACAAATTGGGTGAGCTGCTGGGCAAAGTCATGCTTCCATGACACATTACAATATACATCATATTGAACTATTTTTTGAGTACCCATAAAAAAACCTATGGCTTTCTAGCACGTTTATGTGAACATTTTTCTTTAAAGTGCACCGTTTAGTCCTTTTAAAAAAACAAAAAAGAGTTCGGGAGCCCCTCCCATTCCCCCCCCTTAATCCCTAATAGAAGAAGTTAAGCTCACTTGCTTCACTTGTTACCTGGAATTTTAGGCATTTTTGGCAATTCCTATCATTTTCAAAGATCACTAGTGCCTGCTGGGGATTGGAAGC
Source organism: Pleurodeles waltl (assembly GCF_031143425.1). Taxonomy (NCBI): domain Eukaryota; kingdom Metazoa; phylum Chordata; class Amphibia; order Caudata; family Salamandridae; genus Pleurodeles; species Pleurodeles waltl. Next base: position 693,559,481 of record NC_090451.1, read on the forward strand.
AGAGACAGTAGAGGGGGCAGTGTATGTGCACAGCTGGCAGGAGCAGACATTTAGCATTGACTACTTTGTCTAATCCTAAAATAGGTGGAATTGACAATATTTCAAAAGTGAATAAGCCTGCAGCACTCCAGTCCTACCTGCTGCTGTTCACGATTTCTGTTCAAAATCGGGATTTGTGTCTTGGGACTCACCAATACATTTGTGCATCTGCTGCCAATGGTAAGCGGGTATGTCACATTAATTTGGTATATTCCTTGAAAGGGTGTTTTTTTTTGTAAATTTTTTTTTTTTGCAACTCTCTAGTTTTTCATTCGTATCTCAAATCTTTATTGTATATTTTCGTTTTGCATTATTGATATAGCAGAACCTTTCCTCGGGGCAAGCGTTCACTTTACTTAGGACAGAGATACTTACCGGGTAAGCGAGCTCTCAATATGTCAACACAGTTTAGAAAATGCAGGGAAAAGAGATGCATTGGACAGAGTTACTCGCCAGACGAGCAAGAGTGCAGAGGGTCAACAGCATTTACAAAATGTGTAGACAGGACAGGTTTAGGGAAGGTTGCTGTCTGGATTGGGGCGGCCACACAACACCGGCACAGTGTAAAAAATGAAGAAACGGAAGAGGTTTAGGGGGAAGTGCTGGTGGATTTTCGAGATCAGAAAATGTCTACACTTTTATACAAAATGCGGAAACGGGAGACCTGTGTAAAAGGTGTAGGCCGGATGGGCGAAGCCATAGGGCGCCTACATAGTATACAAATGTATGCCAGGGCGCTCTCTGACCTCACCCATGCAGCGTGCGTTCTTCTCTCCTGTCTTTGCATTTTGTATATTGAGTGGGTGCTCTGTGACTTTGCCCATCCGACTACCACTTTTTCTCCCACCCCTCTGCTTCCTGCATTATGAACCATCTTCTTAATGAGATACATAACAGGCTGCAGTATGGAAACAGCAATTTCAAAAATACCGGAAGGTGAACTGCAAATAATAAAGTGCAGCTCGGCCTCCTCGTTCTTTTAGACCTGCTGGCATAATCCGACACAATGCTCCATGAAACTCTAGTGAAAATACTGAAAGAAATGGATGCAAAGCAGCCTATTTAGAGGTAGTTTCTTTTTACTTGGAAAATTGTAGCCAAAGAGTTAAATTTCTATCGTATAAAGTGGGATATATATGGAGGTGCTCATTTCTGATGCAGCATATAAAGACAGGAGTGGTTGGGCACTTGCTTCCTGGTCTGGTAATTCAAATATATTCTCCTTGTGGTTTGTGCAGAATGGTGCTGACAAGGGCTACTGAGACCTCTAGGGATCCTTCTTCTAAAGAGACCAGCTCTAGCTCCGTGTCTGAAGATTTGTCACACCACTTTAGCAGTTCTTATTCCTGGCAACACTGAGAACAGATACTGTTTTGGGAGGTCGCCAAATTGATGACCGTCGGTGCTTCAGACAAGTGTTGATGCATTTCCACCCTGCTACGGATGAGGGGATGACTTGCTCTCGTCACCATCTCCGCAGTCGCATGACGTGCTGATTTCTATGGATGTTTTTGCTGTATCTCCTGCAGATTAGAGTCGGATCATTTCCAGACTCTTTCGCAGTCTACTGATCTTTGTTGGCAGGCGGGTGATTATCTGTGCATCACTGTCACTCGCGGTCTTCTCATGCTTGTTGGCAGGACACTATCTTTTAAAGCATGGACGCTATTGACGTATACGTCTTCCCGTGTTTGTTCTCTTGGTGTGTGTTGCTTCTCCCCTGTAGGTTCGCTGGGTGGCTTTGGTTCGTCTGGGAACAACATAATACTTGCTCTTATCTGCATGTTGGAAACTTAAGTATATTTCTTCTCCTCCACAGGGTGCTCGGCCTCCTGCCCCCAGTTTCCCACTACCATGTCTGAAAGCTCTCCGCTCCTCAATTACCGACTGTTCAGCTCGCTCGCCAGCATCACAGGCGATGATGTGCTGGGCAACCATGAGACCACCGTCAGCACTTTGGTCACCCCGCCAGACCAAAGCAAGAAGCTGTCCACATTCTTCGGAGTGGTGGTGCCTACTGTCCTCTCCATGTTCAGCATCGTGGTGTTCATGAGGATTGGTGAGTACTGCCCTTCCTAAAAACTGCATCTTTCCATATATATTATTTATGTGCTGGCATTCCACGTCAGAAGCTTTTCAGGTTAAAAAAGTGCTTCTTGTGACCTCCTTAATTTGGCTGTAGAGTGAATAACAATTTTTTTTTGTTTTCGGTATTTTTGTCCCTGCTGCCCTTTTAACTATGATTCTAACCCTCCCCTCAAATGTAGGTTGGAGGGATTTGCACGCAGACAGTAGTGAACATATACATATTTTAGCACTGGGGCACTTGAGTCAGCTCAGGATTTTGTAATCCAAAAGCAGTATCATTTTTTCTTTTTCTTTTCTCTCTGTTTTAATAAAAATAAAAAAAATAAAAAATGGCAAATTGTGTGATGACTGACCATTTCATAGGACTATAAGAGACAAGGATGCCACTTTACTCTAAATAAAAGTAACATCTGTCTACTCTTACAGTCGGACCTAAAAGCACTCAGATGCCATGAAGAAGTTCTAGGCACAATTTGCCTATGAAAAATGCGTTGGCATCAATCTCCTTTTGATCATATGAAACAAAAGCTGAACTTTTACAACCACATTGTCATTTGGGTGTCTGTTGGAAGTCCAATTTGTGGATACATTTAGTGGATTAAATATACAAAAGAATGCTTCAACCCAGCAGCCACAACAAGCCTGTTCATCGACTTTACTTTAAATGTGACTTTGGCAGCCAAAGAGACATATCCTGTCAATCATTGACATGCCCTTTCTCCCTCTTTAGGGTTTGCCAACATGAAGTGATTGACACACCTTTGAGGGTTATGACTTCTGGCTGATTCCAGCCAACTCACTCATATGAACAGTTTAAAAAGTGAAAAGTAGGAAAACTATTTACTGTGCGAATGTTAGAGCCTGCATTTTCTAAGGTTATCTGTGCACCGGTTTATAAAAATAAAAAAATAAAAAACATTCTCCCGGTTTCTCCTTGTACCGTGACTTTGTCGATAATTACTTGAATTGTTGCAATATGATGCATGCTGTTTGGATGAACTTAGGGAATTTTTTTATATATTTAAATTCACATTCAAGTTTCTTTGGCTGTGAATTTCATTTGCATTCAACAATATTTGGCACAAAAGATGTGATCCGAAACTGAATTTAGCTTCTATGTGCTGCTAACGATTTTTGAAGAAATTGGAGAGTTGAGGGTGATTGGTTTCTAAAGGTTGTATTTTGAGGAGGTACTGAGGCTGCCACGAACTGCACGAAGAGATGAGATTGTTTATTAGCAGATAACGAGTTGCATTTATGTGTAGTGCAATGCGTTATAGTTGGTAAATTGTGAGGCTCGAATCTCTTGCCTTTAATTTTGTACCGTTTACAGTGAGCCCCACTGTACCCTTTCTCCCCGGTGGGGACTTGTGAGGATGCTCTGGGCCAGAGGAGGATTTGGCCACTTGTGCTGTGGAAGTTGATAAAGTTGAGGTCTCAGTGTCCTTAACTGAAGAGCTTAGGGAAATAAGTCACACCCTAAACCAAAATCAGGATTTCATCGACTCTGTGTGAAACTTTGGTTACTTTGATAGGCTAGTAGTTCCCAACCTGAAATGGGGGTCCACAGAACTCAAAAGGTTGGGAACCACTGGGCTAGTCCATTCCCATGCTTCTGTAGACTTTTAATGTAGGCATATCAATACTGTAAATGTTAAACACATGCCATATATATTTTCCATGTATTGCTTGGAATTCAGATTGTGTTCTTGACGTTCAGGCCACCAAAGCTTCATCATGCAGGTTTGGTAAGAGAAAAATGAGAAGGCACCCGGTAGGTGGATTTTGAAAGGACAATAGCTCGGGTCAGAATCCTGTATACACGTTCCATCACCTGGTGTGCATTACGTCTGATCAGAGATGCTGCTTTCTGATGCTTGTGTCGGTTGGCGTTGATTGTATGCAGGTCTTGTTGCTAACGGAGGGAACTTCTACTGCTCGTGCCCCTGGGCAATGGCTGTAAACAGCTATTATTGGTACTTGCTGCTGGGGCTACTCTTCATCGATTCTGTAGAGGTCTTGCTACTTTTTACTTAAGGTGGTTCTTGCTGAGGGTTCTGTGAGTTATCAGTAGTACAAGCAATAAGTGCTTCCTGTTGTGGAATGTCACAGATCTGGTTACTGTCTGTTGAGAACTTGCATCTACTGATCAAACTTTCATTGGTTGGAAACGGATCTCTTTAGTGTCCGGATGTGATTCCTTCTGCTGGTGCTACCCAGCATTGGTTGTATGCAGGTCTTGTTAGTATTTGCATAGGCTCTTTACTGCTGGTGCTACCAGGGATTGGTTGTACATTGGTCTTGTTAATGCGTGTATGGGCTGATTTTACACAAGTCTTGTTAAAATGTGAAGGGGATTCTGCTGGTGGTGCTCGCTTGTCAGTGAGACTGCATAGGGTTGTCAGAACCAGAAGGGGTTTTCAGCTGCTGGTGCTGCCTGGAAAGTGATTTACACAGGTGTGTGAATAGTCTTATTGCTGAACCTGTTAGTTGAGTTTGTGCACAGATCTTGCCGGCACATGCTACTGCTGTTCACTGCCCTGGATTGTTTACTGGCCAAGATGGTTCCTGATGTTGTGTTCTCTATCACTGCTGGGACATAGGTCATGTTGGTGTCTGTGTATTTCAGTTGTTCTGCTGTGAGTTGTACTAGATCTCCTCTGTAGATTTGTTGGTTGCTAAGTCGCTATTTGCATTATGTGTTTCTGGCTCCTGTTGGTGGTGAGCAGTGAGGCCTTGACTCCTTTCTCCTCGGTTGGGTGAGCATCGAAGCACTACTTCCTGAGATGAAGGGAGAGCCTTATTCAAAAGTGACAGTTTCCTTATACATGTTCTGACAGGAACTGATAAGATACATCTGTCCTGAGTATAACTTGCCTCCTTTTTTTAGTTCTTCCTTTGAACTTGTTCTGAATACACCTCACAGTTGATGCCTTGTTGCCTCCAAAAACTTGTTTCCGTGCATCTGTAGTACATACTCCCAATACTAGAGGCACATGTCCATTTGAGACTGTTACTTCCCTCTTTAGGTCAGAGGCTTAGAGGTTACAGTGTTTCTGAGCAAATCGTATTGTGGGGGTTGGAGTCCAGTGCTCTCCAGACTCCAGTTAGTGTCAGGAATGCCATGGATTTGGGTTACTCAGTGATAAAGATGTAAGGGTTCATAGGAGAGTGACATGATTGGCTCAAACAAAATGCTAAAGTATATAACCAGTATTTGCAATGCAACGGGTCTTGCATTTGCTAGAGTTACAGCTATTAGCGTTATAAACTCCTAACCGGATTGGTCTTTCCACCTAAACTGAAAGAATTTTTTTTAGCACCATCATGGTATATACAACCCAGTGCGAACGCGCTGCATGGAAAATAAAAAGATAAAGTGGTGCACAAACCAGGCTGAAAACATGGAGCCTCGTATGTTTTCAGTAGTTGGCCAGTGAGCTCGAGGAGGGCTAAACACCGGAAAATGCATGACGTATGTATGCCTTTCCCTAATGAAATCAAGTGCTTTTTAAAAGGCAAGCCCACAAACCAATGAAAGTGACAGGCGTGACATGGGCGTGGTTAAAAGCCCAAAGAGAGATTACAACAGGGACGGTGTGCTTGTGCGCTCAACCCTAAAAATGGTGCTTATCTAGAGTTCATCATCAACATCAAAGCCAGCAGGCGAATGGTTAATAGAAGTGAGATTAAAACCTAATGGAGGTTATTTTGATGTACATATGGTTGAAACGATGGATTTCTGCAGAATCAGAAGGGACAAGGCATCACAGAGACTGTTTCGAAGCTAGCACACAGAGTGGACACTGGTGAATGAGCTTCTTTTTTTAATTTTTTTTTATCCTTCCCCTATTTCTTTTCCCTCTCGTATCATTCGTATCACCTGATCGCTCAATGTTTTAGTCAATGCTTTCCCTCTGCTTCCTACACAAAGCATCCTCTTCATCTGTTGGTGTTCTGGCCTGGGGGAGGGACTGTGGTCATCCAAATAAATGTCCTGTGACCAGGAAAATATGTCTGATGAGAAACTCCTGATGCAGACTTCTGTGGAATGGTGTGAGAGAGATTTGCTTTGATTGCATGTGCCCTCAGCGGTTGGTGTTGCACATTCTTCTTTTTTTTATTTTTTTATTTATTTTTTTATGGTTTGTGTATCGCTTCCATTCATTAGTCCTGCATACTCATGATGATCTGCATAGCGCATGCCTATTGCTTTAGCCTTTGACTTGTCATCCGAGTTGTTGCTGTCCATTCCTTTAAATGCCCACTATATTAGTTTACAGAGCTTTAAACCAACACTATATCTGTTTAAGTATTTTAAGTCTTTGATTTTAAGTAGATATTTACAAATTCATGGAGGGAATGCTTGAATTTGTCTCCTCCACTGGTGCTGTTTTGGTGCCTCATTCCAGTCCATCGTTTTTACCTGCTGTACCACTCTAGGGGAAGACAAGTCATGTATACACAAATCAGTCTTCATACTGCTTTAATTGCACAGCCAGGAACAGTCATGGCTGGTCTGGGAACCCAAAGCAGCACAGGCAGATTTTGTCAGACTATCCCCATTTGGTGGGGGGGTAGAAAATGAGGAGTGAGCCTGACTACAGTGTGGCTTGAGGGGGTTCTCTCTACCAAGAAAATCTGGGGGGAAATGGAAAAAACGGTGCATTCTGCAACACAGTTTTCATTACATATTCTATTGTATTAGGGGCATATTTTTTAACAAAGTGGAGCAGGGCAGCACAGCAGGTGCCCTTGCTGCGCTGTCCTGGGCCACAGGAATAGGGCAGAAATGCACTGTATTTACAAAGTACAGTGATTTCTTTCCTCTCCTCCTGTGCTGGCGCCCTTCTGGCTGCCTAGCGCTTACACAGGCTCCCTTGCACAATGGATGATTAAATCTGCAGCGTGAACCTTGCCTTCGTAGAAGGAGCAACTGATAAAATATATAAAACAGTTGCTGAAAGCAGGCTTGCTAAAATTGTGAATAAAATGAATATGAATGTAAATAAATAGAGCAAACTGTGAAACTTAGAATGGGGTGTTCATCCCGAGAACTGAAGGGGGTCCCTAGCTAAATAAGCAGTTGCATGGTTAGAATATGTATTTGAACTGTACCTGTGGCTCGTCCCTTATCACAAATGTAGAAGTATTGAAGAAAACAAAGTTAAAAAACCTACTGCGCCACGTTTAATGAAGTACATTTTATGTTATCTCCTCTACCACCCTGAGTCTGTGCTGACGCCTCTGGTGTTTTGCAGCATTTAGTGCACTTTGTATCCTAGGGTGACTCAGGCCTTCTTCTCCAACATTATTTTTTTTGTTGCAGGAATGCAGAAATATCTCCTAAATCGTCCTTTTAAGCCTTCAAAAGAGAAGCAACAATATTGTATTAAAAAAATGTGTGTGAAGAATAGCCCTATTGCAGGTATCACGAAAGGGTTCCTTTGCTAGAGCAGTGAGTTGTATAATGACTAGGTGGGGACTGCTATATCTGTAAGCCTTGTAGAAAGCTAGCTAGAGTTCTGCGAGGGGGTAGTGTATAATTTACCTCCTTGAATCATCTGCCAACGACTGTTGAAGAATTAAAGTTCTCCAATGTTTTTCTATTTTTGAATAGAGTTCAGACATAGGAGTACACACATCTTATTAATGTTTTGTAGTTAATATTGCATTCTATGCAATGTACAGACATGCCTTTATGGATCACATAACCTAAAAGAATACCCGTGTTCGACTCCCCTTGGTGTATTGGCGACCCCTGGGACTGTCTAAGTACACCAGTTTTGCTCCGGCAGTAGAATATAAGATCGGCATGGTACTAAAGAGATAATACTCCTAAACATTTACCTGGTATTTACTCTAGTTTCTCTCTTGCGTCAGTCCTTACAACCAGGGGCTCCTCGGCGCTCTAGTACTATTGAGACCAAAATTATGGGGTAACAAATTCAATGTCCTCCACTCCCACAAAGGTCGGCGGTACAGCTGCCTAAACATCCACTTTTGGGCGGACACGCAAGTCCCTTCGTTCCACTGAGCTGAACCCATTCCTCTGCCAGTGCCCAGCGTTCAACCTCTCTTTCACTTACAATGAGTTGGACCCCTCAGGTGATCTCCAGTGCTTTGCTATTGCACTCCTAGCAAGGACCAAGGCCAGGTTGAGGAACTTTGTCACTCTTGCCATTTGCAGGATAAGGTATAAACATAATAAACATATTTCCATCCTCAGACGGTCCGCTTGGGTAAAGGTTTGCTCCAATTCTCCTTTTAGCACCTGCTAACATTTCGCTATGTGAGGGCAAGACCAAGTCATGTGTTACGCATCAGCCGCGATTACTTGCATTACTTCTTGAGCACTTCTTATCTTCTGCCCAGGGATTCTGTTTAGTGTATGTGGTGTGAGGCAAGACATGTTGGTAATAGAACTGAGTGTCGCAATGTCTAGTGTTTCAGGACACACTGTGTGTGTGTGTGTGTTCAAGAATTCTAGTCCAATCCTTGTCCTGCACCTCTTGGGCCCATCCCAAGTTGTGTTAAGTCTGGTTTGGTCATATGCAAGGCTAATTTGTCTCCAAATGTAAGGCGGACCTCCAATACATCACGGTGGTTCCTTGTGACCTGTTTTCCACAGTGCTTGAATTGTGCGTGTCATGGCCGCATGCACCAAAAATAGTGATTCTGGAAGATCCACCTCCGTAGGTAGCGTCTCCAAGGTTCTCCGCTTCCCCTCTTCATAAGTCACCCACTGTAAGCAGGCCTGTGTCCGTCCTTGCCAACAGTCTGCATGCCGTTAGGAAACCACCTCTTGCGATAGGAAGACCAACCAGTGGTATCTCCGGCCCGTATCATTGAACAAGATGCCTTCTTTTATGGAAGTTCTGCCAGGAGCGCAACTATTTGTGTGCAGACCTGACATTCATTTTTAGGTCTGCAGCCTTTAATTGTCCTATTTATCATGCAGAACCCCTACTGTCATGTGATTCAAGCTGTGAGCATAAGGTAATGTGTGGGGCCTTGTACTTCTAGAGTGAGAACAGAATAGTGGATACTTCTGAAACTGGCTTCGTAGACAGTTGTGTGTTTAATCGTATGTGATGAGCAGAGGCAGATAACAGCCACCTGCTGAAGGGTAATGAATAAAAAATAAATACCACCATATGCAAGACTTCTACCATGTACAGCTATTATTACAGGTTCTTAGTGGTACTTGCGCATCACTCACTTTTGACTTTTTTCCTTCTCTATTTGCAGGGTTTGTGATTGGCCATGCAGGTTTCCTCCAGTCCCTGCTTATGCTGGTTGTTGCCTATGTCATCATCTCGCTCACCGTCCTCTCCGTATGTGCCATCTCCACCAATGGTGCCGTGCAAGGTGGTGGGGCGTACTGTATCCTTTTAACCTGTTTATGCTCCTTAAGTTAACTGGTGCCTGTTCTTGTAGGACGATGCCTGTGAAGTGAAATCTGCCTGCATATAACATTTTATGCATTCATTGATTGTATTGGAGCAATGTTCACATGGTACAAAACTTGAGTTTGGGCTGTTTATTGTAGAATGTTTATGTCCATAAAATGTGCTCCTATATAAGCTCATTATTATACCTTTGTAATGTTATCCATAAGAGGGAAAGACCTCATGTGAGACATCCTCGGAGTCGTTTTAGAAAAGGAACTGCAAGGTTGACTTGTAGTGATCTGACTGTCTGCTGATCATAATCAGTAGAATACTGCTGTAGATGCGTGGGGTCTCAGGACACTCAGTCACTATAATATACATTTCAATGACACGTCAGTCTGAAATCTTGAGAAAAGAACATATCAAGGTGTTGAATGATGTTCTGAGGCATATTTGGCAGTGTCACACTGAGGATTCAGGAAGCTGCACTGTCAGGTAGTTCATGTTTGACTGTCACAGCAATGACATGGTCTGTGATGCCCCTGGGCCTAATTATCCTCCTGTTTTAAAGGGGAGGAGGCCGATTTGTTTACAAATTCCAAGAAAATACCCATGTTGGAGAACCAGGATCACACTTAATTGTCTCTACTTTCTCCATCATGGTATTCTCTAGATTAAAATGTATTCCGAGTTCCTTCACATAGTCAAACATGTTCTGCTATTTATGAACTCCAAGGAAAGCCACAATTGAAGACTGGGATTTCATTCATGTAACTTTTCCTTTTTAGATGAATGTAAAGTGATGTCACTGATAAAATGCTCTTTATGGATGCTTTTCTGTTGCCAAACCTTTGATCTTTTTCACTTCTTGATTACCAGATGTTATATTCTGCAGGTGCAGGTTTTAGTACTGTTTTTGATACTCTACTTTCTTGAACCAGCGCTACTTTTCTGCAAGTGGTTTAGATTCCTCTCACATGTTGTACTTTCTTATCATCTTTGGCTGCTTTAGTGTATCTCTTCAGTTTATGACCATGGTGCATATTAAAAGGAAAGAAAAAGATTAGGTGGAAGGAAATTGCCTAGCATCATGAATAAGGCAACATTATACATCCACAGAGGCAAGACTATGACTGCATTCTTATAGACCAGGTCTGGAGTTGCAAAGCGGTGACCTTCATTTGGAAGGTTGAACGCAGTAAGACACTGGCTGACTTATTATACCTTGCGGGTGGACTCTTGATTAATTCTCCAGGAACTGGGAAGCATGCTCAAGTAAACTGCTGGCTGCAGAAGGACAATAGGGTTGGAGAGTTCATGAAAACATGAGGCAGTACCTGCTGGTTTACTTTCATTGGTTGTGTCCTGTGCCTCTTAGAAGAATCTCAGAAAAGTGCACCTTTAATGCAATTTTCATCTGACTGTACCATCACTTTTCCTCACATCACGGGTTACCTCTGCACAGACACCTTCACCCACCTTCCTTGATATTATCTTCTTCCCCTGCTCTAGTGACTTGTATTTTGGTGTGAATGGAGTCTTTGGTCAAAGTCAGACTCAGCATTTTTGTATTGGACACACCTCGATTGGTAACTTAATGAAGAAGTACGCACAGATTCAACTTATTCACCTTATTTTTTTAAGAAGTATAATTGAAATGTAGCCCAGCAGTCTTGCTGAGCGAGGGACAGAAATAGTTAAGATTCAGCCAAGACGTGCCTCGATCTCCTTTAACATCGCACAAGATGATCGGTTATGATCCTGCTAAACATCACGTTGTTAAGAATAAGGTTGGAGAATTGTGTTAATTGGTTATAATATCTGCATCACTTGCACAGCAAGTATGACTGTGTGCCACAAGTGATAGTGATGTTGTATATTGATGAAAAGATGTTGTAAATAGATGTATAGAGACGATGTTCATTCTTCATGTCCTCTTGCTCCTTTGTGTTCACTTTGGTGGACCAGGGCAGGGTTGGGCCTCAGCAAATGCATCTGCAGTGAGATGTCGAGATCCAGAGCATCATGGCTTCTTCTTTTTCATCCATCACCTTGAGTCTCCAGTTGGCTTCTGTCCACCTCTTCCACATGGCTACTGTACAGCTGCAAAAATGAATTTAAATTACCATCTTTTATTCTTCATGGACTTTCCTTTACATCATTTTCACTATCAGTTATGATCAGTCGGACACTAGGCCCAGAGTTTGGGGGCAGCATTGGTCTGATGTTCTACCTTGCCAACGTCTTTGCCTGTGGTGTGTACGTCCTTGGACTTGTGGAGGCCATCCTGGATGTGTTTGGGAAAGGTGAGTATTCTGTGGAAGAGCTGTTGAAAACTAAGTCAGCAGTAGGTGAGAAGGTTTGCTTTTCGATTAGGTTATTTTAGAGCATCTAAGTGGTGTGTGGAGCAGGGTGAGGGAGCACCAATGTTCTAGACTAATTTGAGACTAGAAACCAAGCACAAAGAAATCACCTTTACAGGTGAAAAGACTAATATTGCTATTCCAAGGTGCAATAAATGAAAATTACTGTTTCACATGGCAGTCTTTTGTTCATCAATAGTTTTAAAGCACATAGTAAAGTTCACTTACAGTGACCTTGGTCTCACTGACACAAATGGTAGTCCTCTCATAGTGCCCCTAGTCAAAGTACTTTTTTCAAACCATAGTATTTTGGTACTATCTCCATTAAGATTAAAGTCAATAAAGCTGGCCTTGGGGGGTGTCTGGTAACAATGCACAAGTTGTTTAGCCTTCAGTAGCTCACTATGATATTCACTGATCAGAATTCACTCTCACTATAGAAAAGTTGGAGACCCCCCGGATTAGGAAGATGAAATAATGTAAAAGAAAACAAATGAAACTCTACTTGAAGGATAATGTTAGGACCTTCTCTTTCAAACTCTTCTTAGTGCTGGTATTTACTTATGAAATAAGATTCTTATACTCAGATTGATACTGCCTTACACATAGAACCTTATTTGAATTGGTTTTCATGTCCAAAAATATATTCTCTTTTAACTCTCTTTAGACTGAAGTTGATTCATTTTAAGGAGGCCTTTCCCAATCAGTGTATCTGGCAAAAATACTTGCCGCCTTGCCCCTGCGATGCTAGTTCAAAGCAGAGTACTTCCCACTTTTTTCTTTTTTGTTCCCTTTACGGTACCCCTAGAAATGTTTTTATTGTTCCTATTTTACGTACACTAAGACCGATGCCTTATAAGGAAGCCTTGATATATTTTCAGAAATTATCAAATGTCAAAATTTTTTTCAGTTATTAAACTTTATTAGACCATCTATTGCTATTAGGAACTGGTATTAACATTTTGTAATTTATTAATCTATTTATGCTAACTTTTAAAATCTGTTTTGTTTAAAATGTTATACTTCATATGTGGTATAGGATAGTTTTATTCCATATGGAGTAAGGATGTCTAAAAATTTTTAAGGTATTTAAAAAATGTTGGTTCTATATTTTATGATACTAATAAACGTGTTGATATGAATATTGGACTATCCATGAAAGAGGAACTTGGATTAGACTACTTTGTCCTCTTTTTTTGTAATCTATGTATGATATGATCTTTTGAGCTGTGTTTTAATTTATTTATTTTTTCTGTTCGCCTGCTCACTTGGATATGTGTTTTTATCTGTACTTTTATGGCAACTGCCGAATAAAGATCTTTGACTGACTACTTCTGAAATGAACTGATATGACTGTTTTTCAGCTCTGTAGTGTTGATAGCCGAAATCCCTTTTAATTGAGACGCAGGAAAACAAGTGTGCTTGTGTGTTCCTTTTGGGACACACATAGCTTAGCTTGTTAGAAACAATGCCATTAATGTAAAGTTGAGCTGCCATTTGATTTCAAGTTTAATATCTTGAACGTTAAGGAGACCAACATCCTATTAATGTGCTTCCAAGCATTATTTGCTCATGGTCCAACTATTTTAAACACAATTGTACCATGCTTTTTATAAGGGAGCTTAGCAGGCCTTCATATCTGATGGGAGAAAGAATTGATCTTGGGGTAACGGAGTAAGGCAGCAGTACTCTGTTATCCTTTTGTCCATTCTTCACCACTGGTTGGCTATTGCAGGCATGCCCCAGACAGGACTGTAAAGCTCCTCAAAGGAGCTCTGTCAGTTTTAATGTTTGTTTGTAACTATCCTTGCATCCCCAATTGTTGAAAACCTGTTCCCTATTTTGAGAGGCGCTATTCCTTTACTATCTTACCGGTAAAGGTGTGATCTATTTTATTTATTTTATTTTTTATTTTGGATTGGCAACCAAAGTTGCCTCTTGCATGCTTATTGTTAGAGTCTAATTTCAGGCACTGCATAGGATGCTGCAAGTAGTTCTTGGCTGGGTGAACTGAGCAACGTATGCTTAGTGTTTGGGGAAACTACCATTCTTTGTTGCGGAAACTACCATTCTGTGTTCACTTTTTGCTGCTATTATTCTGAGAAACGAAAACTTGACTAGAGACATCCTCTTGGACTGAGGATCCTGGGGTTAGGCTTCCAAGTTTGATCTAAGTTTAGATGTAGGAGTTACAGAACAACCCTCTTTGATGAAAAGCTGTCTTCATTGAAGAAGGGGCCTATTCTAAAGGTGAGCCTGAACTTCATAATTAAAAAAAACAAAAAAGAAACTGATACTGTATACTCTAAATAAGAGCGATTTGGTACTGGGTGTGGTCAGCGAATCACAGGTCAAATCTTTAGTTAGGTCACCTCTCCCATACCATCTATTTATAAAAGGGGGACTCCATATTGACACCTTTTTACCTACCTCTGGATAGAAAACCTGGAAAGTGGATTATTAATTCGGGGTGTCAAGTATCACCTCAAAGGATAGGGCCACCACCAGTTATCATTGAAATTAAATGGATCAGCCCTGTCCTCAATTCCTGGTAGCTTGACAAAAAATAGGCATGCTTAAATCAAAGGCAATGTGTAAAGTATTCAAGCAGTGCATACAGAGTAGAAAAAAATCAAATAAAACAAACTTCTACACAGATTCTGAATGAAATACGACTAAAATGATAAAAATCCAATGGGGGAATCGGTCAAAGTAAAAATAGAGCCACAAAGCGCCAGTGATAGTCTGTGGTAGCTGTAGACCAGGAAATAGGCTTGTTTTTAGCCAGATCACAATGGATCCCTGGTTGGATACAACAAGTGGTTTGGCCCTGGTGAAAGCTGGAGAGTTAAAGGCTGAAAACCTTTCTAAGTCCAAATGCAGAAAAGGCCCTTGCCATTTATTGAGAAGAAAAATGCTCCTTGAGGAACCTGCTGCTGAAATGTAGCCTCCACTTTGGAACTGAAGGCCGAAACTTGAAGCAGGTTGGTCCCAATAGTGCTCTGTAGCTTTAGAGATTTCTCACTGAAAAGTTTCAAAGTCCCAGCGCAAAATGGGATGTAATCTATTTGTATATACGTAAGTACTGGGTGCCTTGACTAGGACAAATCTGAAACTTGGTCTAGTGCTAGGGAACTGCCAGCTAAATACTTGTTCCTGCTGGTTCCGCTGAAGCTTTGGAGGGGCATTTTTCAGTTTTCAAATTTTCTTCTACAGTCTAGACAACCATGGGAGTACTTTTCTAAGGCCCCCGGGACCTCACAAGAAGCTACTTGAAAACTCTCTGGGTATAAGGCACAGGCCCACAGCAGAGTCTAGTCTAGGTCCACTTACCACTGATCAGTTGGGTACTCCCATAAAAAAGACATCTGTCGCTTGTTGTTCCCTGTGGCCACACAGGAGGGCAGCGCACTATGTCCTGTCCTTCAGGTCACAGACCGAAGGTACAGAAAGTGTTCTGAGGAAGTGCTTTGTGGTGTCACATTTATGCTTGGCATTAGCTAGTGGGTGGGTGTGACTCCAGGGCACTCCCTAAGTAATAGGGTAAAAGTTCCTAGGGCAATCTACCGCTTTTTTAATGCAGTTCCTGTGTGTGCGCATTAATGCAAACAATTCAAATGTGCATCTCACTCTCAAAATCCTTTGTGCTCTGACTTTGTGCCCGCCCCAGAGTCTGGCCAGGGCAATGAGCGTCTCCCTCCTCTGCGGTCATTTAAATCCATTCCTGGGTGTAGCTTTTCTCCAACTAGGTTTGGTGACAGTTTGTCTATGGAAACAAAAGCTGGAGTTTTCCAAGTGTTGCCTAATGTTTACTTGTCTCAGGGCAGACCCCTTTGAAGTTACTGAGGTTCCTGGGCCCATTCCACCTTGTTGTCCTGCCAGCAGATGACAACATCTCCCCACTACCGGGCATTTGCTGCTGCTCTGGGATCACTCTTCCTAAGCTGTCCTCCCTGATAATACTTTAAAGCAATGTGATGATGATGTTTTGTGATGGGATGCTACTTGTAGAGGATAGGAACACCTCCTAAAAGAAGTTTTAGCCAACAAGTTCCAAGAGGCCATCCCCAGTCTTATCTTATAGTATCCATCACTGAGTAGGAAGACATCCTTCGGGCCTTCTTAAGATAGGATCCCTGCATGTTGTCCCAACCTGAGAAAGGCACCCAACACAAACAGTTCTACCCTATAAAGCGCTTGTGAAATTATAATTTCATTAAATGCTTTCAGAAGTGGTTCACCCAACACCTCTCTTTTGAGTATCAAATCTCTAAATAAAATTAGTTTAGGCTGAGGTGAACAGCTGATTTAATATTTTACAATCGATATTAAATCAGTGTTTCTCCCCGTTTCTGATTTGCCAGTGCTTTCCCTTTGCTTTTCCGCCCCTCCCTTCCACTGCTGAGCTTTAGAGCCTGGTTTATGAAAAGTTAGCATATGCACATGAATATAATCCTTGGCAATCCGCCAACAAAGCACAGTACAAACTGCACTACTAGAAGAATGTGAACCACGTAGAGGATAGAAGAGGCGGTGGCTTAGTCTGTGTTGCTGGGCCTTAGAGGGAAACCTACATCTACTGATAACTTCCTTGAATGACATCTTGTTCTTGCCACCTGTTTGGCTCAGTCATTTCTGAACACATTGCCCATCAACAGTTTGTTTTACTGGACAAGCCCAGTGCCACTGTATGGGGGTGATCTTTATAAGCATTGTCTCTGTCCACATGCCATTGTGTGGCTGGTTGCATCAGTACTTGTGCATGTGCCTGCGAATCAGTGCCAGTGTGTGTCCGCAACCTAGTGTATGTTGACATGTAGTTGTGCTATTGTATATTTGTTATATCTTTCAAAAATGGATGACTGTGTCAGTACCAGTGTACAACAGTGTATTCACTATCTCTTTGACAGTCTATTTGTCGCAGTTTGTTTGTATCGGCTTGTGTGTGTCTGTTGCATCTTTAGCCATGTATGTCTGTGTGTACTTATGCCAGTATTTGCCTATGTGTATCTGTTCCATGGTGTACATATGTATGCATCTGCATAGACGCGCAAGGCTTTTTCCTCACTCATTACTTTGGCTTTAGCAAGGACAATTTTGGGCATGTGATGGTTCCTTCATTTACTCAGTCCCAACTGAGTTTCATGCCAACCAATAAATAAATCTTCTGGAATTCATCCAAGAGTTCCTGTTTCCTTGACTCTAGTTAGAATAGGCAATCTAAAGTTCCAATAGCTCTGAAATTGTGACCAGAAGACACCACTTCTTTCTGAGTTTCTGGACATCTGCCCATGAATAATATTTACTGCCCATATCATGAGAGCATCTAATGCCAATATTTGAGTCACTTGCATGTTTAAATCTTAAGGTATGAGGAGTTGGGGGTCCTGACCATAGCCAATGACTCACAAGTGGCCTTCCAAAAACACATTCCGAAAGCAGACATTTAGACACTTGTTACCATTACTTACTAGATACCCCAGCCAGGAAAGTAAATTGGCGTCTTTTGTCCAGGAAGTTTTACCATATTAAATATTTGCGGAGGGCTGTTTGCCTCTCCCGCTGCCCCAGGGACCAATTCCTCTCCGGGGTAAAATTAAATTGATTTGCGGGATGCCGCATGGCCCCCCACTGCCCTAGGGATCACCAACTCCTCGGGGCAAACATTTAAATAAAGAAATCAGATCTCCCTGTGGTTCCTTAGTGTGGCAAGCAACGAATTGCGAAGTAAAAATTGGCCAGAGGCTTGGCCATCCTCTTCCATCTGCACCTCAAATGTTGCCAAAGTACCATCCCTATACAAATCTCCCAATGTGTGCAGATCTGCAGTATGCCTTGTAGTCTGTTGGCCTGTCGACCAATGCCCACCAGTCCTGGGCGCGTTTACAACAGAGCCCACCCTGGCAAAAAGGAAGGCACATGTTTAGTGATGCAAAGGGATCTACAATAGCAGTGATACGCCACCCCCAACAACAGAGAAGAAGAAACTTGTACTTGTGTGCAAGGGTTAAATAGATGCAGAATGGCTGACAAACTCCAACAAGGAAAAGATGTGGCTGTGTCCGACAGCCAACCACCTGCCAATCCACTAGACTTGGGCAGCAAGGTAATACTGTTTGAAATGCAGAGCAACTAGTCCTCCCACATTCGTGGCAAACAGAGTTTCGCTAATGCCACTCTGCGTCGCGACTTGTTCCAAATTAACCCAAGAATCTGCTTATCAAGCAACTAAAAGAACACCGCAGGAATGTGAATATGAAGTTTGGAAAAGAAATACAGAAGGCAAAGCCACCATTTGGAGAAGTGTCACCGTCCCCGCTACGCCCAACAGCAGTGTGCACCAGAAAGGCATCTTAGTGCATAGTGACATTACCACGCAAGTGATTTTGCCATCAAAGAGGTCAGACAAAGAGTGGTGCACCCACCCAAATACCTAATTGTGTGGTACTGCCCGCCAAGTGCGCCCCTTCAGCTTTAAAGCCTGGGTCGGAACATGAGGGAGAGAAAGGGGAATAGGCACAATTTTAGCCAATTCACCCTCTGCTGTGAAATAGCCACAAAAAGGGTAAAGGTTGAAGCAATCCCATCATGTATATTGTGCATGTCCCTTAAGTATAGAAGCATGTTGTCTGCATATAACGATATTACATGCACCCCGTCACTTAGCGGGATGCCCCAACACATCTCCCGGATGCGCATGGCCAATGTTTGCCTGGAAAAACATAATTGGCAATAGCGGGCACCCCTGTGTCTGTCCCCACTGTATGGAAATGGCGTTTGACAGGAAGGGCCATGTCTTGACTCTGATTAAGGGGTTAGTGTAAAATAACATTACTAAGTGCAAGAAGCGATGATCAATGCCATATCGGGAAAGTACAGCTAAGAGATAATCCCATTCCAAGGACTTAAAGGCCTTTTCAAGGTCTAAGATCAGACATCCAGCATGAGGCCAGTCATGGCGGGCACAAGCCTTGACCATAAAGAAATGCGGTAGATTCAACAAGGTATTACGGGCGGGGATGAATCCGTTTTGATGTGGGTGGACTAAACAGTATATCAGGGGTGCCAGACGATCCTTAAGTGTTTTTGCCAGGATCTTATAATCAGTATTCAGCAGCACCAATGGTCTGTAAAAGCCTATGAGCAGTGGCTCTTTATTCGGTTTGGGAAAGGAGAGGACAGTAGCCTCTCTTTGGGAGGCAGAAAGACTGCAGATGGACGGGGCCTCCTCGTACAAAGTCAACAGGTGTGGGGCCAATTGAAGACCATACCCTTTGTTGAGCTCCGCGGGCAAGCCATTGGGTCCAGGGGACCTACCAGTGACTATGGGTCTATATAGGTCAATTTGTGTTCCATGGTAATATGGTGGCAGCGTCAGGTCAGCAAAGAAGGAGTCCTATGCCTCCTGGTTAGTGGCCGTGACTATCTGGTACACCTGTGTATAGTGATGCGTGAGTTCATCATGGATAGCATGTTGCGTATACGGATGATGTCTACACCAGAGTGTGTAGTGCCGTTATGGCGTGTTGTGGCTGTTCCTGCCAGATAAGCCACACCAGGAGCCATTCAGTTGTACGAGCCGTGGCATGTGTACAGGCCTAGTGTGCACATAATTAAGGCATTGTAATCTGTGCACTGACAGTTAATTCATGCGTGGTACTAGGATCCTCACCAGCCTGAGTTTCCATGTCCAGGAGTGTGTGCTTCCATTGGGAAAGGTCGCTGTCAATCAGCTGTCTCATTTTACCCTGTATACCCATACAGTGTCCCCACACTGTCCCCTTGAAGGCATCCCACTCCACTAGTCTTGTGGAAGCAGTGTGAACATGATTGTCAAAATAATCTGTATTTACTGACCCAAGGGAAGCTGTCAATGAGGTATCTTCCGACAGTGTAGGCTGCAGGTGTCAGGTGGGGATGGGAGGTGGGGTGACGGTCCAATGTATTTGCAGAACGAGGGGGTTGTGATCAGAGTGAGTTTGTCCCAGGTAATCCACTTGCACAACAGAAGGGAGTAACGGTGTTGCCCCAACAAATCTGTGAAATTGGGACCATGGAGGTTGTGTGCCACAGAGTAAACGGAGTATATCTTTGTAGCTGGGTTCCCGAAATGGCAGAAGTAAACCAGCCACCATTGGGGAAGCCAATCAGTCAACATCTGTGCATTGCCAGTCGCAGTTGTGCGGGGTAATTGGGGAAGAATGATTAAGGGCAGTAGTCAGCATATTTAAGTCCTCCCCACAAAGAAACTAAGGTGTATCAGTCCATTGAGAGTATGTGTTTGAGAGAGCATGCAAAAAGGTGGCCTCTTAAGTGTTGGGGCATAAATGAAAGCCTTGCGCCAGGACATAGCAGCCCTGTGGGTCCAATATTGTGTCTTCTTCTATCAATGGGGTTCCGGGCTTTACCCACAGTAGTACCTCATGCATAAGTAGAATAGTTGGTGGCAAATACCAGCCACGCCAGCATCTTTGCAGCTTAAGGACTTCGGAATGGATATGTTTCTTGCAACAACACTATGTGTGTGGAGCGACGTTTTAGGTAGGAGTAGATTGAGTAGCAGTGCAAAGGCTTGTGCATGCCTCTCACATTCCAAGTAGGTATGTTAAAATGGGTCACTTAGTGTGGGTCGTGTCTCCCAACCACTGTGCACTGAGCGAGTGTCAACAAGAATGTAGCAGCAAGGAGTGTGCATGAAGATAGTTAGAAATAGGGGGAGGGCTGAGCCATATTGAACCGCGGGTCATAACTACACAAATACAAACTATAAACCGAAATTAATGCATACCAGTGGAGCAGAGGTGCAAAATGCTTCCGCCCAAACAATGATAAAATGAAACTCATCATAAAATAACTATTCTGTTCGCCAAGGCGTGCATTTTTGTAACGAAGACTGTTTACAAAACAGGAACAGCAAGATCTCCACACCGTCGCTCCCTCTCCCCTATAAAAGGACCTGATGGGGGGAAAATCAGGCAGCCAATGAGGGGGCACCCCGTACTGTCACTGAGGCACTTTCAGGAATCCATATTTAGAGCAGAACCTGATCTATCTGGTCGCTGAGGCGGTCATAATTGCTATAATGATTACCCATTGTTTGGCTGCGCAGCGGGCCCCACATCACCTATCGTCACTCCTATTACAGAAGTTGAACAGATAGATAAGACATTACAATAGAAAGACATTTTGGTGCATGTTCCAGCAGGTATAGTAGAAATGACAGGTTGCAGCAGTCAGACATTCTAGTCAAGTCTTCAGATGTATGCTGGGTGACTTCAGACGGTGTCGATGAGTCCGTTCTAGTGGGCCACATGGTCGAGGAACCATCATCTCTGATGGATTTATAAGTAGCTTTTTCCAAGTCCAAGCCTCGACTATGTCCACTTATTTGTTGCGGCATTCTGCATAGCCTTACGTCTCTCTTGCATGTCTTGTTCCACATCTGGTGCATTCTTCAAGAGGAGCACTGTATTCGTGGACATTTGCCACACTGTCTCAAAACTACCACCACGAGACGCTGTGTCAGTCCGCGCAGCTTGATCAGCTGTTGAGTGTCCCGCCTCCTCTACAAAGTCCCATGCATCTTCAGGGGAATTGAAGAAGTGTGTTTTGCCCACTGCCAAAACCCATTGACGCACCAGGTAGAGGAGAACATACTGGATGCCAAGTTCTGGGAACCAGCGCTTAAGTGCGAGGAAAGAGCTACGTTATTTTTGCACCATCCTTTGCGTTGTCCACCATGATTTTGTGCAGATTTTTTACCTCGCGCAATACAGCATGCCTATCTCTGTAATGTAGTAGACGGAACAAAAATGGTCTGGGGTTGGATCCCGGAAGTGGTAGGCGAGCCGGGACATGATGGGCACGCTCCACCAAGAAAAACTGTGGATAACTGTCCTGAGCTAGCAGCTGCCGCAACCACTGCTCCACATGCGCAACGGAATCAGATGCCTTCTGCATCCTACATGTGGTGTTGCAGCACCTCCTCATGCTCCGTCATCCGGCGCATTGAATAGTCAATTTCACTCGTCTTAGGCGGAAGCTCCATAATGGTCAATTCAGCAGTATGAACCTTATCCATAGTTCCTGGGGGGGAGAAAAGTTAGATTTGTTTACAGGTAAGTGCAACACTACAGTCTCAGTCTCTGGGTTTTAGGAAGTCCACCAGTTGGGGTTCAAGTTAACCCCAAACACCACCCCACCAGCAACATCGGGGTGGTCGAGTGCAGAGGTCAAAGTTGAGCAAAATTAATGTTGGCTCCTATGGAGACAGGGGTACTCGGAATCCGGTGAGCCAGCAGGTAAGTACCTGCGACTCAGAGGGCAGACCAAGGGGGATCAGAGGAGCACTGGAGGGGCCACAAGTGGGCACCAAACACACACGCTCAGGGGCGGCTGGGTGCATGATGTAAATACGATGTCTGGTTTCTAAAGCTGGTCTATGAGGAGACCCCGGGGGTCACTCTGAGGCTGCAGGCAAGGTCCAGAGGGGGGGAGGGAGGTGTCTCAGGCACACCAGTGGTCAGACAGGGAGGAGGGCAGCCTGCTGAATGATGAGGCACCGGGGGTCGGTTTCTCCAAGGCCTGGGGGCTGCGGGTGCAGTGTGTTCTTTAGGCTTTGGATATCTTCGTCTGGATCTGCTGATGGGGGGGGGGGGGTCCTCGGGATTCCCTCTGCAGTAGTGGTCATGGAGGGTTGGAGAGGTCAACCCAGGGTGGGCACTTGCTCACAATCGTTTGGGGACCATCTCTTGCTGGGTGGACCACCTGGACACGGGCCGTGGGAGTTGGGGGCACAGGGGTGAAGACTCGCGTATCCGGAGTGAGGTCGGAGTCCTTGGTTGTAGGTTTCTTCAGACAGAGCCACTGTCCTCCGGAGTTCTTGGTCCTTTTGGGTACAGGGCAGTCCTCTGGAGGTGGCAATGATCACTGGGCCCGCTGGATGCATCACTGTTCTTTTTGCAGGTTCTTTGAAGCAGGAGACGGGCTGTTAGGGCTGGGGCCAAAGCAGTTGTCTTCTTTCTTCTCTGCTGGGAGTTTCAGCTTAGCAGTCCTTCTTGTCGGTCACCAGGAGACTGGTGAGCTGGGTTCAGGGAGGACCTTAAATTCTAGATTTAGGGGCGTGTTGGGGGGCAGAGGGCAGTAGCCAATGCTTCTGTCCCTGAGGGTTGTTACTTCCTCCTGGGGAGGGGGGGCACATTCCTATCCCCATTGGTCCATGTCCTCCAAACCAAGATGGAGGATTCTAAAGGGAGTGGGTCACCCAGCTCTGGACACCTTAGGGGTGTTACTGGCTGGGGTGGTCATTCCTCCCTGCTTTCCCTAATTTTCCTGTCGGACTTGCTGCCAAAAGTAGGGCTTTGTCCAGGGGCAGGCATCCTCACTAGCTGGTGTGCCCTGGGGCACTGTAACTCGAGGCTTGAGCCTTTGAGGCTCACCGCCAGGTGTTACAGTTCGTGCAGAGGGAAGGTGTGAACCACCTCCACCCAGGACAGGCTTGGTTTCTGACCACAAAGTGCACAAAGGCACTTACCCCATGTGGTCAGAATCTCGTCTGAAAGTGGCAGGCTGGCACAGACTGGTCAGTCCTACCCTAGCAGGTGGGCTAGCTTACAGGGGGCATCTCTAAGATGCAGTCAGTGTTCATTTTTCAATAAATCCCCCACTTGCCTCAGTGTTTGTTTATTGTGCTGAGAAGTTTGATAACAAACTCCCAGTATTCAGTGAAGCCATTATGGTGCTGTGGAATTCGTAATGACAGACTTCCAGACCATATACTCAGAATGGCTACACTGCACTTGCAATGTCTAAGAATGGACTTAGACACATTAAGGGCATATTGCTCAATCAGCTATGCCCTCACCTGTGGTATAGTTCACCCTGCCTTAGGGCTGCTAGAGGGAAGACTTACCTATGTCACAGGCAGTGGTTTTTGGGCATGGCACCCTGAGAGGGGTGCCATGCCGACTTTGCCTTTTTCCCCCACCAGCATACACAAGCTGCAAGGCAAATGTGCATGTGCTGAGTGGGGTGTACCCTAGGTTGGCAGCATACATGCTGCAGCCCTTAGAGACCTTCCCTGGCCACAAGGCCCTTGGTACCATGGTTCCTTTTACAAGATACTTATCTGTGTGCCAGGGCTGTGCCAATTGTGGAGACAAAGGTACAGTTTTGGGAAAGAACACTGGTGCTGGGGCCTGGTTAGCAGGGTCCCAGCACATTTTCAATCAAAGTTTGCATCAACACTAGGCAAAAAAGTGTGTGTGTGTGTGTGTGTGGTTGGGGTAGGGGGGTAACCATGCCAACAGTGGCACTTTCCTACATTACCCCATCAATTCTACCTTCCAATGATGTCTGCATAATCTCCAGGGTGGTACCAATCTTTTCCACTGCAACAAGAACAGTTCAGTTGGTGCTAACGGAGAGCAGGGGAGCAGATACATCCAAGGAATCTGCACCACCCACCAGTCTGTCATGCTCTGTAGAGTGCTTTAAAGACTCACCCTGTTGAGTTGTGTGTGGATGACGCATGTCAGTGTGCCTAATCCGTTCAATCCAATGGAGCTCAGAGCCACCACCTACGGCCCACTTATCTGCACTAGTTTACTTGTGGGACACGGCAGCCTGAGCAGCTCCAAGTGCAGCAGTAGTACCTGTAGACATATACAAAATTAGGAACAGTGAGATACGTATTGGTGCAGATTATGTGACGGCTGTCGCTGAAGGGGTGTTACGATTACACTGCAGGCCCAATGCAGCAGTTGAGAAAACACTCTTAGAGAAAAGGGCCTGGTTGACTGCGCTGTCCAAGTCGCCAAGCGTGGCAGCACAAGCAGCCGTGTCTGTGTATTATGTAGTAGAATGTAGCAGCTGAGAGGGCACTCCTGGGGGCCCACCTGCTGGTGCCATTCAAGTCCCCAGGCGTGACAGCACAATCAGCCCCGTCTGTGAGCAATGCAGTATTTTGTGCAGTAGTCTGCAAAGGGCTTATTGGGGAAGGACAGAAATAGTTCTAAAATCAGCACATTTTTTAACATCATGGATGAGACTTCAGTGTCGTACGGTGTGTACAAAAAAAAATCAAGTGCAGGGGCTTACAGGTGAACACCTCCAGGTTCAGGCAGGTATTCGGGGGGCAGTGTGGATCCATTAACTTAACATGCTGCTTTATAGGAGCCATCACACACCTTAGTAGCACCCAGTCTGTCACAGCCATAAGGCACCGCGCTTCTCAATCAGCAGTAACTACCACTTGAAGGCACCAGCTGCTCAGGGCTCGTGGGAAGCAGACTTTACCGTCCGCTGCCGCACTCCGCCGCAGATTAAACATAGCATGGGCAGTGGCAGGACTCAGCAGTGAGGACCGACCTGCCCGACGTAGCTAAGCAGTCAGCAACGGACACAAAAAGGGGAAATGTGCGCTGTGGGTTATCACCTCCTTATCTTGTCCCATCTCGAGCGTGATGAGCCCCGCTGCACACAGCTTCCTCCAGCTACTCCTTACTCGGTCAAGGGGGGGCCGCAATGTACCTCAAAGTCACTGCGTGACAGCGAGTCTCAAGTTATGTTCACCCTTTTCGATCACTCCGCTCCCTGCACCAGGCCGCTCCAGGCCAGTTAGGTATGCCGCAGTCTTGGCAATCCTCAATACGCTGGTTTTCTGTACCGTATCAGACAGGTTGCATATGAGGTTTGCAGTCACTTCTTGCTGTCATCCGGGTCTGCCACCTCGTGTACTCTGCTTTGTGGGCCACAAGCCAGTGCAAGGCCTACTTAGACCCTTTTAAGCCGTTTCCTCTCCTCCCACAGCTGCCAACTCGTCTGTATGGTCTGCAAGGCGAACGGGGAACATGGGGATGGAGGTGATAATAATGGATGAGCGGCTCCCGTCAGGTTAACCGCTGGATAACCGGGGTGAGCAGCGGAGCTTGCTCAATGCGTGTCCACTATGATGGCTGCTCAAGCCACGCCCCTTCCTTGTTATCTTCTCGCAGTTGTAATTCTTTATTTATGATGGGAAAGCAAAATTACCAGCACCTGGACAGAAAAATAGTATTGAATGTGTGATTTGCACATAGAATACGACAACTGCCATAGTAGGCATGGAAGTGAAATCTAACCACCTTTTTTGCATGCACTCCATTTTCCCATCCCAGCAATAGTGCCTTTCAAAAATGTGGACAAACAGTTGATTTATCTGATATAGATTCAGCACCTTGTGGCCTTCATGCATGTTGGCAAGTTGTTACATAAATCTTTGATTGCTTGAGACTTGCTTTATTGTGAAACTATGTTTACTCCGCAGGTCTAATTTAAACTGTGGGGCTGTAAATCTTTACATGGAAGTGTTATGGGCAAAGCCTTAGTTTTATAGACTCTGGGGGTCATTACGAGTTTGGTGGGCGGAAAAGGTCGCCTGCCAAACTCCCGTGGTCAGGTTGCCGCCATTGTGGCTGCCTTCCATCAGGCCCCATTACGAGTTTGCCACTGGATCAGCGGGTGGAAACTGTTGCTGCACAGTGGTGAGCAACCCAGACTCCGGCTCATAACTAAGCCGGCGGCAATGTTGTGGTGCGAAGGGTGCAACAGCACCAGTGGTGCTTTTCACTGTCTGTAATGCAGACAATGAAAAGCACAACAGGGCTGTCCATGGGGGCTCCTGCACTGCCCATGCCAAGCTCATGGGCATTGCAGGGGTACCCATGGGCCCCCCTGCACCCTGTCTCCTCCAGGTTTAACATATCGGTGCAACTGCCATGTAAAAGCTAGTGGAGAGGAGGGGGGTCGTAATCCCCAGGATGACGCTGCATGCAGCGCTTTCCTGGCGGAATAAGACCACCAGCACCACCAGTGGAGGGAAACTAGCGGTCTGACAGTGGCGCAACCGCCATGGTCATAATGTGGCGATCAAACCCTGACCCTGGCGGTCTGAAGACCCGTGGGGTCATAATGAGGGCCTGTAATTTTTAAGTACACGGGTGTCAGGTATCGGTACCAGGACACTTTTAAAAAATATTTGCATGTGCTACAAATTCCTAATGAAATCAGATAAGCCACAAACTGTGTCAATTACACCCTGGCAGGGGCTCACGTCCTATTTAAAGACCTTTACCTACCTGCTGAGAATTCCCAAGCCTTTCGATGAGTCACTGTTTCAGTGATCACTCGGACCTCTAAAGAGTTTGTCAAATGAGTACCATCTTTGTTACACCCATTGGTCAACTTTTTGGTGTTTGTTCTATACAAAATCAATGACCCTGATACTCAGGAAGTTTTCTCCCTAATTTGGGGAGGGGGGCATTCATAGATTTCCCAGCCTTAGACCATCCGGGGCAAGGAAATCCAGGGGCAGTTGCCCTGCCCTGTTTAGGTTACTACATCTGTCAGTATGGTTTAGTAAATGTGTGGCAGATGGCAGTTCTCCACCTCTAAGTGGGGGATGAGAGGAGGGAAAAAGGTTGGATGGCTGTCTCCTGTTGTTTGGTGGCTGCCTTGTGTCGGCAAACTCTAAATAACCTCCTGAGTCCCTAGCCATAGAGTAGTGGATTGTGAATTCAGCTTGCATGTGCTCCTCTGTTTTTATTTATTCATGCAGTTCTGTCTTGCATTCCTTTCTCTTCTCCCACCATGGGGCTGTGCAGGTGGTGCGTCATCTGGAGAGCTCCATGTCCTGCCCGAGAGCTACTTCTACAATTTCTTGTATGGCACTGTCATCCTCTTCCTCTGCCTGCTGGTGTGCCTGGTGGGAGCAGAGATCTACTCCAAGGCCTCCTTCTTCATCTTCCTGCTAGTCAACGTGGTGCTGGTTACCATTTTCATTAGTTTTGTTGCGGTGGGACAGCGAAATATTCAGATTGTTCACAGTGGCAACCAAACCTTCAACACTAGCTACACTGGTTTCAACATATCCACCTTTCGGGAAAACGAGTACGGTAAGACCTTGAGAGTGAGGAGAGTTTTAAGTTGCATGCATAAGTTAATTTTAAAATGCTCAAATTAGGGAATGGCCACTCAAAAAAGGTAAAGTCTCTTCTCTGCATGCTTGCCTGCATTTTTGACAAGTTGATCAAAACGGTAGGCAAGCCTTATTCTGTTTTGTAAAGCACATGTATGCAGTGGCACTCCTGCCTTGTGCTGCATCTAGGATTTTAGTACTGATATGATGCAGAGTGGGGTAAAGGGTACAAAGATGTTTCAGAATGTAAAGGAAGAACTGCGTGGGATGGGGACGAATCCTGCAAGCAATAGGGCAATATTAAACCCTAGACGGCAAAGACTTTGACAGGCATGCTGTTATGAGTTTCCTTGGCACTGTTTATAAATAGCAGAGAGTAGTCAGAAATGACTGAGTGAGGTTACTTTCTATGCTGACTGGGAAACATTGCCACACTAAAAAGAGTTCTATCATATGTGTATCTTCCTTGTCCCACTCAATGAAATTCCATTTCCAGACTTCTATAACATACCGAGTGGGGATTCTCAGAGCTGTAGGTTATTGCTTAAATAATGGTTGACAACTCACAAAAAATAACAGTGATTGTTTAGCTAAGCAACTAACTGGGTACTCGTTGGCAACTGTAACAGTGGCTTTTATGGATTCCCAGCTTCTCTAGCTACCCCATGTTGTGCTTGGACAGAACATACGCACTGGTGTTACCATATGCCTCCGAAATGTATTTATGTAGCTGTAAAATGCAAATAGTTCCCCAAGGGACTCATGGTGCTAGGACAGTATCCCTGAATAGAGAAAACATGCAGAAATAGAGAACACAAGGAAGAGTGTGAGCTAAGCTTAGCTGAACACGTATGATTTCAGCCTTCTATAAACAAGGGCATAAGTAGCAGTCTACTGAAGGTCGACAGAGAGGGCATCCATAGCTTAGGGCCCAAGATCTTAAATGACCTACATCCTTTCCCATTGTTCCTTACAGTGGCTTAGGATTTTAAGCAAAGGATCTGGATAGGAGAGAAGGGGAAAAAGGCGAAGCAATAATAGATGGGAGGTCAACTCAGGGCTGGTGTGATAGGTTTGCTGCCCTTGGCCAAGAACCTTTAAATGAATCCACTAGTTGCTGGTGAAGGGAGCAACACACAGAAGTAATATTGTTGCATTTCTGTACCCCATATACCAGCATCACTACCATATTCTGTATCACAAATAAGTCTGTTTCCTTAGTCCAGCCAAAACTGAACCTACCACAGGCGCACATCTCTCAGTGGAGAAAACAGGGGTAGCATCCTTTTCAGAGTAGGGAGTAGCCGCAAACATGAGAACCACAACTTTCGAATCTGAAATTACAGGGGAAGCTGGTGGTCAAACCATACATACCACCTGTAATCAAAATCTCCTTCTTGCTACTTACTATTCAGTTTTTAAAAATTAGACTTCCTCCAACCCTTGATTGCAGACAGGCAGTCACTGTGAAATCAACAGATGAGTTGTCAAGCCCCAAAAGAAGTTTCATGTCATTTACATATGGCAGCACCTAGAAGTTTCTTATCAACTCCATAAGTGGCTGTAGGTAAGCATTGAACAGAATAGTTGAGACCCTAACGACCTTTCCATGGAACCAAAAAAGGGTAAGGCAGGCTGTCTAGGAGCTTTCAAAAGAAAATGACCTGCATCTTGTCACAAGTATGACCATCTAAGCCAATGGTGAAATCGTTTGCCTGAAAGCACGGGTACTGGGGACTTCAGTGCCACCTAATTCCTTCTGGCTTCTTACTTTCGGGAGCACACTGTTACTCCATCACTATTGTTCTGGACATCAAGAATCAGGCACCGTAATATAGCCACAACACTGCTGGGAAAGGGATTTTTTCATTCTTTTGGAAAAAAGCAAGAGGGAGCTTGTAGAGAACAAGGGAGGGAATTTCAGAATCTGAGTGCTGCCAATGTAGTAAGCATTTTGTTTGTGGCCTCAAGAGGAGGTTGCCCTGCAACAAAACAATGACTCACTTCATACCCACCTACCACCGAATCATGCCACACCAGTAGGTTGCAGGATTTTTCCGAACAATGAAGACAAATCTGAGGCGATACCTGGGCACTTAACATAGTGAATTGAAAATATTGTATTTAGTTCTTCCTCCGTACATCCACGATGATTTTTGGCTGCACAAGGAGTTCTTTGCAGAGATGATGTTTTTGGCTCTAAGTCATCAGGAAACAGGAGGCAAGCTCACTCCAAGCCCTTGGAGAGCACTTCTCTGCAAAGCCAGAGGGCAGCAAGGCAGCAGTCCTTTTCAGCAAAGCAGTCACGTGAGTCCTTTGGGCAGCCAGGCAGGTTCTCTTAGCAGGTTGCAGGTTCTGGTTCATAGTTTCTTTCCCAGTAGGTAGCTTGTCTAGAAGTGTCTTGAGCTGGTAGGGTCAGAGGCCCTGTTTAAATACCCAAATGTGCCTTTGAAGTGGGAGGAGACTCCAAAGAGTGGCTTAGAAGTCCACAAGTTCCCCTTTCAGTTCCATCCTGTCTGCCAGGGCCCCACCAGGGGGGTTGGCAGTCCACTGTCCTTTGACATGTCAGGCCCTCCACCCTCCCAGCCCAGGAAGACCCATTCAGTATGCAGATGTGTGCAGGTATGACTGAGCATCCTGTGTTTTGTGTGGTCAGAGTGAAATGCACAAGGGAGCTGTCAGCTAACCTAGCCGGACGTGGATTGTAAGGCACAGAAGGATTTAAGTGCAGAGAAATGCTCACTTTCTAAAAGTGGCATTTCTAAAATAGTAATATTAAATCCAACTTCACTAGTCAGCAGGATTTTGTTGACCATTCTGGCCATACCTAATATGACCTCCCTACCCCTTTCAGATCAGAATCTACCTCTCAAACAGTATGAGGGCAGCCCTAATGTTAGCCCATGAAAGGAGCAGGCCTCACAGCAATGTAAAACGAATTTAGGAGTTTTACACTACCAGGACATATAAACTACACAGGTACATGTCCGGCATTTTCCCTACTTAGCACCCTGCCCTATAGGTTACCTGGGGCCTACCTTAGGGGTGACTTATATGTAGAAAAAGGGGAGTTAAAGGTTTGGCAAATACTTTTAAATGCCAAGTCGAATTGGCAGTGAAACAGCACCCACAGGCCTTTTAATGGCAGGCCTGGGACATGGTCAGGGGGCTACTTATGTGGGTGGCACAGTCAGTGCTGTAGGCCCACTAGTACCATTTAATCTACAAGCCCTGGTCACGTAGTGCACCTTTACTAGGGACTTGTAAGTAAATTAAGTAAGCCAACTGGGTATGAGCCAATGTCACCATGTTTTAAGGGAGAGATGGTATGCACTTTAGCACTGGTTAGCAGTGGTAAAGTGCGCAGAGTCCTAAAACGAGCTAAAACAGTGTCAAAACGTGGAGGCAGGCAGGCAGGCAGGTTGAGGGTGACCACCCTAAGGCTGTCAGGTCTAACATGTACAAACTGTCTATAGATCTAAAATAAGCAGGGATTGTAGTAAGTAATTAAATTCCATGTCGCACATTACAGTACCAACTATCTTACATATCTCTCTGAATTGCTAAATATTAAGGGTTAAAAGGCACACTCATCAGGAGGGCATTTTCTGTTCAACGTAGGACACCATTAAATCCCGCATTACTGTGCAAGCGAAGATGTCAATGTCCTAGGCAAAGAGTGTTTATACTGGCCTATGAAGTGATTTTTTTTTTTTTTTTTTTTTAAAGCAATATGTGAGGTAACTAATTGATGTAAGGCATTGTGCTAGGAGAGCCTGACTACATATCCTTATCTTCGTCTGCAGCCAGCTACTCCAGGGACTATACCACTAACAACATGATGACGTTCGCCATTGTCTTTGCTGTGATGTTCAACGGATGCACTGGCATTATGGCAGGATCCAACATGTCTGGTAAGAATGGGCTATTCAGCTCTCATTTTCAAATTATTGGGACCCCTGGAGTCACTTGGTACACAGTGACAAATTACACATCATGAGTATGCAGGATGTCAACCCCTTTGGTTTTATCCAGTTTCATATTCTGTGCCCCTCTGTCTTCCTGGTTGAGGCAGTAGTGAATAGATGCAGTGTGCTAGAAGGGTGGTCAGCCTGCCATATCTTCTCTGACACTTTGATTGGGATCTAGTCAGATATCCGGAGGTAAGCTCCCCTTCCTTGCCAAGTATCAGTGTTGGGGATCAATGTTTGGCAAGGTGTCTTTTTTTTAATAGTTATTTTTTTACTATACTACATGAAAGGAATACTTTAAAATCCCATTATCTAATTAAGTTTCTTTTTGGCTTTCTGGTTTAGCAACATATTAATACATAGTGCCGACTGGGAAAAGCAGGTGGTTGTTTGGTGTTCTGAACGTATGAGACTTGTATGTCACTTCACCCGACAACAAAGATTTTCTAGGTCTTAACTTGAGATGACTTTTGGGACTAAGGTTTTTATTGTCCTCTCTCTTGGTTTTATCTTTCAGGAGAGCTGAAGAACCCAAGTAACTCTATCCCGAAGGGGACCATCATTGCTGTGGTGTACACCTTTGTCATCTACTTTCTTCTCTTCCTCATGACTGCATTCACCTGCGAAAGGTCAGAACTGCCTGACCTCAAGGCACATTTCTCAGTTAACATCCTGATATGTAGCCGGTTTTAGTGAAGCTATTCCTTAGTAACTCTTTTTCCCCTGAATGCTTCCTTCTGGACGCCCTTGCCTGTACTATTCACTTTCCGGTAACAAAATGCTTCATATGTTTTAAGTTTTATTTTTCTCCTATAGCCTACCTGTAGGAAGCTGGCTCTGTATATACTGTATCAAAATTAGATATAGTGTGCACAGAGTCCCGGGTTCCCCTGAGGCTTAACAGAGGTTAAAGTAGATGATACCAATGCTATTTTTTGTGGTGGTGTGGTTGAGCAGTTAGGCTTATCAGAGGGTACTGCAAAGATTTGTTGTACACACACAGGCAATGAAGGAAGCACTCACTCAATGACTAACTCAACGCCAATGGGTTTTATGTAGCAAAAATATGTTTTGTTACTTTATGTCTAGAACCACAAGATTCAAGTTGCAGGTAAGTGCAATTGCAAGTAAGTATCCAACATATGTATCAGTACCACTTTGTTTCAATTTGGCAATAATCTGTTGACACTGCAATTTTTAAACACAGTTCTCGGGGGAAGAAAAGTTATCAAGCACAGTTTCAAGTTAAGTACAATACTTAGAGTTCCAGTCTCCAGGAGTTAGGGTGTCCTCCGGTTCGGGTGCATGTTAACCCCAAACACCCACCACCAGCAACCGGGGCCAGCCGGTTGCAGAGGTCAAAGTTGAGGTGGATTTAAAATGGAGACTGAAGGCACTCAGAATCAGGCCTGCTTGCAGGTAAGTACCTGTGTCTTCGGATGGCCGTCCTGGAGGGTTTACAGGAGCACCGTGGGGGGCCACAGGTCAGCACCAAACATAGACCCACAGAGGTACAGGTGTGGCTGGTTGCAGGGTGCCAACACAGCGTCGCACTCCCAATGCTTTCCAACAGGGGTTTCCTGGGGGTCACAAAGATGCTGCAGGCTAAGTCCAGGGGGTTAGTTCTGTGAAACCAAAGGCTGATCATGGAGGAGAGCTACTGCCTAGACGTTGCTGTACCGAAGGTCGGATTCCCCAAGGCCAGGGGACTGTGGGTGCAGGGGTATCTTTTTGCGTCTAGAATCTTCGTCTGGTTCTCCCGCGGTCAAGGGGTTCCTCTGGATTTAGGCTGCAGGCTTCGTCGTGTTGGACAGCAGGGGTCAACCTAGGGGGACACTAGGTCAGAATGGCCTGGGGACCAGCTCTAGTCAGTTGGGCCACCTGGACATGGGCCGTGGACGTCTGGTGCAGAGTGGGCAGGACTCTAGGATCCCTGGGGGTTCCATAGTCCTTTGTTGGAGTTTCTTTGTGTACGGGGCCGCTGTCCACCGGAGATCTTGGTCCACGGGGTGTAGGCAGTCCTCTTGAGGCTTTTTAGAGGTCGCTGGTCCTGCAGGATGCATCGTCTTTTTGTAGCAGGGCTTCCGAAGCTTGAGGACAGGCCTGTAGGGATGGGGCCAAGTCAATTGGTGTCTTCAATCTTCTCTGCTGGGGGTCAGCTTAGCAGTTCTTCTTCTTTCTTCTTCTTGATGTCATCGTGAATCTGACGAGCTAGGTTCAAGGAAGCCTTTAAATCTTGGGTTTAGGAGCGTTACAGGGGCCAAAGGGCAGTAGCCAATGGCTGCTGTCCCGGAGGACGACTTCACCCTTCCAGTGCCCACTTCTTTGGGGAGGGAGACACAGACCTAACCCTATTGGTCCCTGTCCTCCAAACCAAGATGGAGGATTTTGCAAAGAAGGGGTCACTTCACCTCTGGATACCTTAGGGGTGGTCCCAGCTGAAGTAATTACTCCTCCTTGTTTTCCCTCATTTTTCTGCCGGACTTGCTGCCAAAAGTGGTGCTTTGTCTTGGGGGCAGGCATCTCCACTAGCTGGAGTGCCCTGGGGCACTATAACAGGAGGCCTGAGCTTTTGAAGTTCACCACCAGGTGTTACAGTTCCTGAAGTGGGGGGTGTGAAGCACCGCCACCCAGTGCAGGCTTTGTTTCTGGCCTCAGCGTGCGCAAAGGCACTCAGTCCATGTGGTCAGGATCTCGTCTGGAAGTGGCAGGCTGGCATAGACCGGTCAGTCCTGCACTACAAGTTTGGCTAAAATACAGGGGACATCTAAGATGCCTTCTGGGCGCATTCTTCAAGTAAATCCAACACGGGCATCAGTGTGGATTTATTGTGCTGAGACGTTTGATACCAAACTTCCCAGGTTTCAGTGAAACCATTATGGAGCTGTGGAGTTTGTAACTGACAGACTCCCAGACTATATACTCTTTAGGGCTACCCTGCACTTACAATGTCTTAGGTTTTGCTTAGACACTGTAGGGGCATAGTGCTTATGCAACTATGCCCTCACCGGTGGTATAGTGCACCCTGCCTTAAGGCTGTAAGGCCTGCTAGAGGGGTGACTTACCTATGCCATAGGCAGTGCGAGGTTGGCATGGCACTCTGAGGGGAGTGCCAAGTCGACTTAGTCATTTTCTCCCCACCAGCACACACAAGTTGTGAGGCAGTGTGCATGTGCTGAGTGAGGTTTTGCTTACACTGTAGGGGCACAGTGCTCATGCATGTATGCCCTCACCTGTGGTATAGTGCACCCTGTCTTAGGGCTGTAAGGTCTCCTAGACTGGTGACTTACTTATGCCACATGCAGTGGTTTGTGTGCCCATGTCGACTTTGCCTTGTTCTCCCTACCAGCACACACAAGCTGCAGTGGCAGTGTGTATGTGCTTGGTGAGGGGTCCCTTAGAGTGGGATAATACATGCTGCAGCCCTTGTGGATCATCCTTGGCCACAGGACTCTTGGTACCAGGGGCATTAACTATGTGCCAGGGGTGTGCCAATTGTGGGAACAATGGTACAGTTTTTGGGAAAGAACACTGGTGCTGGGGCCTGGTTAGCAGGTCCCAGTACACTTTCATTCAAGTCTGCATCAATGTCAGGCAACAAGTGGGTGGGGGGCGGTTACCATGCCAAAAAGGGCACTTGCTACACAACCTCTATGCACCATGGTACCTATGACAGAACCAAGATCAGCTGCTCAAATCTGGCCTTACCTTTGTGCATAAAGATTTTTTCTTGGATGGTTTTTGAGTAGTCTGAGTCTGCTGGAAATAAGGGTGATCCATAAGTTCAGGTTACATCTGATCCATATGTGTATTTGCCAGTTTAACTTTCCTCCTTGTGTTATAGTCGTCCTGGAATGACTTGAATGTCAAGCGAAGGGTGACTGAATTAGTCTCTGTCCCTTCTGCAGTGCAAATTATTCTGTCTCTGCTTGTAAAATACTCCAACACAATTATTGGTACCTGCAAGAATTGGTTCAGATATTCGCAATTCTGGACTGGGTGCTTCCTCCTTAGTCCATTTTTTTATTTCATTGTCATGTTGAACACAATGCCTTCTGTCCAAGAACAGTATAGGTTTATGTGCATCCCCTAAAAGAATCGTCAGAGAAAAACTGTATGATGTCGAGGGCTTCATAGATGGTGCTTCATGCTCCCTGAAGACCTTCAGTTTGTGCGAAGGTAGTCATGTGACAGTCTTTACTTACGGACCAGGAGATCAGGATCAGGCACTTGATTAGTCATTTATCAGTAGGGCCCACCTCAGCAGCTTGACTGACAAGAAGTTGCTGCAGGATCAGTCTGGCACGGCATGGCCATATTGCGGAGTACCATTCAAGAGGAATGAACTGGACCTCGGAAATCATTGCAGTTGGCCAGTGCTGTTCTGTCTTTCAAGGCAAGGACAGAGTTTTGTCTTAATACTCTGTTCTCTCTGGCAAGAGGAAACGTCATCCAGTGGAACTCCAGGTCAACCCCACAGGCCTAGGTAGAGCTCATATTACTTTATTTGGATGCAGGCAGTTCTGGGGGCATCCAATGCATGACCAAGATGCCAGCCTGATATGGTAGTCATACCTCCCGCTGCTTCTGCTGGGCACAGATCACCAGTGCTTCCTGGTTACATTTGGTTCCATGAAACAGCTATGTTTCACATCTTTCACAGCCTCCGTCCAGCTTTGTCCAGACATTCTCGATTCACAAAAGTAATAGTGAACATGCACACCCAGTTAGACAAACATTTAAGAACATTCCAATCCACTAAAATGTTGAAACCATCACAATTTCTTACATTTTAAAATAAATACCACTTTGATTTTCAAATTAGCAATCCTATTTTTATACAGTAACTACACCAAAGAAATGTGAATTGTCTTTCTACATTTACAAGTTTGCTGCCACCGATTATTAATCAATTATGAGCATTTTATTTAGAGACCTAGGAGATGTCCTTGCTTTCCTGCAGCTGTACTATGTAGAAAGTTTGTCAAAAGAAGAAAAAAATACTCAATCACAATATAAAAATGTATTTAATGCAACTCAAATTAGAGTAGTTGATGCATTGCACTCCAGACATGCTCACAAGTTACAGAAGTGCACTGGAACTTGATTTGTAGTTTCCTGTACTGGTTACATTTTTGTTTTATGCAGCAAATTTAATTTGTGCATTGTAACTTTCTATATAGTTATTTTAAATGTGGATTAAAAAGCAGCCCTAATGTGTTATTTGTCAAACTGCAGCTAGATTTGTCGTGTAATGCACATATACCTGTAGTTACCAAAACACAGTAGAGCATTCCATTAAGTAAGCACATGATGTGTGGAAGGTCACGTGCTTTTCTACACTAAGAGCGACGATTACGCAAGTAATATTGTAATAGTAATACACTGCTTAGACCACTGAGACTGTGGCTCTTTACTCCCTCTTATCTGTCTCCAACAGGACGCTCTTGAAGGAAGACTATGGCTATTTTCGAGCCATTAACGTCTGGGGACCCTTTGTCTTGATTGGCGTTTACTCCACCTCCCTCTCTGCCTCCATGAGCACACTGATTGGAGCCTCCCGCATCCTCCATGCTCTCGCTAAGGACGACCTCTTCGGTAAGACACTTTAATTCTTTCAGTGGTTTTCCTTTACCACCCCCTTTACAACCTTATTGCTGCCCGCTCCATTTAAATTTTTGCCAATATTCTCTTTTCCTGTTTCATGCAGATTTTTCGCAACCCTTTTACTATTTCAGTCTCAGGCACACATTTCCGCCTTCTTCCATTTTCTTTGTCCTTGCATTTCTTAGAATGAAAAATAATTTCATGAATTAAAATTCTTGGTTCTGCCACTCCCCTCATCCCCCCCCCCCCATCACCCACCACCCAGATCATATAGAAAAGTGAGATTAGGGCAAGGTAAATCCCTTCTACTGCAAGAGATTTGGGAGTTGCATGGTTTTACAACACCCCAGAATGGTAGGTTCCCTGTACCACACTGGTAGTTCCACAGCCTGGAACACATGTTGGAGCTTCATTGTTGGTTCTGATCAGTGCTTTTCTTCAAATCAACAACATAACTGCAAACTTGCTGTTTTGCACTTTTATTTTTTTTTGCCCTTATTGGGACGTTCAACCCCGCCTCCTGCGTCTGCTTTAGTGGGCTTGATCAAACAAGTGCTTCTTTCCTGTAGTAGGCACAGATTTGTGGTCAGTGTGTGGGTCCCTCGTACTGTTAGCCTTAATTAGTTCTGGGTGATTCTTTCTTCTACAAGGCTCTTTTCAGTGTATCTAATAAGTAAACGTCTGTATTTTGGATCAATTTCTTAAAAGAAAATTCAGGAATCCTAGTTAAGAAGCAAAAGACACCACGGAACTCAGAGGTGGATGGTTCTTTATTTTCACAGGTTGGCCTGACCTGAGATGTTTTTTTTTCTGGCACTGCCTTCCAACCATCTAGGCAATGTTCAATGGATCAAATGGAGGTTGGTACTCTGAAGACGGGACAATCCTCCCTGGTCAGGAGCATATACTAGGGTGTCCCTGCAGCCCAAAAGCACCAACCCTTGTACTGAAATGCCCTTGTAGTCTTGTAGTATTACCACCAAGGAAGTTTCCCAACTGAACCGTACTATAACATCATTCTGCGAGGTTCCCTCAAGAACTCATTTACTATTGAGAGACCTGCCATGGATAACTGGGCCTCTTTTCTGCACAGAAAAAGTGCATCATGTGGAAACAAGACCTGAACCATTTCAGCTAGAATGAGGCTTGGTCTTACTTCAGAGGCAGTGTCCTAAAATGAGCGTAAATTGAACTACTCAGTCGACGCCTTCAATTTGATGGAAGCCAGCCGTATTGTTCTTTGGCATCTAAACCATGCTCTCTCCCTGTGAGTCTTATTTGGATAGTTTGAGACTGAATATCTGTTTATGAGTGTACTAAAAAAAATGTGAGCAGGAATCATTCATGCTGGGTGTGTCAATTTTTGACATGGGCAGGTAATTTTAAATATTTAATAATTAAATAATAAATGGTTTTAGATTTTTTTTTATTTTATTTTTATTTTAAACTATTTTAAATAATGTGATCGAGTAGTTCCTCTGGGATGTTATTTTAAGTTCCTGTCTCCATTATTTTATGTGGGATGGTGTTGCAGTGTCAGTGGTTCATGTGTAGTGTGAGACTTACCACTGTTTATTTTTGACAGCAATAACCTACACTTGTAGATTTGGCTCTCCACCTCCCGCACCCCTTTCAGTGTGTGGATGCCCGTGAGTGCATACTTGAATTTTGTGAATTGCCGAAAAATAGTTGTTATTCAAAAGTGTTAAAAAATTTTTTTAAAAGTATGTGTCCTTTACTTAAAGAGTGTAACTTACCTTTGTGAATAACCACAAATGTGTGTTAAGATACGTTAAGGTTTGGGTATTAATGTACGTGAAGGGCCAATGTATGAGTTTAAACACACTATGCCTTTACCTTGGGACCATGATCTCAAACTATTGATTGCTGTTTGGGTGGTCCCAACAACAAGGTTGCTGATCTCTGCCCTCAAAGTCTTCCATTTTCGTACACTGAGGGCCAAGGTGTGGTGTATGAGCTTTTCATATCCACTGTCTCTTTGATAATTCAGCTATGGCCTACACACAGGGATTTTGTAAGCATTACTTCAAAGATGTTGACTCATTAGCTGGGTGCTCTCTTTGGGCTAAATCGCTGTCAGGTTTCTTTGTCTATACTGCATCATAGGTAAGGTTGGTTACCATCCCCGTCCGTGCTTTGTTTCTGTCTGTCCTTGTTAAGAGGAGTATATTTGGATGGTTAAGATACTCACCATGTTGACTGTTCTGGAAGCTCTTGGCCCAGTGTATATAAAGCATTTGGTTCTGCTAGTGGGGTAATCTGCTAAATTAATCTTTGCAAAAGATTAATATGCATTAGAATTCCCAGCAAATGCAGGTGTCATTTTATATCTTTAGTGTTTGCTGGGTAAGGTTTGAAAGCATGTAATCTTGGGATGGAGATCGTTGTTGGGGAACCATTTTTACAGGAAAGTGGCCTTCTTATTCAAGTTGGTGCCTGAGGGGTAATTTAACCTTTTGATTCTTATTGAGGTTTGGAGAATTCTCTACAGGAGTTTTTTGTTTCTTTTCTTTTCTCTAGAGATAGTAGACCATCTACTATCTCTTGGTTTGCCAATTTCAGACCTATGCAGTCCTGTCTTGGATCAATACCTTGGATCCTCATGACATACCTTATGTCCTCTCTTATCATTGATCTACATTCCTGCATTTTCCTAGCCCAATGGATTACTTTGTTTGTGAGTAAGTCACGGTTTTATCTATTGCCTAGGGTTAATTTCAGGACTTTTGTCAAATACAGATCATACTGCCTATCCACTTCATTAGTCTGGAGAAGTCTCTCTACTGCTTTGTGTGAGTCTGGGTCCCTGCTTCTTATACTGCCTCGGAAAGACTGTTCCAGCCTTCCTACTGGGTTAAAACCAGGGCGTTTTGATGCAACCGGCATTAAACGTCCCAGAGGGTGCCATTCCCCTGATGTACTAGCCGTAAATGTATTTATATACCCCTTTCCACTTTCTATATTACCATGTTCAAACAATCCAGTTTCTTTCTCAGCATATTGCCTAGGGAGCTCATGTAGTCTCATAGTGTTAATTTCCCCCTCAAATGGGCTACCACTCATTTCCTCTCCTTCATTGTTAGCCTCACTTTAACAGATTTACAAGAGCCACTCCTAGGACTCACTAGTGGAGCAAACCAATTTTGGTGCACTCAACATCAAACTCAGTTGAAAATGATGGGCTTTCCTGGACAAATTGAGCCGAGGTGATAACTGAAGCGGATCCCCCTCCTCTGCACAGCACCCAGACTGGTTCCTCTTAACATCTTTAGGAATCAGGCATTGCTCATCAACTGTTTTAAAATCAGACTTAATGTATTTTCTGGGTACCCTGATCCCCTTCCCACCAATATAGTTAGCCTTTGAAGCTAACAAACCTTCCACTTCCTCAATGAAATCATCAGTTTGGGCCTTAGTGCAATTCTCTGTGGAGTGTCTGGGGAGTTTTCTAGCCCCACCCAGCCCTGAGGCTTTGTCACCAGCTTGCCTCTTTCCCATACTTTCACATTTTACCCGAGGCCCAGCTATTTCTGAGGGTTTTAACCCGTAGCAACAAAAAACAAAGGGGCTTCGGGCTCTGGTTGTAAATAATACAGCTGAATGGAGAGAGGGTAGACAAAGATGGAGGCCCAGGGTCAGGGACCAAGAGGGAGGGCCATGCCCTGCCTCCTCCTGGCACTGACTGGCGCAGACGGGCCTGCCCTTGGCCTGGGCACACCCTGTGCCGCAGTAGAGGAGCAGCACTAGATAGCACTCAGTGGCAAGCTCCTCCCCCTCAGGGAGTGCCTCGTGGCGCAAAGCTGTATGGGCCCTGGAGTCCCCTTGATCGGCGGCAATGTCAGCATCCCGTGCTGCGGTAGAGGAGCAGTGCTAGATAGTGCTCGGTGGCAGGCTCCTCCCCCTCAGGCAGCGCCTTCTGGCGCAAAGCTGTATGGGCCCTGGAATCCCCTCAATCTACGGCAATGTCAGCGTTTATTTGTCAATTCCTGACATAAAAAGGCAATCTCTTCAAGTGTACATATTGCCTTAGAAAACTGTAGAAACCATGTATTGGAAAATTCTCATTAGGGACCAGTAGGCACTTGTTTAAAAAACAATTCTTGCTACAAAATTGCAAACAAGTCATATTTGTTTAGCTAGGTGGCGAATCTAAGATTCCTGTGGCTTCTAAACCTTGCATGTTTTTCACAAAGCAGCTGGTGCTCTGAAATCATGTTTTTGTTTCGCCTTTAATATTAATTAGGCATTTGCTATTCTAGTCTTCTTTCCTAGGCTATTTCTACCTAAGTTGAGAAACTTTTTGTGAGGTCTCTGGAAATTCAGTTGACCTCTCTTGAGTAATGTTCTACCT
Organism: Pleurodeles waltl; assembly: GCF_031143425.1. Taxonomy (NCBI): domain Eukaryota; kingdom Metazoa; phylum Chordata; class Amphibia; order Caudata; family Salamandridae; genus Pleurodeles; species Pleurodeles waltl. The sequence goes on from NC_090451.1 coordinate 693,601,270, forward strand.
TGTGGAATAGCTCACAGCCCAGTTCTTTTGTACTCTTTCATCACTCTGCCACATCTTGCGCCCCCAGTTGTCTACTAAATGTTAAGTTTTCTTCTCTAATCACCTAGGCTCATTTCCACTGAAAGCAGAATCTGTGTTCTGGTAAAAGGTGATGCAGTGTAGCCCCGTAATGTTGTGTTGTCCACAAAGTTAATAATCTAAAAGGGCAAGGATAAAAGACTAATGCAAAGTTATGTTTCATCGTTGATTTGCTACACCAATTATGAGGGCCCTGATGTTTACCTTGCCACTGATTTTGGTATGTAAGATCGTATACACCAACCTCTACCCCGCTATGTTCTGAGCATAGTGTTTGGCCTATACTTGGCTAGCTGCTGTTCAGCAAGGTTTGTGAGCCTTCACAGGGAAGGGGGCTTTAAAGTAGGGAGATGGAGAGACGGTGGGGTCTATAGCATGTCAGTGCTGTTAGAGGCTCAGCTCAAGATTACCATGACCTGGTAAAGTGGAAGCAGGCTATCAGTGTAGCCAATCATAAGTTGCAAGTCAGGGAAAAATGTTTGTCGGAAAGGATTTTGGAGCAAATGGTTTGTGTTTTTGACAGGAATGGTGAGGGCTGAAGTACAGCAATTTAAAGGAAGTCAAACCAATGTTTCAAGAAAGGGGGACCTACAATGTTCTTGTCTGATATACCTACCTATTTCTCTACTGTAGGTATTGTCTTGGCACCAGCAAAGATCACTTCCAAAGGAGGAAACCCCTGGATGGCTGTAGTGTACACATGGGGACTAGTACAGGTAAGCAGAGGGATTTGAGCGAGAGACTAATGTTTACATCTAAAGGGTGAAAAAAATAGTTTTTCTTTTCATTTGCATTTCTAACCATCAGAAAGGTCTTCTTGTCCAGTTTTACAGGAATGAAATGCCCAACAGAGTTGTTTTCCTTATATGGATGCAACTCTTGGAGAGCAATTCGGAACAGAATGTCAGCATTCGTATCTGCAGACTGAACTTCAGAAAGATAAATAAATAACTAGACAAGAATGATATTGCTACCGAAAGTTGGTGGGATAATTCATTGACCTAAAACACTCATTGCTGGCCACTGCTCAGACGTTAAGGTCAGAAGTGTGAGTTCCGACAATAGGAGTTAAGCTTTTCCTTCCAAGTTTGGTTAATTGAAAACCAGCATTAAATTGGGTAATAGTACTTCCTATTAAAACCACACTTAAGATGCAAAGCTAAAATAAGTAAGGCTATATAAAAGAAAAACACTAATATTCTAATTGTTATGAAAGTTTAGGGTAATTTCAGATATTGCCCCCAGCTGGAGGTGTACAGATGATTGGATTGGTAATGATGGTGGACTCCCCATCCCCTTCTTCAATAAGTCCGAGTACAGGTGCGGCACGGATCCTGCTGATGTTGGTTTTGTTTCACGTGGGAAGGACATTGTGTGTTCAGTCTTGGGCTTGCCTTTCAAAAATCGTTCTATTTGGGTGTGTTAGATTAATGGATTCAGACCTCCACCAAGGACACAAGTAATGAAGATGCAGGAGAATTGCGTGAGAAAAGATGCGGGGATTTGAAGTGGCGTGTTTTTTTTACCATGGTAGTGGTTGCAGTGAGTGGGTGAGTTATGCAGGGTTTTTGCAAGTAACAGGCTGGCTAGAAAATTTGTGGGACTGACCTTCAGGTAGAACTGTTCTGTATGGTGGTTGTGAGCATGAAGGGGTCACTTTGGTCAGTCCCATGACCATTTGACCGTTTAGCTGGTCTCGGGGGTGACGTAGAGAGTTCACTAGGACAGAGCTGTTTTCAGGCAGCATTGTAGCCACGAAATAGCAATCAAGATGCAATGTAATATCGTCCAAATCGAGGTGCAATATAAATAGAAACAAGTACTATCAAACAGACAAGTTGCTTCCTCTTTCAAACTATCATCACCTTTGCTTCCATTTGAATTAGGTTGCATGTAGTAAAGTGTTTTCCGGGAAGGATGTGGTGGTATCCTAGTAGAAAGGGGTGGAAAAGTCAGCAAGGATGTTCATCCTAATAAACAGTGCCAAGCTAGACATAATGCTATTTGTCTAACACCTTTCCAAACAGTCATCATTCTGTGGCCCTTGACCTGAGAAGGTAACATTAGTAAGCACTGCGGACTGAGGCCAAAGTTCCTTTTCACAGTATGAGTAACAATATTTCACTCCTTCGCCTGCAGCTGGTGTTGTTGGCAGGGAAGCTGAACAGCATTGCAGGCATTGTGACTGTGTTCTACTTGATGGCATATGCAGCCGTAGACCTTGCCTGCTTGTCCCTAGAGTGGGCGTCAGCCCCCAACTTCCGGTGAGTCTTTGCATGGGCACACTTGCTCTTTTGTTGTTCTGGTGTTGCTGTTGATCGCTCTTCCGTTGACTGATCGTTGTTGTGTTGAGTGCTTGTCTTGCACGCTCACTTTGTATTATCATGTATTATCAGTGGTTTGGAAAAGGTTTTATCCTTGTGTCTAAAAATGTATTGCTTTTTGAAGAGTCTGCAAAGGAAGCATGCCTTTGTTCAGTCATTACTTTTTTACTTCATCGAGCAGTCTGACTTTGTCTTGCTATACCTACTTTGTTCCCTGTCATGTTCTGATTGCTTTCATTTTTGTGCCGTTCAGTTTAAAGCACCTTCTCCAAATACAATGCAAGCTTTTAAGAAACTCTTAATGTATCCGTAGATCACCATCTTATTTATGTTGTTGCAGTACACACCTATGTGCTTTATTTTTTGCCGTCCACCTTATTTCTGTAGGCTGGACTTGCTTCTTGCCCCCTATCATGAGATATATTTTATTTTTGTCTACACAATGGAAAACTAGGGCTTGGACTTGCATGCCTCCACATCTCCACCAGTCTGGATTCTCTGTGTTTGAGCAGAAGCACTTAGAAAACCAGTTCGCCAGGTGCACTCTTACATAACGACTAATGATGAATTCTTCGTATTATGACTTCTTACAAATCACCATTGCAAAATGCACGTTTTTCAGTGCAGATTCTTTATGCTGATTACTTTTTTCTAGGAATTACATTTGTGGTTCACACGATAAGACCCTTATTTCCTTAGCTCCTTGTTGCATGGATTCTAGGACAGTCCCCAATGACTTACCCCCTTTTCAGTAAAAAATAATACATCACAAGTTATTGAAGCAATTCAGGCTGTCATTGGAGGGAAAGGGTAGCACTTGCAAAGTTGTTTTTTAAAACTTGACTTCTGCACACGACTTCCCCAGGTCCTGCTGTGGTGGATGTAATTTCCAACTTAGTTTGTTTCTCAGTACCTTTTTCATTTCCCTTTCTAGCCCTACATTCCAGGTGTTCAGCTGGCACACGTGTCTGCTTGGTATCGTCAGCTGCTTCGTCATGATGTTCATGATTAATCCTGCGTACGCCTCCGGCAGCATTGTGCTCATGGTGATCCTTCTGGGGTTCATTCACTTCCGTTCCACCACCAGTAGCTGGGGCTATATCAGCCAGGCCCTCATTTTCCACCAGGTAGGTCCTCTGGATCGTGTGTCTCCTTTTATCAGACAAGGGAATTGCCCTCTCTTGTCACCTAGAGAAGCCTTTCAAACTGATTTATATGTGACCTGCCTTGATGCTGTTTTGGAAAGCTGACCTCCCTCATCACTGGCTGGGTTCTGTCTCAGGGGATCTCCATTGATAATCGTAAGCTCTGAACAGTCCCTCCCACATGTGGGGACCCCGGAGCAGTTCTTTCAAAGTAACATCTACTTTACCTTAATTTGTAAGGGCCATGAAACGTGCAACAGACACAGTAAATGTTTGCAGCCCTAAAACAGGCTATATTGCCAATCCTTTTCAATTTAAAATTTAGAAGGAAAACACGGTCATACTCTTAAGTCACTTAGTAAAATGAAAAGACTGCTTTAAAATGTCCTTCACAAATGCTTTTTACTTCCTTTTAAAGTAAGATAAGATTTAGTACATTGTTTTTCTTTCTTTTTCTCGCCCTCCCAATCGCCAGATAAGTTCTAATGAAGTTTTTCTGCCTACTTACCCCCCCCCCCATCAAGCGGCCAAGATATCCTTCGAAACACTGCAAGAAATGTCAATTTTCCAACTCCCTCTTTCTCTTTTAGTGTTTGACTTGAATAGGGCTGCACCCCCTTAATCCACACCTTTCCAGTGGTCCCTGCTGTTCCAGCAAAAGAAATATCTGAAGTGTTCAGGATCCATTTTATGAGCATGAATGATATTTCAAAGATTCATAGCTTTCATTGAGTGTTGAAACTTATATTGCACAAAGCTCGACACAGAACCACTTATGTTGTGCAAATCAATGCAGAGCTCGAAGACAGCGAAAGCTCCTTGACATTTACACAGCCGCTGTGTTCTTAATCGCAGAATCTTCTGCTATCTTTTCTCCTCCACCGCTTCCTTTGCCTGATGCTTTGTGATGTCTGACCCCTTTTAGGTGCGGAAATACCTCCTACTACTGGACATCAGAAAGGAACATGTGAAATTTTGGCGGCCCCAAATCCTTCTCATGGTCTCCAATCCCCGCACCAGCTGTCAGCTTATCAAGTTCATCAATGACCTAAAGAAAGGAGGCCTGTATGTGCTCGGCCATGTGGAGATAGGCGACCTCGGTAAGCAACTTCCCTTCCATAGTCAATATCACTGTCTTTTTTGGGGGGGTTGTCCAGCTTGGGGCTGGTAAAACTCTTCTCTTAATTTACTTAAGTGCTGAAGGGAAGGAGGCAAGTGAGAACATCTGTCCATGTACACGGCGGTGTTGTAATCGAGGGAAAAGTCCCACTGTTGGTTTCTCTAGGATTCCCTGGCTTCAGGTAAACCCTCTCTTTGCTATGGCTGATCCCAAAGCTTGCAAGCTGCTACTTTGGATCACAAGCGTCTTGTTTAGTTGGACTTGAAATAAAATATTTTCTGCTGCTATTATTTACTGACCAGAAGGTAAAGTTTAAAGCTTTAAAGATGACGCATTTATGAATGAGTAACTAGTGCAGGTTTGACAACTGAGGGGAAGCAGGAGTGTAGGGCAGTGGATTGGAGAGAAGAAAGGCAGCCGGGCTTTTAGCGGTTTGAAGACGGTTAGCCGGTATTAAGGTGCCCCCAAGTATAATGAATTTCCGCAGCCTTTCCTGAAGGCTATGACGGCATGTATAACTATTCTGCGAGCTGACTGAGAAAGCACAGGAACAACCTTTGCAAAGCATTCGAAAGAATTTTGAAAAACATGGCTGCATTATGATCGATCGTCATGGCAAAGGAACATTTGAGCGGAAACAGACTTTTCGCACCGTCAGTTTAGATAGAAAAGTTTTTTCCTAAAAATCCTAAGATGTAAAGTTCGACCTGACTACAGAAGAATTTTGTTTAGACAGGGATAGTTCATTGTCGATTTTGACTCTAAAGGTTTTTTTAGTACTGTTATTGGCAAAGGAAGAGAATCCATCTGGACTGGGCCAACAAGTGACACGCCAGAGACTGAGTTTAATATTTCCAATCAGTATTTTGGTTTTCTCAGCATTCAGTTTAAGCCAGCTCACTACCCATGAAATTACATTCGCCCAGTTTATTCCCTCCCTATGAACTTTAATGTGTTTGTGTATCTCTTCTTTCCCAGACACCATGCCTTCTGACCCCGTCCAGCCGCATTACAATTTCTGGCTTAGTTTGGTGGATAAGGTCAACGTGAAGGCTTTTGTGGACCTGACTCTCTCCCCCTCGGTACGGCAGGGGACGCAGCACCTGCTCAGGATCACTGGTTTGGGTGAGAATTTTTTTTGCCTTTTATATTTCTGACTGTAGAATAAGACACGTGATAAGATTTACAGAGGAGAGTAAAAGTTGGGGAATAGTTGACTCATCATAGTACAATACATAGTGGGAGCAGACAGGCACCTTGTAGAGAACATTTCTTTCCTGCCATTACTTATTGATGAATGTGAGCTTCCTCGTCCATTAGAAAACCTCTTTATGTTTCCAGGGGGAGAACAGCCTTTTATGCTAATTGAATGCTGTAATTAACTCACGTGTGGTGCACACCGGCAGATAAAATTAGTTTTAGTGTAATATGTAATAATGAGTGCTTTTGTATAGGATGCGTTGAAGTCCTTTTTTTCCATCATGTGGCCTACATTAATATCCATAAACAATGAATATTTTCACACCGCAATATCAGCTGTTTTGCTTGTTGAAGTTTCCAAAGTGGCACACGCTCGGCAACACCTTTCGTCTTGATTGGAGATCAGGTCTCCTGTACGCCTTTCCGCCCGTACCACTTCTGCCCAGTGTTCTAAAGAACATCAGGCAAGACCAAGCCCACGTTATTCTGGTGGCTCTGGACTGAAGAGTCTGGTATCCCGAGCTCGTGAGCATGGCCACATCTCCTCTGATCAGTCTGCCCATTTGGGAGGATCTTCTGTCGCAGCAGCAGAGGAGGGTCATCCACCCGAACCTGTCCGCTATCTGCCTCCTTGCGTGGAGATTGAGCGGCTACAGTTTTTGGCTTTTGACCTTCCACCCGAAGTCTGTAACGTCATCTTGGCAGCCAGGCGTCCCTCCACCAAAAGGGTATACGCCTGTTATTGGAAAAAGTTTACGGCATGGTCTATCGACAAATCTGTCGATCCTCTCTTTCTACCTCTTTCTGAAGTTCTGCTGTTTGTTCTCCCTCTTGCCCGGCAGGGCTCTGCCTTGGGCGCCCTCCAGGGCTATCTTTCTGCTATCTCTGCCTTCCTGAGACTACCTGACCACCCTTCTTTATTCAAATCTCCCATTGTAGGGAGGTTTCTCAAAGACCTCACACATCTATTCCCACCTATCCCATTTACCATGCCTCAATGGAATTTAAATTTAGTCCTCACATAGCTGATGTGCACTCCGTTCGAGCCACTTCATAGCTGCCCTTTACGTCTCCTAACCATCAAGACTGCCTTCTAGGTTGCCATTATCTCTGCTCGCAGGATAATTAAGCTCCAGGCTCTGTCATCTAAACCACCTTTTCTGGCAGTACATCCTGACAAAGTGGTACTCCACACTACGGCTTCTTTTCTCCCTAAAGTGGTAACACCCTTCCGTGTAGGTCAATCCATCACCTTGCCTACTTTTTACCCACCCCCACATCCCTCACATGAGGAGGAGAGACTACACTGGCTGGATACAAAAAGAGCGTTGGCGTTCTACCTTGATCGTACTAAAAGCTTCAGGGTGGACAATCAACTCTTTGTGGGATATGTGGGGGTGAAGAAAGGGAAGGCGGTGCAAAAGATAACCATTTCACGATGGGTCCTCCTGTGCATCAAAATGTGCTACACTTTGGCAAAGAAGCAATCCCCTGAGGGTTTGCGAGCTCACTCAGCTAGAGCAACTGCAGCTACCACAGTGTTAGCATGTGGCATTTCAGTCCTGGATATCTGTCAGGCAGCCACGTGGGCTTCCCTCACAAGTTCACCAAGCACTACTGCCTGGACAGTCAGGTCCGTAGGGACGGCTACTTTGGTCGTTCGGTCATACAGGACTTCCCAGGCCACCCCCGGGGATGGTATTGCTCAGGTATCTATTCAAAAGGTAAGGAATCTGCAACTAGAAGTTTCTATCGGATGTACTTCGGTAACAATACATCTGGTAGAGACATATTATAGTTGCAGATTCCTTACCAACCCGCCAATCCTTCCCGCTCTGTGAACTGATTTCTAGGGGCCGGAACTTTCCTTAAAGGGCCCTAGTTTGGTGCACCACTATCCGTGTTCTTCATTGCTCTGCGCTTCTGGCGTGGAAAGCTGTGAAAAGAAACTGATGTCAGCGTGCCGGGATGGTGCACTGACGCCCGCGCATCGACCAGTGCCATCTGACGCAGAGGTACTGCTCGCCGAAAAAGTCTCTGGATCCAGTCTGACGTCTGGGGGAATATAAAAGGTAAGGAATCTGCAACTAGAATATGTCTCTACAAGATATATGGTTACTGAAGGTAAGTAACTTGTACGTTATTATTTTCTTTAAAATGTATATTTTAAGCATTATTTTATTTTGTAAATTTAATATTGAAATGTACTTTTAATCATTGATTTAGGATTAAATGTACATTTTATTAATGACATTACATTGTTAAATATTTTAAGCATAAATATAGCAATTTTTTCAAACTTTTTTTTAAAATTGTTAATCACAATTAAACACATACTTATCATAATGTAGATATTCTGATAGATACTTTGAACCATAGAATCCTCACCTTTAAAATATCCCCAGGTGCCAGATTGGGTTTGCAGGTTTTTACATCAGTGCTCTGCTGTGCTGACAGGTGGCAGAGTGTGGCTCTATTGTGAAACAGTACTGCCCTGGAAGTGATGGAACATAACCTCATATAAACCCCACTGATCTGATGTCCATTCCTCTTTTCCTGCGTCCTTTGACGTTTATTTGGAGCTCCACTCTCAACTTTTTTGTTCTTCCAATGACGTAGGAGTTGACCTTAGGGTGTCGGGGACAGTGTCTCCTCTGAAAAGTAAACCTTGTCGCAAATGCAAGAAGGAAATATTGCTCATCAACCCAAATGCGCGCGTCTTTGATGCTTGTGGTCAGGTCGTGACTCAGACGATGTATTTAACTGTGACATTAAGCACTAGAAGGCAATTCTGGAATGGGGACAAAACTTGCTAAGAAGGTAGCTTTGTTGAAACATAAGTCCCGTTCAGGTCAAAGAGGCCCTTGATCTTGTTCAAGAGGCTGTTCCTGTGAAAGTCGTCTGGTACGTAGAAGACATGTCATAAGCACAATTAAGCGAAGGTGTAACGCTACCTCATCCTGTCACTCAAAATCAGGTGAGAAGGTGTGAGGGTGTCAGTTAAATGATTATGCCCCAGAAGCGTTTTCTGAATTGTCTGGTCTTGCAGCTGGTCTCTTTGCACTCCAAAGTCCCCTGGCTTTTCTCTACCCCCACCCCCCCAGGAAACAGCCTTCAAGGAGGCCTTGTGGCAGTTTTGCAGATGCCATGGGCTCCCTCTGATTTGCCTTTGGGCCCCTCTGAACCGCTAGGAGCTCCGCTTGAAGTTCAGCTGACAGGCTCTCCCCTGTTGTCAAGTGACTCCATGGGACCCATTCCTGCTCCCATACCTATGCCACTTCACACTTTTAACTTGGGTCCACACCAGTCCCTTTAGTGTTAGCTCCAATCTCCTACCCGAGCCACCATCAGCCCACTCCAGTCCTATTTCACGCCACAAGATTACAAAAGTGCAGCCAGCCGGTATACTATCAGTATCTAATTCTCAGCCTCTGCCTTACTGCCAGTACTGTGAAGCCAGAGGCCTTTGTTGCAGGGCTGCATTGGATTCGGACCGTGATCCACTTTACATGCAGATCGACATCTACCCTGGGGGCACAACGAAGAGAGGAACATCTAATGTGTTCCTTGGGGGTACTGCTGGGAGAACCCTCTCTTGGGATGCTGGAGACTTCTGGGGTCGCGACCTCAGGAGCCTGCCCTCGCCGGAAGGAGAAAAGGGAGAAAACACTGAGAGAGGGGACGGAGAGGCACTCTCCATATGGAGGTCGGAGGAGGACACTCCAACATCAACGTTAAGAGGTGGAGATGTGGGACTCGGTTTCCAGGGCCCAAGGAAGCGCCCAAGCGAGACAGAGCCAGGAGAAGAAGCACTGGAGTCCGAGAGCAGACCCGAGAGGTGCTGGGACCCTTAACACAGAGCAGCCCTGCCACGTTGGAGGAGGGACGTGCCTCCACAAGGTACAGGGATATTTCCATGAGGGACGGGCCGTGCTTAAACGCGTGAGGGCAGGAGGAGGGAGAGACAGTAAAGGAGACTGGGAAAGGGACTTATCGAAACCGCAACCCCTAATTGGGGATAAATGTAACCCCTGGTGGAAGCAGCCAATGAGAAAATGCACACACATGCATGACTAGCACTAATATTTTGTTTGGTGAAACACTGTGAAAGGGAAAAACAACCCACCCTCACTGACCTCCACTTGCACTTCCCTGGTGCCCCTACCCCAGTATAAACCCCAAGACACACCTACCTGAAGCCAGTCCTCTGTTTCTTTTGTTTTGTGAGGAACATACGCTGGTGCTCAAAACGCTGGAGAAAGCATCCCGTGCCACCCTACACCCGGAGAGCAGATCATCGCCAGACCCACCTAACAAAGGAAAAAAAGAACATAGGATCAGAGGGATGTCTTTTCCCAGAAGCATAAATACTGAAAAAAATAAACCATATTCATTTTTAAACCACCCTAGTAGAACTGTTACTCAGCCATAAACCCCTTAGTCTGATTCATATCTGATGCTACTCACGGTATGCAAACTGTTTCCCAGGGCCCTGATGTTGATGAAATGTTGAACAACTTACTTTCACTCATTATATCGATGAAGTGTTGAACCCAGATTTACTAAATACCACTGGGCTAGATACGTCTTCAGAGACTGAGCAAATCTCACCCCCTGGGCCACTAACAGAAGAAAGCACCTTTTCTGTAGTAGTTGTGTGAATGGTAGCATTGGTGCTCGATTTGCAGTTGCCTACTGTAGAAACAAAGACAAGTTTGTTAACTGAGTTCCTTCAACAGGTCATACCTCTTCTGAACCACTTTTGCCATTCAATGGGTCACCTCAAAGGTACCACTGATGACCACCTAGTCTAAACTAATCTGTGGCCAGATGACATAGACAGGCCCCTAGTCATCCTGATTTTTTTTGATGAAGCATCCTATGCCTGAAAGTCTAGCATGGCCTAGACCAGGCAAGCCACTCCTTATGCCCTTCCAACCAGTCACTCTGAAAGAGATTAACAACGTATTGATGTTTTCAGAAACCAAATGTTTTCTTTAACTTGTTTAGCCTTAAGATCCTTGAACACAGTATGCCTTATGGGCAAGTACACCCATGCATTATGAAATATGGCAAATGAGATATTGCCGGTTGTCCCAGAAGAGCACAGAGCCTTGCTGGCTCAACCAATACATGATGGGCAGGAGGTGGCAAAGTATACATTGTGTGCTGGATTTTACACCACAGACTGTTGGCAGAGATGTTGGCAGTGCTAAGAAAGCATGTCTGAATGGTATCAACTGGGTTTTCAGAAGATGTCCAAATGTCTTTGATAGACATTCCCTTTTTTGGCTCCAGATTATTTGGAGAGAAGGCTGATTCTGTGTTTAAATGATTTAAGGACAGGAGGGTCACAGCACAATCTTTCAGATTGTCTTCCATCAAGGAGCTCCACCAACATTACAGGAAATTTAGAGGTTATTCGAGGATGCTGGTTGACACAGTGCCAGCCACCCCCCCCCCGCCTCCCAACCTGGGCTTTAAGAGCAGGTCCAGTCCTTTTGAATCAGAGTTAGTGTCTCTCCTCAAACTCCCTGTTTTTAACACCTGACAAGCCACAGGCTCATTCTAAGCTGGGAGGAAGCAGGATAAGTAACTTTCTCCCCGGCTGGCAAGCCATCATGTCGGACAGAGAGGGTTGTTAGTAATCAATCAAAGGGCCTTACACACTAACTTTTTACTTCCTGTCCTCCCCACCCCTTACATGATAGAGACTCTCAGTGAACCATTCTGCAATCTTCCTGCAAGAATTCTACCTTCTGGACAAGGATGGCATGAAGTGTATGCGTCCTTCACATACACTGTAGTGGTCCAACCCATGCTGCTTCCTTGAAAAGTTCAGGTCTAGACTGGACCTCAACCCTCTAAATGTCTTTCAGCAGAAAGACAAAATGTTCACCCTGTTTCACATTCTTGGTCTGTGCCCAGGGTACTGGATAGTGTCCTTGGACTTGCAGGAAAGGTATTTTCATACACCCGCACTAAAGGCTCCACAGGTATTATCTGAGGTTCACGGCTGACTCTGAAGACTTGCTCCTCTTTAAATCTGTAGTTGCTGCTCACCTTCGGATGTTGGGATACATGTGTTCCCATACCTCAATAATTGCAGCTCATAATGGGCTAGCTGCAGTCATTTGTAGACCACCTCTGGACGACAGCTGAACTCCTGATTTATTGCGGTACTCTGTCAACAAGCCGAATCCCACCTGGGACCCACACAGTGAATACTATTCATTGTGGCTGTCCTAGACATGGTGGCATTCAGGGGTTTGCCACTGCCACAGTGTGTCCGATGTTTCTGGCCTAGTCCTTTGCCTCAGTGTGAATGGTTCTGAGGCTTCTTGGACTGCTAAGTTGTGTGCCTTTCTTGAGCCGAACCCTAGAAGGCATATGTAGGCCCTGCAGTGGAAACTCAGATTTCAACGGACCTAGCAGTGTTCCCTCTCCGACTCCATCCAGATTTTGCATGAGACAGCTCTGGATCTTCTATGGTGGTAGAAAAGCCCCAACCAGACCGACAACAGGCCAGTCTCCTTTCCCTACCGCAACATCACGTTTGAGACCGTTGCAACACTGCCTGATTGGGGTGGAAGGTTACTTGAGGGAGGTGGTGATTAGAGGATTCTGGTCTGGCTGAGAGACCGCTGAATATCAGTCTTTTAGCGCTTTTTCAATCCGTCTGGCTGTGAAAACCTTGCTGCCATCCGTCAAGGGGAAGCTAGTGCAGGTCCTCATAGACATCACAACTGCTGGCTCTCTAAAACCCAGAACAGAGGATCTGAGCAGGTGTCCGCTTGTAGATTACGAATGGCATCTCAACTTTGAGATGACGTGGTATATCTTCACTTGGTGGGGCATGCCTGTTTTAGGTATGTCCGCCACCATCAATACCCGCCAGTGTCAAAGCTGTGGCTCACTGTAGTTTCCACCAGGAAAGTTAATGTGAGACAAAATTCAACTGTGATGGGACACTGGTCTCCTATACACATTCAGGAAAGTCAGCACAGATCTGGACCAATGTCATCTTAATATCACCGAACTGGGTCCGAAGTCTATGGTACGCAGAGCTCATGAGAATTTGCCCTTCATTCTGACTACCACTTTAGGGGGTCCTCCTGTCTCGGCAGTGGGGAAGGCCCTGCACTCATATCTCCACAACCAACACCTTCAGGCATGGAGACTTGAGTGCTGGCAATTAAATGCATTCTGTCTACAAGCTGAAGTGTTTGATGTAATATTTGCAGGGTGATAGCCTTCAGCCAAGTCTCTCTATTTGAAGCGCAAGGAGAAATGTGTTGCTTGGTATGTTGCTCATCATACCAGCCCTCTGCAGGACACACTTTTGGTGTATTATTGTTCGATGGCATGTGCAGCTGCAGATACACATGCTTTGCACATCCCGCCATCTAGTGTTGGGCTCGGAGTGTTACAAGTTGTTTTTCTTCGAAGAAGTCTTTTCGAGCCACGAGATCGAGGGACGACTCCTCTTTCAGCTCCATTGCGCATGGGCGTCGACTCCATCTTAGATTGTTTTGTTTCCGCCATTGGGTTCGAACGTGTTCCTTTTCGCTCTGCGTTTCGGTTCGGAAAGTTAGTGAAAATCTCGGAAAATTCGACGGTATTGTTTGCGTTCGGTATCGGGTTAGTTACAACAGATCGACACTGAATTTGGAAGAGCTCCGGTGGCCCTTCGGGGTTTTCGATTCCCCGGCGGGGCCTGGTCGGCCCGACCACGTGCGTCTTCAAGGCTAATGGAACGGACCCCATTCCGCTTCTGCCCCGAATGTCACAACAAGTATCCTTATACAGATCAGCTTCTGGTCTGTAATTTGTGTTTCTCTCCAGAACACAAGGAGGATACTTGTGAGGCTTGTCGAGCGTTTCGGTCCAGAAAGACCTTAAGGGACCGAAGAGCAAGAAGACTACAGATGGCGTCTGTGCCGACAGGACAAAAACACATGAAAGAAGAAGAGGAAGCCTTCTCCATCGAGGATTCGGACTCGGAAGAGGTCGATCCTGAACAGACGCCGAAAACCGTGAGTAAGACGTCGATACACAAAACTCACGCAAAGACCACAAAAGCTCCGGGGACGCCACCGCCTGCAGGCCATGGCTTAACCCGAAAAATAGGTGACCGAGCATCGGCACCGAAAAAGGGCATGCATGTGTCGAAGTCATCCGACTCCGGATGAGATACCGGCACAGAGCAGACTCAACCCCGAGACACCGGGTCAGAGCAATTTCGGCACCAAGAGAGCGGCACCGAAGCAAGTCGGCACCGAGAGATCACTACACCGAAGAGCAAAAAAGTGGCGTCGGAACCGAAAAGGTTTCGGTACCGAAACATCCGGCCTCGGAACCGAAAACAAGTTCCTACACAGAGGAACAAGGCCTGTCCTCACAAATGCAAACACATGGATTTGGACAGGAACTAGAGACAATGGAGCCAGATTACACCCAAAGAAGGCTCCACATCCAAAAAGAAACGGGGAAGATCAGTACTCTCCCTCCGATTCGGATGAAACGAAAACTTGCCTTCCAAGAGAAAGACAAGCAGCCACAGGCAAAGGTGGCTAAACAAGTAACCCCGCCACCATCTCCACAACGCTCTCCACAGCCATCACCGGTAGCCACTCCACCAGTGATGCAATCCCCAACTCCTACAGGGATGAGCCAGGATGATCCAGACGCGTGGGATCTTTATGATGCGCCAGTGTCAGATAACAGTCCCAACTGTTATCCAGCCAGACCATCACCACCTGAGGACTCTACCGCCTACACACAGGTGGTGTCAAGGGCAGCGGCGTTTCATAATGTTAGCCTGCATACAGAGCCAATTGAAGACGACTTTGTATTTAACACGCTGTCGTCCACACATAGCCAGTACCAGAGCCTCCCCATGCTACCTGGAATGCTAAAACACTCCAAACAAGTGTTTGAAGAGCCTGTCAAAGGAAGGGCAATAACTCCAAGGGTGGAGGAAAAAATATAAACCGCCACCAACAGACCCTGTGTACATCACACAACAGTTAACACCAGACTCAGTGGTAGTAGGCACAGCACGCAAGAGGGCGAACTCACATACCTCAGGAGATGCACCACCTCCAGACAAGGAGAGTCGTAAGTTCGATGCGGCTGGGAAAAGAGTGGCAGCACAAGCAGCCAACCAATGGCGCATTGCCAACTCACAGGCCTTGTTGGTGAGATATGATAGGGCTCATTGGGACGAAATGCAACATTTTATAGAACATTTGCATAAGGAGTTCCAAAAAAGAGCGCAACAATTGGTAGAGGAAGGACAGAGTATCTCGAAAAATCAGATACGGTCAGCAATGGATGCAGCAGACACAGCTGCTAGGACTGTCAATACAGCAGTAACAATACGGAGACATGCATGGCTGCGTACATCTGGATTCAAGCCGGAAATACAACAAGCCATGCTGAATATGCCATTTAACGGACAGCAGTTGTTTGGGCCGGAGGTGGACACTGCTATCGAAAAACCTTAAAAAAGACTCTGATACGGCCAAAGCCATGGGCACACTCTACTCCCCACAGAGCAGAGGCACATTTCGAAGATCACAATTTCGAGGGGGGTTTCGAGGACAAAGCACTGAACCCACAACCTCACAAACAAGGCCCACTTATCAGAGCCAATACCAGCGGGGAACTTTTCGGGGACAATATAGAGGAGGACAGTTCCCAAAGAGTAGAGGGAAGTTCCAAAGTCTCAAAACTCCACAAAACAAACAGTGACTTACACGTCACAAATCCCCAACACACAACACCAGTGGGGGGAGACTAACCAAGTTCTACAAAAACTGGGAGGAAATAACAGACACGTGGGTCCTAGCCATTATCCAGCATGGTTATTGCATAGAATTTCTAGAATTCCCTCCAAATGTCCCACCGAAAACACACATGTCAAAACAACACATAGATCTTCTACAACTAGAAGTTCAAGCGTTGTTGCAAAAAGATGCAATAGAGTTGGTACCAATTCATCAGAGAGGAAGAGGAGTCTACTCACTGTACTTTCTCATACCCAAAAAAGACAAAACTCTAAGACCTATATTAGATCTCAGAACATTAAATATCTACATCAAATCAGATCACTTTCACATGGTGACACTGCAGGACGTAATCCCATTGCTCAAACAACAAGACTACATGACAACACTAGACCTAAAGGATGCGTACTTCCATATACCGATAAATCCTTTACACAAAAAGTACTTAAGGGGTATATTACCAATTCAAAGTGTTGCCATTCGGGATAACAACTGTGCCAAGAGTTTTTACAAAATGCCTGGCAGTAGTGGCTGCTCATACATGGGTTCCCGTACCTAGACGATTGGTTAATAAAAACCAACCTGCAGGAACGGTGCTCACAACACACAAAGTATGTCATAGAAACCCTTCACAAACTAGGTTTCTCACTCAACTACAACAAGTCACACCTTCAGCCGTGTCAAATACAACAATACTTAGGAGCAACAATCAACACAACAAAAGGGATTGCCACTCCAAGTCCACAAAGGGTACAAGCATTTCACAATGTAATACAGGCCATGCACCCAAAACAAAAGATACAGGTCAAGATAGTGATGAAACTACTAAGCATGATGTCCTCATGCATAGCCATTGTCACAAACGCAAGATTGCACATGCGGCCCTTGCAACAGTGCCTAGCATCACAATGGTCACAGGCACAGGGTCAACTTCAAGATCTAGTGTTGATAGACCGCCAAACATACACCTCGCTTCAATGGTTTAACACTATAAATTTAAACAAAGGGCGGCCTTTCCAAGACCCAGTGCCTCAATACGTAATAACAACGGATGCCTCCATGATGGGGTGGGGAGCACACCTCAACCAACACAGCATCCAAGGACAATGGGACACTCAACAGAGACAGTTTCACATAAATCACTTAGAATTACTGGCAGTATTTCTAACGTTGAAAGCTTTTCAACCTATAATAACACACAAACACATTCTTGTCAAAACAGACAACATGACACCGATGTATTATCTGAACAAACAGGGAGGAACACACTCAACACAGTTGTGCCCCCTGGCACAGAAAATTTGGCATTGGGCGATTCACAACCACATTCGCCTAATAGCGCAGCTCATTCCAGGAATTGAGAAACAGTTAGCAGACAATCTCTCTCTGGATCACCAACAGATCCATGAATGGGAGATTCAGCCCCAAATACTAAACACTTACTTCCAAAGATGGGGAACACCACAAATAAATCTATTTGCAACAAAAGAAAACGCAAAATGCCAAAACTTTGCATCCAGGTACCCACAGGATCAATCTCAGGGCAATGCGTTATGGATGAGTTGGTCAGGGATATTTGCATACGCTTTTCCCCCGTCTCCCACTCCTTCCATATCTAGTAAACAAATTGAGTCAAAACAAACTCAAACTCATACTAATAGCACCAACTTGGGCAAGACAACCTTGGTACACAACACTACTAGACCTTTCAGTAGTGCCTCATGTCGAACTGCCAAACAGACAAGATCTGTTAGCTCAACACAAACAACAGATCAGACACCAAAATCCAGCATCACTGAATCTAGCAATTTGGCTCCTGAAGTCTTAGAATTAGGACATCTAGACCTTACACATGAATGTATGGAGTTCATAAAACAAGCTAGAAAACCTACAACAAGACATTGCTATGCAAATAAATGGAAACTATTTGTTTATTACTGCCATAGTAATCAAATTCAACCCTTACACGCATCTGCTAAAGACATCGTAAGCTACTTACTGCACTTACAAAAGTCAAAGCTAGCTTTTTCATCCATTAAAATACATCTCACCGCAATTTCAGCTTATCTGAAATTACGCACTCAACTTCACTCTTTAGGATCCCAGTTATAAAGGCTTTTATGGAGGGCCTAAAAAGAATTATCCCACCAAGAACACCACCAGTTCCTTTGTGGAACCTCAACATTGTGTTAACATGGCTCATGGGTCCGCTGTTTGAACCCATGCACTCATGTGAGATACAATATTTAACATGGAAAGTAGCGTTTCTCATTGCCATCACATCTCTAAGAAGAGAAAGTGAAATACAGGCATTTACCATACAAGAACCCTTTATTCAGATACACAAGCATAAAGTCGTTTTACAAACTAATCCGAAGTTCTTACCAAAAGTCATATCACTGTTTCACTTAAATCAAACAGTAGAACTAGCCGTGTTCTTTCCAGAACCAGATTCTGTAGCTGAAAGAGCACTACATACATTAGACATCAAAGGAGCTTTAATGTACTACATTGATAGAACAAAACAAATACGGAAAACAAAACAACTGTTCGTTGCTTTTCAAAAACCTCATACAGGGAATCCAATATCCAAACAAGGCATTGCCAGATGGATAGTTAAATGTATTCAAACCTGTTATCTCAAAGCAAAAAGAGAACTGCCTATAACACCAATGGCACATTCAACTAGGAAGAAAGGTGCTACTATGGCCTTTCTAGGAAACATTCCAATGACTGAAATATGTAAGTCAGCCACATGGTCTACGCCTCATACGTTTACCAAACATTACTGCGTGGATGTGTTAACAACACAACAATCCACAGTAGGACAAGCAGTACTACGAACTTTATTTCAAACAACTTCAACTCCTACAGGCTGAGCCACCGCTTTTGGGGAGATAACTGCTTACTAGTCTATGCAAAGCATGTGTATCTGCAGCTACACATGCCATCGAACGGAAAATGTCACTTACCCTGTGTATATCTGTTCGTGGCATGAGACGCTGCAGATTCACATGCGGCCACCCGCCTCCCCGGGAGCCTGTAGCCATTTCGAAGTTGATCTTGAACATTTGTAAATTTGTAAATATATCACTTTAAACCACATTATGTACATACATATTTACTCCATTGCATGGGCACTATTACTATAATACACAACTCCTACCTCACACTCTGCGGGGAAAACAATCTAAGATGGAGTCGACACCCATGTGCAATGGAGCCGAAAGAGGAGGAGTCCCTCGATCTTGTGACTCGAAAAGACTTCTTTGAAGAAAAACAACTTGTAACACTCCGATGCCCAACACTAGATGGCGGGATGTGAAAAGCATGTGAATCTGCAGTGTCTCATGCCACGAACAGATGTACACTGGGTAAGTGACATTTTCCATATGCTTTATTGGTGGCTTAGCAAGGTCTTGCAGTCACAACAGTTAAGGATTATATTAGTGCTTTTGCCCTTTTTTTGTGTTCACCTGATAGAGGGTTTATTTACATTGCTTGCTGTGATGCGCTTTATCAAAGATCTGACTAGTATGTTTTAAAGCGGTTGGTCATGTCACAATGGAGTTTGAACTTGGTGTTTACTTTGCTTATGTGCTAGCCTTTTAAGCTGATGCACAGCTGCTCACTGTAACTACTGATGCTCAAAACACTTTGGAAATCACCACAGTGCGCTTCAGGAGTGAACTGTAGGTGCAACTGCCCTACATTACCTTCTTTCTGGATAAAATATTGCTGAGAACCCTGACACCCTTCTTAACCAAAGTGGTGACACCATATCACATTACACAGTCTGTCCCTATAGCAATGTTTTTTGTACCACCTCATTCTTCAAAAGAAGAGAGGTTGCATTTGTTTTTTACCTAAGAGGGCCTTGATTTTCAACACTAACCGTACAAAAGAACCTGCATGGATCATTAGCTTTGTGTTGGATTCTGTGGAGCAAAAAAAAAGGAAACATGTGCTGAAAATTACACTGTTAAGATTGATCGTCCTTTGCATCAACGTGTTACGTGCTCATCATGAAGCAATTCTCTGAAGGCCTGCAAACTCATTCAACCATAGCCAGGCTGCTACAGATGCAGTCCTGGCTGTGGGCATCTGCCAGCTCAGAGCGCAGGTGCTGGCGCACGAGTTCACAATACACTACTGCCTTGACAGCCAGGCATTTTGCATGCTCAGACCTATAATATGTTCTTATCTAAGCCCATTCCTCAGGCCCTGCACTTTTGTGAGGTACCGCAGTGCAATCTATTCTAAAGGTGAGAAATCTGCGGTTAGCTCTATTCATCAGAAAAACAAGTTAATTAAGATTGGTAATGCTCTTAATGGGGGATGTTCTATCTAAACTTCGATTCCCCACTACCATTCCACCTTCCTATATCATAAGTTGTGTTTTGTCACCTGCAACGTGTTCGAAGTGATCATCTTCTAAGAGTGTGGAAGGAGAGTGATTAAGAAACTGATGCCAGCCCGCAGTTGTGGCACTTAAAGGATAGTTGTGCTCCATCACTTTTGCAAATGTACTGAGTCAAAGCAGAGACACGAGGCTTGTTGTAAAATTCTCCAGATCCAATTTAACATCTGGGGACTTCTAAAGGTGAAGAAACTGCGGTTAGGTAAAGTACCCACCAGAAATTGTGTCACCAAAGGTAAGTAACTTGTTCGTTTGGACCACAATATTTTGGTAGTCGGTATTTTTGTACTTAACATTATATGTATGTAAAGTCAATTATTTTTACAGTCTGTTTTGACCACAATGTTATTGTACCACTATTTTTTTGTGGTGTTATATTTAGATATTATGCCACATTAAAGGAACCCCACAATTCCACCCTATGCACAGACAAACATAATTTTCAGTTGTTGCTTAGCGAAAATCTGAGCATTGTGCTGCATAGCTGTAGATACCTTACTCTATCTCATTCTGCACTCCATATTCGGTAGAACAAGTCATCGAACACACTTATGGACCATGGGACCTACATACACATTGGCTGTATAGAATATTGTCCCAAGTAATGAGTGTAAGTGTAATGCAACACATCCCGTGACTCAGTAACGCTGCAAAAACCTCCCCTCTAACTTGATGCAGTTCTCCCCTGGCAGTAAATTTGTCAAATGGGCTGATCCAAGTGCATGAGCTTCTTTTTTTCACTAGACCATTGCTGATTCCAAAGTACACCATAACATGGAATTTGGAATTGTGATAAAGGGTGGAGCAGAGTCATGGATAGCTGTAACCTCCTCGGAGGCAGGTTTCTTGCTTGCAGCGACTAGGCCAGTTATTAATGTGATGCTAGTGACACAAAGTGGTTATTTAACACTCTCGACCTGTTGCGATTGTGTCAACAGATTGCATGGCATGAAGACACTACCTTGTTTCGTTACACTGGATGGGCATTTGGGATAAACATAAACCATGTAAATTGGCTTCAGCCTTTGTGCTTTTCTAAAATGCTGGGTTGCATTTATTTGAGGGTCTATCTAAGGGCAAATGCTTCCATGACGTTATTTTTGTGTTAAGTGCAGATAAAAAGGAACACAGTGAAACTTTAAATCTTCTGTTAGCTACTTAAGAAAGAGTGGAATGCCAATATCCAAGAGAAGAGCAACACCTCTGATGTCAAAAAGTAGATTTGTGACACATAGGCCCTCATTACAACTTTGGCGGGCGGCAACCGCCACCCATCAAGTTGTAACCGCTGTGTAGTGGCCATTTCGACATGCCGGCGGGCGGACGCCGGCCCAGCGGGGATGACACCTGCAACATTTGCAGTTGCACCTGTCGCGCTTTTCACTGCTATGCAGACAGTGAAAAGCTTCAAGGGGCAGTGCCAGGGGGCCCCTGCACTGCCCATGCCTAAGGCATGCCTAAGGCATGGGCGTGCAGGGGCCGCACGACTCCCCTTTCCGCCAACCTTTTCATGGCGGTTCCTACCACCATGAAAAGGCTGGCGGGAGGGGGACTCGTAATCCCCTTGGCGGCGCTGCAAGCGGCGCTGCCCTGGAGGATTAAATCCGCCGGGACCATCGTGGCGGGAAACCGCCAGTCCCGGCGGTGCGACCGTGGCGCTTCCGCCACAGTCGTAATTCCCAAGATTGCACCGCCAGCCTGTTGGTGGTGCAATCGACAAAATAGCCCTTTGACTGCCAGGGTTGTAATGAGGGCCATAATAGGTAAATGTGGAGCGTCCTCTAAAGAAACATTTTGTAGATATGAAGTCACCAAGCCCTTTAGACAAAAAACAGTTGTGATCAATCCTGGGATTAGTAGAGTGGAGTACTATTCAAGATTTCTCTGTATGCTTGTTGAATTTATGATCTATGATAAGTGTGGTATGACTTGTGGGAAAGAGTTAAAGAAACTGAAGCGAACAATAGCTGAGGCACCTTCCCTCCAACCATATTATATGTCTTGCAAGCCATAATTGTTACAGATGCCATAATGTGCTGGGAGCAGCCTTACTACAAGAAAGGGAAGGCAAAAAAAGGGAGGGGTTGTCTAACTATTCTGATATTGTGAAGGAGGTGTTGGCTTGTAGCATTAGGAGGAGTGGGTTTGTAAAAACTTCATGGACCAGCAACAGACTGCTAGAAGGAGGGATCCTATCATACTTTGGGGTAGCTATTAAGTAATTTGGCTTGATGGTATCATCTGCAGAGAAGATTTGTTTGGTGGCTCCAGAGGGTTTGCACAACTGAGCCTTACCTTAAGCCTACAAAGGCCACTCATTTAGGAGTGGTGCCAAAAAAGAAGGATGGGTATGGACGTTTGGGGGCTGCGTATTGACAGGCATGTAAAGGATATGGTAAGAATGTGCCTTTTCTGCATGTAGTGTGAAAAATCCTGCAAAACACTTCTATATCTAGAGCGAAAAGTAGAGAATCCAGATGGGCCCTAGAAGAATTTTGCTGCAGATATTTCTGGTGCTTATGAAACGCTTGGTGGGGGTACTCAAGTACACCTTACTTGTCATGGACTATTTTGAAATTCGCTTTAGGTCATGTTTCTTGCCCTGGTAGGCATGAAAGAGATGGTATTATTTTTTGGAAGAATTATGTGGAAGGGTTACCAAACAAAATGGTAATAGACGACCAAGTTCACATCTTATTTCGCAAGAAGTAAAATGTGTTTTTATGGTGCAGATGTATTGAAAACATACGCACACATTGCTCTTTTATCCCTAGAGAAACAATGCTGTCGCGCAGTGGAACAGTTTAAGGAAGAGAGTAATCGGATGGGTACTGGATGGAAAACGCTGTTATAGTTGATGAGGCATTTAAAAAATATGATTCGTAGACAAGGTTGGATGAATGACAAAGAGATGGAGAACAATGTTATGAGGTGTAAGGCTTAAAGCAGTTGAGTGGATGAGACGGAAAAATAGACAATTGGCACGGATGAGGTCTTCTGCCTTTCCACTCTCTTAGGGTGGTAACTTAGTGGTAAAATTGTACTTGCATGTTACAAGTGGAAAAACGGGAGTAGTAAATGAATTGTAATTCCTGACCTTGAACTTGTGGTCCTTCAACTCTCCCATGCTGCCTCTTGTGCCCACATCTCTCCCCTTTCGCACAGCTGTCTACTCTATCTTAAACTCCAAGTGCAGCATTTCCTGGTGCTGTTACTGATCGAAGAGCCAGGTCTTGAGGAGTCTTCTGAAGGTGAGTAGGTATTGGGTCTGTTGCAGGTTGGTAGGGAGCGTGTTCCAGGTTTTGGCGGCGAGGTATGAGAAGGATCTGCCACCGGAGGTCTTTCGTTGGATGCAGGGAACGACGGCGAGGGCGAGGTTTGTGGAGCTGACGGGTTGGGGTGTAGAAGCTGAGTCTGTTGTTCAGGTAGGTTGGCCCGGTGTCGTGGAGTGCTTTGTGAACGTGGATGAGAAGCTTGAAAGTGATCCTCTTGTCCACGGGGAGCGAGTGAAGGTTTCTCAGGTGGTGTGAGATGTGGCTGCGGCGGGGTACGTAGAGGATCAACCGGGCGGAGGCATTTTGGATGCGTTGGAGGCGTAGTAGGTCTTTTGCTGGGATGCCTGTGTAGAGTGTGTTGCCGTAGTCTAGCCTGCTGCTGACGAGGGCCTGTGTCACCGTTCTTCTTGTTTCTGTCGGGATCCACTTGAAGATCCTACGGAGCATGCGGAGTGTAGATATTGAACAGTGTCGGGCTGAGGGATGAGCCTTGGGGGACGCCGCAGATGATGTTGGTGGCTTCGGAGCGGAACGGGGGGAGGCAGAGGCGGACTCTCTGGGTTCTGCCAGAGAGGAATGAGATGATCCAGCCAAGGGCTTTTCCTTGGATAACGATTTCGTGGAGGCGTGTTTTCAGGGTGTGGTGGCAGACTGTGTCGAAGGCGGCAGATAGGTCCAGGAGGATGAGGGCTGATGTTTCGCCGTTGTCCATTTGACGTCTAATGTAGTCTGTGGCGGCGAGAAGGGCAGTCTCAGTGTTGTGGTTTCGTCTGAAGCCAGATTGGGAGGGAGCCAGGATGTTGTTGTCTTCAACGTGGCTGGTTAGTTGCGTGTTGATGATTTTTTCAATAACCTTCGCTGGGAAGGGGAGTAGGGAGATCGGTCGGAAGTTCTTGAGGTCATTGGGGTCTGCTTTGGGCTTCTTGAGGAGGGTGCGGATTTCGGTGTGCTTCCAACTTTCTGGAAAAGTCGCTGTTTTGAAGGAGATGTTGATGACCTTCCGTAGTTGGGGGGCGATGGAGTCAGCCTTGTTGTATACGTGGTGGGAGCAGGGGTCTGACGGAGATCCTGAGTGGATGGAGTTCATGATTTTGCGTGTCTCTGTGTCGTTGACATTGGTCCAGGAGGTCAGGTGGTTTGCACAGGTGGAGCTTTCCGGGGTGGGGTCTGGCGTGGGAGTGGTGTTGAAACTGTCATGGATGTCGGTGATCTTCCGGTGGAAGAAGGTGGACAGTGCGTTGCAGAGTTCTTGGGATGGAGGGATGTCGTTGACGTTGGTGCTGGGGTTGGAGAGTTCCTTTACGATGAATGGAACCCAGGAATCTTTATGTATCTCTAGCTTACTTCAGTTCTTCTGGAGGAAAGTTTACTTCACCTTTTTTCCCCAGAGCAGAAGGTCTCCTTAACGTGTCTTTCATACAGCGTCCTTTCTCTTACATAAGTATCCCTTCAACAGGAGAAAGATGTCTTAGAAAGAGGAATACAAGGAATGCTTGGCTGGTGTTACAAATCAGGTGACTTAACTCCATCCATCACTTTTTAGGTCTCGATACAGACTGCTACAGCTGTTTCTTGGAGACCTCATGTTACCAAGACACACATAGTGCAGAAGAGTGGGCTTTTGGTCAACCTCTGTCGGCCATTTGATGCTGGCATTTTTAGGTCTGGTGTTAGCCAAGAACTTTTGATCAGTAAAAGTATATTTGTATAACATACTTACTTATAAGGGCTTCAGTATTTAGCTTCCCGCCCACTACAGCATACAACAGGGGCAGGGCATCAGCACACTACCGCCACTAGATAACTTCACCTTTAAATGACTTCAGTTTGCTCTTTCACAAGAAGCACATACAAAGTACGTCCTTTCAGTGGCAGTTTTTATTTTTATTTTATATTTTATTACTTTTGTATTGCCTTTGTGTCCAGCATCTGATGTGATAGCAGGACACTTTCTAACTGGTTCCAGCTTTATCAGTTCCTTTCTCCTTTTAATGGTGGTGTAAATTCCCTTTGGAGTGGTCTTTGTTTATCTGACATCTGCTTTTTCACACTTGACCAAATTGTATCCGATTGAAACTTCTTCATGAAGTTGCCATTGTTTATAGTGTGCTCAATAAAGTGCATTTCTAACTGCACTCCTGTATGTCATGCTGGTATGTATTTTAATTGAGGACTTTGCTATATTTGTAAACCAGTGTAGTCTGTATGTCCTCCTTAGGTGGCTTTCTAGTGTGCTTTTAGTGTTCTTGTATGGGGGTTTTCAGCCAGACTTCTTCCATAAGCCTGTTGTCATTCACATTTTCTTCCAGCTCCTTGACAGTGCATCATGAGATGGTGGGTAAGCACACTTCCGCCCCTGGCTGATTTCACTTTGAGGCACAGAATGCTGTTCTTTCACAAGGAGCACCTCCACACACAAAGTAGTTCTCTTGAGCATCAGGGACTACTATGGTAATGTGTGCATTATTTAAACCAAAAAGGGCATGATGGCCCACCTGCCTCCCTAACAATAAGGTTTTGCACAAACCATGACAAAACAAAAATTGCCAAAAGGCTGGCAGCCAGTGCCAAACGTATTCGAAGTTGACATTGGCTGTCTAGAATGTTCTTCTTTAAAAAAAAAAAAAAAAAAAATGACATTTCTTTAGTGAAGTTGAGCTGTTATTGCTAACTCATAAGGTGCCCTTTTAGCCTGCCATTATTTTAATGTGCCCACATATTTTATCAGTTGGGGCCTGAGACTACCAAATTTGTTGCCTGCTGTGCTTCTAAGCAAATGGTATGTTCGAAATTCTTTTTTTTCTCCTCCTGGCTGTATTGTAACCTTGACCTCCTCTGGGTTGTTGTCCAAAAGCGCCTCCAGTTTCTTTCAGTGTTTGTCTACGGCATGCCTCAAATATAAATATCTGAAGAATTGGGTTTGGTGTAGCCCAAACTCTGATGAAAATGACTGAAATTATTTTAGTTGGCCTGTTTCCCATAATGTCTCCAAGTTTGGACACTGCAAAAGGGTGAGACCTAGTAGCTTTGCCTTGTTTGTTGTCTGTAAATTAATTGCTACACATTTGCATAAATATGGCATCTGTGCCTCACTATGTACTACAGAGGTTGACCTGTGCCTCACCGATGAAAAGAAGGGCAGAGCATTGCATGTGTGGCAAGGGCCTACTTGTTTGGACTGGAATATCCGTAAGGGATGAGACAGTGACTGATTTACAGAGGGATGACTCCAGTTTTGCTGTCTCTGTTCTGCCGTTCTGTGGCTTCTGCAGTGCTGGAAAAAGGGTTGCAACTTAAGTGTGGGTGTATGAGTGTTTTCATATTTCAAAGCCCTGGGGCGACCCTTGGGTGTTAAAGGACCAAGACCCTGAAATTCTTAAACGCAAGAACAGATCCCAGCCAACTTTATGCTGTACAACTGAGGCCGGTTTGGCTTTTCAATGAAGACAAGCCAACATCAATGACTACTGTCTGTAGACCCTGAAGAATACTGGTTAGAAGAGGACGCTATCCAACCAGCTGGATTCAACCTACCCACTTGATTTTCCGCAGGTAAAAATTATTCTTGACAAATTTATGAACCCCCCCCCGACAAGCCCCCTTTCCCCCCCCCCCCCCCGGCCCCCTCCACCCACACAACCCTCTGGAATAACCACCAACTTCCCCACAGTAATTGTTATCAAAGGTAAGTATTTTGAATATTATTACATAGCGTTCGTTGTGTGCTCTTATCCTACTGAATCTTAGTGGATTTGAAAACTCACTACTCTGATGAAAATACCTATGATGGAGTACTCCAGTTATAGGCAGGTACATTTTGCGTTTGCCTCTGATTGTGTCTGATCCAGCATTGTCAGCTCAATGGTAAGGTGAGCTGGACATTATGAGCAAATTCACCATATCTCAACCACATACATATCTCATTCAATGCTGTTCTGTAAAATAGAAGCTACCCCTAAAGCCTACTGTTTCGTCTCCACTGTTTTTAATAGAAACATGATGCCAATTTATTAGATAATAATGGGCACATTCTTGCAAACTTTTAAATGGTCATGAATGTCTTTCTATTGTTCTATCCAGGTGGTATGAAGCCCAACACCCTGGTGCTCGGGTTCTACGACAACAGCATTCCGGAAGACTACTTCTTGCAGGATCCTGCCTTCAGCATGAGTCAAGAGAATGACCACTTCGGAGTAGACATCACCTCTTTGCAGGCTCACTTCCCTCCAGCATGGGACGGCGAGGGCCATAAGTCACTCTCTCCTTCTGAGTATGTTGCCATCATCTCTGATGCTATCAAGATGCACAAGAATGTTTGCTTGGCACGCTACTTCTTTCAGCTGGACAAGAAGGAGCTGTTTGCCAAACGCCAGCCAGATCGGCGTTATATTGATGTTTGGCCACTTAACCTCCTACGGCCAGACAGTACCAGCTATGTGGATATTTGCAGCCTCTTCTTGCTTCAGATGGCCTGTATCCTGACTATGGTGTCTTCATGGCGTTCGGCCCGACTACGCATCTTCCTCTGCATTGAGGCAGGGGACCAGTGCTGGATCCGGAAGGAGGAAAAGCTGCGAGAGTTGTTGACCAAGCTGCGCATCCGTGCCACCATAAAGATTGTGCCCTGGGATGCAGTGGTGGCCCTGCACTGGCACAAACAGCTCAGCCCAGAGGAGCAGGGGGAAAACTTTGTCAACATGAACGCTGCACAAATCACAGACGAGTACCTGCGGGCTGTGAATGAGTTGGTGATCACGCAAGCTGCGAACACCGCGGTCCGCTTCTTGTATCTACCGCGGCCACCAGCGGACACTTCCCAGTATGAGCGCTACCTCGAGCAGCTGGAACTAATGACGCGAGACCTGGGACCAACACTGCTCATTCACGGGCTCACTCCTGTCACCTGCACAGACCTTTAAAGCCCAAAGGACCTGCACTGACATTACTTCACTCACCTAACGCTGAAAGTCTTCAAGGGCCATATAGCTCTGGATGTGATTCCCCTAAGACCCACCCTTCTAGTGCCCCAAGACAATCCTTTGAGGATGTTTCAGCTTTGTGCCTAGACAAAGTGACTTCTAGAGTTGAGGGAATCCTCTCTGCAGTGGCCCGAACTCTCGTTTCATCTTAGCAGACTATGGAATGAGGCCTGGTGCCAAAAGGATAAACTTGGGAATGGGGAGTGTTTTGAGCTGTTTAGTTGGGGTTACTGAAGAAAAAAGCTAAGCAAAAGTAAAGGAGAATTGAAAATGTAAGGAAAGTGAGAGGTGGCGCAAATATAAACCACAGGAAGGGGACATAAACAAGTAAATGAGACTGAAGGCCCAGGGACACACCAGAAGAGTTAGTTTCTTTATATTCTGCTTCCATTGTTTTTGACTGCGATTCATTCCTTCCCAGGTTGGCAGCTTTAATGTGGCCAACTGCTTCCAGATGAGCAGTCTAGCTGACACACCATGAGCACTCTCCTAGTGAAGAATTGCACTGAATGCTTTTGTTTTTCATTTGTACCAGTGTCTGTTTTCTATTTATCTCTTTGGTAGCTATCCCTCCACAGCACCAAGACACATTTTTATGAAGTGTGACAGTAAAGTAATTCTCTCTTTGGTTTTTGGCCCCTCCTTTTTGGCAAAGGTCTGAAATCCTTTTTTCCTGACTGGTCAGGACTCCACAGGATGAAGGACTCAGAGGGAGAAACATAGAGTGAAAATCCTTACTGACAGTGACAATGTAAGAAACAACTTTTAGGAAATGAAAATGTAATTCTGGATGAATGCAAAGCATAACTTACTCCTAAATGCCAGCCCCATCAAAGAGCTGTTCAGATGCTTGGGGCCATGAGCTTAGCGTTTTTTCAAACCATAGGTGTCCTGCAAAAATATTGCAGACAGATGATGAAAGCTGGAAGGGTTGGGTTTTCTGGGTAAATGCTTCTGCAATTAAGTATAAAGTTTGCAGGCTCCACTGTGCTGTGCCTGGCCCTCTCCTTCACTCTCAGGGCACAGGATCAGAAGCCACAGACGGTGTGACAAGTGTGTAGTGCTTGAGAAGAGAGCTTTAAGAGGGAGCAGAAAAGATCCTTTATCTGTCGGTGCTACAGAGAGCAGTCATGCAACCATGTTCCCAGTTTCTGTTTGGATATTTTGCTTTGTTTAACTGTTGTGTGCTTTTTTTTTTTATACAGTTGTCTAAACCAGAAAGTGAGGCAAATGCACTTTTGTATGGTAAACCGGTGGGTTGGGGTTAATAATGTCATCCTGTTGGTTTTACATATTGGAAATGTACTGTACTGATTACTAGTATTTAGACATTGCCCAACATGAATGGTGGGGGGGGGGTTGACCTCATGAAAAGTGTTACATGTCAGAATGTACAGAGGCAAAAATTAATGTACCTTAAAAGAAATGGCAGCTTACTGTTGATGCTCTTTCTGACTGCTGAAACAGTGCATCCACCATTCCTATTTGCAGAGACCTTGTTAGTACTCCTGCAAAATCAGGATTATTCAGAGTTTGTTAGCTTACGACACTCAGTGTCTTCTGAGGAGTTGTGGTGTGGTTTGTGGCTAGAACCTTACCTCAACACTGTAGTTCTGAAAGCATTTTTTTGTTTGGAAGTAAGATTAAGCTTCATGCCCCAATAGTAAAGGGACCACACTGTCTCTTCGTGATCAACTCAGCTTGTCCTTGTGCATTGGCTCAGCTGCCTTTGACACAATCCGTTGTATCCTGATTATAGTGGAAACTGGTGCAGGGATTGCATCAAGACCTTCCATAAAAATGTTTGAGATGAAGAAGAACATCTCACTGCTACTTAGACTCCTGCCGTACATGAAAGACGTTCCATCCCTTCTGAAGGGCAGTAAGTGAGGCTTCAGCACAGGAAAGGGTATGACACATGACTGACTCTACAGCTAACTTGGGAATGCGTACTCCAGTGCATCAAATGGAGAGAATCCTTACTGTTCTCCTGCGTGTTGCAGTTTAATATTGTGGCTCTGCTCCCACCTGCTCAAGCTCTCTTGCTAGCTCTTGTAATCCACATGCATCACCCGAAAAGCGCAGATTAAGTGCCCAGCTGACTCCTGTGTGTGAAGCCAGTCGACCCTCCTGAGGTTATTGTTGCTCCTTGCATGTTGAGCAAGTGTGTGGCACATGTATATAATCAAATATTGGCCATAAAACTGGACTCTTTATGTTGCTAGGGGTTATATACTATATTGTGATGCTGCGGTGTGTGGTTTGTATACTGTCGTGTTCGTCGGAGCTCCTACCTCGTTCGTGAGTCTTAGACAGTGTCTTTCGGGTGAAAGAACATCCTAGTATGTGGTGTTGACTCACACTGACCATAGTTCTTATGCTTCCCAACCCTGATCATACTGAACTCTATCCTACTCTTCATACCAACAGGACGATAAGAAAGGGAGATGGGCAGTGTTTGTACTCACTTTGCAAGCAGAGCCTTTTTTCAGTTCAACTCTTGTAAGGTGGTGGGAGGGTATTATCTTAGTGTGCTCTCTTCCATTGTCAATATGTTTTTATTGTGTATATTTTTATAAATTGGCTAGTCCCAAGATTATCTCTTGTGGCAGTTGCCAGCCTACTAGTATAGTCACCTCTGCCAAGCAAGGGCTTCAGACGCACCCGGGCGCTGCGACAGAGGCACGTCATCTGTAACCCTGTGCATGTGAACACACATCACTTCACATGATGGCATGAGACACATTCACTGCAGAATCTTCTGAAATTTGGTATATGCATGTGCACTTACCTTTCACACTGAGTCAACGAACGCTTTGTAGATCACCTCGAAAGTACACAACGATTTAGTATCACCATAGAAGTGTTAATTTGCATAGCATAAGCGCCCAGGCATATAAGAGTATGCGCTGTCCTTGGAAACAGACAAAAATGCATCTTCCTGCACAGCAGACACACAACAAGCTTTGATTGCCTCAACCACATAAAATGTAATGCCATGAAAGGCAGAGACACTCCAGCATCCTAGACACTTGATTGTTAGACACGAGTACTGTGACACAGACACACACACTGCGGTTGCTTATTTCAAGGATATATGTGATGACGCTTAGGGCAGCACCGCAGTGCCTTTGAGACTTCCACAGTCACCTCACAGACCAGACGTACCCTCACACATAGATCATATATGCCTGGAAGTCTTTACACCCAAATAAACCACTGTGTAATGACATGCAAGAGTCAGTCAAGTTTAAAGCGCCAAATCTTGACCATCCTGACTATTTATGGTGGCCTGGCCTCCCTCCAACCAACTCTTGGGTACCATATGACCTGCTTTACATCATACTTATAGGTATATGCACGATTACAGTCTCGATCTTTGGTTCAGTCCATTCCCAACGCGGCTTTCTTTTGGCATTCTTTCACACTCCAAGCCTTAATTCTCGCACAAATGGATGTTAACGTTATAATCCTTTTAAAAACCTCAAGCAAAACAAGCCAGTCGTGAGCACGTGGTACCTGGACTTGTCTCTCCATTATTTTAGTTTTTTTATGCATAGGATAGCCTCAGCCAACAACATAAATGTTGTGTCTTGGGGGCTGAGAGACAGTAAATGTTTGTTGGCGCCGTTAAATGTAGTTTTGATAAATAAAATATTGTTTTTTTTTCTTTGAAAAAGCACTAAATAAACTAATAATATTAAATACTGATTTGTTGTTTGAGGGGCTTCATTTATGTTTAATTATAGTTCTGTTTGCTAGGTATTTCATTGTACCTCTCGGACCCTCCATGTTTTGCTTGTGCACATTTGTGCCCATGTATTCCGTCTACGAATATTTGATCTCTCCTTAAAGTAGGATTGTATTTGTAAACATGCACCGATTAGTGAAATCCATTCAAATTTTTTGGCTTCCCAGATTGAGAAGTATGGTTTCTGCTACAAAATATGCATGAAAGTTGCAGAGGATGCTGTAATTGCCACAAAATGTATGATTTCAATGATTCCACGGGGAAAGGAAAAAACATGCTTTGTGTGAGGACTAAGTAGATGGCAGTACAATTGGAACTCAGATGGACACTGGAATTACACTCAATCTGACAGTCCAGCCAGAGCTTCTGAAAGTCCAATGCTACACCGGTAGGTAAAATAGTGCAGTTAAAAAAAACAGTGTGATCGAGACTTCTAGCCGCAGAGTCCTTACTTTAAGACATTCCCAGACATCACACTAGAACTGGAAACTTTTGGTGAGCAGTACCCCTGTGTCCTCATAGGTGGCATCATTCGGCTCCACGCAGCATGAGTTGTGCTGGAAGTGACATGCGCGGTTCCTGTGAAGGCGCCATCCCAGCTCGCTGACGTCAGTTTTCTTTTTCTGTACCAGTCAGTGGAGATCTGGAGGGCTGCACCCGGTCGCTTTCTGACCGACCTTTCTTTGACAATTCTTTGAGACTCTGTCTCCTTGTGTGCAGGATGTCCACCAGAAAGGCAGGTTTTAAACCATGCAACACCTGTCACCAACAGATGTTGAGAAGACAGACCCACATTTGGTTTGTCTTTGGGATTTTGAGTGAGACCATGACACTGAGTCTTAAGAGGACGGCTGTGCTATCACTCTTAAGGCACTGAGGAAACACTACCTCAAGCTCTTCGTCACTCGACATCGATTGACTCTGCAAGTTCTTGGTTTCGAGGAAGGTCCAGAGATAGTTTGTGAAATCATATCCAGCGATCATCGTCCCACTCTAAACTGTATGGTAAGTACCAAAAAAAGAAGCCTATGATTTCACCATGCTAGTCTTCTGATGAGTCACGAGGCTGTCAGCACTCGAGGCCTAGCTCTGTGGTGGAGGCTACACCTGGGTGGTCTCAGCGCTTTCCTACATTTCCAGGAGCCGGAGCGACCCCCCCCCGCAATATAAGAAATTGTACAATGCCATGCACCTCATTTTAGGGCTGCCTAAACTATTTGGAGCACCCTTAAGCCCCACAGGTCCGAGTTTTGCCCCTACTGGTCTTCCACCGGCAGGTTCGCCCTCAGCGTCAGTGGTACCATGAGGATCCATTGATGGATCCGGAGTGATGCTGGTCCAGCGTCCTCGACTTTCCCCGGCAACAGCTCCAGTGCCGACACCCAGCAGTGCCTCCACCCCACCATCATTCCCAACTCCGATACAGAGCTGGACGGCATAGTCAGATGCCTGGTCTGGCACTGACCAGGGGAGCCTCCCCATATTGGAGTCAGTGCCTTATTCATATGACAGGCCTAAATTTAGTGATGATTGGGAGGGGTCTGTGGAACCTTAAGGATACCAGACATTGGAAGATCCAGAGGATAATTGTTATGAGGATCTGGGTGATGCCAGTAGACTGGACACCTACCCGGACATTGGCCTGGTCTCTCCTCCTACCTTGGCTACGGAGAAGTGTGCCTTATTCGTTATGGTGGTGCAAATGGCGGCTGAGTTCCTGGTTCTTAAGCTACCTTCAGTGTCAGTCAAGACAAATTTCTTGACAGAGGTGCTTCACACGGGAGCTGCTTCACACAGCTGCTCCCACTAAACCATTACTCCCATTCAATGTAGCACATACCAACGTTCTACCTGTGCATAGGACGATTGACCCCACCATTACCCTCCCCAGGGGACCCCCGTTTCCTCACCAGCAGCCCCATCCCCAGAGAGCTTTGTTTTCCAGCCCTCCACCTCCAAAATCAACCCTGGCACAGCCCCTGCTACTCCACCACTAGATAGGGAATCCAAAGGGATGGATACCTTCGGGAACAGGATGTTCTCTTCTGCCAGCCTAGCCAATACGGTTGGTGATCACCTCTTGGGCCGTTACTCCCATGTAATATGGGACTCACTTGTACAAGGTTTCTCATAGTCTCAGAGGAGGCCTGCGCCATACTCTTTCAGGCAACTGCTGACAGGAGAGATGCAGTCAAGTTCACCATGACGTAAAACTCCTAAGGTCTGGCTCCATCTTAGCTCATGGATGTTGACTTCTTCTCCATCTCAGACATTGGACGTTGCCATGTTCCCTGTTTTTGCAGAATCGTCATGACTGTTTATTAACACTGTTGTCGCCAGACCTTATCTTCTGAAGAAGCATGATGGAGTCCAGTTCTATGATCCGTGACATAGGTACACCATGTAAGGCAACATGTGGCAGGGTCAGATGTTGATTCCCCATTAAGTGAAGGATAAATAACAACCAATATAAATATTGGATTGAGAGTGTAGTCTGAATTGATGTGTTTAGGTCAATAAAACAGCATAAATTTTGATGTTTTTAATCTCGGTCAAGCATTCCAGGTTCTGAAAATTTAAGACATCAGAACTGTCATTCATTCCATTAGTAGAGAGGTCATTCACTCAGATTAACACCAAACATTCTTACTGGGACAATCTCACCTATTGCCAGCACACTTCACACTTTGCAGATGACACATCATGTCTGAAGCTGATGGAGCCCAGACCCGGAGGAAGATGAATTGATCATGACTGCATTGTGTACTTGACCTTCGCTGGTAACACTGCCTTCACGCTTCTTCTGATACAGACAGCCTTTGCTGTGAACAAGGTATGCAGTGAATCCATTCTCCCTAATAAACTCTAGCTTGCAAGTTCCTCTGCCTTTCATGCTGTCAGTGAACAAGTTGTAACACTCCGAGCCCGACACTAGATGGCGGACTTATGCACAGCATGTGAATCTACAGCACTACATGCCACACACAGATGTCTACTGGGTAAGTAACATTTTCTTTCTAGATGATATTTTAAAAGACACTTTAGCAATGATGGAAATGTTAATTTTATTCTTGTTACTTGTAACGTGACTCATGACTGTTCTTATAATATTCTGTGTAGTTAAATGTACTAAGAAACATATTGTTTTTGTAGTGCTAAACACTTTTAAGATAAGTGTTCATTCTTCTTAGTACAGTGTGTGTGATACTGTTAATAATGAAACAAGGTTGTTGCTATTACCACGGTGCCCCTGATCCCTTCAAGGGATTGTTAACCCAAAAAAAGCAATACTTCTATGTCAATCATACATTGAGTAGTGCCTGTCGGGGCTACAATAACTTGTCTTTCACACTCAGCAGAATCTTATAGCGAACTTTTTTGGGAGATTTCACCAAAAGTGCTGGTTTCCGAATATCGTGCTTCCTACATATTAATTCACAAAAGTCATTAGAGAATACACAACCTACAGATTGATCTGCTTTAAAACTAGTGGGATAATGCGAAAAAAAGGCTAAGTAATAATCTTTAAAATTGGGCAAAGCTAACCCCCTTCCCTTTTTTTTATCCGCATATACTTTGCTTAATGCGGCTCGAGCCTTCTGAGTTTGTCAAATAAATGGGTGAAACATAGACTCCAATTTCTTTTTAAAAAATTGTGTTAAAACACACGGGATGGCCGAGAACAGAAAGTTAAATAATGGTAAAACTGACATTCTGATCAATGCAATTCGACCTAACATGGAGAGGGGGAGAGACCCCCATTGGGCAAGCAAAGCCTGAGTTTTCTAGAGCAACGGGACGTAATTAAGGTCATACAGGTTTCCTATATCGGCTGCAAAGTTAATCCCAAGGTATCTCTTTGGTCTAGCATTCACACAATGTCTTAATTCGGGGAGCAGTTTAATAGAAGTGCCACACAGAATAATATCGGTCTTACTCATATAAATCTTGTAGCCACCAATTTGCTCAAATTCGGCAAACACATTAAAAGCTGCTTCCTGGGAAGTACGCTCTTCATCTAAAAACATAATGATATCTTCAGCATAGAGTAT
This sequence comes from Pleurodeles waltl, assembly GCF_031143425.1. NCBI lineage: Eukaryota > Metazoa > Chordata > Amphibia > Caudata > Salamandridae > Pleurodeles > Pleurodeles waltl. Next base: position 693,637,405 of record NC_090451.1, read on the forward strand.
AATCTTCCCCATTGACTTTAAAGGGGGTTGAATCTGATTATTTTGTCTGATTTTAATGGCTAAGTTCTCAATGAAGAGAGCAAAAAGTGTAGGGGATAAAGGGCAACCCTGCCGAGTCCCCCGTTGTACTTGAAGTTGACCAACACACGCGGAATTAATAATAATATTAGCTTCAGTGTTTGAATACAACCTTTGAATTAATGCAGAGACCAGAGAGGGCACCTTATAGCTAGACAATACTGCAAAGAGTGTATCCCATACAACCAAATCAAATGCTTTTTCGGCATCTAATAAAAGAACAATGGCAGAAATTTTATTAGAGGCGAAATAGTCAAGAGCCTCAGCCAAAAAATGCGTATTAGTTGCAAGTTGCCGACCAGCTATAAACCCGTTTTGATCGGGATGCACCAGTTTATTGACTGACCCATTTAGCCTATTAGCCAAAAGTTTTGTAATAATTTTATAATCTGTATTTATCAAAGAGATTGGACGATATGCATTAGGATCTTCCCTGTCCTTATTCTTTTTGGGAAAACTAACCACATTCCCTGAGTGCCAAGAATTGGGAATCTGTTCGCCCCTAAGTAGGCCATTAATTAATGAGTGCTTTAATGAAAGCTTTTTAAAATTCAGCTGGAAAGCCATCAGGTCCACAATCCTTCCCCGTAGGGAGGTTCTTGACAACCTCAAGGAGCTCTAACTTCGTAATTGGCTGTATTAGAGCATCGCTGTCTTCTTCTGTAAGACTAGGAATATCCAGTTTCCCCAAGAATTCCTTAATAGACCTAGGGTCAATATCCGGAGCATGGCTGTAAATTCGTCTAAAATGCTCTAGCATAATTTCATCTCCAGCTCTGGGGTCAGTATGTCTAACCCCGGTAATAGGGCATCTCAATACATGTATACAGCAATTCGATCCCGAGGCTTCCATGCTAAGAATTTGCCTGTGAAATTAATCTCTTCATATACCTTTTGTTTATAAGTCTGATATCCTATATCAACCTTCTTGAGAAAATTGTTGGCTAGTGCCTTTTTAGCTCATTCAAAAGACTGTCTATTGTTTTCCGTAGGGGCATGTAGGTAAGCAGTTAAACACCTTTGCACTGCCTCTTTCAGAGCCCTGGTTTGTTATCTCTGAAAAGATTTGTCTGCTGCTTCCTTGGCGATTACCGAGCCCCTGAAAAAGTCCTTAAACGAATCCCAGATTGTAGCTGGAGTTGAAGATCCCTGATTATGTTTGAAAAATTCACTTATTTCGTCCTTAGAAATCCGTACCCATCCCTCATCTTGAAGAAGCAGGTGGTTAAAGACCCACCTTCTAGTTTGAAACTTGGGGACTTTCGAATAAAGAGACACTTGCAGCACTGTGGAGGCTTGGTCAGATAAGCCAGATGCTGCACTGACTGACTGAATCTTGAAGCGCAATGTTTTAGATATCAGAAAAAAATCAATGCGAGAGGCGCTTTTGAACCAAGTTGAGATGCACGTATACTCTCTCTCGTTGGGGGTGCTCATTCTCCAAGGATCACAAAGCATCAACACTTTAGCATAGTCTTTAAAGATTTTGGCAACTCTAGGCTTATGTTGTTTCTTACTCCTAACAGTGGTATCCAAAATTGGATCCTGAAGAAAGTTAAAATCCCCTCCAATAATAATTTTACCTGATAATTGCAAAAGGGATTGAAACAATCCTACATAAGGAGCTGGTTCATCTAGCAGGGGTGTATAAAAGCTAACGAAGATAAATCTTTCTTTACCAATTAAATAGTGCACCCAGCACCATCGTCCTTCGGGATCACAAAGAAAGTCTAGCTAGGAAGACGCCTCTATGGGCTGCTGGGGCTGCGGCAAACACCTTAAAATCGGCCAACTTTTTAAACATGTGGAAGCCTGCAACTTTTTTAACTGGAATATGAGTTTCCTGTAAAAGAAATAACTGAGGGATTTAGGGCAGTTACCCTTTCTTGAATTACAGGCCTTTTCCTCCGATTATTTAACCCGTTGACATTCCAGGAAACTATTCCTAATGAAAAAGTCAACCTTGCCATTGAGTTCAGAGGAAGTGAATGATCTGAACCCACCAGGGAATTCAAGGCTTGGCCTGGCCTAATTAACATCACCCCCTTTATAACCTTAATCATTCTGAAATATGCGAAGCTATTTTTAGTGTGGAAAACCAGGATCCTGCACCCCTTACCAACCCTCCCAACCCTTGGGTGGCCGAAGCCTGGGGCCCTCCTGTCTGAGCAGTCCGGGGCCACCCCCCTCCTCCGAACCCAATCCTTCCTTAATCGGGTGCCTAGGCATGGCGCCCTACACCATAGACTTGAAAAGGAATGGAATATAAGTACCAAAATTACGCATTTGATTTACACTCCGTGAAATCCACCTTTCTGAAGCAACATTTCCCCTCCCAGTGCAAGTCTATCCTCCTCCACCCCCTCCCTCTGCCCCAGATGCTTCTGAATTTAATGCAACAAAGTCTTGGCAACATTAACTGTATGAATTAAAATAGAATGTCCCTGAAAAAACACTAAGTTTAGATGGCTGTACAAGTCCTGCCGGAGCGCCAGCTTTTTGGAATGCCGGAATCATCCCTTTCTGTTCTCTCCTCCGATGTGCAGCCGTCACAGACATATCTGAGAAAATTTGGAAGGCGAAATCGCCAGGGACTTGATGTATTTTACTCTTAATTGCTTGTTGAGGAATACGGTCCTTGACACAAAAATCACCAAAATTGACGAGAATAGTTCGAGGACACTTTGCATGGGGTGGCTGTACTGCGGGGACCCGATGGGCCCGCATGATGGTAAGATCCAAATGTTTATCCGCTGGTTCTGAGAGAACATGCTGCAGGATAAGGTCCGTGATTAAGTTTGTGACACTTTGTCCATTTTCGCGCCCTTCAGGGATTCCTGTAAATCTCAAGGTTGATTTGCGTGAGTGATTCTCAGCATCATCTAGCTGGATCTGTAAGTCTAACAAATCTGCTTGACCTTTTGCCACTGATGGGTCCACAGAGACGTGAGCATCCTCCAGGTCAGATACTCGCTGTTCAACCTCCTTAATACGTGAGTTAAGTATATTACTCAAAATTAAATTCAATTTGCGATTCCGTTCTCTGATTTGCCTCGTTTTGTGAAATTTTCAAAGCTTTTAACTCTGATAAGATCTGAAGGAGGAAATTTTCTGAAGGGATATCGGAGCTTGGCTTGTCTCTGGGTGCATGAGAAAACAAACCCACTTGTAAGTTCAGCTGATCTTGGGCCAATTCAGAGGGTCCGTTAACGGAGGAGTTCGAGGGGGACCCGAAGCCTCCTAGGCGAACTGTCTTTCCGCATTCAGTAACCCGGCACCGCCATAAATGTGTCTGTCTTCTAGCACGCGTCCGAGCCGGTGTTTCGCCGTAGAGCATGACGAGAGCTCCTATACGGCCGGCCTCACCCGTGTTACTGTAAAATCACTCAGACTTTGCAAGCACGGCTAATCACCCAACAGGTTATCTAGGTGCTTGCAGATTCCGGAGGATCATTATAACAGTCAGGTCTTAAGGGCCTTTTGGAATTCTGGAAGAAAGGTGATGGTCTGGAGTTGAGTGGGGAGGCTGAATTTAAAGCAGGGGAAAAAAGTGAAGAGAAAGCAAGGCCAAGGCACACAAATGGGAGGAAAAGCAAGGAGAAGACTGAAGCAAGAGCGATGCAGCAGCATGGGGAGGGCTGGGCCTGTGACCTGCTCAAAGGGGTAGTGCTGCGGCATCCATTAAGTAGGTCCTGGGAGGGAGGGGGGGGGCTAGGCAAGAAATTATGAAAGAGCTGCAGGAGCGGCAGCTTGTGAAAAAGCAATAAGAAAACAGTGAAAAGGAAGGGAAATCAGGGGGAAGGCGCACATTAAATGATGGGGCAAAATGAGGAGAAAGCAGTGAGGATGCAGGAAAAGCAAGGAAAAGCCATTAAAAAAAACGGGGGGAAAAGCAAAGTTAGAGCAGTGAAAACGAGGGAAAAGCAAGGAAAGGGCAGACAAAAACAGTGAAAAAAGCAAGGAGAAAACAGGGAATGATGAAAAAGCTAGGAAAAGGCATTCCAAAAACAGAGCAAAAAGCAAGGAGAAGACAGGAGAAAGAGCATTGCAGCAGGACAGAAAGAGCTGGTCCTGTGACCTACAGATCATAAGTTACAATCGTAATCTAGCACAGTGAGCTATAAACTGCCATTAAAGAGCTGCATGGTACTGGATAGAATGGTATGTTTTTCCCCAGTCTTTCATTATCCTTATGCTGCTAAGAAAAAACGAGGCTTGTTGGCTTAGAAATAAATTCTTCTTCTTCAAGTTAACACTAACCACTCTTTTATGAATCCCGAGTTTGTGATTCTCCAGGCCCAGCACTTAGAAAATGCCTACCAGTATGAATTACGTATGAATCTTACACGTTGTAATCCCCTTTGCCTTATGTAACATTTTCTATACACTGGTGTACAAGTATGATTCATTGTCTGTGTATGTGTCATCAGTGTAGGGTGTTGGAGCACTGTTATGAAAGGTGCTATAAAACAAATGAAATACATGTGACAGAGGGGCTATGGAGAGATGAGAGGCACTTAAGGTTTTAATTCCTTTCCCCGCCACATATTAATGTGAAAAAGCTTTTTAGATATTATGTACCTAAAAAATAAATATAGAAATAGATTGAGAAATGTAGAATCTGACTTGAGGATTCAACTTTCCGAAATAAAAACAAACACTGAAAGGTTTGTCGCCGAGATGCAGCACCAACCTTCCCATTAAAGTTTTTCAATTTTTGCACATTTCACAACATATAACCTCTAGTAATTCATGCATTTGTCTAGTGTTTACCCGTGTGTGTATTTTTGCAAATTACTGTTTTACTCTTTGGAATTTTAATTGTACAAATTGCTTGAGGGTCCCCACCTTCCAGTAAGGATTCATTGGAGTTCCTCAAGAGTCAAAAGTTTGGGAACCATTGTTGTTACATTCCAAAGTATCAGAGAGTAAAGTATCCTGCTGAAAAGTGTTCCTTCCCGATAAGGCGGATACCTACATTGTAAGTGAATGAGGATCAGGATGGATTGCGGTCTGCTGAGCTTGAGCTGCGTGGGACCCTCCCTCTCTCATCCCAGACTAATCATTGCGCATGCGCAACTCTCATTGCATTCCTGAGGCTATGGCGGAAGTTCGCAGATGTAAGCGGGAGCTGGATGAAGGCGAAGACACCGCCAAATCCTCAGCATACAGGGATGAGGGTTTAGGGATGGCGTCCAAAACAGTAAACTTATTTTTGAAGCTCTTTGCAGCTGCTTTCTAGCATTAGTTGTTTCCTGATAGTTATGATGAACAAGGGCAAAGATATCTTGTTGCATTTCAATTATAACTGTACTGAGGCCAGTGAGAATTTACAACCTGACGTTTATTAGGGTTCTCAGCAATTTTGCAAAAGTGCTGTATACATCTATCTCTTCTGATGTCTCCTTTTCAGAAAAATGTATAAACCAATTGTACATAATTCCTGTATTCAGCTGAATTAATGAAACCTTTTTAAACTGACTTCCAAGTTGTGGGCTTTTGGGCTACATGGCTAAAAGGCATTAACATTGACGAACACAATGTTCCCTCTAATTTATTTTCTCTTTGTGCAGTGCAGGATGTTTGTGAGTGCACTTTTCTCTGTTCTGTGCAGAATCACACTTGTAGCCAGAAGCGTTATTGCTGAGGGTGTTGGCCAGCAAGTAGTTAAAAAGAAAGGCTAGTAATCGGCTTTTCCATGGTAAGAGCATATAGTATGGCAAAATAGGGAAAGATTTTAACAGCAGATACATTATTTTTAGTATGACTTTTTTGGTTAGTATCCTCTACTTAAAGCAGTATTTGGAAAGACTAGTGTCTCACACACATCCCCCTCCCCCCAAATATTAATATACATGCGTACAGATACACACTCACCCAAGGGTAGGTCGCTCCCCCTGCAGCTCCTCCAGCCCAGGTTCCTGAGACCTCCTAGCAAGCCCAGCTACCTCGCAGTAAGTACCCCCCCTCGCCCTGCCTCGCGCTACTCACCCTCTCTCCTGCTTCTTTTCTTCTTCTCTGTTCTTCCTCTGCGCTCTCCTTCTGTAGTCTTCTTCTGTACTCTTCTTTCCCTCCTGCTCCCCGTCTTCTCTCTTCATCTGTGTGCTTCTCTCTCTCTCCTTTGCACCGCGACCTGCGTGTGCCTCTTCTTCTCTGTCCCTCTTCTTGGCTCTTTCCTCTGCTGCTCGTCGCCCCTCTTCTTCTTCACCTTCTTCTGTATTTTTCTGTCTTCTGCGCTCCTCTTCTTCACCTTCTTCTGTATTTTTTCTGTCTTCTGTGCTCTTCTTCTTTACCTTCGTCTGTGGTCTTCTGTCTTCTGTTCTTCGGCTCCTCTTCTTCTGTACCTTCTTCTGTGGTCTTCTGTTCTTCGGCTCCTCTTCTTCTGTGGTCTTCTGTTCTTCAGCTCCTCTTCCTCTGTTACCTGCTCCCTGGTTCTTCCCGCGCCTGTCCTCCTGCTCCTGTCTCGTCTCTCTCCCTCACTCGCCTCCCCCTCTGTATCACCCCTATCTCTATCTGTCTCCCTCCCTCACTCACCACCTCTTCCTATCTACCTATCTCTCTATCTTTCCCCCTCACTCGCCACCCCCTCTGTAACCACCCCTATCTTCCTATCCTTTCACTCTACCTCTCACCCTCACCCACCTCTACAACCCCCCTCCCCTATCTTCCCAACCTTCCTCCTATCTCTCTCCCTAAACTCCTAAACTCACCCCCCACCACCCTTAACCCCCCCTCCCCATCTCTTCTCCCCTCTACCTGTCCCCCCCTCCCTCCGCTTTCCCGCCGCGACCTCCTGCACGCCTCTGCCCCCAGCTCCCATTCGTCGCCCCACTCCCGTCCCCCGCCCCCAGCTGACCCCCCCCCCCTCCCTCTTATGGCGGCAGCTGCGCGACTGCGCAGCGGGCGCGCCAAAGGCAAGCCCGTCTGCGCCCAGCGCCACGACCCCTGGTCCTCAGCACTCCCAAACCCCGCTGCTCCGCTACGACCCCACCACCCTCCACGCCCTCAACCCAGGGCGCTCCAGCACCTGCTTCCAAGCCAACCCGAAACGTACCCATGGACCTTTCGCATGTCACACCTGCAAACGTATCTTCCACCACGAAACTACCACAACCACCAGCCCACGCGCCATCAACCACCCTAAATGCATCCTGGTCAACGCTCGATCCGTCCACAAGCACGCCGTCGAACTCTGGGACCTCCTGGACTCCACAGCACCGGACGTCGCCTTCATCACGGAGACCTGAATGAACACCTCTTCGGCCCCAGACATCGCCATAGCCATCCCCGAAGGCTACAAGATTTCCAGGAAAGACCGCACCAACCAAGTAGGAGGAGGAATCGCCATCGTCTTCAAAGACTCCATCAGCGTCACCACCTCCACCGAAGACACCCCCCTAGCCGCAGAGCACCTGCACTTCCAGATCCGCACCGACCCCAGGACCACCCTCAGAGGATCACTCATCTACCACCCCCCCCCCGGACCGCGCGCCCTTTTCAGCGACTCCATCACCGACTTCATCTCCCTGCACGCCCTCGCCTCGCCAGACTACATCCTCCTCGGCGACCTCAACTTCCATCTAGAACAGAACAATGACCCCAACACCACCGCCCTGCTCGACAACCTCGCCAACCTCGGCCTCAAGCAACTGGTGAACACCCCCACCCACATCGCCGGACACACGCTTGACGCCATCTTCTCCGCCAGCAAACACGTTTCCTTCAGCCACGCCTCCGCTCTACACTGGACCGACCACAGCTGTGTCCACTTCAACTTCCGACGCGAGACCCGCCACCTCCGCACTCAACCCATCCCTCGTCGACAGTGGAACAAAATCCCTGAAGAACAGCTCTTCTCCACGCTCATCGACAACCAACCTACCTTCACCACCGACCCCAACGACGCAGCTCTCAGCCTCACGAACTGGATCACCAACTGTGCAGACAACCTTGCTCCCCTCAGACGCCCTCTGTTGTTGGTTAAGCTTGTATTGGCCTCTGTACCAGGGTTCACCAGGGAAAGCACTCTACCTAGCTCGGGGTACAGAGGCGGTCTTGCCTGTCCTTGATGCTGAACAGGAGCTGCTGGTGCTGGTTTTACCACTGCTAGAGAGGAAAAGGATGGAAACACTGCAATGGAGCCAATGTGGTATGTAGTTGAAGGGGTGTTCCCTCAAGGTGCAGTGTTGAACAAAGGGATCAGTAGCCAGACTGGTCACAACAAACCTTGGTAGCTGCAAACACAGCACTTGGAGATTTTGACATTCTGGAGTCCGTGGGAAGGTGAAAGTGGGCTGAAACTCACTGAAGGTCAGGACTACATTTTCCAGAAGGCACCTGACCCTTTACTTTGGGCGATCCTTCAGCTGGCCTGATGGCCAGTACTTTCTTGGAGTCTGGTTTCTGCCTGCAGGGGACTAGTACATGTAGCCCAAGGGAGTTATGATGTTGCCCTTCACTTTGCAGAGGGCAGGGGTTCTCCTTCCTTTTGGAACCAGTCTCTCGCATGGATTGAGTCATAGCCATGCAGGCGCAGAGGTGCTGCCACAGGTGCAGAGTTTCACTTATTTTTCTTTGTGGACCCCTGGCGGTTAGACACAGGTCTCTTCTTTGTTCTTAGTTGCAGTTTAGAGCACATCTGAGATTCTGGTGTCAGGGGTGCCTCTTAAATCCAAGCTGTAGTGGTGTAATGGGTGTGGGGGCAAGTGGCCAAAGGGCTACTAATCCCTGCAGCTAATTAGCCCCTGAGGTGACCACACCCAGGGGTGTATGCCACCTTTCCTACACCGAACCCTCTATTTTGTCACTTTTCAAGATGGCAAAACCCAATCTCAGCCATACAGACCAGGTAGTCCACCCTATAAGTGTTGCTAGCCTTTTGGGGGTGTAAGCCACCAGACTACCTAATTTTCCCAGTCTGCCCTGGTGCAAATGTGCCAGAGGCTGGGGTGGCATTGTCATCCTCTGGGGAACAGCCTACTTGCATATCGGAGACAGCGTGCCCTTCGAAGCTCACCCCCTTGGTGTCCCACTTCATTATCCTTGCTGCCAGGCATGGAGATGACACCTCCCACCCAGGGAGGCCTTTGTGTCTGACTCCTGGGAGTATTCACGCTTCCTTGCACGGGGTCAGAATCTTGTCTCGGTGGCAACAGTTGCTAGCTGGCAGCCAGAGCACAGGGAAGCTGGGGCATCCAGATGGGCAACCTCTAAGATCACCACCTGGGTGCATGCCACATATTTTGGTGGTATGATAATAGAGCTGGCAACCTCGGGTAGCCTGGGTACCAGCCCATGTTATACAATGGACCACCTATCACGATACACCCTACTTACCTACATTGTGTTATGCTTCAAAAGTCACTTCGCCTCCCTGCATCTCCGTTCCCTTATCATCTTCTTGAGTAAGAAGTCCTAGAGCTAGACTATTTCCAAAGTGAGGCACTATTGAATTGACATATACATCTATAAATGTCACCTCTGCTGCACCAATGATTTGTGTGTGACTCCAGTAGTGGGTGGTAAAACGACCTCATAGTGCAGTATGCATGTACTGCAATGTGACAGCAGGTCTGGATTGAGGTAATTTGGCAGCACATTTCTCCAGGTCTATACTGAAGTACCTTGGCATTGAAGAACAGTATGTCTTCTGTGTACTGGAAAAGACGGATTTGTGGCACATAATAGTGAGGTAGATGTCGATCTTTGGCTGTAAAGTGGATTTGTTAGAGGTATGTGCTCCAATACACTGGCAGGGAGCACCAGCCTCCATGAACATTATTTTGGGTCTTGGGGGGCCTTGCCACTATTATTATTTTTTTTGTTAATCAACCCACTTAAACTTCTGAGGTGACAGTGCTGGGAGCATCTGTATTCGCACGAGCCATCTAATTTTCCTGACCACCAGCCATCTTTTTCGTGAATATAGTTTGACAGGGTTTGGATTGACCTATAGGGCAATCAGGCAGTGCCAGAAAAGCTGGTCTGACAGGTCAATATTTTGGCATTTTTTTGGCTGTTTGTGGGGCTGTTCTACGGATGGGTGGGGTGATCTTTAGTGCATATTTCCCTTGTTATTACCACAAATATTGCCAGCAGCAAGCGCAAACACGTACAGTCTCCCATACCTTGCAAACAACCAACACAGAGTGTCTCACGTGTCCAAAACTGCACGATAGAGGCCACTTAATTTGGTGCCCGGGCCTATTGTGTGCCTCATCCTTTTGTGTATTTCGAAAAGGTGTAAATAAATAAAGCACCTTATTATGAAATAAGACATGAGAAAGCGTTTTCTTTTTTCAAAGAAACTGCTTTCGGGACAAAAATGACCATTCCAAAGCAGTCCGGAAAACTCACTTTGAAATTTAGAAAGGAAAGCGAAGAAAGATTTACCTACTGAGATAGTTCAAAATAACCATGCTGCCTTTTATTTCCAAATTTAATTTCACATTTACAGTCGAAGGAAAGAAATAACCGCCACATGGAAAAAATTATCATAAATTTTCCCGACTGAAATGTGTGTGCGCTCAAATGTTTCTAACTGCTGCATCACTAGAGAAGATGGGTGACCTAGCGGGAATTGTGAACTCAATAGCTCTTGCATCGCCGCGAGCTATTGGCTTTGCCGATGCTTGTTCTTTTCGTTACCAATTTTTAAAATAAAATATTCATATTTAGTGTGCTTCTGTCTCACCTCATGCTCTTGGAGTATCATTCCCCCTCTTATGGATTTCTTCCACTGCTAAACACGATGGATTATTTCACATCTCCAAACTACACTAAGTGAGCACATGCCTCGCCTGGGGGGTGCGGGGGTAGTAAGCACAATATACATGCAATTACAAAACACATTAAACTATTTATCTCATAGATGCATCGTATACAGCAAAGAGATGTGGTCATATTTATTTAAGCCCTTGATCAGGCTTGGTTGGATGTGTAGGCTCTGGAAGGCCTTGGACAGGGATGTTGCCAGATGTGAGAATACAGTGTCACTCCTAGGAGTAATGGCTTTACTTTCTGTAGTGAAGAGAGCTGGTGCCAGGCAGTCTTGCTTTTCTCTGCCATGTTTTCTGTGAAGGAGAGGTCAGTGTCCAAGGTGAATCCTGGTGACTGGCCATTCGTAAAGAGTTGTGATTCTAACCTGCCTAGGTTCATTTCATTAAGCTATGTTTGGATTAGTTGTTGCTTGTTGTTCTTTACTAATAGTAGGAATTCAGTTTTGGCCGGGTAGAGCTTCAGGTAGATGTGTGTAACAATCAATCTTATTTAAGACAAAGTTCTGGATCACTTTTTTTGTTCTAGAGTGTTAACTGGCTTAAAAACCGTTGTGTGCTTTGAGTTGCCTGGTTGGTTAATATAAATAATTCCTGAAAGATACTGTCTTTAATGTGCTTTGTGTCAACTAATTCGACTAACACTTCTGGTAGCAACAGTCTGTAAAAGGAGTGCACAGGAATTGAAAGGTGCTGTTCTGAAAACATGGAGTGATATAATATAAATAAATACATTTTGCCAGGATCTAAACTGGTCAGAGCTGACGTAAATATACTGAGCTGCTCTGGAAAGGGGTGCTGTATTTCAAGCTGTAATATTAATAACATGGTTTGGAATTTTAGGTTTAATAAATAGCAGGAAATATTTTTCATTTCATTGGTTTTACCTCAGAAGCATGAAAGTCTGGGTTGGTTCTTGCGTAGTTCGGTCTCGTGACCTGTAAGGCCATTCGGGATACCGAGCAAGAAGTGCTCAATGCTCTGGGTCTGGAAAAGAGAGGCTGCGGCATCAATATGAATAAGCCTTCTGCACTCACGGGCGCAGGCACTGGCTAGAGGGAGCCTGGCTGTGAAGCACTGCAGCCTTCCTCCCTCACGGACTATGGGTCAGGCTGGTCGGCCTGTGACTTCTTGCAGTGGCATTGCAAGAGAAGGCACAGGTCGGTGACTCTGTAACGTGCTGTCTGAAGTCTCATCCTGGATGGCACAGTGTCTGAGTGGCACACTCTAACATATTGTCGTCACTCACTGGATAGAACTCCGGCTGGAACCCCGAAAACTGAAGGTAGAAGGCACAGGGAGCCCTGTATCTCACTGAAGATGGCACCGGCTGGCAGCCCTGTGTCTTACTGCAGTCCCACTCGCTGGGGTGGCACTCGCTGCCAGCCCTTGGGTAGTGTCACTCATTGGCACAGGCTGGAAGTCCTGTAACTTTCTGCAGTCTCACTCACTGGATAGAAATGCCACAGGCTGGCAGTAGCTTGACTGTTCAGTCTCACCATGGGGGCACAGGCTAGGAGCCTCGAAACTTGCTGCAGGCTCAGTTACCGGAGATGCCTGTCCGTGGCGGGTTTTAGATTTAATTTAGGTGTATAGTATTAGCTGAGACTTGAATAACCTTGAGCAGAGTCTTGACTGGGTCTACCCTTACAAGTTATAGTGCTGCTTGCTCTGAGCTGGTGCGCGCGCCTCCACTCTGTGGTCATACGTCCCGCGTGCAGCAGGTGGCAGCATTTCTTTCTTTTTTAGACGCCTCTGAGTGAGCACTGGCTGGTCACACGTGCTTTAAGAGGAAGCTTCCTGTAGGGCTGGCGAATGAACTGAACTTCGTGTACTTCCGGTGCCTGGGCGGCTGCAGAACCAGAGGGATGGCGAAGAGGTGAGCAACGCGGAACAGCAGGGCACCGGGAGTTTGAATGGGCCATTGCTAACGTCTTTAGTCAATCATATCTGCCTGGGTGCGAGTATGGGTCTAAAGGCGAAGGGACTCCAAATTGCCTTCAAACCTCCCGGCTTCCATTTCTGAAAATCGCATTGCGTATACTTGTTTGCACATTAAAAACGGCTAGTTAACCTGAAAAGTGTGTTTGGCAATCAAGCATGTGATTGCATTTTTAAAACAGGCAACAGAACTTAAATGCAACGTTTAAATAAGCTAGTATTATTTCAACCTTGCCAATTTAATAGAAAACTTGTGATGAATTCGCAGGGGGCCTAATGGGTTTCTGGAAAGGGGGTGGGGGGGACTGCTGACCTAAGGTATACTTAGATGCGTAAGTAGTTTGATTTCGTGGTGTTAATTCACGAGTGGGATAGGCAAAACCCAAACGTACACACACAAACTTATTTACTCTCAGGTAATATTACACCTGCATTGTGTAACATAAGGATGGGATGTAGGTTTTCAACGGGAGGGATTCCTCTGAAAGAATCTTTCTCTGTGCATTTCTATTTTATTTTCCTTTTTTGTTTATGTCTAACTGGACAGCACTTTGTATGAGTTTCATTGTCTCTCCATGTGTTTGTCTTTTCTTATCTTGTTTACCTCCATGTATACTCCAGTCTCTATATTTCCATGTTTTTAAAAACGAGATTTTTTTGCAATTTTTCTCTGTATTCACATTTTTTGTTTTCTTTTCTTTTCCGTCCTTTTGTGTTTCTCAATCTATTCTCATTTGTCAGTTTCTTCCTATAAAGATACCTCCATTTCGGTTCCAATGTGTGTCTCTATCTTCAGACCACCTGAGTGTCTTCATGTCTGTATAACCAATAGCCTATATGTGTTTCTATTTCCCTGTAGGCCTATTACTATGTCCTCCTCTTTGTGTTTCTTTGTCTGCCACCGTTCTTGTCCGTCCCCAGGGTACAAAGAGCTAAACCTTTTTGGTTCAGACTCACAGCTTATATATAGAGTGATCAGTCTGGCAACCGTGGATAGATGTCCTTCCAGAAGTTGCTCCCCTTGAGAAGTTGGGTACATGTGCCGGCTCTGTTAGCTTACATCTGTTTGTAATCTTCTGTTGTGTGTGTCTCCCTTCACAGCTGCTGACTGATGTGCTGCCTCAACCCACTTACATGGAATTGGCCAGGAATGTGCACGAGGGGCTTCCGCCACCCACTAGCCAGATCAAGGACACCACACTAGTCCGCGGTGACTATCTCTATTACCACTATGGCTGTGATGGAGTGGATGACCGGGGCTGGGGCTGTGGTTACCGCACGCTGCAGACCATGTGCTCCTGGGTGGTGGACCAGGACCCCGTACCGCGCAGGCCCATCCCAACCCTGCCCCAGATCCAGGAGGCCCTGGTGCAGATGCAGGACAAGCCCAGTTCCTTCTTCGGCTCGCGGAGTTGGATTGGCTCTGTCGAGGTGGCCTTGTGCGTGGACTACTTCTACGAGGTTCCCTGTCGGATAATCCACATTCGTCAAGGAAACGAGCTTCCAGGAGTTGTGGAGGAGCTGCGCGCTCACTTCCAGAGCGTCGGGGCCCCTGTGATGATGGGAGGGGACACAGACAACTCCTCCAAGGGGATCCTGGGACTCTGCTCTGGCCCTGAAGGTCATTATCTGCTCGTACTGGACCCGCACTCCTATGGACCAGGCCTGGATGTGATGCGGGCCCAACAGAGTGGGTGGGTACAGTGGCAGCCAATCACTTCTTTTGACCAGGGTTCCTTCTACAATTTCTGCCTCCCACAGTACAAGGCAATGTTACCAGCAACTGTTAAATAAAAAAAAAATGTCTAGGCAATCAGGAGCTGCCTCAGTTATACATTAGAGGAGACAGTAGTGGCTCTGCGTTACGCCACATCAGCCCTACCCACTGTGCAGACCTCTCTGGAGAAATGTACCCCAAAAATGATCACATAAGTGGAAGCTGTGGGTAAGCTCATTGTGGTCCGGGGTTTCTCATTTTAGCTCTAGGTATGCACAACACCTAGCAGTATGTATACATGTCTCTTACTGAGAATTTGCTTCTCCGTTGCCAAAACATTGGAATAATTTGCTGGTAGCAACTTCTTGAATAACTTTACTCTCTGCACCTGTCAACTGCTTCATAATGATCTTCTTGAGATAGGTGAACAAGTGCCCGTGGTTGTTAAATGTTCTTCAGAGATGCAGGTCTTGTGAATGATTAAAGTGATGTTGACTTCACGTTGTGACTTGTCAATCCATTTTCTTAGACTCATTACAATCAAAAAATGGAAGGCGTACGTTCAAATGTTCAGATATGCAGATGAACATCTCTCATATTTTTTGAGGAGGGTTTCAGGGGAATTGAGAGGGGCTAGGGTGAAATCTCTTGCTGAAGGGCTTTAGAGTTTCTGTATACTTTATGGGTTTTTCGTTGGGATATGTCCTTTTTTTTATAAATTATAAAATTAGCTGTACATGGGGAAGAATCTCGAGGGGTCAGAACCCAATAGCCACATATCAGTGAATGTCCAGCCGTGTGCCGTTTCTTTTAGAAAAGACAAGTATCTAAAGCCAAAATATAAACGGTACATTAAAGGAAAAAAAAGCACAACTGGGATGAACACCATGGCCCCAACGTGGTTCACTTCAGAGGAAAACGGAAGGTCCTCCATTAAGCCCAGGAGCAGGCAGGCTCACTATTGCTAAAGTGTAGTAGATTCCCTGCAGGTCAGTCCTTACACTTGACCAGGCTATTCTGATATGCTTATTTCATGTATTACTCAAAGTCCCACCAAGCAGAACCATTTAGCCAGTTCAAAGTCGGTGTTTCTCAGAAGCTTTATACCCGATTTTTTTGTATGCACTTCAATTGTCTGGGAGTCGGTGTACAGTTGTTCTATAAATGAGGAGAGCAGTCACATTTGCAGTTACTTGGGCTTGCCTTGGCAGTACTGTGTTATCGCCACATTGGCTGGGGACCCTTGCAGCTGCTCGGAGATGTAAGTACACATGGCTCCAGCACTTTGGATGGGCAATTTATGGGTCAGGGCTTTAAAATTCAGTCCGGGGGTACAAAAAACACAGTTTGAATGAGATCAAGAGCCCCTCTGGTTCATGCTGGTTGACTGTGTGCACACTCCTTTGGGCACATTGTTCTTTTTTTGGCCAATCTTCTCACAGACTAGGCAGCTGGGCTTTTCATCTGTTGGCAGAAAGCTTCTGCAGGGTGAAGTGCCGTCTCTCAGCCCTCGTAGCACTCTGGCAGGCTCCCCGGTCTGAAAAAGACCTAGAGGGCCTCCAGAAAGGCATGCAGTTTCCGAGTGCCAATTGCCCCCCCCCCCCCCCCCCCCAGGCGCCCGGGGACGGCCACCTCCCAGAGGCACACAGTAAATCCAAAGGGGGGAGGAGGAGCACGTAAACCTCCCCTCGTAGCCCCAGACACCACCACCTCCCTGAGGCATTTCAGGAGGCATCCCTGGGGACCACCACTTCCATGGGGCTCTTTTTGTTGGAGGGGCCAGTGCAGGCCCCTCGTCGAAGAGCCACAGATGGCCCTGGGGACCTCCACCCCACAGGCGGCACGCGGTCTTCCTCCCCTAAGAATAAAATATTTAGGCCGGGCCCCTGGGAATGGGGGTCCCCAGGACCGAGATTGGCCATGGGAGGGGGCGTCCCCGGGGCTGAGATCAGCCTGGCGGGCTGCAAGGGCCCCTGTCTCCAAAAAAATGCAATGTTTAAGCTGGATTCCGGGATCGGGGTCTCCGGAGCAACAACTGGCCTAGGAAGGAGAACCAAGCAGCACCCACCCCTCCCAAATGTTTAAAAAAAAAAATTAAAGTTAGTCTGGACCCCTGGGATGGGGCCCTTAGGGTTGAGTGCTGCCTGGGGAGGGGGGCCTTGTGGGGTTGGGTTGTTATCAGGTTTGGGCGCAGGGACTAACCGCAGGCCAGGCCTGTATTGCTACATACACTACGTGCATGCGGCAGCACTACGTGCAAGGTAAACAGTGGTGCAGAGTGTGGACCATTGGCCTCTGCTTTCATTGGTCTTCGCTTACATTTTGGTTCACGACTCCATTTTGTCGAGTCTGGTTCGGTGCGTAAGGCACTGTTCTGTGTTTTTCCACAAGCTTCGGCAAGCTGAAGGGTGGGGTGTTTTTCTGCTCAACTTCGCTCCATCTGCCTGGTACGAAGGGCGCTATTTACATTCCACAAGCTATCAGTTAGAACAACAGGGGGATGCGCCTGTACACAAGGAGGAATGCAAGCTTCACCTTGGAGTCCTCTCCTGGGAACTTGGCCCGTTCTGAGGAGACGTCTCGAAGGGTGAACAAGGTACCGCCGATTGCACAATTTGTAAAGGAGGGGGTCTTTTTCTAGAAAAGACTCCTGGGCGTTAGTAAATACTATAAAAGTTGGGGGCCTGGATGGGCTGGTTGAGGAACTCTCTTCTGGGTTGGACGCAACGCCAGGAGGACTGATTGTCCCGAACAGAGGCTCCCTGTGCCAGCTGATTTGGGTTCCCCAGCTTTGTGTACGGCGGAGGGATGCAGACGCTCTTTTCGGTGAAGCTTTTCAATTTATTAAGTGTATTGTGTGTGCGCGCGTAATATGTACTTATTCTTGCAGTCATTTTCATGCTATTGAGCATTGAAGTATATTGTGTGTGCGCGCGTAATATGCACTTATTCTTGCAGTCATTTTCATGCTATTGAGCATTGAGGTATATTGTGTGTGCTTGTATTATATGCACTTACTCTTGCAATTATTCACAGAGTGCTTATATCTTTATCATTATTCTCATGTTATTCTCCTGATGTATATATATATATATATTAGTGTGGTTTAGTTTTGCTAGCTGAGAACTTGCCCCTTAAATAAACTTGATTATTCTACTTACGAAGGTGTTTGAGAGTGATTGCTTTACATGAGAAGACAGAGCGCAGGAATGTTGTCCGTGCGCAGCCCATATATCGGCGAAAGTTACAGCATAGCCCAGCTAATCCTGGAGGGGTGATGTTGGATGCCCTGGAGGATTATACACAGCAAGAACTAAGTGATGTGATAGACAGATTTCGACAGAGGTCTGGGGAAACATTGCTTACGTGGTTGGTGCGGGTGCACGATGTGGGGGGCCAGGGGGTCCAATTGGATCACGGCGACGCCCCGAGGCTTTGTATGTTAAGTACAGACCCGGTTATTCAAAATGAGTTTAGAACCTATCCAGGGAATGGTCCCATGACCAATTTGTTAGAGCTAGCTGCGCAAGGGTGTGCTCAGAAGTATCCGACAGAGTCAGACTGGCCGCCTAATGATAAACCTTGGTATACTTTGAGAGATGCAGTACAGAGATTGAAGGAAGAAGTGATGAAAACAGCTATCTTTATGGGTAATGCCCATGATTTGATGAATGGAATTTTAAGTGTGTCTGTGCGAAACCGGCTGATTAGGGCCGCTCCTCCTGCATATAAGCATGTCATCATGACTTTGTTAATTAATCAGACGGGTAACCCATTGTCTCAGGTGGTAGAAGCGGTGCGTGAGTTAAGTGATTTAGGAGAATGGGCTAAGCCAGAGAGGAATTCACGGTCTGAGAATCGTACTGATAACAACAGGGTGACAAGGCGAGACATGTTTCAGGCCTTGATGCGAGATGGGGCGACCAGGAATGAAATTGATGGGATAAGCACCAAGGACATGTGGGAAATGTACCGCAAATGCGGTTTGGATAAAAAGGAGGGGAACAGGAAAGGGAACAAGAAGGATAACAAAGTGGTGAACCAGAGAAAGGCAGGAGGGGAGGAGCGTGAGGGTGAAAAGGGAGAGAGAGGGAGAGAACCCCACCGTAGAGAGAGATCCCCAGAGGACGGAAATTGGGAGGAAGAGCACCGAAGCGCAGAGGGAACCCGGAGCAGGGAGAGAGACCGGGAACTGACAGGTTCTGGGAAAACTCGAGGAAGAGAGTGGGAGAGGGAGCTGGTAAGCTCAGAGAGGTTGCGAAGCAGAGACAGGGAGGAGGAGTTCCCTGAGAATTACCGCAAACTGTATCCAGATTTGACTTGGGCAGACTCTGATGTACGCAGAGTGAAAATAGATTAGGAAACAGGCCAAACTCCGGTGCAGGGATGGGCTCGCAAAGATAACAGACCTCATGTCAAAGTAGAAATTTATTGGAAACGTGGAAATGTTCAAAAAGTTCGAGCCCTCGTTGACACCGGAGCGGAGGCCACTTTGATTCATGGCAATCCAAGAAAATTCAGGGGACAGTACTTCACCATTACGGGATTGGGCGGAAAAGAAACCCCGGCAGTGCAGATAGTGGTTCCCATGAAAATAGGGGCACTTCCAAAGAGAGAATACACTGTCCTGATTGTGCCCATTCCCGAATACATTATTGGAATTGACATTTTGAAAGGGATGACCCTACATTTGGAAGATGGATGTTATCAATTTGGTTCCAAAAGATTTATATCAATAGCCGCCGCAAGGGTGGGGCTGTTGAAGATTCCTCCGGTAACACTTCCCCAAGCTACTAAGGTGATTCAAATGAAACAGTACAGAATACCGGGAGGACATGAGGAGATTAGCCAGACTATACATGATTTACTAGAGGCCGGGGTAATAGTTCCCATCACCACTGCGTGGAATAATGCCCTCTGGCCTGTTCGTAAAAGTGATAACAGTTGGAGGATTTGCATTGATTATCGCCAATTGAATAAACATACACCTCCTCTGACTGCAGCGGTCCCAGACACCATTACCTTGATTGAGAACATACAGAAACACAGTGGGACTTGGTATGCAACCATTGACATTGCCAATGCCTTCTTTACGATACCAATAGCTACTGAGAGCCAGCCTCAGCTGGCATTCCAATGGGCGGGGCGTCAGTACACCTTCTGTAGATTACCCATGGGGTATTTACATAGCCCCACTATCTGCCACCGGCTGGTGGCAGAGCATTTGGATGAAGTACCAGTGGTTCCTGGAGTGCAAATTTCTCACTATATAGATGACGTGATGATGCAGGGAGAGACGCAAGAACAGGTGCAAATTCAGCTAGACAGGGTGGTGGAACATTTGCAGAATCAAGGGTGGGAGATTAACCCCGAGAAAGTGCAGGGACCGTCTCAGAGCGTGAAATTTTTGGGCATTCAGTGGAATCAGGGACACAGAGAAGTGTTGCCAAAAGTGAAACAAAAGATTAAGGAATTCGCAGTACCGCGAAATCGGAAGGAAGCCCAGAGTTTTATTGGACTATTCGGGTATTGGAGACAACATATACCCCATTTGTCTCAGATTTTGGCCCCATTGTACAAAGTTACACGAAAGAAAAATGCGTTTGAATGGGGAGAGCAGGAGCAGCGCGCGTTTGAATTGGCGAAAGACGCCATTCAGCATGCTTTGGATTTGTGGCCGATTCGAGAGGGAGACATTGAGTTGAATGTGACAGTCCAGGGGCAGTATGCCAATTGGAGTTTATGGCAAAAACAAGGAAGAAAGAGGGTGCCCCTGGGATTTTGGACAAAGAAGTTACCTGAGGCAGGAGAGCGGTATACTCCCTTTGAGAAGCAGCTGCTGGCCTGCTATTGGGCCCTGGTTGATACTGAGCAAATTACACTGGGACACAATGTGATTTTAGGGCCTGAAATTCCCATCATGCAGTGGGTGATGAGTTCCCCAAAAACTCATAGAATTGGACATGCGCAAGAAGCCAGCATTATAAAATGGAAATGGTATGTCCAGGACAGGGCACGAGCGGGTCCAAAAGGGACCGCCGTTTTGCATGAGCAGGTAGCGCAGGCTCCAGTGGAGAATTCCGAAATGTTGCATGATGTACCTTCAGTGTGTGAATCCCCAGTAGGGTGGGGCCAGCCGTTCGCAGACTTGTCTGCAGATGACAAAAAACATGTGTGGTTCACAGATGGTTCAGCAAAATATGTTGGAGCGAAAAGGCACTGGAAGGCAGTGTCCTATAATCCTGTTACCAAGAAGCTTTTGACAACTACAGGACAGGGAAAAAGTAGCCAGTATGCAGAGCTTTATGCCGTGTATCAGGCTTTAAAACAGGAGCTACCCGGAAAATGTCACATTTATACAGATTCCTGGTCTACCGCCAATGGGTTAGCTACTTGGCTTCCCACGTGGCATGCACATCAGTACAAAATCCATAACAAAGAGGTATGGGGGAAGGAGTTATGGCAGGAGATCTGGGAAATGTTACCTCAAAGCACCGTGACTGTCTATCATGTGGACGCTCACTGTCCAACTGATTCATTAGACCGATGGTTCAATTGTCTTGCAGACGATCGAGCCAAGATTCAAGAGGCTGAAGTGGAGGCGCAGAGTTCTGATTTGGTGGGAATGGCTAAATGGGCACACCAGAAATGCGGACATCTTGGAGAAAAGGCTACTCACAGGTGGGCTGAGATTAGAGGGATGCATCTTCCCCTAGATTTGATTAAAACAGCGATCATTGAATGTCCCATTTGTCAGCATGCACAGCACAGACCGGTCCCACAGGTGGTGAGAGGCCAGCTAGGTAGAGGTAAATTGCCAGGACAGATTTGGCAGATTGATTACATTGGACCAATGCCAGTGAGCAGAGGGTGTCAGTATGCCTGCACTGTGGTAGACACTTACTCTGGTTATCTCATAGCCTTTCCCTGCAAGCGCGCAACTCAGCAGAGCACCCTGAAAACACTAGATCTGTTGATTCTGTACTATGGAGTGCCACTCCAGATTCAAAGTGATAACGCCAGCCACTTCAAGGGCAGACTAGTGCAGGACTATTGTGCACAACGCAATATTGAGTGGATTTTTCACATACCTTACTACCCACAAGCAGCGGGACTGATTGAGCGAATGAATGGGTTGCTGAAAGAACAATTGCGTAAACTGAATGATGGGACACTGAAGGGGTGGAGGGATAATTTGTATGATGCTTTGCAAATTTTGAACAACCGACCCCTTACAAATGCTGAGACACCTCTCATGAGAATGCTCACACCTGCTTTACAGATTAATCCGTTTACAACGAGCAATACCATTGTGTATTGGGAAACAGCTCCAGGAGCTTTGGCCCCATATCGAGCTACACCAGAATCTGCAGGACTTGACTTACATGCTTTACACATGCATCGATTGAAACCTAGAGACATCACTCTGATTGAAACTGGGGTGGGAATTCAGATTCCCCCTGAGCATTACGGTCTGATCGCCCCTCGATCTGGGCTTGCCTTGAGGGGCATCCAAGTTTTAGGAGGCGTGATAGATGCAGACTACCAAGGCGAGTTGAAAGTCATTCTCTTGAACAGTGGTGACACAGACCTAGTGGTGCAACCTGGTGATCGCGTTGCCCAAATTGTCATTATGCTGGTTTATGGAGGTGTTGTTAAGAAGGGGAGCGCCCCAGCTCTTCTCACTGTGAGAGGCAAAGGAGGGTTCGGATCTACTGACAAGAACCCAGGGGCCAAAGTGTGGATTGAATCCCCAAATAACCCTCCTCAACCCGCTGATGTCATCGCCACTGGACCAGACAATGTCCTGGTAGTTATGCGACCTGGTCAAGACAAATGGGAACATGTTCCCGCTGACAAATGCTATCTGCGAGAATGATAATACGTGTTTTGTCCTTTGTTCTTTTCAGATCATCCTGTGGAGTGCCTGTGCCATGAGTGTGGTGTATGGAGCCCGTTCGGGAGACTCCACCGGGGAGCGGGAGGGGCTCATAGCCCAAAAATTCAACCGTCAGCCGCAGATGCCAACGCTGCTGCATCAACCGAACAATGTTTGGATTCATCTAGCGCAGGAAGTGCTGAATATATCTCACTTCTGTATGAGTAACATGCAAAGCGTTCAAGATTTGATTACCACTTGTCTAGTGGCAGTGCCCACTCCTGCTGCTGTATTATTACACATCTTTAACAATACAAACCAGGATGGAATGGTGGATGTGAGTGACGTTCGCTCCCATCTGTCACTCTATGAGTACTGCCGTCATTGCCCGGAGGTGGGCAGGCGGTTGTGGAGGAACATGACATCTATACTCACGTTTAACATCTCAAATGGGGATGTGTGCTATTCATTGACCTGTGATCCTATGAAAATAGGTAAATGTGCTCAGCTCAAATTGGAGAAAAGAGACAAAAACTTAACTGCTGCACAACGGACGTTGTGCCACTCACGGACTGACCTAACCTATTTCAATGTAAATAATTTGATGTTTTGCCAACATGTGGTGCCTGCTGCCAGCCACATTCAAAATGTTAAGTTGCCTAAAGGTTGGCTCTTTTCTTGTGGTAATCTTTCTTTTACTTATATTCCAGCCAATCTAACCGGAGGGCCTTGTGCCTGGTCACGCTTAGGCTTTCTCATGTTTCCTATGGATACTGCTCTACACCCTCGCTATACCAGAGACACTATTCAATTACCTACGGACTGTGATTCTGAAATTTCATTGCTGTCCAAAACAGAATATGTTAGTTTAGCTGGTTCTATCGTAGGGGTGCCAGGACTTGCAGTATATAATACCAGAGTTATTAATAAACTTGCATGTTTAGTAGTCAAGAATATTAACTATACATCAGCTGCCTTAGCTGAGCTGTTATTAGATGTACAGGGAATTAGAAGAGCTGCTTTGCAGAATCGCGCTGCTATTGATTATTTACTGCCTAAACACAACCATGGCTGCAGTGATTTCGAAGGATTATGTTGCTTCAATTTATCCGACCACTCCATATCAATCAACTCCCACATAGAGGCCCTGCATAAGTTGGTGAAGGGGGTGCAGCAGGATGTTGACAAGGGGTGGTGGGATTGGGCTTTTGGATGGCTGCCTAATTTAGGCCAACTGCGTTATATCTTTGGTGTAATCATTATCATAACAGTTATTTTAATTTCATTATGTTGTTGTATTCAGTGTGTGCCTAACCTTCTATCTCAGTGTCGCCCAAGAGCATTGCCATTTCCGCTTATAGGATATACTTAGTTGTAAGTTGGCCAAATGGTCCAAGGGTGGAAATGTATTGCTACATACACTACGTGCATGCGGCAGCACTACGTGCAAGGTAAACAGTGGTGCAGAGTGTGGACCATTGGCCTCTGCTTTCATTGGCCTTCGCTTCCATTTTGGTTCACGACTCCATTTTGTCGAGTCTGGTTCGGTGCGTAAGGCACTGTTCTGTGTTTTTCCACAAGCTTCGGCAAGCTGAAGGGTGGGGTGTTTTTCTGCTCAACTTCGCTCCATCTGCCTGGTACGAAGGGCGCTATTTACATTCCACGAGCTATCAGTTAGAACAACAGGGGATGCGCCTGTACACAAGGAGGAATGCAAGCTTCACCTTGGAGTCCTCTCCTGGGAACTTGGCCCGTTCTGAGGAGACGTCTCGAAGGGTGAACAAGGTACCGCCGATTGCACAATTTGTAAAGGAGGGGGTCTTTTTCTAGAAAAGACTCCTGGGCGTTAGTAAATACTATAAAAGTTGGGGGCCTGGATGGGCTGGTTGAGGAACTCTCTTCTGGGTTGGACGCAACGCCAGGAGGAGTGATTGTCCCGAACAGAGGCTCCCTGTGCCAGCTGATTTGGGTTCCCCAGCTTTGTGTACGGCGGAGGGATGCAGACGCTCTTTTCGGTGAAGCTTTTCAATTTATTAAGTGTATTGTGTGTGCGCACGTAATATGTACTTATTCTTGCAGTCATTTTCATGCTATTGAGCATTGAAGTATATTGTGTGTGCGCGCGTAATATGCACTTATTCTTGCAGTCATTTTCATGCTATTGAGCATTGAGGTATATTGTGTGTGCTTGTATTATATGCACTTACTCTTGCAATTATTCACAGAGTGCTTATATCTTTATCATTATTCTCATGTTATTCTCCTGATGTATATATATATATATATTAGTGTGGTTTAGTTTTGCTAGCTGAGAACTTGCCCCTTAAATAAACTTGATTATTCTACTTACGAAGGTGTTTGAGAGTGATTGCTTTACATTGTGCCTTAAAATATCCTGAAGTGCATAGTTTTGATATTCTGAAGAGTAAAGCAGCACAAGGCCCTGGGGCCAAACCCTCTGTGCATGGCCAAAGGCTGCGTGCAGCGAGGGGTTGGGTTGTTATGACGGAAGACTGCATACCAGGATCTGCGGCCACCAGCTGGTGGTTGGATTAAAGTATAGTAATGAAAATTACTTTATGTAAAAAAAATAAAAAATGGAATACATAAAAAAAACTTCTAAAGTCACTGTAAAAAACAAAGGTTACAGGGACGTTATAGTTAGGAAATAGAATTAAAAAAAATGTAGAAGTTCACCTAAAAAAAACCCAAAGGTGACAGGGACGTTATAGTTAGACTCACATTTTAAACATACCAAACCATAGAAATTCACCAGTTATCTCAAGTAACTATAACTCATGCCCTAAGGTAACTATAACTCACACCCTCGCCATGCGCGGCTAATTACCACACAAATTACAGCACTCATGACATTTTTGATAACATCATTGATATTAGCAATGTAATATTTGCAGTAAAATATTTGATGAAAAAACTGTGCATGGTTGGAGCTCAAGTTAAAGTTACCTTAGAGCACTAGCCCAGGTCCAACATTGAGCCCTAAAAACACCTTATTACCCCTTTGCACTACCCATTCTTGAGCTGTAAGAACTCCTTCATACCTCTATACACTACGGGTCCCGGAGCCCTAAAAATAATTCTTACTATCCCAATGCACTATCAATCCCTTAACCCTAAAACCTACTTACTATCCCTATAACAACTAATAGATAAAATATATTTTTAACATTGAATTACCTATTACTTATAATTTATTTTCAATTTAATTATTACAGATTAAATAATTTTTGTACTTAATAAATACCTAAATTCAATTTAACATTAGTTAAATTATTATTACAATTATTATTACAATTTTAAGTGACATAACTTTAACAGTACCTATGCATATTAGTTTGAAAAATGTATATATAACATATATATAATTGCCAAGGTGGATCTGCGAGCTCACGCATGCGTTAAGATTGGCTGGCTGCAACCTGAAGGAAAAGTTGCTTCTGCCATGCTAGGACTCAGAGACTGGGTGCCCAAGTCCTACAAAATTAATAAAAAATAAAGGACAGGGGGTAGGTTTGGAGGACCCTGAGTCCCTGGGACATGTTTGGGTGTACGCTTTCACTCGGGCCCTGGTCATGCACTGATTGAACTCTCACATATTAAATTACTCATGACGTTCGATGAACGAATTGACAATATTCCTAATAACATCTATATTGATATTGGTAATAACACTGTGCATGGGTAGGGCACGAATTATAGCTACTTGGAATAACTACAACTAGTAAATTTCAGTGTTTGGCTAGTTTACATTACTTTCAACTTTAACATACATTTTTGTCTAACTATTACATCTCTTTAATTTTAGTTTTTTTCAGTGAATGAATAAGCAGCTGTTTCAAGCAAGTGGTCCTGTATATTCACATGCTCTACCTCCTGTAACTTCCTCCTTGTTCCACAATGCACCAGCACACTGCCACCACCTCCTAGTCTATTCTGCACAGTAAACCAGTAGTATAAGTGCATTGCTGAAAATGTAGCAAAGGACATAGAAAAGAACATCTGTGATAATCGCTGTCTTCCAGCAAGAAGGGTGTTAGTGCATGTGAATGTACAGAACTGCAAACAGATGGTTACAAGGTGACATTTTTCATTTGTAGCATGAGTGTGTGAAGATAGACATGCTCTGTATAGAATATAATGCATTCACTCTGCAAAGCGGTGGCTATCGAGTAGATGATGCAGATGTTTGGAAGATGGTTTTTAGTACAGCTTGGCCTTTTAACGTCTGTTAATGTGCTAGAAAACTACACAGTAAGGCTTGTGTGGCATTCACCAAGTAACAGACTTACAGATGCCCATTAAAGGGATAATACCCAAACAAAAGGCTACTATTTCCCCTTTCTGCATGTATAGTGGGCTCTAGGGGGCCCGAGGAGTGTACACTTGGCTTTAGCATAGCACGTTTGTATGCATTTAACAATGTTTCTCTGAATGCCAGCTTTAATCTCTTTGGGGTGTGGAGAAGGCTTCCTAAAGGGTTTAGTTCCATCAAAAAAATACACAAGCACCCTCAATGTCCAGAGTGTAAAGGAATGTTTTGCCACAGATTCTGGTTAGGGGAAAAACATGTATCTCAATGGTCTGGTTCATATGAAAATATGAGACAAGTTTGGACAGAAACTATTTGGGTTGGTATGAAGAACTACCCTATCCTTGTGAACTTGGATGAATGGTCTTGTACCATAAGGGCTAGAAGCTCATTTTGCATTTTAGGGAGTTGACTGCGATTAGGAAGGCCACCTTTGAAGTTGAGCTGTAGGCCACATGAGTGTAGTGGCTCAAAAGGTGGGCCCATGAGTCATGACGGTACCACATTCAAGTTCCACAAAAGTGCAAGGTGTGTCTTTGGATGTATTACTCCCTCAAGACCCTCCACGAAGGCCTTGATGACCAGGACTCTACATAGGGATGAATGTTGTCTATTTTGTAAGTATGCTGCAACTGCAGTTAGGTGCAGGAGTATGAGGTGTAGGCAAAGGCTACTTCATATAGGTGGAGTGGATATCAGCCATTACCTTACATACATTTACAATGTGGTACTTTACCATGCTGCTTTTACCACGCTAGACGTTACCACACATTTTAATGTAACCCTCTATATTAACATTTGCAACACCATTTAGTCTTACCACGCATAATTTAAATTAATATTGTTTATCCATATTTATTAAGTATAACATTAAAAAAAATCTAGACACATTGAATATTTTCACGATAACAATAAATACATGATGACTTGCCCCTACCAAGTTGGCGCCCTTTTTCTGACACTTGAGAAGGTCTGCATATTTTACAAAATATTTTCACAAAAAAACCAATTAAAACATAAATCAAAAGTAAAATTGACATTCTGAAACATTTTTTTTTTAAATGTGTACCTACACAATGCACATATAAAGCAACAGGCCTCTATTTTGTCACCACTCTAAAAGGGACAATTATATTGAGAAGACACACTGACAAGATGCGGTTTTATGGAAGAGAGCCATCTACCTTTGCAATTAAGTAGGGAAGCAGGAAAAAACACTAAGCATTCTCAATAAAAAAAAAAAAGACAAAAAAATACTGGCAAATAATTAAAGTATTTTTTAAAAGAAAGAAAGCTCATAGTCTGGCAATCCATCGAGGATCTTTCCTTTCAATTGCTGAAGGGTACTTATCAAAATAATGAAAAAACATTTAATAATTACCTTTTACTCTTAAACAAAAAATAAAAAAATTACCTTTTATTTTTTCGAAATAAAAAACATTGACAAAATTGAACAAGTATCAGCAAAAAGTTTCACATTAAAGCATGTTGGAGTACTATGATAACTATAACGATAAGATACTTAATTACACAATTAAATTACAGTTAAAAAAAAATTACTGAAAAATAGTCAACTCACAGAGAACAAATAAAAACAATAAGATATTTGAATGAAAGAGCACTATTCAACAACAATTTGAAAAAATATAAACATAAGGCTAAATATTAAAGATAATTTTATTTTTAATTTTAAAACTACATTATTTACATTTGAACTAATGCAATAACAATCTTAATTAGTTTCTAGAGGAGAATAATTAAACTTTCTAATACTAAAGGAATTCTAAAGGAATCGTAATAAATCAGAATCTCAAATTAAATAATTTAAGGCCTTCATTATGGCAACGGCGGTTTCACTGAAAACCGGCGATGCCATGGGTGCCAGAAACCGCCAGTGCTGGCGGTCTTCCGCTCTCCAAATAATGGACACGGCAGGATTTCTGCCAGTAGGAAACCGCCAGCCATATTAAGGCCATTAGTACGGCCAGGGGGTGTCCTGATGGCGGGGCGCTGCTGGCGGTAGCAGCGCCTCTTCCCGTTTCCTGCCGAACCCCTCGCTGGACAAGGTAAGTCGGACGTCCGACGGGGGAGGGAGTGGGAGGGTGGGTGTGTTGTATGTGGTGTCTCTGTGTGAAAGCATCTGTGAGTGTTGTGGTGTATGCATGGTTGTATGTGTGTGAGTGAATGCATGTACGAAAGTTGAAGTGAGTGCATGCCTGCATGTCCGTGTGTATGCGTGTCTGAATGGCCGTTTTGATGTCTGTGTGAATGCATGTATGAATGCGTGAGAGCATGACTATATGAATGCGTGTTGGTATGTAAGAATAAATGCGTGTATGTATGAGTGTGAGTGGATGCGTGTATGGAAGTGTTGGTGAATGGGTGTATGCGTGGTGCATGTGGGTGTCTGCATTTATGCGGGGAGGGAGAGTGTGGGGCGAGGGGCACTGTGACTGAAGGAGGGGTGATGTGAGCGTGTGTGGCTGCGTGCGTGTATGGCTGTGGGAGGCGGGGGCAGTTGTGTGGTGGATGCGTGTCTGCGTGTGCGTGAATGGGTGTCATGTGAGAGTGTGCGTGTCTGCGGGTGTGTGCTTGTATGGGGGAGGGGGTGTTTGTGAATGACTCAGAGGGGGTGAGGGTGTGTGTGTTCTATTTTTTCCTCACAGAAAATAACGAAACAACGTTTCAACCTTTAACACGACCATTGTAATAAGTGAAAAGCCACACGTCACAAAACTAATCTGAGCTTCAAATCACAAGAAAAATAAAAAAATAACTGGTAGAATCAATAAATAAATCAAAGGAGGGAAAGGGAGCTTGTTAGATAGGTAGAACACCCATGCTCCCACTTCAGTATAAATCGACTGTGGGGGTGCTGTTCCTCCTTGAGGGGGAAGGAGGGGTTGTTTTTACAGGAGGATCAATAGAGGTGACCACACTGATGCCATGGGAATCCGAGTGATCAGATCTGAAAGCCCTCACACACCTCAAGGGGTGTCATGCTTCATCATGGGGTGCTCCTCATCGAGTAGGAGCTGCAATACCCCACGGGCCCTTTGACGGGGGCTCTGTGGCGGAAATCTTTTGATATCATTGCAGTATGATGAGTGCAAGTAAAAGTAAATACAGAGTGTAGGGTGTTGCATATGCGAGTTAAAAGAGCCTAGAGGGTATCAAAGCAAGTTTAATAGAGGTCATGTTGACACAATAAAAGTCGGAGAGCTATTGTTAGTAATAATGTATTACAAATAGCAATAGTGAATGTGGTCATCTATTAAACTGATAAAATTATTTGTTGAATTTAAAACGGTAGTAGTTGAAAAGTAAAAATCCTTCTTACTAAACTGGAAAAAATAAAGTCCAAATAAAATCGATATCCTCGAGTGCATCTCTGGCAACCTAAATAGGAAAAAGAGTTCCTGTAGTAAAGATACTTTTAAAACTATATTTAGTTATAAAACTAAACTGTCCTACCAGTCCAAAGCAGTGGCAACCATCAGTCGTTGACTGGGATGCTCCACTAACTAAATAGGATACCATTGAAAATGTTTTTCGTTTATTTATAAACATTTGCAGTACATTTTTTAGCTGCTATTTATAAAAATGTGAATATTGAAAAAATACTATTTGTAAATAGAACGTTTTAGAAAGACTTTAACTTCGAGTGTACTAGCTGAACAATGAAATATTTAATACTTTAATGTATCTTTAATTTTTACACTTAAGATTTCAACTGTTAATTGTATAAATTAATATATAAGTTTTAAAGTTTGTGATTATTGAACATGTGTGTATATACATATACACAAAATGTTCATTTTAAATTGCTTGATTTTTAAAACATTTAAAATTAGTATTTTTCAGTATTCATTTACAGTATTTTACAACAAGCAAGAATTAAATCATTTTTTAAATACTTCCCACCCAATGCCCACAAACTCTTAACATCCTAAAAATAAATTACATCAGATTAATGAACATTTAAGGGATATTATTTATAAACATTATAGTACCAGGGTATTATTTGGGTATTTTTTTTCTTTATTTTAATTATTTGTACGTTTATTTATTACACAATACTAAAGCTTTTTAGTAATAATGTAATGTTATTTCCAAATGTTACAATTTTGTAAAACAATTCCCTCACTAGACCACCTAAACCTGTAACATCACACTACTAAATACAAACTATATATCAGTGTTACGTGGTTGCAGTCATGGCCCCTGCCATCAGTACCCCTGAAGACCGAGACCTGTGCCCTGGGGGAACACCGGAAGTCCCAAAGACAGGAGGACTTCTGGGTCAGGTACAGCCTGATGGGTGGACGATAGGACGAAAGTGGCACCGCAGGACTGGAGGAGGTCAGCTGGAGAACGTCGGAGGCAAATGTAGCGATGACAGCCACTGGGTACTGACGTCACGGGACCCGAATGCAGAGGAAGGGAGGACCAGAAGACAGAAGGCCACTTGCGAGCAGGATGTTGGGAGGGAAAAGACCGGGAAAAACGTGGAAAGCAACAGGCCACTCAAGCTCGCCACATCCCTGGAGGGGCGTGGCTTCACAAGGTAAGGTCCCTACTACAACCGGCCACCCACTAGAGGATGATGGGAAGGTGAGGGCTGGGTGGGAGTGAAAGGGTTTGATACCTGTTGAAGGGGTTGAGAAAACTGGTGAGCACGGAGGGGGAGTAAGAAGGGAATTGGTGATCCCTCCCCAAGTCACCCCACTCGTTTGAATCCCCTGAGAGCACAGACTTTTTACTTGGGCACCCCCCCTCCCCTAATGAGCACTATTTCATGCATGTTTGCCTATAAGTTAAGCACTCACTTGACCAAGTGCCTTTTGTAATTCCTCCAAGGTCCACCATCTATCAAAGGAACAACCTCTCCGGTACCTGGGAGGAACAAGAGAAATCTTAAGCCCCGTAAACAAGAAAAAGTCCCGGAAGAAGTCAAGGAACGTTGAACATGAAGACCAAGGAAAAGATAAGAGACAGTAGAAAGACAAAAAGACACTAAATAAATAAAACCAACAGAAGACAGCCTGCGTAAATCTTCTTTTTTTATTTTTCACTTGAGGACTGCAATAAGATAACCCACAGGTACAATCGGCTTAAACAATGTTTCCTAAAATTATTGTATATAAACATATCTAGTATTATCCCCTTCGCTGTCAGGCCTTCATCCCCATCCTGTGCCAAGCCTTTTTTTTTGCTATTTGCGGTAGTCTGCGCTTTGGCCTGTATAACTTTTTGTCCACATAAGCTACCCACGCCAAATTTGTGTCCTTTTTTTTCCCAACATCCTAGGAATTCTATAGGTACCCAGAGTTTCTTTTTTAATGGGAAAAGGGGCTGCAGAAGAAAGCACGTTTTCTTCCTGAAAATGCCATCAACAAGGGCTTTGCGGTGCTAAAACCACCGTCTTCCAGAACCAGGCAGACTTGAATCAGAAAACCACATTTTTCAACACAATTTTGGCATTTTATTGGGACATACTCCATTTTTACAATTTTTTGTGCTTTCAGCCTCCTTCCAGTTAGTGACAGAAATGGGTGTGAAACCAAAGATGGATCCCGGACAGCTAAATATTTCTGAAAAGTAGACAACATTCTGAATTCAGCAAGGGATCATTTGTGTAGATCCTTCAAGGTTTTCCTACAGAAAGTAAAAGGTAAACTAAAAAAAATATTGAAATTGAAGTGAAAAAGAGCTATTTCTGTCCACGTTTTCTTCTATAACTTTTTCCAGCTATGGCAGATTTTTGAAAGCAATATACTGTTATGTCTGCTGGACTCTTCTGGTTGCGGGGATATAGAGGGCTTGTAGGTTCATCAAAAACCCTAGGTAACCAGAGCCAATAAAGGAGCTGCACCTTGCAATGGGTTTTCATTGTATACTGGGTATACAACAATTCATTCGGTGAAATATAAAGAGTGAAAAATAGGTATCCAAGAAACCTTTGTATTTCCAAAATGGGCACAAGATAAGGTGTTGAGAAGCAGTGGTTATTTTCACATCTCTGAATTCTGGGGTCACCGTACTAACATGTGAATTACAGAGCATTTCTCAAATAGATGTCTTTTTTACACGCTGTCTTACATTTGTAAGGAAAAAACGTAGAGAATGCCAAGGGGCAATAACACTTGTTTTGCTATTCTGTGTTCCCCCAAGTCTCCCAATAAAAATGGTACCTCACTTGCATGGACAGGCGAAATGCCTGCAACAGGCAACGCAACATGGACACATCACATTTTTACATTAAAATCTGACGCGTTTTTGGGAAAGTGCCTAGCTGTGGATTTTGGCCTCTTGCTCAGCCGGCACCTAGGGAAACCTACGAAACCTGTGCATTTTTTAAAACTAGATACCTAGGGGAATCCAGGATGAGGTGACCTGTGGGGCTCTCACCAGGTTCTGTTACCCAGAATCCTTTTTAAACTTCAAAATTTGGCAAACAAAACCACTTTTTCCTCACATTTCGGTGATAGAAAGTTCTGGAATCTGAGAGGAGCTGCAAATTTCCTTCCACCCAGCATTCCTCAAAGTCACTCGATAAAAATGGTACATCACTTGTGTGGGTAGACCTAGTGCCCGCGATAGGAAATGCCCCAAAACACAAAATGGACACATTACATATTCCCAAAGAAAACGGACCTGTTTTTTTTTTTTCAAAGTGCCTAGCTGTGGAATTTGGCCTCTAGCAGGATAGGAAATGCCCCAAAACACTACGTGGACACATCAAAATTATCAAATACAAAATACCTGTTTTTGCAAGGGTTGTGGGGATAGCACCTATGTTTTTGGTCCTGGTCTCAGCAGCCATGTAGGAAAACCTACGAACACCCAAGGGAGTCTTGCTGAATGACGCAGCAAGACTCAAAAGGGGCTGCCCGAGCTGCACACACATCATACTGCACCTCAAGGAGCTCCACTGGCTCCCTATTCACAAGTTTAGCAAATTAAAACTCTTCACCCACACATACAATGCCGTTCATGACTTTGGACCAGCATTTCTCAACAGCCTCAAACGTTTACCAGCCAATCATACACCTACACTCTGCCTCACTGTTGCTCACACATGCATCCCCCCATTCACAAATTCAGAGCAGGAGGTTCTCCTGCATGGCAGCCCAAACATGGAACAACATCCCTCTGCAAATCTGGGCTCTTCTTCACGTCTTGAGCGCACCAATAGGCTGAAGTCGTAGCTCTTCTAATACTCAGTGAGGACCACATGCCCACTCACCTGCTCAAGGTCCTAAATACCCTCATGGGTAATAAGTGCACTCTACAAATCTACATACCATGTTTTCTGTCTTTATTAGTACTGTCTTCCGCTGAAAAAGTTTGAGGAATGCCCTCAGGGCTAATCTTATAGCAGAAATTACCAGGTAGTTTATGTGGTGCCCCAAGTGCTGAGGGGTCCAGGTGTCTTGTCCAGTCATCTCATGGAGGTGAGATCGCCAGCCCACGAAAGATGCATTAATGGTGATGGCCACCTGTGGAAGTGATTCTAGAAACGGCTTGCCAAGAATGAGGCTGTTGTTATTCTTCCAAAGCAAAGTGCTGAGCCCTGGTTGTTACCAACACTAGGCACACCCACTGCCTCACTTCTCATTCTTATAGAGAGTGCATTTATGCACTTAGGCGTGTGGTACAACTGTTGCATAAGCTACGATTTTGGCATAGCTCTACAACATGTACTTTCCCACCCACGGGTGACACAGGTGAACATGAATCAGTGCACTAACGATGCTTGTGAAAGACAGGTGATTCTACCCCCCACAGAACACTTATCAATTTGTCACTGAAATAGGGTTATTGCTTTTGTGTTACTAACACTCCATCATAAAGGGATCGGGGCACCGTGGTAACAATAACTGATCTATTCCATTATTTACACTACCACATACTGCACTAAGAAGAATGAACACTTTTAACTAAAAGTATTCCTTATTACAGGAACAATCTGTGTTTCAGTACATCTAAAACTACACAGAATATTCTAAAAACAACAAGAAGGCATGTTATTAATAACTAGAATAAAATTAAAATTTCTAGCATGCTTAAAATGTCATCTAAAACCTAACACCCTATTGCCTACTTTTATTCACTATACTAAGAGAGCATGGAAGGCAGTGCAACTTGCAGTCTCAAGTTTCTTAGGGAGAAGAGACTCACTGCATACCGTTTTGAAAGCAAAGGCTGTCTTTATCAGTGGCGATGCAAAGACAGTGTTCCTTTGCAAAAGGGCATATGCTTTCTGCTGTCTTCCTCAAAGGATGTAGCTTCATTGGCTTCAGGCGAGATGTAGCATCTGCCAAGTACGCAGGCAGTAGGTGAGGCCTTATCTGGCAGAATCCAGGGTGATAATCTAGGTGAAGGACCTCTCCTGCCAAATGATCAAGTGGCCATCTTTATGCACTAAGGCCCTCATTACGAGTGTGGCGGTGGTGGAAGGTTACTGCCTTCACCAGCAGTTAAATAGCACAAGTATGCTGGTGGCAGCCTACCGTGTAGAGATCAGTATTTGTGAACAGGTCCTTTTTACCCTGTGTGACTAGAGTGAGGCCTACAGGCTCACTCACATTTTAAAAGTTCTGCTGCTGTGTGTTTATCTCACCCATGGCCTACATCAGGCTGATATGGAACTGCGTGCGTGATTATGTGCTGAATACAAGTGAGCGTGCAAGACACACTACACTACAGAGAGAGGGTGCAGAGTGGAATAATGTGTACATGGCAAATGTGTGTGTTTAAAGTTATATAATCTGGTTCAATACAGAGAGATTGTAGTACTGAACAGTGTGCTCAGACTTAGTGTGTGCTGCTTGTGTGAATGCTAGTGGAACCGTGGTAAACTGAGTTGAGAAGTGTCTGTACTTGTACATTAAATGGAGGACCTTGGGTTTCATTTTGAGAAACCCAGGCCTGCCTGGTGGACGCATGAGGAGTAGAGGAATCCCCCCAAATAAAGTTGTATATTGCTACATTCCTAAAAGCTGGGTGGGACAAGCACTGGATGAGGGGGAGCCACACTCTCCCTATACATTTCAAAGGCCTCTTTGAGTTAGTGACAGATCACAAGTAAGGGGCCTAGGCACATCTCAGGAAGAAGGAGATGTGGCTGATACGAGAATATTAAAGGGAATGGCCAAGGGCCAGGATGCACATATCACTGTGGCTGACATCCAGATGAAGGGAAGAAATGTCAGTTTCAAAGAAGCAGACCCCAACATAAAACTTCAAAAGATCCATACCCTAATCAAATTTGGTGTCTGGAAAAGAACTATAAGTAGGGGAGTTTGAGACCCCTAACTGCCGAGCAACCAGCCATGTTGCATCAGTAGGGGAAGCTCTGCAAGACTTCTGATTGTGACCAAGACTAGGAGCACAGAATGCTAGTCTTCCTGCTGGGTGAGGGGACGTCAGCCAGGGAATCCAAGACCACCTGCCCTGAAGTCTGGAGCACCAGTTTCTACCTGCTCACCAAGACCGGTTTGCTCATGAGGGAGAGCAGCGTGTTGAAGGGAGTGGGATCCAGAGGAGTCCAGATGTGTGTGGCCCCTGACACCTGCTGTCGCCCATATGCAGTGTTGTGAGTTTTGCAACCCTCTATGCCAGGAGGGGCTGCCGTGCACCAAAGATAAGTGCTGCATCAAACGGACACTCGCCTGTGTGTAGCTTTGTGAGTTTGGCGACCCCATATACCAAGAGGAGCTGCTATGCACCAAAGATAAGTACCAAATCGATCGGGCTGTGCCCATGTGCAGCTTTGTGAGTTTGATTACCCTGTATGCCAGGAGGGGTCGTCATGCACCTAGGACAAGTGCTGCATCAGTTGGGACGTCGCCTGTGCGCAGTGTTGAGAGTTTGACAACACCAGTAATGTGGAAGTTGTCTACCTCATATGCAAGGAGGGGCTGCCGTGTGCCAAGGAAGCGTCCTGCATTGACTGGGCCATAGCCCATAAGTTGGGAAACTTGTTGTGACCTCATAGGGCATGAGGGGCCATGTGAGAAGCCAGCGTGACCGAACAAGTGAGGTTCATTGGAGCAACCCCGTATGCCAGGAGTGGCCACTTGGAGCACTGAGGCTTTGATCAATCAATCATCTAAATATGGAAAGACATTTTTGGCCTTTCTGTGCAGGTGACCTGCAACTACCTTCCGCACTTTGTAAAATCCTTTGAAGCTGTAGTGACGCCGAAGGGTAACACCTTGAACTGGTAGTTTCATCCAATTATCATGAATCAAAAGTACTGGTGAAGCACTGGATGGATCGAGATGTGAAAGTAAGCATTTTTCAGCTCCAGTATTAACATCAAGTCGGCTTGGCGTTCACAGTAGGATTACATTCATCAAGGTGACTATGTGAAAGTGCTCGGGAAGGATGAACATGTTAATTAGTCAGAGCTCGAGGATCAATTGGAGAGAGGATCGGGAAGTAGAGGACTACAACCCTGTCCAGCATTGTTGTGCAGATGCTGGTTCAATGACCCCCTTTGCGAGAAGCTCTTGAACCACTTCCTCCAAAGCTGACAGAAGCCCTGCTAGGAATGAAATGAATAAATAATAATAATAGGTATCTGGGGTCACTCAATGCATAACCCATGGTGACTTTTTGACAGAGCCAGTAGGTCTGCTTTACAGCGGTTGATGTGCTAACCGCTTGCGGATTTCAGTAGATCTGCCTTTTTTTATATTTTGGTGTGCTCACACTTTGACAAAGCCAGTGGATCTGCCGTGCTTTCTGTTAAAAGCAGAAAATCCCAGAAATCAGCTGGAAAAATCAAAGGTTAAAGTGCGCTTCAGATAGTAATATCTTACCTTACATTTTAATAAAAAAGACCATGGAAATTCACTGAAAAAACGCAAGGGCAAGAATTATAGTTGCTTTAGGTCACAAGTTATAGATACTTCAAATAACTAAAACTGGTGAATTTCAGTGGTTTTGTTAATTTGAACTTCTTTTAACTGAAACGTTACTTTACCTTAGTTTTTTCAATGAATTTCTAGGATTTGTTTTTAACAAAGTAATAATTTATTTCTATACATAAACCAAACCCAACCCCCCCACCCCGCAGGTGCACGGGCTTTAACATTTATGTAGCTTTGGGTCTTGTGTGGCGGTGGTTTGGCCACAGCCAGCATGCAGCCAACCCCACTATGCACATGACCTTTGGACATCCAAGGCAGGGGGGTGATGCTTTGCCAGGTTGTGTAAGACCCAGGGACCCCACCCCTCAGGGAAAAGTACAGCTAAACACGGGGGCATGCGGTCCCCCACTCCTCGAGCCTTTTTAGGCCCCAGTGATCCCATCATAAAAATAGGTATGGGCCCTGGGAATGGGGTCCCAGAACCGAAAACCCGGCCCGGGACCCCAAAAAATAAATATACACAATATAAACACAAATAAATATAATATAAACAAATATAATACACAAATAAATAAACACAAATTGGGCTGTTCCCCCTAGACCCTGGCCTACACCGGAGGGTTTCAAAAAGAAGCACTGGAGCGCATACTTTTTTTTGTTTCTTCATTTTGCTGCAGATTCGTTCATCCTCTGTGAACTTGCTGCAAAATCTCCACGCTCCAAATTAAACACAACGTGTGTCGTCCACCCGGACCGCGGCGGGTTTAAAAAAGAAGCACGTGAGACCATGCTTCTTTTTTTTCATTTTGCCAGCGATTCAAGGAACCCCAGTGAATTTGTGGCAAAATGTAATAAGAAATAGTTTTGGCCCTAGGTAGGGAACCTCTAGAACCACACTACTGAGTCCCAAGTTCTAAGATGTCTGCCACCACTTCCTTCTTGATATAGTGGCAAGTGATCAGATCTCAGCTGGAGATCTGTAGGCTCTGCAGATCCTCTGCGTCCCTAGATCGGCCAACTTTTTGAGCATTAAATGATTGATTAAAATGTTTGACAACACATAAGCATTTCCCTCAAGAAAATGTTTACTTCAAAACAAATTGTTCCACGTAGCAACCAGAAAACAAAATGAAGTTAAACACAAAAAGGTACAGTTAAAAAGGTGCAATTAAAAAAAAAATCAAGGCTCAGTTCAAGAACCCCCCCCAAAAATAAGAACCATGTCTTTAGCCGAGGACTTCATTAATGCCAACAAGGTGGAGGTTGGGGGCATGAGGTGGGCATAGTGAAAGCAAATCATGTACATGGTGTGTATAGTGAGTCATGGAGTTAATCTGAGTGTTTCCATACACTTCTTGAACATACTTCTCTGCTTATTTTGTTTACAGAGAATGGAAAAACGTAAAACAAAAAAACAGGACTGTAATCCAACAATCATTTGATTTTACCCAGGGGGAGAGAACACCCACTCTCATAGTCCACTCACTAAAATATTGTATAGTGAGAAAGTTATGAATCATGGAGAAAAAAAAAAGAGTTCTGTATTGTGGTGTTGGTACTCCTGCTTCACAAAATTTTGGGGGGGGGGGTAATAAAAACAAAAAAATCATATACTTCCTATACCTTTGCCCCTTAATTGCCATTATGTGATAGAGTTGGGCAAGCTACTGAAGGCTTGAGCCAGATGCTTGGTTCTGACTCAGCTCGAGGTTATTAGGGATCCTCAAGCCCAAAACACAAAGATTTAAAGACATAGCTATATCTTTTGATTTTAAACAAGAGTGGGAAATAGATACCCACCTAATGGCTCGGCAGCGCAATGTGAAACCAGAAAACCTGAGATCAATCCTAGCT
This sequence comes from Pleurodeles waltl, assembly GCF_031143425.1. Lineage (NCBI taxonomy): Eukaryota > Metazoa > Chordata > Amphibia > Caudata > Salamandridae > Pleurodeles > Pleurodeles waltl. Next base: position 693,676,862 of record NC_090451.1, read on the forward strand.
TCCGACTTGCCCAAATTGGTGATCCTAGGCAATTTGTTATTTTACTTTGCATCCTTTCCCTTCCATTTCTCCTATGAGAGCACTACATGAATTTGAATATGTGTACTTGATTTAATGAACTATAATTGTGTTGTATGTAGATCAACAATCTAGGCAAGCCAGAGGGTACACATGATAAATTACTTGCCTCCCTAGTGGCATTGTTGTCAGGGGAGAGGTATGAATGTTTCTAAGCTGATAATTGAAAACTATCTCCTTTATTAAACGCCTTTCAATGCAGTGAGATAGCTTGATGTGAAACTCTTCTGCATTTTAATGAAATAAACTTTTTTGAATTTTGAAGAGACTTTACCATAGTAGACTGAGAGGAGGGAGAGGAGGTGAAGAAGGAAGTAATTGCAAGACGAACAACACCACAGCAGGATGGTTGGACATTGGCACGAAGCAGGATGTAGAAGATCCGGAATCCATACCCCTAACATAGGTAGGCAAAGGCAGACCTTTAGGCTTAGCATATGATTGGAGCAGCGTGCATAGTGGCAGTGAGGAGGATAACACCCCCAGCCCTGGCCAGCAGATGCCAATAGAGGCAGGGCAGAAGTCAGCACACACACTGGTAATGGGAAGAGGTATCTGCAGGCTAAACTAAGCCAAACAATTAGCGTAGCTGGGAACGTGACTCCCCAGTCGCCAATATGGGGTTGCAGCTACAGAGAGAGACAGCCCCATGCAAATTTAGCAAGGTGGCATCCCAGTACATGGAAATGGGGTATTTCTTTCTAGAAACATTGACACGTGTCTTATTATGTTGCATGCAGTGTATTGTTGTGAACTCCAGCGCACACACCTTAAGGGGTAGCAGCGCTATGCAGCTGGCCACGTCGCACAAAGTGCGACAATAAAGGGGACAGCGCCTTAGCGTCGCTCCCCTGCTAGGAAGGCGGATGGTCGGAAGGAGCCACCATACCTTGGGAGGGTGGTCCACCCCTGGTTTATGGGCCCCCGAGGTGTCAGAAGGGAGGAGTGAGGCTGGGAGGTCTCAAAAGGGGTGACCTCTTGGGGCTGGGGCCTCTTTAGACGCACGCTGATTCCCTCCCACCCACCCCACAACATTGGCAAACCAGGGCTGGATGCATTAGGAAGAAGCGAATAAGCATGTTCGCAGAAAGACTTATTAACATGACTTTCGTTACAGATGAATCAAGGAGTCACAAAGCGGAGTTACAGGGCGATCCTAAAGTGTTAAAATGATTAAAAACCTCCAGATGGTTATTCCTGGAGGCAAAAGCAATTCCTCAGGCTGCTGGGAGCCCTTACGGCGGGGCCTGGGAAGACGTGGCGGCGCTCCTTAATCCCGCAAGGGGCAGTTGGAATCCTGAGCAACTGTGGAGACTGGCCTGGGTCTTGCTCTGACTTGTCAGGAGAATGACAAATGAATAAAGGAGGAGAGTGGTAAACCACGATAAAGAAAAGAGCTGTAAGAATCTAAGTACGCTGGTGCAAAGAACACCAGACGGAACAGCTCTAGCTTTCTCAGGATGGGTATCGGACAGCTTTAACGAACTCATCTCCGACACCAGGATCGCCCGTAAGCTAACCCAACCTGTGTAATCAATAAACTTGCGACATGTTATACCCACAATTGGTGTCCTAGGTGTCTTATTATGTTGCATGCAGTGTATTGTTGTGAACTCCAGCGCGCACGCCTTAAGGGGCTGGGGTAGCAGCTCTATGGTAATGGGAGGGGGTATCTGCAGACTAAACTAAGCCAAACACTTAGCGTAGCTGGGAAAGTGACTCCCCAGTCGCCAATATGGGGGTGCAGCTACAGAGAGAGGCAACCCCTGCAAATTTAGAAAGGTGGCATCCCAGTACATGGAAATGGGGTATTTCTTTCTAGAAACGTTGACAGCTATCCCAATGTGTGAGTTGCATTCAGAATCATTGAGACTTGAGGTGTCAGGACCCAGACTTGTCAACTCTCCATAATTTGCCGGGAGCCACCCTCTTTCTGTTGACATTCAGCCTCCTAAAAAGGCAGCATGTCTCCTTCAAATTTAAGCTCGCCCTCTTTGCAAAACTGCATTACCCTCACATTTTTAGGGTCGAGCCTGTGTTGCATGCTCTAGCGCATGCATATCGCAGCGAGACGCTTTAGTTATTAGAAAAGGGCTCAGAGCCCTGTCGACGTCACGTCAGTGTGTTTGATTGATGCGTGGGGTTGCCTAGTAAAATCTGCTTGCTTTCATTAGTCGAAGGCATGCATATGTCATGCCTTTTCCGGTGGCTAGCCCTCCTCGAGCGCAGCAACCAAATACAGAAAACATGTGAGGCTCGCTGTTTTCTGTCGGATCGTGGACTACTTTTTCTCTATTTTCCTAGCGTGATTTCGCTTGGCAGAAGTCGAGCGCTTTACACAGTTAATTTCACTTTTTCAGGTTATGTACATAAAAGCAGTTTTGCCGATAGATGAAAAGTCGGGTTAGGAGTTTACAACGCGATCAGCTCTAACATGAGCAAACGCGAGACCCGTTGCATTGCAAATGCTTGTTTTTGTTGTAATCCACTTACAGTACAAGGTGGAAGACTTGATTAAGGTACGAGACTCTTGAGTGTTGACACCAAAAATGGCTTTATATTCTGTCTCCCAACTAGAACTGTCTTTGTTTCAAATATAAGCTGATGAAAGGATTCAACCCTTTAAAAACCAGCGTGCCTCCTATGGACCTACCTTTGCCCTCTTTGCAAAACTGCATTACCCTCAACATTTTTTTGTTCTCCATTCACCACACATGCCAACAGACCCCATTTAGTCAGAAGATATGATTGTTGAAGCCAAAAATGTTTTTTTTTTTTTTAATTGTTCCCTGACTAAAATTACCTTTTTGTTCAATACACACCTATGAGGAAAATAAATTCCACAGGTTTTTTTTTTTTTTAATGTTCCCCCCCGCATATGTATTAATTGAATTCGAATTACACCCCTCCGCATTCAGCCTAACCTTCCTGGCAGAGCCGTCCGACCGCTCTGTGCAGTCCAATGATCCCTAAGGAGTCGAGATCCAGCCCTCGCTTTCCCCGCCGAGCACTGACTCGCTCCCAGCCCAACTTGCCCGGAGAGCTGCGCTCGGGCCTTCCAGCGCCCTCCTCCGCGTCGAGGCATTGGCGGCGCGTGCGGTGGGTCTCGCGGCCCTCCCGGCGGCGCGTGCGGTGGGTCTCGCGCCCCTCCCGGCGGCGCCGTGCGTCGCGGTTGACGCAGCTGGCGGGGCGCGCGACTCTTCGCCTCAGCTCGCGCTTCCCTCACCGCACCTCGGTGGCGCAGCTTGCTGAAGAGTCGGCCCGGGCTTCTTTTAAAAAAAAAAAAAAAATCTTTTATCCTTCTCGTCTGTGCTCCGTAAAGCGTACAAAACAAGGCACTGTTTTTGCCTTTTGTTACTCGAATTTATCGTTTTTTGTCTGTGGTGGGATTCAGGCATCGCACAGTGCCTGAGGTAAGTGTTGGGCCTTTTGCCGTTCGGAGGTGCGTTCGACGCCTGTTTTTTCTGTGGAAGCAAACGTTTTTGTCGTTGACCTGTGATAGTTGGGAGGCTGACAAGTGGAACATGTTACTTTTTAACAGTACATCTTAGTAGATTTTGGTATGGCTTGAAATATAAGATAGAAAAATGCTACAATTTCTTCGCGTTTTAAGTGTCTGTGCAGGCTGGGATAAGATACTTTAATATAACTGTTAATAGAATATTCTGTACTTAATTTTAAAATAGCTGTTCTGTGGAGGAAATCACCCTTACCTCGCAAGCTTTATCACGAATGCTTTTACCACAATGTCTTTCTCACACATGCCGTTGTTTTGAAACCGGAAAGAGAGAGATAGTGAAAACAAAACACGAGAATGTGTTATACCGCTTATTTGCATGTTGCTAGGTCGAAACTGGGGTGGCATGGTGTGCAAAATAATGGGCCCGAGTAATTACCAGGGGCTCAGATTAATTCAAGCATTTCTACCATCCCTTTCTTGTCTTGGTAGGCTTTAGCGTTGAAAAGGAGGCAGTTTTAGGTGGGAGACCGCTCAATTGCCATTTTTGATTTTATCATTTGGTGTTCTGTTGGCATATATGCTTTTCCATACAGGTTAGTACCACGCAGGTAAGTATTTGTACCTTTATCCCACATTACACATAAAAGTATTTTTATTAACATACTTTGTTTTTTAAACATACTTTTTTTTTTTAAAGTGCTTTAGGTGCGGGTAAAGGGAGGAGGAGGTAAGGGTGATTTTAGGGTTTAGAGATGGGTAGAGGATACAAGCTGTAATGGTAATTTTACAGCTTAATGTTGGGTAAAGGGAGGTAAGAAAGTTTCGGAGTGGGTAAAGGTAAAGGCAGGTGAGTACAATTGTAGAGTTTAGGGGTTGGTAGATTTAAGGATAATTTTAGGGTTGGGCAGAGAAAAGAGGAGGTAAGAGTAATTTTAGTCCTCAAGGAGAAGTAGATTTAAAGAAGGGTAAGGATGAATTTGGGTTTCAGTGATGAGAAGAGGTGAAGGGAGGTAAGGATGGTTTTAGGGCTCAGGGGTATGAGAAGGGTCTACGTTATTTTAGAATGCAGGGGTGGGCAAATAGGGTAAGGAAAGGTTTATGAGTGGGTAGAGGTAAAAGAGGTGGTAAGGAGTAAACAAATAAAGGAAGGTGTTTGCGGGTTGTCCCCCCAAAAATAACATTAAAAAATGGAACAGAGAGAAGAGGCAGAGGAAATGCATTCATTTACAAAAATAAACTCATCTGATGAAATGTAGATGCCAGGAAAATCAAAGTTTGAGTGTTCCTGTTTAGCATTTGTAACACTTTATGTATTCATTTGCTTTTTGAAGTTGTTTATTATCATTAGGTTGTTCTAAAAAAAAAAAAGCATAAATATGTTACCAGATCTGCAGGTCTAGTGACTTGATTAATCCACTCAACCTAACTGCAATGCCCTTGCCCCATAAAATCGTCTCAAATCTGTGATCCTTGGCAACTGTTTTATTTTACAAAGTCTCCTTTCTGTTTATTATCACATATGAGAGCGCTTTCAAATATGTCTACTGTACAAAAAAAATCTTAATTTACGAGATTAAAAATGTGCTTCATGCATAATAAAAAATAAAAATAGCCGACATACAAGGTATACATTACCCTTTGCCTCTTAGTCCACTTATAGCATTGTCATGAGGGTGCAGACAGGTGGGTTTCTCAGGTCATGTTTAAAAACTCTCACTTTTAATGGATATATCAATAAAGTATGATGTACCACACTGTCTTTCGTAGATAGCATATTTTCAATTGTAATAGCCATAAACTTTCCCTCTCGTATACAGTTTTACTGATAAAACTATAGTATTCAAACTATAATGTGTGGAAATCAGGTTTCAGTAAATATTTTTTATTTTAACATCAAGTAAAATGCTGTGGTTTGATTTGATCCTGTTAAAACCTTTGTTTCCATCACACTTCAGAATTGCAAAAATGTGCTTTCCTAATTACTAAAAATATTTTGAAATATTTGTACAGTTGTAAGCTATTTAAATATTGTTTTTTGAAGAAAAAAAATTGATCTTCTACAGCCTTTCGTTTTACATTGCTTTTACCCCAGTACGATTGTCAGAAACTTTACTTTTGTATGTTCTTTTCCAGTTAGGAAGGTAGCAAAGGAGTTATCTCTACCTGTGCTCCTTGGATTTTTTCACTGTGTTAGCTCATTCTGTCATTATGGGGGGAAAGTAATCTATTGGAGACCTTTATGAAGGCTTCTACCTCAAAGAAAAAGTCTACTGCTGCATATACCAAAAATGCTTTAACAGAGATAAATAACCGCATAGAGGAAGTGGAAACCATGTTAAATTCTGACTCTTTGTCTTTGGTCAACCATCCACCTCCTGTGCATTCTACTTCTTACGCTGATAAGGGGTCTGGGAAACCTATTGCTGGTATTTTTTGTGAAAAAGTATGGGTAAAGGGTCCAAGTGCATTGCTCACGGTCTCCTAATTCCTGGTTTCGAAGGAATGGTCTTACTGCAGCCTCCCCTTGGTCATTGTTCCTGTTCAAGAGATCTCTCCACCACAGCCTCTTTCTATTACAAACGTACCTTGCACTAATCATTATACTTCTTTTGTAAGTTTGGAGGGTATTGATATAGTTGAACTCGCTCCTGTGGTGGGCCTGGAGTTGCCAAGGGGGAGACAAATAGGCTCTCTGAATTGGTTAAAACCCTGGTCAATTCTGTTGCACACCTCTGATTTGAGGTTATTGACTTGAAGTTGTTAATTGGCTCCCAAAATGTTGTCGGCCTCTACTCCATCAACCAGCAGATGATGACCCTCTTGCAAAGGGTAGGAAATATTTTACACGGTGCCGAGCATGGGGGCTGGGTCAATAGAGCTGGCACCTGTTCGTTTATATGATCTGCCAGCTCACTGCAATCCCTTCCAAGAGTATACAAACTAGGGTGGCCCAGTACCATTTTCATGCACAGAGTCCCAAGGTTTCCTGAAGGGGGAAGTGAAGATCAAGCTTCTCTGACCAATAATGTAATGTTTTTGCTGCATAATGTAAGTAAATGTCTGTCTGTTATTCACCAGGATATTGCTGGAGTGGGATGTATTCCATCATGTTTGGGTGGATTGGACATCGTCTAACTCACTCTGGTCTCCTGCACTATAGCAGACAATCTTATTGCCCTTGAGGTGCGCTTTCCAAATGCTTTACCAAGATCTGTTTGACATTTAATGATCCAAGGGCTGTAGCAGAGAATAACCTGGTTCCATCTCAGCACACATGTACGATCCACTTGAGGTATGACAGCCAACTCCACCCGCAGAATTGTTCCCATTGATTCCCACTCCAAGTCTAAGATCTGAAGTCTGGAATATATTTTCATGGAACATTGCTGGCCTTAACTCTAAACTGACCGATCCCAACTTGGTGACTTTCATTGACTCCTTTTGATCTATGTATGTTGCAGGAAACCTGGTGTGTAGAGCCTGTTTATAGCTTTGGATACACTACCATTTATTTATTTATTTTTGGTCAAGCTGCTTCACACAGAGGTCGGCCGGCAGGTGACTTATTTATGTGGATCAAGAATTCGTAGTTCTCACAACATCTTAGTTTGAACTAAATTCCTGGACAGTCTGTGGCTGACCCTTGCTAGGGGTGAGCTTCACCATTATGTTTTTAATGTTTATACTAGGTCCAATGGGGCAAACAGGCCGCCTAGCACTCTCCACATTCTAAAGGATGCCATAGATACTGTCCCGGGTAATGATAGGGTAATCGTTGCTGGCAACCTAAATGTTACATTTGAACCTTTTGGTTCCAGTTCCCTTACGTTAATGGAAGAGGAAGATGCAGCTTGGATCGTTCCTCAACTAGACCTGGGACCTGTTAAATGATGCACTGTGGCAGCTAACCAGAAGTTGATCTCATCGATCTGCCTCCATCTCAGGGCATGTAGAGGTCGACCAAAATACTCAAAACCTTGTCATGCTCCTTTGCTGCAGGAATGGAGATCTTCAACCTAAAAGTGAAAAAAGCTCAATTATGTATTGAGCAGAACTCTGGGGTTACACAGGTGTTGATGATCTATGCAAAATAGAAAACAGGGTTGTTAGGAGTCTTCTCAATCTCCTGTAGGGTTCTACCTGCCTCCCTCTACCTATGGATACTGACATTTAGCCGAGTAACTTGGTGTTTTGCTTCGACCCATTATGAACTGGAATACAGACGAGCTACAATCCTTTAGAGTATCTGAAAGCGCTTCTAGAGGTTCTGGGCTGACCAGATTGCTTAAATGCACACATCAAATCTATGCTTTAGGAGATCGGTTTTCCCTCTCTTTGGGATACCCCGGATGCAGCAAATTCAGCCTCTCGGTCCCTGGTTAAGGATCATCTGAAGGAGCATTTGTGGCTGTGAGAACTAAAGTCTATAAAGTCTGGCAGTCTGCTATACTTGTTTCTAGATCTTAAAATCATCCCCACATATAAACTGCATTTTGACACCCTTCCAGGGTCTACCCCACTACAACTTTATTTAAGATGAAGGTATGGGGTTTTGCCTGTGAACAGTTTTCTGCTAAATGGGGAAAGACTTATTGCAGTTCTAGAAATTGTCCTTTAAGTAACCTAGTCATCAAACTTCACATCACTTTGCCTTTTTTTGCCCTGCCTATTCCTGCCCATTAAAAAAATGGCTAAAACCTTTGTTTAAGCTTCTGGGTTTCTGCCAGTATGCACTTGCACCACATGTTTTACGTTCTGACACAAGAGAAGTGATACAATTGCGATGACAAAATTCTTTCATACTGCTTGGATTATACATAACTTTTTTTGTCTGCTGTTAAACACCAGATATATTTGGATTGTAACTGTTGATTGACAGGATATTTTATTAATAATTTTATTGCATCTACGCTTTGTGTTTTCGGCATTCTTCTTTTTTTTCCTTTTTTAAATTATTGCTGTAAGAGTTGTATGCTCAAATTTTGTGTACTATGAATTGTATTTTATGGATTGTTTTATTCGAAATAAACAGCTTTGAGTAAATACCAATATCAATTTTGTAGCAATTTGTAAGAAGACATAATGTGACATTTGACCTACAGTTTTGAATGCACACTACATTTATCAAAATAAAAGAAAGATTTAAAGGCATCTTTAATGCTCATTCGCTCTCTGAATAAACAGAGACCTATTCTTTGCCAGCTCCAGCTATCTTGCAAAACCGTGCCATTAGGTCCTAATAAAAAACATGCCCTGATAAAATCTGACTTGCCATAGCAAATAGATTTATCGAGGCCTAAGATCAGATGGCAACAAGCTTGAGTTACGTAGAGTTGTATAATTATACTTGTACAGGAAATGTCTTCACTATTTTAGTATCCTAACTTAAAGATTGCAGTTTACGCTTAAGCCGTTCATGAACACAAAAGATGGTTATAAAAACAGACTAAGGGAATTTAATTACTCTTTTAACTTGCATTGAACTGTGGGAAACTTGAAGAAGTGGGACATAGGTAAAGGTTATGCATTTTTAGGTGTTAGCATGTATGGCATATAGTGCTTTGACAGACTACTAAATGCCATTATATTAATCAGTGCTATAAGTGGAATGAAAAACAGGGAGTGGTCTCTAAACGGGCATGGAAGAGTTGTAATTTGAAACCCTTTCCTAGAGGTGTGACCTATGTAATTAAAGGTGTGACTCAGAGCATTTAAACTAAAATTCAGTGCATCATACCATACAGCATGGCACTTGACCAGTATTTGGGTGCCTGTCAATGGGATTTCTGTTGCATTCAAATATGTCATAACAGCACCACACTTACGTACAACAAGCCAGACCTGTTGGCTTTACTAGTGCTTGTAGCTGTAGGGATGGGTAGAAGTAGAGGCAAATAAGGATGCTTTAGGGTTCAGAGATGGGTAGAAGTAAAGGGACTTGAGGGTCATTTCATAGTGTAAACAACAATTTTGTTTGAAATATTTAGAATTGAAAATATTATGAAAATATGTGTCTTAAATATTACTAACGTCTGTAGAAGGGGTAATGCCCTTCAGAGTTTCTCAATCACTCTGATTCTCTTCTTCACGCCACTTTATTCTGTTTATTATGTTGGACACACCCTCCCCCCCCCCCCCCCCCCCCCCCCTGCCAGTTTCTAAAACTCATTCATGTGCATATCTCACATGTAGGAAGTTGGCTCTGTATGCACTATTTCAAAGTAAGGAATAGTATGCACAGAGTCCAAGGGTTCCCCTTAGAGGTAAGATAGTGGCAAAAAGAGATAATACTAATGCTCTATTTTGTGGTAGTGTGGTCGAGCAGTAGGCTTATCAAAGGAGTAGTGTTAAGCATTTGTTGTACACACAGGCAATAAATGAGGAACACACACTCAGAGACAATTCCAGGCCAATAGGTTTTTGTATAGAAAAATATATTTTCTTACTTTATTTTAAGAACCACAGGTTCAAGATTTACATGTAATACTTCAAATGAAAGGTATTGCAGGTAGGTACTTTAGGAACTTTGAATTAGCAAAATAGCATATACAGTTTTCACATAAATCACATATAGCTATTTTAAAACTAGCCACTTAGTGCAATTTTCAACAGTTCCTGGGGGGAGTAAGAGTTTGTTAGTTTTTGCAGGTAAGTAAACCACCCACGGGGTTCAAGTTTGGGTCCCAGGTAGCCCACCGTTGGGGGTTCAGAGCAACCTCAAAGTTACCACACCAGCAGCTCAGGGCCGGTCAGGTGCAGAGGTCAAAGTGGTGCCCAAAACGCATAGGCTTCAATGGAGAAGGGGGTGCCACGGTTCCAGTCTGCCAGCAGGTAAGTACCCGCGTCTTCGGTGGGCAGCCCAGGGGGGTTTTGTAGGGCACTGAGGGGGGGGACACAAGTCCACACAGAAAGTACACCCTCAGCAGCACAGGGGCGGCCGGGTGCAGTGTGCAAACATGCGTCGGGTTTTCAATAGGTTTCAATGGGAGACCAAGGGGTCTCTTCAGCGATGCAGGCAAGGGGGGGGGGGCTTCTCAGGGTAGCCACCACCTGGGCAAGGGAGAGGGCCTCCTGGGGGTCACTCCTGCACTGGAGTTCGGATCCTTCAGGTCCTGGGGGCTGCGGGTGCAGTGTCGCTGCCAGGCGTCTGGTTCTTAGAAGCAGGCAGTCGTGGTCAGGGGGAGCCTCGGGATTCCCTCTGCAGGCGTCGCTGTGGGGGCTCAGGGGGGGCAACTCTGGCTACTCACGGTCTCGCAGTCGCCGGGGAGTCCTCCCTGAAGTGATTATTCTCCACAAGTCGAGCCGGGGGCGTTGGGTGCATCGGGTGCAGAGTGTCAAGTCTAACGCTTCCAGCGGGAAACGCAAGTTGTTGCAAAGTTGCTTCTTTGTTTCAAAGTTCCAGTCTTTGGTGAACAGAGCCGCTGTCCTCTGGAGTTCTTGGTCCTTCTAGATGCAGGGCAGTCCTCTGAGGATTCAGAGGTCGCTGGTCCCTGGGGAAAGCGTCGCTGGAGCAGTGTCTTTAGAAGTGGGGAGACAGGCCGGTAGAGCTGGGGCCAAAGCAGTTGGTGTCTCCGTCTTCTCTGCAGGGTTTTTCAGCTTAGCAGTCCTCTTCTTCTTAGGTTGCAGGAATCTGAGTTCCTAGGTTCTGGGGAGCCCCTAAATACTGAATTTAGGGGTGTGTTAAGGTCTGGGAGGGTAGGAGCCAATGGCTACTGTCCTTTAGGGTGGCTATACCCTCTTTGTGCCTCCTCCCTGAGGGGTGGGGGGCACATCCCTATTCCTATTTGGGGAATCCTCCATCTGCAAGATGGAGGATTTCTAAAAGTCAGAGTCAGCTCCGCTCAGGACACCCTAGGGGCTGTCCTGACTGGCCAGTGACTCCTCCTTGTTTTTCTCATTATCTCTCCTGGACTTGCCGCCAAAAGTGGGGGCTGTGTCCAGGGGGGGCGAGCATCTCCACTAGCTGGAGTGCCCTGGGGCATTGTAACACGAAGCCTGAGCCTTTGAGGCTCACTGCTTGGTGCTACAGTTCCTGCAGGGGGGAGGTGTGAAGCATCTCCACCCAGAGCAGGCTTTTGTTTCTGTCCTCAGAGAGCACAAAGGCCCTCACCACATGGGGTCGGAAACTCGTCTCTCAGCAGCAGGCTGGCACAGACCAGTCAGTCCTGCACTGAACAATTGGGTAAAATACAGGGTGCATCTCTAAGATGCCCTCTGTGCGCATTTTTTAATAAATCCAACACTGGCATCAGTGTGGGTTTATTATTCTGAGAAGTTTGATACCAAACTTCCCAGTATTCAGTGTAGCCATTATGGAGCTGTGGAGTTCATTTTTGACAGACTCCCAGAACATATACTCTTATGGCTACCCTGCACTTACAATGTCTAAGGTTTTGCTTAGACACTGTAGGGGCATAGTGCTCATGCATCTATGCCCTCACCTGTGGTATAGTGCACCGTGCCTTAGGGCTGTAAGGCCTGCTAGAGGGGTGACTTACCTGTGCCACCAGCAGTGTGAGGTTGGCATGGCACCCTGAGGGGAGTGCCATGTCGACTTAGTCATTTTCTCCCCACCAGCACACACAAGCTGGCAAGCAGTGTGTCTGTGCTGAGTGAGGGGTCCCTAGGGTGGCATAAGACATGCTGCAGCCCTTAGAGACCTTCCCTGGCATTAGGGCCCTTGGTACCAGGGGTACCAGTTACAAGGGACGTACCTGGGTGCCAGGGTTGTGCCAATTGTGTAGACAATGGGACATTTTAGGTGAAAGAACGCTGGGGCCTGGTTAGCAGGGTCCCAGCACACTTCTCAGGCAAAAAGTGGGGGTAACTGCAACAGGGAGCCATTTCTTTACATCACACCTCCCCGCAATTGAAATTTGCGCATGTGCATCCATCATTCTGTTTGATCCTCCGAGGCACCATGGACTGAATGTTCATTTACTCTGCAAACCGTTAGGATCCACTCCTATGTACTGTGAGAAACTCCCACAGCCTTCTGCCTCCTCTGCAGTGCTGTCAACCATGCCCCCTCATGGACAGACACCCACAACTTGAACCCACCTAGAAAACTAGAGGGAACTCAGTTCAAAGTATGCACTAGACGGGGGCATGGCTACAGCATCGATGATGATGATGGCGGGCGAAGCTCTGCAGCTTGTGCCCCAATCCTGCCTACATTACCCCCGAGGACATGGTGGGCAGTTCTGTGGAGACCCTTGGTGGCCTTCATGCTCTGAACTCTTGGAGATTGGGTGAATGTGCAGTGAGGGGCAGCAGACTGCAGCTGTGGCTGTGATGATCTTGGGCCCACGTGCAGAACTTAGGGCCTGATTTATACTTTTTAGTGCTGGATTTGCATCATTTATTTGACGCAAAAGTGGCACAAATACACAGCATAATTGAATTGTGTAAGTTTGCGTCGCTTTTGCGTCAAAAATGATGCAAATGCGGTGCTAAAAAAAAAAATATAGATCAGGCCCTTAGTGCCTGACGACTGGTATGGAAGATGGTTGAAGCGGCCTCACTTCATGAGCATTTGGCTTGCGGACAGAGAGCTGCTGGACTGGTTGCTGCTTTCCTCTTGGACAGGACCAGTAGACGGCAAGAGTAAGCCCCAGGTGTGGGCTGGAGGGGTGGACCCTTGTGGTGACCCAGTTTTGACGTGGCGCTGTCTTTCTGGCCTCCTTTGCGGGGGGCCCCTGAGGTGCCTCAGGTAGCCTTCTACTGTAGACTTCACAGAATTGGGCTGGTGTACTGTGCTTGCTGCTCCATTGGTACTTGGGGATAAGTACTTAAAAGCACATTCTCGTTTTTGAGTTCTACCTATTTTGAGGTCTGCCGGTGGATCTACCTGGAATAGACTAGCAGAGAACCCCCTCTTCTGGTGTGAAACCACTAGTGCCTACAGGGATTGTAGCACTGGATGGCTGAGACTGGTGTTAGTTTTAGATGCCCTGTTGGTGCATGTGGTAGTCCTGCCTCTCAAAAGGTAGTTCAGGTTCCAGGAGTATAGGGTTTGTGGGGTGGGGAATTTCTAGATATTATGTTGGTTGCTGCTACTGTTTTCTTTTCAGTGGGGACACGGTAGGTGTCTCAGGTGGGACCCAGATGATGAAGCATGCCACCAACTTGGTTGTTGGGTGAGTAGTCTTTTTAACATAACCTAAGTGTGTTTCTTTTCACAATTTTAGTGTTCGGAACATCACAGAAGTACGTGGACACGTCAAAATTATATATTACAAATCTACCTGTGTTTGAGGGGGAGGGGGCACCTATGTTTTTAGTTCCGGGTGCGGCCTTCATCTAGGGAAACCTACCAAACCCAGACTTTTTAAAAACTAGACACCCCAAGGATTCCAGGGAGGTGTGGCTTGCATGGATCCCCCAACATTTTCTTACCCAGACTCCTCTGCAAACCTCAAAATTTGCTTAAAAAAGCAAATTTTCCTCACTTTTCTTTGCAGGATCACCGCTCCTGCACAAATTTCCTACTCCCCAGCGTTCCCCTCAGTCTCCCACGTAAAATGATAACCTCACTTGTGTGGGTCCCCAAAGCAGAGTCAACCTAAAGATGTATAAAAGAAAAATATGTGCTTATCAACTTGGTGTGCTATCCCCTCAATCTCTACAAGTTTTTGGCCTTTTTCTGTTGCAGGCACCTGGACCCCCACACAAGTGAGGTATCATTTTTATCAGGAGACTTGGGGGGAACGCTGAATGGAATGAAAATTGTGGCTCCTCTCAGATTCCAGAACTTTCTGTCACCGAAATGTGAGGACATTTTCTTTTTGGCCAAATTTTGAGATTTGCAAATGATTCTGTGTAACATAACCTGGTGAGAGCCCCACAAGTCACCCCAATCTTGAATTCCCCTAGGGGTCTAATTTAAAAAAAAAATGCACAGGTTTGGTAAGTTTCCATAGGTGCCGGCTGAACTAAAGGCCAAAATCCACAGCTAGACACTTTGCAAAAAACAGCTCTGTTTTCTTTAGGAAAATGTGATGTGTCCACATTGTGTTTTGGGTCATTTCCTGTCAAGGGCACTAGGCCCACCCACAAAAGTGAGGTACCATTTGTATTGGGAGACTTGGGGGAACGCTGGGTGGAAGGAAATTTGTGGCTCCTCTCAGAATCCAGAACGTTCTGTTACCGAAATGTGAGGAAAAAGTGTTATTGTGGCCAAATTTTGAGGTTTGCAAATGATTCTGGGTAACAGAACCTGGTGAGAGCCCCACAAGTCACCTCCTCTTGGATTCCTGTTTTGCTTTCCTTCTCTTATGACCGAGCTTACAAAACTTCTCTGGAATGCACGTCTTAGTTTAAAGAAGACATTTATTGTTATTATTACTTCACCACGAAGTTCCTGAAAGACGCAATTAGTAGGTTGGGAGCACACGTTCAAAAGTAGTTGCAGCAATGAAAGCAAAATATATCCAAGTACTTCTCAGTTGCAATGTACACAGCAAATACATGTGATTATATTATAGCATAACTTCAAAGCAAAGCATAAAAGTCAAAATTGCATCACTGTAGGGCATATCACTCCGCTTCATCTTTCTAAGGTCTGCAAGTTGATGACTCCGGTTCAACTTCAAGAAAGAGATTTTCTACCCAAACGGGAGACAGGCAACTGACGTCTGTTCCTGTCTGAAGTCAAGATCTTTCTCCCCCTCGCTGTTGCCCAGGGCCATAGTTAAGAAGCAAACTCAGTGTGAGAACGAATAAACTTGGAGAGTGGCCAATTCTCCAAACTTCACTCGTTCCCAGACAGGATTTAGAGGTAAACACAAAATCTACGCTCTCTTATCAGCTAGGGTTTGGTGTGAAAAACACAGCTTGGTCTATCATGTGGAAAAACACAGCTTGGAAAAACTCAGCTCATCTGCAATGTCTAACTCCATGTTAAAGCCAATAGGCAGCTAACCTAAATACCAAATGGAATGTCTAATGCCATGTTAAAGCCAATAGGTAGCTAAACTGAATAATGTGCTTCTGGTGAACTTTGAGCAACTACTATGCCCAGTGGTGAAACACAAAGTCATTGGTCAAACACAATTAATAGCATAACCATTCCCCTAGGTGCCTACTTTTCAGAAAAAAATGCACAGGTTTGGTAGGTTTCCCGAGGTGCCGGCTGAGCTGGAGGCCAAAATCCACAGGTAGGCACTTTGCAAAAATCAGCTCTGTTTTCTTTGGTAAAATATGATGTGTCCAGGTTGTGTTTTGGGGCATTTCCTGTTGTGGGCACTAGGCCCACCCACACAGGTGAGGTACCATTTTTAGCGGGAATCTTGGGGGAACGCTGGAGGAAGAACATTTGTGGCTCCTCTCAGATTCCAGAACTTTCTGTCACCAAAGGGTAAGGAAAAAGTTTTTTTTTTTTTTTTTGCCACCTTTTGAGGTTTGCAAAAGATTCTGGGTAACAGAGCCTCGTGAAAGCCCCACAAGTCACCCCATCTTGGATTCCCTTAGGTGTCTAGTTTTCAGAAATGCGCATCTTTGGTAGGTTTCCCTGGGTGCCGGCTGAGCTAGAGGCCAAAATATACAGGTAGGCACTTAGCAAAAAACACGTCAGATTTCAATGTAAAAATGTGATGTGTCCATGTTGCGTTTCCTGTCGCAAGCATTAGCCCTACCCACGCAAGTGAGGTACCATTTTCAACGGGACACTTGGGGGAACACAGAATAGCAAAACAAGTGTTATTGCCCCTTGTTTTTTTTTACATTTTTTCCTTCCAATGTAAGACAGTGTATTTATAAATAAAAAAAAAAAAAAAAAAAAAAAAAAAGTCTATTTGAGAACTGCCCTGGAATTCACATGCTGTATGGGCACCCCGGAATTCAGAGATGTCCAAATAACCACTGCTTCTCAATACTTTATCTTGTGCCCATTTTAGAAACACAAAGGTTTTCTCTACACCTATTTTTCACTCTTTATATTTCATCAAATGAATAACTGTATACCCGGTATAGAATGAAAAACCATTGCAAGGTGCAGCTTATTTATTGGCTCTGGGTACCTAGGTTTCTTGATGAACCTACAAGCCCTATATATCAATTTCAATATTTTTTCTTTTCAGCTGTAATTTTCTAGGATCTACACAAATTACCCGTTGCTGAATTCAGAATTTTGTCTACTTTTCAGAAATGTTTAGCTTTTCGCGATCCAGCATTGGTTTCACACCCATTTCTGTCACTAACTGGAAGGAGGCTGAAAGCACAAAAAAAATCATAAACATGGGCTATGTCCCAGCAAAATGTGTTGAATATTTGGATTTTCTGATTCATGTCTACCTGTTCCTGAAAGCTGGGAAGATGGTGATTTCAGCGCTGCAAACCCTTTGTTTATGTAATTTTCAGGGGGGGGGGGGGAACACAAGCTGCCTTCTGCAGCCCTTTTTTTCCTTTAAAAAGAACAACAAAATATTCACTGTATTTTGGCTAATTTCTTGGTCTCCTTCAGGAGATCCCATAAACTCTGGGTACCTCTAGAACCTCTAGGATGTTGGAAAAAATGCTGCATATTTGGCATGGGTAGCTTATGTAGACAAAATAGCAAAAAAATGGCATGGCACCTGAGGGGGAAAAGGCCTGGCAGCGAAGGGGTTAATTCGCTGAACCACTATTGCCCTTTAGTGAAGCCCTTATCGATGTCCTGCTGGGTAGCTAGTCCAAACCCAGCATATGGGCTCCTGTGAACAGGACTATTGCTACCGTCATTGCTCTGCACCGGGTGACCCAAGTAGTGCAACACCCCACTCCCGAGAGCTTGGTTATCCAAGCCTCCACTTACCAGGGCACATACCCTTACGCACCCCAGGATAGAGAATCCAAGAGGCTGGGCACAGTTGGCAAGATGTTTTTTTCCGCCAGCCTGACATTGTGGTCCATGAACACTGCATGCCTTTTGGGCCGTTATTCCCACACACTGTGGGATACAGTTGCGTAAGTGCTGACCCAGTTGTCGGAGGAGGCCCGGGCTGTACTTTCCCAAACAGTTGGTGATGGCGAAGCAAAGTTCACAATCCAATGTGGACTGAACACGACCCATAAACTGGGCAGAGCTTTTGCATTGACAGTGGCCCTTAGGTGCACGCCTGGTTGAGAACGTCCTGATTTTTGGGGGATGTTCAAGCCAATCTTATGGATATGCTCGTTGATTGCATCTATCTCTTCCTAGAAAAAGCAGACTCAGCACTTCAAGAATTTTTGTGCTACTGCAAGGAGCTTGGGTGTTGCGGCAACCCCTCATCTACATTAGTCTTCTTTTTACCCCTTTTGTGGCTGCGGAAGAGGCACCCAGCCACGTCCGTTCCCCTACAGCCACATTGCTTTGCATGCTTCCCAGTCTCTGTGTGACCAAGGACATGGGATCCACCGTTCTCATGAATCAGGTAGCCAGCAGTCTAGCCAGTCTGCCGCCCTCCCTCCCCTCTGCAGCTGCCTCCAAACCCTCCTAGTCTGACACTTCCTCATCAGGGACAAAGTGGAGGCAGAATTCACCATCACCTGCTCCGCTGACAGTCCGTCACGTCAGAGTGGTGGGTTTTTTCAGATAGTCGAAAGAGGCTGCTCCCTCCCCTTTGAGACTACCCATCCATCCATGCCACCATCCTACGATCGAATGATGGAGGATCACTTGGCACTTCTCAGAGAGGTGGTTACGGCTCTCTTGGCCAGAATGCCCCCTTGACAGCTCGCCAGAGTACTACTGTCTTCCTGAGTTTCCCGAATCCAGTCTGATGCCTGCAGAATATATACAGGGTGAGGAGTCTGCTGTTAGATCAAATATTCACCATAAAGATGGTTACCAAAGGTAAGTAACTTGCCTATTAATTGCATGTTTTAAAACAAAACCAAAACAAATGGTGCCTCTTATGGCTTTATTCCCTTTAATATAGCTCTTAGGTAAAAATAACAAGTTAAGTGGACACTGCAATTGCTAGAATATATTGCACTTTTTATACATAATGAGTGAATACCCATGTTGGATAATTAGGATTACTACTGAATTTCAGTACAATTTTGGCTAAAATTGCTTATCCTGCATGACTGCTGTCGCTTTAAACATTGGGCTTCATGCAGGATGAGAATCCTAATCTACAGGAAAACATTCATTCCATGGCCGAAGTGCACAATTCCCTCTTTGGTGTTTGAGAAAAACACAATTTTAAGTTCCAAAGCACGATTTCAAAACAGTGGTGGAACCCCTAGTTTATTAGTAGTAGTAATCTTTATTGTTTAGTTAATAAAAACCTTAACAATCAGCTCATTGTGTACAATATATAAAATTCTATAAAATCCTTTCAAACACCTAATTATAATCATATTAAACGTTAAAATTATTTGATCATGTCAATTAAAGGTGTGTCCTTGATAGCAGATTTACGTTAGTGGTGTGGATGGTCAAAAATTTGCTAAATCTACAGATTCACTGCGGATCATGAGGGTCAAACATTGACATCACTGCTGGCCGACAAGAACGAGTCCCATTCCTCTCAAAAACTGGTTTTAACAGTTGTCGACGTGCTTCTTTTAAGGCTGGGCAAATACGAATCAAGTGAACCATGTCTACCTTGGGGCCTTTACATAACCTACAGGAAGATTCTCCTCCGTTCTTCCACAACGGTTGGTCTGCTCTAGATTGTAGAGCTCCTAAACGAAGAGCCAGCAAACGATGCTTGATATGTAGTGCGAAGGTTGAGATCAGATATTGTGATGGCGCCAAGATAGTATAAGTGTGCATGAGAAGCCAGGGTTGTGAGCGTTGTGCAAACTTGAATTTATCATCTAAAGTGGACTGCAATCCTATTTCCTTTTTTAGCGCTCAACACAGTAGTGGATATGAGATTTATTTTTAGTTTATTTTAGATTAGGGTATAGCATGGCCTGTTTTATGCGTCCATTTTTTAGATTTATCTGGCTCCTCTTAAGGTGCCATTTCATACCACTGCAGTGGTGTTTTCTGGAAATAAATGCTTCAACCATAATATCTGTTCAAACTGGATTGTGTAGTCTGAGTCATTCATAATGAAACTTCAAGCTATCTATCTCAGAAGCTATGCATTACAGGTAGTCTTAGCAATCATGAGAGCTTTTGACCTGCTTTTGCAAAAACCCCCACCTTTCATAAGCAAATAACACTAAAACAATGCTTCTCGTAGGCAGCTCCAAAGTAGGGACCTATATTTCACCAGTTATCAGAAATATCTCTGTGGCTATCCTCAAAAGAAAACTGAAATGTGTGTTGTTTAAATGCCACTGCCACGCATGAGCCGACTCTAGCTCTCTTTTGCATTAAATACTTTATTGTGCAAATGTGTATCATGCATATGTGTTTAATTATTTTCTCTTATTCCTATAAAAGTAAAAGGGTATCCTCTGAAAATAACTTGTAAAGTTACAGCATAAGCTTAGCTTCTCCTGTCAGTGTACGTTTTACTTTCCTTGTATCTGGTGTAAACTTGTGTAACTTGGTCTGTTAAAGTGCTTTGTCACCCAGTGGGTCCGGTCCGAGCTATATAAAAACAAATAAAGTAACTATTCCCTCTTGTCCTGCTCCTGTAATATGTTGCTTGTGTTACTGTTTTTGTGTTATCAAATATGGTCCCTATAATTGCTTTTCGTGGTTCCTTATAGTTAAAGTACCTTTTTAAAAAACACAAATATATTATTCTGAACACTTGCTTTGTCTTAGAAAGATGTGGCATATCTTATGCCGTCGTGTTTATGGTGTATCTCCATTCTATTCCATCAGGTAAGGAGAATGCAGCATGCGATTTAGGAAAAAACGCTTACTGATTGGTTGCTTCTTCGTCCTTGGACTCCTCCTCTCCTTGTCTCTGGTCATGACTTCAGTATTCTTGAAGCCCCGATTGTACACTGCCATTGTCTTAAGAAACTTCAGTGTCTCTTTATACAAGTCAGAAAACCTTCATCCTACCCACCGGCGCTCTACTACTCTCAGGGACCACAGATTCACCTACCAGCTCAACATCTCTGACTTTAAGCGAGAATTTCCCTGCCTGCAGAGTTACAACTGTACCATTTTGGAAGAGGAGGACGGGTTCTGCCACTGTCCTGAATGCAATCCCCTGCTTATTCTGGCAATAAAGAGCCACCCAATGTCTGCTTACCGGCGAATGGCCACTCGCCAGACATGGGCTGCCGAGAGGGAGGTGTCGGGCTACCATGTCAAGACCTTGTTTCTGATGGCAAAGACGGAGAACGCATCACACATGCAGCTAGTGGCCAGAGAGATCAAGGAGTATCACGACATTCTTCAGTGGGACTTTGTGGAAAGCCATCATAACCTGTCACTGAAAGAGCGCTGCTTCCTGGAATGGGTCCACTATAACTGCAAGGAAGTGGAATTCATCTTTAAAGGTATAGCACTTTATTTCCCTCCTCGCTGATATGATTGTAAAAAGATGGCAAAACTCTCTCAGGAGTGTTCTACTGATAACATTATCATAAGTAATGAGTTTGTCTTGATTGAGATGGTTCTGTTCCCGGGCATCCTCATAAATTGTCTAAACATAAAATTTGTCCTGCCTATGTGTAAAATATAAATAAAGATATACTATCCTTTTACACAAAAAACAGCTTTTGGGATGCTAAATTGGCTGAATTTCAGTTACTCTGTTATTCTTAAAGCCGGATCCTGTTTGCTGGAAATATTTTTGTAGATGATAGCTTTAAGCGTTGCAATTGTGCGACCCTGTTGTCTCCTAAATTAAAATCAGGAGAAAGTTGTAGTGAAAACATGTCGAAGAAGATTAGTGAAGACCCCAATTTACTCATGTGTATATTTGGGTCCTAGAAAGGAGAATGTGCCGGATAATTTTCCTTAAGTTATCACTAAGTAGTCTTTGGTTGACCTGTTTCTTGCCTGTATGTTAAGGTTTAAAACCAGAAAGGAGAATGTCCAGGATAATGATGTTCCTTAAATTCTCACTAGGTGGCCAATGGTTAAAATTTTTCTTGCCCGTCATGTGCCTAAATATCTATGGCTGTTTATCTAGTCCTTGAAAACTACCTAATTTTTTATCTGTGCGGGTGTCCTATAGTATTCAGAAATCCTGCGTGAACATGCACACGTTATAGTCACTCAGTGACATCAAAACAACAATGTTGTTCTGAGGACTGACATCCCTGATTTAGGGGTATAGCCGTTAGCAAACATTTATGGCCCTTATCCGTTGGTAAAAAAGCTCCTTGGGCTTTGTGGAGACCGTATTCAGAAGTCATTACCCCATAATGTAGAGGTTGCCGCTGCAACTACCCGTCTTCCACGTTCCCGTTCCGATTAGCTAACACTATCATTGACCTATTTAAATTTGTATACTGAATACAGTAACCAATAAACAACTTTGGAACAGTATACGTTATTGATGTTGACTGTGTCACAGCACTGAATTGTCTCACGCTCACATGGAATGTAAGAAATTGGGTTACTATTTGATGGGGTAAAACCCTACTCAACAGCACCCACAGACCTGGTCAGGGTGAAGTTACAAAACCCGAATTAACCTGTACTCAACCACCTGGTAGTTTGGCACAGAGCTTAACAGATAGGTAATGTGTAAAGTATTTGTGCAGCCCTACAAACAGTCACATGGTGAAAACACATCAGAAAAGGATCCCAAACCAGTTTAGACAATCATTTTCTATAAATAAAACAAGACCAAAGTGACAACTCCAAGCAATAGAACCCGGGATATGTAGTTTTAAAGATTTCAGGGAATATAGCCCCAAAAAGCACAAAGCACCAACAGTTTATATCTGGTTGCGCCAAACCGGGACATAGTCACTAGTTTAGGCTTACTGTAATGGGGCGTGGGCTGGCTACAGGATCCAAATTAGCCTGATAAACCGAGTACCTTAGTTTATGGTTACAGAGCATTCTGAGGTCCTGCACTACTTGACTTTACCATGAGAGTATTTTTCAGTACAATTCTGTGGATACCAAACATGAACTGGGTTACCTGATTAGATCTGGAAATTAATAGGTATTACATACCATGAGGTAACTCCAATACATCACACTTTTCAATAAAATATCCAATTGTGTATCTAGCATATAATTTAGGCAGCCTATTGAAAGTCCTAAAAGTAGCAGCCAAGTTCCATTTAATCATCAGTATTGCAGGCCTGTAGCTGAGGTGCTTTTCATGAGTTTATAATTTTATGGTTCTCAATTTTAATTTAACTTGATTAGTTTTATTTTCCTAGTATGTATGGTGTGGGGGAGCCTTCTAGGTGGCTTCTGACTCTGAGTACTCAAGGGCTCATTCCCCTTCATCACCAATAGTACTGCCGGATTCGCTGCCTCCACTACCTTCTCCAACCTCCTCCTCCACCCCCTTTTCAGTCTGCACCTGCTATGCCTGCACATCCACCTGCATCTATGGCAATGCCACAGGCCAGATCGCGCTCTAGAACGCATTATCGGTCATGCCACCACAGACATCATTCCAGGTGTTCCTCATCTTCTAGGTGCTGTTGTCATCACAGTCACTAGACATCGAGCTAGACACACACGCCCTTATCTTTAACAGGACGCTACTCATCGACATTAACAGGCTCCCCTCCTCCTCGCATCTCTCCAGTGGATGACATATCCACATTCCAGGAGGTTTTAGTAAGGGGTGCAGCAAAGATAAACATACAGATGTTGTTTTACTTCACCTACCACATCTTATCTTTAAGATGCTTCAACAAAGATCGGCTTTAAGACCCTGTTTTTTATTGGTGGGAAGATTGTTGGAGCCTTCAGTAGGACTTTTTCTCACCCCAGCAACTACCAAAACATCTCAAGGCAACAAAAGAAATATAGGCCTCTGGAACAAGATCCTCTATTCCTTAGAGTGGATCTGCCCCCTGATTAGGTTGTCATTCTGGCGGCTAAGAAGTGTCATGCTACCATTCCTGCTTCTTCTGTTCCTCCTGATAAAGAGAGCAGAAAATTAGACCCTGTGGGTCGCAAAGTTTGTAACACAGCTGCAAACACCATGAAAGCGGCAAGTGCTACTGCCCTCCTGGGTTGATATGATAGACTGCTGTGGACTCTATCCAACAATTTGCTGACGATCTTCCCAAGGACAAGAAAGATGACTTGCTGACTTGCTAGAAATAGTTAACAAAGGCCTTATAGTATCAAACCAAGCAGTTGGTGCCACAGCAGATTCCTCGTTATTAGCGGCTCATGAATATTGTCATGCCATAGCCTTGAGATGACATTCTTGGCTATGGCTCACGTCTTTGAAATCAGAGTCACAGCAACGGATTTTGAATCTTCAATTTTCTGGATCTATCTTCTTCGGCAGTCACACGAAGTCAGAAATGGAAACGACCTCCAAAAGAACAAAGCCGCCCCTTCAGGCCCTACTAACCCCGGTTTTATCAAACCCCTCATTGGTACCATAGTCGCCACAGCAACCTTACCAACAAAGAAGGCATTCTAAAGGTCGAGCTTCACAATTACCTGCCCAAGGGGTTAAACACACAACAGGTGCCAAACACTGCATCTTCCCTTCCCCCTCTATTGTTACCCACTCCAGAGGGAGTAAAGCATCACACGTTATCTGTCAGGGTGGCAAAAAATCAGAAAAATGAGAAAGACTCCTGGGTGCTGAATATTGTTCAGAATGGGTATTGTCTCATATTCACCAGCTCTCCTTCAACCATACTACCAAAATAATCCACCCATTTACATTTGCTTCTTGTTTCAGAAGAATGCAGTGGAGGTCGTCCACCACAAACAGCAGGAAACAGTATCTACTCCAAGTACTTTCTGTTGAAGAAAAAAGACAAGAAAGAGTTCAGACCCATTCTTGACTTAAAAACAGTCAACAAATGGATTCCGAAAGAGAAATTTCAGATGCTGGCATTACATCAGATCTGTCCCTAACTGTGCCAGTTGGAACAGGATCCTCCAGATACCCCACTGCTGCTCGCCTCACTGACAGCCTCTTGGATCCTTTTCCTTGTACCAGCCCGTTTTTGCCTTATCTTGAGTATTTTTCTTTGATAGCCCCGTCAGCGCACGCTAAAGCACTGGTTCCTGCTCCCAAGGGCCGCTTTCCTGCCTCCAGTGCTTTACGCCTCCAGCGCTTTACTCCTCCCCTTCCAGGCCTATGCTCACAGGGGCCGTGCTGCAGCTGCCATTACAGATTCCTCCAGCTCCTCTGCTGCTGCCAGCCTTGCTGACCGCCTCTTCTCTCCTTTTCCTTGTGCCAGCCCGTTTTCGCCATTTTTTGAGTATTTTTCTTTGACAGTTCGCCAGCACATGCCACCCATGGGGAGCCAATGCAAAGTGTTCTGAAGGCCTACCATTGCAGCCTGCGTGACAGGGTGCATGCACCCTTTTTCACCATAGGTCACTGCACTAGCCCAGAGGGCAGGGTGCAGGTACCTGCATGTGAGGGCACCTATGCACAAGCAGAGGTGTCCCCACGAACTCCAGTGCCATTTTCATGGACTTCGTGAGTACGGGGACACCATTTTATGCGTTTAATGAACATAGGTCACTACCTATGTCCAGCTACATAATGGTAACTCCAAACCTAGGCATGTTTGGTATCAAACATGTCAGAATCATAATCCAATACTGTTGCAAGTATTGGAATTATGATTTCATGCGCTTTGGGGGGGCTTCTTTAGGACTTCCAGCATTGCTACCACCAGCCTTGCAGGGTTTTCTGGGTAGCCCAAGCTGCTGCCACCCCTCAGACAGGCTTCTGCCTTCCTGCCGCTTGATCTAATCAAGCAGAAGAAAGGATTTCCTTGGGGGAGCAGGGTAACACCCTCTCATTTTGGAAATAGGTGTTATATCGCTTGGGAGGGGTAGCCTCCCCAAGCCAATGGTATGCTTTGAAGAGCACATTTGGTGCCCTCTGTGCATAAACCAGTCTACACCGGTTCAGGAACCCCTTGTCCCTGCTCTGGCGCAAAAGTAGACAATGGAAAGGAGGGTGTCCCCTCCCCTGTCCATCACCACCCCAGGGGTGGTGCCCAGAGCTCCTCCAGACGGTCCCTGGGTTCTGCCATCTTGAATCCAAGGTTGCCAGCGACCTCTGTGAGCATCTAAGTGGCTAGGCAGGTGACGTCAGAGCCCCTTCCTGATAGGTGGTCTCCTGGCTAGGTGACCAATCCCCCTTTCAGGGCTGTTTAGGGTCACTCTGTTGGGTGGGTCCTCAGATTCGGCTTGCAAGATTCCAGCAACACTCCTCTGCAACCTTACACTGGAACCACAACTGGACCCCCCCGGGTACTGATAATCTGCATCCACAAAGACGACTCTTCTTACAACATTGTTTCTATGACTCCTTCCATCTTCTGCAACATTTCCCCAGCTGTACATCCTCTGAGGGCGGCAAGTCTAAAGTCTGCACGAGAAGGAAGAAAGAATCTCCCTTGGAGTGAAGGAGTCACTCCCCTGCTTATGCAGGCACCTACTGCAACGATGACCGGCTGCGTGACTATCCTTGCATCCTGAACTGCGTCGATCCTGCATCACGGGTGGTGGTCCGGGGTAGTCCTCTTGGTCCTCTCTGTCAGCTGTCTAACTTTGGTGGAGGGTCCCCTTGCCTTCTCACGCAGGACAGTACCCCCATGTCACTGTGCAGCTGCCAAGGCTTGTTTGCATCTCCTTCAGAGGATCTTCAGGCTACTTGTAGCTTCAGCCTCCAGCATCGCGCATCCCTCTGTGTGCTTCTACTGAGGCGTGGTGCCCTTCTTCAGTGTTGCTGCATGGGCTCATCTGCAACTCCTGTCCTTTGGGGCTCCTATGGGTGCTGCCTTTGCTCCAGTGGACTCTCCGTATCGCTGAGGGCCCTCTCTGGCTCCCCCTCCTGGGCCTTGCTGGTCCCCCGCAGCTCCACTTTTCGTTAGTCGCGACCTTTGCCAAGGCTTGTTGGTGGATTTCCTGCACCAACACCGACTGAATTTTATCTTCCAGCCTGGGACATCGTCTGCATCCCTCAGGAACTCTTCACCGACTCCAGGGCTGAAGTGCTGACCTTCACATCACCTTAGACCAACTCCTGCATCCACAGCTGGGTGGGTAGTAGCTCCTACTCCTCCTGGACTCTTATGTGACTTCTGGACTTGGTTCCCTTCTTCCACAGGTACCACCGCTGGTTTCTTGCAGTCTTGTCTGGGTGTTGCATTTTCTTCTTTTCCTTCCTTTTGGGTGATTTGGGGAAAATCCACTAACTTACTCCTTTTCTTCTGATTGCTAGGGGGCACTGTGGTACTTTCCTTTGGGATTTCCTAGTACCGCTAGCTCCCCCTCTACGTATATTTAGTGTGTTACTTACCTCCTATTGGAGGGTTGCTTCTCTAGTACTTTTTGGTATGTTATCACTAAAATAAAGTACCTTTATTTTTGTAACACTGTTTTCTTTCATGTATTAAAAACTAGTTTTTTTTAGTTTGTGTCCCAAAGCCGTATATTCAAAGGTTTTTCTGTATAGCGCTGGGAAGCCCTCGGGTAGCTATGCGCTGTATACATTTTCATTACATAACGGGTGCGCTGTGTGACTACAGTGGTATTGCATGAGCTGTGCATGTCTTGAAGATAAGCCTTGGCTGCTCATCCACAGCTACGTCTAGAGAGTCTGGCTTCTAGACACTGCCTACACTACACTAATAGGTAAGTACCTTAGGTACCCACCACACACTAGGCCAGCTTCCTACTGTCTACCATAGGGATGACGTACAGTGACCTGGTGTAGTGACCTGAGCTGAAAGGGTGCATGCACCTTTTCACGAAGGCTGCAATGGTAGGCCTGCAGACGCATTTTGCATGGGCTCCCTTGAGTGGCATAATACATGCTGCAGCCCATGGAGGACCCCTGGTGCCCCAGTGCCCTGCGTACCTAAGTACCATATACCAAGGACCTATAAGGGGACACCAGTATGCCAATTGTGGAGCGCACAAAGGTCCTAGGTAACTTAATTTGGTGGGAGAGAGCAAAATCACTGGGGTTCTGATTAGCAGTATCCCAGTGAAGACAGCCTAAGCACACTGATATGCAAAAAGGTTGGTAACCATGACAAAAAGAGGGTACTTTACTAGCTGGATTTTTCATCATTTTTTACTCCTTCCTGCCAAAAAGAATCCGTTATTGGTGTGGCACTTGCTGATTTTCTTTGAGTTCGTACAAGAAGATGTCTGTCTGCTTTGCTGACATGGGGAGATGGAATATGTTGGCAGCCCTTTCCATGATTGTATGAAATCCGCAATTACTCCAGTATTGGAACTTTCATAGATTCACATGCTTGAATACTTTCCCGTCGTCGAGATGGGAGTCCCGGGTGGAATGTACAACATAGGCCTAAAATGTACATTTAAATTACATGCCTTAGGCCTTAGTTCAACAACCTATCACAGTCATTTTGTAAAATAGACCCAAACTTAAAATTGAACCACTCACATTGCCCCACCCCATAGAACTTCCTGTTAGGAGCTGCCTTCCCTCTGATTTTCCACCGTACATCGTGCTGAGCATTATCCTTTGAGCTCTGCTCAAAACATTTTCTCTTAGAAGCTTATTCCTGAAATTTGACGTTTTCTTTTCTTCTTTGGTGCTTCAAACTGGCTGCCATTTCAGAGATACCAAGAATGGGCCTTTTTCGATCCTGTGCCTCCTGTCTGAAGAAAAGATTATATGTGGATGATCCACATGAGGATTGCATTTACTGCTTATACCCAAGTCATAAGACCAAGGACTGCAAGATATGTAGAAAGATTTCTACAAAGACTTTGAAAGACAGAGAAAGTAGTTTGCTTTTGTGGCTTCAGAAAGGTAAGGCTGGCCACTCTCTGACGAGGACAGTGCCTCTTCCTCTATCTCTTTATCTATGTCTGCTTTACTGACCTGGGGAGATGGAATATGTCAGCAGCCCTTTCCATGATTGCATGAAATCCGCAAATATCCTCCAACAGAGAATCTGCTGAATAGTAAGGGGGTGGGGACGGTGTTCGCAAAAGGTATTCATCCCACTCATTGTGAGGGCGAGTGTCCTGAAATTCGCCTTCTTTATGCTCATCACTGATGAAGAAGGATCATCCCTCGGAGGAGCAGCAATGTTAGACATTGGGGGCATTCTTGGTGTAATTGGAGTAGGAAGGTGCTCCAGAGTTGTTGGTTGTTGCGGAGGTGCAGCAGGTGCCTGATCCTTATCTGGTTGGCAAGGCACATCTGGGTACCTAGTTTGGTAATCTTTCAACATACTTTGTAAATCTAGAAGTAATGTTACAGGTACTAGTTTTTAGTTTAGTTTTATGAGTTTGTAGAGCGCATAGCTACCCCTGGGCATCCCAGCGCTAAAAGTACACAACGATTCTCGGAGAGACCAAAGGGAAGAGATTAACTGCAAAAAAGGATAGTTTTCAGCTTCTTCCTAATGAGAAGTTCTGTAGGTTCGTGGCGAAGTTCAGAGGGCAGAGCATTCCAAAAACGGGCAGCCTTGATGGTAAAAGAGTTACCTTCCCATGATCTCTTGACACGAGGTATATAAATCTGTCGAGAAGATAGTGATCTCAGGTGTCTAGAGGGAACATAAAAGTTGATCCGTTTTCTAAAAAAAAAGATGGCCCCTATTATGTAAGGCTCCATGAATGAAACACATAGATTTGAAATGAATGCTCTGTTTGATCGGGAGCCAGTGAAGTGTTACCAGCGCCGGTTTAGCAGAGAGATGCCTGGGAGAGTTAGTAAGAAGTCTAGCTGCTGCGTTCTGCACAATCTGCAGCCTCTTTATTACATACTCTGGGGAACTGAGATATAAAGAGTTCCCATAGTCTATGTACCATGTATTGAGGCACTTGAGGTTGTTCTTGTGATCTATAACGCTGAGAAGGTGGTCTACTAGTGTATGTTGGCTTTTGATAGTATCTGCCATAATATTGGTGGTAATCATCCTCGTCCAGATATTAGCATTTTACCCATAGCTGCGAAGGACTATACACTGTCCCAAACTGATCCTCATCATCAGAATTGTCTACATCCAGGAGGATAAGGAGAGACCTTACTGAGAGAGGTATGCTCTGGTCTAATTATCTTTTTTGTTATTTTGATAACCGCTGACGGTGTTGTTGACAATGCCGTCAAAGAGGGTTGTAATATGTTTAAGCGTGGCAGTTTTGTAATTGAATCTATCGCCCACAAGGTCGTCAAAGGTGGGATCGTCAGTGGTGAGGATGACAGTGGGAATGTCGACAGTGCAACCATCGTCAGTAGTGTTGTCTGGTGATGTCGACAACGGCATAGTTGTCTTCTTGGATGAAGCCTTTGTCAGCAGTAATGCCTGTGATGTAGCCCAAATTGACGCCAACGAGATAGTTGACGGAATAGGCGTCAATACGAACGTCCACGGTGTCATCGATGACGCTTTAATTGATAAAACGTTACTTGTCCGCGCCATCGTCTATGTTGCAGTCAAGAGATTCAAAGTCGGTTTCGACGACTTCTGTTCTGAAGATGGTTAAGAAGAGATGACAGACTTTTTGGATGGAATAGAAGGATGAGATCTACTCTGACTAGCGCATGCTTTCCTTTTTCCCCTTATCAGTTGTGCCCTTGGCTGTCTCATGATGAGTCATTTTTAAGGCCTCTTTGGAGACTGGTTGTTTATCAGAGAATATTTTCATTTTACATGTTTTGTTTTGTGAGGAATAGTAGAAGAGTCAGAGTCCTCTTCCGAACTGAGTGAAATTGAGGCTTGAGAGTTCTGTAGCATAATAGGAGTCTGCCTTCCCGATCTTTGAGAATTTTCAATGTACATTTGTGGCAAATCTTAGAATCCTTCACCTTGTGGTGAGGATGTAGGCAGTATATACAGTCCCCATGAGGATCATAAATGTAATCTCTTTTTGCCGCATGTAGGACAGGCTCGAAATAATCCTTTTTTAGGTGTGTCAGTCATATCTAATCTGAAATGCCTGAAATCTGAAGAAAAACGGTACAGAGCCCGGAGAGACTCCCTCTCACTCGACGTGAGGTAGAAAATCTGAGGGAATAAGCCTCTCTTGGGAGTGTCTATAGGGTGCTATCACCTCATTGGTCATAAGTCAAGTTTGGTCCTTTAAAAAAAAAAAAAAAAAAAGGGGCATGGATGTGTTATTAAAGAGACTGTTCATTGTAATTAGAGCCTATGCTAATGATTTATACTGCTATGTTAATATACCGTGGGACTCCCACTTCGACTATGGAGATGATTCAAGCATGTGAATCTATGAAAGATCCAACACTGTAGAAGTTGTATGTCACCTGGTAGGTGGTAGAGGACGGGAAACTTGGTTGGCTTCAAGCCTTCAATGAAGAGTTCAACCCCTAGACCCTTGAAATTATTTATCTACACCAAAACAGTAAGTTATGGAGTATCAGTGGATGACAGCCACAACACCTCCAAATTGTCTCTCCCCGTCAAGGCCCTTCAGGGAGAAATTTGGAGGAACCAATAGATCGATCAGAGCGTATTCTGCCAGGTTTCATTAAAGGAATAGAATGTCAGTCTCATGAACAAGATCAATTCAGCTATCTCTATGTTGTATATAGCTGATGATCTGCAGTTGTGCAGCATACATTTTACTCATTAGTTCAATCAGACTCTAAGATAATTAGAATGTTGATTTAATTGCACAGTGCAGGCCTCTTCTCGTGAAGACAAAGTCTGTAATTGCTGGATCCTGCGATCACTGGGATTTTGTGTAAGTTCTACACTGCATATGTTTAGACAGTGAGCAGATAATCAATTTCTTCCTCTGAAAGATTGACAGTCCTCTCTGGCTCGAGGCTATTATTGGATAGTGAAATTGTGAGCCAGTGGAATCTGGGAGTGTTAGAGTTTAGATTAAAGTTCAACACAACCTCTACAAGTTTGAGCGCTTTTGATTTTTGGATTCAAGCTTGGATGGGATCAATTTCACTTCCTTAACCAAGTTGTCTAATTTATGTTCTCTATTCAGGAGGAGAGGGAGAAGTTGAGGCAGGGAAAAGCGGATGGTGGTTAGAACCTACAAAGTCATCAGAGAGTGAGTGTAGATAGTAAATGTTCTGTAAAGAGACGATTGCCATTGGTCGGGATAAGAATTACCAGGCACATACATATAAAAAGTGAGGGTGTGGAGTTTGGGGCATAGTGACACTTAGGCAGAGCAGGAACACTGTCATAGTTTCCTAAGTGTGGGAAATGGATAAGGCGGAGTAGAAAGAGGGTTTAAGAAAATAGGCCTACAGTAGACGAGTATACAGAAGAGAGTCGAGTGGGCTAGTCACCAAAGAGTTTGCTTGAGGATGGGAGAGTGGTTTAGTCTGTCTTCAGTGGTGGGGTAGAAGGGGTAGTGTGGAGTGGCAAGGTTTGTTATGTCATAGGGCGGTAGGAGGATGCAGAGGGATAGGGCGGAGCCAAGGTGGTAGGAACCGCTGGTCCCCCATTTCCTACATTGATTTACATTATACGATTTGTTTCATTGGAGCTATTAAATGGTAAAGAAAGAATCTGCCTTTATTTGCCTTGCTTCAATAGTTAAAGCTTCAGCTATTTCAAATCAACTAAACGTATTGACAATATTCAAAACCATCTAATGACTGGAGTGTGCAGTTGTTCAAAATGTACTTCTTGGTACATCAAGTAGATTATGTGGAATGTCAAACGAGTTCAATATTTATACTGTTGTAATTAATGTTGCTATCAATAATGAGACTTAATGGTAAAAGCCCTTCCATGCAATCCTATAGCATTCTGGACAGAGTTCCTTTTGTGATGTGGGGTTAGATTTCAATTAAATTGGTGCTTCATGAATGATTTAACAGCTGAAACCCAACATAGTATTCAATGTGGTGCTCAATCCAAAGTGGTCTTGTTCGAAGTGGTTGCTTGTTTCAGTAAGAGATACTAGAGATCCAGTTTACCGCTGGTGTCCTCATTGTCTTCGTTGACAGTAGCTTCCACATACAAGCTGTCAAAGATTAAAATCTCCATACATTCGTCGTCGATGACTCCGCCGTCGATGAAGGTTATATCTGTGCCGTCTACAACACAGATTGGCAAGAAAAACGTACCCCACAGCATACTTCGCCCAGTAAAGTAACCCCTCTCATGCCAGTACACCTGTTGGAGGGTGATGAAGAATCAGATGAGGAGGTGCCATTTGGAACAGCGCATAGCCCCTCACAGTTGAATGTTAAATATCAAGATGAGGATGATGAGTTTGGCGAAACCTATAACCCACAGTACTACGCAGGGGATCAGGCATAGCAGGAGTATGTATACTTGCCAAGCTCCTTGCTTTCTGATCTCAGAGCGATGCCTGCTGACTACAGTACCCGTTTTCCTCCTCAAGAACAGGGACAACCACAGCCTCCTTTTTCGCCTGTTTCAAGGGTTACCACTCCACGTCAGAGGCCAACTTTTTTACCACTAACGAATGTGGCCACACCGTATGCGACCATACCACAGGGCACAGATGTTTCGGATGGTGATCAAGAAGAAGGAGAACTCCTCGACACTCAGTCAGAGTGGGATGAATATGTGATTCCATCTCCTCCTCCTTCTCAGCCAAAAGTGGATTCACCTCCAGATGACATCGGGGGATTCCATAATCTTTTGGAGAGAGCAGCTAGACGGTTTGCTCTTCCAATGTCATCCAAGCAAACAGATTGTTTTCTATATGATTTTAAAGAGCCTTTCCAGAAATCTGTACACTCCATACCGCTAGTCGATTTCATATGGGAAGAGGGTTTGAAAGTCTTGCACAACCCTGCTACAGTCACAGCGGTACTTCCTCGATTGGACAAGAAGTACAAGGCACCGGAAGATGCCCCAGCATGTTTGACTGGTCACCCACATCGAGATTCAGTGGTCGCTCAAGCGGCACAGAGAAGATCCAAGAATCTCTAGCTCCAATTTCTGTGCCTCTGGACAAAGAGGGTAGACGGTTGGATAACATTGGGAAGAGGTTTTCGTCAATGTCTAGCCTCATAAGAGCGGCTAACTCTCTGGCAGTGTTAGCATGATATGACAGACAATTATGGGCAGACATCGCCCCGCATATTGACCAGTTGCCGCAGGATGTTAAGTCGGAAGCAAAAAAGACATTGCATGAGGGAGAGCGTACATCAGCGGAAATTATAGATTGTGCTATGAATATAGCCACTACTGCGTTTCGTCACCTCGCATGTTCGGCTGTCCTTCGGAGGCAGGACTGGTTAAAGGCCACATCGTTTCATCCTGAAGTCCAGAATAAAATCCTAGATCTTCCTTTCGATGGCCAGGCATTGTTTGGTAGGCATATTGACGAGACACTGCAGTCAAATAAGTCTGACACGGATACAGCAAAATCTTTGGGAACTCTCCAGTTTCAGAAGCCTTCCTTTTGAACCACGAGAGGATGTGGGATGCCTTTATATAGGGGAGGCTACCAGCATCACAGGTACCAGATGTATCCTTTCTCTTCTCAGCAGTTTTGTCAATACTACACCCAAAGGCAGCCGCCACAATCGGCCTACAGCAGATTGGGCACCAGAGGACGCTCAGCTCGACCTGCTAAAGACTCAGCTCGCACAGCATGATACACCCAAGGCTCCGGCTGCTCCCTACCTTCCTTTCCCAGTTCTAAGTGGGGAATGATATCCCTGTTTTTCCAACAATGGCAAGTCATAACATTGGACAAGTGGGTTTTACAACTCGTGAAGGATGGACACACACTAGTTTGTCCAGATGCCTCCTCCCAATCCTCCTCGCAGAACTTCACCAAAGTATCCAGCACAACTCAAGAGAGATCAACAAAATGTTCCTCAAAGGAGCAATAGGGAGAGTACCTCCATCACAGCGAGGAAGGGGTTTTTATTCCAGGTTCTTTCTCATTCACAAAAAGTGGAAGTAATGGAGGCTGATCCTCTATCTCAGGGAACTAAACACCTACTTGAAAAAACAATCCTTCTGCGTTTGAACCAGGGAGATTTTATGTCTACACTAGATCTAAAGGATGCCTATTTCCACATTCCCATTCACCCAGCTCACAGACAATACTTGAGATTCATGGTAGCAGGAAGCCATTTTCAATTTTGAGTCCTCCCATTTGGCCTTATATCAGCTCCCAGGATATTCACGAAGTGCCCAGCTCTGATTGCAGCCTTTCTCAGGAGAAGAGAACATCAGGTATTCCCATACCTAGACGATTGACTGATAAAGGCAAACACCTATACCGGAGCGCGCAGGTCAACAAAAAAGTGTGTTTCGTTGTTCAGCAGCTTAGGCCTGACCTTCAACTGGGAGAAATCCAAACCCCAACCATCACGCAGGATCACCTTCTTAGGGGCAATACTGGACACTCAATTCACCATGGCATTTCCCACTACTGAAAGACAGCAGAAACTAATATCTCTAGCAAAATCAATTCAAAAGAAGGACTACATTTCAGTACGCCTCTTCAAGTCTTTATTGGGCATGATGTCCTCATGCATACCCCTAGTTCCTCTCTGCAGACTCAAGATGCGCCCCCTGCAAGAGCAGCTCCGGCTACAATGACTCCAAATTTTAGGAAGCTTTGAGGATCAAATAAACATTACTCCGGCAATAATCAAAGTTCTGGTGTGGTGGTTTCAAAAGCATCATCTGTCTGTTGCCCTATCGTTTCTCCATCGCCCAGCGCTGTGAACTGTCACCACAGATGCCTCCCTAGAAGGTTGGGGAGCTGTTTTACAAGACCTACAAGTAAGGGGCAAATGGCCACTAGAGTTGCGAACAATGCACATCAATCTGCTGGAGCTCAAAGCAGTTCATCTCGCTTTACAGGCTTTCCTCCCCAAGATTGCCAGTTAGGGAGTGGTAATAGGAATGGACAACACCACTATGATGCATTACCTCAACAAATAGGGAGGCACAAGATCTCTTCCTCTCTCCAGGGAAGCTCAAAGAATCTGGAACTGGGTGTCGCAGCAGGGCATCCTGCTCACAGCAGTGCACCTTCCTGGCATACAGAACACAATGGCGGACTCACTCAGCAGGCATAGATCTTTGTCACAAATGGGAACTGGACCAGTCCACAGTCAACCACATTTTTTCCCAGTGGGGAACACCCAAATTCGACCTGTTCGCCAGCGAGTTGAACACCAAATGCAATACTTCGCAAGCTGGCATCACCAAAAGGGATCATGGGGGAATGCATTTTCCATAGCTTGGTCAGGAATATTTGCATACGCTTTTCCACCAACACCCTTGATCCCGAGAGACCTAACCAAGATGAAGTGGGAACTGTGCACTCTGATACTAATATCCCCGTACTGGCCTTGCTAGCATTGGTTCGCGGAGCTACTTCTTCTGTCAGTGAAGCCTCAAAGCCCACTGAGAACATCTCTGCATTTGCTAACTATGAGAGGCAGTCAGATCTTGCATCCGGATCCTCAATCAATGCGATTATCTGCATGGGTCCTGAGCACAGGAAATTTGCACATTTAAATATTCTGCAAGAGTGCAGGGACATTCTATCCAAGGCCAGAACAGCCAGCACCAATAAGGCTTACTCTTGTAAGTGGAAGAGGTTTTGTTTGTTGTGTCACCAACAGCAAATTGATCCTTTTTCCTCATCTCCGGAGCAAATATTGCCTTGCTTGTTGCATTTAGCGCAATCAGGACTGGCGCATTCCTCTATAAAGGTGCACCTGGCGGCAATTGTATCTTACAGATGCTCAGCCTCTTTACTTTCATTATGGTCCTCTAGGTTGATTAAACGATTTCTGAAAGGGCTTTTCAGAGTGTTTCCACCATTCAGGCTTCCTCCTCCCTCTTGAAATCTAAATACTGTTCTTGCGAAACTTATGAAGCAGCCTTTTGAGCCAATCCTTCGAGCTTTTCTGAAATTCCTCTCCTGGAAAGTTGCCTTACTTGTTGCCCTCATATCAGGCAGACGAGTCAGTGAGATACAAGCACTTTCCATACAGGAGCCGTTTTTACAGATCAAAAAAAGGCAGACTAATTTTATGTACTAACCCGCATTTTATCGCAAAGGTTCCTTCGGATTTCCAACGGAATGAGCCCTTTGTTTTCAAATTTTTTTTCCAGATCCGACGACTCCTGCGGAGAGAGCATTGCTCTCTTTAGACATTAAAAGGTGTATTAAGTTCTATTTGGACAGGACTAAATCTTTTCGCAGGTCCAACCGTTTGTGGCTTACAGTGCACCCCGACTGGTTTAACCGCTCTCTAAACAGAGCATAGCCAGATGGATCTTCTCAGCAGTTAAATTTTGCCATCAGACAGCGGGAAAGCCACCAAATTTGTTTGTCCGTGCACATTTGACGCGGGCAGTTTCTTCTTCAGCGCTGCAAGACATTTGTAGAGCAGCAACGTGGAAGAGCTGCCATACGTTTACCAGACATTACTGTTTGGAAGCTCTATCTCAAGGAGAGGTAGAAATGGGTCAAGCAGTCTTCAGGAACCTTTTTCAGTGAAGGTGAGCCACCTCTTTTATCCCACCATCCTGATGACAGGTATGCCCATTTTCTATGACTAGTGGTCGTAGATCACCATAAGCATTTAGCATGAATATGACTATAATGTTTTAAAAAATAATAATAATAATTACGATATATTGGTGTATGTTGACATATTTTCAATGTGTGACTTGAACAGATGGCAGGAGTGATACATTGTGCATATGTATTGCTTGGTACTCTGATTCAAGCATGTGAATCTATGAAAGTTCCAATACTGGAGTAAGAAAATTAGTTACTTACCTGTAACTGTAGTTCTCCAGTATTGGAATCTTTCATAGATTCACATGCGACCCACCCACCTCCTCGGAGAAGCTCACCTTCACTTCTTGTTTTCGTTGTCCTGTTATATGCACTTGTGCTCTGAAAATCTGAGGTACTGGAGCTTCTCTCAGGAGGGTTCTAGAGGGTGGTGTCTCCTAAATGGTGGATTCTGAAGTTTGGTCCTTTTTCATAAAGTAACTGATAGAATGTTACATTGAGAGGCCTAAGGGCCCTTCGGTTTAAATCTGTAGTAACACTCCTTGGTTAAATATACAGGGGGCTCCCATCTCGACGACGGGGAATGATTCAGGCATGTGAATCTATGAAAGATTCCAATACTGGAGAACTACAGTTACAGCTAAGTAACTAATTTTCTTTCAAAGCGAAAGACTCTATCCTCAGATCCCACTTGGCAAAGCAAGAAACCGCTCAAGCAAACTCAGGTTTGCTGGAAATAACTAGGTTTGGCAGGAGGGCCAATATTCTTGGTCTGCCATGCAGGATTTCCTGGTTTGAGACATCCTATAGAGCCACACTTGGGAGAGGTACTGCTTGGGTATCTATTTGTAAGGTGAGAAATCTGCGGTTAGAAGTATCCATCAGAAAAAGTTACTTATTTCCGGTACCATTTTTCTGGTGGATTCGCTAACTGCAGATTACTCATAGACCCACCCTCCTCACCTTGAAATAGATTAACCTAGTCCATGTTAATAAGATTTCAGTCTAGAGATTGGCACTCTGAAACAATATGCAAGGGCCCTGCATTCGGCAGGGAAAGAGTTCAGAAAGAAACAGACTTTCACCCACAGAGTTGAGTTATATGGTGACTCGAAGAATGTTATGGTTCAATTGGTTCTGTCTTAAACCAGAAAAAAATCTAATCAAATGCGTCATCTATCTGTAGGCTGCAAATGTATTATCATTTTAAAAGTTTTAAAATAATTAATTTGTTAATAAGACTTGGAATTTTAAAGTGTTTGTCAACTAAGATTTCCACGATGGAAAACTAGTATTCGTTTTTCTCATGTTTTTCGAGGTATGACATTAATACAGTATTTTTTGGCTATCCGTTCTGTATTATTGATTAGACTTAATTGAATTATATAAAAAAAAAAAATGGTTAATTTGTAAGCAAATGTTTTTATGATAAAATTATTTTCAAAAGTGAAAATGTTTTTGTGTGTGTCCCGAATCATGCATGTGCATGGGAATATTTTACAGTTAATTAAATCAGAGATGATATACATAATTGAGAACTCTGATTACAATTCTGCCTTTCCTTTCAGAGCTGTGTCAATTACTAGTCTGAAGATAGTGTTTTTTAAATGATGGTCTTTGCCGTGCATGTGATTTTATTTTTGATAATGTACATAACCTTGTTGTCATCCATTAGACGTGAAGTTCCTATTGATGGGTCTACAGCTTCTGCTTATTATTCATTTTACGTTTGCAGGCGATGATGACGAGTTTGTGAACCCTGAGGCAGTTGTGAAATACGTAAAGGAGACTCCTGAGGCCGCCCATACCATTCATGGCAACATGCAGACCAAGTCTGTTGTGATGCACACTGGAAAGTATCGAGTTAGCAAGTCCCTCTTCCCTTATTGCTTGTACCCAATCTTCCCCTCTGGAGGTGGGTTTATCCTCCCTGGCGCTTTCATCCCTGCCCTTTACCAGGTGTCCACCTGGCTCCCCGTTTTTCCATTGGATGACGTGTACTTTGGTTTTTTGGCCTTGGCCGCCAACCTATCTCTCCGCCATGATGAACGTTTCGACACGTTGGGAACACTGAACGGCATATGCAGTTACAAGAAGGCACTGGTTATCCATGGTGTGTCTCCAGAAAGACTAGTGCAGATTTGGCAGAGCATGCAGAACATGTGGTGCCTAGGACATACCTTCTTCCTGCCCTTCCTCCTCCTTGCACTCATACTGGCGTCTGCCTCCTTGCTTCTAATAGGTGTATACTTGGCTATGATGTGCCTCTTCATATTCCCATCCCACTACTTTCAGAAGAAGACTTCTAATTCAATAGAACTCCCACCTGAATCTCCGCCTGTACAGAGTATTCTAACAGTTTTCACTGATTGTTATTGTGAGCTTGTTCATTATGTTTCTGTGTTCAGATAATGTCATTTGACGTTTTCTCTTTAGCTGATGAGGTGGACCTTTTACACTGGCTGCAACCAAGCTAGTTCCAGTTGTCTCTGTTGTTAAACAGTCTACCTGCAAGAAATGTACTAACCTGTATAGGAACTTTTGTTTACCGCTGGAATCCCAGAGCTGCAACACCACAGCAGTCCCTTTAAGCAGTCGATTCTCGGATGGATGCAAGAGAAGGTAACCAAGGCTTTCTTCATAGGTAGGGCCTTATGGGGCCACGGTTTAACCTAGAATTTTTATAGCTTACGTGTGCTTGGTCCTGGCACATATGTAGCATTACGCTTTATGGCCAGTATTATTTACCAAGGATGGGAACGGGATGTCTTAAGTTGAGTCTTGTAACTGGAAGCATTCAGGTCTCTAACTGTAGAAGAGTTGAATGATTGGATACAGCTAGGGAAAATGTTATGTGGTCTGTACTTTGACTTGGAGAT
Source organism: Pleurodeles waltl (assembly GCF_031143425.1). Classification (NCBI taxonomy): domain Eukaryota; kingdom Metazoa; phylum Chordata; class Amphibia; order Caudata; family Salamandridae; genus Pleurodeles; species Pleurodeles waltl. The sequence goes on from NC_090451.1 coordinate 693,716,763, forward strand.
TTGTTATCTAGAGGATATTCAAATAAAATAAAATATGGCCAGGCTTTAACCTGCTAATACATGTTATGCAAGCTTGGGAATAAATAAAACGTGTGGTATTCTCTGTGCTTCATTGTGCTTGCTTGGGTGTGTGGAATTCTCTGTATTCCACGGTGATATAAAGTATGACATCAGCGTGGAATACAGGTGCGAGGGATGGAGGTGAGAAAAGGAAACGGCTGGAGCGGAGAGGAAAGGAAGAAACAGCATAGGATTTATTAAGGATTAATAGTTTATATCCATCGGAGCATTGTCACAGATAACTAGAATAATAAAGATGTTCATTTCACACCCCAACTGAGTATGGTAGTCCTTACTATCGCCTCGCCCACTGCCACACCTCCTTATGGCTAAGCCTTGCTACATTGTTGCTTAATAAACCGTCTCTACACTTCAAATGCGTTTCCCATGGCCTCTCTTCCCTGGTGACGAGGATGGGATGTGAAAAGGCTCAACATAAACACTTTTCCTTCGGAGATGCGGTGAGCGCTTTCTTCGTCAAAGGAAGACTCTTCCTTTGACTATGCGCTTTTAAGCCGGCTGCTACACAGTATGTTGTTTCAAGTATTGTAGTGCCCTGGGTTGCCCAATTATATCTTCTCAGCTGACAGCGTTTTACGATTCAACCCGGGCGATTATCCCTTCACGGTTGATCACTTGTTTGGATTTGACCCAGGCGTGTGGAGCGTCTCCTTGGAAACCGGACGACGCGCGCTCTGCGCTTTACTTTCACAGTTGGCTTGCTTTATTGTGATTCAACCTGGGCGTGTATGCCTTGTTTGTTCAAACTTATTCAAGACGCGTGTAGCGAAGAGTCTAAACAAAAGCGTGTAGCGTTTCTGCATATCAGCCTACGCGTACCCTGGACTTCTAAGTGCTTGCTCCAGGAGGGTTTTATTTCCAACGCTCGGCTGTTTACGATTGTGCTTCGGTATTTCCTCAACACCCATTGTCCCTAATCAGATTTCTGCAGTCTTCAAGAAAAAGAAAGAATAACAATAAATGATTGGAGGCTTTGTAAACAGCTGAATAAGCCATCTTTGTTACCTTCTCCCTACCTGTTTGTCTACATGGTACAGCACTTCAAAACTCCCAGCACTGCTAAATACAACATTCCTCTGTGCTGTATAAAGGATTGTACTGCTGGCCAACCCTGTTATGGAGGGCGTCGCTGATGTGCAAAGCTTAAGGATTCATTGAGGTGCACACCTTTCTGGCCGTACTACTGAATTGACACTGTTTCCAGCTTGTTCTCCTTGTGGATTGTTCACCAGCTCTGTTGCTAAGGACATTGCTGATGTGCACAACCTAGAGACTCCCTGAAGTGCACAGTTTCCTGGGTGCACCTACTGCTCTTGAACTATGAGAGCAATGTTAACATTCTTGTTGGTTGTGGGAGCACTCTCATTATGTGGTGTATAGTACCAACCTCATTGGTTTGTAATCAGTGATACTACTTTTAACTTGTGTTATATACCTTGTACATAATATTTCTCGAGTATGCAGAATGTTCCAGCGCCTCCGTTTTTCCTGTCATCTCCTGGGGAACCGCCCATTAGATGGGCCAAATGGAAAAAAGTATTTGAGCGGTATGGAAAAGTTTGTGGAACCTCTTTGCTGAAAGAACTGCTCTGTTGCTCCACTGTCTGGGCTCCGAAGGTCAAGAGGTGTTTGATCATTTGCCGGACATCCCTGACAGTTAGGCAATAGATCTCAATGAGTATGTAACTTGTATACGCAAGTTGGATATTCGTTATCTTTCCAAGATAATGCACGCACTTTGCAAACGATAAGAGCTGTCCTGCAATTAATGCAATGTGTACTTATTGTAGAAGACGGGGTCATTTTTTCTCAGTCTGCAAGTTGAGAAAACCTAAGCAAACCGTACATGAGATTAGTGCTATGGATAGTGAGGAGATTTCCCCGGCCGACTTTGATTGTGGGCAAATTGTCTTGCAGATTGAAACAGGTAAATGTGTTGGTCCCCTTGATTTTATTCTGGTGGAAGGCAAAAGAACCAGAGTCTTATTTGATTTGGGTGCCAAGATCACGATTATCTCTGACTTTTTCAACCTTCATTTGAAAGACACAGTTGTGTTGCTTGAACCTGATATCAAGCCATGTGCCTATGGAGGTGAACTCATACCATTACATAGATATTTCATAGGCTTGATTAAATATACGGGTTGTCATTTCTCCGGCAAGATCTATGTTTCAAAGAAAGGCGATAGTATGATCAGTTGGTGGCATCAAAAGGATTTAGGTATTATGTTGGATGTCACTTTGGATAATCCCTTTGAGTTGAAAGAGACAACCCCTGTCAACACAGTGGCACTGTGTACAGATTTGGAGTTACAACAAGCCTTGCGTTCTGAGTTCCCCAATGTATTTAAGAGTGAATTAGGTTGTTTAAAGGGATATAAGCATAAAATAAAAATGTATCCAGGCTCTATGCCAGTTTGCAGTAAGGTAAGAAGTGTTCCGGTAAATCACGAGAGGAAGTGCAGACTGAACTTAATAAACTCAGGAATCAGGGTATCATTGAGGGAGGTGGAAGGTTCTACTTGGTTGGCACCTGTGGTCACGCCTAGAAAGCCTAATGGGTCTCTCAGAATATGTGTTGACCTTAGACAGCTTAATAAGTGCGTTTGTGGTGGGCAAGTACCCCCTACCCAACATCTCACAGTTGCTCATAATGCTGGGTGATGCCAAGGTGTTTAGCACCATCGACCTAGCATCTGCCTACCATCAGATCCAACTGGATGAGGAGTCAATGGATCTCACTGCCTTCATCACCCCCTTTGGCACATTTATATATACGTGCCTCCCCTTTGGGCTAGTTTCAGCTGCCTCGGTTTCCCAAAGAGTCATGGAACGAATTCTGACAACCTTAGAAGGGGTTTGTGGATATCAAGACAATATTTTGGTGCATGGCAGGAATAGGAGCGAACGTGATGCAATAGTTCGGCACGTTTTGAGGAGGTTGTGTGATCACAATTTAACGGTTAAATTTGAGAAATGTAAATTTGGCATGGAAACCATTGATTATCTTGGCCACACCATTACGGGTGATGGGGTCATGCCCAAGGCTGATTTTGGTTGGCACAATTTAAAACATGGTTCCTCCCACCTCTAAAGAGGAACTTACGTGTTTTCTGGGGATGGTAGAGTACTATCATACTTTTGTCAAGAACTTCGTTGAGGCTACTTATAATATGAGATGTTTGTTGCGGAAGGGTACAAACTTTGTATGGGGCATAGAGTGTGAAAAGGAATTTGAATTAATCAAGAACAAGTTGGCTTTAGCCCCTAAACTCAGGAACTTTCATCCAAAGAAGATGTAAGTAATTACCACTGATGACCGCCTCAAAGGCCTTGGGGCAGTCTTACAGCAAGAGGGGAGTGGTCAAGATAAAACCATCATGTTTCGCTCTAGAAGTCTTAAAGGTGCAGAATCAAAGTATTTGGTAATAGAAAGAGAAGCCCTCGCAGTACAATGGGCCGTTAAGAAACTTAAAACATTCCTGTGGGGCACAAAATTCATGATTAAGACCGATCACAAACCATTGTGTGAAGTTTTAACAAGAAAGGTATTGATTCCATATCTTTTAGGATTTCCAGATGGGTGATCGACTTGCAGGAGTATGACTTTGAGGTAAAATACATCCCTGGTGTGAAGAACATAATTGCTGATACTTTGTCCAGGCTAGTGGATGAGGGCAAGGTTGATCACACTGAGACTGATATTTTAGAGGATCACATGTTTGATGTGTGTGAACTTGATTATGTAACTATTTCAAAAGATAGATGGCTTGAAGAGGTCAGAGGAGATGTTACCCTACAAAAGGTCACTGACCTAATAAGTCACGGTTGGTCGTACAAGAACCAGGGAGGAGATTTGTGCAAGGACTTTTGGATGCTCAGGAATCAACTAGCCTCTAGGGAGGGTTTGCTCCTTTGTGGTACGAGGCTAATTCCTCCGGTTAAACTAAGGTTGGACTTACTCAACATGGCCCATGAAGGTCATTTGGGAATCTCTAAGGCGAAAGAGAGGTTGCGAGCTAGCTTTTGGTGGCCAGGTATGGATGCTCAAATTGAACGCCGGATAACGGAGTGTATGCAATGTGCCATGAGTGAAAAGAACAGGAAACCTAGGGTCCAACCTATGATAATAAGAGATTGCCCAGACAAACCATGGAAAAACATTGCTTTAGATGTGCTTGGGCCTGTACATAATGGAGGGCAAGAAAACTGTCATTGTTGTATTAGATATGTTTTCACGTTGGCCTGAAATTTGCTTCACAAGAGGTATGGAAACTGGAAATGTAGTAACGTTTTTGAAAGATCTGTTAATGAGGGAGGGCATTCCAGAGACCTTGCTCACCGACAATGGGGTGCAGCTAATTTCCAAAGAAATGGAGTTGTTTCTTGCTGAATGTGACATAAGGCACAAGACGTGCACCCTGTATCATCCAGAATCAAATGGAATGATCGAGAGATTCAACAGGGTGCTAAAGCAAACAATTCCCTTGGAGAAAGGTGATGGTAGAAATTTGCAGGAGGAAATTGTCAAGAGAGTTAGTGTATACAGATTCACGCCTCATTCCACCACAGGCTTTTCACCTTTTGAATAATTTAGGGGTAGACGTCTCAATACTGTACTTGAGCCACCATGGGTTAATGTGTTTTTAGGAAATGACAATCTAACTGTTGATGACAATGTCAGGATGGAAAGGGAAAATGTCAAAGCGAACAGCCGCAAGACTTATTTTGACCACAAGCATTCTGTTAAAGTGACCAAGGTAAATGTGGGTGATTGGGTCATGATAAAACGTCCAGGGTTCCAGTCGGGTGGCAACAAGCTAAGTAAACCAATGAAATTCGTTAAAATATTCAACAATGCCATCAGGACGGATGATCATCGTGTATGGAATCTCAACCGTGTAGTCCCATACAAGGGAAAGGAGATACAAGATGTGGATGAGAATGACCAATCTCGAAAGAACAGAACATTCCTACTGGTGGGTCCTTAAGAAGATCTGATCGGAAAACGCAAAGCCCTGCTTATTTAAAAGACAATATGTGACTTGTGTTCTGAATTTCTTGGAGCTTCTTGGGTCTTCTCCAATGTGTCACTGTGTTTTTTTTCTTCCTGTTATCAGTATGCAATTATCTTGTTTTGATATATAAAGGGGGGGGGGGTGGTATTCTCTGTGCTTCATTGTGCTTGCTTCGGTGTGTGGAATTCTCTGTATTCCACGGTAATGTAAAGTATGACATCAGCGTGAAATAGAGGCGCGAGGGATTGGAGGTGAGAAAAGGAAGCGGCCGGAGTGGAGCTCTCGATGTCCCCTCCTGTAGCCGGCAGTTGGCAGTTCCGGCTACAACACGGGAGAAATCTGGACCGGAGTCCCGATTTCCTCACCCGTGCAACGAACGCGAAGGCGTCAGGAGTCCTGGTGGGCGGATTCCCAAGTCACTACGCGGTTGCCAAGACAATGCGGATGCTCAAACGGGGAACCCGGATGTCCGGGTTTCCGAGATAAGGAGTGAAGAGGGACTACAGAGGAGGGGAGTTCCAAATAAGGAGGACGCCGGAGGAGGAGGAGGAGAAGAGGAAGACGAAGACAGAAACCAAGGAGAAGACGAACGACGACGGCGAGCCCGAAGACGTACGGTGTCAAGGAGACTACAACAAAGGAAGAGGGTGCAGAAGGTCGAGAATTCCGCCACGTCCCGGGAGGGACGTGGCTACACCAGGTACGGTCCTTTCTAAAGGACAGTTTCAAACTAAACTCGGGAAGGGAGAGGGCTGTGGGAGAGGGGAACAGGGGGGAGAGAGGAGTGGAGAAGGGGAGGAGGACACCAAAATAGGTGCACTATATAGAAGAACTAGGAGAGATAGAGTATTATAAAAGACTTATACCTATATATATATATATATATATATATAGTACACGGAGGTGACTTCCCCTTTCCGCTCTTACCCTTAGAATATCACTGACTTCTAGGGAGTGGACTCTCTCTCTCTCTCTCTCTCTCTCTCTCTCTCTCTCTCTCTCTCTCACACACTCTCTACCCTATCAACAAGAATTCTTACCATCCTAAAAACCCCACACTTACCCATATTTCCATTCCTCTTGTTTTCCGGTCCATCTGGGAGACCCTCAGAGACCACCTTCGCCTGTCAAGAGGAGTCCTGGAAAGGAAGAAACAGCATAGGATTTATTAAGGATTAATAGTTTATATCCATCGGAGCATTGTCACAGATAACTAGAATAATAAAGACGTTCATTTCACACCCCAACTGAGTATGGTAGTCCTTACTATCGCCTCGCCCACTGCCACACCTCCTTATGGCTGAGCCTTGCTACATTGTTGCTTAATAACCCATCCCTACACTTCAAATGCGTTTCCCATGGCCTCTCTTCACCAGTTTATTGAAAAATAGCTATTATCAAAACTCCAACACCCTAACAAAAATATCCTCACCAACAAAAAGTATTTGTGAGTTCCCTATGAATTCCTGATTGTGTAGTGTCTGGATATTGGTCTCAATTTTGGAGTACAGTGCAATCATAGTCACCCAGAAACCAATTAAGGTCTAACTGGCTCTGTTGGCTATTAGTTGGCAGTGGAGTGTAGGTGGACAGCTCCTCTTTCCTGCCACAAAGTGTCTCTATCTTCAGATTTATGTTGTTTGGATTTTCCAATAGAAAGGCACCCATCAAGGCAAATGTTTCTCAATTTGCTATCTCTTTTTGCGTCCTGCCTAGAGTATGGCAGGAAAATGGCAATAACAAACCCACACAGGATATGTATTTTATGTTTGGCAGACTCACACAAGACACTCCCCAGGTTCACTTTGAGGGAGAACGAGAGAATTCGCCTCAATGGCCAAGTGGAGCACAGAGAGATGAGTCTTCTGAAGGATGAGGAAAGGCTGTACCCTTTACCATTGCTCCTAAATCCCTTTCTGAGGACTCCTGCAGAGGAATATCCAAAAAGATAACAAGATAACATCTGGAGGAAGACAACGCTTCAGTTCAACATCAAGGACATCAACATTGTTAAGAAGTACTGCACCTACTTCTTCGCTTTAAAGGGCTTGATCTATGTCAAGAACACTTAAGACATTGAGGAGGGGACCACTGTGGACAGGAACTTTGACGTTAAGACACCATACATTGTTGAGGACTTTGGTGTCGAGTGGTTCGACCTCTAGACATCATTCGTCTTCCTTAAATAAGAGGGCAAGGTGGCTTTTTATGCATGAAGGCTCACAGGCTTCCATCAGAGTTTGACTTTTAGTATTCCAGAACATGCTCACCATCAAGGCCAATATTTCCAGTCACAATACTGGGTTCACCAGCACCTCCTCAGGCTACTGCAGAATCACCTCCTCCATCTTCTCCTTCACAACGAGCCATGCCAGCAGTATGTCTGCCACAGCCCACTACTTCTTCTCAGCCTTCACCTATAACCTCTCAGAGGCATTCTAGATCGACCTCACGTTTCATCAGACCTCGCACCTATGTCACACTCAATATCTAATTCTTGCTGCTGACATTGTCACTCAAGATTATCATACTCACAGCAAAGATTGTCTTCCACCTAATCAAGATTTTCATGGTCCCATCATACATCTGCGCCTTCTGGTCTATATTCACCTACTCTGATAGATTCTCCACCACCAAGAATATCTTCTATAGATGACATTGACACTTTCCAGGAGGTTCTCATCAGAGGAGCCAATAAAAACTAAATATTGACTTACAAATAACTACTGCTAACACATCAGTAATCTTTGAGATGCTGCACCAAAGCTACTGCCACTGGTATCTGGATTGTTGGAACTGGCTATGGAATTGTTTCTGACACTGGCTTTTGTGAAGACTGCCCCTCCCACTTTCAGAAGAAATGAAAGCCTCCAGATTGAGATGCTTCTTTACTACATGCAGACCCTGTTCCAGATTCAGTTATAGTCTCAGGGACACATAAGTTACATGCTACTGCACCTTCATCCACTGTTCCTCCTGGCAAGGAGAGTACAAACTTGGACTCTGTAGGAAGAAAGGTATGTGGAACTTCCTCGTTCACAATAAAAGCGACGAGCACTTCAGGGGAAGTATGATAGATCTGTTTGGGACCTTGATCGAAAAATCCTAGATGATCTTCCAAGGGACAGAGGTCAAGATTTTCAACAAACTTATCAACACAGGCATGATGGTGTTAAGTCAAATCATCAGTGCTGCAGTCAGTCCTTCTACTCTCAAATAGATATTGTCAGAGCCTAATTCTCCCTCGCTCATCATGACTCCAACTTACAGGGCTAAAGCTAGAAGCACCACACAATATCATACTTCCTTTTTAGGTAATATGTTATTTTGATCTCATGAGGATGATGAGATGTCTCACATGAAGACGGAACTGAGTCTTCCCTTTAGCAACAGGAACAACTGCAACAAGAAGCATCCATCCTCTTGCAGAAACATGCGGTGGAGATGGTCCCTCTCACCTGAAAGGACTGGGAATTTATTCCTGGTGTTTTCTGGTGAAGAAGAAAAAAAATACAGACCCATTTTGGACCTGAAGAAAGCAAACAAATGGGTTTTGTGAGAAGAATTCAGGATGGTGGCTCTTCATCAGATCTGCCCTCAACTCCAGAAAGGGGACTGGTCTTGCTCAATAGACCTGTGAGATACATATTTTCTCATCCCAATAGCCACAAAACATGAAATATTCCTTAGTAAAAGACCGCTATTTTTCCCTTCAGACTCAAGTCTACACCATAAACTTTCTCCAAATGTATGGCGGTTCTAGAAGCCCACCTCAGAAAAATGAAAATCTTCATCTATCCATATCTGTATGATTGGCTCATCAAGGCATCTTTCTATCAGCAAGCAAGCCTACATTATCCGCTAAAATGTCATGACTCTCAGTCGACTAGGTCTGCACATGAATCACGACAAATCCATTTTAACACCTGTTCATCCATGCATTACCTGGGTACAGTTCTAGACACAATCCACACAAAAGTCTTTCCTTCAGAGCAGCGACAATTATCTATTCTTCAGAAATGTCACAGTATGAAGAAAACATTCCATCCAACAGTGATACAAGTCTCTTCCCTGCTGGGTTCCATGGTGTCATGCATCTTTCTGATACTGCACGCCTGTGTCTTCATGTTGCCTCTCCAAAAATGTCTTGAATGTCAATGGGATCAGAACTCAGGAAGATGGGGAGAGACAGTAATATTGACCCGTCATGCGTATGGTGGTGCTGCTCAGAGGGTCTCCTCAAAGGGATCAATTTCTACCAAGACATTCCAGCCCAGACCAAAGTGAGATGCTTCTTTGACAGGTTGGGATGCCCATATGGACCATATACAGATTCAAGGCTTGTGGTCTCTGAAGGAACAGTGCAACCACATCCACCTTTTGGAACTGATGGCAGTACATATTGCCCTGAAGGCTTTCCTCCCGTCGTTCAGATTAGACTCTCTCCTTGTTCAAACAGACAGTACAACAATGATGCATTATCTCAGGACTAGATCCAGACGTCTGTTCCTGAAAGTGCGAACAATATGGAAGTGGCTCATCTCCAGGGATCTCAAGATTACAGTAGTCCATTTCCATTAACTCAAAATACTTAAGCTGACACTCTCAGCAGTTATTCAAGGAAATCATGAATGAAGCTTTACTACAAAACATCTTCTCCAATTGGAAATTTCCTCAAATAGATCTTTTCACAGTCGGTGGAAACAAAAAATGACCAATCTTTGCCTCCATATTCTACCAACTGGGCACACTGGCTGAATGCCCTATGGATCTACTGATAAGGCAAATTTCTTTATACCTTTCCTCCAGTCCCCCTACTGCTAACATTGATCACAGTTTTAAGTCAGAATGATTCTCATTGTGAACTGGAGTGGCCTCAACAGTGGTGGTACATAGATTGTCTTCATCTCTGAGTGCCTACGTGGGAAGCTAACATAAAGACCGGATCTTCTTCAGAAGTTCGGAGGCCAGATTCAGAAACAAAACCTTCCCTCTCTGAACCTGACTCCATGGCTCCCGAACTCATACTATATGCCCACCTAAACCTTCCTCAGGAATGCATGGATGTGCTGAGGGAAGCCAAGATGTCATCTACTAGGACTACCTATTCCTTCAAATGGAAGAGATTCTGTATCTGGTGCTCTCAGAACAATGTCAACCCTCTTACTTGCCAGAAAGAGGCTATTCTTCAATATCTTCTCCATCTCACTAAAGCAAAATTGCAATTCTCCTCAATTAGGTTGCACTTTACAGCAATCCAAGCTTATCGAAAATGTCCTTCTCAAACGTTCTTTGTCAGAATGCTGGTCATTGAAGATTTTCTGGAAGGCTTTAAGAAGAAATATCTTCCCCTCAGGATACCTATTCCTCCATGGGGAACATGTCCTCTCTTGCCTTATGGTTCCTCCTGTCAAACCTATAAGGCTTCTCTCCAAAACTGCTCTTGGAAGGCATCCTTTTTAGAAGAGTTAATTTCAGGTCATAGAGTTAGTGAGAAACAGGTTCTCCTTTCACCTGAACCTTACACAGTAACCCATAGCAACAGGGTAGTGGAGAGGACCCATCCTAAATTCCTCCCAAAGGTATCTTGGTTTTCCATGCCAATCAGACTATTACTTTACCTACATTCTGTCAGAACCACTCTCCTCATGCAGAAAGGTCTCTCTATACTGTGGATGTTAGGAGGGTTATGAATTTGTTTCTTGCTATGACAAAATCAAAACAACTTTGTCATCTATGGTCCTCTACGGACAGGATATGCCACTTCCAAACAATCTTTACCTAGATGGATTGTCCCATGCATAATCCTTAGTTCTCCTGTATTGGGTATCTTTCATAGATTCACATGCTTGAATCATTCCCTGTCCTCGAAGTGGGAGTCCAACTGTACATAGAAAGCAGTAATTAAAAATTTTGCATTGAAGTTAATGCAAAAGACGTATGCTTGAATAGCTTATCAGTGTTATTAGACATGGCCAAAAGTCCTGCCAATCAGACAACGGCACCCTTTAGAACCCTAACCACAAAGACTCCAGTCTGTCAGATTTTCTACTGCACGTTGTTGGAAGGGAGTCTCCCTGAGCTCTGCTCAGTTTAGAGGTTTTCTGACAAATTCTTCTGAAAACTGCTCTCCTGATGGACACAACTACATGTGGATTCCTCACCTAATGAATTCTCCCAATGCGCCAGCATTCAACGGAAATTTTCTTCCCAGCTCTGCACGTTGATGAGGACATCACAATTGCCCGACTTACACACAACGCCGTCTGATGTCATCGAGGCAATAAGAGGTCGTCGCCGGCGTGCTGATGTCAGTTCCCTTTTTTTTCGTGCCTTCGAGTAACCTTTTTTTCCTCCTGGGTCTTGGGGAGCTATTGTTTCTCAGAAGAGATACTTTCCAGTTAAAATGTCTCCACCTCGGAAGTCCGGCTTCAAGCCTTGTAGGGAATGCGGGATTCGTATGTCAGTCACGGACCCGCATAATGACTGTTTATGGTGCTTGAGCTCAGAGCATGACGTTGAAGAGTGTGGTTCCTGTCAGCAAATTATTCCAAAGGCGTTGAAAGAGCGTGAAGCCAAGCTTGTTTTAGCAAAGTCGAGGAAGAAGTAAAGGCATCGACATCGCAGACCTTCTCTGAAATCTTCGCACAAGAAACAGCGCCGTCATGACTCTCGGCGTCGGCATGATTCCCAACATTGGTCGGGGAAAGATCGATCTTGTTCGAGGTCTCCAGCTGCTCAGCGTCACTCGACGTGGGAGGTCAGCCCGACAGTGACGCCACAGCCTTAAAGTCCTCAGGCATCTCCGACGCCGTCAGTGTTCGAGATGGACGAGCTTGGCCAGAGTCCTGCCTTCTCACCTTCACAATCAGAGGTGCCGGATCCAGTACCGACGTCTCAGTCGGTGCTGATGCCGCAGGTGTATCCTGCCTTCCCGACTCCGGGAGCGGATCCGGCGGCCTTCTTAAATGCGATGTTCAACATCTTTAGTGCCATGGCTCCTGGAGGTGCACCGGCTGGTCCCTCAGGTCCATTGGCTTTTGATCTGGGTGTTACGGCTCCATACAAGTGGTGCCTTTGACGTCGCCGAGGAGACCTTCAACGCCGGTGGTTTCGGCTGATTCACTGGCGCTGTTGACTTCGCCAGGACTCCAGTTGAAGAGAGCTCGACTTCCCATGGCGCCGATGGATCTGGTGTCGGCTAATTCTTTATCGACGCCAAGGATAGAGACCAGGTTGCGATCGCGGCGGAAGGCCCTCAGACTTTTGGAGGAGCAAAAATATCAGAGACAGCTCCTAGAGGAAGGCGAGATCGCAGAGCCCCTGGGGATTTTTCAGGGCTTGGACTCTGCCAGCGGTCTTGATACTTCCCCAGAGTGGGACGTGGCCTCTCCAGGGGAATTCACTGAGGAGGCTGCTTCATTTCACTCAGTGGTGAGAAAGGCAGTGGACTTTTTAGATCTTCTGTTACCTGCAGCTGAGTTGAAAACCAATATCTTCACAGAGGTGTTATATCCGGCTTCAGCTGCTGCAGAGCCACTCCTGCCGTTTAATGAAGCTCTCACTGAACCGATTATTGAGGTTTGGAGGAAACCAGTATCTTCAACGGCGGTTAGCAGATCAGTGGCGAGGCGGTACAGAGTGGCCCCTGGGGATCTGGGCTTCCTCTCTAAGCATCCGACTCCAGAGAGTCTGGAGCTCCTGGTTCGTTCCCTGGGGCTCCATCAGACAGTGAGTCGAAAAGGATGGAGCAGTCGGCCAAGAAGATCTTTTAATCTTGCAGTATGGCCCTGAAGTCGGCTAACGCAAACTTGTGTGTTGGGAAGATACGTTGATGCCTTGATGGACGCTGCTAAGGCTGAGATGCCAGATTTACCCCAGGACATGCGGGGTCTTTTGACTGATGCTAAAGCGGCAGTGACTCAGGTCATTCAGTCGGGGTTAGATACTGCAGATTCAGTGGCCAGAGCAATGGGGACATCCATTGTAACCAGGAGGCATGCTTGGCTGAGGTCTTCTGGTTTTTCCTCTGATGTGCAAACAACTCTTTTAGACTTGCCATTTGATGGAGATAAACTATTTGGTTCAAAAGCTGACTCTGCCTTAGAGCGCTTCAAAGAGAGTAGGGCTACGGCAAAGTCCCTAGGTTTGCAGGCTTCTACCACGACCCCATTCAGGTCATTTAGAAGGTTCAGGGGGTTTGGTCGAGGCTCTTCCTTTCGGGGGAGACTCCAGTCTGCAGGCCAACAACCATCTAACCTTCCCTATAGGTCACTTAGAGGGAGGGGTAGAGCTCGAACCAGAGGAGCCACCCAGCAGCACCCTGCCTCTTCCTCTTTCTCCGGGGGGTACAACAGGGAAAGCAGCCTTAGTCCTCCGTCCATTCCTTCCCATATATTTCCTGTAGGGGGAAGGTTGTTTCTTTTTCTCCGCATGTGGAAGCTGATCACATCGGATTCCTGGGTCATCAATATTGTGGAGAAAGGTTATGTACTTCCTTTAAGGGAGTTTCCTCCTGCCATCCCTCCCCATCCATCCTTTTGCACAAAAGACCATTTCCTGTTGTTGCAGCAGGAAGTTATAGTCCTTTTATCAAAAGGTGCAGTGGAGTTGGTTCCATAGCGGGAAAGAGATCAGGGTTGTTATTCAAGATACTTCCTGATCCCCAAGAAGGATGGTCGGTTGAGACCTATCCTAGACCTGAGGGTTTTGAACTGGTTTCCTCAAGCAGGATAAGTTCAAAATGCTGACCCTAGTGCAGGTGCTTTTGGTGTTGAACGAAGAAGATTGGATGGTGGCTGTCGACTTGCAGGATGCTTACTTCCACATGACTATTCTCAAGTCGCACAGGAAGTATCTCCAGTTTGTGGTGGGGACACACCACTATCAGTTTGCCGTCCTTCCTTTTGGTCTTACTTCCGAGCTGCGAGTCTTCATGAAGGTGATGGCGGTGTTTGCAGCGCATCTCAGGGGGAAGGGGATAGCGGTATTCCTGTACCTGGACGATTGGTTGATCAAGGCCAGGTCTCCAGAGCTCGAGTTGCGTCACCTGCAGATGACAACCCAGTTGTTGTTCGATCTGGGCTTTTTGGTAAACATGTCTAGATCTCATCTGGAGCCCTCTCGACGCCTCCTGTTCATAGGGGCTGTACTGGATACAACGTTGAATCGGGCCTTTCCTCCGCCTCAGCGGATTCAGGAAATTTAGTCATTGATTCCAATGTTTCAAAGTGGAGCGGTTGTTCTAGTCCTCAAGGTCCTTTGTCTGCTCGGTCTGTTCGCCTCATGCATTCTGTTGGTCACTCAAGCACGCTGGCACATGAGGGCTCTTCAGTGTTGCCTCCGCAGGCAGTGGTTTCAACACAAAGGGTAATCTTGAGGAGTCGATAAAGATCTCCAGAGACACTGCTGCGGATCTACGGTGGTGGGCGGTGGACGGCAATCTTTCCAAAGGAAGGCCGTTTTCACTGCCGCCTCCGGTGACCACAGTGATAACGGATGCTTCCACTCTAGGGTGGGGAGCTCATCTGTGGGACCTGGAGATCAAAGGTCGTTGGTCTCCAGTGGAACAAATGTTTCACATCAATCTGTTAGAATTGCGGGCGATACGTTTAGCTCTCAAGGCCTTCCTCCCCTCCCTTGGCGGTAAGTCGGTCCAGGTTCTGACGGATAACACTATAGTTGTAAGGTTCTTGAAAGGTCTTACTAATAAGCTCCCTCCCTCTCCTTTTATTATGCCTCAATGCGATCTGAATTTGGTACCCACATTCTTACTGGGTTCACCGTTTGAGCCTTTACATTCATGCCCCTTAAGGTTTTTAGTGTTAAAAACTGTTTTTTTCTTGTAGCCATCACATCAGCTAGGCGAGTGAGTGAACTGCAGGCGCTTAGCGTAAAACCCCCTTTCACTTCCTTCCATGCGGACAAAGTGGTGCTGAGGACCAGGGCGGCTTTCCTTCCGGAGGTTGGCACACCCTTCCATTTAGGGCAGTCCATTTCGCTCTCATCCTTTTATCCTCCTCCCCATCCATCGAAAGAGGAGGAGAGACTTCATCGGCTTGACCCTAAAAAAGCTTTGAGCTTCTACGTTGACAGAACAAAAAAGTTCTGAGTGGAAGATCAGCTCTTCATCGGCTACGTGGGGAAGAGGAAGGGCAAGATGGTCCACAAGAGAACACTATCCAGGTGGGTCATTCTTTGCATTAAAATTTGTTATTCTTTGGCAAAGAAGGTTCCTCCTGTTGGAATTAGAGCCCATTCCACCAGGGCTAAGTCAGCCTCTTCGGCTTTGGCCAGAGATGTTCCTGTGGCTGAGATTTTTAAGGCTGCAACTTGGTCTTCCCTCCATACTTTTGCGAAGCATTATTACTTGGATTCAGAGGTTAGGAGGGATAGCCATTTTGCACAGTCCGTGCTGCAGGATTTCATGGTGTGACCATTCAGGCACCGCCACCAAGTGCGGTACTACTTTGGGACTCTAGTCATTAGGTAAGGAATCCACAGGTAGTTGTTTCCATCAGAAGAACAAGTTACTTACCTTCGGTAACGCCTTTTCTGGTGGATACGCTAGCTACCTGTGGATTCCTCACGGTTACACCCGCCTTCCCGTTGCCTGGTTGGTCTTACCAAGATATCCTAGGGTGTGTGTATATATGTAAAGAGGTGTGTGTGTGTGTGTATATATATATATATATATATATATATATATGTATATCTTTGATATGTGTAAATGCGTGTACATATATCTGCTTTTTATGTGTACATATATGTGCTTTTTAAATAGATTTGATATTTTGATGTTTCTATTTTATTCAAGGTTTTGTTTTATATTTGACTGATGTATTCATGTCAGGTATGTATAGTCGGTAGACACCTGTTCGCCTTGAAGGCACGTACAAAATGGTGAAAACTGATGTCAGCACACCGCTGAAGACCTCTTTTTGCCTCGATGACGTCAGACAGCGTCGCGTGGAAGTCGGGCAGTTGTGACGTCCTCGTCGACGTGCAGAGCTGGGAATAAAATTTCCATTGAATGCTGGCGCATTGGGAGAATTCATTAGGTGAGGAATCCACAGGTAGCTAGTGTATCCACCAGAAAAGGCGTTACCGAAGGTAAGTAGCTTGTTCTTTTGCCTCTTGGACTTGGAGTCCTAACATCTTGTCTACAGAGCACTATTGACGGCAGCACTGTGGACTACTCGGTTACATTCTGCAGATACACCGTCAATGGCAACACCGTCGATGACAGTAATAACAAGCCGGATTTTGACTCGCACCAACCACCTTTCCTACCCATAACACTAATACTTTAAGATGCAAGTCCACACAGGAGACACTGTTACCATCATATACTTCACCCAGTAAAGTATTGCCTATGGAACCGCAAGACGTAGGAGGGTTCTATAGTGTTGTGGAACAAGCTGCTAAAAGGTTTCAGCTTCCCTTTGTCACAAAGAAATCTGATTGCTTTCTTCACAACTTTAAGGAGGATTCCATAAAATCAGTTTGTGCTCTTGTGATTGTTGATTTTATTTGGGAAGTGGGCCTTAAAGGAATGCAGACTCCATCATCAATTCCAGCGGTACTTCCCACATTAGACAAAAAGTGCATAGCGCCCGAGAACTACCCAGCTTGTCTAGTTGGTCAACCCACACCTGACTCTGATAACTCAGGCAGCCCAACGAAGGTCCAGAAACCCATCTTATCCACTTTCCGCACCCCCAGATAAGGAAGGGAGAGGCCTGGACACAATAGGAAAGAAATTCTCAACAATGGCAGCTACTACCGGGCAACAATTTAATTGGTGATCCTGGGGCTATACGATCACCAAATAGGGCCGGACATTTCCCAGTGCATTGATCTCCTTCCCGAAGATGCTAAATCTGAAGCGGTGAAGATTCTACAAGAGGGAGCAAGCGATAAGGAACTGGGCCTTCGACACCACATAACTCTCAGGGCGGAGCATGTGCCAGGAGTCTCCAAGACCCTTGCAAACTCACTAATCAGGATCACAACAACCTGCCACTTCTGGGAGCTTAACCATAAGACTCTAAATCTTCTTTTCCATCCAGCTTGGACCTCTTCGTGACAAAAGAGAACACCAAATGCCAGTACTATGCAAGTTGGCAAACACAGACAAGGTCGTGGGCGGTGCATTTTTGATCAGAGGGTAAGGAATTTATGCTTACACTTCTCCCCGATCCCACTGATCCCAAGAGTTCTAAACCAAGAGTTCTTAAAAAAACAAAAAAACAAACAAAAAGGGAACCTTGTTGATTACTACTCATAGTTCCCAAGTGGCCATGCCAGTTTTGGTCTACCGAGCTCCTGCTCCTCTTGTCGCAGCCTCACATTCAGAAACTAAAGTAGCTTTAGTGTGAACCCTGATTTCCTCTGGGCACACTATGATCCCACCCGGAGATTGGCTATACCACTGGTATCTGGTGCAGTGCTTTTGGGGATTCTTTTTGGGACAGGCCAAAGCTCCAGTGTGGTGTCCATGCTGTTTACAGTTGCAACACCAGGCTTTTTTTTGGATCAAAGTGTTTACCCTTGCACCCACATGAAGATTGTGAAGATGCTTCTGAGCAGGTTTTTGGTGCCCTTGAGAAGACTCTTTACTTTTATCCTTAGGTGTCTCACCATCCTTCCCTTGGGGAGGCTTTGTAACCCCTTTCTTTTGGTCACCCCAAGCGAATGTCTTGGTGACTCTAGTCTTGACCCAATGGTCTGCCTTCTTTCCCAATTCTTGGGGAGAAATTGGACCTAGGTCTACCAGATAATAATGCAACTTGTCATTGAAGTAGTTACGTAAAAGATGTTCTTTCACAAATAAATTATAAAACCCATCATAGTCCTGCACTCCGCTGCCAGTTATCCAGCCATCTAGTGTTTTTGCTGAGAAGTCTACTGAATCAACCCAGAACTGATTTGAGGTTTTGTGAGCCCCCCCAAACCTAACTCTATACTCCTCAGTGGTGAATTCAAACCCCTCAGTCAGGGGAGCCTTCATGTGGTCATAGGATTCAGCATCTGCACCAGTGATTGTGAGAAGCCTATCCCTACACATACCAGTGAACAGTTCCCAAAGGAGAGCTCTCCAACGAGACTTTTTCAATCTTCTGGTTCCACAAGCCCTCTCAGAGACTGTGAACCACTTGGTGATGCCATCACCTTCCTCATACTTGGAGACAATCCCTTTGGGGATTTTAGAGGTGTCATAATGCTCTCTGACCCTATTTACTGAGTTACTGCCACCATTAATAGGTGCTAGGCCCATTTTCTTCCTTTCTATAGCCAGGAGCTGTCTCTCCAAGACTAATCGTTTGGCCATCCTTGCTAAAAGGAGGTGCTCTTCTCTGAGGCTGTCCTCATTGTTCCCAGGGGAGTCTGCCCCACCTGTGTGAGACCCAGGTCCTGCGAGTACTACCTTTGAGGACAGGAGCACAGAGACCCTGTCCTTCCTAGTTAGGTTAGGAGTGGGGGGTGGTGTTCTTCCTCCTGAACTCTAACTTGTTCTTCCTCTGAGGGGAGATTTTCCTCTTCACCAGGGTGTTCCCTTGTATACTTTGCCAAGAGCTCCTTGAACTTAGTTTTGACAGGGTTGGAACCAGTTTTGACTTGTTTCAGTCCGCAAAGGGGCCCTAACTCTCTCATGCCAAGGTGGAGGTAAGGGTGAGGTTGAGCTCCACAACCATGTCCTCGCAGCTGCTCATTTTGTTACTAAAGTTGGGGATTACGTTTAGGAACTAAAAACAACTTCTTGTTACTTACTCTTACAATAACTTTACTTCTAAAATAGAAATGCTATAGGGGACTTAACCAAGGCCCTAGCAGGACTTTTAAACAATTTTTAAAAACTGTCAATGCAAAAATAAATTGAATCTAAAGGCAATTTCGGAACTTAGTTGTGTGATCAGTTATTGGCTAAGTGGTCCAGCAAATGCAAAGCCGTACACCTCACCGCTGATCCATCAATGAAGGATGCTGGCCCTGTATATACTATATTAAAATGAGATATAGTGTGCACAGAGACCAGGGGTTCCCTGAGGCTTACCAGAGGCCGAAATAGATAATACTAATGCTCTCTTCTGTGGTAGTGTTGTCGAGCAGTTAGGCTTATTAGGGTGGTGCATAGCATTTGTGCACAAACAGTCTAGAAATGAGGCACACACTCAGTGACTAAGTCCAGGCCAATGTATTTATATAGGACAAATATATTTTGTTACTTTAGTTCGAGAACCAAAAGGATCTTGTTGCAGGTAAGTACATTTACAAGTAAGTATCGAACATGGGTATTAATTCTACTTTGGGTGTGGCAAATGAAACAGTTTACAGGCAAGTAACACACTTTTCATGTTTAAAAGTTGACACTTCAAAATTCAGTACAGTCTTTGGGGAGCGGGGACAGGGGTTGGTGCAGTTCTACTACCAGCAACACTGGTGAGGAGGTCAAAGTTGGTGTTGGATTTAGAATGGGATCGTATGGAGACTGGGGCACTCGGATACAAATCTGCTGGCACGTAAGTGCCCATGACTTTGGATGACAGATTTTGGGGGGAGCGGGTTGTAGGGAGTTGGCTCTGTATGTACTATTTCAAAGTAAGAAATAGCATGCTCAGAGTCCAAGGGTTCCCCTCCGAGGTAAGATAGTGGCAAAAAGAGATAATTCTAATGCTCTATTTTGTGGTAGTGTGGTCAAGCAGTAGGCTTATCAGAGGGTAGTGTTAAGCATTTGTTGTACACACACAGGCAATAAATGAGGAGCACACACTCAGAGACAATTCCAGGCCAATAGGTTTTTGTATAGAAAAATGTATTTTCTTAGTTTATTTTAAGAACCACAGGTTCAAGATTTACAAGTAATACTTCAAATGAAAGGTATTTCACTCAGGTATCTTAGAAACTTTGAATCAACAAAATAACATGTACAGTTTTGGCAAAAATGGCAATAAGCTATTTTAAAACAAGACACGTAGTGCAAAATTCAACAGTTCCTGGGGGAGGTAAGTATTTGTTAGTTTTTCAGGTAAGTAAAGCACTTACAGGGTTCAAAGTTGGGTCCAAGGTAGCCCACTGTTGGGGGTTCAGAGCAACCCCAAAGTTACCACACTAGCAGCTCAGGGCCGGTCAGGTGCAGAGGTCAAAGTGGTGCCCAAAACGCATAGGCTACAATGGAGAAGAGGGTGCCCCGGTTCCAGTCTGCCAGCAGGTAAGTACCTGCGATTTCGGGGGCAGACCAGGGGGGTTTTGTAGGGCACCGTGGGGGGGGGGGATGGGGGGGGGGAGAGGGGCACAAGTCAGCACAAAAAGTACACCCTCAGCGGCACCGGGGCGGCTGGGTGCAGAGTGCAAACAGGCGTCGGGTTCACAATAGGTTTCAATGGGAGACCCAGGGGTCTCTTCAGCGATGCAGGCAAGGGGGGGCTCCTAGGGGTAGCCTCCACCTGGGCAAGGCAAAGGGCCACCTGGGGGTCGTATCCTTCAGGTCCTCGGGGCTGCGGGTTCTCTGAAGCAGGCAGTCGCTGTCAGGGGGAGCCTCGGGATTCCCTCTGCAGACGTCGCTGGAGGGGGCTAAGGGGGGTCAACTCTGGCTACTCACAAGGTCGTAGTCGCCGGGGAGTCCTCCCTGTAGTGTTGGTTCTCTGCAGGTCGAGCCGGGGGCGTCGGGTGCAGAGTGGAAAGTCTCACGCTTCCGGCGGGAAACGTGTGGTCCTTTAAAAGTTGTTCTTTGTTGCAAGTTTCAGTCTTTGTGGAACAGGGCCGCTGTCCTCAGAAGTTCTTGGTCCTTTTAGATGCAGGGTAGTCCTCTGAGGCTTCAGAGGTCGCTGGACCCTGGGGGATGCGTCGCTGTTAGTTTTTCTCAAAGTGGGGAGACAGGCCGGTAGGGCTGGGGCCAAAGCAGTTGGTGTTTCTGTCTTCTCTGCAGGGCTTCAGGTCAGCAGTCCTTCTTCGTCTTCAGGTTGCAGGAATCTATCATCCTCGGTTCTGGGCTCCCCTAAATACTCAATTTAGGGGTGTGTTTAGGTCTGGGAGGTTAGTAGCCAATGGCTACTAGCCCTGAGGGTGGCTACACCCTCTTTGTGCCTCCTCCCGGTGGGGAGGGGGTCTCATCGCCTAATCCTATTTGGGGAATTCTCCATCTGCAAGATGGAGGATTTCTAAAAGTCAGTCACCTCAGCTCAGGACACCTTAGGGGTTATCCTGACTGGCCAGTGACTCCTCCATGTTTTTCTCATTATCTCCTCTGGCCTTGCCGCAAAAGTGGGGCCGTGGCCAGGGGGGGCGGGCATCTCCACTAACTGGGATGCCCTGTGGCGCTGTAACAAAGGGGGTGAGCCTTTGAGGCTCACCACCAGGTGTTACAGTTCCTGCAGGGGGAGGTGAGGAGCATCTCCACCCAGTATAGGCTTTGTTCCTGGCCACAGAGTGACAAAGGCACTCTCCCCATGCATCCAGCAACATGTCTGGTGTGTGGCAGGCTGGTAAAACTAGTCAGCCCACACTGGAAGTCGGTATGTTTTTAGGGGGCATCTCTAACATGCCCTCTGGGTGTATTTCACAATAAAATGTACACTGGCATCAGTATGCATTTATTGTGCTGAAAAGTTTGATACCAAACTTCCCAGTTTTCAGTGTAGCCATTATGGTGCTGTGGAGTTCGTGTTTGACAGACTCCCAGACTATATACTCTTATGGCTACCCTGCACTTACAATGTCTAAGGTTTTGCTTAGACACTGTAGGGGCATAGTGCTCATGCAACTATGCCCTCACCTATGGTGTAGTGCACCCTGCCTTAGGGCTGTAAGGCCTGTTAGAGGGGTGACTTATCCATGCCATCGGCAGTGTGAGGTTGGCATGGCACCCTGAGGGGAGTGCCGTTTCGACTTAGTCATTTTCTCCCCACCAGTACACACAAGCTGGCAAGCAGTGTGTCTGTGCTGAGTGGGGGGGCACCCAGGGTGGCATAAGACATGCTGCATCCCTTAGAGACCTTCCCTGGTATCAGGGCCCTTGGTACCAGGGGTACCAGTTACAAGGGACTTACCTGGATGCCAGGATGTGCCAATTGTGGAGACAAAGGTACAGGTTAGGTAAAGAAGACTGGTGCTGGGGCCTGGTTAGCAGGCCTCAGCACACTTTCAAATCATAACTTGGCATCAGCAAAGGCAAAAAGTCAGGGGGTAACCATGCCAAGGAGGCATTTCCTTAACTGGTGAACACAGTTTACCACCAAACACACACCCTCAGCGACACAGTGGCAGCCGAGTGCATGGTGGAAACACAGCATTGGCCTCCCAATGCTTTTCAGTAGGGGTTCTGGGGTGTCACAAAGGTGCTGCAGGCTGGGTTATGGGGGCTCTGTTCTGGAAAACCAAAGGCTGAATAAGGAGGAGGGCCACCTGTTGAACGTTGCTAGACCGTCGGTTGGATTCCCCAAGGCCAGGGAGTTGTGGGTTCAGGGGTACCTTTGGGAGTTGGGTATTTCCATCCGGTTCTCTTGCGGGCAGGGGGTCCTCTGGATTTAGGCTGCAGGCGTCCTCGTGTTGGCCAGGAGGTGTCAACCTAGGGTGGATGCATGGTGAGAATACCTGAGAACCTGCTCTGGACCGGTGGGCCACTTGGACTCGGGCCGCGGACGTCAGGTGCAGAGTGGGCAGGACTCTCGGATGGTGGCAGTTCTGGAGTCCTTGTTGGAGTTTCTTGTGGACAGGGCCACTGTCCTCAGGAGTCCTTGGTCCTCTGCTGGACAGGCAATCCTCTGGGGGTTTGTAGAGGTTGCTGGTCCTGCAGAATATGTCACATTTTTGTAGCAGGGATTCTGAAGCTGCAGACTGGCCGGTAGGGCTGGGGCCAAATCAGTTGGTGTCTGGAGTCTTCTCTACTAGGGTCAGCTTAGCAGTCCTTGTCGTGAGGTCGCCAGGAATCTGATGAGCTAGGTTCAGAGTTGTTCTTAAACCCTAGATTTAGGGTGTTACAGGGGTCAGACAGCAGAAGCCAATGGCTACTGTCCCTGGGGGTTGCTACACCCTTTTTGTTCCCTCTTCCTTTGGGGAGGGAGGGCACACTCCTAACCCTATTGGTCCCTGTCCTCCAAACCCAAATGGAGGATTCTGAAGGGGGGGGGGTCCTTTCCGCTCTGGACACCTTAGAGGTGGTCCTAGCTGAAGTGGTCACTTCTGCCTGTTTTACTTAATTTTCCCGCCGGACTTGTTGCCAAAAGCAGGGATTCCTTGGGGGGTGGGGGTTGAGGGGCAACCATCTCCACTAGGTGTAGTACCCTCGGGAACTGTGACGAGAGGCCTGAGTCTATTGAGGTCACTGCCAAGTGTTAGTCCCTGCAGGGGAGGTGTGAAGCACCTTCACCCAGAGCAGGCTTCGTTTGTGATCCCAGAGAGCACAAAGGCTCTCACCCCATAGGGTTAGAAACTTGTCTGTTAGTGGCAGGCTGGCACAGACTGGTCAGCCTTACTCTAAAGGGTTGGGTAGAATACAGATAGCATCTCTAAAATGACCCCTGTGTGCATTGTATAATAAATCCAACACTTGCATCAGTGTGGGTTTATTGTGCTGAGATGTTTGATGCCAAACTTCCCAGCCTTTAGTGAAGCCATCATGGAGCGGTGGAGTTCGAAATGACAAAATTCCCAGCCCATGTTCTTAATATGGCCATATTGTACTTGCAAAAGTCTAAGAATGGATTGAGACACTGTAGGGGCATATTTCTCATGCAGCTATTCCTTCACCTGTGCTGTAGTGCACCCTGCTTTAGGGCTGTAAGACCTGTTAGAGGGGTGACTTACCAATGCCACAGGCAGTGGGCTGTGTGTATGGCACCCTAGAAGGGGTTCCATGTTGACTTTACCATTTTCTCCCCACCAGCACACACAATCTTCAGTGACAGTGTGCATGTGCTTGGTGAGGTGTCCCCCTAGAGTAGCACAATGCATGCTACAGCCCTTAGGGACCCTCCCTGGTCACAGAACCCTTGGTACCACTGGTACCTGTTACAAGGGACTGAGCTGTGTGCAGGGTATGTCAATTGTGGAAGCAGTGGCACCGGTTAGGGAAAGAAAACAGGTGCTGGGGCCTGGTTAGCAGGATCCCAGCACACACTGTCACGTTAGCATCAATATCAGGCAAGAAGTGAGGGAGTAACCATGCCAAAAGGGGAACTTTCCTATACCAACGTCCACCCTTTCTCATCTGCACCAGAACAGATACTTCTGTATGTTCTTCTTTTAGCAAGATCTGGTCTATCACACTTATCCATCAAAATGCATCTGGCAGCCATTTTTAGATTTTGTCGTACCAGTAATTCTCCATCCTTATGGACCTCCACAATAATAAAACAATTCCTTAAAGGACTATTCAGAACATTTCCTCAGGTAAAAATCCCTCCTCCTTGGCATCTCAAAGTTGTGCTATCACAAATGATGAGACACCCATTTGAGCGAGTTCGCAAAGCGGAGTTGAAATGTGTTTCCTGGAAGACAGCGCTTCTCCTAATGCTTACTTCAGCAAAGGGGGTTAGTGACATCCAGGCGTTTACAATCAAAGAACCTTTTCTCTAGTTAAAAACTGATAGTGTCACCTTCAGAAATAATACAAAATTTCTCTAGTATTGGGCTATCTATCATAGATTCACATGCTTGAATCATTCCCTGTGGTTGAAGTGGGAGTCCCACTGTATATAGAAAGCAGTAGACTAAAAAATATTTTTGTTGTTTTTTTTTGGTTTGTTTTTTACATTGAAGTCAGTGGTAAAAATACATTCACTTTCATAGCTTATTAGCTTCATTAGAAAAGAACCAAAGCCCAGCCAATCAGGCGAGACAACCCCTTAGAACTCTCTGCACAGAAGCTCAGTCTCTCAGATTTTCTACTGCACGTCGTGTGTAAGGGAGTCTCCTGGAGCTCTGCTCAGTTTACCTTTTTCCTCAGGAAATTTTTCCAGATATTGTGTTTCTACATCGTCAGCTGTACTTTCTTCATCAGGTCTACAGCGAGAAGTGGTCAGTATTCCAAGTTGAGGCGGGAACATGGAGGACGTGTAACACCACGGCCGTGAGCTCTCCCCGGCCGGCGTTCGATTTTGCAAATGCCGCGCCTGGGTGTTGCGAGACCGATGAGCTTCGCCCCTGCCTCCGTGTGAGTCAGGGTGAGACGGGGGTTGAATTTCATCGTGGAGAAGCCAAGGTTTGGCGCTCCACACTCAGGATTTTGGCCAGAGGCTGCTTTCACTCTGTACCGAGGGAGATGTTTTCTTTGCTTCAACTATTTTCGGGGGCCACGTTTGGAAGCAGCTTTCAGTATCTTCAGGAGGGAGTCGGAGAAGGAAACCAAGGATCACAGTATTTTTCTTCTTTTTTAGTGGGAGGCTCTGTTTTTATGACGTCAGTTAAATTAAGAGTACGGGCGTCTTCCAGGGGCCCCCCATTGGTGCAAAGTCAGAAAGTTTTCTTCAGTGTTGGGAAGGGTGAGGAGGCCCTTCAAAAAAGCGTAATTAACTGCTCGCTAGTTTCTAGCAAGGGGGGGGTCCAGAAATAAGAGAGTGCAAGTGAAGGGGATTGTAAAATCTCATAAAGGGAGTTTGTCTGCACCCCTTCCGTCTGATTTTGAGCCTAGAAAGAGGCACAGTGATAAGCCTATTGAAATTAGTAAGGCTTTGTGCGTCCAAGGCATTCTTTCCGAGGGGGACAAGTTGGTTTCTCCCCTTGCACCCTTTTTGAGGAATACCTCACGCTGTGCAGAGATGCAGCCCCCACAGTCCTTGGAGAACTCTCCTCGCTCCCAGACCCCCTCAGCCTCCCCCCTTGGGTATGGGAAGCAGGCTGCCGAGAATGAGTCAGCGCAAACTCAACCTGTGGTGTGCGGTGGGGCACAGGGCTCCTTGGAGACGAAGGCCATAGAGTCTGGTCTACCTACTCATGATTCTGCGGTACAGAAGCTCTTGATTTCCTTTACTGAGGAGATCAGAGGTAAATTTGAGGTATCTGAGTACAACCAAGGGAAAATCAGAGTCCTGTGCGGCATTGGAGACTAAACTTAATGCGTTGACTGAGAGGATAAGTAATTTGGAGATGGCGGTTTCAGAGCAGGAAGCCCGAGTACTGTCCAATTCCCAGGATATTTCTCAGTTGACATGCGATGGCAAGATGGTCCAGGAGAAGTTAGAGTCTTTGGAGAATAACTTATGGAGGAATAACATTAGGTTATTTAATGTACCTGAAGAGCTGGAAGGATATGATATTAAGGCCTTTGTATTTATCCTGTTTAAGATGTTTTTTCCTGCAATGGACCAGACAAAGTTGAAAGAGGACACACAAAGGGTTCATCGGAACCCATTTAGGAGGAAGCCTGATAGGAAGACCCCCAGGAAGATTCTGGTTAATTTTGGCACTTAAAAGAAAGAAATTTGTCTGATGCTCTCAAGGCGGGTAGTTTTTCAATGGGCGATTGGTCATTTCGGATTAGTTCGGATCTTTCTAAAACAACTTTAGATAGGCAGTGGGAATTGGGGAAGTACATGCAAGATCTCAGGTCCCATGGCGCTACAGTTCAGATGAGGTTCCCGGCTTTTTTGAAGATTATGTGGAACAATACCATGTACAATATTAGGGAACCCGTGGAAGTCCAGGTATTAATTGAGAAAATGAAAATTTAAGGTTAATGTTTTTTTTTCTTGGGAAGAGCCGGCCGGCTTGAACTCACATGCGTGGTAATAGTCACCTTTGAAAGTCGAGGGAGGGTTCCCATGGGTGGAGGAGGTATTGGGTGTGTTTGGGATACAGGTCAGGAGGTTTTTATTTTTTTCACATGGTATGGGAGGTGGGTGCTGGGTGGGGGAACAGCAGGGGACATGGGAAGTTATGCAATGCTTGATAATGTCCTCAGTAGTATGGTATGTATTCATATGAGGAGCCTTAACTTTTTGTTGAGTTCATGGTCTTCCTGTGATAACTCTTCTCTAATTGACAATGGCTAAGCAGATAGGTGCTACTTTGAAGTTTTTATCATGGAATGTAAACGGCTTACGGGTTCTGGGGAGGAGGAGGAGAATTTTTGAATTTTGAAAAAGGGTAGAGGAGGAAGTAATTATTTTACAAGAAACTCATTTGTTAGAGACCGAATGGAATGTATATCTTAAACATCTGAATTGGGTGGGTTACTGTGCATGTACTAATCAATCATGTGCGATTAAGGGGGTGGAAATTGTGATAAAGAAGTCAGTAGGAGTGAAGGTTGTTAATATTAAGAAGGATCCTAGGGGTAGGTGGCTGATTGTGGAAGCCACCTTACACAGTACCTGGTTTATGATCGCCGGGTATTATGGTCCTAATGTGAAGACCCTTCACCCTTTCAAGATCTCTTTGCCCATTTATTGGTTGTTAAACACCCGATTATAATTGGTGGAGATTTTTATGTTTTATTGAATCCTTCTTTAGATAACTCTACACCAAGACCAATGGTTAATTTACCCAGAACTCGGTCAAGGATAAAACAAGGAATGTTGGATCTTGGTTTAATTGATATTTAGCATCAGAAGGGTGGGGTGGGCCCCAGGTACACATTTAATAATAAGAAGTATGGTCATCATTCAAGGATAGTTTTTTTTAAAATTCAACATCAGTTAAGGGACATGGTAATGTCAGTTTGTCACGCCCGGCACATCTTTCAGATCACTCAGCAGTAATAATGCAACTCTCCCTTAATAGCCAAGTGTCTATTCCCAGGTGGACAGTTAACGTACTTTGTTTTTGGATGAGTTAATGGTGGATGGGTTGAGGAAAGAGACTAATGAATTTTTTTAATTGAATTATGAATCCACCACATTGCAGACATTGTGGGACGCATATAAAGCCTTTTGTTAGAGGTAGGCTTGTGGGGTTGGCCACTTATAGATACAGAGCGGAGAAAGATCAATTGAGCTTAAGGTGGCTTCCTTGCAGGAAGCTACTTTAAGGGTGGAGGAAAAACAGAAGGGGTTCTTTAAAGCTCAGTTAGAATCTGCAAGATCGGAGTTGGGTCTATTTTTAGAGGGTAAAGTGAGAAAGACATGGGAATGCAGTATGTTTGCCCACTATGAATAGGGGGAAGGCTGTGGAAAACTCTTAGCCTGGAAAACCAGATCAGACCGTTCTAAGAATGTAATTTCACTTGTCAAATCAGAGGTTACGGGAGCTGTATTCACAACTAATCCTGAGATAGAGGAGGCCTTTGTGGGGGTATTTCAGAGCTTGTACACAGAAGATCAGCATTCTTCTGAAATGTCTGAAACGTCTGTAAAGGAGTATTTGGAAGCGCTTCATCTTCCTCAGTTAACAGCACTGAATCAGAACCAACTCGCGAGGGAAATAGATCCTTGGGAAGTGAGAGCAGCAATTCTGAATTTAAAGAAGGGGAAGGCTCTGGGTCCAGACGGTCTGCCTAACGAACTATATGGTAACCTTTGCGAGGAGTTGGTAACTATTTTGACAGAATTGTTTAATCTTCTTTTACAGGAAGGGGTGGATATGCCCAAGTCTTGGAGTGAGGCAGTCATTAGCCTCCTTTTGAAACCCAGGAAAGATCCTGCCCTCTGTAGTTCATATAGGCCAATATCTCTGTTGAATTCAGATTATAAGCTTTACACTCATATTTTGTCCAACAGGCTTCAGAGTGTGATTTGCAATTTGATTCATGAGGACCAGAAAGTTTTTGTTAGAGGTAGAAATTTTCATCAGTTGACTCATGACTTATTGGGTGCAGTGGATCTGGCGACCTCTGAAAAAGTTCCCCTATCAGTCCTCACATTTGACGCAGCTAAAGCTTTTGATCGGGTAAACTGGTGTTTTTTATAACGTGTAATGGAGGCCTTTGAGTTGGGCCTGAAATTTATCAAGGCAATTCAGGTTATTTATAAAGATCCATCTGCTTGCTTTTTGATTAATGATAAGTTATCTTCCTGATTTAGCATCCAGAGAGGGACGCAACAAGGTTGTCCACTATCCCCTCTTATCCGGTATTGGATCTTTCATAAATTCACATGCTTGAATCATCCCCGTCGTCGAAGTGGGAGTCCCACGATACATAAAATAGGAATAATTAACAAATATTTTTTTTTGCCATGGGCTATAATGGAAATACCAGTCACTCATATAGCCTATCCAGGTCCTTTTGTGAAAAGGACCCAAACTTGCCTGCTGGCCAATCAGGCACCAGCACCCTCTAGAACACTCTCCAAAGAAGCTCCTTCCCTCAGATTTTTTTACCGCACGTCGTTTGAAGGTAGTCTCCCTGAGCTCTGCTCAGTTTTCTACTTCTTCAGAAGCTTTTTTCTCTCAGAGAACTTAAAAAATGTCAGATTCTTCTAGAAAAGGCCCTTTCCGCCCTTGCAAGACCTGTGGAAAGAAAAGGCTCCATGTGGATGATCCACATAAAGACTGCTTGTATTGTCTCTACCCACAACACCAGATGAAAGACTGCAAGATATTTTGTACTTTTGCCCCAAAAACCCTCAGAGACCGTGAGGGTAGACTCCTGACATGGCTACAGGCAAAATCCTATAGTTCAGGTGAGGAGAGTGGGTCAGAAAGGCCACATAAAAGGTCCAAATCTGAGGACCTGGGCCAGACTGAAAAATCTAGAAAGAGGCCGAAATTACATCATGGAAAATGCTTACAGACTTCAGTTTCTCTGAGCCATCCTCTCCTCTTCAAAAGAAGGAGTCCTACCGTCTTTCTCCTTCCTCTGAGCCTTCCACCTCTAGGAAGGTAACCATTAAAATTAAGTTGACGACGACACCACCGTCGACGACCGTGACGACGGTGTTTACAGCTACCGTCTCCACTACCTCATCGACGAGACCATCGTCAGCGACGATTACATTGACGTCAACGGTAATGACTCCTATTCCCTCAATCAAACCTCCGTCTACGAGGATTCCAGAACAGAGTGCGTCGTTAATATCGAATCTGTCGTCGATGACAACATCGTCGCTTATAACACCGTCAACGAAAGCCCCGTCGACTATAACATCACCAACAACAGCGTCGTCAGCTGTCTCACCGTCGACGAAGACACCGTTGACAACACCATCGTCGACGAGACCCCTGTCGTCGACACCATCGTCAATGACAAAAATCATCCCTGATTACAGTACAGTCGACTGCATCATCATCACTGACACCATCTACTATGCCACTGGTGCCTGTCAGACAGATAGAGGCTACTCCTGCCTCTTCCAGGTCTCTGGATCTTCGGGCCATGGTCAGGTTCACATCTCTGCCCAGATCAGAGATTTATCCCACAGACACGTCTCCAAGCAAGGTGTCAACTTTAGTACCCAGTCATCTACTTGACTGGGAAGAATCCGATGAGGGTCCATTTGGAGATGCACACAGCCCATCACAGCTCCACGTGAAATACCAGGAAGAGGACGACGATGATGAGTATGACCAATACCAACCATATTACTCACATCAAGAACGCTATTACCAACCAAGAGAGCCTCAGCCAAGTGACTCTATACAGATGCCTTCCTCCTTAATCCAGGACTTACAATCAATGCTACAGGATTATAGGAGGAGGTTCCAAGTTACAGCAGATGATCAGCCACCACCGCCAGCTTCTCCTGCTACACCAAGAAACGTCCCTCCACCTCCTCCCAGGATGACACCTCACTCTGTTTTAGCTGCACCCCCTGGAGATGAAGGTTCCACTTCAGGGGAAGAAGGAGCGATTTCTACCCTGCAACATCCCACTGAGGAATGGGATGACTACTTAGCCCCCACTCCTTGTCCACCAAATGTGGTCAGATATGCAACCTTTCATTGATCTCATCCCTGAAAGCAAGCAAGCAGAGGCACGGAAGATCCTCCAAGAAGGTGAGAGTACGTCGGAGGAGATAATCGACTGCGCTGTAGATATAGCCTCCACCGGCTTTCGTCAGCTGGCTGGTGCCGCGGTTTTACGCCGCCAAGGTTGGCTCAAGGCCACATCTTTCAGGCCGGAAGTGCAGTCCAGAATCCTCGACATGCCCTACAATGGTGAATCTCTCTTTGGCAAGCACGTAGATGACGCGCTCCAGGCCATCAAGACCGACACAGACAGTGCCAAGTCCCTAGGTACCCTACTGTACTGGAAACAGCCCTTTCTGATGGATACACCTCCCTGTGGATTCCTCACCTAAAGAATTCTCCCCTCGCGCCAGCCTCAACGGAAATTTCTTTTAGCTCTGCACGTCGACGATGACGTCACAATCGCCCGACTCCACGTGACGCCACATGACGTCATCCAGGCAATAAGAAGCCCTCGTCGACGTGCAGACGTCAGTTCCCTTTTTTCCGTGCCCGAATAATGGTTAATTCTTCGAGGCTCCCAGGGAGCTACTGTTTCCAACAGCGGTTACGATGTCGCAGCCTAGAAAATCCGGCTTTAAACCTTGTAGCCAGTGCGGGGTCGGATGTCGGTTACCGACACCCACGAAAACTGCCTCTGGTGCCTTAGTTCCGACCATGAGGTCGAGGTTTGCAGTTCGTGTCAATGTATGAACCCCAAGGCTCTTAAGTAGAGGGAGGCGAAGTTATTCTTGGCCCTGTCCAAGAAGAAGAATGAGAGGCGTCATAGGAGGGAGTCTTCGTCGAGATCCTCGAGGTCTCGTCACCATCATAGTGACTCTCGGCGCCGTCATGGATCACGGCGCCGATCGAGCAAGGGGCGGTCCTGATCTAGATCGGCTTCTCCGTCGGCTCTGCGTCGTCCGACGTGGGAGATAAGCCTGACCGTCACCCCTCCACCTCAGACAACCCCGACGTCACTCGGGTCGGTCTTTGAGGTTGAGCCTCCCCAGAGGCCTGAGGGTTCTCCTGGCCAGGAGTTACCTGGACCCTCTTCGGCAGCTTTGCCAGAGCCGGTGCAGCAGCAGCAGTACCCGGCTTTCCTAACTCCGGGATCGGATCCTGCAGCGTTTTTAAACGCTATGTATAACATCTTTACTTCCATGACGCTGGGTGGAAGTCATGCAGGTCCGTCTGGCCCTCTGGCCTATGATTTGGGTGTTCCAGCGTCTTACAGGTTGGCGCCGTTCACCCCGCTTTAATCTGCTGCACCTGAAGCGGCGCCGATGCCTATGACGTCGCCCAGGATGGCTACACCTGTTAAGGCGCCGTCGGATTCGCCTCGGATCCGATCGACGTCTAAGAACCCTTTGGAGCCAGAGCCTCCGGCTTCGGACGGATCCGAGGTTCGGCGCCGACGAAGATCTTCGGCGTTGGCCGACGCCTTGTCGACTCCAGGCTTGGAGTCAAGTCTTAGGTCAAGACGCCTGGCTCTTCGTCTCTTGGAGGAAGAGGAGTATGCGAGGCAACACCTGGAGGAAGGTGAAGTTATAGAGCCCTCTGGTGACTTCCAGGGACTGGACTCAGCTAGTGGCTTAGACACTACCCCGGAATGGGATCTGGCTTCCCCTGGAGAGGTCACGGAGGAAGCTGCTTCTTTCCATGCAGTTATTCGTAAGGCTGCAGACTTTTTGGATCTTCCCCTTCATACCGCAGAGGTCAAGAGGAATTTATTAACAGAAGTCCTCCATCCGACGTCTGCTTCTGCTGAGCCTCAGTGAGGCTCTGCTGGACCCCATTAAGGACATCTGGCTGAAACCTGTGTCCACTGCTACGGTCAACAGAGGGGTGGCTCGGCGATACAGGACGGCACGTGGGGATCCGGTGTTTCTTTCCAGACAACCAACTCCGGAGAGCCTAGTGGTGCAAGCTTCATGTTCATCCAGATCCTCTCCTGGCTCGTTTCCTACGGACAGAGAGTCAAAAAAGATGGATCATACTGCTAAAAAGACATTTTCATCTTGCAGTATGGCCCTAAAATCGTCCAATGCCACATGCATACTAGGGCGTTACATCCATGCCCTTATGGAAGAGGCGAAGGGCCATCCTAATTTGTCCCAGGAGATGCTGCAACTATTAGTGGATGCTCAGGCGGCTGCGACGCAAGTGATCCAGTCTGGATAGAACACTTCGGACTCGGTGGCTAGGGCTATGGGCACGACCATAGTCTCTAGGCCGCAGGCTTGGCTTCGGTCATCTGGCTTCTCGTCGGACGTGCAGGCCACACTCCTTGATCTTCTGTTTGATGGAGAGAAGCTCTTCGGTACAAAAGCTGACTCTGCCCTGGAACGTTTTAAAGAAAGCAGAGCGACTGCTAGATCTTTGGGACTCCAGTCGTCAGCCTCATCCTCCTTTAGAGGCTTTCAGAGATTTAAGGGATTTGGACGTGGTTCCTTTCGGGGAAGATTGCAAGGACCAAAACAATCCACTTCTACCTTGCCTTACAGATCCTTCAGGGGCAGAGTCCGTACGAGAGGAGCCACCTTGCAGCACTCTGCCTCTTCCTCTTCCTCGGGAGGAGTGCAGCAAGGAAAGCAGCAGTAGTCCTTCACCACTCCCTGTCCATTCGTCTCCGGTAGGGGGGAGATTTGTCTCTTTTCTTCCAATGCGGGAGGTCATAACATCGGATTCCTGGGTCATCGACATTGTGAAGAGGCGGTACGCTCTTCCCTTTCGGGAATTCCTTCCTACCTTTCCTCCCCGACCATCGTTCTGTTCGGAAGACCATCTTCTCCTATTACAGCAGGAGGTATTATCCCTATTACAAAAAGGTGCAATAGAGTTGGTTCCCGAGCAAGAGAGGGGTCAGGGGTGTTATTCAAGATACTTTCTGATTCCCAAAAAGGATGGTCGACTGAGACTGATTTTGGACTTGAGGATTTTGAATTGGTTCCTCAAGCAGGAAAAGTTCAAAATGCTGACCCTCTCACAGGTTCTTTTGGCGTTGAACGAAGGAGACTGGATGGTGTCGGTCGATTTGCAGGACGCGTATTTTCATATTCCGATCCTCAAATTGCACAGGAAGTATCTCCGGTTTGTAGTGGGATCACATCATTATCAGTTTGCGGTCCTTCCCTTTGGTCTTACTTCAGCACCTCGAATCTAAACGAAGGTGATGGCGGTGGTAGCAGCAGAGCTCAGAAGAAGGGGGATAGCTGTGTTTCCCTATCTGGACGATTGGTTGATCAAGGCCAAAACTCGGGAGCTCGTGCGGTGCCATCTCCAGTCGACGACTCAATTGTTGTACGACCTGGGTTTTTCAGTCAATGTACCCAAATCTCACCTGGAGCCCTCTCAACGCCTCCTGTTCATAGGGGCAGTATTGGACACGACATTGAATCGGGCCTTTCCTCCGCCCCAGCTGGTTCAGGACATCCAGGCTTTGATTCCAATGTTCTGAAATGGAGCGGTAGTTCCAGTCCTCAAGGTCCTTCGTCTGCTCGGTCTGTTTGCTTCTTGCATACTGTTGGTCACTCATGCACGCTGGCACATGAGGGCTCTCCAGTGGTGCGTCCGCAGGCAGTGGTTTCAACACAAAGGGGATCTCGAAGGTTCGATAAAGATCTCCAGAGACACTGCTGAGGATCTTCGATGGTGGGCAGCGGCCGACAACCTGTCTCAAGGAAGGCCGTTCTCGCTGCCTTCTCCAGTGGCCACGGTGGTAACGGATGCTTCCACTCTAGGGTGGGGAGCTCATCTGGGGGACCTGGAGATCAAAGGCCTTTGGTCTCCAGGGGAACAGAAGTTACACATCAATCTGTTAGAGTTGCGGGAGGTACGTCTGGCACTCAAGGCCTTCCTCCCTTCCATTCGCGGTCAATCAGTCCAAGTTCTAACGCACAACACGACAGCGATGTGGTATATAAACAAACAGGGAGGAGTGGGGTCGTATCTTCTCTGCAGAGAAGCTCTTCGTCTCTGGTCCTGGCTTCAGGAACACAAGATCTGCTTGATTGCACATCATTTGGCCGGAGTCCTGAACGTGCGACATTCTCAGTCGACGCAGCTCGGTCGATCACGAGTGGCGTCTTCATCCAGATCTAGTTCTGGGTATCTTCCGGATGTGGGGATATCCGCAAATAGATCTGTTTGCAACTCAAGAGAATGCGCAGGGCCCGCTATTTTGCAGCCTCCAGTATCCGGTGCAAGGAGCTTCTGATGGATACAACTACCTGTGGATTCCTCACCTTATGAATTCGATCCTTGCGCCAGCATCTGATGGAAAGTCTTCTTCCTAGCTGTCTATGTTGACGAGGATGTCATAATGGCACGGCTCCGCGTGACTCCGTCTGACGTCAACGTGCCAATAAGAGGCCCTCGTCGGCATACCAACGTCAGTTTTTCCTTTTTCCGTGCTTCGATGCCAAGGTTTTTTTCTTCCTGGGCCGTTGGTAACTGTAGCGATCTCTTGAAGTTACAATGTCGCGTCCGAAGAAGTCTGGGTTTAAGCCGTGTAGGGAATGCGGGGGTCGGATGTCAGTGACCGACCCCCATTCGGACTGTATTTGGTGTTTAAGCTCCGAACATGATGTGGAAGGTTGTTCTTCGTGCCAGAGCATGAATCCGAAAGCTCTGAAGGAACGCGAAGTGAAGCTCTTCTTGGCCAAGGCGAAGAAGAAGGAACATAAGAAGGTTTCTTCCCATGCTTCTCCCAAAAAACATAAGAAGCGGCGCCATCATGACTCTCGACGCCGTCATGACTCTCGGCGCCGTTCGGAGCAGAGCCGATCGAGGAGTCGTTCGAGGTCGAGATCTCGTTCGTCACGGTGCCAGAAGATCTGGGAGATGAGTCCTACGGTTACGCCTCAGCCGGAGAGTCCGGGGTTGTCACTGGCGCCTTCAGTCTATGAGGTCACTCAAGGTAGTCCTTGCTTCTCGCCGGCGTCGAGGGATCCTGATGTTCCCCAGACGTCTAAACAGCAGTACCCGGCTTTCCCGACTCCAGGGACGGAATCCATGGCCCCTGCTGGTGCACCGGCGGGTCCCACGGGCCATTGGCATTCAATTTGGGCTCGCCGGCGTCGTACAGGGCTGCTCCATTCATGGCCTTCTGCCCTTCGGAGCCTGGTGGGCCGGGGGTTTCCCCTGGCAGGAGTCCTTCGCCCGGGACCGTGGATCCGTTGGCTTCTCATCCGGCTCCTTCTCCGCGCCATCTGGCGTCATTTATGGCCTCATTCAGACCGGCTCCATCTCCTTCTGTTCATTCGGCGTCGAGGAGGTCATCTGCCGACTTCGGGCCGGCTCCGGTGCCGGTTGAATCTGGGAGCCTTCCGGAACCAGTTCGGGGTCTGAGATCATCGGCATCGATGGAGTCCTTGACGACGCCGGCTCTGGAGACGCATTTAAGATCTCGAAGGAAGGCATTGAGGCTTCTGGAGGAAGAGGAATTCAGAAGGCTTGAGGAAGGTGAGATAGAGCCTTCTGATGATTTCCAGGGTCTTGCCACTGCAAGTGGTTTGGATACTTCCCTGGAGTGGGACATTGCTTCTCTGGGGGAGTTTACTGAGGAGGCCGCCTCCTTCCATGCTGTGGTGAGGAAGGCAGCTGACTACCTGGATTTGCCTTTGTCCAAGGCAGAAGTTAGGACTAACCTGCTCACAGAGGTTCTTCATCCATCTTCCTCCATTGCTGACCCTTTGTTGCCTTTTAATGAGGCTTTGACTGAGCCTATAATGGATCTATGGAAAAAGCCGGTGGCATCTCCTGCTGTGAACAGGGCAGTGGCGAGAAGGCATAGAAGTGCCCCAGGAGATCCAGTTTTTCTATCTCGTCACCCGACTCCGGAGAGTTTGGTGGTTCAGGCATCATGTTCTGCAAAGTCTGCCCCCGGTACATTCCCTGGTGTTCCGACAGACGGAGAATCCAAGAGGATGGAGCAATCCTCGAAGAAAATGTTCTCTTCTTGCAGCATGGGCCTAAAAGCTACCAATTCCACCTGTGTGCTAGGCAGATACATCCATGCCCTAATGGGCTCTGCTAAGGAGATGGCGAAAGATCTGCCACAGGAAGTGCAAAAATCTTTTGGGTCCCTTTTCTTGGATGCGCAAGCTGCGGCACAGAAGATTATTCAATCTGGCTTGGATACCACGGATTCTATTGCCAGGGCCATGGGAACATCGGTGGCTACGAGAAGGCATGCCTGGCTAAGATCTTCGGGTTTCTCGTCAGATGTACAATCCACTTTAATGGACCTTCCATTTGATGGGGAAAGGCTGTTTGGGGACAAGGCAGACTCTGCCCTTGAACGGTTTAAGGACTGTCGGGCTACAGCTAAGTCCCTGGGTTTGCAGACCTCTTCTGCTACATTGTACAGACCTTTTCGTAGGTTTCAAGGGTTTGCTAGAGGTTCTGCCTTTTGTAGATCTCAATCTTATGTCCAACAACCTGCCAACCCGCCCTATCGTGACTTCAAAGGGCGAGGTAGGGGTAGGGCTAGAGGTCCAGCCCAGCAGCTCTCTTCTTCTTCATCCTCCTCTGGTGGACAACAGCAGAAGCAGCCCTAGTTTTCCCCACTTTATCAGTCATACTTCTCCAGTAGGGGGAAGATTGAGTCTTTTTCTGCAGCAATGGAGGTCAATTACAACAGACTCGTGGGTGCTAGGAATTGTGAAAAAGGGCTATGCTCTCCCCTTTCAGGAGTTTCCTCCTCCCTTCCCTCCCCGTCCCTCCTTTTGTTCAGAAGACCATCTTTTGTTGCTGCAACAGGAGGTTGTAGCCATGTTGGCAAAGGGCGCTATAGAGTTGGTACCATTGCAGGAAAGGGGTCAGGGGTGTTATTCAAGATATTTCCTGATTCCCAAAGTGGACGGTCATCTAAGGCCGATCCTAGACTTGAGGATTTTGAATTTGTTCCTCAGGCAGGAAAAATTCAAAATGCTGACCCTAGCGCAGGTGCTATTGGCATTGAACGAAGGAGACTGGATGGTGTCTGTCGACTTGCAGGACGCATACTTTCATATTCCCATAATCAAGTCACACAGGATGTATCTCAGTTTTGTGGTCGGATCGCAACATTACCAGTTTGCGGTCCTTCCGTTTGGTCTTACTTCAGCACCCCGGGTCTTCACAAAGGTGATGGCAGTTGTTGCAGCACATCTCAGAAAGAGGGAGGTGGCGGTTTTTCCCTACCTGGACGATTGGTTGATCAAAGCCAAGTCTCCAGAGATTGTGTTGTCTCATCTGCGAATGAGAACCCAGTTGTTGTTCGATCTGGGCTTTTCGGTGAAGGTACCCAAATCTCACCTGGAGCTCTCTCAACGCCTCCTGTTCATAGGGGCAGTATTGGACACGACAAGGTTTCGGGCCTACCCCCCGCCTCAGCGGGTATGGGATATTCTGGCGCTGATTGCTTTGTTTCAAAGTGGAGCGGCAGTTCCAGTACTCAAAGTCTTACGCCTGCTAGGTCTGTTTGCTTCTTGCATTCTGTTGGTCACTCATGCTCGCTGGCATATGAGGGCTCTTCAGTGGTGCCTCCGCAGACAGTGGTTCCAACACAAGGGGGATCTCAGGGATTCAATAAAGATCTCCAGGGACACTGTAGCGGATCTCCTGTGGTGGGCAGAGGACGGCAACCTTTCCCAAGGAAAACCGTTTTCACTGCCCCCTCCAGTGGCCACAGTGATATCAAATGCTTCCACTCTAGGGTGGGGAGCTCATCTGGGGGACCTGGAGGTCAAGGGTCGTTGGTCTCCAGCAGAACAGATGTTGCATATCAATCTGTTGGAATTGCGGGCTGTACGTTTGGCGCTCAAGGCCTTTCTACCTTCCCTTCGCGGGTCAGGCAGTTCAGAACCTGACGGACAACACTACCGCGATGTGGTATACAAACAAGCAGGGAGGAGTGGGGTCGTATCTGCTTTGCTGAGAGGCCCTATGACTCTGGTCCTGGGCTCAGGACCATCAGATTTGCTTGATGGCAAATCATTTGGCCAGAGTGTTGAATGTACGTGCGGACGTTCTTAGCCGTCACTTCTCATTAGATCACGAGTGGCGTCTCCATCCGGATCTAGTCCTCCACATCTTCGAGATGTGGGGTACTCCTCAGGTGGATTTATTTGCCACTCGGGAGAATGTGCATTGCCCGTTATTCGTCAGCCTCCAGTTTCTGATGCAAGGGGCGTTGGGGGACGCGTTTCAGATGTCCTGGAGCGGCCAGTTGCTTTAAGCGTTTCCCTCCATACCCTTGATTCCTCGGGTTTTGAGGAAGATTAGTCAGGACCGGGCCCAAATCATATTGGTGGCGCCGGACTGGCCGAGAAGGGTATGGTATACAAACCTACTTCTACTCTCTCAGTGCCTTCTGCTCCGTCTCCCGCTCAGGGCAGATCTCCTCTCTCAATCACAGGGGCAGGTTTTACACACCCAATTCGAGAGCCTGCACCTTCATGCCTGGAGATTGAACGGGGCAACCTGCGTTCTTTTTCTCTCCCACCGGATGTAGTGGATGTTATACTATTGTCCAGGCGACACTCCACTAAATCTATTTATGCCGGAAGGTGGGCAAAATTTGTGTTGTGGTGTGGAGAGAACCAAACAGATCCTTTAAAGGCCCATCTTTCAGATGTACTTTTGTTTGTTCTCAGTTTGGCGAAGAAAGGCTGTGCTATAGCTACAGTTAAGGGTTATTTGGCAGCTCTGTCGGCGTTTCTTTGCCTTCCGGATCAGCCGTCTTTATTCAAGTCTCCCATTGTACATAGGTTCCTTAAGGGTTTGGTGAATAGCTTTCCGTCTCCTTTTCACATGCCTCAGTGGGACTTAAATCTTGTTTTAACATTCTTAATGGGTTCGCCTTTCGAGCCCATGCATTCATGTCCATTGAGATATTTGGCCTTCAAGACTGTTTTCTTGACCGCAATTACTTCTGCCAGGAGGATTGGAGAGCCTCAGGCACTTTCTGTTAAGCCCCCTTTCACTATGTTTTTGCCTGATAAAGTGGTTCTAAAAACCAGGGCTGCTTTTCTGCCGAAAGTTGTCACCCCTTTTCATATAAGGCAGAATATCACTCTTCCTGCTTTTTACCCTCCTCCCCACCCGTCTAAAGAAGAGAGACTCCATAGGTTGGACCCTAAGAGGGCCCTGAGTTTTTATCTCGAAAGAACTAAAGACTTTCGTTTGGATGAGCAACTGTTTGTTGGATATGCTGGTCAGCAAAAGGGCAGAGCTGTACAGAAAAGGACACTCTCCAGGTGGGTCATCTTGTGAATCAAGATCTGTTACTCTTTGGCAAAAAAGGTCCCTCCTGAAGGTATCAGGGCCCACTCTACTAGGGCTAATCCGCATCCTCGGCTTTGGCGAGGGGAGTTCCATTGATAGATATATGTAAAGCGGCATCTTGGGCGTCCCTCCATACTTTCGTAAAACATTACTGTTTAGACTCTGAGATGAGGAGGGACGGTCACTTTGCTCGCTCGGTATTGCAAGATTTCTTAGTGTAATCAGGCGGGCACCCACCACCGAGTGCGGTACTGCTTGGGACTCTGTTCATGAGGTGAGGAATCCACAGGTAGTTGTATCCATCAGAATAACAAGTTACTTACCTTCGATAACGCTTTTTCTGGTGGATACACTGACTACCTGTGGATTCCTCACGGTCCCTCCCGCCTCCCCGTTGCCTGCCTGGTTACACTCTTATCTTGCAGTATTTAGTTTAATATTTATTCTTATATTTTTATATATATATATATATTTGTTTGTATATGAATGTGCATATATATATGTATATAGTGATATTTCTCTATATGTATTTTTGTATATTCATGTATTTTTAACTCTCAATAAGAATGGATAGTTTAAATGGTCAAGGTTTTTGTGTGTGTATATCTTTCTATATTATTTATCGATTTTCATGGTCGGTTTACTCCTGTTTGCTTTAAGAGCACGAAAAAAGGAGGTGAAACTGACGTTGGTACGCCGACGAGGGCCTCTTATTGGCACGTTGACGTCAGACGGAGTCACGCGGAGCCGTGCCATTATGACGTCCTCGTCGATGTAGACAGCTAGGAAGAAGACTTTCCGACGGATGCTGGCGCAAGGATCGAATTCATAAGGTGAGGAATCCACAGGTAGTCCGTGTATCCACCAGAAAAAGCATTACCGAAGGTAAGTAACTTGTTCTTTGGGGGACGCGTTTCAGATGTCCTGGAAGGGTCAGTTGCTTTACTGTTTTCCCCCCATACCCTTGATTCCTCAAGTTCTCAGGAAGATCCGCCAAGACCGAGCTCAAGTCATCTTAATAGCTTCGGATTGGCCAAGAAGGGTGTGGTATTCCGACCTACTCCAACTCTCTCAGTGCCCTCCGCTCCGTCTCCCTTGCAGGGTGGACCTCCTCTTGCAGTCGCAGGGCCAGATTCTACACCCCCACCTCCAGAGCCTGCATCTTCATGCCTGGAGATTGAACGGGGCAATCTGAGTTCCTTTTCTCTCCCTCCAGATGTGGTGGAAGTTATTTTATCGGCCAGGCGACACTCCACCAAGTCAATCTATGCTAATCGTTGGGCTAAGTTTACAAGCTGGTGTGGAGAGAATAGTTTAGATCCTTTAAAAGCTGGTTTGTCTGACATTTTGTCATTTGCCCTCCATCTGGCACAGAAGGGTTTTGCAATTACCACTGTTAAAGGTTATCTGTCTGCACTATCTGCTTTTCTGTGCCTTCCTGATCAGCCGTCCTTCTTTAAATCACCAATTGTTTTCAAAGTTTCTAAAGGGACTCACTAATAGGTATCCACCCACGCCATTCGTTATGCCTCAGTGGGACCTTAACTTAGTCTTAACTTTTCTTATGGGGGCTCCGTTCGAACCAATGCATTCTTGTTCTTTACGGTACCTAGTATTAAAAACTGTTTTCTTGGTGGCCATAACATCTGCCAGAAGGGTTAGTGAGCTTCAGGCTCTCTCAGTGGAAACCCCATACCTTTTTTTCTTTAAGGACAAAGTGGTGTTGAGGACCAAGGCGGCTTTCCTACCGAAGGTTGTTAAACCCTCTCTACCGGGGCAGTCGATTACTCTCTCTTCCTTTTACCCTCCACCTCACTCATCCAAAGAGGAAGAGAGGCTCCACCGGCTGGATCCGCGAAGAGCTCTGAGCTTCTACGTCGCCAGGACGAAAGAGTTCAGACAGGATGAACAGCTCTTCGTTGGATACGTGGGGAAGAGGAAAGGTAGAGCGGTCCACAAGAGAACGCTATCCAGGTGGGTCATTCTATGTATTAAGATCGGCTATTCTTTGGCGAAGAAGGATCCACCTGTGGGGATTAGTGCCCATTCCACCAGAGCCAAAGCAGCTTCATCAGCTTTGACTAGAGGTGTTCCTGTGGCTGACATCTGCAGGGCATCGACTTGGGCGTCCCTCCATACTTTTGCCAAGCATTACTGTTTGGACTCTGAGGTTAGGAGGGATGGCCATTTTGCTCGCTCGGTGCTGCAAGATTTCTTGGTTTGACCATTCGGGCACCCACCACCGGAGGTTTTACTGCTTTGGGACTCTATTCTTTAGGTGAGGAATCCACAGGTAGGTGTATCCATCAGAAGAATAAGTTACTTACCTTCGGTAACGCTTTTTCTGGTGGATACAATAACTACCTGTGGATTCGTCACGGTCCCACCCACCTCCCCGTTGCCTGACTGGTCAAACCAAGATCTCTTTGGGTGCGCATCCTTGGACTTGTAATATATGTATATAGCTGTTTCATGCATATAGTAGTATTCATTGTATATACTTTTCCTTTGCACATTAAGATAGTGAAAGGGACATTTTGGACTGGATTTATACATATATATATATATATATTTATTTCTGTCTCGGATTGAGCATTCATAACTGTGATTTTTATTGAGTTTTATATTAAATGTTTTATTTTCATCTATTCTGGATGAATGTGTACTCTTTAGGTTTAACCTGTTCGCCTCTATGGCACGTAAAAAAATGGTGATAACTGACATCTGCACGTCGACGAGGGCTTCTTATTGCCTGGATGACATCATGTGGCGTCGCGTGGAGTCGGGTGATTGTGACGTCATCGGCGACGTGCAGAGCTAGAAGAAATTTCCGTCGAGGTTGGCGCGAGGGGAGAATTCTTTAGGTGAGGAATCCACAGGTAGTTATTGTATCCACGAGAAAAAGCGTTACCGAAGGTAAGTAACTTATTCTTCGGGTGCTAGAGGAAGAGGATTTACCTCATTTCGAGTTTCCTTTCACAGGCAGTACCAGCAACCCCAATATAGGCCGTCCTATCAACAACAGTATAGGCAACCATCAATGGCTTCTTATGCCAGACAGGGAGGAAACAGAAGACAGGGTTCACAAAACAGAGATCAACCCAGAAAGCAATGATCTACTCCAAGCACCGGCTATGCTTCCCCAATATTCACACCATCTACAAATAGGAGCAAACATCTCCAACTACATCCAGGAGTGGAAGAAAATAACATCAGACAAATGGGTGCTGGATATAGTGACAAGAGGTCATACCCTGGAATTCATACAAAAACCACTGCATCATCCACCAAGAACATGCAGACTGCTCCATCTTCGTCTGCTTCAGAAGGAAGTATTCCTTATGCTTGCCAAGGGAGCTATAGAAAGAGTTCCAGTTCAGCAAAGAGGTCTTGGATTCTACTCCCGTTTCTTCTTGATAAGGAAAAAGTCAGGGGAATGGCGACCGATACTAGATCTCAGGAAACTCAACAAGTTCCTTCAGAAGCAATCTTTTCGGATGATCACACTGTCGGATATCCTGCACCTTCTCAATCCTGTAAATTTTATGACAACATTGGATCTCCAGGATGCTTATTTCCACATACCAATACATCAGAAACATCGCAAATATCTCTGCTTTACTGTAGCTGGTGCCCATTATCAGTTAAAAGTTCTACTATTCGGGCTGAGGTCAGCTCCAAGAATCTTCACAAAATGCCTTGACACAGTCGCAGGTTTCCTCCGCAGCAAGGGCTTCCAGGTGTTTCCATACCTGGACAACTGGCTCATAAAAGCTCCGTCTCCGCTACTAGCCTCCAAGGCTACATCCCCTTGCTTGAAATTATTCTGCAGTTTGGGGCTAACAGTAAATCTACAGAAGTCGGTCACAGTTCCCTCATGCAGAAGAGATACTTCCTGGGTGCAGAATTAGACACCATCCAGAACAAAGCATATCTCACTCCAGCACGGCAGCAGAAGCTAACCAACCTAGCTGTCAGAATTTCCACAAAAGAGTTTGTTTCAGTGCGACTGTTCAAGTCGCTTCTGGGCATGATTTCCTCAGCCATCGTCCTAGTTCGACTTGTAAGGCTGAGAATGAGACCGCTACAAGAAGAACTACAACTCCAATGGACCCAGTCTCAAGGGTCCTTCGACGACTTAATAACTGTCACACCAAAACATTCACCAGGCGTTGAAGTGGTGGTCTCAGACCAACCATCTCTCCCAAGGTCTTACGTTTCTAACACCAATGACAGACTTTATCATCACCACAGACGCTTCCTTGGAAGGCTGGGGAGGCCACTTACAAGACATGTGCATTCAGGGAAGATGGTCCAATCT
The DNA here is from genome assembly GCF_031143425.1 of Pleurodeles waltl. Lineage (NCBI taxonomy): Eukaryota > Metazoa > Chordata > Amphibia > Caudata > Salamandridae > Pleurodeles > Pleurodeles waltl. The sequence continues at coordinate 693,761,277 of NC_090451.1, forward strand.
CCAGAAAGGAATGCACATAAACCTGTTGGAACTGAAGGCGATCCATCTCACGCTCAAGGCTTTTCTTCCACGCATCGCAGGGTCCTCAGTGTTGGTCAGGACTGTAGGAGGCTGGACTGGCTTGTAGTGAGTACCAAGGGGTACTTGCACCTTGCACCAGGCCCAGTTATCCCTTATTAGTGTATAGGGTGTCTAGCAGCTTAGGCTGATAGATAATGGTAGCTTAGCAGAGCAGCTTAGGCTGAACTAGGAGACGTGTGCAGCTACTACAGTACCACTTAGTGTCATATGCACAATATCATAAGAAAACACAATACACAGTTATACTAAAAATAAAGGTACTTTATTTTTATGACAATATGCCAAAGTATCTTAGAGTGTACCCTCAGTGAGAGGATAGGAAATATACACAAGATATATATACACAATAGCAAAAATATGCAGTATAGTCTTAGAAAACAGTGCAAACAATGTATAGTTACAATAGGATGCAATGGGGAAACATAGGGATAGGGGCAACACAAACCATATACTCCAAAAGTGGAATGCGAACCACGAATGGACCCCAAACCTATGTGACCTTGTCGAGGGTCGCTGGGACTATTAGAAAATAGTGAGAGTTAGAAAAATAACCCTCCCCAAGACCCTGAAAAGTGAGTGCAAAGTGCACTAAAGTTCCCCTAAGGACAAAGAAGTCGTGTTAGAGGAATAATGCAGGAAAGACACAAACCAGCAATGCAACAACTGTGGATTTCCAATCTAGGGTACCTGTGGAACAAGGGGACCAAGTCCAAAAGTCACAAGCAAGTCGGAGATGGGCAGATGCCCAGGAAATGCCAGCTGCGGGTGCAAAGAAGCTTCGACTGGACAGAAGAAGCGGAGGTTTCTGCAGGAACGAAAAGGGCTAGAGACTTCCCCTTTGGTGGACGGATCTCTCTCGCCTTGTAGAGTCGTGCAGAAGTGTTTTCCCGCCGGAAGGACGCCAACAAGCCTTGCTACACGCAAATCGTGCGTTTGGCGTTTTTGGACGCTGCTGGGGCCCAGGAGGGACCAGGAGGTCGCAAATTGGACCTGCAGAGAGAGGGGACGTCGAGCAAGACAAAGAGCCCTCACTGAAGCATGTAGCACCCGGAGAAGTGCCAGAAACAGGCACTACGAGGATGCGTGAAGCGGTGCTCGCCGAAGTTGCACAAAGGAGTCCCACGTCGCCGGAGACCAACTTAGAAAGTCGTGCAATGCAGGTTAGAGTGCCGTGGACCCAGGCTTGGCTGTGCACAAAGGATTTCCGCCGGAAGTGCACAGGGGCCGGAGTAGCTTGCAAAGTCGCGGTTCCCAGCAATGCAGCCCAGCGAGGTGAGGCAAGGACTTACCCCCACCAAACTTGGACTGAAGAGTCACTGGACTGTGGGGGTCACTTGGACAGCGTCGCTGGATTCGAGGGACCTCGCTCGTCGTGCTGAGAGGAGACCCAAGGGACCGGTAATGCAGCTTTTTGGTGCCTGCGGTTGCAGGGGGAAGATTCCGTCGACCCACGGGAGATTTCTTCGGAGCTTCTGGTGCAGAGAGGAGGCAGACTACCCCCACAGCATGCACAAGCAGGAAAACAGTCGAGAAGGCGGCAGGATCAGCGTTACAGAGTTGCAGTAGTCGTCTTTGCTACTATGTTGCAGGTTTGCAGGCTTCCAGCGCGGTCAGCGGTCGATTCCTTATCAGAAGGTGAAGAGGGAGATGCAGAGGAACTCGGCTGAGCTCATGCATTCGTTATCTAAAGTTTCCCCAGAGACAGAGACCCTAAATAGCCAGAAAAGAGGGTTTGGCTACCTAGGAGAGAGGAAAGGCTACTAACACCTGAAGGAGCCTATCACAAGGAGTCTCTGACGTCACCTGGTGGCACTGGCCACTCAGAGCAGTCCAGTGTGCCAGCAGCACCTCTGTTTCCAAGATGGCAGAGGTCTGGAGCACACTGGAGGAGCTCTGGACACCTCCCAGGGGAGGTGCAGGTCAGGGGAGTGGTCACTCCCCTTTCCTTTGTCCAGTTTCGCGCCAGAGCAGGGGCTAAGGGGTCCCTGAACCGGTGTAGACTGGCTTATGCAGAATTGGGCACATCTGTGCCCAACAAAGCATTTCCAGAGGCTGGGGGAGGCTACTCCTCCCCTGCCTTCACACCATTTTCCAAAGGGAGAGGGTGTTACACCCTCTCTCAGAGGAAGTTCTTTGTTCTGCCATCCTGGGCCAGGCCTGGCTGGACCCCAGGAGGGCAGATGCCTGTCTGAGGGGTTGGCAGCAGCTGCAGTGAAACCCCAGGAAGGGCAGTTTGGCAGTACCAGGGTCTGTGCTACAGACCACTGGGATCATGGAATTGTACCAACAATGCCAGGATGGCATAGAGGGGGCAATTCCATGATCATAGACATGTTACATGGCCATATTCGGAGTTACCATGGTGAAGCTACATATAGGTAGTGACCTATATGTAGTGCACGCGTATAATGGTGTCCCCGCACTCACAAAGTTCAGGGAATTGGCTCTGAACAATGTGGGGGCACCTTGGCTAGTGCCAGGGTGCCCTCACACTAAGTAACTTTGCACCTAACCTTTACCAGGTAAAGGTTAGACATATAGGTGACTTATAAGTTACTTAAGTGCAGTGTAAAATGGCTGTGAAATAACGTGGACATTATTTCACTCAGGCTGCATTGGCAGGCCTGTGTAAGAATTGTCAGAGCTCCCTATGGGTGGCAAAAGAAATGCTGCAGCCCATAGGGATCTCCTGGAACCCCAATACCCTGGGTACCTCAGTACCATATACTAGGGAATTATAAGGGTGTTCCAGTAAGCCAATGTAAATTGGTAAAAATGGTCACTAGCCTGTCAGTGACAATTTAGAAAGCAATGAGAGAGCATAACCACTGAGGTTCTGATTAGCAGAGCCTCAGTGAGACAGTTAGTCACTACACAGGTAACACATTCAGGCACACTTATGAGCACTGGGGCCCTGGGTTACCAGGGTCCCAGTGACACATACAACTAAAACAACATATATACAGTGAAAAATGGGGGTAACATGCCAGGCAAGATGGTACTTTCCTACAAGGACCGACAACACAACAAGTATGTTTTACATCAACAAGCAGGGAGGAACAAGATCCCTCTCCCTATCAAGGGAAGCTCAGTCTCTTTGGGACTGGCTCACACTGTGCAATATTCGCCTCCGGATGGAGCACCTGCCAGGGCTCAACAACGCGTTAGCGGACTCTCTCACAAGGACGGACGACAACTGCCACGAGTGAGAACTCAACCAGAACATACTCTACGGCATCTTCCAACGATGGGGTCAGCCGATCCTAGACTTGTTTGCCACCAACCTGAACGCCAAATGCCAGTTCTACGCCAGTCGATACCCACTCCCGGAGTTGTGGGGAAATGCTCTTTTGATGAGATGGTCCAGGATTTTTGCCTACGCTTTCCCCCCCATCCCGTTGATCCCCAGGCTCCTCAGGAAAATGAAGCCCGAATGCTGCAAGATCATTCTCATAGACCCCAGATGGCCCAGACAGTACTGGTACACGGAGCTCCTACTCCGGTCCGTGGCCAATCCAGTCCGCCTTCCTTGCAACCACAACCTTCTCACGAAGAATCAGGGTCTAATCCTTCATCCTGATCCAACTTCTCTTCAATTGCATACTTGGCTCCTGAGTTCAGAGAGTTTCAGGGTATGAACATCGATCAGGAATGCAGACTGATATTATCTAGGGCATGAGCAGAGAGCACAAATAAGACGTACAAACTCAAGTGGAAGAGATTTTGTGTTTGGTGCTCTCAGAATAATTTCCACCTGTTACAAATGAAGCCTGAACAAATTCTTTCGTACCTTCTCACACTCTCTAAGGCTGGTCTTTGCCATGCATCAGTCAAGATTCACCTAGCAGCTATATCCTCCTATAGGCGATCAGCTGAGATGCCCTCAATCGGCTCATCCAGAATCATTAAGCAGTTCATGAAAGGCCTCTTCCGCACTTTCCCTCCGGTGCGGCTACCTCTGCCAGAGTGGCACCTCAATATAGTCCTGTCTCAGCTCATGAAAGCTCCTTTCGAACCTATTCACAGGGCGGAACTCAAGTACATCACATGGAATGTGGCAACCCTGCTTGCTCTCACTTCCACCGGGAGAGTCAGCGTCATACAGGCTTTTACTACTAAAGAACCTTTTCTGTTTTTTTCTGATGACTTTGTTATGCTCAGGACCAACCCCAGATACATTCCCAAGGTGCCATCTTCATTGCATCTCAATGAGCCCGTGATACTACGAACCTTTTTTGCAAATCCAACTACAATCGCAGAAAAATATCTACATTCTTTGGACATCAAACGATGCCTCAAATTTTACCTTCAAAGTACCAAACAAATCAGGAAATCTGATCAACTCTTGGTATCTTATTCTCTTGGACGACAAGGAACAGGGGTCACCAAGGCCACTATAGCCCGGTGGATTTTCTCTACTATCCAGTTCTGTCACACCAAAGCAGGAAAAACGTTGACTAGGCGCCCGAGAGCTCACTCCACATCGGCTGCTTTGTTTCAGGGTATTGCCCTGGATAAGATATGTCAAGCTGCGATATGGAAGACTACGCACTCCTTTAGGCAGCACTATTGTTTGGAGTCCTCGCAGAGAACTGACTCTAGTTGGACAAGCTGTTCTACATCATCTCTTTAATTAAGGGGAGACCTTTCCTTGGTTATATAGAAACTGTTTGATATGCAAATAGTCCATTATTGCTAAGCAATATACTTTGACATGCTTCTATATAAGTATGTATGTGGTTATGTGTGTATATATATATATATATATATATATATATATATATATATATATATAAACTGCAAAAGTGCTCACAACCGGGCTCCTAGAGGCCCAAGAGGGGTGGTGCGTCATAAACCGGCAGAGCACTCCGGTTAATAAATATAAACAATACAAAAGCTTCCACAGGAAGACGCACACTCAGGAATTCACAAAAAAATGATTAAGTGTTTATTAACACAACGCGCTTCGGCTGTCAAGCCGGTTTATGACGCACCACCCCTCTTGGGCCTCTAGGAGCCCGGTAGTGAGCACTTTTGCAGTTTATATATATATATATATATATATATATATACATAACCACATACATACTTATATAGAAGCATGGAAAGATCCAATACTGGATTAGAAAACAAGTTACTTACCTGTAACTACAGTTATACAGTATTGGTATCTTTCATAAATTCACATGCGACCCACCCTCCTCCCCTTAGATGCTCGCATTTCTTCTCAGGTTATAATCTTTTCACTCTTGTGCTGGAAAGTCTGAGGGAAGGAGCTTCTCTGGAGAGTGTTCTAGAGGGTGCTGGTGCCTGATTGGCCAGCAGGCAAGTTTGGGTCCTTTTAACAAAAGGACCTGGATAGGCTATATGAATGACTGGTATTTCCATTATAGCCTATGTCAAAAAAATATTATTTGTTAATTATTGCTATTTTATGTACTGTGGGACTCCCACTTCGATGACAGGGATGATTCAAGCATGTGAATTTATGAAAGATACCAATACTGGATAACTGTAGTTACAGGTAAGTAACTTGTTTTCTTCTTTTTAATTAACTGCCACGAATGGGAGCTCAACCAAGCAACTCTTGATTGTCTCCCCCTTCGCAGGGGCAAGCCCAGTCTGGACCTGTTTGCGACCAGACAGAACAAAAAAATGCCAATACTTCGCAAGCTGGCAACCACAGAGAGGGTCGAAGGGGAATGCATTTTTGATCAAATGGTCAGGTATTTATGCCTACGCTTTTCCCCCCGCTCCCACTAATCTCGAGAATTCTTCAGAAAATGAAGAGAGAACTATGCCGATTACTATTGATAGCCCCCAGATGGCCATGCCAGTTATGGTTCACGGAGCTACTGCTCTTCTCGGAACAACCTCACATTCGATTGAGACCAATACCAGACTTGCTAATGATGACTCGAGGCCAGGTCCCTCATCCGAACTCGACTTCTCTTCGATTATCGGCCTGGCTCCTGAATTCTATCAGTTTGCCAACCTAGATATCCCACCAGACTGTCGAGAGGTGCTCGCCAGTGCCAGAGCCCAGTCTACGAATAAGACATACAAACTCAAGTGGAAAAGATTTTGCATATGGTGTACAACCTTCAGTATTCCTTCTCTAAAGTCTTCTCCAGAGCAGATACTTCTGTATCTTCTACAATTAGTGAAATCAGGTCTCTCCCATTCATCTATCAAAGTTCACTTGGCAGCCATTTCTCAATTCCACCGTACTGCAGCTTTACCATCTGTATGATCCTCTAGGATAATAAAGCAATTCCTAAAGGGATTATTCAGGATGTTCCCTCCGATTAAACTCCCTCCTCCTCCCTGGCATCTCAATATTGTTCTGTCGCAATTGATGAGGCATCCCTTTGAGCCTATACACAAAGCTGATCCGAAATATATCTCTTGGAGCGCTTACTTCCGCGAAAAGGGTTAGTGACATACAGGCATTCACAATCATTTTTAGAACTAATCCTAAATTCATTCCTGAAGTTCCCTCGAACTTTCACCTGAACGAACCAGTAATATTAAAGACTTTCTTCAAAACCCTCAAATTCCAGAGGAACGAGCACTACATTCCTCATTTATCAAAAGGTGTCTCAAATTCTACATCCAAAGGACTAGAAGCTTTCGTAAACCTGATCAATTGTTCATTAGCTGTGGTCAACTCACTAAAGGGAATGCTGTTACCAAACAATCTATAGCTCGGTGGTTCGCCAATGCCATATAATTCTGTCACCAGCTAGCAGGAAAACCGCTAACAGCCAAGATCAAGGCTCACTCCACTAGAGCGGTATCTACTTCAGCAGCTCTCTTCGCAGGAGTGCCTGACACCAGATTTGCAGAGCGGCAACGTGGACTAGCAGCCACACCTTTACTCAACACTACTGCCTAGATGCTGCTGATAGGATGGACTCATCGGTAGGACAAGCAGTTTTGTGTAATTTATTTGCATAAGGTGAGCCAACAATTTTCTTTACTTACCATCCTCGAATACTGATGTTTGCAGATGAATTTGGATGTGTGTGTATATATATATATATATATATATATATATATATATATACATATATATATATTTGTGTATTTATAAAAATGTATATATTTAAGTAAATATGTATAATATGTTTGTTTATACATATAGATATTAACATCTTTTGTTTACTGCTGATTATTCTGATTCAAGCATGTGAATCTATGAAAGATACCCCAATACTGGAGAAGAAAATAAGTTACTTACCTGTAACTGCGGTTCTCCAGTATTGGTATCTTTCAAAGATTCACATGCGACCCACCCTCCTCCCCATGGAGGCTCACCTCATTGCTCTATCTTGTATGTCACTCATGTTGGAAAATATGACAGACTGAGTGTCTGTGCTGAGGGTTCTATGGGGTGGTCTCGCCTGATTGGCTGGGCTTTGGGTCTTTTCTAATGAAAATAATGAGTTATTAAAGTGAATGTATTTTTACCATTGACTTCAATGTAAAAAAAAAAAATAATTATAATAATTTTAGTCTACTGCTTTCTATGTACCCTGGGACTCCCAATTCGACGACGGGGAATGATTCAAGCATGTGAATCTATTGTGCCTATTTATAAGAAAGGAGAGAGGAATTCCCCGGGAAACTACAGACCCATCAGCCTCCTCGACAATCTCCCAAAAATATTTTGCCATCAATTGTTGAGTAGTCTGAGCAAATGGATAGTGGAAAACCAAATTTTAAACCACCTCCAAGCGGGCTTTAGAGAATAAATCAGTACAATAGACCAGATATTCCGCTTCATTTCTATTAAATGGAAAGTTGTTGATGTGAACTCAGGCCACTTATTTGTAGCATTTGTTGACCTAAAATCAGCTTTTGATTTGGTACCCCGCAATAAATTGTGGGAGGTCTTGTTTAAAACAGGAGTCCCTTGCTCTATTTTAAATATCATCAGAGATCTTTATACTGGTAATTATGGTAGAATCAGATGGGGTCGGCAAGGTGAACTAACTGAAAAATTTCCCACTGCTCTTGGCGTGAGGCAAGGCTTTGTACTCGCCCCTACCTTATTTCTCCTTTTCATAAATGCATGCATTCCGTATCTCATGGAGTGCTCCAATGATGCCCCCAAATTAGGAGGGGAGAAGATTCCCTGCCTCCTATTTGCTGATGACACCTTGTTGATATCCCAAACAGCCACAGGTCTTTCAACCCTGCTTTCGAGATTCATGGCCTTTTGTAACGATCATGGCCTGGAAATTAATCGATTAAAAACAAAGTGTATGGTGTTTGGGGATAAAAAAGGTAGGATGCGGCACCCCATTTACTTAGAGGGCGCCGCATTGGAAAGAGTTGGCGATTTTGAATATTTAGGCCTGAAACTAAAAGACTTGCACAAGTGGCATTCTCATCTTCAGAAAGCAAATTTCCGTTTGAAACAACTGACGAGTGGTATTGTAAGATTTGCAGCTAGATCTCCTAGCTTTGCCATGACACCCGCAATTGAAATCTACAAACTACAAGCAAGGGGGGGCCTTTATGGAGCCAAATTGTGGGGCCACTGTAATTTAGATGATTTGACAAAGGTGGAAAACTCTTTTTTAAGGTCCTTGTTAAGAGTTCCTTCCAGTACCCCAATGCTTCCTAGTCGAATGGACCTAAATTTGCCTCCTATTTCCCAAATTGCTGCTCTCAGGCCTTTATTGTTTTGGATCCGTCTGTGGTCATTAGACTCTCTTATTCCCTACAGATGTGGGCTAGTTAACCTGATGGCCAATAATACTAGTTCAAAAATCAAGTGGTGTGCGTACGTAGAAAGGATTTTCACACTACTTGGCTTGGGGTCTTATTGGAAGGATCCGCTATCTATTCCAAAAAATGCAACACCGATACTAAAGGATGCATTTTGGCTCCATGTGCATCTTTCACAATTGTCTGTTGTTTCACCATCTTCCATGACGGGCAGTTTCTTACAAAGTAAATGCCATTATGAATCCGCGCAATATATGGACATAGTTCTCTCTCCACGTGCACATGCATTGTATATTAGATTTAGGATAGGCTCTCTCCCTCTGCGCATTCTAACACATAAATGGGCCAACACTAGCTGCACTTCGAAGATGTGCCCAATGGGCTGTGCCAGGGAAGAATCTATAACCCATGTCCTTTTTCAATGTCCTGCATATCATAATCAGAGAGTTTGTTGGATTATTCCTTTGTGTAGGAAAATGGGTTTTAAGAACTGTCCACTGGCTTTCAGAATTTTTAAATCTGATCCATCCGTTTTAGTGGCTTGCTGTCTGGCAAAATATTTAGATTCCATTTGGCACTGCAGACTGAACATGCTTAAAAAAATAGAGGTAAACTTAACTATAGACGTGGAGATTAGCTGTTGATGAACTCACTCGTGAATTTTAATGTATGCACCTATTACTTCTTATTGCTTAAAGTATTTTTATGTCTAGATATTTTTTATATTTTTTTAAATAGAAATGTCTTATTATATGTGATATGTCTGGCTAAGCTTGTATCTGATTCTTGATACTCATTATACAAAATGTTGCATTCTTATATGATCTTATAATATTTTTTGAACTTTTAATGGGTAAATTTTTATGTTTAATATACACATTTCTATTGTCTAAAGTATTTTTTACGCTTAGATATTTTTATATTTTCAAATAGAAATGTTCTATTTTATGTGATATGTTCGGTTAGGCTTGTATTTGATTCTTGATATCTAACATACAAAATCTTGCACTATTATACGATCTTATAATACGGTATGATTTCCAGAGGGAAAATCCTCATGTTTAATATTTTTTTTATGTAGTCCACTCTTTTATGTTTGAAACTCTTTGTACACAACTTGCTGTTTTGTAAAACTGCGAATTGTGGTGTGCTTTTATGGTATTTATTTTTACAGAAATAAAGCTAACGAACGAACAAATCTATGAAAGATACCAATACTGGAGAACTACAGTTGCAGGTAAGTAACTTATTTTCTTATCCCTAATGTCCCATCAGACTTTCACTTAAATTAACCAGTTATGTTGAGAACTTTTTTCAAGAATCCTCGAACTCCAGCAAAGAGATCATTGCATAGACTAGTTATCAAACAATGTCTCAAGTTCTCTGCTTTCTACTTTGATTGCAGAAAGGTTTTTCGAATAATTGAAGAGTTTAATTATTTTGAAGAAAAAAAAAAACTTCACAAAAAAATAAAGCATTTTTAGCCTGTTTCTCCACATAGACTGCATTATTGCTTAAACATGTATATAATATATTGGTATTAATATTCTCTACTTGAATCATTATTTTTTATATACATTTGTTGCATATACATGTGTGTTTATATATGCTCCGGGGTCCCCGCATGTGGGCGGGAATATTCAGTGTTTATGACTTTGATGAGGATACTCCTGGAAGAGAACTAGGATTTACAGGTAAGTAACCTATCCTTCTTGCCAAGTTATTGTGGTTTGAATATAATAATTAGCTCCTACTATTTTCCTTAGGTGTTGTGCCCCGGTCTTTGTCAATTGCTGTTCTCTCGTAGGGGATTTCCATGTATAGTCATAAGCACTGAATAGTTCCGCACGCCTGCGGGGACCCCGGAGCACTGTTCTGAAGTGTCTTCTTAAGTGTAGATGTTCGCCTTTCTTGAGGAAGGCCTGCAAAGTCACTTAAGAATGTCAATGTGCAGCCTGGAGGAAAGGCATCAAAGGCCAAATTGTTCATTCTTTTGGTTGAAAAAAGGGTACTGTAGTATAGCTATACATTAAAAAACATGTATATTCTAGAGATGATGTAGAAAAAATCTTTCACAAACCTTTTTACAACTTTAAAATAATGATGAAACAATGCAGTGCAGTGTAGCCCATAGGCTGCCATTATACATACAGAATATAAATAGAGCTGTGCCTTTAAGAAGAGAAAGACTTCCTGTATCCCATCATGCATAGAACTAAGGCAGTTACCCCAGTTCTTTTTTCCGGCTCCTTCTGACAGGACCCTGAAGCATTGAGCTCCACCTATTTATAGTTTTTTTTTTACTAAACTTCAACACAAATCCTTTGGATTTCATTTTCGCTCGACGTTTTTCAACCAGAGTGAATGTTTTCTGTCTTTTTTTGTCAAATTCTGACAGAAATGTAAGGCTTTTTTCCACCAACATGCCTTCACTTTTTGATAAGTGCCCTAGCTGTGGTAGAAAGAAGGCCAAAACAGACCCACATCAAGTCTGTATTATTTGCCTGCCGTCATCTCATAAACCTGATGCCTGTGACATTTGTAAAACCTTCTCCAGGCACACCCTTTGTGACAGGGAGAAAATTAGTCTTCAAGCCAAGGAGGCCAATAGACGGAGGGCACAATCCACCACAGAGCGAGGTGAAGGTCAGTCTTCCACCAGGGCTCTGACTTTTTCCTCTGGAGCAGCTTCCAGATCTGCTCAAAAACTTCACAGGTCCCCGACGACGTCGAGAGCATCGACGTCGAGACAAGGAACAGCACCGACATGCTCGCCGTCAAGAGCGTTTTCATCGACGAGACGGCGCAGACAGGAGTTCCCTGTCGAGGTCACCGTCGACGCGAAGGGGAAGATCGACGTCGAGAGACAGTGCTCGCCGTCGGAGACGATCGATGTCATCTCACCGACGTCGAGGCAGATTGCCGTTGGAGGGGCTCCCAACGGCGAGAGGAGTCGATGTCGAGAGGTACACGTCGGCGTCGTACTTCGACTTCGAGAAGCTTGTCGGCGTCGAGAAGGCATTCAAAGAGACCAAGGAGAGTCAATACCACCTCAGAATCCTCGGCTTCTCTGATTCTCTTGCCACCTTCTCCTCAGCCATCTCCTTTACCACTGACACCTCTCGCACCTACAGCTCCTCCTCCGGTACCTCCTTCTGAGGCCGCCCCGGTGACTCCTGCAGAATCCACAAGACAATCGTGTCATTCCTCGAGACGTTCCTCTACGTCTAGACACCGTCATCGGCATGACTGATCACAGGTCTCCTCGCTCCCACCATAGGCACTCCTCTTCATCCACAAGAGATTATTACTCTCCGACGTTATCGGACTCCCCTTCTCCGAGAGTTTCGCCCATAGATGATGTGAATACTTTTCAGGAGGTATTAATTTGCGGTGCTACCAAGCTGAACATCCCCCTGGCAGTACCCACTCCAACAACTTCTGTCATATTTGAGACATTACACCAGCGATCTTCGGCTAGACCATTACTACTGCTGTTCCCAAGGTTACTTGAACCGGCAATGGACATTTTACTTACACTGTCCACAACCAAGACTGCTCCTTCCAGACTCATAAAGAAATACCATCCTCCTGAGCGGGACCCTTTATTTCTGAGAGCGGATCCAGTGCCCGATTCGGTGGTAATCGTGGCTGGTGAAAAGCTACACTCAACATCTCCGTTGACCTCCTCTCCACCAGACAAGGAGAGTAGAAAGATTGATGCTGCAGGCCGCAAAGTTTGCTCAACATCAGCCATCACCATGAAAGTGGCTAGTGCCACTGCCCTTTTGGGCAGGTATGATCGCGCCCTTTGTGATTCTATGATACAATTTGCCGATTACCTTCCCAAAGACAAAAAGGAGGATTTCTTGGAAATTGTAAACAAAGGCGCCATGGTCTTCAACTAGGTGATTAGCGCAGCTGCGGGCTCCTCCATATTATCTTCTCATAGTTATTGTCATGGCATATCCTTAAGAAGACATTCCTGGCTACGCCTTACTTCACTCAAGCCAGAAGCGCAACAGAGGATACAGAACCTTCCTTTTTCAGGTTCCACTTTATTTGGGTCTCATGCTGACGATGAGATGTCTAGGATGAAGACGGAATTAGACACTCTTAAGGCAGTGGGCATCGAGAAGCCAAGAGAACAGCGGAAAACTTTCCATCCTTACCACCGTAGATTTTTCGCTTAAAGGCTTCTAACTCCGCATTGAGTGCCGCCTAGATCCCAGCACCAGCAACACCAGAGACCTTTCTCGACCCAGCGAAAACAAACGAGGGGTCGCTCTACACCACAAACCGCCCAAACAGGACGTCAAACATCAGCGTCTAAACCCTGAATCCTTACTTCCCCCTCTTCCGTTACCCACTCCGGTAGGGGGAAGTATTTCGCATCATCTGGAAGAGTGGCAACGCATAACATCAGACGCCTGGGTTTTGAATATTGTACAGAATGGCTATTGTCTCAGGTTCATAAACCCTCCGCCTTCTGTTCCACCCAAACCGGTGAAATACCACCTCGACGCTCTCAAAGTAGAGGTCAGAACCCTATTACAAAAGAAGGCGATAGAACCTGTTCCTATGAACCAGCAGGGAAATGGAATCTACTCGAGGTACTTCCTAGTACCAAAAAAAGACAAGCACGAGTTCTGACCCATTCTCGATCTAAGAATAGCCAACAAATCGATTCGCAAAGAAAAATTCAGAATGCTATCCTTACACCAAATCTATCCCCAGCTTCATCAGGGCGATTGGCTCTGTTCAATAGATCTCCGCGACGCCTACTTCCACATTCCTGTGGTCAAAAACATCAGAATTTCTTAAGATTTCTCGTCGGACAAAGCCATTACTAATATACAGTGCTACCCTTCGGCCTCAAGTCAGCACCGAGGACGTTTTCAAATTGCATCGCAGTGGTGGCAGCCCATTTAAGGAAACATCGGATCTTCGTCTATCCCTACCTAGACGATTGGCTCATAAAAGCATCCACATACCAAGAGGCCCAACGGCATTTCAATTGGACCTACCAACTACTCCAGAGACTGGGCCTTCAGGTCAATCTCTCCAAGTCCACGACATCACATGTACAGAGGTTGCACTACTTAGGCGCCATCATCGACACCACTCAAGCAAAGGTGTTTCCTTCGGAGGAACGACGTTTATCAATCCTCCAGAAGTGCCAGCTACTCGAGAAAATCCCTCAGGCCACTGCAAGGACGGTATCCTCTCTCCTGGGGTCGATGGCGTCTTGCTTCTGTCTCACTCCCAATGCTCGCCTCCATATGAGACCTTTGCAGGAGTGCCTAGAAAACCAATGGAATAAACTAGAAGACGATTGGGAAGACAGCATCCTTCTTTCTACCCATGCCATTCAATCCCTCAAGTGGTGGTGTTCTCCGAGCAATCTCCTGAAAGGGATGCCATTCCACCAACAGCCTCCCACTCAGACGTTAGTCACGGATGCATCGCTGCTCGGATGGGGAGCGCATATGGATCACCTGCAGATTCAAGGCTCTTGGTCGCAGAGGGAAAGACTATATCACATCAATCTCCTAGAGTTACGTGCAGCCCATCTTGCACTCAAGGCCTTCCTCCCTGCATTGACTACAAAAACTCTGCTTCTCCAAACGGCCAACATGGCCACCATGTATTACTTGAACAAACAAGGGGGCACCAGATCCAGAACTCTGCCTACGGAGGCCAAAACAATTTGGCACTGGCTTCTAGCCAGGAACTTAACAATGGTAGCAACTCACCTTCCGGGCATACAGAATGTTCAAGCGGATGCCCTCAGCCGAGCAATGGACGAAAACCACGAGTGGGTTCTGCACGACGACGACCTCCACTCCATCTTTTCCATGTGGGGTACCCCTTCTATAGATCTATTCGCAACCCCAGAAACAAAAAATGCTAAGACTTCGCCTCCAGGTACTACCATCCAGGAACATTGGGGAATGCCCTGTGGATAGACTGGTCAGGAAAATTTCTTAACGCCTTTCCACCGCTTCCCCTGATACCGACAGTCCTCCTCAAGCTGTCCCACTCCAACACCAAGATGATTCTCATTGGTTCGGAGTGGCCACGCCAGTGGTGGTTTCCGGACCTTCTTCACCGGTCACTCCGTCGACATATCAGATTGCCATGCCGCCCCGACTTTCTCACGAAGTTTCGAGGCCAGATGAGACATCCCAACCTCTCGTCTTTGAATTTGGCAGCATGGCTCCTGAGCTAGTACAGTATGGTCACCTAAATCTTCCTCACGACTGCATGGAGATTTTAAGGGAGGCAAAACGCCCTTACACAAGAACAGCTTATGCCTTCAAATGGAAAAGGTTCTGCATATGGTGTTCGGACAAGAACTTTGGCCCAACGACATGCGGAGAAGAAGCTATTCTTCCATATCTATTACACCTGGTGAAGTCTGGCTTACACTTTTCATCAATCAGAGTACACCTTGCAGCTCTAACAGCATATAGGAAAAGTCCTTCACAAACCTCTTTCTTTAAAATCCCATTCATTAAAGATTTCCTAGAAGGTTTAAAAAAGGGGTTTCCTCCTACTAGACGTCCATCTCCTCCATGGGAGCTTAATATAGTCCTTTCGCGTCTGATGCTACACCCCTTTGAACCCATACACAAGGCATTGCTCCAACATCTTACCTGGAAAACTGCCTTTCTTGTAGCAATCACTTCAGCTCGCAGGGTTAGTGAGATCCAGGCCCTTTGCGCTCAAGAACCTTATACTGTTTTCCATTCCTCAAAAGTGGTAATGAGAACACATCCTAAATTCCTACCTAAGGTCATTTCAGACTTTCACGTTAACCAGACCATCTCCTTACCGACTTTCTTCCAAAATCCATCTACTCCTGCTGAGAGAACACTACATTCTCTCGATGTAAAGAGAGTTTTAAAATTTTATTTAGATAGAACAAAATCATTGCGCAAGTCACAGCAGCTGTTTATTAACTATGGCCCAGTTCGAACAGGCCTGGCCACCTCCAAACAATCCTTATCCAGGTGGATTGTCTCATGTATATTATTCTGTTACCAGTTAGCAAATAAATCCCTCGATGGCAGACCTAAGGCCTGTCCACTAGGAGCAAAGGAGCAACTGCTGCTTTGATCAGAAACATTCCGTTAGCAGAAATCTGCAAAGCGGCTACATGGAGATCTGTCACCTTTACTAAGCATTACTGTCTTGATTTGGATGCTAGGACAGATGCTCAAGTTGGACAGCCCTCTCTTAAGAATCCCTTTGCGTGATTTATTATTTCTTTATTGTTCTGTCTACTCCACCGATGTTATTGGGATGGGCTTGCTAATCTATTTAGTGCTTATGACTATACATGGAAATCCCCTACAAGAGAAGGAATAGTGTAAGGAAATGCCTCCTTGGCATGGTTACCCACTGACTTTTTGCCTTTGCTGATGCCAAGTTATGATTTGAAAGTGTGCTGAGGCCTGCTAACCAGGCCCCAGCACCAGTGTTCTTTTCCTAACCTGCACCTTTGTTTCCACAATTGGCACACCCTGGCATCCAGGTAAGTCCCTTGTAACTGGTACCCCTGGTACCAAGGGCCCTGATTCCAGGGAAGGTCTCTAAGTGCTGCAGCATTTCTTATGCCACCCTGGGGACCCCTCACTCAGCACAGACACACTGCTTTGCCAGCTTGTTTGTGCTGGTGGGGAGAAAATGACTAAGTCGACATGGCACTCCCCTCAGGGTGCCATGTCAACCTCACACTGCCTGTGGCATTGATAAGTCACCCCTCTAGCAGGCCTTACAGCCCTAAGGCAGGGTGCACTATACCATAGGTGAGGGCATAGGTGCATGAGCACTATGCCCCTACAGTGTCTAAGCAAAACCTTAGACATTGTAAGTACAGGGTAGCATAAGAGTATATGGTCTGGGAGTCTGTAAAACACGAACTCCACAGCACCATAATGGCTACACTGAAAACTGGGAAGTTTGGTATCAAACTTCTCAGCACAATAAATGCACACTGATGCCAGTGTACATTTTATTGTGAAATACACCCCAGAGGGCATCTTAGAGATGCCCCCTGAAAATATTCCAGACTTCCAGTGTATGCTGACTAGTTTTGCCAGCCTGCCACACACCAGACATGTTGCTGGCCACATGAGGAGAGTGCCTTTGTCACTCTGTGGCTAGTAACAAAGCCTGTACTGGGTGGAGGTGCTGATCACCTCCCCCTGCAGGAACTGTAACACCTGGCGGTGAGCCTCAAAGGCTCACCCCCTTTGTTACAGCACACCAGGGCACTCCAGCTAGTGGAGATGCCCGCCCCCTCCGGCCACAGCCCCACTTTTGGCGGCAAGGCAGGAGGAGATAATGAGAAAAACAAGGAGGAGTCACTGGCCAGTCAGGACAGCCCCTAAGGTGTCCCGAGCTGAGGTGACTCTGACTTTTAGAAATCCTCCATCTTGCAGATGGAGGATTCCCCCAATAGGATTAGAGATGTGCCCCCCTCCCCTCAGGGAGGAGGCACAAAGAGGGTGTAGCCACCCTCAGGGCTAGTAGCCATTGGCTACTAACCCCCCTGACCTAAACACCCCCCTAAATTGAGTATTTAGGGGCTCCCAGAACCTAGCAAGATAGATTCCTGCAACCTGAAGACGAAGAAGGACTGCTGACCTGAAAGCCCTGCAGAGAAGACGGAGACACCAACTGCTTTGGCACCAGCCCTACCGGCCTGTCTCCCCACTTCAAGAAAAACTGCAACAGCGACGCGCTCCCCAGGGTCCATCGACCTCTGAAGCCTCAGAGGACTACACTGCATCTAAAAGGACCAAGAACTCCTGAGGACAGCGACTCTGCTCCAAAGAAGAAACAACTTTGTGACAAAGAAACAACTTTAAAAGGACTCCACGTTTCCCGCCGGAAGCGTGAGACTTTGCACTCTGCACCCGACGCCCCCGGCTCGACCTGCGGAGAAACAACACTACAGGGAGGACTCCCCGGCGACTGCGACCCTGTGAGCAGCCAGAGTTGACCCCCCTGAGTCCCCCCAGCGACGCCTGCAGAGGGAATCCAGAGGCCTGCTTCTAAGAACCCGACGCCTGGTAAAGAAACTGCACCCGCTGCCCCCCAGGACCTGAAGGATCCGACCTCCAGTGCAGAAGCAACCCCCAGGTGGCCCTCTCAATTGCGCAGGTGGTGGCTTCCCCGAGGAGCCCCCCCTTGCCTGCCTGCTTCGCTGAAGAGACCCCTGGGTCTCCCATTGAACTCCATTGCAAACCCGACACCTGTTTGCACCCTGCACCCGGCCGCCCCCGTGCCGCTGAGGGTGTACTTTTTGTGCTGATTTGTGTCTCCCCCGGTGCCCTACAAACCCCCCTGGTCTGTCCTCCGAAGACGCGGGTACCTACCTGTTGGCAGACTGGAACCGGGGCACCCCCTTCTCCATTGAAGCCTATGCGTTTTGGGCACCACTTTGACCTCTGCACCTGACCGACCCTGAGCTGCTTGTGTGGTAAGTATGGGGTTGCTCTGAACCCCCAACGGTGTGCTACCTTGGACCCAACTTTGAACCCTGAAGGTGGTTTACTTACCTGCAAAACTAACAAACACTTACCTCCCCCAGGAACTGTTGAAAATTGCACTGTCTAGTTTTAAAATAGCTTATTGCCATTTTTGTGAAAACTGTACATGCTATTTTGCTGATTCAAAGTTCCTAAGTTATCTAAGTGAAATACCTTTCATTTGAAGTATTACTTGTAAATCTTGAACCTGTGGTTCTTAAAATAAACTAAGAAAATATATTTTTCTATACAAAAAACTATTGGCCTGGAATTGTCTCTGAGTGTGTGTTCCTCATTTATTGCCTGTGTGTGTGCAACAAATGCTTAACACTACCCTCTGATAAGCCTACTGCTTGACCACACAACCACAAAATAGAGCATTAGAATTATCTCTTTTTGCCACTATCTTACCTCTAAGAGGAACCCTTGGACTCTGTGCATGCTATTTCTTACTTTGAAATAGTACATACAGAGCCAACTTCCTACAGTTACCTGTAACTCCAGTTCTCTCGTAGGGGTATTTCCATGATAGTCATAAGCAACCCTCCCTCCTCCCCGGTGGAGTTGACATGATAATAATTATAATAATAATATTAATAATTAAAGATATTTTCAGACTTCTTCACGTCACATTACAAGCCTACAAAAAGAACTGAGGCAACTGCCTTTTGCTATGCATGATGGGATACAGGAAGTCTTTCTCTTCTTAAAGGAACAGCTCTATTTACATTCTGTATAATGGCAGCCTGTGGGCTACACTGCCCTGCAGTTTCATCCTTATTTTAAAGTTATAAAAAGGTTTGCAAAATATTTTTTCTACATCATCTCTAGAATATACAGGTTTTTTAATGTATATCTATACTACAGTACCCTTTTTCCAACCAAAAGAAAGAACAATTTGGCCTTTGTAGCCTTTTCTCTAGGCTGCACATTGACATTCTTAAGTGTCTTTGCAGGCCTTCCTCAAGAAAGGCGAACATCTACACTTAAGAAGACACTTCAGAACAGTGCTCCGGGGTCCCCGCAGGCGTGCAGAACTATTCAGTGCTTATGACTATCATGGAAATACCCCTACGAGAGAACTGGAGTTACTGGTAAGAAACTATTCCTTCTCTGAATGAGAGAACTGTGGGTTGCACCTGCCTGTGGGGCATTTGTGCTCTGCAGGGTGTGCTCGAGGAAGCTTGACAAAGCACGTCTCAGAGAAGCGCCATCTGATAACCAAAGAATGACAATGATGTTTCCACGAGGTGAGTTCCCCGTCTGGTTCTCCCAGCTCTGACAGGTGTCCTCCCCATGAGGGACAACCAGAGGGTTCATATGTTGCAGACGAGTTTCGACAGAGAGAATAGACATCTAGCTTGTCATCAGTTCGTGCAGAGAAATACCATGGGCCCCAGATACACCTGTTCCTGCTCCAGGATATCTCTCGACAGATTGTACGGTAAGCTCCTTCCCTGATCTCTAATAAATACACCAGGCATATCATTTCAGGTCTTGTTCTTCTTTCTGGACCTTGGTAAGTGGCTTCTCCGGCCCAGGTATTTTAAAAGCACTCTAGAATTTGTAGTTCTTATTATCAAGTGTTGAAAAATGTTAGTACTACAAATCCCGAAATGCAGAGACAAAATCCTGGCCTCAGTGAGCTCACTACTAGCACACAGACTTGAGAACTCTGAACGTGTAAATTGGGCGGAGACTACCAAGAGGAAACCAATGTTTCCCAAAGAGTTTGAGGGAGAATTAGCCGGTGTCAAGTAAGGAGGTTGCATTTAAATCCCATCAAATAACATTTTGTCAATTCCTCAAATAGTTTGTGAAATTACGATGCATTAATTCTTTAAAAGGGTTTCTTAAAACCCATTTTTCCAGTGAGATAAAAACTGAAATACAATATAGAGAAATATTTCAATCCTTTTAAACCCAAAACACCGCCATTGGCTCTACAGTGTTTACAATCCTCAATTTACCTTCTATTTTTATGCAAATCATATGTTTAGAATCAGTAGCCTTTTTGTGGTAATTTCAATTTGCACCTAAATAATGTATTCGGTTTTGGAACATCATCTTTTTTACTGCAACCTCACACCCACTGAAACAACCACTCCAGTCTCTTCAGGAAAGACCGCACCAACCAAGTAGGAGGAGGAGTCGCCATCGTCTTCAAAGACTCCATCAGCGTCACCACCTTCACCGAAGACACCCCCCTCGCCGCAGAACACCTGCATTTCCAGATTCGCACCGACCCCAGGACCACCCTCAGAGGATCCCTCATCTACCGTCCCCCCGGACCGCGCGCCCCTTTCAGCGACTCCATCACTGACTTCGTCTCCCCGCACGCCCTCGCCTCGCCGGACTACATCCTCCTAGGCAACATCAACTTCCATCTGGAACAGAACAACGACCCCAACACCACCGCCCTGCTCGACAACCTCGCCAACCTCGGCCTCAAGCAACTGGTGAACACCCCCACCCACATCGCCGGACACACGCTTGACCCCATCTTCTCCGCCAGCAAACACGTCTCCTTCAGCCACACCTCCGCCCTACACTGGACCGACCACAGCTGTGTCCACTTCACATTCCGACGCGAGACCCGCCACCTCCGCACTCAACCCATCCTTCGTCGACAGTGGAACAAAATCCCCGAAGAACAGCTCTTCTCCGCGCTCACCGTCAACCAACCTACCCTACCACCGACCCCAATGACGCAGCCCTCAGCCTCACAAACTGGATCACCAACTGCGCAGACAACCTTGCTCCCCTCAGACGCACGCATCAACAGGCCAACACCAAAAAACCTCTCTGGTTCTCTGACACCCTTAAGGAATCAAAGAAAACCTGTCGCGCCCTCGAGAAAGCCTGGCGCAAGGACCACACCGCTGACAACATGACCACCCTCAAGAACGCGACCCGCGAACACCACCACCTGATCCGTGCAGCCAAAAGGAATTTCTTCACCGACAGACTGGACAAAAACAGCCACAACAGCAGAGAACTCTTCAGCATCGTTAAAGAGTTCTCCAACGCCAACGCCATCACGCCCTCTCAAGACCTATGCAACTCCCTCACCACCTTCTTCCATCGCAAGATCACTGTCCTCCACGACAGCTTCGGACACCAGACCCAGCCAAGCAACACCAAACCCACACCCCCTGCCATCACCCTCAACGCCTGGACCCACATCAACACTGAAGAGACGAAAACCACCATGAACTCTATCCACTCCGGCTCCCCCTCGGACCCCTGCCCTCACTTCATCTTCAATAAAGCCGACGACATCATCGCCCCGCACCTCCAGACCATCATCAACTCCTCCTTTTCATCTGCTACCTTCCCCGAAAGCTGGAAACACGCCGAAGTCAACGCCGTACTAAAGAAACCTACGGCTGACCCAAGCGACCTGAAGAACTTCCGCCCCATCTCGCTCCTCCCCTTCCCTGCCAAGGTAATAGAGAAGACCGTCAACAAACAGCTTACCAACTTCCTGGAAGACAACAACCTTCTCGACCCTTCACAATCCGGATTCCGTACCAACCACAGCACTGAAACCACCCTCATCTCAGTCACAGACGACATCAGAACCCTGATGGACAACGGTGAAACAGTCGCCCTCATCCTCCTCGACCTCTCAGCTGCCTTCGACACCGTCTGTCACCGCACCCTAATAACCCGCCTCCGCTCCACCGGGATCCAAGGCCTGGCCCTGGACTGTATCGCTTCCTTCCTCTCCAACCGCTCTAAAAGAGTCTACCTCCCACCTTTTCGCTCAGACCCCACCGAGATCATCTGCGGCATCCCTCAAGGCTCCTCGCTCAGCCCAACACTCTTCAATGTCTACATGAGCCCCCTCGCCGACATCGTACGCAAGCACAACATCATCATCACCTTCTACGCCGACGACACTCAACTTATACTTTCCCTCAGCAAGGACCCCGCCAGCGCTAAGACCAACCTACAAGATGGCATGAAGGACGTCGCAGATTGGATGAGGCTCAGCCGTCTAAAACTGAACTCTGACAAAACGGAAGTCCTCATCCTCAGCAACACCCCGACCGCATGGGACGACTCCTGGTGGCCCACGGCCCTTGGCACCGTACCGACCCCCTCAGACCACGCCCGCAACCTCGGCTTCACCTTGGACCCTCTTCTCACCATGACTAAACAAGTCAACGCCGTGTCCTCCTCCTGCTTCCTCACCCTCCGCATGCTCCGCAAGATCTTCCGCTGGATCCCCACCGACACCAGAAAAACCGTGACCCACGCCCTAGTCACTAGCCGCCTGGACTATGGCAACACCCTTTATGCTGGGACCACCGCAAAACTCCAAAAACGTCTGCAACGTATTCAAAACGCCTACGCCCGCCTCATCCTCGACTTACCCCGCAACAGCCACATCTCCGCACACCTGAGACACCTGCATTGGCTCCCAGTCAGCAAAAAGATCACCTTCTGACTTCTCACCCACGCACACACAGCCCTCCACGACAAGGGACCTGAATACCTCAACCGACGCCTCAGCTTCTACGCCCTCACCCGTCTCCTCCGTTCCACCGGCCTCGCGCTCGCTGCCGTCCCTCGCATCCGCCGCTCCACGGCGGGTGGGAGGTCTTTCTCCTGCCTGGGAGCCAAGACCTGGAACACCCTCCCCACCAGCTTCAGGACCACTCCGCATTCCGGAGAATCCTCAAGACCTGGCTCTTCGAGCAGCAGTAACCCCCCCTTCCCCCTAGCGCCTTGAGACCCGCACGGGTGAGTAGCGCGCTTTATAAATGTTAATGATTTGATTTGATTCATCCATCAGCGAGCACAAATACATTGGTCTTCATGTACAAATCTTTTTGGAGATCTCAAACAGACCGATTTTGAATTGAGCTGTTTGTTACAGCAAAAAAGCATCTTGAAATGCACAATAAACAAAGTGCGATTTGGTTTGTAGAAGAGGCTTGTATAGGACAGCAATTCCAAATACCTAATCACAGTGGTATGTATTAATGTTTTCCAACCGAATCACGGTCGCAAAACATTACCTTTTTACTGACTACTGAAAGGTAGTGGTAAACATTCGCAAATGGGAAGGGTTCCCCGTGGAACGTTTTCCCCTTTGAGAATGTTAACCAAAATATTTTTTACGAATTTGCAGTGGTTCCAGCTTCAAAAAAACGGAAAATTAAACATTACATTTCCTTTTTTTTTTTTTTTTTTTTTAACGCATCCTGTTTTCCTTTAAGGGAAACGAGCTGCATTTCAAAAAGACAGTTGCTTTATTTAAAAGCATCTGGTATCTCCAGCAGCCATCAGCCCTGTGAAGGCTATAATTCCTAATGGGTCGCAAACTGCGACCTACTGCATTAATATAAATGAGGATGGCTGATTTGCGGTCCACCAGGAATAGCTAATTAAAAGTGTTAATATTTCTTACATTTGGAACTGTGATTTCCTAATTGTGGTTCGGTAAAACCACAATTTGGAAATCACAATTTCAAATTTTTGTACATCTGGCCCATTGTTCTTTTGGGTCAATTGGTCATTATACAAATGCAGATTTTTTTCTGTACCCTGTCTTTGCATGACATCAAAAATGCAGAATGAGATACTGTAGAGCAGCAATTACATTTCATCTCTGTAATATTAGTGCGCTCAACTCCACCAGCTTTTAATTGTTTTTCAATTTGTAAGGTTACTTTACAGAACAGGGGTGGTAGTGTGTGGGCTTTCAAAATTAGCATTTTACGTGTTTTTAGTATTTTTTTTAGATGTACTCATAATTTCCGTTTAGGTTCGTTTTTTTGTGAGTTTTTGTGGCTTTGACGTGAAATTCTGCAATCTTTTTGTGCTAAAGGTACATAGCATTTAGTTTACTGGGCGAACCTGTTCTCGAACTATTCGTCTTAATGTAGACTTTTAAAAAAGAGAACGAGAACATTTGCCGCTGATTTTGGGATTCTCTCGTAGGGGATTTCCATGTATAGTCATAAGCACTGAATAGTTCTGCGCGTCTGCGGGGACCCCGTAGCACTGATGTGAAGTATATTCTTAAGTGCAGATACCAGCCCTTTGAAAAAGGTCTGTCAAAAACCACTTAAGAATAACACTGTGCAGCCTATGTGAACAGCTACACACGCCAAATTGTTGAAAAGAAAACAGCTGTAGTGTAAATTCACGTTCAAACACCCATTTATTCTAGAAATGTAATAAAAAATACATTCTCATACTTTATTTACACCTCTCATGAGAGTAAAACAATGCAGGGCAGTGTAGCCCATAGGCTGCCATTATACAGAATGTAAATAGAGCTGTGCCTTTAAGAAAGTAAAGTCTTCCTGTATCCCATCATGCACAGCAAAAGGCAGTTGCCTCAGTTCTTTTTGAAGGCTTGCAACCTGACATGAAGGAACAAAACATTCGTTGGAGTACTAACATCGATACTACTATGGCAACTTTTCCTATGTCAACTCCACCGGGGAGGAGGGAGGGTTGCTTATGACTATCATGGAAATACCCTTACGAGAGAACTGGAGTTACAGGTAAGAAACCATTCCTTCTCTCGTAGGGGATTTCCATGTATAGTCATAAGCACTGACTAGACTAGCAAGCCCATCCCCATAACCTCGGCGGAGTAGACAGAATAATACTGAAAACATGAATCATGCAAATAAATCATGCAAATAAATTCTTAAGCGAGGCCTGTCCAACCTGCACATCTGCCATAGCGTCTGTATCAAGGCAGTAATGCTGTGTAAAGGTATGGACCGATTTCCAAGAGGCTACCTTGCATATCTCTGCCAAAGGGATATTTCTCATTAAGGCCGCAGTAGCTGCCTTCCCTCTAGTAGAATGGGCTTTTGGCTTGCCACCAAGAGATTTGTTCGCTAACTGATAACACAACAGTATACATGAAACAATCCATCTGGATAATGATTGCTTAGACGTGCCCAACCCTGTTCTAACTGGGCCATAGTTAACAAAGAGCTGCTGTGATTTACGCAAGCATTTTGTCCTGTCCAAGTAAAATTTCAAAACCCTCTTTACATCCAGAGAATGCAGGGTTATCTCGGCAGGGGTAGTTGGATTTTGAAAGAAAGTTGGTAATGAAATGTTTGGGTCATATGAAAGTCAGAAACGACTTTTGGTAAAAATTTTGGATGCGTCCTCATCACTACTTTCGCAGAATGAAAGACCTTGTAGGGTTCTTGAGCGCAAAGGGCCTGGATTTTGCTGACCCTACGCGCTGATGTGATTGCAACCAGAAAAGCAGTCTTCCACGTGAGATGTTGAAGTGATGCTTTATGTATTGGCTCGAACGGAGGTAGCATCAGACGCGAGAGGACAACATTCAGTTCCCAAGGAGGAGATGGTCTCCTAATGGGAGGGAAGACCTTTTTTAAGCCCTCCAGGAAGTCCTTGATAATTGGTATCCTACAAAAGGAGGGTTGAGAGGGGCTCTTTCTATATGCCGTTAGAGACGCCAAGTGCACTTTTATTGATGTCAATTGTAAACCCGATTTTGCCAAACTTAGCAAGTATGGCAGGATAGTTTCCTCTCCGCAGGATATCGGGTCAACGTTGTTGTCCAAACACCACACACAGAATCTTTTCCACTTGCATGCATAAGCTGATCGTGTGGAAGGGCGCTTTGCTTCTCTTAGGATTTCCATACAGTCCTGAGGTAGGTTCAAGTGTCCATATTGCACTAACTCAGGAGCCATGCTGCCAAACTCAACGATGAGAGGTTGGGATGAGATATCTGCCCTCGGAACTTCGTGAGAAGTTCCGGACGATGAGGCAGTCTGATGTGTGGCTTGAGTGACTGGTGAAGAAGGTCTGGAAACTACCATTGGCGTGGCCATTCTGGAGCAATTAGAATCATTTTGGATTGAGCATTGGATAGCTTCTGGAGGACTGCTGGTATCAGGGGAAGCTGTGGAAAGGCGAAAAGAAATGCTCCTGACCAGCTTATCCACAGGGCATTCCCCAGCGTCCCTGGATGGTAATATCTGGAGGCGAAGCTTCGGCATTTTTTGTTTTCTGGGGTTGCGAATAGGTCTATAGAGGGGGTACCCCATAGTGCGAAAATGGAATGAACGTCGTCGTGGTGTAATACCCATTTGTGGTTCTCGTCCATTACGCGGCTGAGAGCATCCGCTTGAACATTCTGCCTGCCCAGCAGGTGAGTTGCCACTAACGACAGGTTCCTGGCTAGAAGCCAATGCCAGATTGTCTGAGCCTCTCTGGATAATATCCTGGACCTGGTGCCTCCTTGTTTGTTTACGTAATACATGGTGGCCACGTTGTCCGTCTGGAGGAGGAGAGTTTCCGCTTTCAGAGAAGGTAGGAAGGCCTTGACCGCAAGATGGACTGCGCGAAGCTCCAGCAGGTTGATATGATAGAGACTCTCTCTCTGTGACCACTTGCCTTGGACTCGAAGATGATCCATGTGCACTCCCCATCCGAGCAGTGATGCGTCTGTTACGATGGATTGAGCTGGAGGCTGTTGATGGAAAGGAATCCCCACCAAGAGATTGTTGGGTGAACACCACCACTTGAGGGATTGTAGGGCGTGGGGGGAAAGAAGGACTCTGCTCTCCCAATCGTCCATCAGTTGGCACCATTGATCCTCCAGGCACTCCTGTAAGGGTCTCATATGGAGGTGAGCATTGGGAACGAGGTGGATACAAGACGCCACCAAGCCCAGTAGAGATGATATTACTCTTGCAGTGGTCTGTGGTGTTCTCTCTAGTTGTTTGCACTTTTTGAGAATCGATAATCGTCGTTCCTCAGAAGGAAACACCTTTCCTTGATTGGTATCTATAATGGCCCCTAAGTAATGCAGCCTCTGAACAGGCGTTGCTGTGGACTTGAGAAGATTGACTTGAAGACCGAGATTCTGGAGCAGCTATTGAGCCCAGTTGAAATGTTGTTGAGCCTCTAGATAGTTGGATGCCTTTATGAGCCAATTGTCTAGATAGGGGTAGACAAATATTTGATGCTTCCTCAAATGGGCAGCTACCACCGCCATGCATTTGGAAAAGGTTCTCGGTGCTGATTTGAGGCCGAAGGGTAGAACCACAAATTGATAATTACTTTTGCCGACGGTGAACCTTAGGAATTTTCGATGTTTCTCGCTCACCGTAATGTGAAAATAAGCGTCGCGAAGGTCTATCGCGCAGAGCCAGTCGCCCTGACGAAGTTGCGGGTAAATTTGGTGCAAGGATAGCATCCTGAATTTCTCTCTGCGAATCCACTTGTTTGCTGTCCTTAGGTCTAGAATGGGACTAAACTCTTGTTTGTCCTTCCTTGGCTCTAGAAAATACCTCGAATAAATCCCTTTCCCGCGTTGGTTGATTAGGACGGGCTCTATTGCTCTTTTTTGTAATAGGATTGCTACTTCTAACTGAAGAGCTTCGAGGTGGTGGCTGGCTAGTTTGGGTGGAACAGATGGAGGAGGACTGATGAATCTGAGAGCGTAACCAATTCGCACAATATTTAATACCCAGGCGTCTGATGTGATGCGTAGCCACTCGTCCAGATGATTTGAGATACTTCCCCCTACCGGAGTGGATAACGGAGGAGGGGGAAGCGAAGATTCAGGGCTTAGACGCGGGAGCCTAGCGAGTTGCCTGAGTTTGCGGCGTGGAACGACCCCTTGTCGACTTTCGCTGTGTCGAGAAGGCCCATTGATGCTGTTGTTGCTGCTGAGGACGTGAGGACATCCAGTGTGGTGTCTGATACCTGTGGGTGAATAGCCTTCGCTGGTAGGGACGGAATACTTTTCGTTGTTCCTTTGGGCGTTCGATGCCTACCGTTTTTAAAGTGTCTAGCTCATACTTCATTCTTGACATCTGGTCATCGGCATGAGAGCCGAACAAGGTGGAGCCTGAGAATGGTAAATTCTAAATTCTCTGCTGTGCCTCTGGTTTGAGAGATGTCAATTGCAACCAAGCGTGTCGTCTTAAAGCTACTCCATGAGCGTAGTTATGTGCCGACAGCACCGAAGAATCAGCAGCAGCGCTTATCACCTGGTTGGAAACCATGGCACCCTCACCCACGACCTCCAAGAAATTTTCCCTTTTGTCTTTGGGTAGGTGCTCCGCAAACTGTAGCATAGAGTCCCGAAGAGCACAATCATATCTTCCTAATAAAGCAGTAGCACTGGCTGCTTTCATTGTGATGGCTGCGGTAGAGCATACTTTTCTGCCTGCGGCATCGATCTTTCTGCTCTCCTTGTCCGGAGGCGAGGAGGAAGACGGAGATGTAGAGTGTAATTTCTTTGCCGCTACTATAACCACCGAGTCCGGCACTGGGTCTGACCTTAGGAATAGGGGGTCTTGCTCCGGTGGGCAATACTTTTTAATAAGCCTGGAAGGAGCAGATTTTGTTGTGGCCGGTGTCAGAAAAATATCCATTGCCGGTTCAAGAAGACCCGGGACCAGTGGAAGTAAAGGTCTTGAGGATATTCACTGGTGTAAAGTTTCGAAAATCACCGAGGTCGATGGGGCGGGTACCGCCAGCGGGATATTAAGTTTGGTCGCCCCGCGCACTAGGACCTCTTGGAAGGTATTCATGTCATCTATGGGGGACACTCTCGGGGACGGTGAGTCCGACAGGGTTGGAGAATAATCCCGTGTAGACGAAGAGGAATGCCTATGACGTGAATGTGAAGATCTGTGAAGTGACTCACGTCGATGGTGCCGAGAGGAAGACGAATGTCTAGAGGAATGCCTGGAATGTCTCATGGATTCCGCTGGAGTCACCGGAACAGACTCTGAAGGGGGAACCGGAAGAGGAGCCCTAGGTGTTACCGGTGTCTGCGGCAACGGCAGCTGTTGAGGAGACAGCTGAGGCGAAGCTGGAAGTAGGATGAGCGAGGCCGAGGATTCTGAAGTGGTATAAACCCTTCTAGGCCTCTTTGACTGTCGCCTCGACGTCAACACACTCCTCGACGTCGAAGTATGGTGACGGCGGGTGCCTCTTGGCGTTGATTCCCCTCGTCGCTGAGATCCTCTCGACGACGACCTTCCTCGACGTCTATGTGATGCCGGTGACCGTCTTCGACGGTGAGCACTCTCCCTCGACGGCGATCGTCCTCGTCACGTCGACAGTGACCCGGACCAAGATCTTCTCGACGGCGAGCGTCCACGCCGTCTCGACGGCGAAACGGCTGCCAATGTTGAGCGATGCCTCTTTCTCGACGGTGACCTGGTCCTCGACGGCGAGCATGTTGGCGCCGTTCCTGGCCTCGACGTCGATGCCCTCGACGTCGTCGGAGACCTATGCCGTTTATGAGCAGGTCTGGCAGAAGTTGCTGAGGAAACAGGGTGAGCCCTGATAGAAGACTGACCTTCTCCTCGCTCTGTGGCAGATTGACCACTTCTTCTCCTGTCCTCTCTTGCCTGAAGTCGAATTTTCTCCCTATCACGAAGGCTTCTTCTGGAGAAAGTTCTACAGATGTCACAGGAGTCAGGTTTGTGGCTGGATGGAAGGCAAATTTTACAGACCTGGTGTGGGTCTGTTTTAGCCTTTTTTCTGCCACAAGAAGTACATTTATCAAAAAGTGAAGGCATTCTTAAAATAGAAAAACCTTAAATTTCTGTCAGAATCTGACAGAAAAGGTTAGAAAATGTTCACTCAATATTAAAAACGTCGAGTGAAATTGAAATTCAAAAGGTTTTAATTGAATTTTCTGTCAAAAAAGCTTTGTGAGGTAGAGCTCAATGCTTCAGGGTCCTGTCAGAAGGAGCCGGAAAAAAAGAACTGAGGCAACTGCCTTTTGCTGTGCATGATGGGATACAGGAAGACTTTACTTTCTTAAAGGCACAACTCTATTTACCATAGCTCTGGTAGTGTGTGGGCTTTCAAAATTAGCATTTTACGTGTTTTTAGTATTTTTTTAGATGTACTCATAATTTCCGTTTACGTTCGTTTTTTTGTGGCTTTGACGTGAAATTCTGCAATCTTTTTGTGCTAAAGGTACATAGCATTTCGTTTACTGGATGAACCTGTTCTCAAACTATTCATCTTAATGTAGACTTTTAAAAAAGAGAACGAGAACATTTGCAGCTGATTTTGGGATTCTGTAACACCCCAGGCTTCTGTTATCCTCTTCCTGCTCCCACATTAAATCTGAAATTGACCACCGGAGCAAACATAATTCTCCAGTATTGGATCTTTCATAGATTCACATGCTTGAATCATCCCCGTCGTCGAGGTGGGAGCCTCACGGTAAGTTTAAATACATAAAGCAGTAAGTCAGTAAGTTTAAAACCAGTAGGCCTCAGTAGGACTCATATGGTATTTTACAGTCTATCCACTTTGTTTTGTGAAAAGACCCAAACTTCAGTGTCAACCAATCAGGATTCAGCCCCTCCCAAACACTCCCAACAGAGGCTGAATTCCCTCAGATTTTCTACCACACGTCGTGTGAAGGGAGTCTCCCTGAGCTCTGCTCAGTTTACCTTATTTCTGACTGAAAATTGTTTTTCTCAGGAAACTAGCTTTATAGCTTTATCATGTCTGAAAAGACAAAAAAGGGTCTGTTCAGAGACTGTGACAGTTGTGGGAAGAAGAGACTGCATGTTGATGACCCCCACAAGAAATGCATCTTCTGCCTCCATCCAGACCACAAGGTGAGAGACTGCAAGATCTGTCGCACCTTTAGTCAAAAAACCCTCAAGGATCGTGAGGGTAGACTTCTCTTATGGCTGCAGAAACAGAAAGCCATGGAGCATCCTTCCTCAGACGAAAGTGAAGCGTCATCTCATGCTTCTCACCCTCACAAAAGAACAGGTGAGAGAGGGAGAGTGCCTGGTGAGCCACCAAGGAAGATGCTCAAGAAGATAAAACAGTCCTTACTGAGACAAAAAAGGATGTTTCCCATTCAGAGACAAAAAAGGTTCATTCAGACCCTACTACGCCTTTACATAGGAAAAGCACCTCCTGGGTCCACCAATCGACCAGGGCACTCCCGTCTATGAAGCACCTCTCAATGAGGTTTAAGAAGGCACCGCCGACGATGGCACCTACAGAGGATACGTCGACGAAACAACAGTCGACGAAGACACCGTCGACGAAGGAACCGCAGACAAAGGATTCGTCCACGAAGGGCCCGTCCACGAAGGGCCCATCGTCAAAAACACCATCAGTGACAGATCTGTCGACGAGGGAACCGTCGACGATCATATCGTCCACAGCATTGGCAATGTATAGACTATCGACCTTCCTGGATACTCCACCGCACCAATTGTCAACTAGTCTGCCTTATCCTCAGGACGACTCCACCAGGTTCTTACCCCTTTCACTTATCACCATGGGGGACAAAGCTTCTGATATTCTGCCAATGCATACCTCCCCAAGCAAGGTATTGCCATACCCCCCACAACAACTCTTAGATGATGATGATGATGATGCATACTCCCAAAACAATGGAATGTTTGGGACAGCTAGTAGCCCGTCTCAACTCCATGTCAAGTGCCAAGATTTTGATGATGAGGACTAACAGCATTACCAGCCTAGTTATGCCTCAACATCCTACCCACAGGCAGAACAACAATCGTCCCTCTCCATGCCTAGCAGACTAGTAGCGGACCTACAATATATGCTTAATGGCTTCTATAAAAGGTTTCCATCATCAACGCAGACCACGCCACCTAGACCTGAAAGCTACCAGACACCTCGTCAAACCCAGACTACTAATCTTCCGGAAACACCACAGGCTAGCATACGGTAACTAGCAAACGCAGGAAGCTCATCCCTCGTCAGACGACGAAAGGGAGGAGGGTGAGCTAAGAGATTTTACGACTAGTGAATGGGATGATTATCTCGTCCCCGCACCATCTTCACCTCCAGCAGGTCCAGTAGATTTGCCTCCAGAAGACATAGGAGGTTTTCATAATCTGATAGAGAGAGCGGCGAAGCGTTTTGGCCTTTCAATTGTCTCTCATGAAACAGAGTGTTTTCTGTACGACTTCAAAGAGCCATCAAAGAGATCGGTAAGAGCTATACCCATAGTAGATTTCTTATGGCAGGAGGGTTTGAAGGCAATGAAAAATCCTGCAACAGTGCCTTCACAAATGCCAAGATTAGAGAAGAAGTACAAGGCCCCAGATGATTCGCCGGCCTGTTTAGTGTCACAGCCAAAACCTGATTCAGTGATATCACAGGCGGTGCAGCGACGTTCCAGAAACCCCTCCGCACCTATAGCATCTCCCCCAGACAAGGAAGGGAGGAGATTAGACAACATCGGTAAAAAATTCTCCTCTGTAGCAGCGGTCACAGTTAAGGCGGCTAACTCCCTCGATGTGGGCAGACATGTCTGCTTTTTTGGATCTCCTGCCAGAGGACGTCAAGGTGGAAGCAAAAAAGGTGTTGCAGGAGGGAGAAAGGTTTGCCGCAGAGATTATAGACAGCACAATAGACCTTTCTCTAACTGGCTTCAGGCAATTGGCTGGCGCAGCAGTCCTGCGCAGGAAAGAATGGGTAAAGGCCACATCATTTCGACCAGAAGTCCAGAGTCGCGTTTTCGACATGCCTTTTGATGGAGAGAGTTTGTTTGGGAAGCATGTCGACGACATGTTACAGGCCATCAAAACTGATACTTATACGGCAAAATCTCTAGGTACCCTTCAATATAAAAAACAACCTTTTCATGTAGCAAGGGGAAGAGGAAGTTACTCCTTTCGAGGGGGATACCAACAGTACAGATCCCAGTATCAGTCTTCCTCCACAGCACCACGACACCAGTACCACCAGCAACAGCAGCATTACAGGTTACCACCGGCCGCAGCTTATAAACATCCAACTAGAGGAAGAGGAGCTGCCCGAGGAAGAGATACGGGCAGAAAACAATGACCCGCCAGTCATCTCAGCACTTCCCCACCCACCAATATCGAGGGTCGGAGGTCGCATCACTTCCTATTTTCTCCGTTGGGAGGCTATAACATCGGACAGATGGGTGCTCGATGTAGTGGCCAGAGGTCATACTCTGGAATTGACGCAAACACCACCAATTGTTCCTCCATCGGGCCCACCACCCCCGAGGATGAACCAACTCCTCAAGGAAGTAAAAGTGATGCTGAGCAAAGGAGCGATAGAGCCAGTCCCTTTTTCTCAAAAGAACAGAGGATTCTATTCCTGCTTCTTTTTTGTAAAGAAACCCTCCGGAGACTGGCGCCCCATCCTGGACTTAAGAGCACTAAACAAGTTTCTAAAGAAACAGTCGTTCAGGATGGTAACACTTCAGGATGTCCTGCGTCTTTTAAATGCTGGAGATCTGATGTCTCCCTAGACCTCCAGGATGCTTACTTTCATATTCCCATACATCGCAAACACCGCAGATTCCTCAAGATTCAGAGTGGGTGGTATGCACCTCCAATTTCGAGTTCTCCCATTCTGTCTCAAATCGGCCCCAAATCTTCACAAAAATGTTGGCTCCGGTAGCAGCGCATCTCCACCAGTCGGGTATCCAGGTTTTTCCTTCCTTGGACGACTGGCTCATTAAAGCACCCTCAAAGCCGCAAGTAATACGTCATATTTCGTATTGCCTTCAATTGTTAAACAGCCTGGGGTTTGTAGTCAACTACCAGAAATCTCAGCTTCACCCCAAACAAGTATTAAACTTCTTAGGAGCAATACTAGACACAGTCCACAACAAAGCGTACCCATCTCACGAGAGGAAACAAAAACTAACCTTCTCAGCAGGCAGACTCTCCACAAAAAAGTTTGTTTCAGTCCGCATCTACAAATCATTGCTAGGGATGATCTCATCTTGCATTCCACTAGTCCCAGACTGCAGGCTCCATATGCGACCCCTGCAAGAGCAATTGGACATACAATAGACCCAGATCAACTGTTTGTTCGAAGACTAGATTCACATAACACCTCTAATGCAAAACACTATGAGGTGGTGGGCGACTCTAACCAATTTGTCAAACGGACTTTCATTCCTTCATCAAACACCCAGTTACATAGTAACAACGGATGCCTCTCTCGAAGGATGGGGTGCACACTGCCAGGACCTGCAAATCAGCGGATCCTGGAATGCGAAAGAGGTTCAACTCCACATCAATTACCTAGAACTCAAAGCGATACACTTAGCTCTAAAAGCTTTCCTGCCAAAACTACAAAATTCAAGCGTCTTAATCAGGACGGACAACACAACCAGCATGTTTTATCTAAACAAGCAAGGAGGCACGAGATCCCTACAACCCTCGCAGCTAGCTCAAGAAATCTGGACATGGGCCATCACGCACAATAGTTCACTCAAAGCGGAGCATGTGCCATGACAAACCAACGTTCTGGCAGACACCCAGAGCAGGACAGTGATACCTTATCACGAGTGGGAGCTAGACCAGAAAATTCTCAACTGACTTTTTCTATTATGGGGCAGACCGAACCTAGACCTATTTGCCACTCTCGAGAACAAGAAATGCCAGTATTACGCAAGTTGGCTTCCCCAGAAAGGTTCGTGGGGGAATGCGTTTTCGATGAGATGGTCTGGGGTTTATGCCTACGCTTTTCCTCCGATCGCACTCATTCCGAGAATCATCAACAAACTAAAGACGGAGGGGTGTCGCCTCCTATTCATAGCTCCCAGATGGTCCAGACAAGTCTGGTACACGGAGCTCCTAATGCTCTCCGAACAGCCACATGTGCAACTCAGACAGAGTCCGACTCTCTTGACGATGCACCAGGGACAAGTCAGGCACCCAGATCCGTCATCTCTTCATTTGTCGGCTTGGCTCCTGAATACAATGAGTATTTGAATCTCAACATTTCCTTGGAGTGTAGAGGCATCTTAGCAAAAGCTAGAGCTGACACCGAACAAAACCTATAGACTTAAATGGAAACGATTTTGTATATGGTGTTGAGCAGAAGCCATACATCCTTTTTCTGCTCCTCCAGAACAGATACTTCCATATCTCTTGCTCTTGGCAAAGTCAGGACTTTCATATTCCTCCATTCGAGTGCATCTGGCAGCAATCTCGAGGTACCGCAGATCACCACACAGGGTCTCATTATGTTCCACAAGAATCGTCAAGCAATTCATGAAAGGCCTTTTTCGTGTTTTCCCGCCAGTTAGGAAACCTCCGCCGTTATGGTCCCTGAATGTTGTATTAATGCAGCTCATGAAAGCTCCCTTTGAGCCGATCCACAGAGCCGATCTAAAATTCATCTCATGGAAAACAGCGTTACTACTAGCTCTTACTTCAACCAAAAGAGTCAGCGACATTCAGGCTTTCACTGTCAAACAGCCTTTCCTCCAATTCACAAACTCAGTTGTGATCCTGCGAACAGATCCTAAGTTCATCCAGAAGGTTCCCTCAACGTTTCACTTGAACGAACCAGTCATCTTAAAAACCTTTTTTCCAAATCCGCAAACAGTAGCCGAAAGGACATTACATTCCCTTGATATTAAAAGGTGTTTAAAGTTTTATCTACAGAAAACACGAACCATCTGCCAGTCTGACCAATTATTTGTTGCATTTGGCGGAACAAGAAAGGCACAAGCGGTTTCCAAACAGACTATAGCCAGATGGATTGGCCTGGCAATTAAATTCTGCCATGCAAAAGCAGGTAAACCGCTCCACAGCAAGGTGAGAGCCCATTTTACAAGATCGGTAGCCACTTCAGCTGCACTCTTTGCAGGGGTGTGCCACTGCATAGCATCTGCAGAGCGGCCACATGGTCCAGCCAGTATACGTTTACAAAACACTACTGTCTCGAGGAAACTAGTAACGTCGATACAGCAGTGGGACAGGCAGTGCTGAGGCATTTATTTCGTTACGGTGAGCCTCTGACACATCCCACCACCACACTCAAGGTATGTTCGATATTGGTTCTCAGCGCAGTTAATGTCTGATTTTATATTACAGTGTGGTTTACTCTAAGATTGTGCTTCAAATTATTCGTAATCTCAACGCTTTTTTCATATTGTGTTAACATGTTGTAGACCTCAAAACAACAAAACATATTGTGTCAAAATTTTCTGCCACACAGCTTTTTCTATTATTCTTATATAGATATATAGATGTATAAATGTATACTAACGTGAGTGACATCACTTAGAGAATTACGATAAAATTACAGTCAAATGAATTTGCTAATTCTCAAACATTACTGCTCGTTATTCTGATTCAAGCATGTGAATCTATGAAAGATCCAATACTGGAGAAGAAAATTAGTTACTTACCTGTAACTGCAGTTCTCCAGTATTGGTATCTTTCATAGATTCACATGCGACCCACCCTCCTCCTCTCAGAGGCTCCCCTATTATACAGATATTAAACTTCACACTTCTACTAGAAAATCTGAGGAAATTCAGCCTCTGTTGGGAGTGTTTGGGAGGGGCTGAATCCAGATTGGTTGACACTGAAGTTTGGGTCTTTTCACAAAACAAAGTGGATAGACTGTAAAATACCCTATGAGGCCTACTGAGGCCTACTGGTTTTAAACTTACTGACTTACTGCTTTATGTATTTAAACTTACCGTGAGGCTCCCACCTTGACGACGGGGATGATTCAAGCATGTGAATCTATGAAAGATACCAATACTGGAGAACTGCACTTACAGGTAAGTAACTAATTTTCTTCCTCTTCTCGAGCAGCAAATGACATTTGAAAGAGCACAAATTCTCAAATGTTAGGTCCGTCACAGACCTCTATAAAATATATATTTATTAGTTTCTAACACGAATGCAGAAATTTACACCATAAATATATTTCAAACAGATTTGGTACCACCCTTGTGTAAAACATAGTGTCCGCGTCATGTAGTTTTCCCACTGCATTTGAGTAAAAAGTTACTGTGATAATATCACTTTGCACTTAAAAATGAAACATGTTTGAGCGGGGCCGCTAGGGTTACCTTACAACCTAAAAGCTGACTTTTCCTTTTCGAGCTTTTCAGGTTATGTGTTGTAAAACAGTATTGTCCCGAGTCAATCTCGAAAAAGGTTGCTCAAGTTTTTTTTTTTTTTTTTTTTTTGTGGAGAACGCGTGCCGTTCTTTAAAATAATACTCACCTATGTTGAAAAGAATCAACATTCACAACACTTAGACAGTAGCTAGTGCCTCCAGAGTCCACTTCCTGCCTCCAGGCACAGGTCGGCGTGGACAGTCTGCCCTATGCCTAGTCCTCATTTCTGTGAACCCACTAACTTTATGCATTGGCCACTATTCATGGTGCATGGTATGCAGCCATACCTTATGCCCAGTCCTTATGGTCATTACATAGTCTTTGTGGCCATGGGCAGTGGACTTTGGTTGCAGGAAACTTTAGAGACCTAAAGGACTGCAGACTGCCTGCAGCCGTGCAGCGCGGTCACAAGGCACAGAAAGGAATGTTGTCATGGCTTCTTTTTGAAAGGGAAAGCACGGACTAGACGTTGATTTATTAAGTGCTTTGCAGATCTCTTAGTAACTCACACCACTACCCTAGGTAATCCTTGAATTGTTCTGCCCTGCAGCCCAAGAGTCACGTGCCAAAGGGATAGACTTAGCACTCAGTTTTGCAATAATAATAAGGGACCCTCTGGGTTTGCATCTGTCCCTTTGGTGAAATCCATCATTCTGTGCGTTTGATTGGGCAGCGGTTGTTAGTCCACCTACGAAGTATGGCTCTTAAAGGATAGACAATGTTGTTGCAAACATTCCCTTAAATATAATAGGAAGGGGCTTTGTATATTGTTACCCTGTGACAAATACAGTAGGAATGAGTTTTGCATTGTGAACTCTGTCTGACACAATGCTGTAGGGCTGGGCTTTACTTTGGTAACTCGTTGACAAATACAGTAGGACAGAATTTCACATTGTGAACACTGACAAATGCAATATGAGGGGGTTTTACATTATTGAACTCGAGACCTGAGTCTGTGCCTACGTGCTAGTAAGTAGACAGCATCACAAACATTCACCCACCAGCCCCCAACTCACACATGCACAGTGAGCACAAAAGCACAGAGTACGTAAGTGATAAATCTGCTACCCTATTACCCTGCTGTGTGGCATGTCAGTACAAAGCACCCACGGTCAGGAGGACCCTGGGATGTGATAGTCACCCTGCAGACATTGGTCACTACTTCATGAAGTGGATTGAATAGGAAAGAGGAGAACAAAAGGGTTGGTAGGTAGTTGCAATAGCAGACCTGCCAACTTGTGACATTTATTTCACCGTGTGAGAAGGGTGGTGGGATCTTGAAGGGTCTGGGACTTAGTGTGCAGTACAGCTCAAGGCACTTTTAAATTTATCTCCATCCCCAAAAACAAAGCTTTTAAGGGTGCTGTCATTGCTGGGTGAGGTTTCACACCTCATAATGGATACTGGCTGAGCAGAACCTCACTGCAGATGTTTCCAGTGATTTGTGACCACACCGTCTGATTCGGCTCTCACCAAGCCCGTGTGATAGGAGCCAGTATCATGTGACACAAGGTGGCACTATGTGATTTGGAAGGTCTGCAATAGGCAGAGGCAGGAGCAAGACAAATGGAGGTCAGTTCTGTCAGACGGATCAATGCATGAAGATTATTGTAACTTTACAATAAAGAGTGCCCTACCACATCTTGTTTCTGGGTGATCCTTGAGACAGGCGTCAATAGTCCCATAGACCCTCACGCAGATCCAACAACTTATGACGAAGACCTGAAACTAGGCGTTATCAAAATCTGAAGCAGGCACAAACTCCAACAGATAGGAAAGCAGAAAAATGTAGCACAAAGACATTCTCCAAAATGATCATGACTACCATTGCCTCACCAGACTGCAAACAAAACCAAAAAAACTGAATGATCAACATTTTGGAAGACTGGAAGCACGTAGTGGCTTCACACATGAGGACATCATCATCTATAGCAATGGTGCGGCAAGCAAAGTATGCAGCTTAGAAATAAAGGGTGAAAGGGAAAGAATCAGACCTCACCAACATATTCAGGTTGCTTCAGCAACCACTACAGGAAGTGCTGCATTGGTCTTTGCCTTTTCTGCTTCCCACCCTCTGTTTTTAAATGGGCTGTAATGAGGCATAGTCATCTGTCCTCAAGTAAGCTGTGACACCATTACTGCCAAGAAGCACGAGGTCTAGGCAGCAGAGAACGCAATCTCTCAAGAGTGCAGCATTTTGAGGTCAGGCTGCTAGGCAAGAGAAACAAAGCAGCAGCCAAAGGAGGCCATTTCTTCCCTACAAAATAAAGAAACCACATGAGGCCCCAGAAAAATGCTGATAATTAAAGACCTGAATATGACATAGATTAAAAGTGCAACAGAGAGACATTTAGCAGAAAGACTCCGTGAAAGTAATGAGGCGACCTGCCAATAAATAGGGCAGTTGTCACCTCAAGACCGGCAACAGATAAGTTAAAAGTGCACCAGACACATACCCATTGTAGCAGCTCCACAAAAGTAATAAACAAGTGAAATAGATCATGTAGCAACAAATACAAGGAGAACACCATGTTCAGGGATGACAAACATATGAAAAGCTCAGTTGCTTATTCATGAGCCCAGGACTATTCGAACCACTGCAAAACAACTGAAACTTGTGTTCTGTACACAATTCAGGTCAAGGCATCCACTGCCTAACAATATCCCTGATTATTTCCAGGGCACGTACATATGAACTGTCAAGTGCAATTCCAAATGAATGAAAGGATCACAAGGGTAGATCAGCCTCACTGCAATCCCTTTCCACCTACAATAAGCAATAGTAGAAGAACATCTAGATCTTGAAGCCAATGACGTTGAAGAATCGAAAGGGCTGGTTCTAGTAACTAAGCAGAATGTGGAGGACAAAGTAAGATTGTGCGTTGATGTGCGACAACCTAACACTGTCAGTGGAGCTCACAACATTGCATATTTAAACCCATGTCTCTGCATACAAAATCACAAAAGTCCAGTTGACAGAGGAGCTATATTAACTCAACACCTGCAGGAAGATCATATCCTATGTGAGCAGTATTCTGACGGATGTGGAAAGAGCATATTCACAATGTGAAAAGGAAAACTTAGCGGACACGTGAAGGTTATTACCTGGCCATTCATTGTAAATAACTCACAGCCATGATAGATCACGAAATGCTAATAATTTTTGGAAATCCCTAAGCAAAGATACCACCTCCAACTGAAAGTTGGAGAATATGTTTGCAAGGGCACATTTATGCCATAATGCACAAGCCAAGCAACAAGCACAATCCAGCTGACTAGACGTCTTGACACCCTTCAGCAGCAGCAAAGGTGAAATCTTCTCCAGCCAAAGAATAACTTCATTTTCAAATTGAATAAGTGTCACCTCACTTAGGGCCAGATGTAGGAAGCTTTTTTGCGTTCACAAACATCGGGCAATTTGTGAATGCAAAAAGGCATTTTCAGACGTACAAAGCCCAAATTGCAATTTGGTAACGTGTTACTGAATCACAGTTTGGGATTGTGAATTGGTATTTGGAAGGGACGTGTTCAGGGTGTCCCTTGCTAATACTGATTTGCATTGATATGAACTAATGTTTTGCGACTGAAATGTGGCCGCAAACCATTTGCATTTTACCACCAACTGCAAGTTGGTGGTAAGTCATTCGCAAAGTAAGACAGGGCTGTATTTTAGCCCCTTTTCTTTTTTTGATATATATAAATGGGCTTTATGATTTTTTTATAAAATATGGGAAGGATGTACCTAAGATGGGCCAGAGATTGCTCCCAGTTTTATTATATGCTGACGATGCCGTATTAATCGCCCGCACTGCTAATGGCTTACAATGCCTGTTGGACCTGTTTTCAACTTTTGTGCTGGATCTTGACCTGTAACTTAATTATTCTAAGACATTTGTTATGACATGTGGCCTTCGAAATACCAAGTCTAAACAATTTACTATGGGGGGGTAATATTATTAATAAGATTAAGAACTTTTGCTATTTAGGTATGCATGTGAGTTCCTCTGTTATGGAATACCCATTTTAATTTTAAGACCCAGCATCTGGCAAGGAATATCGAAGCGATTTTCAGTTTTTCTCGCAAATTGGGCCACAGACCACTGTCACAGATTGTAACGCTCTATAACACCAAGTGTATTTCAGCAGCCCTTTATGGGGCAGGTGTTTGGGGCTATATTAAAGTACCCACTCTCCGAACGTGTTGAGAATAAATTCATGCATAGGCTTTTGATGGTACCTAAATGCATTGCAAACATCATCAGTCACGAGGAGGTGGGCCAATGCTTTTTAGAGGACATGGTTTCCATCACCCCTCTCTTGCTGTGGATTAGATGTTGGATGAATCCAGCGGAAAGTTTTGTGCAGGAATGTATTACCGAATGTTTGCAGTTGGCCAATTCAGATAGGATCCCTTGGCTTTCGTATCTGCAAACATCTTTTGAAAATTTGGGGCTTAGGTATATATGTTTGAAGAACCACAATTGTTAACCATAAATGCTAAGACTTTGTTGAAACTACGTCACTCTGAGCATATATTAGATTTAAGACTTCATAGTTCTTTGAAACTGAAAACTTTTGACTCTTATGTCCAGATTGTTACAGTTTCTCATATGGAACCCTATCTGACTTGGTTTTCATGTCCAAAAATATATTCTCTTTTAACTGTATTTAGATTAAATCTGATTCATTTTAAGGTGGCCTTTCCTGATCAGTGCACTTGGCAAAAAAATCTACCTCCTTGCCCTTGTGACGCTAGATCAAAGCAGAGTACTTCTAATTTTTTTGTTTTTTGTTCTCTTTATGCTTCCCCTAGAAATGTTTTTATTTTACCTCTTTTACGTAAACTAAGACCTATTAACTATAAGGAAGCTCTGACATATTTTCAGTAATTGTCAGAAATTCAAACTTGTTATTATGTATTACATTTTATTAGATCTTCTATTGCTATTAGGAATCAGTACTAATATTGTATAAACCATTTAGGTTAACCTTTATATTTTTTATTTTTTGCTGTTTACATTTTATAAATCTTATAGCTTTTGCGATTTTATATGGAGTGAGGTTTTTTAAAAATATTTTAGGTTATTTAAAATTTTGGTATTGCATTCTATTGTCTTATGATGTTTGGTAACTGTTTTGATGAAAACTACTATAACATTTTATATTTTTTAGGGGTTTTAAATTATACCTAGTAAATCTTTTCCCCATTTGTGAAAAGGGGAACTTGACGCAGATTAATTTGGGTTGTTAAGGTAACTTATTTATGCTATGGTACTTAGATTTTTTTACACTGCCTTTGTGGTCTGTTTTTAACATATGTTATCCTGTTTGTACTTTTATGGTAACTGCTGAATAAAGATCTTTTGAGTGACTGACTGACATTCGCAAAGTTTGAGAATAAAAACATATAATTTTCAAGAGCAGCCAATAGTCCAGTAGATAACTGCCTACTCTTAAAAAATGAAACGAAAACCCCTTTTTTTTTTTTTATTATTTTTAAAAACACATCCGTTTTAGGAAAACGAACTGCGTTAAAAAAATGCTTTATTTATAGGCAGTCATAAACATGGTGATCTGCTGACCCCAGCAGGCCACCATCCCTGTGATTTTTGCTATTCCCAGTTGGTTGCAAATTGAGACCTACCTCAATAATATTAATGAGGTAGGTCTAAATGCGACCCACCGGGTTTACCAGAAAGTGTAAAGCACATTTTCGTACACCATTGTTTCCGATTACCAAATGGAAAAACAGAAAAATTCTCAATGTTCTCATTGCAAGCACTAAGCTTAATATCTCTGGCCCTCAGTTCCTCTACTATACATAGATTGAAGCTATGTGAATAGATACCACTCTCTGAGAAGTTAAGAAAGAGAGAAAATAAAAAACAGTGGTGGCCCATCAGAAGTCCCTCACATGGTAGTGATAGTGATATGAAATAACTATTGGCGTCCAAACGAGTGAGTAACTCGCATCCTCAGAGGGAGACAAATAATCATTCCCAAGAATCTACACTAGCAAGTTGTTGTTCTGGCTCACTCTAGGCATCAAGGCCCATTATTTACCAAGTGAGACCTGAAGGAGCAAGTGTGGTTCCCAACTCTCAGCCTAGCTACAGAAGAAAATGCCTCATGTCAAGTAACCAGTCAAGGAAAGGTTCAGCTCCTGTTACAAATGTCTAGCTTACCTGACAACGCCTGGAGCCATGTGGCCGTTGACTTTATTTTTAGACCGGAAGATGCATATTGATTGTCATAGATGAATACCTTAAATGCCCTTTAAAAAGTAATTGTAATCAACCAGTTCCTTTATGGAAAATCCAG
This sequence comes from Pleurodeles waltl, assembly GCF_031143425.1. NCBI lineage: Eukaryota > Metazoa > Chordata > Amphibia > Caudata > Salamandridae > Pleurodeles > Pleurodeles waltl. Next base: position 693,804,873 of record NC_090451.1, read on the forward strand.
GACTCAATTAAATATTTGCAGCTTGGCATATCCATGAGCCAGTAAATATATACAATGGTCCTCCATTCAAGAGATTTTGGACTTAGGGGGACACATTTACTGTGAACAGGATACAGTGGAAAGAAAGTTGAATTAAAGTAATAAAATCTCGTGTTTTAAGGGTGCTACCTGAGAAAATATGATTTTTGTCCTGATGATGACCCTTTAATGATTAGTTCTCTTTGTGAGTTCGAAACATCGACATAACTCATTGTGGGTTAATGTGTGATGAGATAAGTGACTTCAGGACACCTGGATTGAAGGGATCTCTTTGAAGATCACTAAAGTTTTAACCACAATCTTGTATATATTGTATATAACACCCGGTACCATTTTCTCAAGCCAATCACGTTCATTGCGCCATTATGTTAGGAGCACCCCAATAGATTGATTCATGATTTTACTCCAGTATTGTAACTTTCATAGATTCACATGCTTGAATCCTTCCCTGTTGTTGAGATGGGAGCACCCAGTACATCAAAACAGAAATATAGAAGCTACTGCAATGAGAAACGGCCCAAAGGCTTTCACTTTAGTAGTCTATTCTTGTCTCTGAGTAAAAGGGACCAAATCAAGTCCCAGCCAATCAGACTTCCCCTCCCTCTATAACACTCCTGTGAGAAGCTCCATTCCCTCAGATGTTCTACCGCACGTCATTCTAGGGAGTCTCCATTGAGCTCTGCTCAGTCAAATCTTCAGAGAAGTTTATCTTTACTGTTTTTTCTTCAAAAGAAAGAGGATTTCTTTACCCAGTAAGGTGACATTTTCTTACTTAGCCTAATAGAATTGTATTTTTTCAAAATTCCACATGTCAGATAAGGAAAAGAAAACCTTTTTAGAGACTGCCAAACCTGTGGGAAGAAAATACTTAACTTTGAAGATCCACACAAGGACTGCATTTATTGCCTGTATCCTGACCATGTAGCCAAAGACTGCAAGGTATTGAGAACCTTTTCTAACAAAACCCTCAAGGACAGAGAGGGTGGGCTACTGATTAGGCTCCAGAAATTGAAATCCAGATCAAACCCAGTGTCTGGTTCTGACAATGAGGAGTCCTCCTCCTCATCAAGAAAATTCCCAAAACAAAAAAGAGGCAGATCTCCTCAACCTCACCATTCTGAAGATCCACCAGAAAAGCTCATAAAAAGACAAAACAGTTGTCTTCTAAAGCTGGCAGTCCTTCCAGTTCTCCACACAGGAGTTATGTTTCATCCAAAAGACATTCTAAGGAAGGATCTGTCTCCTCAGAATGCAGCAAAAGAGCTTTTTCTGAGTCTCCAACGCCACCTCCTGTGGTAGAACATGTCTTTAAGAAGCCATCTGGAAAATCTGCGACGACGACACCGTCGACAACAGTACCGTCGACGGCAGTGTCGAAAGGAGTATTTACACTCTCGTCGTTGACTACGACAACGGCTGCTTCCTCTTCAGTGATGCTCATATCGACGACGTTGATGGCGTTTGCAGTCACTTCGTCGATGATCAGTGTACCTATCGCTTCTCTGTCGACAATGCTGCCGGTGAGACCGGCGACGTCGGTTTCCTCATCGACGAGACTTTCTCCGTCTTCAGTGCTGCTTCCGTCGGCGATCTCGATGATGGTTACAAAACATAAGAAGTCTGATTTACTCTCGCCACTGATTACATCTCCAAGTAGGGTATCAGCGTTGGTACCTACACATCTTTTGGAACAGGAAGATTCTGAGGACGAGGGCCCGTTTGGGATTGCGCATAGCCCATCAGAACTGCATGTGAAGTGCCAGGATCTAGACGAGGACATTCAACGTGATCCGCACTCACTTTATTCCCTAACCACAGCAGTATCCCTATCAGGAGCAGATGGTTTCTTTGCCGGGATCACTCATAGCCGACTTCCAGCTAATGTTGGATGACTACAGAAGGTGGTTTCCGCCAGCCGGCTCGGAAGTGCAGCAACCATCTATACCACCCTCTGTGCCTTTTCCTTGTACTCCGGTTCATCCGGGGGTCCAGCCGTGGCATGTACCTCCACAGATGCCAGTTTCAATTCCAACACAAGATCTGTCTTCATCTGATGATGACAGAGAGGAGGGGGAATTGCCGGATGCCATAACTAAGTGGGATAATTATCAGATTCCTACCCCGTCCTCACCCTCCCCGGTTCCAGTGGATTTCCCTCCTGGTGACATCAGGGGTTTTCTCAATTTGGTGGAAAGGGCTGCAAAGAGGTTTGAGCTGCCCATGCCCACGAAGCAGATGGATGATTTTAAAGAGCCATCTCAAAAGATTGTAAAGTCGATGCCAATTGTGGACTATATATGGGATGAGGGCATCAAGGTAATGAAGATCCCGGTTGACTGTCACCCCGGTTTTGCTTCGCCTTGACAAGAAATATAATGCCCCAGAAGACTCTCCGGCCTGCCTCACGGGCCGTCCCAAACCGGACTCAGTCATTGCCCAGGCTGCACAACGTAGATCCAGAAAGCCTTCAGCACCAATTTCTACTCCACCAGACGAGGAGGGTAGAAGGCTCGGTAATATTGGGAAGCGTTTCTCCTTGATGACTTTGCTTATGATAAGAGCTTCTAATTCTTTGGCTATCATAGGCAGATATGATAGACAGCTATGGGCGGACATTGCTCCCTACCTAGATCAGCTGCCAGAGGACTCTAAGTCGGAAGCCAAGAAAGTCTTGCAAGAGGGTGAAAGGTCTTATGCTGAAGTTATAGACTGTGCGATGTATATCGCTACCACAGCTTTCCGGCAGACGGCTGGAGCCGCTGTTCTAAGAAGGCAGGGTTGGCTCCAGGCAACTTCGTTTAGGCCTGATGTTCAAAACTAAATTCTGGACCTTCCTTTTGATGGTGAAGCCCTATTCGGGAAGGACACTGATGACACACTTCAATCAATAAAAACGGATACAGCCAGGTCTCTTGGCACGCTGCAGTTTAAAAGACAGCCCTTTCGGGGAGCTAGAGGTTGGGGTATTCATCATATAGAGGAGGCTTCCAACAGTATAGATACCCCTCTGTCTCCTCAGCTTCTCAGTCTTTTTGTTCCCAGATCCAACAGAGACTGCCTCCGCAAGCGGCTTATTCGAGACCTTCGCAGAGAGGAAAAGCAGGAAGGCACGCGAAGGACACAGGACGCAGACAATGACTTTCTGGTGTCTCCGGCTGCGAACCTTCCCTTGGATACAAGAATAGGGGGAAGGACTTCTCTTTACTTTCACAAGTGGCAAAAGATAACATCAGACCAATGGGTCTTAAATCTCATTCAATTTAGCCATACTTTGGAATTCTTACAGTACCCTCCTACAAGACCTCCCCCGAAGGGTCAAGCACTTGCACTTACTCAAGCAGGAAGTCGAGTCGATGCTCCTCAAGGGAGCTATAGAGAGAGTTCCACATCAGGACAAAAGAAAGGGATTCTACTCTTGGTTCTTCCTAATAAGAAAGAAGTGGAAGAGTTGGCACCCAGGTATCTCAATACTTATCTCAAGAAATAATCATTCCGTATGGTCACCCTATCAGACATTCTGTCCCTTCTAAATCCGGGAGATTACATGGCCACCTTCGATTTGCAGGATACATATTTCCATATCCCTATACACGCTTGCCACAGGAATTATCTCAGATTTGTAGTAGCCGAAGACCATTTACAGTTCAAAGTGCTACCCTTCGGTCTGAAATCGGCCCCCAGAATCTTTACCAAATGCTTGGCTTCAGTAGCAGCTTTCCTCAGAAGGCAGAACCATCAAGTCTTCCCATGTCTGGACGATTGGCTGGTCAAGGTCAAATCCAGGTCTCAGGCACTGAAGTCCACATGCGCCTGCATCGAGCTGTTCACAAGCCTAGGCTTAACAGTCAAAACGCGACAAGTCACCCTTCCAGCCCTTAAGAAGGAGAACATTTCTAGGGGCGAAATTGGACACTTCCACCAACAATGCAACTCCTACAGAGGAGAGACGGAAAAAGCTCATATCCCTCGTGAGGCGCCTACGAAAAAGAAATATGTTTCAGTTTGCCTCTTCAAGTCCCTGTTGGGGATGATGTCCTCCTGCATTCCACTGGTGCCATTCTGTCGTCTCAGAATGAGGCCCCTACAGGAGCTGCTAGACCTTCTTTGGACACAGTCCAGAGGGTCTTTCGACAATGTCATCAGAATAACAAAGCCCATAATATCACCCCTGACTTTGTGGACTCAAGAGTTTCACTTATCGAGTGGATTTTCTTTTCTTCCCCAACCAGCTCTGTGGGTAATTACTACAGACACTTCTCTCGAAGGTTGGGGCGCCTTCCTCCAGCACCTACGAGTAAGGGGCAAATGGAAACCACAACAGAGGGTTTTTCACATCAGTTACCTCGAATTAAAAGCGGTTCGATTAGTGCTTTGCCCTTTTCTTCCAAAGATAAAAGCTTCATCAGTACTCATTCGGATGGACAAAACTACAACAGTGCATTCTATCAACAAACCGGGAGGAACCAGGTCTCTGCTCTTATCGAGAGAATCTCAGCGCATTTGTGAATGGTCTATCAGACAGTAGTTAAACCTTCGAGCAGAACATGCGTACAGAACATCATAGCGGATTCTCTGAGTAGGTCTCGATCATCCAACCACGAATGGGAGCTGGAACAAGGAGTGTTGAACCAAGTCTTCTCCCTATGGGGAAAACCAAACCTGGATCTCTTCGCCACCCTGCAGAATGCAAAATGTCAATTCTTTGCAAGTCAGGATCACCATCGGGGCTCTTGAGGGAATGCGTTTTCCATGGCATGGTCAGGAATTTATGCCTATGCTTTTCCTCCCATTTCCCTAATACTGAGAGTTCTGGCAAAGATCAAGAACGAACGCTGCAAGCTTCTTCTGATTGCTCTGGCATGGCCACACCAGTTATGGTAGTCAGAGCTCCTGCTCCTCTCACAGAACCACAGCATCTCTCTACCAGTGATGCCATCCCTGCTAACAATGATCAAATCAAATTCTCCACCCGGATCCGGCATCACTTCACTTGACAGCCTGGCTCCTGACCACCATGAGTTTGCACATCTAGATATACCTTTGGTTTGTAGAATCATCCTCGCCGGAGCTGCAACTGAGAGTACCACCAAATGTTATCATCTGAAGTGGAAGAGGTTTTGCTCATGGTGTACACAAGCTCAGGTGCATTCTTTCTATTCATCGCCAGAGCAAATACTGCCTTATCTTCTCCTTCTGGGCAGATCGGGTTTGACTATCTCCTCGATTAGAGTCCACTTAGTAGCGATTTCCCACTATAGGCTTGCAGATAACGTACCTCCTTTGTGGTCCGCAAGGGTAATAAAGCAGTTTCTTAAGGGACTGTTCAGGACTTTCCCACCAGTCAGGTCTCCTCCTCCATTGTGGCAGCTTAATTTGGTCTTGTCCCAATTAATGAAACCACTGGTTAAGCCAATTCACAAGGCAGATTTAAAATTTCTATCCTGGAAGGTCTCTCTCCTTCTTGCTCTTACCTCAGCCAGAAGAGTGAGCGAGATTCAAGCATTCACTATCCAAGACCCTTTCTTGCAGTTCAAGAGAGACAAGATAATTTTACGGACAAATCCAAAGTTTATACCTAAAGTCCCTTCGGATTTCCATATTAACCAGCCGGTGGTACTAAAGTCATATTTCCCAAATCCATCAATGCCGGCGGAGCAAGCTCTGCATTCTTTGGAAGTTCAGAGGTGCCTGAAGTTTTATATCGATAGAACTAAGTAATTTAGACAATCGAACCAACTTTTTGTGGCATTTAGTGCTCCTGGTAAAGGCTTAGCATTGTCCAAACAAGGGATTGCAAGGTGGATAGCCTCTGCGATTAACTATTGTCATGCAGCAGCAGGAAAACCTTTACAGAATCCAGTGTGTGCGCATTCGACAAGGAGAACGGCTGCATTCATGGCGCTTTTTGCACGAGTGCCCATCCAGGACATCTGCAGGACAGCCACTTGGAGGTCAACACATACATTTGCGAAACATTACTCTTTAGAAGAAATACAGCAGGATGATGTGGCGGTATGACAAGCGGTTTTACGTCATCTATTCCAGTAACGGTGTGCTCTTGTATTTCTTCTTTTCTTTTTCCCGCCAGCCCAGTATACTTTGCACACATTGTACAGCATTGTTTCTTTCTTTCAGGTTATGATAATTTTTCTGTGTTTCTGGTCCAGATGCTGTTCCTTTATTATATTAATTGCTACTCAATTATTTAGTCTCTCCTGCATGAGCACATTTCTTCAGTGATTCTGGATATAGATGTGGGTTGTACGAATATATGTGTAGATGTGTGTGTTTGTGTGTGTATATATATATATATATAGATATATATATATGTGTGTGTGTGTGTGTTTATGTATGGATATATATACTATACAATGTGCTTCATTACTGCTTGCTATTCTGATTCAAGCATGTGAATCTACGAAAGTTCCAATACTGGAGTAAGAAAATTAGTTACTTACCTGTAACTGTAGTTCTCCAGTATTTGAATCTTTCATGGATTCACATTCGACCCTCCCTCCTCCCCTGGGAAGCTCACCGTTACCTGTCTTCTTCAGATACTCTGGCACTTGTGCTTGGGAAAATCTGAGGGAATGGAGCTTCTCACAGGAGGGTTCTTGATAGAAGGGATGCCTGATTGGCTGGGACTTGCTTTGGTCCTTTTTACTCCTAGAGAGAAGAGAAGGCTACTAAAGTGAAAGCCTTTGGGCCTTTCCTCATTTCAGTAGCTTCTATAATGCTGTTTTGATATACCGGGGGCTTCCATCTCGTCGGCGGGGAAAGATTCAAGCATGTGAATCTATGAAAGATTCCAATACTAGAGAACTAGAGCTACAGGTAAGTAATTAATTTTCTTATTGATGAAGAAATGTTGTTTGAATAAAGGAAATATATATTAGATCAACCTTGTTTGTTTACAGAGATAATACATTCTTGCCGTAGGAAGTCAAGGGCTACACTTCCCCATTGGGGCCTTATAACTTTTTGCTATATTTACATACCCGGCTCCTGGGGTCAATGGGTTTGCCTAATTTTTCTTAAACAATATTTTACTGCTAAGGCATGAGGAGGAGGATGTAAACCTTCTTGTCACCATCCATGAGTACCATATGCACGCTCTTGAGCCAACAAGCAGCAAACCACACCACTGGTTAATATTTTGTGACAGACAGCATCATTACAGTGATGTAGATGTTCTGTTGTAGGGTCAACCCAGCATGACAAAAGAACACTATCAGCCTGGTTACCAGGACCACCCACCTTTTGTAAGGACTCTAGTCACTTATGATAAGTTACAGTAGCAATTCTGGCCCTGTGCTCAGGGATATGAGAGGGTTTGTCAGTGAAGGTAGGAACAAGTTACAAAGTCCTGTGTTAATTAAAAAGGGTGCAGTAGTACCATGCCTTGCAATGCCCCTATTTGCCTTAACAGTTGACATCGGACGTCAGTATTAGCCTGATATTAAATGTGCATGATTGTTCATTATTGCATTATTGTTCTACCTGTATTAAATCTATTATTCAAGCATGAGATGCTTTATTTTGTAGCACTTATATAAGCATAGTTTACATCTAAATTATGTATTCTTTTTTAACCAGCACAAGAGATGTCACGAGAACATGAGATTGCTTTGGGTTTTGCAGTCCTTGTGTTCCTGTATTTGATTCTGTTTGCTGTGTTCCTGGAAACTCAGCAAGATTTGAGAAGTCCCAGGATCCCTCCTGAAACCTACTCCCCATTAACAGACAGAGTCCAAGGTGCTAGGCGTTCTGTGACTTTGTCGCCTGGAAATCACACCTACATCATGAACCTTACCCAGTATGAAGAGGAGTTCTCCTACCTTTAGAGCTACAGGTGCTCCATCGTGACTGCAGTACCCATGGTCTGTCAAAAAACAGATAGTAAACGGCTTCTTGTGTTGGCTGTTAAAACCCATCCACGGGACTCAGCAAGACGGGGCACCCTGCGGCAGACGTGGGCAACGAAGCATGAGGTGTTAGGCTTTCAGGTCAGACCCATCTTCCTGATGGCAACCAGCCCCAATGTGCAACACATGAACCTGGTGCAAGAGGAAGACGAGGAGTACCAGGACATCCTGCAGTGGGATTTCACAGAAAGCCCCAAAACCTTTCTCTGAAGGAGCGCTGTTTTCTGGTGTGGTTGCACCACAACTGCTTGGAGGCGGAGTGTATCTTTAAAGGTATTGCACTGTCAAATTATCTAGATGCGCAGTGTTTTCATTAAGTCCAGATGTTCTTGAGATGTCAGTGTCTCTTTGCCACCCCTTTGTGTGTAGGCTGCACAGAAAGAACTTGACACAGCATGGGATGTGATCAGACATTATTATCTCACCACAACTCTTTTTTTCTTTTACTTAATTTTCAGGGCTTAGCCAATGTTGGCCCACAAATCTGTTACTTGCCCCATGCACACCAGCGACTCAGACCAGGAGCGGTGTACTCCCTGTACATACTTTGGTGCTGCCCAACTGAACCGTCTTTAGTATTAAGTCTTATAAATTAGAGTTAATCTGTGACATTCTCTATAGAAATGACAGACACGGGCTAAAGTTTTAAGGTTTACTTAAAGAATATAAATCAGAAATACATATGCTGGACCCTCAATCAGTTAGTATTATAGTACATAAATTATAAGTACAAAGAAGTCAGTAAAGTTCTATAGAAAATCCAGCATAGATTTCCTTTCTAAAGCAGTCTCCAGAACAGTGAAAAAGCAGGTCCTTTTACAGGACTTTAGAAAAAAAGATTTCATACATTCAGTGCTCAAGAACATGGTTCCCAGGATCTGTACCAATGTGGAAAGAGCAAGAAGAAACATTTTTCTACAAAATCCATTTGAAGATTCTCTCATAGTACAATTACATTTTTTTTAGATTTTCTCAGAGTATATTCAGATAACATGAGTTGATACAAAATGTGTAATGCAGACTTGGACCGTCAAGTTGTCCTTGTGTAGGTACATCATGTTGAATATGACTCAGAAAGTCTCAATCCTTCAGTGCAAAGCTCACAATTCAAAACAGTAGTGATCATGTGGTGTACTACAACGTAATTTATAGATGGAAGAAAGCACAACACTGGCCTATGTAAGAGTAAGCTTTTTTTTTAAATATGTTATACACTACAGATTTCAGAAAAAGCATAGTAAGTAATGGGTTGTTACTCAATACCAATCCCACTGAAGTGGCAGAAGAATTTCTCTCTTAGTATTTTCTAAAAAGATGATACTCTAACACCCCTGTGCTGCTGCACCAAAAACACCTAAGATGGGAACATACTGCGCTTCAGGTCATAAGTCATAACAATTCATGGCAATGCCACTTTTGACAATGTACATGCTCCTTGAGTGAGGCAATGCACCAAGCTAACCATGGAAGTCACTTCATTAAAAGACAAAAAAAATGTCCGAAATGGAATACAATAATGCAACAAATGAAAACATCAATTAAAATTAAGTTACTCCAGTATTGGAACTTTCATAGATTCACATGCTTGAATCATTCCCCGTCGTAGAGATGGGAGCCTCTGGTGTAATACAAAACCACATTTAATTGCATATAAAGCTCAGAGGCACTAGGCCTCTTAATTTAATAACATCTCACATTCATTTCATTAAAAAAGGTCCAAACGTATGAGACAACCAGTCACCTCTCACCACCCCTTAGAACCCTCCTGTCAGGAGCTGATTTCCCTCAGTTTTTCCACCGCACGTTGTGCTAAGGAGTATCCTCTGAGCTCTGCTTAGTTTTTCTCTCAGAAATACTGTCTGAGTGGATTTGGATATTTTCTCTCTTCAGGATTACTTCAAGGTGATTCAAACTGACTACCATATCAGCGACACCTTAGAAAGGGCTCTTTAGAGCTTGTGCTAAATGCATGAAGAAAAGGCTGCATGTTGATGACCAGCATAAAGACTGTATTTATTGTTTCTATCCGAGTCATAAACCTGGAGACTGCAAGGTATGTAGAACTTTTTCTACCAATACACTTAAAGATAGGGTCGTGTTCTCATCTGGCTCCAGAAATTAAAATCCAGGGACAACAATCTTCTGTTTCTGTGGTGAAAACGCCTGTCAAACGACAATTAAGCTTCTTCAGAAGAAAGTCCAAGGAAAGTTGCCAAAAAATATGCTGAGGTATCCTCAAAGACTGGTAGCCCTTCAAAGATGAAGACTAAAGCTTCTGACTTTAAGTCCAAAAATAATCCTGTTTCTGAACTGTCGACACCACCATTCAAGGTAAAGCATACCTTCAAGGAACCAACTCCTGCGCCATCGACAGGCTCAAGTATTGACGATGACTTCTACCATCGCTACACTATCTGTGTCTATGGCGAGATCCGGCTCTTCGTCGACGATATGTTCGTCCTCGTCGACAGCACGCCCTATAGCTTCACCGTCGGCGATGATTCAGTCGGCTCTCATCGACGACCCCGCCGATGACTGCCTAGTCGACGCTATTCTCGTTGTCAACGCTATTTCCACCGACGAAGACTTCATCAACAGAACACTAGCCGTCAACGGCATCGTTGATGACACACCAACCGTCGACGACACTCCTACCATCGACGATGACTCTACCGTCGATGTTCCCACCGTCGACGACGATCGATGCAGCGAGGCTCTGTTCGACGATACCACCGTCAACACCACACCTCTCGTCGACGACGAAAACTGCAGTAAAGGTGCAGAGACCAGATTCATTGCCTCTGTTGTCATCAGGAGACCAGGATACTCACAGGAGGGCGATAAAGTATAATCTAACGCCCTCCGTTACATCTCCTAGCAAGGTTTCCAGCCTTTTACCCTCACATCTTTTGGATGAGGTTGACTTGGAAGAGGAGGGTATTTTTGGAGTTGACAGCAGCCCTTCACAATTAAGGGTTAAGTGCCAAGAATACTCTGATGATGATGAGGCTTCATACTACACCCAAGGCTATTATGAGCAGCCGCCATTGGTCGGTCTTCCTCCGGGGCTAGTTTCTTACTTGCAAGCAATGCTGGCTGGTTATCAGGAACGTTTTTCAGCTAAGCCTTCGTCAGTATAACAGCCGTTACTTCCGCCTCTGCCAGCAACTTCTCTCTTGGAGCAGCCGCATCATGCACCTGAACCAAGGTCACAGCAGTCTGTTCTTTCCACAACAAGACATCAGTTATCCTCCGATGAGGATGCAGAGGAAGGTGAGATACAGCCTGCCAGTGATGAGTGGGATGATTATATTATACCGGCTCCTGCCTCTCCTACAACGCCCATGGTTGAGTCTCCGCCTGAGGATATAGGTGGCTTCCATAACCTGCTTGAGCGTGCCGCCACGCAGTTCGATCTCCCAATGCCCGCGACTCAGCAGGATTGTTTCCTATACGACTTTAAAGAGCCCCACAGGAAAATGGTCAGAGCTATACCTATCATAGACCATGTTTGGAGCCAGAGCCTAAAAATTATGCAGAATCCAGCAACGGTCCCTGCGGTTCTGCTGGGACTGGATAAAAAATATAAGCCAAGAGAGGATGCTCCGGCTTGCCTCTCAGGACATCGGAAACCGGACTCCGTAATATCATAGGCCGTCCAGCGTCGCTCCAGGAACCCCTCTACGCCATTAACATCACTGCCAGATAAAGAAGGAAGGCACCTAGATAATATTATAAAGGGTTTTTCTTCCATGTCCGCTATTGTGGTAAGAGTGGGTGTAGGAAGCTGGCTCTGTATGTACTATTTCAAAGTAAGAAATAGCATGCACAGAGTCCAAGGGTTCCACTTAGAGGTAAGATAGTGGCAAAAAGAAATAATTCTAATGCTCTATTTTGTGGTAGTGTGGTCGAGCAGTAGGTTTATCAGAGGGTAGTGTTAAGCATTTGTTGTACACACACAGGCAATAAATGAGGAACACACACTCAAAGACAATTCCAGGCCAATAGGTTTTTATATAGAAAAATATATTTTCTTAGTTTATTTTAAGAACCACAGGTTCAAGATTTACCATCAATACTTTAAATGAAAGGTACTTCACTCAAGTATCATAGGAACTTTGAATCAGCAAAATAGCAGGTACAGTTTTGGCCATTTTTAACAGTTCCTGGGGGAGGTAAGTATTTGTTAGTTTCACAGGTAAGTGCAACACTTACAGGGTTCAAAGTTGGGTCCAAGGTAGCCCACCGTTGGGGGTTCAGGGCAACCCCAAAGTTACCACATCAGCAGCTCAGGGCCGGTCAGGTGGAGAGGTCAAAGTGGTGCCCAAAACGCATAGGCTTCAATGGAGAAGGGGGTGCCCCGGTTCCAGTCTGCCAGCTGGTAGGTACCTGCGACTTCAGAGGGCAGACCAGGGGAGTTTTGTAGGGCACCGGGGGGGACACAAGTCAGCACAAAGAGTACACCGTCAGCGGCACAGGGGCGGCCGGGTGCAGAGTCCAAACGGGAGTCTGGTTTGCAATAGGTTCCAATGGGAGACCCAGGGGTCTCTTCAGCGATGCAGGCAAGAGGGGGGAGCTCCTCGGGGTAGCCACACCTGGGCAAGGGAGAGGGCCACCTGGGGGTCGCTGCTGCACTGGAGGTAGGATCCTTCAGGTCCTGGGGGCTGCGGATGCAGTGTCTTTACCAGGCGTCGGGTTCTTGGAAGCAGGCAGTCGCGGTTAGGGGGAGCCTCTGGATTCCCTCTGCAGGCGTCACTGGGGGGGGTCAGGGGGGTCAACACTGGCTACTCACAGGGTCGCCGGGGAGTCCTCCCTGTAGTGTTGTTCCTCCGCAGGTCGAGCCGGGGGCATCGGGTGCAGTGGAAAGTCTCATGCTTCCGGCGGGAAACATGCAGAACTTTAAAAGTTGTTTCTTTGTTGCAAGTTTCAGTCTTTGTGGAACAGGGCCGCTGACCTCAGGAGTTCTTGGTCCTTTTAGATGCAGGGTAGTCCTCTGAGGCTTCAGAGGTCGCTGGACCCTGGGGGACGCGTTGCTGTTGCAGTTTTTCTTGAAGTGGGGAGACAGGCCGGTAGGGCTGGGGCCAAAGCAGTTGGTGTCTCTGTATTCTCTGCAGGGCTTCAGGTCAGCAGTCCTTCTTCGTCTTCAGGTTGCAGGAATCTATCTTCCTAGGTTCTGGGGGCCCCTAAATACTCAAAAATTTAGGGGTGTGTTTAGGTCGGGGGTTAGTAGCCAATGGCTACTAGCCCTGAGGGTGGCTACACCCTCTTTGTGCCTCCTTCCTGAGGGGAGGGGGGCACATCCCTAATCCTATTGGGGGAATCCTCCGTCTGCAAGATGCAGGATTTCTAAAAGTCAGAGTCACCTCAGCTCAGGACACCTTAGGGGTTGTCCTGACTGGCCAGTTTCTCCTCCTTGTTTTTCTCATTATCTCCTCCGACCTTGCCGCCAAAAGTGGGGCCGCGGCCGGAGGGGGCGGGCATCTCCACTAGCTGGGATGCCCTGTGGCGCTGTAACAAAGGGGGTGAGCCTTTGAGGCTCACCGCCAGGTGTTACAGTTCCTGCAGGTGGAGGTGAGAAGCACCTCCACCCAGTACAGGCTTTGTTACTAGCCACAGAGTGACAAAGGCTCTCTCCCCATGTGGCCAGCAACATGTCTGGTGTGTGGCAGGCTGGCAAAACTAGTCAGCCCACACTGGAAGTCGGGTATGTTTTCAGGGGGCATCTCTAAGATGCCCTCTGGGGTGTATTTCACAATAAAATGTACACTGGCATCAGTGTGCATTTATTGTGCTGAGAAGTTGAATACCAAACTTCCCAGTTTTCAGTGTAGCCATTATGGTGCTGTGGAGTTTGTGTATGACAGACTCCCAGACCATATACTCTTATGGCTACCCTGCACTTACAATGTCTAAGGTTTTGCCTAGACACTGTAGGGGCATAGTGCTCATGCACCTATGCCCTCACCTATGGTATAGTGCACCCTGCCTTAGGGCTGTAAGGCCTGCTAGAGGGGCGACTTTTCTATGCCATGGGCAGTGTGAGGTTGGCATAGCACCCTGAGGGGAGTGCCATTTCGACTTAGTAATTTTTCCCCACCAGCACACACAAGCTGGCAAGCAATGTGTCTGTGCTGAGTGAGGGGTCCCCAGGGTGGCATAAGACATGCTACAGCCCTTAGAGACCTTACCTGGCATCAGGGCCCTTGGTACCAGGGGTACCTGTTACAAGGGACTTACCTGGATGCCAGGGTGTGCCAATTGTGGAGACAAAGGTACAGGTTAGGGAAAGAACACTGGTGCTGGGGCCTGGTTAGCAGGCATCAGCACACTTTCAATTCATAACTTGGCATCAGCAAGGGCAAAAAGTCAGGGGGTAACCATGCCAAGGAGGCATTTCCTTACAGTGGGCAACTCCCTTGCTCTGCTAGGCAGATAAGATCGACAGCTCTGGTCCGATATCTCCCATTCACTAGAAGAGCTCCCAGACACCTCCAAAGTAGAAGCTAGAAAAGTTCTTATAGAAGGCCAGTGATCTTCAGGGGAGATCATTGATTGTGCGCTGGACATAGCGACAATGGGTTTCAGACTACTCGCTGGTTCAGTGGTATTGAGGCGTCAAGGTTGCCTCAAAGCCACCAACTTTTGGCCAGAAGTCCAAACAAAAATTCTAGATCTTCCGTATGAAGGGGAAGCTCTATTTGGCAAGCACGTTAATGACGTCCTTCAAGCCATCAAGGCAGATACAGAAAAGGCGAAATCCCTGGGCACTCTGCAATATAGGAAAGTGCTCTTTTGGGGTGCTAGGGGCAGAGATCAGCCTTCCTTTCATGGTGGATACCAACAATATAAGCACCCAGCCTATTCATCCACGTTTCAACCTGCTAGACCACAGTACCAGCCGAGGCAACCACCTCCCACAGCATATACCAGGCCCTACCACAAGAACAAACAGGGGCGTCAATCTAAAGAATCCATGTGTAGACAATGATTGTCTAGCGACACAGCCTATTCACTCTCCTCCCACAATTTATAATGGAATTCTGAACCATCATCTACAACCCTGGCAGCAAATAACCAAAGACAAGTGGGTGCTGGATGTCATCCATTTTGGACACTGATTGGAATTCACCCAGATTCCCCCTTCAGTGCCTCCATCACAGGTTCATCAAAAAGCACCTTTGTCTACTCAGCTTGGAGGTAGCAACCATGCTGAGGAAAGGGGCTATAGAGTCTGTTCCGCATTCCCAGAAGGGAAAGGGTTTTTACTCCAGATTATTTCTCATCTGAAAAAAGTCTTGCCTATGGCAGCCAGTCCTGGACTTATGGGAGCTAAACAAATACCTCAAGAAGCAAACATTTCGGATGGTCACCCTCCGAGATGTTCTTCCGCTTCTGAACAAAGCAGACAACATGGCCTCTCTGGACCTTCACAACGCGTACTTTGACATTTCCATTCATCCGCTCCACAGAAAGTACCTGAGGTGTGCGGTCAACGGCAAACATTTCCAGTTCAAGGTCCTTCCCTTTGGCCTCCGTTCAGCACCATGAAAATTTACCAAATTTCTAGCGCCAGTGGCGGCCTACCTAAGGAGAAACAAACACCAGGTTTTTCCCTACCTCGACGACTGGTTGGTAAAAGCTCAAGATGTCCAGACAGCAGAAAGGTTAGTCAGAGCGACTCTGCACCTTTTCGGGCAATTAGGCCTTACACTCAACAAGGGAAAAATTGTCCCTGATGTCATCCACTCGATTAGCCTTCCTAGGGGCTATCTTGGACACTCAACGAACCAAAGCCTATCCAGCGCCAGACAGACAAACAAAGCTAACACAGCTGGCAAGGCGTGTCCAAAGAAAAAGGTGCCTTTCAGTTTGGCAGTACAAGTCCTTGCCGGGCATGATGTCGTCATGTATCAGCCTCATTCCATTTTGCCGCCTCCAATTGCGTCCGATTCAAGAAGAACTGGACAAGCAATGGATGCAAGTACGAGGTTCCTTCGAGGATACCATCCTCGTCATACCGTGCATGGTCCATTCTCTGAATTGGTGAACGAATCTAGAGAACATTTCCAAAGGTCTCAGTTTCTTGGCACGCATTCCTCCAATGACTGTCACTAAGGATGCATCGCTCACAGGATGGGGCGCATGCTTGCAGGACCTTCGGGTGAGCCACAAGTGGCCGCCCTCTCACCGTTTGTTCCCCATAAATCTTCTTGAGCTGAGATCGGTCTATCACACTTTGCAAGCCTTCCTTCCAAGGATACGAGGGTCAGTGGTGCTTGTCAGGATAGACCATACCACCACAATGCACTATCTGAACAAGCAGGGTGAGCATGGTCTCACATATTCTCTCGAGAAGCACAAACCATCTGGAAATGGTGCATTTACCACTCAATCCACATCACTGCAGAGCATGTCCCAGGCCTGCAGAATACCATTGCGGATTTGCTAAGCAGACTGATGACATCCTCCCAACAGTGGGGGTCACACCAGAGGGCGCTATATTGGATATTCGACCAGTGGGAAAAACCGATTCTGGACCTATTTGCATCTTCCCGGAACGCCAAATGCTGACATTATACAAGTTGGCATCACCAACAGGGGTCACAGGGGGATGCATTTTCGATCGCATGGTCAGGGATCCATGAGTACACTTTTCCTCCAATTCCTCTCCTCACAAGGATGATCAGAAAGATGAAGCCTGCCAGCTGATTCTCATGGCTCCAGCGTGCCGCGTCAACCGTGGTACATGGAGTTGCTTCTCCTGTCGGCCTTTCCATCCATCACGCTCACCGGACCCCAAATCTCTGTTTGCACGCATGGCTCCTGGGTACAATGAATTTGTTCATCTAGATCTACTGTCTGTGGACAGAGAAATGCTAGCTAATGCACGTGCAGCTAGTACCAGCAAGTCTTTCTGACTAAAATGGAAGAGATTTTGTATTTGGTGCGAAACCCAAAACGTGCACCCTCTCTCTTCCGCACCGGAGGCAGTGTTGCCGTATTTATTACAGCTGGCACGTTCAGGGCTAGCCCATTCCTCAGTCAGAGTCCATCTAGCTGCCATCTCCAGATATGGAAGAGTACCAGGCAAACCATCCTTATACTCTCTCAGATTGGTAAAATAGTTTCTCAAGGGTCTCTTCAGATTGTATTGTAGGAGCATTTGTAAAGCGCATTATGGAAAAAAAGCATCAAAGTGCTGTACCAAGTGAGATACAGCGAGACCAGGACTATCCCTAAATAGAAAAGCTAAGAAATCCTGACCTAATGTGAAAAGAGCCACGTTTTTAATGTCTTTCCAAAGGCCATGTATGTCTCTGCCTGTCTAATCATTAAAGGCAAGGAGTTCCAAAGTCTTGCTGCCTCCACCGTGAAGGCTCTGTCCCCCCCCCTCCCACCAGGCCTTATGGCAACTGGGCACCGCAATCAAAAATCTAGATGAGGGTCCTTGGTGGTTGATAGTGCTGTAGGGTAGAACTCAAATATTCACATCCCTCAGCATGGAGAGCCTTATATGTTAAACAAAGGGATTTTAACTTGATCCTTTTATCAACAGGTAACCAGTGAAGCTATCTAAGGCTGCTACTAGCTGAAGAAGAGTGGGGTAAATTCAGGATCAAACGAGCTGCTGCATTTTGAATGAGTTGAAATTTATGAAGGGCGTCTTTACTAATATTTAACAATAAAGCATTGCAGTAGTCCAGTCTGGATATAACTAACGCCATAATTACAGGTACTTTCAAATTATCTTCCAGACAGACAAAAAAAATTCTGAGAGTTTTCAGGGCAGATCTTTTCCTCCAGTAAAACCTCTGCCGCCGCCATGGCAACTTAACCTCGTCCTTGGCCAATTTATGAAGGATCCTTTTGAGCCGATTAACAAAGCGGCATCAAGTACCTCACTTGGAAAGTGGTTCTCCTTCTTGCCCTTACTTCAGCGTGCAGTGTTATTGAAATTCAAACATTCACTATACAGGAACTTTTTCTGCAGTTCAGACAGGACAGTCATCCTGCGCACCAATCCTAAGTTTGTGCCCAAGGTACCTTCCGAGTTCCATATCAATGAGCCGGTGGTGCTCAAAACTTTATTCCTGAACCCGCAAACTGCTGCAGAAAGAACTCTCCATTCACTCGACCTTAAAAGATGCATAAAACTTTATCTGGACAGGACAAATTCGTTCAGACAGTCCACTCAGTTGTTTGTAGCATTCAGTGCTACTAGGAAAGGTCACTCGGTAACCAAACACACTATGGGCCTCATTCTGAGCTTGGCGGGCAGCGGGCGCCGCCCGCCAAGCGGTAACCGCCACTTGGCCGCTCCGCGGTCAAAGGACCACGGAGGCCATTCTGGCTTTCCCGCTGGGCCGGGGGGCGCCCGCCAAAGGAGCGCCCGCCGGCCCAGCAGGAAAGGCCCTGCAACAATGAAGCCGGCTCCGAATGGAGCTGGCGGAGTTGCAGGGGTGCGACGGGTGCAGTTGCACCCGTCGCGATTTTCACTGTCTGCAATGCAGACAGTAAAAATCTTTATGGGGCCCTGTTAGGGGGCCCCTGCACTGCCCATGCCAGTGGCATGGACAGTGCAGGGTCTCTCAGGGGCCCCACGACACCCGTTCCCGCCATCCTGTTCCTGGCGGTAAAAACCGCCAGGAACAGGATGGCGGGAAGGGGGTCGGAATCTCCATGGCGGCGCTGCTTGCAGCGCCGCCATGGAGATTCAGCCCATGCAGGGAAAATCCGGCGGGAAACCGCCGGATTCCCTTTTCTGACCGCGGCTTTACCGCCGCGGTCAGAATGGGCTGGGAAGCACCGCCAGCCTGTTGGCGGTGCTTCTGTGGTCCCCGGCCCTGGCGGTCTTGGACCGCCAGGGTCGGAATGACCCCCTATATCCCGATGGATTAAGGACGCAATCATATTTTTCCATCAGAAAGCAGGAAGGCCATTGAACACGACCGTAAGAGCGCATTCTACTAGGGTTATATCTGCATCCTGTGCGCTGTTTGCTGGTGTATTAATTAAAGACATCTGTCGTGCTGCGACATGGAGAACAACTCACACCTTCACGCAGCTTTACTTCCTGGACATGGAGTCACTTCGGGATGCAGCTGTTGGGCAAGCGGTCCTTTGAAACCTGTTTCAATGACAGTGAGCTAAAATAATTATTTCCCTCCATCCGCTCATTTTCTGTTATATCAAATTTTCTTTGGTATAATGCTGTAGATCATAGCAAGAAGTGTATGTACATATTATCATACCAGTTCGCATTTAAGAATGCTATGCTATTATTTGTAGAACGAAAATGTGTTATCCACTGCTTACTATTCTGATTCAAGCATATGAATCTATGAAAGTTCCAATACTGGAGTAAGAAACAAGTTACTTACCTGTAACTGTAGTTCTCCAGTATTGGAAACTTTCATAGATTCACATGCCACCCACCCTTCCTCCCCTGGGGAGCTCACCTTAATTTTCTCAGTCCTAGATTATTGTTGAACGTGTGCTGGGAAAATGTGAGGGAAATCAGCTCCTCACAGGGAGGGTTCTAAGTGGTGGTGAGAGCTGATTGGTTGTCTCTTAAGTTTGGTCCTTTTTTATGAAATGACTATGAGATGTTACTAAATTAGAAGGCCTAGTGCCTCTGAGCTTTATATGCAATTAAATGTGGTTTTGTATTACACCGGAGTCTCCCATCTCAATGACGGGGAATGATTCAAGCATGTGAATCTATGAAAGTTTCCAATACTGGAAAATTACAGTTACAGGTAAGTAACTTGTTTCTTTGAGCTCAGAGAGCAGCCAGTAAGTGACATCAGTGTGCAAAAGTAAGCAAACAGCTTTTGTACATACCTAGGTTGGCATAATAAAGCTGGACTAATTGGCTTTGCTAGTGCTTGTTTATCTGTGCTTGGGGGGAGCCCCGGCAGGTACAATGCGTGCCCTGATTAAAATATTCTGATATCACTGCTGCAGATAAAAAATAAAGGTAAAAAGACAGGCTTCAATACAAAATGCACGTATGTAATAAAGAATTTAGGGAGTCATTCTGACCGCGGCGGTCGGAGATAATGTGGCTGTAGTACCCCCATCAACTACGCTCCCCCTCCCTTCCAACCTCCCCCCATACGCACACACTCATTCACCCTGACATACACACAGACATACACGCATGCATTAATTCACGCACATATCCGCACAAACACCCACTTCTCTTCCAGGGGATCCTCATCAATAGTCCTAAACATTGAATATTCCTGCCCCTGTTCGGGGATCCTGGAGCATATGTAAAACCACCCATGTATAAGTCTGAACTATATATGAAAAATAAAATTTTCAGTAGATAATTTTCATACAAGAATCATGTATACATGTGCATAATAGCAATGCAGTTAATGTTGATAAACAGGCTAAAATGCTTTATTTCTATGGAGTTTTTTTTTATACATTAACACTCTCCATTATAATTAAAAAACTTTCTTAAGCCCAATTGGAACACACAGAAAATACAAGCAACACCTCTGAAAAGACAAAAACTACATTGAAAATAACAGAGCATTATTAGCCAATAGGTTGCATACAAGGCAATACAGCAGAACCACAAAATTTGGCACCGTGCATTTTAAGACCCTGAGCACCCCCAGTATCCCACCATGCCTCAGAGGTGAAGGTGAGGTGACAGTTGGTTCACAGTTAGGTCAGTTCTTTTTTCTGGCTTCTTCTGGGAGTATCCTGGAGCATTGAGCTCTCAATTCTTCTGAGTTTTTCTCAGAAAAATAATCAAAAACGTGTTTTTTCTACCTTCACTCAACGTTTTTCACCTTCTTCTGAGTGAAGGGATTTTTTCCTGTCTGGAAAATGCCTTCTCTTTTTGTGAAGTGCCCTTCCTGTGGGAAGAAGAAGGCCCAGTCAGATCCGCACTCTGTCTCTATTGTGTGTTTGCCTCAGAGCCACTGCCCTGACACCTGCAGGCATTGTAAAAACATGTCTGAGAGGACTCTGAAGGACAGAGAAAAGATATGACTTCATGGGCTTCATGAGAGGCAGAAAACATCATCCTCTTCTCTTCCCAGACATTCTACAAGCCATTCTCATGAGCGACAGACGAGATCGATGTCAGCCGGTAAGAAAATACCTTATTGTTCTCCGTCGATGTCATCGCTGCCGCCGTCGCATCATCGGTCTGTATCACCGTTGACAGCGACCCGAACGGCGTCGAAGGATACGATGTCCAAAGCTCATCTCCCTCATCGGGACAGATCTCCGTCGACGGCAACCCACCGATTGACGTGGAGCCAGCACCGGACTGCTCATACGCCATTGAAGACGTTACAACCCTTTACGGCAAGTAAGATGACGTCGAGGTCGCTGCATCGTGTGGAGCAGAGACTTCTGTCGTCAGCGGCCCATCACTCGATGGCGAAGCATACAACGTCGAGTCGTCCTCATGGGAAGGGCCATCTGTCGCTGTCGAGGCGCCAGATGTCGAGACCTGAGCAGCCTTTGACACATTCGGGGCCTCCTTTGACGTCGGTACACCGATCCACGTCGAGACAACTGCCATGTGTCTCTCAAGGAGGAGAGCATCAGCAACCACGGGCCGACAAGAATCTCACTCCACCAAGTCCAGTGGTCTCTATAAGGAGTGGATCGTCCAGACGGTCAAGGGCCTCATTGCAAGGGCACATCTCGCCCATAAATCTATCGCCTAGGTGGTTGGAGAGCCTTAACAAGGCACCGGCCTCTCCAGACTCTCAGTACTCACGCATGTACTCACCATCAGCGTAACTACCAAGGACACCATCGCAAACGGCGCGTACAGAGCGGGCTCGCTCTACGTCTCGCCAGTCTATCCCTAGGCCCCGACGCACCCCCACACGATCTCGGAGCAGGTCACGCTCCCGGAGGAGGTCTAGGTCAAGGTCGCGCCGTCAGCGAAGGACCCCTTCTTGGTCCACATCGTCGAGGTCTTCCATAAGAGGTTACTCCCCGACTCTGACAGACTCTCCACCAGCTCGAGTTTCCCCGGTGGATGATATAACAACTTTCAATGAGGTGCTGCTTAGGGGAGCACAAAAGCTTAACATTGATGTTCCGGAACCTTCAGCTTCCTCATCAGTGATCTTCGAAACCTTGCAGCACATAACAGCTTCCAGGAAGTTGTTACCACTCGTGCCTGGTCTTCTCCAACCAACCATGGAGACTTTTCTGACTCCAGCAAGCCTCCGTTCAGCTCCTGCTAGGATCCCGAAAAAGTACAAGGCCCCGGATCAGGATCCTTTATTTCTCAGGGCTGACCCTCCACCAGACTCACTCATTTTAGCTGCAGCCCGCAAGACGCATTCGGTGGCATCATCGTCAACTGTACCGCCAGACAAGGAGAGCAAACATCGTACAAAGAGACTGATCACAGTGAAACATTTATTTAGGGCACAGATCACAGTATAGACACTCTAGAAGAGCTGGTTGGGATACTTATTCCATTTCACTGATGCCAGCTTCAGTTTCTAAAAATATCTACTTAATCTATTGAAAAGACAAAAAGAGTTTGAAGTCATATAATTCCAATACGTCAGGTTTGTTCCATAAAGTTCTCCCTAATTTATTAGAGGTAAAGAATCCAATATCTATTTGTTTTGGACACCATGGGAATCTCTAACAAGGCCAATGTGTGTTGTGCGACTTATTTTATTATTCATGTTGCATCTTCAGGGCCTTAACATTATACACATGAAAATTAAATAATATATTTTCAAACAAACATGACACATTAGAATCAATACTTTTTGGATAAATTTAAATATTCTCTTTGACACATCAAGTGAATATATATTATAGACCCCCAAACTCTTTTTAGTCATTTATTGTATCTTATGTGATGCCAGGGAGTATGGCACCAGATTGAGCTCTGATCTTAAATTTAAAAAGTGCAATTTTTGTCCACCCCCAACTCTTAGCTTATGCTTATTCTGTTGTTTATCTGGTCTCTACACAATCCTGCGGGCTGATTTTCAAAAGAGGCTAGTCAAACACATTTTCGGCATTACACTGTGCCCAGCCTCTCCCTTTGTGGTGTGAGAGGTTCTCAAAGGCAGTGGCATAACGCAAAATGATGGGGCTCCCCTGCAGAATGTGAAGAGGGACCCCTGATACTCACATATTGAACAGATATTCATTGGCCTTGGGCTGAATGGGGCTACTTGAAGAGCTGTGGGAGCACCTATACGCTTGCCCACTCCTGCACCGCAGTGACTGCTGGGGCAAATGTTATGCCTCTGCTCCAAGTCTTTACACTGCATTGGGGAAGTTCTCCAAAAATAGCATACCACCAGCTTCATTAATATTGATGGGATGGGGATCAGTTTGCAACTTCTTGGCAGCAGACCCACATGCCAGTAGTCAAAATCTCAGTGTGAAGGCATGCCACAACTATGGTTTTCTCATCAGGGAGAGCATGCAAGTGTCAGGGGCATAGCTTCAAAGGGAGTGTTTGGGGTGTTACACCCACCCCCCCCCCCTCATAAATTAATCTTGTGATAAGTAGTTGGGTACAGGTGATTTCATTCGAGAATGGTGAGGTGACCAAACACAAGAGAAGGAGAGGGAAGCACACCACAGGTCCTCCCAAGTAAATTCTAATCATAAGCTGTGTGTTGGCATTGAATTTCAAGTATAATGTTTGAGTCAACTTTTAGTAGGCTAAGCAAATTGTTTCCCTTAGTCTTGAGAATGTTGCTCACATCTATCTGTCAGAATACTTTCTTAATAGAAGAGGTGGTCTTGCACACTATGGGGGTCATTACGACCCTGGCGGCCGGCGGTAAGGGGCTGGCGGTGTCC
Source organism: Pleurodeles waltl (assembly GCF_031143425.1). Classification (NCBI taxonomy): domain Eukaryota; kingdom Metazoa; phylum Chordata; class Amphibia; order Caudata; family Salamandridae; genus Pleurodeles; species Pleurodeles waltl. The sequence continues at coordinate 693,828,668 of NC_090451.1, forward strand.
CGCCAGCTATTATGACCGTGGCGCAAAAGCCACGGCCATACCGCCGGCCCCTCCACTTAACCGCCAGGCGGTCATAATCCCCAGGGCAGTGGTGCAAGCACCGTTGCCCTGGGGATTATGAGTCCCCGGCCGCCAGCCAGTCCGTGGTGGTAAACACCGCCATGGAAAGGCTGGCAGTAAGGGGACTTGGGGTGCCCCTGCACTGCCCATGCATTTGGCATGGGCAGTGCAGGGGCCCCCAGGCATAACCCCGTCGCGCATTTCACTGCCCGAATTTCGGGCAGTGAAATGCGCGACAGGTGCTACTGCACCCGCTGCACCTCAGCATTGCCGCCGGCTCTATTAGGAGCCGGCAGCAATGTTGATGTGACATTTCCGCTGGGCCAGCGGACAGTAACACTGTTACCGTCCGCTGGCCCAGCGGAAATGTCATAATAGGGAGGCAGCAATACCGCCGGCAATGGCGGTATTCTGTCTCCCGCGGCCTCGGCGGTCTTCTGTGAAGACCGCCGAGGTCGTAATGACCCCCAATGTGTCATACTTCATCCTTGACCAACTGTCTCCCCCACCCTGGTAGGACAATGCCACCAGGGCACACCCACCCTCTCTGTTGAACCAGTACCTGAGAGAGTTCTTATATAAAAGACTACTGGATAATGTCAGGGATCCAGATCATAATTTAGAACATCTCTTGGACTCCCGCTGTTATTTACCTTTATTAGTGTAAGGATATGGTTAAAAACATTCCAAGACAGCACTCTGGGCCTAATTGCCATAGCTGTCTGCTTAAGAGAATGGTGAGGTGTCTGTTGGATTTCACCAGGAATTTTACACACACAAAAAATGCACACACACGCACTCCCTCGCTCTGTTTGGCTGGACTTCAAAAATGTTGGTTGTTTCACAAAATTTAAAGAGGAGCATCCATATTATTTTTTCTAGTCCACCAGGAGGGAGGGTTGCTTATGACTATCATAGAAATACACCTATGAGAGAACTGGAGTTACAGGTAAGAAACAATACCTTCTATCATGGGGATTGCCATATATAGACATAAGCATTGAAGCCCATCCCACTGAAAGTGGTGGAGTAGACAGAACAAAAATGAGATAGTGAAGCATAGAGATTTCAGAGAGGAGCCTGCTCTACTTTAGTATCTGTCCTGGCAAAATAATCAAGACAGTAGTGCTTAGTGAATGCGTGGACAGACCTCCATGTAGCTGCTTTGCAAATATCTGTCACAAGGATATTTCTCATTAAGGCAGTTGTGGCTGACCTGCCTCTTGTGGAGTGTGCTTTTGGTCTGCCAACAAGAGTTTTATTAGCGAGCTTGTAACAGTACAGGATACACAAGACAATCCACCTGGAGAGTAATTGCTTGGTGGTGGCAAGACCTGTGCGAACCCGACCATAGTTAACAAACATTTGCTCTGATCTGCGAATGAATTTGGTTTTGTCTAGTTAAAATTTCAAGATGCTCTTTATATACAGAGAGCGAAGTGTCCTCTCCACAAGAGTAGATGGATTTTGAAAGAAAGGTGGTAAAGAAATAGTCTGGTTCACAGAAAATTAGAGATACCCTTAGGTAGGAACTTATAATGTGTTTTCATAACTACTTTGGAGGAGTTGAAGACTGTGTATGGTTTGTTAGTACAGAGGTCATGGATCTCGCGAACCCTGCATGCTGATGTAATTGCCATAAGGAAAGCAGTTTTCCAAGTGAGGTGTTGGAGAGGTGCCTTGTGTATTGGCTCAAAGGGTTGTTGCATGAGACCTGAAAGGACCACATTTTGCTCCCATGGTGGAGAAGGGCGCCTAAGAGGAGGAAATACCTTCTTTAACCCCTCAAGAAAATCTTTGGTGATTGGGATTTTGAAGAAAAAGGTTTGTGAAGAACTGCAGGTCAGATTTTGCAAGGTGCAACAAATAACGGTAAAATGACATCCTCACTGTAAGATGTGGGGGGTCTGTCTTCTTGAACACCAGATGCACAATCTCTTCCATTTGAAGGCATATACAGATTGGGTGGAAGGCCGCTTTGCATCGTTCAGAACCTCCATACAGGCTTTTGGTAGGTTAAGGTGTCCATACTGTACTAACTCAGGAGCCATGCTGCCAGTTTCAAGGAGGTGAGGTTGGTGTGTCACATCTGGCCTCCGAATTTCATCAGGAGGTCTGGCCTGCATGGTAGCCTGAGATGTGGATGGAGCAACCTGTGAAGAAGGTCCAGGAACCACCATTGTCTCTGCTGCTCTGGTGTGATGAGGAACATTCTGGCTGTCGTTGTTGAGAGCTTGAGTAGGACTACTGGGATCAGGGGAACTGGTGGGAAAGTGTGAGGAAATGTTAGATCAGTTGATCCATAGGACAGTGGTTCCCAACCTTTTGACTTCTGTGGACCTCCACTTTATCATTATTGGAATCCGGAGACCCCCACTAAATCATTATTGGAGTCCTGGGACCCCCCCAGAGAGTCATTACTAAATGCTGGGGACCTAATCTATTAATATTACTATATTTGTTAAGCAGTCGCAGACCCCCTGATAAGGCTTCGGTGACCCCCAGAGGTCCCTGGACCATAGGTTGGGAACCACTGCCATAGGGCATGCCCCAATGATTCTGGATGGTAATACCTGGCAGCGAAGTCACTGTATTTTTTGTTTACGCTGTGTTGATACGGTCGATAGAAGGTATGATCCACAAGCGGAAGATATCTTGAGAGACATCTTTGTTCAGTACCCAATTATGGTTTACGCTAAGAGCCCTGCTGAGTGCATCTGACTGGACATTCTGAATGCCTGGAAGGTGAGTTGCTATTAGCTTCAAATTCCTGGCAAGAAGCCAGTGCCAGATTGTCTGGGCCTCTTGTGACAGGGCTCTGGATTCTGTTCCCCCCCAATTGTTCAGGTAATACGTGGTGGTTGTATTGTATGTATGAACAAGCAGGGAGTCAGTGTTGAAAGAAAGGATAAACACCTTGAGAGGTAGGTGAACTTCATGGACTGATGTGCTATGTCGTCTCCCTCAGAGCCCATGAGCCTTGTATCTGTAGGTGATCTATATGGGCTACCCATCTGAGGAGAGAGACATCTGTCACAATGGTCTGTGTTGGAGACTGTTGCCGAAATGGCATCCCTTGTAGGAGATTTCTTGGAGGGCACCACCAGCTGAGGGATCTGATCATGTGGGGGGGACAAAGGGATCCTGTCTTCCCAGTTTTCTGTCAGCAGATCCCACTGGTCTTCTAGGCACTCCTGGAGAAATCGCGTGTGGAGGCGAGCGTTTGTAGCAAGAAAGATGAAAAAGGCCATGGAGCCAAAAAGTGAGGAAATTGTGCGCACTGTTGGAAGATGCATTATTTTGAGAGCGCAACACTTCTGGAGAGATAAGTGTTCTTCCTATGGATGACACACCTTTCTTGACGCGTGTTGATGGTAGCTCCTAAGTAGTGCAACTTCTGGACTGGTGTTGCCATGGACTTAAAAAAGTTGACATGAAGACCCAACCGATAAGAGATCACAAGTCCATTTGAAATGCAGTTCGGCTTCTGGAATGGTGGATGCCTTGATCAGCCAGTTGTCCAGCTATGGGTTGACAAAGATTCAGTGCTTTCGTAGATGTGCTGCCACCACAGCCATGCACTTGGAGAAAGTTCTTGGTGCTGATTTGAGACCAGACGTTAGGATGGTGTATTGGTAGTGCTCTTGTCCCACAATGAACATTAGGAACTCCCGATGCTTCTTTGCGATAGGAATATGAAAGTAGGCATCGTGCAGGTTGACAGAGCAAAGCCAGTTTCTCTGGCTCTGGTGAATCTGAGGATATATATGGTGTAAGGCGAGCATCCTGAACTTTACCTTTCAAATCCATGTGTTGCAAAGATCAAGAATGGGTCTGAACTCTTGTCTGACCTTTTTTGGCACCTGGAGTAAATGCCTTTTCCCCGCTGGTTGAGGGGAACATGTTCCACCGACTTCTTTTGCAACAGGATGGTGACGTCAGCCTTTAGAAGGTAAAGAGGAGAAGTGGATAACCTTGGCGGAATAGACGGTGGTGGGGCAGTAAACCTGAGACAATATTTATTACTCCAGTATTGGAACGTTCACAGATTCACATGCTTGAATCATTCCCCGTCGTCGAGATGGGAGTCCCCGGTATAATTTACACAAGTAGTGTCAAGATATAATAACAAAGAAAATTTAACAGTCTATCAGAGTCATTTTGTGAAAAGGACCAAACTTGAGGATCCACCAATCAGGCGACAACACCCTCTAGAAACCTCCTGAGAGAAGCTCCAGCACCTCAGATTTTCCACCGCACGTCGTGCTACGGAGTCTCCTCAGAGCTCTGCTCTTTCTTCACACCTTTTCAACATTTTCTCTCAGAGAAACTTATCTAACTTGATTTGTCAACTATTTTCCAACTATGTCTGACAAGGAGAAGAAGGGTCTTTTCAGAGACTGCAAGACTTGTGGAAAGAAAAGGCTTCATTCTGAAGACCCTCACCAGGACTGCATTTACTGCCTCTACCCAGACCATTCAGCTAAAGACTGTAAGATTTGTCGTACATTTTCCTCTAAGACTTTAAAGGACAGGGAAGGCAGATTATTGATATGGCTGCAGAAACTAAAACATAGAGAACATCTAGATTCTGACTCAGAGTGATGAATCTTCAACATCCAAGAGATCATCAAAGAGGGCGCGATCAGCCTCAGGATCTCCCTCCCAACTCTCAAGAAAAGCCCACAAAAAGACTGCTTCAGGGTCTTATAAGGGCAACAGCCCGTCTTCCTCTCCTAAGAAAGCTTCCAGGAAAGATGGGAGAAGTCATTCTACCAGTTCAGAGAGGCACAGAAAATCTTCCTCTGTACCACCATCTGTGCCTTTTAAGAAGCCATCCTCTGTAACTGGGGAAAAAAGCATCATTGACGACGGATTCATCGTCGACGGTACCGTCGGTGAGTACTTTTCCGAAGACGACATCCAGTTCTGCGCTTCCACCGTCGACGGCGCTGATGTCAGTGTCAGCCCAACCGTCGTCGATGGTAGACTCGTCAGCGAGACTTTCCTCTATTAAGATCTCCGTGCGCCCAGCGTCTACGACACCGCCTACGACGAAGTCTATGTATGCACCGTCGACGAGGGAGAAACATCAGAAAAGTGTGGAAAAGCTGACACCAACTCATACATCACCTAGTAAGGTGTCCTCCCTTGTTCCAGTGCACCTTTTAGAGGGAGACGAAGACTCAGATGATGAGGAGCCATTTGGAACAGCCCACAGTCCATCCCAACTGAACGTAAAGTATCAGGAAGAGGAGGAGTATGAGGAAGCCCATGACCCCCAATTTTATGCAGAACAACAGCAATACCAACAGGGAGCATATATTCCATCCTCCCTATTGATTGACCTCAGAGCGATGTTGGCTGATTACAGCAGGCGGTTTCCCCCTCAAGGAGAACAACCTCCTCCATAGCCCGTCTCTGGAGTTACCACTCCACATCAGAGGCCAACTTCCTTACCTCTCACGAATGTGGCTACTCCTGATATGACACTTCCTCAGGATACGGACATCTCAGAGGGAGATCAGGAAGAAGGGTAGCTCATGGACACTCACTCCGAGTGGGACAAATACATCATCCCTGCTCCTCCTTCTCCTTCTCAATCTAAGGTGGAATCCCCACCAGAATACATAAGAAGGTTTCACAATCTTCTCAAGAGAGCTGCCAAGCGTTTTGCTTTACCAATGCCAACCAAGCAAAACAACTGTTTCCTTTATGACTTTAAGCAACCTTTTCAGAAATCCGTGCGCTCTATCCCGATGGTTAACTACCTGTGGGAAGAGGGTCTTAAAGTCATGCATAATCCGGCTACAGTTACTGCAGTACTACCTCGTTTAGATAAGAAATACAAGGCACAGGATGATGCACCAACATGTCTAACTGGACACCCTCCTCCGGATTCGGTGGTACTCAGGCAGCACAAAGAAGATCTAAAAACCCTTCTGCCCTGATTTCCGCACCCCCAGACAAAGAGGGTAGACGGCTAGATAATATAGGTAAAAGGTTTTCCTCTATGGCTAGCCTAGTGGTAAGAGCCGCCAACTCTTTGCCTATACTAGCTAGGGTTGATAGGCAACTTTGGGCAGACATTGCACCTTATATTGGCCAGTTGCCGGAAGATACAAGATCAGAGGCAAACAAAACTGTACAGGAGGGTCAACGCACGTCTGCAGAACTTATCGACTGTGCAATGGACATTGTAACCACTGCTTTTTGACAGCTCGCCGGTGCAGCGGTGCTTAAGAGGTAAGGTTGGCTTAAAGCTACCTCTTTCCGTCCAGAGGTGCAAAAATAAAATCTTGGACTTACCTTTTGATGGGCAGGCGTTGTTTGGAAAGCACATTGATGACGCCTTACAATCCATCAAATCGGACACAGACACGGTAAGGTCACTAGGGACCCTGCAATATCGAAAGTCTTCCTTTTGACCTAGAGGGCGTGGCCAACCCTCATACAGAGGAGGATATCAGCAACACAGATATTCCACCTATCCTTCCTCTTCCCAACAATATCGCCAATACTACTCACAGAGACAGCCGCCGCAACCAGCCTATGGTAGACCTGGAGGTCGTGGATGCTCAACCCGCCCATCCAAGGATTCGACTCGTAGAACCTGATGCATCCGAGGCTCCAGCTACGTCCAACTCTCCTCCTTTCATTCTGGGCGGGAGGATATCTCTATTCCTCGAACAATGGCAAGCCATCACTTCAGACAAGTGGGTCCAACAATTAGTGGAACGGGGCCATACTTTAGAATTTACCCAACTACCTCCCTCAAACCCCCCCCCCCCGGACTCTTTCAAGATACCCTCAACAACTCAAAAAGTAGATCGACAAAATGCTTCTCAAAAGTGCTATAGAGAAGGTACCTCAAGCCCAGCGGGGAACATGATTTTATTCCAGGTTCTTCCTCATTCGGAAAAAGTGGAAGGATTGGAGGCCGATCCTCGATTTAAGGGAGCTAAATACCTATTTAAAAAAGCAATTGTTCTGTATGATCAGCCTACAAGACGTCCTCCTGCGTCTCAACCAGGGAGATTTCATGTCTACGCTAGACCTGAAAGACACATACTTCCACATACCCATCCACCCGGCCCACAGAAAATACCTGAGATTCACAGTAGCCGGCAGCCATTTTCAATTCTGTGTCCTTCCTTTCGGACTGAAATCAGCTCCCAGAATATTTACCAAATGTCTAGCACCAATCGCAGTCTTTCTCAGAAGGAGAAAACACCAGATTTTTCCATACTTAGACGATTGGCTGATAAAGGCAAAGACCTACGCAGGAGCGCTCAGATCAACAAGAATGTGCGTTTCCTTACTAACCAACCTCGGACTCACCATCAAATGGGAGAAATCCAAACCTCTACCAGCATGAAACATTACCTTTCTAGGGGCAAAACTGGACACACAATCCACCATTGCATGTCCCACTTTAGAGAGGCAACAAAGGTTACTGACTCTAACAAGTTCCATACAGAAAAGAAGCAAGGTTACTGTCCGTCTGTGAGTACTTTTCCGAAGACGACATCCAGTTCTGCGCTTCCACCGTCGACGGCGCTGATGTCGGTGTCAGCCCAACCGTCGTCGATGGTAGACTCGTCAGCGAGACTTTCCTCTATTAAGATCTCCATGCGCCCAGCGTCTACGACACCGCCTACGACGAAGTCTATGTATGCACCGTCGACGAGGGAGAAACATCAGAAAAGTGTGGAAAAGCTGACACCAACTCATACATCACCTAGTAAGGTGTCCTCCCTTGTTCCAGTGCACCTTTTAGAGGGAGACGAAGACTCAGATGATGAGGAGCCATTTGGAACAGCCCACAGTCCATCCCAACTGAACGTAAAGTATCAGGAAGAGGAGGAGTATGAGGAAGCCCATGACCCCCAATTTTATGCAGAACAACAGCAATACCAACAGGGAGCATATATTCCATCCTCCCTATTGATTGACCTCAGAGCGATGTTGGCTGATTACAGCAGGCGGTTTCCCCCTCAAGGAGAACAACCTCCTCCGTAGCCCGTCTCTGGAGTTACCACTCCACATCAGAGGCCAACTTCCTTACCTCTCACAAATGTGGCTACTCCTGATATGACACTTCCTCAGGATACGGACATCTCAGAGGGAGATCAGGAAGAAGGGTAGCTCATGGACACTCACTCCGAGTGGGACAAATACATCATCCCTGCTCCTCTTTCTCCTTCTCAATCTAAGGTGGAATCCCCACCAGAATACATAAGAAGGTTTCACAATCTTCTCGAGAGAGCTGCCAAGCGTTTTGCTTTACCAATGCCAACCAAGCAAAACAACTGTTTCCTTTATGACTTTAAGCAACCTTTTCAGAAATCCGTGCGCTCTATCCCGATGGTTAACTACCTGTGGGAAGAGGGTCTTAAAGTCATGCATAATCCGGCTACAGTTACTGCAGTACTACCTCGTTTAGATAAGAAATACAAGGCACAGGATGATGCACCAACATGTCTAACTGGACACCCTCCTCCGGATTCGGTGGTACTCAGGCAGCACAAAGAAGATCTAAAAACCCTTCTGCCCTGATTTCCGCACCCCCAGACAAAGAGGGTAGACGGCTAGATAATATAGGTAAAAGGTTTTCCTCTATGGCTAGCCTAGTGGTAAGAGCCGCCAACTCTTTGCCTATACTAGCTAGGGTTGATAGGCAACTTTGGGCAGACATTGCACCTTATATTGGCCAGTTGCCGGAAGATACAAGATCAGAGGCAAACAAAACTGTACAGGAGGGTCAACGCACGTCTGCAGAACTTATCGACTGTGCAATGGACATTGTAACCACTGCTTTTTGACAGCTCGCCGGTGCAGCGGTGCTTAAGAGGTAAGGTTGGCTTAAAGCTACCTCTTTCCGTCCAGAGGTGCAAAAATAAAATCTTGGACTTACCTTTTGATGGGCAGGCGTTGTTTGGAAAGCACATTGATGACGCCTTACAATCCATCAAATCGGACACAGACACAGTAAGGTCACTAGGGACCCTGCAATATCGAAAGTCTTCCTTTTGACCTAGAGGGCGTGGCCAACCCTCATACAGAGGAGGATATCAGCAACACAGATATTCCACCTATCCTTCCTCTTCCCAACAATATCGCCAATACTACTCACAGAGACAGTCGCCGCAACCAGCCTATGGTAGACCTGGAGGTCGTGGATGCTCAACCCGCCCATCCAAAGATTCGACTCGTAGAACCTGATGCATCCGAGGCTCCAGCTACGTCCAACTCTCCTCCTTTCATTCTGGGCGGGAGGATATCTCTATTCCTCGAACAATGGCAAGCCATCACTTCAGACAAGTGGGTCCAACAATTAGTGGAACGGGGCCATACTTTAGAATTTACCCAACTACCTCCCTCAAACCCCCCCCCCCCGGACTCTTTCAAGATACCCTCAACAACTCAAAAAGTAGATCGACAAAATGCTTCTCAAAGGTGCTATAGAGAAGGTACCTCAAGCCCAGCGGGGAACATGATTTTATTCCAGGCTCTTCCTCATTCGGAAAAAGTGGAAGGATTGGAGGCCGATCCTCGATTTAAGGGAGCTAAATACCTATTTAAAAAAGCAATTGTTCTGTATGATCAGCCTACAAGACGTCCTCCTGCGTCTCAACCAGGGAGATTTCATGTCTACGCTAGACCTGAAAGACACATACTTCCACATACCCATCCACCCGGCCCACAGAAAATACCTGAGATTCACAGTAGCCGGCAGCCATTTTCAATTCTGTGTCCTTCCTTTTGGACTGAAATCAGCTCCCAGAATATTTACCAAATGTCTAGCACCAATCGCAGTCTTTCTCAGAAGGAGAAAACACCAGGTTTCTCTCGTAGGGGATTTCCATGTATAGTCATAAGCATTGAATAGTTCCGCGCGCCTGCGGGGACCCCGGAGCACTGATGTGAAGTATATTCTTAAGTGCAAACACCAGCCGTTTAAAGAAAAGGTCTGTCAAAAAACACTTAAGAATAACATTGTGCAGCCTATGTGAACAGCTACACAGGCCAAATTGTTGAAAAGAAAATCAATAGTAGTGTAAATTCATGTTCAAACACCTATTTATTCTAGAAATGTAATAACAAATACATTCTCATACTTTATTTACACCTCTGATGAGAATAAAACAATGCAGGGCAGTGTAGCCCTTAGGCTGCCATTATACAGAATGTAAATAGAGCTGTGCCTTTAAGAAAAGTAAAGTCTTCCTGTTTCCCATCATGCACAGCAAAAGGCAGTTGCCTCAGTTCTTTTTTCCGGCTCCTGCTGACAGGACCCTGAAGCATTGAGCTCTACCTCACAAAAGCTTTTGTGACAGAAATTCATTGAAATATCTTCTGAATTTCATTTTCACTCGACGTTTTTACCTTTGAGTGATCATTTTCTACTGATTTCTGTTAAATTCTGACAGAATTTTGAGGTTTTTCTAGTTAGAAATGCCTTCACTTTTTGATATGTCCTTCTTGTGGAAGAAAGAAGGCTAAAACAGATTCACATAGGGTCTGTATAATTTGTCTTCCATCCAGCCACAAACCGGAGTCGTGTGACATCTGTAAAACCTTCTCTAGAAGAACCCTTCGTGACAGAGAGAAGATCCGACTCCAGGCGAAAGAGGACAGGAGAAAAAGTGGCCATTCCACTACAGAGCGAGGAGAAGGTCAGACTTCTACCAGGGCTCAACCTGTTTCCTCCATGACTCCTTCCAGACCTGCTGAAAAACGACATAGATCTCCGACGACGTCGAGAGCGTCGACGTCGAAGCAGGGAACGGCGCCAACATGTTCGCCGTCGAGGAGTGCTTCGCCGGCGAGAAAACGACATCGTTCGCCGTCGACAGCTATTTCGCCGTCGAGGCGGCGAAGACACCCGACGTCGAGAGGATCTGGGTCGCCGTCGACACGGCGAACACAGTCCACGCCAAGGAGATCCGAGTCGGGCTCGCCGTCGACACGGCGAGGGAGATCGCCGTCGAGAGAGAGTGTTCGCCGTCGGAGGCGTTCACCGTCACTGCACCGACGTCGAGGTTCGTCGTCGAGAGGTTCTCAGCGGCGAGACGAGTCGACGTCTAGAGGCACTCGGCGTCACCGCAGTTCGACGTCGAGGAGTGCTTCGACGTCGAGAAGACCATCTAAGAGGCCTAGAAGGGTTTATACAACCTCAGAATCCTCGGCCTCGCTTATCCTACTTCCAGCATCACCACAGCTCTCACAAAGGCAGTCGCCTTTACCACAGACGCCGGTAACACCTACGGCTCCTCTTCCGGCGCCTCCTCCAGAACCTGTTCCGAGGACTCCAACGCGATCTGCAGGGCGTTCTGGTTATTCCTCGAGGCGTACATCTACCTCAAGGCACCGTCGTCAATCACATCATGGACATTCTTCATCGTCCACACGAGACTACTCTCCAACCTTATCAGACTCACCATCCCCAAGAGTGTCTCCCATAGATGATGTCAACACATTTCAGGAGGTCTTAGTGAGAGGGGCAACCAAGCTGAATATCCCGCTAGCAGCTCCAGCCCAATCGACATCAGTAATCTTTGAGACCTTGCATCAAAGGACATCTTCACGACCTTTACTTCCACTGGTTCCGGGTCTTATTGAACCGGCAATGGACATTTTTCTCACGCCGGCTACAACAAAGTCTGCTCCTTCCAGACTCATTAAAAAGTACCGTCCACCAGAGCAAGATCCTCTATTCTTGAGGTCGGACCCAGTACCAGACTCGGTAGTTATAGTGGCAGCGAAGAAATCGCATTCGACGTCACCGTCTTCCTCTGCTCCCCCAGACAAAGAAAGCAGAAAGATCGATGCTGCAGGAAGAAAAGTATGCTCGACGGCATCTATCACCATGAAAGCAGCCAGTGCCACTGCTTTATTAGGGAGATATGATCGATCCCTCTGGGACTCTATACTACAGTTCTCAGAGCATCTCCCTAGGGACAAAAGGGAAGATTTCCTAGAGGTCGTGAGCGAGGGAGCAATGGTTTCTAACCAGATCATAAGTGCTGCGGCAGATGCTTCAACTCTATCCGCACATAACTATGCTCATGGTATAGCGCTCAGGAGACATGCATGGCTGCGGCTTACATCGCTTAAACCCGAAGCACAGCAGAGGATACAGAACCTGCCTTTCTCAGGCTCCACTTTATTCGGCTCTCATGCCGATGATGAGATGGCCAGAATGAAGTCGGAACTGGATACCTTAAAAGCGGTAGGCATAGAGCGACCTAAAGAACAGCGAAAGGGATTCCGCCCATATCAAAGAAGACTGTTCACCCACAGGTATCAGGCTCCACATTGGTCGTCTTCACGCCCTCAGCAACAGCAGCAGCAGCAGCATCAGAGGGGCTTCTCCAGAAAGTCGACAAGGGGTCGTTCAACACCTCAGACCCAGACACCTCGACAAACTCCCACGTCTAGGCCCTGAATCTTTGCTTCCCCCTCCTCCGTTACCCACTCCGGTAGGGGGAAGTATCTCAAATCATCTAGACGAGTGGCTACGCATCACAACAGACGCCTGGGTATTGAATATTGTGAGACATGGTTACGCTCTCAGATTCACCAGTTCTCCACCATCTGTTCCACCCAAAACAGCCAACCACCATCTCGAAGCTCTGCAGTTAGAGGTCAATATCCTATTGCAAAAAAGAGCCATAGAACCCGTTCCCATCAGCCAACATGGGAAGGGGATTTATTCGAGATATTTCCTTGTACAGAAAAAAGACAAACAAGAGTTTCGTCCCATCTTAGATCTGAGGACAGCAAACAAATGGATTCGCAAAGAAAAATTCAGGATGTTAGCCTTACACCAAATTTACCCACATTTACGTCAGGGCGACTGGCTATGTGCGATAGATCTTTGCGACGCTTACTTCCATATCCCAGTAGCCAAGAAACATCGAAAATTCCTAAGGTTCACTGTCGGAAAACGCCATTACCAATTTGCAGTTCTACCGTTCGGCCTAAAATCAGCGCCAAGGACTTTTTCCAAATGCATGGCGGTAGTAGCCGCCCACTTGAGGAAACAGCGAATATTCGTCTATCCCTATCTAGACGATTGGCTCATAAAGGCCTCCAGCTATCTCGAGGCACAGCAGCATTTCGAATGGACTCTACAACTGCTACAAAAACTTGGTCTTCAAGTCAATCTTCTGAAATCAACAGCAACACCTGTTCAGAGGTTGCATTACTTAGGGGCCATTGTAGATACCAAGCTAGGAAAGGTGTTTCCTTCGGAGGAACGACGGTTATCGATTCTCCAAAAGTGCAAACAACTGCAGGAAAGACCTCAAGCCACTGCAAGAATAATAGCTTCTCTACTGGGCTCGATGGCGTCTTGTATCCATCTGGTTCCCAATGCTCGTCTCCATATGAGACCATTGCAGGAAAATCTAGAGGATCAGTGGTGTCAACTGAGGGACGATTGGGAGAACAAAGTCCTGCTGTCTCCTCACACCCTACAATCCCTCAAGTGGTGGTGTTTGCCCAGCAATCTCTTGGTGGGGATTCCGTTCCAACAACGACCTCCATCTCAAACCATCGTAACAGATGCGTCACTGCTCGGATGGGGGGCGCACATGGAACATCTTCGAGTCCAAGGCGAGTGGTCACAGAAAGAGAGTCTCTATCACATCAACCTGCTGGAACTTCGCGCAGTCCACCTTGCGCTCAAAGCCTTCCTTCCCTCTCTGAGAACGGAAACTCTCCTTCTTCAGACAGACAACGTGGCCACTATGTACTACGTGAACAAACAAGGAGGCACCAGGTCCAGAATTTTATCCAGAGAGGCCCAGACAATCTGGCATTGGCTTCTAGCCAGGAACCTGTCGCTAGTGGCAACTCACCTGCCCGGCATCCAGAATGTTCAAGCGGATGCCCTCAGTCGGGTAATAAGCGAGAACCACGAATGGGTACTACACGACGACGTCGTTCATTCCATTTTCGCACTCTGGGGTACCCCTTCTACAGACCTATTCGCAACCCCAGAAAACAAAAAATGCCAAAACTTCGCCTCCAGATATTACCATCCAGGGACACTGGGGAATGCCCTATGGATAAGCTGGTCAGGGGCATTTCTTTACGCCTTTCCACCGCTTCCCCTGATTCCGGCAGTTCTCCAGAAGCTGTCCAATGCTCAGACCAAAATGATCCTAATTGCTCCGGAGTGGCCACGCCAGTGGTGGTTCCCAGACCTTCTTCACCGGTCACTCAAACCACACATCAGGCTACCATATCGCCCGGACCTTCTCACGAAGTTCAGAGGGCAGATATCTCATCCCAACCCCTCATCGTTGAGTTTGGCAGCATGGCTCCTGAGCTAGTGCAATATGGACATTTGAACTTACCTCAGGACTGTATGGAAATTCTGAGGGAAGCAAAACGCCCTTCCACACGATCAGCCTATGCAAGCAAGTGGAAGAGATTCTGCATTTGGTGTTTACACAACAACATTGACCCGGTTTCTTGTGGAGAACAATCTATCTTACCATACTTGTTAAGTTTGGCAAAATCGGGCTTACAACTGTCGTCAATAAAAGTTCACTTGGCGGCGATAACAGCATACAGAAAGAGTCCTTCACAAACTTCCTTTTTTCGGATTCCGATTATTAAGGATTTCCTAGAGGGTTTAAAAAAGGTTTTTCCTCCCATTAGAAAGCCTTCTCCTCCATGGGAACTGAACGTTGTCTTATCACGTCTGATGCTGCCGCCATTCGAGCCGATACACAAGGCATCGCTGCAGCATCTCACATGGAAAGCTGCCTTTCTGGTGGCAATCACTTCAGCGCGTAGGGTCAGCGAAATCCAGGCCCTTTGCGCTCAGGAACCCTACACGGTTTTTCATTCTGCAAAAGTGGTAATGAGAACTCATCCAAAATTTCTACCTAAGGTAGTCTCCGACTTCCATGTGAACCAAACAATTTCATTACCGACTTTCTTTCAGAATCCAGCTACTCCTGCTGAGAGAACTCTGCACTCTCTGGATGTAAAGAGAGTATTGAAATTTTACTTGGACAGGACAAAAAGCTTACGAAAATCACAACAGCTTTTTATTAACTATGGCCCAATCAGAACAGGTTTGGGCACATCTAAACAATCTTTATCCAGGTGGATTGTTTCATGTATAATGTTATGTTATCAGTTAGCAAACAAATCCCTTGGTGGTAGACCAAAAGCCCACTCGACCAGAGGGAAAGCAGCTACTGTAGCCTTGATGAGAAATGTCCCTTTGGCAGAAATATGCAAGGCTGCCACTTGGAGGTCGGTCCATACCTTTACTAAGCATTACTGCCTTGATACAGACGCTAGGGCAGATGCTCAGGTTGGACAGGCTTTGCTCAAGAATTTGTTTGCATGATTCATGTTTTTCTCAGTATTCTTATATCGACTCCACCGCGGCTATGGGGATGGGCTTGCTACTCTATTCAATGCTTATGACTATACATGGAAATCCCCTACGAGAGAAGGAATGGTTTCTTACCTGTAACTCCAGTTCTCTCGTAGGGGTATTTCCATGATAGTCATAAGCAACCCTCCCTCCTCCCCGGTGGAGTTGACATAGAACATGAATATTATGGAGGTGGGTACTCCAACAAATGTTTTGTTTTTTCTTCATGTCAGGTAATAGCCTCCAAAAAAGAACTGAGGCAACTGCCTTTTGCTGTGCATGATGGGAAACAGGAAGACTTTACTTTTCTTAAAGGCACAGCTCTATTTACATTCTGTATAATGGCAGCCTATGGGCTACACTGCCCTGCATTGTTTTATTCTCATCAGAGGTGTAAATAAAGTATGAGAATGTATTTGTTATTACATTTCTAGAATAAATAGGTGTTTGAACAGGAATTTACACTACTATTGATTTTCTTTTCAACAATTTGGCCTGTGTAGCTGTTCACATAGGCTGCACAATGTTATTCTTAAGTGTTTTTTGACAGACCTTTTCTTTAAACGGCTGGTGTTTGCACTTAAGAATATACTTCACATCAGTGCTCCGGGGTCCCCGCAGGCGCGCGGAACTATTCAATGCTTATGACTATCATGGAAATACCCCTACGAGAGAACTGGAGTTACAGGTAAGAAACCATTCCTTTTCCATACTTAGACGATTGGCTGATAAAGGCAAAGACCTACGCAGGAGCGCTCAGATCAACAAGAATGTGCGTTTCCTTACTAACCAACCTCGGACTCACCATCAAATGGGAGAAATCCAAACCTCTACCAGCATGAAACATTACCTTTCTAGGGGCAAAACTGGACACACAATCCACCATTGCATGTCCCACTTTAGAGAGGCAACAAAGGTTACTGACTCTAACAAGTTCCATACAGAAAAGAAGCAAGGTTACTGTCCGTCTGAATTGTAAATGGCTCCAAGTGTCAGGCACTTTCGAGGATCAGATACTCATAACTCCAACAATACTCAGGGCTCTGAGATGGTGGCCTCTAAGGCATCATCTATCAATCGGCCTTTTGTTTCTACAGCAGCCAACTCCGTGGACCATAACGACGGATGCATCCCTGGAAGGCTGGGGGGCTGTGCTACAGGATCTGCAAATAAGTGTTAAATGGCCACCGCATCTGGCATCAATGCATATCAATTGGCTGGAGCTCAGAGCAGTGCACCTGGCCTTACAGGCGTTTCTTCCCAAGATATCAGGATCGCAAGTGGTAATAAGGACGGACAACACCACCACAATGCATTACCTCAACAAACAAGGAGGCACAAGATCTCTCACTCTCTCCAGAGAAGCCCAGACAATCTGGAATTCGGCCTCGCAGCAAGGCATCACACTATCAGCGGTGCACGTGCCGGGAATAGACAACAAGACAGCAGATGAACTCAGCAGGCAGAAGTCGAGCTGCCACGAGTGGGAGCGAGACCAGTCAATACTGAACCACATTTTTTCCCAGTGGGGAACACCAACAGTAGACCTGTTTGCAAGCAAGCACAACGCCAAATGCCAGTTCTTCGCAAGTTGGCATCACAAGAAGGGATCTTGGGGGAATGCGTTTTCGATAGTCCGGTCAGACATCTTTGCTTACGCCTTTCCTCCAATTCCGTTGATCCCACGGGTCCTCACGAAGATGAAAGCAGAGCCGTGCACTCTGATATTAATAGTTCCGTACTGGCCGCGTCAGCATTTGTTCGCGGAACTTCTTCTGTCAATCAAGGCTCACATTCCGCTGGAGCCGTTTCCCCAAATGTTGACAATGAACAATGGCCAGGTTTGGCACCCGGATCCGAAGTCGATGCGTTTATCAGCATGGCTCCTGACCACTGGGAGTTCGCACATTTAAATATCCCACAGGAATGTAGAAATATTTTGTCAAAAGCCAGAGCGGATAGCACCAATAAAACGTATTATTGTAAATGGAGACGATTCTGTGTCTGGTGTCATCAACGACAGATTGACCCATTAGTCTCACCACCAGAGGAAATATTACTGTATCTATTGCAGCTAGCTCAAGCTGGCCTGGCACATTCTTCTATTAAAGTTCACCTAGCAGCGATAGCTGCATACAGACGTTTGGATGCTAAATCTTTTTGACGCTCTAATCAGCTGTTCGTAGCATACAGTGCTCCTAGGAAAGGACATCCACTCTCCAAGCAGAGTATTTCCCGATGGATCGCCTCAGTCATTCGCTTTTACCATCAAGCAGCGGGCAAACCTCTGCACTCACCTGTACATGCTCACTCCACGAGGGCGGTCTCATCGTCAGCGGCGCTGTTCGCCGGAGTTTCACTACAAGACATTTGTAGGGCAGCAACATGAAAGAGCTCTCATACATTCACAAAACACTACTGCTTGGAATCTCTGTCTCAGTGAGAGTTAGCAGTGGGTCAAGCGGTTCTCAGGAATCTCTTCAGGTGAAGGTGAGCCATCTCTTCTCCATCCCTCCATCCTAGAACAGGTATGCACATTGTTTATATCCCTTATATTCGCTTACACAGTAAAAAAAAAAAAAAGGAAAGTAAACAAGATTAAGAAAACATTCTGACAGACAGATAAGTGGTCATTTTTAATGACAGTATTCATATTACATACGTGTTTTGGGATACTTTTTGCTTTGTCATTCTGGATATGTATATGTGTGTGTATATATATATATATATATATATGTATTCATATATATGGAGGTATACCTTTATAGTTACATAGATTTATATACAGGAATATAAGGAGGTTTCATGTATCAAGGTGTTTTCGATCAAATAGAATCTATGAAAGTTCCAATACTGGAGTAAGAAAATAAGTTACTTATCTGTAACTGTAGTTCTCCAGTATTGGAATCTTTCATAGATTCACATGCGACCCACCCGCCCCCCCGGAGAAGCTCACTTCACCTCTCTCTCTCTTTTCCTATATTGCACGCACTTGTGCTTGGAAAATATGAGGTGCTGGAGCTTCTCTCAGGAGAATTCTAGAGGGTGCTGTCGCCTGATTGGTGGATGCTCAAGTTTGGTCCTTTTCACAAAATGACTCTGATAGACTGTTAATTGAAGAGGACTACGGCCTTTTTTCTTTGTTATTATATCTTGAAACTACTTGTGTAAATTATACCGGGAACTCCCATCTCGACGATGGGGAATGATTCAAGCATGTGAATCTATGAAAGATTCCAATACTGGAGAACTACAGTTGCAGGTAAGTAACTTATTTTCTTCTGCACAATGTCGTAATGTGTTGCCATGTCATGGCAACACATGGCCACTCTGTCATGTAATTTGTGATGCTTCTCCCCACCGGAGAGGGTAACAGAGGAGTGGGAAGAAAGCATTCAGGGTTTTGAGGCTGGAGGTTGTCATGTACACTGATTGGGCTGATGTGTCATTTGCCCTCTTTGGTGTTTTTTGCTGAGGTTGGTAGGACCTTTAATATTGCTGCTGAGATCTTCCAGGCAGCCAGTGAGGGGTTTGAACCCTCGGAAAAGGAAAGCAACAGTGGAAAGGTCGGAAGGATCTGCGCTGATCCTTGGATTTCTAAAAACCCACGGCTTTCAAAGTGTCCACCTCAGTCTTCATCCTTGCCATTTTATCATTAGCATGTGAGCCAACAGTGTGGAACCCGAGAATGGCACGTTCTGTATACGTTGCTGAGCGACTGGTTTTAGTGATGTCAACCGGAGCCAGTCATGCCTTATCAAGGGCACTCCCTGGCAGTAAACTTGTGCTGAGAGTAAAGCTGAATCTGCTGCAGCACTAAAAATCTGATTAGAGACCATGGCACCTTCTTGGATGATCTCCAGAAAATCCTCCCTTTGATTTCTGGGAGGTGATCTGCGAAATGGAGGATGGAGTCCCACGGGGCTCTGTCATATCTGCCCATGAGGGTTGTTGCACTGGCCACCTTTATGGACATAGACGCAGTATTAAAGACTTTGCGATCTGTTGAATCCAATTTTCTACTTTCTTTATCCGGAGGAGAAGTAGCAGAAGGAGATGTCATGAGATTTGTGGGCAGCCAGGATTACTACTGAGTCAGGTGGAGGATCAGGGCACAGAAACAAATAATCTTGATCTGGAAGACAATACTTTTTCTGGAGCCTGTAAGGTGCCGACTTAGCCACAGCTGGGGTAAGAAACATGTCCATGGCGGGTACAAGAAGACCCGGCACTAGTGGGAGCAAAGGCCTCAAGGCTGTATGCTGATGGAGTATTTCAAAGGTTACCAAGGTATACGGTGCTAGAACAACCATTAGTATATTGATCTTAGCCGCACCTAGAACAAGAACCTCCTGAAAGGTGGTTATATCATCCACCCATGAGAAATGAGGACAAGGAGAGTCTGATAATGTGGGCGAATAGTCCCTGGTGGACGAGGACGTATCACCATGACAGCGTCGGTGAGATAGCGATCTTGACCAATGGCGAGATCTGTGATGTGAATGTCTAAGTCTTGTAGAAGAATGCCTAGATTTATGATGGGCATGATGGTAGTGATGGCATGATCTTGAGGGTGTTAGTGGTCTAAGGCTGGATCGGTGCTAGGCACATGCGGCACTGGAGAAGGTGGAAGCACAGGTGCCGGAACAACTGGGGGTAGACACTGAGGAGGAGGCATTGCAGCCAACGGAGGGAGAAGTGGTCGGAAGAAAAGGAGATGAGCGGACAACTACCAGTGACAGAGGAGTATCTCTGGAACGCAGCAACTCTGATGAAGAATAAATCCACCTTTGCTTTGTAAATGTTTTCCTTCTTGATGTCAAGGGACCCTTCGATGTCGACCTCTCGTGGGCATCTAGGCATTGACGTTGATCAGCTCTTCGACGTCCATCTCTCACATCGACATTTCCTTTGTGGTGAGCCACCATGCATCGTCATCGATGCACTTCTTGACAGCATGCACTGATGAGTAGAACTCGATGTTGTGCGGTGTCTTGACGTCAAGCTACCACACTTGTACTAAGTCAAGCCAGTTTTTGAAGGCGAACATGTCAGTGCCGTACCTCCTCTCGACGTTGAACATGATCGAAAGCGTTTTCTTTCTGAAAAACTCCTAGCAGACCTTCCACGTCCACTGGAGGCTGTGGGAAGAGCGCTAGTGGAAGACTGATCTTCCTCCTGCTCAGAGATCCCACTGGCTTCTTGTTGGTTTCATCTCTGCTCTCATTTGAAGGCAAATCTTCTCCCTGTCACACAGGGTGCACCTGGAAAATGTCTTGCAGATGTTGCAGGAAGGTGTGAGGAAGGCAGGCAGATTATACAGACCTCATGAGGGTCTGTTATGGCCTTTTTTCTGCCACAGCCTGGACATTTGTCAAAAAAAGATGACATTCTTTCAAGCAAAGTGCCTTAATTGCTGTCAGAAAAAAAGACAAAAAACAACAAAAGATGGAAAAAGATGTAGAGTGAAGCTGTTGTCACCTGATATTTATAGCCAAGTTTATAAGAAAAAACCTAAAAAGTTCAAGCTGAATACTCCAGGGTCCTGTTAACAGGAGCCAGAAAAAAGAACTGAGATAACTGCCTATCACTAGGCATGATGGAATATTGGAGGTTCCAGAGTTCTTAAAAATGGTCTTATTTTTCTTCCTTTATAAAGGTAGCCCATGGGCAACATTGCACTGCGCTTCTTCATCCTTATCTTAGATTACAAAAGGGTTTGTGAAAGATTTTTTTCTGTTATTTTTCAAATGATTCATGCTTTTGACTGCATGTCTCCTTGGTCTAGTTCCCTTTTGTATCAACAAGATGGAGAAATTTGGCCACTGTAGCCTATCCTTTAGGCTGCATAATAAAATTCCGAAGTGACTATGCAGGCCTTTCTGAAGAAAGGCTTACCTCAACACTTAAGAAGACAT
This sequence comes from Pleurodeles waltl, assembly GCF_031143425.1. Taxonomy (NCBI): domain Eukaryota; kingdom Metazoa; phylum Chordata; class Amphibia; order Caudata; family Salamandridae; genus Pleurodeles; species Pleurodeles waltl. The sequence goes on from NC_090451.1 coordinate 693,850,055, forward strand.
ATTGGAAAGAGTGCTCCAGAGTCTCTGCAGGCGGTCCGAACTATTGAACGATTATGACTATCATGGAAATACCCCTATGAGAGAACTGGAGTTACAGGTAAGAAACTATGGGGGTCATTACAACCCCCGGCGGTCGGTGTAATAGTGGACGTATTACCGCCAACAGGCTGGCGGTAATACCTCTACTATTATGACATTGGCGGTTTGGCCAAAGCCCAACTGCCAAGTTAACACACCAGCCGCCACAGCTGTGGCATTTTGACCCCGCCCACTTCCATGGTTTCCGTGGTTTCTGTACCGCCACGGAAACCATGGCAGTAGGCACTATCAGTGCCAGGGAATTCCTTCTCTGGCACTGATAGGGGTTTCCCCTGCCCCCTTCCCCCTCCCCAGAGTTCTTCCCCACCCGACCCCCCCAATTATACACACATACATACACACCCATACACACATTCACCCACGCATGTATACATTCATTCACACTCACAGCAACAGTCACAAACATACATCCAGGCACACACACAATCACACGACACAACATTCACGTACACACACACCCACACCCACTCATGCACACAGGCATTACACACACACACGCTTGCATGCATTCACACACAGTCACACACCCCACACATGCACACAATAACCCCCCCCTCCTGTCGGAGAACCTGACTTAACTGCTTTCAGGGGTCCTCAGGCAGGAGACGAGACGTGGCGCTGCTGCCAGCAGCAGCATCCGCCAGCAAAACACCGCCAGGCCGTATCATGGAACATGATACGGTATGCAGTGTTTTGCTGGCCTGGCGCTGCTGCTGGCAGCAGCGCCACCTTACCACCGTCCGCCGCCATGACCATTGCTGGAATTCCGCCAGTCTTCTGGCAGAATTCTGGCTACGGTCATAATTCCATGGACGGTCGGTAGCCAAGCCGACGGTATGTTAGCGGCCATCGCCGTGGCGGTAAGCGGCATTTGCCGCCAATGTCATAATGAGGCCCTATACCTTTTGGTGGCCAGCGTGCTCATTGGGTCAGGAAGCAGCCTATCCTATCCGAGTGCTTGATTTGTAAATAAATGAGTGCTGATGCCTGAAGCTCCTACTCAAATTTGCAGCCAGTGTAATTAAACATCAGCTTCTTTAATTTACTACCAAATGCTACCCTGGACTTCTATCAGACTCTTGAGCTATCCTGCTTTCTCTTTGTGATGGTTTATTCGACTTTGTCTTGCTGCATTACGATTTGTGTGTATTTTACCTGTTTTGCTCTCGAGGAATATCTGATGTGGGAAAATGTTCACCGGTCCCCCCGCAAAGAAAGTGTTGGCAGGCCCCCAACAGCTCAACTTAAGCTCTGCCTTGGGCACACTGACCAGAGGAACCCAAAGGTGGATTCTGGAAGAAGAGGCCCTGCAAAAGAAGGGGACAGAGTCCAGTCCACAATGAAGGGTCCAGTTGGAAGCCACTACCCACACTTCTCTGGATGAAGATCTGGGTCGAGGGGGGGAAGAAAAAGATCAGCTTTGGAGTCCAGGAGCTGCAGAGGTGTCCTTGAAGCAGTCCCACGTCGAGCGTCGGGTCGCAGATGGTCAGTGGTTTAGGAGAACCATTATCAAGCCTTGGCAAATACAAGAGGAGGCAGAAGAGAGTTGCAAGGCTGAAGACGACCAGTAAGGTCCAGGGAACCCGACCCTTGGGGAGTCCTAGCTGACCCACCACAGTTGGAAGAGTCAGCAGAACCCACTGGCAGCAGGCACAGTAAGTTCCAGTGAGGCTCAACCAGCACACCTGGAGAGGAGTCCCCCGTCGCTGGATCAGCAGAGGAGAGAATGTCCATGCAAGGATGAAGTGATAGGGATCGGGGCTACTCGGAGCCTGCAGATCCCTTGAAGCAGGAGGCAACAAGCCTTAGTTGCTACAAGAGGCGCGGTGCACAGGGGTGCTGGCCGGCAAGGAGAGGCAAGGGCTCACCATCTCCCAAGTTGGGCAGAGAGGACCAAGAGGACCACTCCAGCACACTACCTTTTATGGAGGATCCATGCAGTTCCAGAGGAGAGCAGATCCATGCAGCCGGACGTCATTGCTGTAGGTGCCTGCAGATGCAGGGGAGTGACTCCTTCACTCCAAGGAGAGTCCTTCTTTCTTCCTAGTGCAGATGAAGTCTTGCCAACCCCAGAGGATGCACAGCTGTGGAAATGTTACAGTTGCTGGAAGGAGCCGGAGAAACAATATTGCAAGGCAAAGTCGTCTCAGGAGTTGCAGTCTTGTCGGTTCCTGAAGTGTCCAGTTGTGGTTTTAGTAGCAGAAGTAAATGATGCAGAGGAGTCCTGGTGGAGTCTTTCAAGTTGAATCCGGGAACCCACCCGCAAGAGAGTCCCTAAATAGCCCTAAAAGGGGGTTTGTTCACCTTGCATGGTGGCCACCTATCAGGAGAGGTCTTTGACGTCACCTGCCTGACTTGGCAACTCAAATGCTCCCAGGGGCCTCTGCACAACTTGGTTTCAAGATGGCAGAATCAAGCGGCCACCTGTAGGGGCTTTGGGCACCACCCCTGGGGTGGTGATGGACAGGGGAGTGGTCACTCTACTTTCCTTTGTCCAGTTTCACGCCACAGCTGGGACCAGAGGTCCCTGGGCTAGTGCATACTGGTTCAGGTAAGGAGGGCACCAAATGTTCCCTTCAAACAAACTGGTGGCTTGGGGAAATCCTTTGTTCTGCCTTCCCCTGATTGAGCTGGTCAAGCTGCAGGAGTGCAGAAACCTGTCTGAAGGGCTGCAGCAACATGGACTGCCTGGAAAACACCGGAAGACTGGTAGGAGCAATACCTGGGGGTCCGCTAAGGAGCCCCCAGAATGCATGGAATCATGCAACCGATACTGGCAACAGTAGTGGGGCATGATTCCAACGTGTTTGATACAAAACATGCCCAAGTTCGGAGTTACCATAATACAGCTGGACATAGGTACTGACCTATGTCCAGTACACTGGTAAAATGGCTTTCCCACACTTACGAAGTCCAGTGCAATGAAACTGGAGTTCTTAGGGGCACCTCTGCTCATGCAGGGGTGCCCACATACACGGGGACCTGCACCTTGCCCTTTGGGCTTTATGGGCCCACCATAGGGATGACTTACAGTGACCTGTGGTGAAAGGGTACATGCACCTTTACATATAGGCTGCAAAGACCGGCCTGCAGACACATTTTGCATGGGTTCCTATAGGTGGCATAATACATTCTGGCCCATGGGGGACCTCTTGATGTCCCAGTGCCCTGGGTTCCTAAGTGCCATATACTAGGGACTTAAAAAGGGACACCAGCATGCCAATTGTGGAGTGCACAAAGGTCCTAGGTAACCAAATTCGGAGGGAGAGAGCACAATCACTGGGGTCCTGGTTAGAAGGATCCCAGTGAAAACAGTCTAAGCACACTGATAGCAGGGAAAAAGTAGGGGTAACCATGCCAAAAAGAGGGTACTTTCCTACACCAAAAAACTTTCCGAACATGCAGAATTATCAATGAAACTTTGCAAAAGGTGCCAGAAAGACCTTTGCAGTATCGCTCACCTGTTGTCCAGGGCAGTCTAGGCCTTAGCTCTCCTAGGAGGGGGTTGTTCATTTCTATCAACAGGCTTTTCTGGTACTTGACCTGAATATCTGGAGTTTCTGGACTATAAAGAATACAACAGAGAGTTAAAGGGCTGCAATAGGATCAAAGGCAGAAGTCTGTAGGCAGGACTGGAATGCTTATCCTATGCTCAGAATATCTCAGAAGTTTTCTCTTACGAGAGAACTCAGGCTTGGGAACCTCTCTGTTCCTGTTGAGGTGTCTGCTGGAGCCTTAAAAAAGGTTATGTACATTTAAGGTGACAGCTAATCCTCTTTAAATTCCAGGAGGATTCAGCCAATTTGTTAAGAGATTTGTTGTCAGAAGAAACCTTAAATGTTGTTATGGAGCAGGCAGAAAAGTAACTTGGGACCAGATTTATGTATTGACGGTCTGTGTGCCGTTCCACCATGTGGACGTAATAAACTGCTCCGTCCCCTTGACAGAGGGACCGCACATTTATAAATGACTGACAAGCAGGCCGTCATTTGTAATGCATTGGCAGGAACCGCTGACACAGCAGTTCCTGTCAATGCATCTCAGTGTTTGATGCAGGGCTGTGTCAGCATTAAGCAACAGTTTTCTTTTTTTAAAATTTTATTTAAAAAAACAAAATCCCACAAGTGAAGTTACTTTTTGAAAATAAAAAAACACCCTTCCCATGGAAATCGTCTCCCATGGTGGTGGGGGGGACATTATTTACTGTTCCTCCTGATGGGGATAGATAGTAAAAAAAAACAAGCATTTTCAGTGCAATGTCTTTCATTTTTTATTTTAGTTAAAGCTATTGGTATTGTAAATTCATAACTGGACTTTTCTTGCCACATAAATTGATCAACCCTTCCTCATAATTTTATCTTTTCCTGCCATATAATTCCAATGGCCCAGCATTTAATTAAAGCACTTATATTTACATTCTTCCTCTATATTAACATATATTAAATTATAATTTAAACCATAATCAGAAATAAACGTTCGGCATTAGAATGCAATGCTCAAAACACCATAGCAAAAATATCATTTGGGACGGATTGGAGGGTGAAAGGAAAGAGGGAGTTGAGGGTAAAGATGAAGAGGACAAGTGATGTAGTGAAAGTGTCATGGACCCTGGAATAAGAAAGGAAAATGGTTCACTGCAATTTCATTAGGAAAATAAAGCAGTAATTAGCGTTGGTGAGGTCCATAGGTCTCTGAGCCAAGGTGTCACTACATCTGTTGCTCCATTGATAACTAGGCCTCAGGAGAGAAAGCGGATGGGGCAGAAACAGACAAGCGAAAGGAATACAGCAGACAAAAGGAAGAAAGAGAAGGGGTTGCAAAGAAATAAAAAAAAGAAGGGAAAGAAAGATTGAAAAAATGAGAACAACTAAGGGAAGAAATAGAGCAGACATGTGAGGCAAAAGAAAAAAGGGAAGGAAGCTAGCAGATGAAAGATAGAGAGGAAAAATAATGAAAGAAGTGTGAAAAGAAAGTGAACAATTAACATTAGAGGAAAAAAAGAGAGATGGAGAGAGAGACAAGCAGCGAAAGAACCAGGGCATTTCCCATTTGACACATTTCCCACAGATACAAAATGGGAAAACCACTTTGACACTTCGAGTCCTGACCAGTAACTTGGTGCTTCCATATACAGACGGGAAAAAGAGGCATTTATAGTAATAAGTGAATTGACAGATAAAGATGAGAAAAACACCAAAGAAAGGATGTAAGAAAGACTAAATAAAAAGTAAAAGGATGCATACAGAGTCAAAGGAAAGGGCAAATAAAAAAGAAAAAGAAAGAGTGAAGGGAATAGAAAAAATAGTGAAAGAATGAACGCCTGATGAAGAAAAAAAGAGAGGAACGAATCAAGGAAAGAAATGGCCAAGCAAGAAGAGGGAAATAAACAGTTGAAAGAAAAAGCAAAACTGTTAAAGTGGATTTTAAGAGCTGGAAAGAGAAAAGTGGCATTGAGGGTAAACAGAGTAAAGGAAAGAATGGAGTGAGATAGGTGAAACACACCCTCTCAAATAAAGTGGCAGCTAAGAGTAGATTTAACTGGCTTGTCCTCAAACAGAAGTCAGATTGTGGACAGCAGGAGGCTCTGCAGAACAACAGGAGGTGGGTTAGCACAGTTGTTTGTGATCCCCAGTACAGCAATATTGGGACGTTTAATCAGGATTGGGGGTATAGAAAGAAGTGTGTCCTGGCCCAGTGCTGGAATAACAGAAATGCAGTGGGTGAGAAATGAGAAACGGAATGCTGTGTAATTCAGTACTATCCAAAACCTTATCGCACTCAGGAGGATGTCATTATGCCTTGTTTTCTGATAGAAGATCTGCAAGACATGTCAGATTAGAAATGGCACCATCAACCCCTCCACAAACAGCTCCTTTTCCACCATCAACTATCTCTCCTCCAACAATGCCTAATATGACACCAATGCTGTATGCTGTTTCCCCTCCTAGGGAACCTTACACCTCGGAAGACAAGAACAAGGAAGTAGGTGAACTACTGGCTCAGCCAGACGACTGGGATGACTACATCATCCCTACTCTATTTACAGCTCAAAACCCTCCTGCTGATTCCCCTCCAGAGGACATTGGGGGGTGTTTCACAGTATTCTGGAAAGGGCAGCAGAAAGCATTTACCTACCCATTACAGTGAAACATTCTGACTGCTCCTTATATGATTTTAAGGACCAGATGCGAAAATCAGTCAGGTTAATACCCATCATTGATCACATCTGGCAGGACGGTATTAAGATCATAGACAACCCCGCTACAGTGTCAGCGGTCTCGTCCCGTATTGATAAAAAATACAGGCGCCCTGATGATTCCCCTGCATGCCTGAGGGGGCATCCCAGGCCAGATGCCGTAGTTTCCCAAGCTGTGCAGAGAAGATCTAAGAATCCGACAGCTCCCATCTCAGTACAGCCAGACAGAGTCGAACCCCACCTTGACACTATAGGCAAAAGATTTTCCCTCATGTCAGCCATTACAGTAGGAGCTGCTAACACTTTGACTATTTTGTTGCGCTACGACAGGCAGATGTGGTCTGACATCAAGTCTGTTAGATCTGATTCGAGAGAGCCAAAGACAAGAGGCAAAAAAGATCTTACAGCAAGGTGAATGTGCCTCTTCTGAGATTATTGATACAGCCATGGATAGTGCTGCTGCTTTGAGGCGTCAAGGTTGTCTCAAAGCCACTTCATTTCGACCTGAAGTGCAAACAAAAATTCTGGCTATGGCTTATGACATTGATACAGTTTTCGGCAAGCACAAAGATGAGGCTCTTCTTGCCATTAAAACGGACCTCTAAGTCCCAAGCTGCCTTACTGTATAAAAAGGTGCCCTTTATAGGTGCAAGAGGGTGAAGGTTTTCCACCTATAGAGGTTCTTATCACCGCTCCCAGCAGTCTCAGCCTTACCAACTTCAATATAGACCAGCACAAGCGTATCCTAAACCAACTAGGGCTGGTTTCTCTAAATAGGGAACTCGCCGGATATCCTCACATCAGGCCAGAGACACAGAACGCGAACAATGACTCAACCCAAGTACCAACTGCTCAAGCTCTCCGTCACCAAGTATAGGGGCATTTGGAAAACTATCACCTCGGACCAATGGGTGTTGGACAAAGTAACTTATGGGCACACTTTGTAATTTACAGAGAAACCACCAGAGTTTACAGTTACAACGGATGCATCAGTGGAAGGATGGGGAGGTCACCTCCAGGATCTACAAATCAAAGGAAAGTAGCCAAACCACCAGAAGCTAATGCATATCAACAGCTTGGAACTCACAGCCATCTTCCTCACATTGCAAGCTTTTCTTCCTAGGATAGAAGGCTCTCAAGGGCAGGTACGGACAGACAACACGGCCAGCATGTATTATATCAACAAGCAGGGAGGCACAAAGGCCCAGATGTATAAAAGGGTTTTACCCATTCTGTGTCTATGGGAAAACGTGTTTGTACATATGCCCCAAAGTCTGTAACACTCTCACAAAAAATCCTAGGATCTATGGAACTGGCTAACCCGCCACAACATCTCCTTAAAGATCAAACACGTCTCAGGAGTGCACAACATGTTATCAGATACACTCCTCAGCAGAGCCAAGAGCGATTGTTACTAATTGGAGCTGAATCAAATTCAACTAGACAAAATATTTGTAACATGGGAAAGGCCAACACTGGATCTTTTCGCAATGAAGAGGAATACTAAATTTTACATAAGTCGATATCCCCTTCCAGGGTGTTAGGGGAACATCCTTTCGATGCGATGGTCCGTGATCTATGCATATGCTTTCCCCCCATCCTGCTAATTCCCAAAGTCATCGCCAAGATTAAGGTAGAAACATGTTGTCTAATACTAATTGCTCCCAAATGGCCCAGGCAGTTCTGGTACACAGAACTTCTCCTGATGTTGGAAGCCCCGCCAATATGTCTCCCACTAACTCCAACGCTTCTATCAATGCACCAGGGGCAAATATTTTATCCAGATCCGATATCACTGCACTTGCACACATCGCTCCTGAATTGTTTGAGTTCAGGCATCTGAAGATCACTCCAGAATGTAGAGACATAGGGGGTCATTCCGACCCCGGCGGGCGGCGGTCGTCGCCCGCCTGGCGGGAACCGCCATATGGCCGCTCCGCAGTCGAAAGACCACTGGGGCCATTCTGACTTTCCCACTGGGCCGGCGGGCGCTAGCCAATATAGCGCCCGCCGGCCCAGCGGGAAAGAGGCCTGTAACACTGAAGCCGGCTCCGAATGGAGCCGGCGGTGTTGCAGGTGTGCGACGGGTGCAGTTGCACCCGTCGCGCTTTTTACTGTCTGCTAGGCAGACAGTGAAAAGCATACTGGGGCCCTGTTAGGGGGCCCCTGCACTGCCCATGCCAGTGGCATGGGCAGTGCAGGGTGCCCAGGATACCCGTTCCAGCCAGCCTGTTCCTGGCGGTGAAAACCGCCAGAAACAGGCTGGCGGGAAGGGGGTCAGAATCCCCATGGCGGCGCTGCTTGCAGCGCCGCCATGGAGGATTCGCCCAGCCGGGGGAAAACCGCCGGGAAACCGCCGGCCCCGGTTTTCTGACCGCGGCTTTAACGCCGCGGTCGGAATGGGCAGGGAAGCACCGCCAGCCTGTTGGCGGTGCTTCTGTCATCCGTGGCCCTGGCGGTCTTGGACCGCCAGGGTCAGAATGACCCCTATACTCTCTAAAGTGAGAGCAGACAGCACAAACAAAACATATAGATTGAAATGGAAGCAGTTTTTTTATTGGTGTCACCAAAATAACTTGCGCCGACATGAGATTTCTCTGGAACAAATATTATGGTGGTCATTACAACCCTGGCGGTCGGTGTTAAAGCGGCGGTAAAAAAATTGGAATCATGACTGTGGCGAAAACCGCCAACAAAGACAGCCACTTTAACACTCCGACCGCCACAGCGGTACAAACAAACAGCGCGGCAGTCACCGCCAACAGACAGGCGGAAGACAATGTACTACCCACAGTATCATAACAGGCCAATCCGCCACCTTTTCCGGGGCGGATTCACCGCGGATAAAAATACGGCGGAAACAGGAATTTCGAAGGGAAAAAGCTCACCTCTACACACTCCACGAGGACATCATGGACCCGGAACTCCAAACCCTACCTGCGATAGTCTTCCTGCTCCTGTACCAGGATCACGAACGGCGGCGGTGAAGAGCACGGTGAGTACTGCACCTATGACATAGGGGAGGGGGAGGGAAAAAACAGGGACACACACACGCAACACCCCCACCCTCACCCACTACAACACACACACCAATACATATCTATACATCATAGTTACACCCCCAAACCCCCCGGAAGAATGCAAAGACCAAAGGAAATGATTGTAACCATTGTAATCTATTAAAATACAGTATTATAAAAAATATATACACTATAAACAAATATATACACCAATAATACAAGTCCAGGTATTGCACCATTTATAGTCCGTGGACCACTGGGCCCAAAATGCATGGGCGAGGCCCACACTCGATACCAGATCAAAACAGAGAGATCACTGCAGGGACATCAGATAGAAATACAACAGGCACCTCAGGGGGAAGGGAAGCAGGGGCACCTCAGCCGGATGAGTGCACGACACCAGATCCACGAGGGGGCTCAATGCCCACTGTTCAATCCTGGGGAGTGCAAAGCCACAGTCTCTCAAGTCTCTCCAGTGGGTGGTTTGCCCACTGTTCAATCCTGGGGAGTGCAAAGCCACAGTCTCTCAAGTCTCTACAGTGGGTGGTTTGCCCACTGTTCCATCCTGGGGAGTGCAAAGCCACAGTCTCTCAAGTCTCTAAAGTGGGTGATGTGCCCACTGTTCCATCCTGGGGAGTGCAAAGCCACAGTCTCTCAAGTTGATAAGTCTCCACTGGTTCTGGAGGGGGACTGGTGCCCAGAGTACTTTATCCAGTTAAGGACAGACAGAGTGGATGGATGTCTCCACTGGTTCTGGAGGGGGACTGGTGCCCAGAGTGCTTCATCCTGTGAAGGACAGACGGAGTGGATGCATGTCTCCACTGGTTCTGGAGGGGGACTGGTGCCCAGAGTGCTTCATCCTGTTAAGGACAGACGGAGTGGATGCATGTCTCCACTGGTTCTGGAGGGGGACTGGCGCCCAGAGTGCATCACTTACCCCGTGACGGTCCCAGTTGCGTCAGTGCCCCTGCCGCTCATGGGCTAGCGGTGCTTGAGTTGGCGGTGCACTGTTCCATCCTGGGGAATGCAAAGCCACAGTCTCTCAAGTTGATAAGTCTCCACTGGTTCTGGAGGGGGATTGGTGCCCAGAGTACTTCATCCAGTTAAGGGCAGACAGAGTGGATGGATGTCTCCACTGGCTCTGGAGGGGGACTAGTGCCCAGAGTGCTTCATCCTGTTAAAGACAGACGGAGTGGATGCATGTCTCCACTGGTTCTGGAGGGGGACTGGCGCCCAGAGTGCATCACTTACCCCGTGTCGGTCCCAGTTGCGTCAATGCCCCTGCCGCTCATGGGCTAGCGGTGCTTGAGTTGGTGGGGCCCTGTTCAGTGGTGCTTGAGTTGGCGGTGCCCTGTGCAGCGGTGCTTGATTTGGCAGTGCCCTGTTCAGCGGTGCTTGAGTTGGCGGCGCCCTGTTCAGCGGTGCTTGAGTTGGCGCTGCCCTGTTCAGCGGTGCTTGAGTTGGCGCTGCCCTGTTCAGCGGGGCTTGTGCTGGCGGTCCTTCATGGCCCAGCAGGACTTGTGCTGGTGGTCCTTCATGGCCCAGCGGGGCTTGTACTGGCGGTCCTTAATGGCCCAACGGGGCTTGTGCTGGCGGTCCTTCATGGCCCAACGGGGCTTGTGCTGGCGTTCCTTCATGGCCCAACGGGGCTTGTGCTGGCGGTCCTTCATGGCCCAACAGGGCTTGTGCTGGCGGTCCTTAATGGCCCAACTGGGCTGGGGCTGGCGGTGGCCTCCTGGGCAGCTGGGCTGGGGCTGGCGGTGGCCTCCTGGGCAGCTGGGCTGGGGCTGGCGGTGTCCTCCTGGGCAGCTGGGCTGGGGCTGGCGATGTCCTCCTGGGAAGCTGGGCTGGGGCTGGCGGTGGCCTCCTGGGCAGCTGGGCTGGGGCTTGCGTGTTTCTTGTGGCCCTTCACCACCTTGGGAGGTGTCACAGCTGAGTCCACATTCCCACCGGGACCCCTGGGAGCGGCTTTGGTGGCTGGAGTCTTCCCCCTCTCCCACTGGGCACTGGCCAACTTCTGATGCTTCACGGGGGGGACTGGCTGTGCTGTGGCTCCGTGCCACACTGGCTGTCCTGGTGGCTGGTGCACTCCACATACCTGTGGCTACAGGCACCACTGGTCCCGGAGATGTTGAGGCTGAGAGGCTAGTTCGGGACCTATGAGATGGACGGGGTGGGGGAGGTGTGGGAAAAAGGTCAAGGCTGGACATGAAAAGTTTTTTGGACACACTGGGACGGGTAGCTGGAGGGGGTTTGGGAGTGGCGGAAGAGGTGGTGGTAGTAGGAGGTGTACGTTTGGTGACTTTGGGTGCAGGTGCATGCGCTGGAGGCTGTCGTGTAATGTAAATTAGCACTTGTATAGCGCACTACTCACCCGTTAGGGTCTCAAGGCGCTGTACTCATACCGCTATGGAACCCCTCCTGGCTTTTCCCTGTGAGGCGCCCACTCCTGAGCACCCCCAGGGTGAAGCCAGGCATCCAAGCGCTGTTGGGGCCGTTGTGGAGATTAAGCAAGCTATTGCCCAGAGTTGCAGAGTGGGACCCATGAATTAGATTAGGCACCGAGGCGAGAATTATCTGGTCAAGGGGAATTGGGCCCAAGACCTGCCGAAGCGGGACTTGAACCCTGGTCTTGAGCCAGATCTCTGCCCATTGAGCCACAGTCGTGAGGTGGATGGCCGTTGGGTGGGTGTGTGGCTGCGTTTGTGTATCTTGGTAGGGGGCGTCACAGGCACAGTGGGAGAGGACACGGGACGTGTGAATGGTAGTGGGGGTGGTGATTGCACGTGAGCGGGGTGTGCTGGTGGGTGTGCTGGTGAGGGACATAGTGGCTGAAGAGGCAGTGCATGCAGGTGTGTGTGTAGACGAGACCGGGAGGTTGACGAGGAGGAGGGGGACACAGTGGAGGCAGTGGATGTTGGTGTGTCTGCATGTGTGTGATGCTTGTGGGATGTGTGGTGCTTATGTTTGCCTGAGCTTCCCTTGTGTGGTGAGGTGTGTGCAGGCTGGTCTGATGGAGTGCTTGGTATAGGCAGAGGTACAGGGGATTGGGTCTGGGTGGAGAAAGTTGGAGGGGGGAGGCTAGACACGGGACAATGGCTGCCAGAGTTTGAAAGGCTCGGTGAAGGGCCGCCTGACCAGAATGAATGGCCTCTAGGAATGCATTAGTTTGTTGCAACTGCCTTTCTACACCCTGGATGGCATTCAAAATGGTAGACTGCCCAACATTGAGGGACCTGAGGAGGTCAATGGCCTCCTCACTGAGGGCAGCAGGGGTGACTGGGGCAGGGCCTGAGGTGCCTGGGGCGAAGGTGATGCCCACCCTCCTGAGTGAGTGGGCACGGGGCGAAGGCTGAGGGGCTGCTGGGAGGGCGGTGCTGGTAGGGGGGGGTGGCGGCTGTACCTGTAGATGCGGGGGGCACAGATGTTGTTGCCACCACAAGGGAGCTCCCATCAGAGGACGAGTCCATGCCGCTGGTGTCAGCTCCTGTCCCCGCCGTGGAGCTCCCCTCGCCCTCCGTCCCACTGGTGAATTCAGAGTCCGTAGTGTGGCCCTCCATGGCCATGTGGGATGCAGCTCGCTCGTGCTCCGGTGCCACTGCTCCTCCGCCTGATGATGCTAATGCAAACAAGAACAGGGAAACCACAAAATGGTGGGGGGGGAAACAGAATAAAGACATGTTGAGTGCATGGATTACCGCTACTGTTGGCGGACAAGACAGACACAGAAGCCCCCTGCACTACGCTGCGCACTTGGGCTCTACAGTGTAATTCCTTGGAATTGGCCTACAAGGCTATGGACGACATCTGCACACATAGATGACACAGGGGCATGAATAGCTGTACTTGGCACGCTACAGAGGTGGGGTGGGGGGCCACAGGGCCATGCCTTACGGAGGGGCCTTGCCTACGGAACTCACCCTGGCCTAGGGAAACCCACAGCCCTCCTCCCCCACCCAGACAACTCCACTGCACGCAATGTCAGCTGAAAGAGAGTGTACTCACCCCCTTGTGTCTGCTGTGATGCCCTCAAGCGCCCATCCAACTCCGGGTAGGCCCGCCAGGATCCTGAACATCAGGGGGGTCATGGTTCGACGGGCACCCCTCCCACGTTTGGAAGCCATCCCCAGCTGAGCCTCCGCCGTCTTCTTGCTCCAGCGGCGAATGTCTTCCCATCTTTTCCAGCAGTGGGTGCTCCGTCTGTGGTAGACCCCCAGGGTCCGGACATCCTTGGAGATGGCACGCCAAATATCCTTCTTCTGGTGGGCGCTGACCTACATGAAATGTACAGGGGAAGAAGAGAAGTCATTACCAACTGCACCATCAAAGTGAGTGGCCCCCATCCCTACCCTTGCCATGTGGCACATGCACTCACCGTCTTACATGCACGCAGCACTCAGCCCCCTTCCTTCTAACATCCAGCCCTCTCCACACAGACATAGCCCATACAATATGCTCCCTGTGTACTTACCTGTTGGTCTGGAGGACCGTAGAGTAGCGTGTACTGGGGGAGGACCCCATCAACGAGCTTCTCCAACTCCTCCGATGTGAAGGCAGGGGACCTTTCCCCAGACGCACAAGCCATTGTCTCTTCCAGACTGAGGTCACAGCAGCACTTGCAGTGTAGGTCCTCTCCTGTCGAAGATCAGGTATCGAGTGATTAAAGTGATAGAAAATGGCGGTCACGTCGCGGAGGTGCGTACCATCACCGCCGGCGTACATCGTCATTGGCTCCTGGGACCCATAGGGTCCAATGTTAACCAATGCAGCATTGCGCCACGGTCTCCGACCGCCTACCGCGACGGTGTACAACGCCAGCGCAGTTACCTCACATCCCATTGTCCCACTTTAGAGGTCAGGCAGCCGCCATTTCAGGGGCCCACATGGCCTCATTTTCAACTGCGTCACACATACCTAGACGTACTCTCAAAAAACATACAGGCCACTTTTCGGATTATGATTTGTGTTCTGTGTAATCTGTGGGTACGTACCTCTGAGTTGGTTGACTCTGTGCTTGCTGTTGTCCTTCATAGGCACCTTCCGCTGGGACATGTGAGGAGATGGCGGAATCCTCCGGTGTACCAACCGCTGGTGGACCTGTCGACAATGGAGGAAAGAAATTTGATAATCACCTACAGGTTTGACCGTGCCACAAGCCAGGAACTGTGTACCCAGTTGGAGCCAGACCTGATGTTAGCAATCCGCCATCCCACAGGAATCCCCCCTCAAGTGCAGGTGCTATCAGTGCTCCATTTCCTTGCAAGTGGGTCATTTCAAACAACTGTGGCCATGGCATCAGGGATGTCCCAGCCTATGTTTTCCAACGTATTGTCCAGAGTGTTGTCTGCCCTGCTGAAACACATGCGGAGCTACATCGTTTTCCCTCAGGTGGAGGATTTTCCTACAGTGAAAGGTGACTTCTATGCCCTTGGACATATCCCCAACATCATAGGTGCCTTTGATGGGACCCATGTGGCTTTGGTCCCCCCCCACAGGAGTGAACAGGTGTACAGAAACCGGAAGAGTTATCATTCCATTAATGTGCAGGTGGTATGTTTGGCAGACCAGTACATCTCCCATGTGAGTGCCATGTTCCCTAGCTCAGTGCATGACTCCTACATCCTGCGGAATAGCAGCATCCCTTATGCGATGGGTCAACTCGAGAGGCCCTGTGTTGCTATTAGGTGAGCCCCTGGAAGCAAGACAGTGGGAATGGTTGTCTGGGGTTATCCCTACAGGTTAGTGTGTGTCTAACAGTTGTCCCTTGCCATTTGCAGGTGACTCTGGTTACCCCAACCTGTCATGGCTACTGACCCCAGTGAGGAATCCCAGGACCAGGGCAGAGGAACGCTACAATGAGGCCCATGGGCGAACTAGGCGGGTGATTGAGCGGACCTTCGGCCTCCTGAAGGCCAGGTTCAGGTGCCTGCATATGACAGGTGGATCCCTATTCTACTCACCAAAGAAGGTGTGCCAGATCATCGAGGGCCTGCTGTATGCTTCACAACTTGGCTTTGCGACGACAGGTGCCTTTTTTGCAGGAGGATGGTCCAGATGGCGGGGTTGTTGCAGCTGTGGACCCTGTGGACAGTGATGAGGATGAAGCAGAGGAAGAAGACATACAGAACAGGGACTCAGCGATCCAGCAATATTTCCAGTGAAACACAGGTGAGAATACATTCCTGCCTACTACATGTACTTTTACACTACTACCTCTCTACTGTCTGTCGTTTTCACCCAGTGTATGGTCACTGAGTTGTCACTTTCCCTTACGGTTTCACAGATGTGGGCCCCAACGTGTGTCATCTGCTTAGATTCCTCATGGACTAGAGGTGTGTGACAAAGGTATGTTGACATTACTATTTCAAGAACATTTTGTCACTGTAATTGCAAATACACTATTTCGAAATCACAGATAGACTCCAGATTGTTTTGTGCTTTAAGTGTGTTTATTTAAGTGCTCAGTATTGGAGGGGAAAGTAAATGGTGAGGGGTGATGGCGGAGGAGTGTCCATGGCAGAGTCCAGTTTAATAGTCTCACAGGTGCATTGCCATATGGGGCAGTTTAATTATGGACAGGGTGTCAAAGTGGGACAGTGGGATGACAATCAGGGTGGTCTCATTTCTTGGCAGGGGTCTTGGCATCGTGCTCTGTCTTGTTCCTGGATCTCAGGGACCGTTTGCTGGGTGGTTCTCCCTCTGCAGGGGGTGGGGTGCTGGTGTGGTGGTCTTGTGGCGGGGCGTCCTGTCCACTTACGCCGGTGGAGGTGGTGGGCAGTTCATCGTCCATGCTAGTGTCAGGGGCCCCTTGGAGTACCACAGTGTCCCTCCTGGTGTTGAGTACTTCCTTCAGCACCCCTACGATGGTGTCCAGGGTGGAGCTGATGGTTCTGAGTTCCCCCCTGAAGCCCATATACTATTACTCCTGCAGACGCTGGGTCTCCTGAAACTTGGCCAGTACCGTTGCCATCGTCTCCTGGGAGTGGTGGTATGCTCCCATGATGGAGGAGAGGGCCTCGTGGAGAGTGGGTTCCCTTGGCCTGTCCGTCCCCTGTCGCACAGCAGCCCTCTCAGTTCTCCGTGTTCCTGGGCCTCCGTCCCCTGGACCGTGTGCCAACTGCCATTGCCCCCAGGTCCCTGTTGTTGGGGTGGTGGGTTATCCTGGGTTCCCTGTAGTGGTGGACACACTGCTGATTGACGTGTCCTGGGGACAGAGGTATGGGCCTGCTGGGTGGGTGCTGTGCTGGTGTTTCCAGAGGGGGAAGGTCTGTGGTGGCCTGTGCCTGTGTGAGGGCTGGTCATCTAGATCCAGTTGGACAGAGGTGCTGTCATCACTGTGGGCCTCTTCTGTGGGTGGAGTGGACATGTCTGGACCCTCCTGTCTGGTGACGTTGGGTAGTGGTCCTGCAGGGGTGTAAAGGCATGATTATTGCTTCTGTGTGTGGCATGGTGTGCAATGGGTGGGTGACTGTGTACCCCAGTGCTGGCATTCCTGTGTGGGAGCTTGTGTGATGATGGTTTAGGGGGGTGTATGGGTATGTGCAGTGGGCATGCTTTAGTGATGGGTGTCCATGCTTTGTTGTTGCATGCAGGGCTTGGTGTTGGGATGTGTGGTTTGTGATATTAGGACATTTGTGAGGAGTTGGAGTGATAGGGGTGAGGGCGAGGGTGGGGGTATGTGATAGCATGCAGGTAGGGTGGGGGATGCAATAGTTCAGATTTGACTTACCAGAGTCCATTCCTCCACCAACAACCTGCGAGGCCCTCAGGATGCAGAATCGCCAAGACCTGCTCCTCCCATGTTGTTAGTTGTGGGTGAGGAGGTGGGGGTCCGCCGCCAGTCCGCTGAACCGCCTGGTGGTGTCTTGAGACCACAGAACGCACCTTCCCCCGTAGGTCGTTCCACCTT
Source organism: Pleurodeles waltl (assembly GCF_031143425.1). Lineage (NCBI taxonomy): Eukaryota > Metazoa > Chordata > Amphibia > Caudata > Salamandridae > Pleurodeles > Pleurodeles waltl. Next base: position 693,867,279 of record NC_090451.1, read on the forward strand.
TTCCTGATGTCCTCCCGATTTCTTGGGTGTTGTCCCACTGCGTTGACCCTGTCGACTATTCGTCATAGCTCCATTTTCCTGGCAATTGAGGTGTGCTGCACCTGTGCTCCAAATAGCTGTGGCTCTACCCAGACGATTTCCTCCACCATGACCCTGAGCTCCTCCTTTGAGAACCTGGACTGTGTTTGCCGTGTCATGGGGTGGAGTAGGTGGTGTGTGGGGTGGTGTGTGTGGTGATAAGTGTGGTGATATGTAGTGGTGTGTTGTGTGAGGTGCGTGGAAGTTGTGGGGGTGATGGTGTTATGTGCCTGTGGATGCTGTTGTACTTGCTGGTGGTGTCTCTCTCTGACTTCGTTCTCGATTTTTGGTAGTAGGGGTTTGTGGGTGATGTGGATGTGTGTTTTATATTGTATTGGGTGTGTGGGAGTGGTGTGTGTATGTGTATCAGGTGTGTGTGTGTATTTCGAATTGTCCAATGTGGCAGTGTTTTGTAAGAGTGTGTGTATTTTGAGCGCAGCGGTGTGTACCGCCAATGGAATACTGCGGTGGAAAGACCGCTGCATGGATTCGTGTGTTGTGATAGTGTGGACGTATTTCTGTTGGCGTGACGGTGTCGGTTTTGTTTTCGCCAGTTTATCACTGACCTTTGGTGTGGCGGGCTTGTGTGGGTGTCTGAATTTTGGCGGGTTCCGAGATGTGGGTCATGATAGCTGTGGCAGAATTCCGCGGCGGTGTGTTGGCGGTCTTCTGCATGGCGGTAAGCAGCTTTTACCGCCAATGTTGTAATGACCCCCTATATCTGCTAATGCTAGCAAAGTCTGAGCTGGTACATTCCTCAGTGAAAGTACATTTGGCAGCTATTTCTACATATAGTCATTCTTCAGACGCAGTTTCTCTTTGTTCATCACAACTAATTAAACAATTCATGAGAGGTTTATTCAGGGTTTTTCTTTCAGTAATGGCACCCCCTCCAGAATGACACCTTGATATTGTTTTCACAATTAATGAAAACCCCGTTTGAACCTATTTACAAAGCTGACCTGAAGTTTCTTATGTGGAAGGTAGCCTTCTTACTAGTGATCACTTCCACTGGAAGAGTGAGTCTGTGAAATCCAAGCTTTCACTATGGCAAAACCTTTTCTATGCTTCATAGAGGATTTTGTTATTCTCAGGACAAATCCAAAATTAATTCCTAAAGTTCAATCTCAATTTCATCTCAATCAACCAGTTATTCTCCGTACATATCTTCCCATGTCCAACACCACCTTTGGATGTTAAGAGATGCTGTAAGTTCTATCTCCAACGCATTAAAAACATGTGCAAGTCTGAGCCATTATTACTGTCCTGTGGAACTGGACGACAAGGCACTGCAGTCACAAAAGCAACAATAGCAAGATAGCTATCAGCAACTATCCAGTTTTGTCATTCCACAGCAGGAAAACCTCTAGCAAGACAACCTAGAGCACATTCAACAAGGGCAGTATCTACCTCCGCTGCTGTGTTTGCTGGAGTTTCGCTAGAGCAGATATGCCATGCTGCTACCTAGAAGAGCACCCTCTTGTTTACAAAGCACTACTGCCTCCAGTCCACACACAGAAGGGATGCATCTGTTCCAGTAAGTTGAGCCTCTATTGTAATAGAGAATTTATTTCTAATACAGGTTACATATATGTTATTATCCAGTCTAATATCTATGAGTACATTTCTATGTTTGTGTAAATACACAATATAGTTATAATATATTGTTTGACTGTATATATATATATATATATATATATTTATATATATATATATCTTATTCTCTTATACCCACCATCCACTAAGATTTTGAAAATCTACATTGTTAACACTGTTATTTATTCTGATTCAAACATGTGAATCTATGAAAGATCCAATACTGGATAAGAAAAATAGTTACTTACCTGTAACTGTAGTTATCCAGTATTGGTATCTTTCATAGATTCAGATGTGACCCAACCTCCTCCACTTGGAGGCTCCTTTGATGGACTCAGGATGGATAACTCACTCTAGTGCTGAAAATCTGAGGGAGAGAGCCTCTCTTGGGAGTGTTTTAGAGGGTGCTGTTGCCTGATTGGTAATGATTCAGGTTTGGTCCATTTTTTTATAAAAGGACATAGATAGAATTGCAGATTCAAGGCCTACTTCCATTGTAGCCTATGTGGTTGTTGAATACATGTTTCTGTTATACTTTGGAACTTCCACTTTGACGACAGGGAAGGATTCAAGCATGTGAATCTTTGAAAGATACCAATACTAGATAACTGCAGTTACAGGTAAATAACTAATTTTCTTTCTAAATGGCTTTAAAACAACCAAGATTTCAAACTGATCTGATTAAAAAGCCAGGAGAGACGTTGTCCGTTACCTCAGAAATGGGACATTTTTCAGGTGTATCATGGGTTTGCCAAGCCTCAATCACGCCCTATTCATGTGCGCACACACATACATTTCAAAGGGATGTAAAATATTGCTAATTGTCCTGTTTAGTTTATTTTTATAAAATTTAGAAGCTGCAGATTTCATTTTCTTATCCACAAAAACACTGTAACCTATGCCATATCTTGCCATGTCATCGTATATTATATATATTTGTACACGCGTACCCACCCGGGAAGGAGTCCTGGTGTCCTGGCTTGCAATAGGGCAATTGTAATGAACAAGGATTACAATGCTCAAAATACAATCTGTTGTTAAATAACTACTCTAGATTGGGCCATGCATATCACAATTACACTGCATAGTAACTCATTATCAATAGCAATTATTCTGTTGAGCTCAGATGGATGAAAGACGGAGCAGGACTGTAACCTGTTGACTGAAGATTACAGTAATGTCTTGTCGGCAGGGGCTCAAACTGCCTAGCTACTTTACCCTAAATTGAAATAATGACATTAAGGGCCTGTTTACGAGGCTGGCAGTCTTGAGACCGCCAGCCTCGTGGTGGCGGTCAGGACTGCCGCTGCTGTAGCGGTTCGACCGCCACATTACGATCCTGGCGGTCAGACTGCCAGGGTCCTGCCAACACCACTGGGATCGGTGATCACAACGGGCTGACAGTGGCAGAAGTTGGAAACAGCCAGGGCGGCGCTGCTTGCAGTACCACCACGCTCTTTATGACCTGGTTCTCCACCAGCCTTTTCATGGCCCTGTCACTGCCCAGCCTTTTCATGGCAGTATCACGGCCATGAAAAGGCTGGCAGAGAAAAGATGCAGGGAGCCACAAGGGGGCCCCTGCACTGCCCATGCACTTGGGCAGTGCTCACTGTCTGCTGTGGTACCCCCTGTAGCCGCAGCATTGCCGCTGGCTCAATTGCGAGCCGGGGACAATGCTGCCACTACTTTGCTATTGGGCAGAAACCTTGGAAATGTGTAAACATTTTGTTTAACTAAACCTATCACATGTAAATATACAAAGGTTATAAATTCATATATCAGAAATAGTATACATTTATTCTATTTTTATAATTTAATTAGCCAATATTTAAAAAGCTTTTGAAGTAAAGGTAAATATGAAAAATGTTTTACTATTTACAAAATTCATTAATGTTTAAATACATATACTGTACATTTCACAATATTAAGTTGCATATTATTAAAGTAATTAACATTACATTTAAATTGAAATATTCATTTTTTTAAATCTCTTAAACTTCCTCTTAGACCAGACTACATACCTCCCAAACTAGTCTAGATAAAGGATTGTCTTCCTCCCCAGTTGTTGTGTGAGAATGGAAGTATAATAAGTTTACACTATTGGCACTCTTTGTTACTTACATCTACCTGTTCACCTCATGGTTAAGTGCAACCATATGTTGGCAGCAATCTGTTTGGAGCATCCCTCCAAACTTCTCTCATGACACTAAAGTGTGTCATACAAAGCTCCTGCTATAAATACAACCTGTACCGTATTTCTACATAAATGTGCCCCTTATAGGCCTGACTATAATCCACACTGCACCATATGTCCACATCTATTTGAAGCCTTAGTTGATCACCCAGAAGTTCATTCAGTCTGTGGAAGTGCTATACAAATGCTACAGCATAGTACGATGACCACTGTCCAGAGCTTACATCCCCTTGGAATTGGCATCTTTTGATTCTAACTTGCTGTTCCTGTGCTGTTCTGTTGCTGTGAGTTCTCTGAACTCATTTTGCAAAATGGCTGCTACATAAAAACAAAATGTAAAGTTACAAAACCATGCACCTTCTTGTAATACAAAAATGGTGCTTTCTATTATAATGCCATGTGCCCTTGGACTTCTGCCCATTCTCCTGAAGCACACTAAATACCTCTTTCTCCTTTCGCAGGTGACGATGATGTGTTTGTCAACCCTGAGGCCACGGTGACCTATGTCACTAGGACCGCAAATGTCTCCAAAGTGATCCATGGGCAGATTCAGACCGAATGCATCCCAGCACAAGAGGGCAAATACAAAGTAACAAAGTCCCTGTATGACCACAAGCGTTATCCTCGCTTTGCAGCAGGAGGCGGGTTTATCATTCCCAGGACACTTGTCTCATCTCTGTACAATGCTTCCATTTGGATGCCGTTTTCCCTTTGGATGATGTCTATCTTGGCTTTTTAGCACTGGCGTCCAACATTAGTTTCCGACATGATAACCGGTTTGAGGTCAATACCGGGGGAGTCAAGTACTGTTTCTTCAAAGAGGCTTTTGTGGTGCATGGGATCATGCATACAGCTCTTCTGGACATCTGGTACAATCTGCCACATATTCCCAATTGTTCACACCAAATAAGCTAATTGGGCTAGAAATGGTCAAAGCCTGGGCTTGCAGGACCTCAGGTCAACATTTGTAGGGAACTTTAGTTAGTCAATTCCTCGGGAGATAGGAAGCATCAGTAGTCTTGAGGAAGTAATATAATCCTGATAGTTGGTTAAGAGTGGGTGAATTTGGAGATGTGTGTATTTATCAGCACCTCTAAGGGAGTGTGAAGCACCTAGTATGTCCCCTTTCTGCAGGGGGTTGGTCAGACTTACAAATGACATGGGGGGCCTCTACAACACATAGTTTCTGTTAAGATACTTGGTCACCACCCAGTGACTGACGTGCAATGTCATCTGCTGTTACCAATGGAGAAAGCCACCTATAGATGCCTTCTTTAGTAATCAAGTTATATTGCTGGCACAACATGTGCAAGTATAGCACGGCTTCAGGGTCTTTTCATTACTTTACTATCTCTTCTGAAAGACACCCAGCCATAGTTTTATCACCTTCAATCAAACTTAATACACTGGGGGCAGAGGGGGGGTGTCTTGGATCCTTCTTATTGTGTGTTGGCCCTGCCCACTTTCCTATTGGACATATAATAAAGAGAGAACAAGGGGCACAAGAATGCATTGACGTGTCCTCCAAACTAAACATCAAGGTCACATTTATATTTTTTTGTCAACCTCTAGTTTAACCCCTTCACTGCGGGCGTCAGCCACTACCTCCCTGGTGCGGGTCACGGGGACCAGTGGCCGACACCAGGGAGGGGGTTAATAAATCCTCTGGTGCGTCGCACCCGAGGAATTTTTTTATTTTTTTATTTTTTTTATAACCTCGGGAGACACGGAAGCTTCTGTGTCTCCACCCACCCCCCCACCCGCCCCTTTGTTTCAGGAAGGCCTCGTAAGAAAGGGGAGAGTCTCCCCTTTCTTATGAGGCCTTCTGAAAGTGGTTCGCCCCCCACCCCCGGGGCATATTTTTTTGAAAAACAAATGTAGGTGACCCCAGGAGATATATATATTTTTTTTTTTTAAAGCATAAATGGACAGGGGCAGGGCGACCCCCTTGTGGGGGCAATATTTTTTTTAGATGTTGTAGGGTTTCCCTGGGGGCCATTTTGACCCCCAAGGAAACCATACAACAACTAAAGAAAAACAGATCTATATATAGATCTATATATATATAGATAGATATATCTATGTACATGGATATATCTATAGATATATCTATGTAGATAGATATATATATAGAGATAGATCTATATATATATCAATCAATCAGAGATTTATAAAGCGCTGTGGGGGTACGGGGGGGAAGGGGCTGGGAGGATCACTGTTCGAAAAGCCAGGTTTTGAGGCCCTTCCTGAAAAGAAGTAGGTTTTGAGTCTTGCGAAGGTGGGTTGGGAGGGCGTTCCAGGTTTTGGGTGCAAGGTAGGAGAAGGATCTGCCCCCGGTGGTGGTGTGTTTGATGCCGGGGACAGAGGCGAGAGAGAGGTCAGCTGAGTGGAGGTTTCGTGTGGGGGTGTGGAAGGTGACTCTCGTTGAGGTAGGCAGGGCCTTTGTTGTGGAGTCATTTGTGTGCGAGGATGAGGATCTTGAAGGTGATCCTTTTGTCAATTGGGGAGCCAGTGAAGGGATTTGAGGTGTGGAGAGATGTGTTCGTTTCGGGGGAGGTCGAGGATGAGTCGTGCTGCTGAGTTCTGGATGCACTGTAGTTTGCGCTTGAGTTTTAGAGTGGTGCCGGCGTAGAGGGCATTTCTGTAATCAAGTCTGCTGCTGATGAGTGCGTTAGTGACAGTTTTTCTGGTCTCTGTGGGGATCCATTTGAATGTTTTTTTCAGTATACGGAGTGTGTTGAAGCATGAGGAGGTGAGAGCGTTGATTTGTTGGGTCATCGAGAGGGAGGAGTCTAGGATGATGCCGAGATTGCGTGCGTGGTTGGCGGGGGTGGGTGCAGGGCCTAGCGTGGTGGGCCACCATGAGGGGTCCTAGGTGTTTTTGTGTGGGCCAGAGAGGATTATTTCGGTTTTGCTTGAGTTGAGTTTCAGGTGGTTGGCTGTCATATATATATCACTTTTGTCAATATGTGTGTGGTTTCCCTGGGGGCTGCGATCGGCCCCCAGGAAAACCAGACCCACATATAAAAGTGATATATATATGTATGTATATATATATATATAGATTTGCTGCCAGTTGTCTTGCAGTTGCAGCTTGCGTCTTCAAAGCAATACACATACTTAAAATGATGCTTTTCAACTGTAGCTTTTAGGCAGCAATAAAAAAGTCAAGTAAGTATTGTGACTATGTTTCTGCTACAAAAGGGTCAGACTTGTCTAGTGGCAGTTTTAGTGCCATAAAGAAGCGCAGAATGTTTATATGCCTACTGCAAAGAGCAAATCTGTATTTTATGTAAATAGCTGAGTACATTAGTAAAGTCAGCCATTACCTGTGCTATAATACCAATGAAATTTATGTGCGGGTGGAGGGTGGCTATGGAGTGATGAAGGGCACTTTTACTGGGTGGTAATGAGGGAATCCGAAGAGGAGGGAGTGGGAGCACCAATAATGATTGTTGGACTGGGCGCAGGAGGTGCTAAAGACTGTGATGAATGGTATGTGACAAGGTGTTTTTTGAGTGTCTTGAAAGAACGTGCTGATTGAGGGAAGAAGCGCAGGTAAGGTGGCCTCTACTGTTGCACGTATCTTACACACACCATCGATTTTGTGACTGTCTACGTAGGCTAGTGTTTTAGAGCAACAGTTTAGCCAATAGCAGAGATGGCATCTTGATGGATGACTGCTGCCGGCACTCGGGTTATAGAGGACAGCTCTGACATAGGATCAGAGACTGAGACAGCATCTCAGGGATAGGACAATGGTGCAGACTCTGGGAGTGATTTTTCAGTTGGAGGAATCCCATTCGATAACTCCTCTTCCAGTACATTATGAGGGAGGTGATGAGGACAGTCCTGCTGTCCCTTCGCAAGCTGTTTGTGCAACTGGGTAATAGTGGGTTAGCCCAACACAGAGAGCAGGTGAATGCGGCGGCAAGCAGAGAGAGAGAGAGAGTGCTCTCTTGGGAGCTCCCCAATTTGGTTCAGCCCCAAATTCCACCACTCAAATCGTATTGTGGAGACATCAAAATTATCTATGGCAAAACAAACTGGTTTTGTAAGGCAGGCACCTGTGTTTTTGGTCCTGGGTTCGGCGGCCATATAGAGCAACACACTAAACCCAAACATTTCTGGAAACTAGACATTCGGGGGAGTCCACAGAGGTGTGACTTGTATGGAGTCCCCAAAGTTTTCTTACCCAGAATACCCTGCAAAGCTGAAATGTTGAATAAAAACTCTATTTTTCTCGCATTTCGGTCACACAAACTACAGGAATATGCTGGGATCCACAAAATTCCTACCACCCAGTGACTCCTCACCTGTCCTGATAAAAACACTACCCCACTTGAGTGGCTACACCTAGTGCCTGCGTCAGGAATGGATCACCCCAGGGTCAACAGCTGCCTCATGTAAGGACCAACATTGACCGTTGTGTGATCTATTCCTGTCGCGGGCACCAGGCCTACCCACACAAGTTAGGTATCATTTTTATCGGGAGACTTGGGGGAACGCTGGGTGGAAGGCAATTTGTGGCTCCTCTCAGATTCCAGAACTTTCTGTCACCGAAATGTGAGGAAAACGTGTTATTTTAGCCACATTTTGAGGTTTGCAAACGATTCTGGGTAACAGAACCTGGTCAGAGCCCCACAAGTCACCTCATCTTGTATTCCCCTGGGTTTCTAGTTTTCAAAAATGCGCTGGTTTGCTAGGTTTCCCTATGTGCCGGCTGAGCTAGAGGCCAAAATCTACAGGTAGGCACTTTGCAAAAAACAGCTCTGTTTTCGGTCAAAAAATGGGATGTTTCCACGTTGTGTTTTGGGGCATTTCCTGTCGCGGGTGCTAGGCCTACCCACACAAGTGAGGTATCATTTTTATCTGGAGACTTGGGGGAACGCTGGGTGGAAGGAAATTTGTGGCTCCTCTCAGATTCCAGAACTTTCTGTCACTGAAATGTGAGGAAAACATGTTTTTTTAGCCACGTTTTGAGGTTTGCAAAGGATTCTGGGTAACAGAACCTGGTCAGAGCCCCACAAGTCACCCCATCTTGGATTCCCCTAGGTCTCTAGTTTTCAAAAATGCACAGGTTTGGTAGGTTTTCGTATGTGCCGGCTGAGCTAGAGGCCAAAATCTACAGGTAGGCACTTTGCAAAAAACAGCTCTGTTTTCGGTCAAAAAATGGGATGTGTCCACGTTGTGTTTTGGGGCATTTCCTGTCGCGGGCGCTAGGCCTACCCGCACAAGTGAGGTATCATTTTTATCGGGAGACTTTGGGGAACGCTGGGTGGAAGGAAATTTGTGGCTCCTCTCAGATTCCAGAACTTTCTGTCACTGAAATGTGAGGAAAACGTGTTTTTTTAGCCACGTTTTGAGGTTTGCAAAGGATTCTGGGTAACAGAACCTGGTCAGAGCCCCACAAGTCACCCCATCTTGGATTCCCCTAGGTCTCTAGTTTTCAAAAATGCACAGGTTTGGTAGGTTTTCGTATGTGCCGGCTGAGCTAGAGGCCAAAATCTACAGGTAGGCACTTTGCAAAAAACAGCTCTGTATTCTGTCAAAAAATGGGATGTGTCCACGTTGTGTTTTGGGGCATTTCCTGTCGCGGGTGCTAGGCCTACCCACACAAGTGAGGTATCATTTTTATCGGGAGACTTGAGGGAACATAGAATAGCAAAACAAGTGTTATTGCCCCTTATCTTTCTCTACATTTTTTCCTTCCAAATATAAGAGAGTGTGTAAAAAAGACGTCTATTTGAGAAATGCCCTGCAATTCACATGCTAGTATGGGCACCCCGGAATTCAGAGATGTGCAAATAACCACTGCTCCTCAAAACCTTATCTTGAGCCCATTTTGTAAATGCAAAGGTTTTCTTGATACCTATTTTTCACTCTTCATATTTCAGCAAATGAATTGCTGTATGCCCAGTATAGAATGAAAACCAACTGCAGGGTGCAGCTTATTTATTGGCTCTGGGTACCTAGGGTTCTTGATGAACCTACAAGCCCTTTATATCCCCGCAACCAGAAGAGTCCAGCAGACAAAACGGTATATTGCTTTCGGAAATCTGACATCGCAGGAAAAAGTTACAGAGTAAAACATAAAGAAAAATGGCTGTTGTTTTCAGCTCAATTTCAATATTTTTTTATTTCAGATGTTATTTTCTGTAGGAAAACCTTGTAGGATCTACACAAATGACCCTTTGCTGAATTCAGAATTTTGTCTAGTTTTCAGAAATGTTTAGCTTTCCGGGATCCAGCATTGGTTTCACACCCATTCTTGTCACTAACTGTAAGGAGGCTGAAAGCACCAAAAATAGTAAAAATGGGGTATGTCCCCGTAAAATGCCAAATTTGTGTTGACAAATGTAGTTTTCTGATTCAAGTCTGCCCGTTCCTGAAAGGTGGGAAGATAGTGATTTCAGCACCAGAAACCCTTTGTTGATGGCATTTTCAGGGAAAAAACGTAATTTTCACTGTATTTTGGCTATTTTCTTGGTCTCCTCCAGGGGAAACCACAAACTCCGGGTACCATTAGAATCCCTAGGATGTTGGAAAAAAAGGACGCAAATTTGGCGTGGATAGCTTATGTGAACAAAAAGTTATGAAGGCCTAAGCGCAAACTACCCCAAATAGCCAAAAAAGGGCTCAGCACTGGGGGGGGAAAGGCCCAGCAGCTAAGAGGTTAAATTATTGTGGTGAAATCTTGTTAGGAAACTTTGCCACAAGGTGTCCTGTTAGTACTCAGTCACAGGTGGTGGCAGAAATGGCACATGAAATACATGAAGGACAGTGGAGGATGCTGCAGAGAGCACTCCAACCCCAAGAGAAACAAAAGCTTGAAGGATTGGTGGAGCCAGTTATGAAAGGATGCTTAGCTGCTAATTATCAGTTTGATTAGATGTGACATTTTTATGTTTGTGGTGTGCTTACGTGTGACATTTTAAAGCCTTATGTTTCACACTTTGAGAAACACTTTAGCTGGATAGATAAAAAACAATTACATCCATGAAATAAGATAAATATCAGAAAAGTATGGTTTCTAAATGGCTTTAAAACAACCAAGATTTCAAACTAATCTGATGCAAAAGCCAGGAGAGAAGTTGTCAGTTACCTCAGAAACGGGAAAGTTTGCAGGTATGTCTTGGGCTTGCCAAATCTCCATCACACCCTCTTCATGTGCAAACACACACTTACACATCAAAGGGATGTAAAATATTGCTAATTGTTCTGTTTAGTTTATTTATATAAAATGTAGAAACTGCAAACTTCAATTTGATTTCCACAAAACTACTATAAACCTACTAGGTTAACAAGTTATGCCATGTGTTGTCACGTCATGGTATGTTATTTATATTTGTATAATCCATACCCATCCAGGAAGGAGTCCTGGTGTTCTGGTTTGCAATGGAGTATTTGAAATAAACAAGGATTACTATTCTCAGAACACAATATGTTGTTAAGTAACTGCTCTGGACTGGGCCATGCATATCACAATTACACCACATAGTAATTCATTATCAATAGTGCTCATGTTCTTGAGCTCAGATGTATGAAAGACAGAGCAGGACTGCCAGGACTCTAACCTACTGACTTATGTTTATGGTAATGCCTTGTCAGCAGGGCCTCAAACTGCCTAGCTACTTTACCATAAATTGATATAATTATATTAGGGGCTGGCGGTCTTAAGACCTAGTTCTCTGCCAGCCTTTTCTTGGGCTTCGGTGGTGGGCCACAGGGTGGCCCTTGGACTGCCCATGCATGGCACAGGGGGTCCCCCCTGCCCAGCATCCTTGAAATGTGCACTGTCTGATGTGCAGACAGTGCACATTTTAAGTGTGCTGGTGCACCCTGCGTGCGGCAGCATTGCCTCCGGCTCAGTAATGAGCCAGCAACAATGCTGCAGCACCTTTCCCACTGGGCTGACTGCCCAGCCCAGTGGGAAAGTTGTAATAAGACCAGTGGGGAGACCGCCGTCGAGACGGCAGTCTCCTCACCACGGGTCTGCTGGTCAGGTTTTCCGACCGCCAAACTTGTAACCAGGTCCTAAATTTGTAACAGAATACAATCACCCTACATATTTCTCAAATGACGGGAATCCAGATATTGAGCAGAAGGAATGTAGGCATGAAATGTGAGACATAGAACAAATATCCTTCCAGTGGAGCCAGCTTGATTACTTAGATCTCTCTGCACTGGAACTAATGCAAAGTAAATCAATAGTGTGGTGTCAAAGTGTAGCTTCCATGTCAACACATAGCATATGTGACACCAGACAATCCAGACATTTTTTTTGCCAACAGCTCTTTGCATTCTGGGACATGTGGTGATGTTTTTCCTATTAATGGTCTTTGCACTCATGATGTGGTTCATGCTGGCAGAAAAGACAGACTTTTCAACGAATGTCACAAATTCAGTCTCTTAAATTGTGGAAATGTTCTTATAGTTTTCATGATAAAAACTATCTGGGGAAGAATGTAGACACTCAAAAATTTACAGATAAGGTGCATGGATCCTGGAAAAGTCTGCAGATTTTTAAAAGCTGATGTGTGTAGCTGATACTTTGTTATATTACAGCTGGAAATAAAATCATGCTATTACACCTTGAAATGCTGAGGTTTGCACAAATAATGATGATGACGATTAACCATTAAACGTGAAACTGAAATACACTAAAAGGGTGTCCTGCCACTAATTAATTAAAGAAGTGAAATTATGCGCTAGTAAACAGATTAGTTTTGAACAATTTCTGGAATTTCTGATGATTGTTTTCAGCTCCCAGAGAAATAGGGAGACTGTTCCATAGCTTAGAAGGGATCACTGATATAGGGCCTAATTATGAGTTTGGCGGACGGGAATACCCATCCGCCAAACTCCCGACAGGGTGGCTGCCGCCGTAGTGGCGACCACCCCGCCAGACCTATTACGAGTTTCATCAACAGCACCACCAGATAAAGACAGTGAGCAATTTGATTTGATGGGGAAAAAAATGTTAACAGCTCTGCATTATACATGAAGTTCGCCAGTGCAACTGCATTACTTGGCAGGTACGATAAGTCGTTGAGGGACTCCCTCTACAGATTTACGCAAAAACTGACTAAGGAAGACAGACAAGATTTTCAGGAAATCTTAGAAGAGGAAGGTCTAGTAGCAAATCAAATCAGTGTGGCAGCTGATGCCTTTGATCGCTTCGCTCATGGGTAGTCTCAAGTCGTCACTACAAGGCAGTTTTCACGACTAAAACTTACAGGGCTAAAGCCTGACACACAACAAATAATATTAAACCTCACCTTCATCGGATCATCCCTCTTCGGCACACATGCCGATTAAGAAATGGTCAGAATAAAAGTGGAGGCAGACACTTTCAAGGCAGTAGGGCTTGAGAAGCAAAAATAATTCAGACGTAGATACAGGCCTTATAACTGACGCCAGGTTCAACAGAGGGTAAAAAAAAACCTCACTGGGTACCACAACAGCAACAACATAGCCGGTCGCATCACTATCCTCGACGCCCAGGAAGAGGAAGGAGTGCTTCCCGACCATCTGCTTCCTCGTCCAAGGGACAAAGCAATAAATCATGGCTTCCCTCTTCTCTGTATCCTGCTCAGGTGGGGGGAAATGGAGGGAAGCATCGCCAAGCACTTAAAAGAGTGGCACACTATAATAAACGAAAGATGGATTTTAATTATTGTTCAGAATGGTTACTCACTCAGGTTCAAATCTCCCCCCCCACCGGAGAAACCACCAAAAGCAACATTCCACCATCTGCATGATTTATTGCAAAAGGAAGTAGACACGTTGCTTCAAAAAGAATCAGTAGAAGAAGTTCCACTCTTGCAATGGGGGACAGGAGTTTATTCACACTATTTCCACGTCCAGAAAAAAAGCTGACTCAAGAATACAGACCGATCTTAGACGTACGGTTACTGAACAAATTCATCTGGAAACTACATTTAAAAATGCTTGCCCTTCATCAAATTTACACCCAACTCCAGCAGGGGGACTTGATGTGTAGCATCCCAGCAATACCAGTACAAATTTTATTCTTCAGCCTAAAATCAGCTCCTCTGACTTTTTCAAAATGCATGACAGTGGTTGCTGCGCATCTGAATAAGAAGCAAATCTTCGTCTATCCATACCTAGATGATTGGCAGATCAAGAGTGCCTCCTCAGTACTAGCACAACAGCATTATCAGATTTGCCTCCAAACTCTGCAAACACTGGGTCTACAGATCAACATCAAGACATTTACACAAATACCAATTCAAAGTATTCATTATCTAGGAGCAACTCTGGATACAAAAAATGCAAAATTGTGTCCTTCGGAGGAAAGGTTATACTCAAACAACATGAAATGTTGTATGCTCCTCGCCCATCAGCCAGACAAGTGGCACCTCTACTGGGATCAATGGCCTCCTGCAACTTCATTGTTCCCAATACCAGGCTACACATAAGACCTCTACAGCAAGCTCTAGAAGATCAGTGGTCTCAATATTCCAACCAACGGGACGACAAGATAGTTCTCAGAAGGGAAGTTGAACGATCATTCCAGTGGTGGTTGCAGAACCGGCATTTACGGATAGGAGTTCCTTTCTACCAGGAACTTCCTATGCAAACTCTGATCACAGATGCTTTCCTTCAGGGTTGGGGGACTCACATGGGTCCTTTGCTATCTCAGGGCTTGTGGTCGGACAAGGAACAACTTCAACATAAAAACATGCTGGAACTCAGGGCAGTCCTTCAAGCACTGAAATCCTTCTATACATCCATACAACCGAACTCTGCTTGTTCAAATGGACAACACCACCACAATGCATTCCCTGAACAAGCAAGGAGGGACTTGCTCACGACCCCTATCGCTGGAAGTGCAAGCCATCTCGAAGTGGCTACTAGCCAGAAACTTGACAATATCTGCGGTTCACCTACCTGGCTCCTTGAACATCCAAGCAGATTCTCTTAGCCGCATGTATACAGAAGATCACCACTAGGTTTTAAAGGATGATGTTGTTAAAGCTATTTTTCAGGAATGGGGCAACAGCAAATAGACTTATTCGCAGATGAAGCAAACAAAAAGTGCCCAAGCTTCACAGCCAGGTATTACCCACCAGGGATGAAGGGGAATTCCGTATTGATCAGCTGGTCAGAAAGTTTTCTGTAGGTGTTTCCTCCCAGTCCTCTGATACCGAAGGTCATAAAGTTCCACTGAGCCAGGACAAGGATGATCCTGATAGCACCAGCATGGCCTCATCAGTGGTGGTACACGGACCTACTCCATCTATCAGAGAAACCACACATGAAAACCGCTTTTCTTGTCGCTATTACCTCAGCATGCAGAGTAAGTGAAATTCAGGCTCTATGTGCAAAGGAGCCTTACACAATGTTCAATGATAATAGGATAGTAATGAGAACCCCTCCTAGTTTACTTCCTAAAGTAGTTTCTGATTTCCACATTAACCAGACTATATCGCTTCCTACCTGTTTCCCCATACCATCCACACCAGCAGAAAGAGCTCTACACTCTTTAGATCTAAAAAGAGTTTTAAAGTTCTTTTTGGATAAAACGAAAGACATTAGCAAATCTGATCATTTATTTGTGAACTATGGTTCAATGAGTACAGGCGTGGCTGCTTCAACGCAAACTATCTCTAGATGGATAATTTCCTGCATTGTGTTTAGCTGCTGGCTAATAAGCAAATAATTGTCAAACCCAAAGCCCATTCTACCAGGGGCAAAGAAGCAACAGTAGCTCTTCTAAGAAATGTACCCATCTCCGAAATCTGCAATGCTGCAAAGTGGAGATTGGTACATACTTTCACAATACACTACTGTCTTGATTCAGATACTACAGTAGACACCCAAGTGGGACAGGCCACATTGTGAAACCTGTTTAAATAAAGAGGTCAACTTCTGTAGCTTACTCTAGTTTCGTCCGCAGGGGTATGGGATGGGCTTGCTATTCCATTCAGTGCTTATTATTGATGAGGATCCCCTGGAAGTGGAGGATTACTTAGCTGTAATCCTAGTTCTCTTCCAGGGGAGTCCTTATCAAAGTCATAAGCAGCCCTCCCACCTCCCCGGTCGAACCTCACATACAGCAATTCATATTTAGTGGAGTTTTCGTTCTTCACATCACCGTAAAAAAGTACTGACCTCTCACCCATCTGTCACCTTTCTCTGGCTTCTAAAGCATGGTGAGAAACTGGAGGTCTTTGAGGCCTTAAAGGCACAGTGCCATGTTTTTGAATTTACAATGTTAATCTGAATGCAGCCTACTGGCTAAAAATGTATTTGTTTTTCATTACAGTTTTCTCTTCAATAAAACATAGCGTTGCTCTCTTTGTCTCCTTTTTTCTGATTTGTACAAATACTGGGATTCGTTGTGATATTTATTGACTGAAAACTTAACGAAAATTAGACATGTTTTTTACCCTTTTAATATAGGCTGCATGTATATAACATTTGGAAACAATTTTATGTGCTACCTATACATTGCACAAGGGTGGGAATATTTAGTGCTTATGACTTTGATGAGGATTCCACAGGAAGTGAGAACTAGGATTACAGATAAGTAACTTATCCTTACCTATTCTTGTACATCTGGAAATGCGTCAAAATCCATGGATGTTGAAAGGGAACACTGATGCATTCCCTGGTGCAGAAATGACAACTTGGTGCAGAGTATTGTAAAGCGTATTTTAAAGGAGCTCATAATTACATGACTCTAGGGGCCTCCAATACACTTCTACTGAAAAAATTAACACTCTCTCCATCCTTCACAGGCCGCGCTTTGGACATCTGGAGCTCTAGTCCTGCAGAACTGAGCACTAGGAAGTTTTAATTCAGTGTACAAAGTATGTTTTGTGCTGTACAAAACAGATATTGTGGACATATTTGATTTATGTTGCTCTAAATGTTTTCTGTATCTAGTCTCAACAGATCATGCACTTTTTCATTACCTTTCGGCTCCAATGGTACCTTTTGAATCTGAAACCCAGATAAGACATGCATCATTGTAAACAGGGTTACCAACTGGATGGCAATCCTTGTACATTCATTAACTCCTCATCATCCTTCCTCGTCCCCTTCCGAACTTATGGAGTGCAGTGCCCTCTTCACTCCTCACGTCACGTTTTGGAAAGCTACTTCTTCCCTTTCTATGAATGTGTATATAGCCCCTCCCCTCACCTCTCCCCCGTAACTACCTATTCTTTTTTTGTGCACCTCTTTGGCTTAGCGTTGTGTGCTGTTGGGCTGCCAGGGTGCCCTTGGAGTTTTCTTTTCCTTAAATTACGGTAAGTTAAATTACGGTAAGAGTGCGGCTGCATGGGCGCTGTTCTTCTGTGTTTCGCGGCTGCTGTGGTGCTGCATTATTTACTTTTTAAACCTACCGGCTTCATTGACGGTCGTTTTTACCATTTTATTTGGGCGCCCCCGGTGCATTTGCCTGGGTGCCTTTGTTTGTTGGCTGCATTGGTGCCCTGTTTCCCAGTTGGGTGGATGGGCGTCCTGTGATTTGCACTCCGGTGGGTTCCACTCACGCTGGGATTGCCCATTGACTTACATGTGGCAGGGTTGACTGAAGGTCCCTGTGCTGGGAGGGGCTTTGCGTCCTGTGTTGCCTACTGCGCTGCCCTCCCCCATGCTGGTTTTTTTTCCCTCTTCCTTGCTTTCAAACTCGGTCCCTGGGCTGTTTCTGCTGACCTGCTAGGGCGGCCAGCGCTGATTGGTTAGTTTGGATGCCTGTTTTGGCCTCCTTTGGTTGCCCTTTCTTCTGGTCGCACTGTGGGTTGTTGTTATGCGCACAGCTTCCAGGGGGAAGCACACGGGGTAGAGTCCCCCTCTTTCTCATTTGCCTCCTACAGGGGTGTGTGTTGGTGAGATTCTCATTCATCGTCCCCTTGTACCTGACATTCGGCTCCGTGACATGATTTGTCAGTTGTCGGACGCTTTTGATGAACAGTCTTCCCCTGTTTCTCAGGTACTGTTTCTTCCCCTTCTTCGGTCTTCCCCCTTCTTCAGTCTCCTCCTGAATGTCTCTGGTTTAGGCTGAGGATGTTCTGGGATTTTTCCATGCTGGTGCCTCCTCTAGTGGTATGTATTTTTTGTAGGAGGTTTGAAAACAGTGGTCTCTCCTTTGTCCCCCGTAATCCCCTGTGAGGACCTTCTCAACCTGCATACGCAGCTGTGTAGTGCCCCAGGAGTGTGCTACAGTGCCGCCAACATTTGAGGGCATATTGATTGTGGGGGCAGCCTATCTCCAGCTCCCTGTGGTTTTGGCTCAGCCTTCTGTTTGGGGTAATTGGTTCCGGCTCTTCCAGCGTCCTTCCTTTCCCGTGCTTCATGTTAACCTTACTGCTCCGGGAATGGAAGGTTCCTGTGGCAGTCTCTGTTTCTCGCTTTATGGCTCACTTGTATTCTTTGTCCCAAAGGGAGATTTCAGTTCCTCAGGTTCTCGCTTTGGACCTTTTTAGTTTCTAACCTTGTGGGTGATTTTCTTTACTTTCTGGGGAAGGGTCTGTTGATAGCACGGCCGTGGCCGCTCTCAAGTAGTCCCACGCTGGTTTTGGTCTCTCTTTATGTTCTGAGATATCTGGTGTCTATGATTCTCGATCAGTTGTTCAGGATTTCATACGTTTTTTTTCTGATGGATACAATAGCTACCTGTGGATTCCTCACCTAATGAATACTCCCATGGCGCCAGCATTCGACGGAAATCTTCTTACTAGTCTCTGCACGTCGACGAGGACGTCACTCTTGCCCACGCGACGCCGTCTGACGTCATACAGGCAATAAGAGGTCCTCGCCGACGTGCCGATGACAGTTCCCTTTTTTCCGTGCATTCGAAACGGTTATCTTCGAGGGAGCTACTGTTACCTTCGTGGTTACAGTGTATTGTCTGCTGCGTAGTCTTCTCTGTGGTAATAATGTCTCAGAGGAAGTCGGGTTTCAAGCCCTGTCGAGAGTGTGGGGGCAAGATGTCAGTTACAGATCCTCACTCCGACTGTCTATGGTGTTTGAGCTCCGACCACGACGTCTCGACTTGCGATTCATGTCAACACATGAATCCGAAAGCCCTCAAAGAGCGTGAGGCCAAGTTATTCATGGCAAAGTCAAAGAAGAAGGAGAAACATCATAAGAAGTCTTCTTCGCCAAGGTCTCACCGGTGTCATCGAGATTCCCGGCGCCGTAGAGACTCACGACGTCATTCCAGCAAGGAGTCTCGTTCGAGGTCACCTTCGGCTCGGCGTCGGAAGACTTGGGAGGTCAGCCCCACGGTCACGCCGCATCCTTCGACGCCGTTGCCCTCTCCGGCGTCACCGACTTCGCCTGGTCAGGCGTCGGTGATTGAGGTGGTGCAGCCTCTTGTGTTTTCTCCGGCGTCGCAGACGTCGAGGCCGGCGTCGGGGTCGCCCTCGATCCAGTCACCCCAGTACCCGGCTTTTCCCACTCCTGGAGCCGATAGTACCGCGTTTCTTAATACGATGTATACCATCTTTCAGCAGATGGCTCCAGGAGCTGCTCCGGCTGGTCCTTCGGGGCCCTTGGCCTTTTCCTTGGGTGATCCTGCGCCTCTTCGGCCGGCACCCTTTATGCCCTTTCTCTCTTTCGGGAATGTGGGCTCGGCGCCGGTACCGGCGTCGGTGGCCGCTCCGGTGGCTCCGGATGTTTCGGCCCCGGAAGTTGTCCTTCCGTCGAAGTCAGGATTTTGCCCTGTGACTCCGGTTGGTCCATCGGCTCCAAGACCTCGTCCTCCGGCTCCTGCCTCGGCGCCGAAGCTGCCTGTGGCGCCGGACGCGGCGTCAGATGCTTCTGGCGATCGGCGCCGTTCTTCGACGTCGGCGGAGGCCATGTCGACTCCGCGTATCGAGGAGAGACTTCATTCGAGGAGGCGTGCTCTTCGTCTTTTAGAAGAGCAGGAGTACCAGCGAGTCCTAGAGGAGGGAGAGATTGAGGACTCTGGAGACGGACTGCATGGTCTGGATACAGCCAGTGGACTGGACACTTCCCCTGAGTGGGACCTTTCATCTCCAGGGGAATATACGGAGGAGGCTGCTTCCTTTCATGCTGTGGTGAGGAAGGCAGCGAGCTTTTTGGACCTGCCTTTGCCGGTGGCAGAGGCGAAGCAGAATTTGCTGACAGAGGTATTGCATCCGGCCTCTGCTGCAGCTGAGCCTCTCTTGCCTTTTAATGAGGCTTTGCTGGATCCGGTGTTGGAGGTGTGGAAGAAGCCGGTATCTTCCTCGGCCGTTCATAGGGCTGTGGCCAGGAGGTATCGAGCTGCACCATCTGACCCTGGCTTTCTCTCTAGACACCCTACGCCGGAGAGCTTGGTGGTGCAAGCCTCCTGTTCCTCAAAGTCAGCGCCTGGTTCCTTCCCGACGGTGCCTGGAGACAGAGACTCCAAAAAACTGGATGCGCAGTCCAAGAAAATATTTTCGTCATGCAGTTTGGCGTTGAAGGCCACCAACGCAACGTGCATTCTGGGGAGGTACATCCATGCTCTGATGGATGATATTTCGTCCTCATTTACGGAACTTCCCCAGGGTCTCTTGGATGTGGTCTCGGACGCCCAGGCTGCCGCGACCCAGATTATCCAGTCTGGGCTGGACACGACCGACTCGGTGGCCAGGGCAATGGGCACGGCTGTGGTGGCAAGAAGACAGGCCTGGCTCCGAAACTCAGGGTTCTCGGCGGATGTGCAGTCGACCCTGCTGGACCTTCCGTTTGATGGGGACAGACTGTTCGGAGCCAAGGCGGATTCGGCCTTGGAACGATTTAAGGAGAGCAGAGCCACAGCCAAATCGTTAGGACTGTAAGCTCCTTCTTCCTCTGCCTCTTCTAGATTTTTCAGGAGGTTTCGGGGATTTGGGCGTGGCTCTTATTCCTCTTCCTTTCGGGGGAGGTTCCAGCAACCCGCCTCTTCCCTCCCCTATAGGTCATTTAGAGGGAGGGGGAGGGGTGGGGTCCGTACCAGAGGAGCCTCTCAACAGCACTCTGCTGCTTCCTCGTCCTCTGGAGGGGTGCAGCAGGGGAAGCAGCCTTAGGCTTCCACCGTTTCCCACTCACTCCTCTCCTGTAGGGGGAAGATTACAGCATTTTCTCCACAAGTGGAAGTCTATCACAACGGACACTTGGGTTCTCGGCATTGTGGGAAAAGGCTACGCCCTTCCTTTTCGGGAGTTCCCGCCCCTCATCCCGCCCCGCCCATCTTATTGTTCAGAAGAACACCTCCTGTTGCTAGAACAGGAGGTTCAAGTCCTCCTTTTAAAGGGCGCAGTAGAGTTGGTCCCAGAGCAGGAAAAGGGTCGAGGTTGTTACTCAAGATACTTCCTGATTCCCAAAAAGGATGGTCAGTTGAGACCAATCCTGGATCTGAGGATCTTGAATTGGTTCCTCAAACAGGAAAAGTTCAAGATGCTGACCCTAGCACAGGTGCTTTTGGCGTTGAACAAGGAAGACTGGATGGTGTCTGTCGACTTGCAGGATGCTTACTTTCATATCCCGATACTCAAGTCGCACAGGAAGTATCTCCGGTTTGTGGTAGGGTCGCAGCACTATCAGTTTGCGGTCCTCCCGTTTGGTCTTACTTCAGCACCTCGAGTCTTCACAAAGGTGATGTCAGTGGTTGCGGCGGAGCTCAGAAGGAAGGGGATAGCAGTATTCCCTTACTTGGACGACTGGTTGATCAAAGCCAAGTCCCCGGAGCTTGTGTCGCATCATCTGCAGTCAACAACCCAGTTGTTGTTCGACCTGGGCTTTTCGGTGAATGTGCCCAAATCTCACCTGGAGCCCTCTCAGCGCCTCCTGTTCATAGGGGCAGTACTGGATACAACATTGAGTCGAGCCTTTCCTCCGCCTCAGCGGATTCAAGACATTCAGGAATTGGTTCCAATGTTTCGAAATGGAGCGGTAGTTCCAGTCCTCAAGGTCCTTCGTCTGCTCGGTCTGTTCGCCTCCTGCATTCTGTTGGTCACGCATGCTCGCTGGCACATGAGGGCTCTTCAGTGGTGCCTCCGAAGGCAGTGGTCTCAACACAAGGGAGATTTAGAAGGCACTGTCAATATCTCCAGAGATGCTGCTGTGGAATTGAAGTGGTGGATTGCGGGCAACAATCTTTCACAGGGGAAGCCGTTCGCGCAGTCGCCACCAGTGGCCACAGTCATAACGGATGCTTCCACTCTAGGGTGGGGAGCTCATCTGGGGGATCTGGAGATCAAAGGTCTTTGGTCTCCAGAGGAACAGATGTTTCACATCAATCTGTTAGAGTTACGGGCTGTACGTCTGGCTCTCAAGGCCTTCCTCCCTTCCCTTCGTGGTCAGTCGGTACAGGTCCTAACGGACAATACTACCACGATGTGGTACATAAACAAACAGGGAGGAGTAGGGTCGTACCTTCTCTGCAGAGAAGCTCTTCGGCTATGGTCCTGGGCAAAGGACCATCGGATTTGCTTGGTGGCAAATCATCTGGCCGGGGTCTTGAATGTACGTGCGGACAGTCTCAGTCGCCATTTCTCGGCAGACCACGAGTGGCGTCTCCATCCAGATCAAGTCTGTTTAATCTTCCAGATGTGGGGGTTGCCTCGGATATATCTGTTTGCCACTCGGGAGAACGCGCATTGCCCGTTATTCTGCAGCCTCCAGTATCCGATGCAGGGAGCGTTGGGGGACGCGTTTCGGATAACCTGGTGCGACCAGTTGCTTTACGCGTTTCCCCCCATACCCTTGATTCCTCGAGTATTGAGGAAAATTCGCCAAGACCGGGCCCAAGTCATCTTAATAGCTCCGGATTGGCCAAGGAGGGTATGGTACTCCGACCTTCTCCAACTCTCACTGTGCCCTCCGCTCCGTCTCCCTCTCAGGGCAGACCTCCTCTCGCAGTCGCAGGGGCAGGTTCTACACCCCAACCTCCAGAGTCTGCACCTACATGCTTGGAGATTGAACGGGGTAACCTGAGTTCCTTCTCTCTCCCGCCTGATGTAGTGGATGTTATCTTAGCGGCCAGGCGACACTCCACTAAATCTATCTACGCTAATAGGTGGTCTAAATTTGTTATGTGGTGTGGAGAGAGGCAGATTGATCCATTACATGCTCATCTGTCACATGTTTTGTCTTTTGCACTGTCTCTAGCGCAGAAAGGTTGTGCAGTGGCTACCATTAAGGGTTATTTGTCGGCCTTGTCAGCCTTCATTTGTCTTCCAGACCAACCGTCGTTATTTAAATCCCCTATTGTTCTCAGGTTCTTGAAAGGTCTTCTGAATCAATATCCTCCAAAACTATTCGTTATGCCTCAATGGGATTTGTCCTTGGTCCTGTCTTTCCTTATGGGGTCCCCTTTTGAGCCTATGCATTCTTGCCCCTTAAGGTATTTGGTTATTAAAACAGTATTCCTGGTAGCTATAACATCTGCAAGGAGAGTGAGTGAGTTGCAGGCCTTATCGGTTAAACCCCCTTATACAATGTTTTATGGGGATAAGGTGGTGTTGAGGACCAAGGCTGCTTTCCTTCCGAAGGTTGTTTCACCCTTCCATTTGGCTCAGACAATCACTTTGTCCACGTTTTATCCTCCGCCTCATCCTTCAAAGGAGGAAGAAAGACTACATCGCCTGGACCCAAAAAGGGCGTTGAGCTTCTATATTGATAGAACAAAGGATTTCAGGCTGGAGGATCAGCTGTTTATTGGATACGTGGGCAAGAGGAGAGGAAAGGCAGTCCACAAGAGAACACTATCCAGGTGGGTTGTTCTTTGCATTAAAATATGTTACTCTTTGGCAAAGAAGGATCCTCCTGAGGGCATTAGAGCTCATTCCACCAGAGCTAAGTCGGCCACTTCGGCCTTGGCCAGAGGTGTTCCTGTGGTCGACATCTGCAAGGCCGCAACTTGGTCGTCCCTTCACACTTTTGCAAAACATTACTGTTTGGATTCTGAGGTTAGAAGGGACGGCCATTTTGCACGGTCAGTGCTGCAGGATTTCTTGGTTTGACCATTTAGGCACCCACCGCCGGGCGTGGTACTGCTTTGGGACTCTATTCATTAGGTGAGGAATCCACAGGTAGTTGTATCCATCAGAAGAACGAGTTACTTACCTTCGGTAATGACTTTTCTGGTGGATACATTAGCTACCTGTGGATTCCTCACGGTCCCACCCGCCTCCCCGTTGCCTTTCTGGTCTTACCAAGTAATCCTTGAGTGCGCTCCTCTTGGTCTTCGAGGGTGCAATAAATTTTTGCATATATGATATTTGTATATATGTGTATATTTATAGATAAATCTATGTATATTGTGTATATACATGATTCGTATGTATAAATATATTTATTTGTTTTGGAAAAAAAAAAAAAAAAAAGAAGGTTATATTAAATCTACAACTACTTTATTGCAATGTTGGGTGATTTACAATATTATTATTATTATTATTATTCTCATGCACGTAAATAAATGTTGGTACTGTCATCGGCACGTCGGCGAGGACCTCTTATTGCCTGTATGACGTCAGACGGCGTCGCGTGGGCAAGAGTGACGTCCTCGTCGACGTGCAGAGACTAGTAAGAAGATTTCCGTCGAATGCTGGCGCCATGGGAGTATTCATTAGGTGAGGAATCCACAGGTAGCTAATGTATCCACCAGAAAAGTCGTTACCGAAGGTAAGTAACTCGTTCTTCTCTGCCATTTAGGAGATGCTTTCTCTGACTTACTGTCTCGTATCAAGCTCACTGTCCTCTCCAAGGGCCTGGAGGGTTGATTCCTCCCAGAAGATTTGTTTTATTCAGTGCCCCTTGGTGGTTCTAAACTTTGGGGATGGACTGGTGAAGGTCCTCTGGTCCTCCTTTATATGTCAAAATCATGTTCAGCCTTTCTGTCTGTGGCCTGAGGTTTAGGATGGTGGTAGAAAGCAAGGGGGTCAGTGTCAGTAGCGCCAGACCAATTCCCTTCCTCTCCACTTCCTTTTCCGGCGTAATGGTCCCCCTTCTGGGGGTGATAATTGTCAGCCTGGTGGTAGAGGTGTTCAGGAGCCTCCTTCCTGCTTGGGCCGGCCCCTCAGGTTCTCCGGCCAGGGGGAACCTAGCTAAGTTCTTCCAGTTTGGGATACCTCCAACATGAATGCCTAAGTTCTTTTGGTGGTTTCCCAGGGTGTTTATCAGGATGTTTCTCCGGGCGTTCTGGATCCTCACTTTCTTCAGACTGCTTGACCTCGGGATCCAGTGACACAGTCGACTCTCACCTACAGTTTCACGTCCCTGGTCCATCCTGTAGGTTACCTTTTCAGACGGTTCCCCTCGGGAGAAGGGGTACGACGCTATTCCTGTGTCTTCGTGGTCAGGAAAGTCACTGGGGTTTTTTGTCTGATCATCAACCTGACATTTCTGTGCCACTTTGTCCCAATTTTGTGTCAGGTGATTCCATTTGTTTCTCAGGGGGACTTTGTGTCTTTTTTTTTTTTTGGACCTCACGGCCGATACCAGCAGACTGGGCTGGGGGCAGTATTGGAGGACCTTACTGCCCGGGGTCTGTGGTGAAGGCTTCGTTGTCCTCCACTTGGAGGAAGCTTCAAGGGGTCTGGTGTGCCCTCCTGTTATTTGCTGCTCCTCTTCCAGGTCGCTTGGTGATGGTCTGGGTGGACATCTGAATGGCTATACCATTCATCATTCACCTATATGGCACCAGGTCCCCCTTCATCTATATCCTTGCTCACCACCGCATGTCCTGGTCTGAATCCCGTCTCCTCTGGTTGCAGGCGGTTCACTTTGGGGTGTGCTGTATCATCTGGGTGTTCTCATCCTCCCTGAAGTTCGTTCTGACTCCTGTGTTTTTCCCAGTTTTTGCAGTGGGTGGGGTGTCCCTGCAGTGGATCTCTTTGCTAACCCCTTGAATGGCATGCTTCCCCTCTACTTCACCAGGTTCCTCTCTCAGGGTGTGCTGAGATCCGATGCCCTGTTCTATCCATGGCTTCCAGGTTTTTCTTTTCTTTTCTCTACGTTTTCCATGATCCAGTGATTCCTGTCTCGCCTGCTCCGAGAGGTGGCAGAGGTGGTTGTGGTTTTTATTTCCCCTTTGACCTCAGAGGCCTTGGTTCCCCCTTCTCCATCTCCTGACAGTGGAGCTGGGGTGGTATCTTCCTCTGACCCCTTCCCCTCAGCCCGTACCTCTTCTCCCTCTGCTGACTCTGGCGAGTTTCAGTCTCACAGGCTGATGGTCGTGAGGGAGTGTCTTATGTAACAGGAGCTTTCTTTGCCGGTTTCCCATTCACTCCAGTCTTCCCTCCAGGGATTCACTAATAAGGCTTCCGCGCGTCCTTGGTGTTCTTTTGGTGCTTGATGCTAGTCTCGGTCCTTGTCGCCTGTTTCTGCACTTTCCTCTATGATTTCAGTATCTTCAGGTGGGTTATGATAAAGGTCTCTTGGTGGCTACTTTGTGACTCCAATGATGCTCTGTTAAATTTTTTCAGACTCCATGTGATGTTTTGTCCTCTTTCTAGCGTACCCTCTAGGTTGTTCAGGGGTTTCAGCCTTCTTCCTCTTCCCCTTCGAGACCCTTTTCCCTCAGGGATTTTCCTGGGGTGTTTTTGCATCTGATATCTCCTCTGTGAGTTTTTGGTTTCTGCTGACGGGCGTTTGGTGAGACTTCTTACCTTAGTTTGTCGCCCTCCTTACCTATGCATTTTTGGGGACCAGATTGTCCTTCCTGGGATCCTAAGTTTCTCCCTACGGTGAACTCTTCCTTCTGCGGACTGGGTTATGGTTCTCCATGTCCTCCCTCACATTGGCCTGTGTGGAAGGGCGGCTGCTGTCCCGTTGGATTTAGTCTGTTATCGTTCTGCTTACCTGGCCGTGGGCAGGTGGATTCGGGGTGGGATCAAGGTTCTTCCCTTTGTGGATTGGACGCTTCCTGGGCTGCATGATCTGGTGTTCCACTCCGGAATATTTGTGGTGCTACCGCCTGGTCCTCTCCTTTCATTTTCATTTCTCATTGCAGATTGCTCGTTGCTCAGGGTTCTGAATTCTCTTTTGGTTCAGATGTTTTGGTCAGGGCTGCTTCCTCCTGAGTGGGCTCCTTGTGTTTGGACTCTTCGGGTATCCTGCATGTAGCCTGTGGTGTTCCTATGTTTTTTACATGCCTCATTACTTTTTGCCCTGTACTGTTTGTGTTTTCTTTTGAATTTTTCATGTGGCTACTGAAAGTGATCTTGCTTGGGCATTCCTCAATAAGTTCGGAAGGGGACGAGGAAGGATGATTACCCCGATTCTTCCTTCCTCATCCCCTTCCGTATGTCCCTCCCTCCCTCTCTATTCTTTTCAGCTGTTTTGGCGGTGCTTGGTGATACACAGGTAGTTCTGGGGGAGATAAGGGGCTATATACACATGCCCTTCTTCCCTTTCATGGAAAGGGAAGAAGTAGCTTTCTAAAACGTGACGTGAGGAGTGAAGAGGGCACTTCACTCCATAAGTTTGGAAGGGGACGAGGAATGAAGAATCGGAGTAATGAAGATTACCGGTAAGTAATCTGAGTATTACTTTGCTTTATTGTACTTCTGCATTTTTTTCTGGCCTGCGTATAACATTATGCCTCTTTCTCAAGTTTTTTTTTTGTAAAGTGCTCTGGTAACAAGTTATGATAAAGTACTTCTAAAGAGTCCGTTTACCCTAGGTGTCTTGGCGCTGTCACTGTTCAAGGAGGTCGGGAAAGAGCCCCTCATCATTACCAAATAGTCCGATTTTTAGCACTTTTTTGACGGTTAGATTTGCCATGGATTTGATTTTGAGAGATAAAGTGTTCCATGCTTTTACTCCAGTATTGGAACTTTCATAGATTCACATGCTTAAATCATTCCCCGTCGTCGAGATAGGAGTCCCCAGTGTAATACAAAAGCCATGCTCAATTGCATATAAAGCTCAGAGGCACTAGGCCTCTTAATTTAGTAACATCTTATAGTCGTTTTATAAAAAAGGACCAAACCTAAGAGACAACCAATCAGCTTTCACCACCCTCTAGAACCCTCCTGTGAGGAGCTGAGTTCCCTCAGATTTTCCACTGCAAGTTGTCCTAAGGCGTCTCCTCTGAGCTCTGCTCAGTTTTTTCTCTCAGAAATGCTTTCTGAGGGGATTTGGATACTTTTTTCTCATCTGAAATCATTCAAGGGGGTTCAACCTGGCTACCATGTCAGAGACACCTAAAAAAGGGCTTTTTAGAGCCCGTGCTACCTGCATGAAGAAAAGGCTGCATGTTGATGATCAGCATAAGGACTGTATGTATTGTCTCTATCCTAGCCATAAACCTAGAGACTGTAAGGTATGTAGAACCTTTTCTACTAAGAATCTTAAGGACAGAGAGGATCGTCTTCTCATCTGGCTACAGTAATTGAAATCCAGAAACAATCCTGTTTCTGATGAGGACAGTGCCTCTTCTGTTTCTGTGGTGAAAACGCCTGTCAAGCGACAATCTGAAGTTTCTTCAGAGAAAAGACCCAGAAAAGCTTTTTAAAAATCTGCTGAGGTATCCTCAAATATTAGTAGCCCTTCAAGGATAAAGACTAAAGCTTCAGACTTAAAGTAAAAAAAGAAGCCTGTTTCTGAGCCGTCAACACCACCATTCAAGGTAAAGCATACCTTAAAAAAAAAAAAACTTCTGCGCCGTCGACAGGATCATCGTCGACGACAGAACAGTCTACGCCTCAAGTCCTGACGACGACTTCCACCGTCGCCACACTGTGTCTATGGCAAAATACGGCTCTTCGTCGACGGTATGCTCATCCTCGTCCACGGCACGTCCTATATCTTCACCGTACCGTCGACACTCTCATCGACGACCCCACCGGCGACGGCCTCGTCAATGCTGTTTCCACTGTCGACTGCCTCGTCGCCGCTGCTTCCAATGACGACAGCCTCATCGACAGAAGAACAACCGTTGACGGCATCGTCGACGACACTCCAACCGTCGACGTCTCTACCATCGACGACAACCGATCCGTCAATGCTCTCGTAGATGATACCCGCATGGACGCCAACACCGATGGTGAAGACTGCAGCGAAAGTACAGAGACCATGTTCCTTGCCTCTAATTTTATCAGCGGACCAGGATGCACACAGGAGGGTGAAGAAGTATCACCTAACGCCCTCAGTCATGTCCCCTAGCAAGGTTTCCAGCCTTCTACCCTCACATCTCTTAGATGACGATGTCTCGGATGAGGAGGGTATTTTTTGAGTAGCCAGCAGCCCTTCCCAGTTAAGGGTTAAGTGCCAAGAATACTCTAATGATGATGCTTCGTACTATACGCAAGGCTCTTATGAGCAGCTGGGGCTAGCAGGTCTTCCCCCTGGGCTTGTTTCTGACTTACAAGCAATGTTGACGGACTATCAGGAACGTTTTCCAGCTAAGCCTTCATCTGTGCGACAGCCGATACTTCTGCCTCAGCCAACAACTCCTCACTTGCAGCAGCTGCATCATACACCTCAGCCAAGATCACAGCATTCTGTTCTTTCCACACCAAGGCATCAGGTCTCCTCCGATGAGGATGCGGAGAAAGGTGAGATACAGCCTGACAGTGATGAGTGGGATGATTACATCATACCAGCACCTGCTTCTCCTACAGCACCCATGGTATAGTCCCCACCTGAAGATATAGGTGGCTTCCAAAACCTGCTTGAGCGTGCTGCCACTCAGTTTGATCTTCCAATGCCCGAAACTCAGCAGGATTGCTTCCTCTATGATTTTAAAGAGCCCCACAGGAAGATGGTCAGAGCGATACCCATCAGAGGCCATGTATGGAGCCAAGGCCTGAAAATTATGCAGAATCTGGCAACGGTCCCTGCAGTTCTGCCGAGGCTGGATAAAAAATATAAACCCACGGAGGATGCTCCAGCTTGCCTCTCAGGACACCCGAAGCCGGACTCAATGATATCGGAAGCCGCCCAGCGTTGCTCCAGGAACTCCTCTACACCGTGGACATCACTGCCGGAAAAAGAAGGGAGACGCTTAGATAACATCGGCAAATGTTTCTCCTCCATGTCTGCTATTGTAGTAAGGGCGGCCAACTCCCTTGCTCTACTTGGCAGATATGATCGACAGCTCAGGTCAGACATATCCCAATCATTGGAGGAGCTTTCAGATGCTTCCAAAACAGAGGCTAGGAAAGTACTCGTAGAGGGCCAGTGATCTTCAGCATAGATCATCGATTGTGCACTGGATATAGCAGCAATGGGCTTCAGATTACTCGCGGGTTCAGCTGTATTGAGGCATCAGAGCTGGCTCAAAGTTCTCGATCTTGCACATGACGGGGAAGCACTATTTGGCGAGCACGTCAACAACGCTGTTCAAGCCATCAAGTCTGATATGGAGACTGCGAAATTCTTAGGCACTTTGCAATACAGGAAAGTGCCCTTTCATGGTGCTAGGCGCAGAGGTCAACTTTCCTTTCGTGGAGGATACCAGCAATATAGGTACCCATCCTACTCCTCTGCGTTCCAGCCTTCTAGGACACAATACCAGCTGAGGCAACCGCCTCCCACAGCTTGTACCAGGCCCTACCACAAGAGCAAGTTGGGACGACAACCTAAAGAATCTGCACGTAGACAATGACTGTCTAACGACAGGTCCTATACAGTCTCCTCCTACAATTTATCACAGAATTCTAAAACATCATATCCAACGCTGGCAACAAATAACCAAAGACAAGTGGGTGCTGGATGTCGTCCGCTTTGGACACCTGTTGGAATTCACCTAGATTCCCTCTTCAATGCCTCCATCCCAGATTCAACAAAAACACCTTTGTCTACTCCACTTGGAGGTAATAACCATGCTGAAGAAAGGGGCTATAGTGTCTGTTCCGCATTCCCAGAGGGGAAAGGGTTTCTACTCCCGCTTCTTTCTCATCCGAAGGAAGTCTCGCCTATGGAGGCCAATTCTGGACTTAAGGGAGCTAAACAAGTACCTCAAGAAACAAACAATTTGGATGGTCACCCTACAAGACGTCCTCCAGTTCCTGAACAGAGCAGACTACATGGCCTCTCTAGATCTTCAGGACGCGTACTTTCACATTTCCATTCATCTGCTCCACAGAAAGTACCTGAGGTTTGCGGTCAACGCAAACACTTCCAGTTCAAGATCCTTACCTTTGGCCTACGTTTAGCACCATGAATCTTCACTAAGGCCCGTATTCATACTTTTTTTTGCGCCGCATTTGCGTCGTTTTTTGACGCAAAAACGGCGCAAACTTGCAAAATACCATTGTATTTTGTAGGTTTGCGCTGTTTTGCGTCAAAAAGCGGCGCAAATGCGGCGCTAAAAAAAGTATAAATACGGGCCTAAATGTCTAGCGCCAGTGGCGGCATACCTAAGGAGAAACAAACACCAAGTTTTTCCCTACCTCGACGACTGGTTAGTAAAAGCTCTAGATATCCAGTCGGCAGAAAACTCAGTCAAGGCGACTCCGTGCCTTTTCAAGGAATTAGGCCGTACGCTCAACAAAGAAAAATCGTTCCTACAGCCATCCACTCGATTAGCCTTCCTAGGGGCTATCTTAGACACTCAACGGGCCAAAGCCTATCCAGCGCCAGACAGACAAGCAAGGTTAATACAACTGGCAAGGCGCTTCCAAAGAAAAAAGTGTCTTTCAGTTCGCCGGTACAAGTCCTTACTAGGCATGAGGTCGTCATATATAAGCCTTATTCCATTCTGCCAACTGCGAATACGCCCAATTCAGGAGGAGCTGGGCAGGCAATGGGTGCAAGCACAAGGATCCTTTGCAGATACCATCCTTATAACACCGTGCATGGTCCATTCTGTGGATTGCTGGATAAGTCCTGAGAACATTTCAAAAGGACTCTGCTTCTTGGCACATGCTCCTCCAATGATAGTAACCACGGCTGTTTCGCTCACAGGATGGGGCGCATGGTTGCAGGACCTTCAGGTGAGCAGCAAGTGGCCACCTTCTCACCATCTTTTCCACATAAATCTTCTCGAGCTGAGAGCGTTCTATTATGCCTTGCAAGCCTTCCTTCCAAGGATACGGGGGTCAGCAGTGCTTGTCAGGACAGACAATACCACCACAATGCACTACTTAAACAAGCAGGGAGGAACACATTCTCACATACTCTCCCGAGAAGCGCAAGCCATCTGGAAATGGTGCATTCACCACTCAACTGCCTACAGAATACCATTGCAGAGTCGCTAAGCATGTTGGTGACATCCTCCCACAAGTGGGAATTAGGCCAGAGAACACTGGATCGAATCTTCGACCAGTGGGGAAAACCGAGTTTGGACCTATTTGCATCCTCCCAGAACGCCAAATGCCGACATTATGCAAGCTGGCATCACCAACAGGGATCATGGAGGGATGCACTTTTGATCGCATGGTCAGGGATCTGTGCTTACGCTTTTCCTCCGATCCCTCTCCTCTCAAGGGTGATTAGGAAGATGAAGTTGGAACCCTGCCAGCTGATCCTAATAGCTCCAGCGTGGCCACGTCAACCATGGTACATGGAGTTGCTTCTCCTGTCTGCCTGCCCACCCAACAGACTCAGACCAGTTCCGGAGCTGCTTACCATCAACCGGGGACAAGTGATGCACCCAGATCCCAAGTCTCTGAGTTTATGCGCATGGCTCCTGAATACAACGAATTCGGCCATCTAGATCTACTGACTGAGTGCATAGAAGTGCTAGCTAATGTACGTGCAGCTAGCTCCAATGAATCTTACCGCCTAAAATGGAAACGATTTTGTGTATGGTGTGAAACCCAAAATATGCACCTCTCTCCTCCGCACCGGAGGCGGTGTTGCAATATTTCTTACAGCTGGCACGTTCCGGTCTGGCCCATTCCTCAATTAGAGTCCATTTATCGGCCATCTCCAGATACAGAAGAGTACCAGACAAACCGTCCTTATGCTCTCTCAGATCAGTCAAGCAATTCCTGAAGGGTGTCTTCAGATCTTTTCCTCCAGTAAAGCCTCCAACTCCGGCATGGGAGCTCAACATTGTCCTTGGCCAGCTTAGTAAAGGAGCCTTTTGAGCCTATCCACAGGGCGGACATCAAGTACCTCACTTGGAAGGTGGCTCTCCTTTTCACCCTTACCTCGGCGCGCAGAGTTAGTGAAGTTCAAGCTTTCACTATACAAGAACCTTTTTTGCAGTTCAAACAAGATAGTCATCCTGCGCACCAATCCCAAATTTATTCCTAAAGTACCTTCGGAATTCCATATCAATGAGCCGGTGGTGCTCAAATCTTTCTTCCCAAACCCGCAAACTACTGCGTAAAGAACTCTCCACTCACTTGACCTTAAAAGGTTGCTAAAATTCTATCTGGAAAGAACAAAGTAATTCAGGCAGTCCACTCAGTTATTTGTAGCGTTCAGTGCTGCTAGAAAAGGTCACTCTGTAACGAAACAGACTAAATCCCGATGGATTAAAGACGCAATCATATTCTGCCATCAGAAAGCAGGAAGACCATTGCACACAAGTGTAAGGACGCATTCTACCAGAGCTATATCTGTGTCCTGTGCGCTGTTTACTGGTGTATCAAATTAAAGACCTCTGTTGTGCTGCGACATGGAGGACAACTCCCACCTTCACACAGCATTACTCCTTGGACACAGAGTCACTTTGGGATGGAGCCATTGGGAAAGCAGTCCTTCGAAACCTGTTTCAATGAAGGTGAGTTAAATCATTATTTCCCTCCATCCGCTTGTTTTCTGTTATCTCACAAAGAAGTTTATGTACATATTCTCATGCCAGTTCGCATTTCAGAGTGCTATGCTGCTATCTATAGGACGAAAATGTGTTATCCACTGCTTACTATTCTGATTCAAGTATATGAATCTATGAAAGTTCCAATACTGGAGTAAGAAACAAGTTACTTACCTGTAACTGTAGTTCTCCAGTATTGGAAACTTTCATAGATTCACATGTGACCCACCCTTCCTCCCCTGGGGAGCTCACCTTCATTTTTCCTCAGTCCTAGATGCATTATTGCACTTGTGCTTGGAAAATCTGAGGGAAATCAGCTCCTCGCAGGAGGGTTCTAGAGGGTGGTGAGAGCTGATTGGTTGTCTCTTAAGTTTGGTCCTTTTTTTTAAAATGAATATAAGATGTTACTAAATTAAGAGGCCTAGCGCCTCTGAGCTTTATAAGCAATTGAGCATGGCTTTTGTATTACACTGGGGACTCCCATCTCGACAACGGGGAAAGATTCAAGCATGTGAAACTATGAAAGTTTCCAATACTGGAGAACTACAGTTACAGGTCAGTAACTTGTTTCTTGCTGTGTAAATGGCAAAGCTTTTCTTGTGCTTACATTTAGCATCTATGGCATTTTTGGCCCAGCAAACCGTAACATCCTGATTGGACAATACCATTTAAAGCTGCCTGCAGGAAGTTGGCTCTGTATATACTATCTCAAAGTAAGAGATAGTGTGCACAGAGTACTGGGGTTCCCCTTAGAGGTAAGATAGTGGCAAAATTAGATAATTCTAATGCTCTATTTTGTGGTAGTGTGGTCGAGCAGTAGGCTTATCAGAGGGTAGTGTTAAGCACTTGTTGTACACACACAGGCAGTAAATGAGGAACACACACTCAAAGACTTAACTTCAGGCCAATAGTTTTTAGATAGAAAAATGTATTTTCTTAATTTATTTTAGAACCACAAGATTCAAGATTTGAAGTAAATACATAAAATGCAAGGTACTCCACACAGGTAAGTAAGGAACTTTGAAATAGAGCAGAAACATACACAATTTTAGTTAAAATTGCCATAAGCTATTTTAAAAGTGAACACAGTGCAAAAATTAACAGTTCCCGGGGGAGGTGAGTATTGGTTAGTTTTTCAGGTAAATAAGACACTTACAAGTTCAAGTTCCTGGGCATAGGCAACCCGCCTTTGGGGGTTCAATGCAACCCCAAAGTCACCTCATCAGCATCACAGGGCCGGTCAGGTGCAGAGGTCAAAGAAGGGCCCAAAACACATTGCTGCCAATGGAGAACAGGGGTGCTCCGGTTCCAGTCTGCCAACAGGTAAGTACCTGCGTCTTCGGAGGGCAGACCAGGGGGATTTTGTAGAGCACTGGGGGGACACAAGTAGGCACACAAAACACACCCTCAGTGGCACAGGGGTAGCCGGGTGCAGTGTGAAAAGCGGGCGTCGGGTTTTGAATAGGAGTCAATGGAGAGACCCGGGGGTCGCTCTAGCGGTGCAGACAGGGCACAGGGGGGCTTCTTGGGCCAGCCACTGACTGGGCTAGGCAGAGGGTCGCCTGAGGGTCACTCCTGCGCTGGAGTTTGGTTCCTTCTGGTCCTGGGGGCTGCGGGTGCAGTGCTTGGTCCAGGCGTCTGGTTCCTTGGTTCAGGCAGTCGTGGTCAGTGATAGCCTCTGGATTCTCTCTGCATGCGTCGCTGTGGGGGTCCGGGGGGTTGTCTTGGGTTACTCGCGAGGTCGCAGTCGCCTGGGAGTCCTCCCTGTAGTGTTGGTTATCCGGAGATCGAGCCGAGGCGTCTGGTGCAGAGGGGGAAGTCTCATGCTTCCGGCGGAAAGAGTGAGGTCTAAAAAAGTTGCAAAGTTGTTGCTGTTTTTTAACAGTGCCGCTGTTCACAGGAGTTTCTTGGTCCTTCGGGTTCAGGGCAGTCCTCTGAGGCTTCAGAGGTCGCTGGTCCCTGTCGGATGCGTCGCTGTGCAGGCTCTTTGATTCTGGAGACAGGCCGGTAGGGCTGGGGCCAAGTCAGTTGTCGTCTTCTCCGTCTCTGCAGGGCTGTCAGGTCAGCGCTCCTTCTTGTTGTAGGTTGCAGGAATCTGATTTCCTGGGTTCTGGGATGCCCCTAAATACTAGATTTAGGGGTGTGTTTAGGTCAGGGGGGCAGTAGCCACCGGCTACTGTCCTGAAGGGTGGCTACACCCTCTTTGTGCCTTCTCCCTGAGGGGACAGGGAACATCCCTAATCCTATTGGGGGAATCCTCCAATCTCAAGATGGAGGATTCTAAAGGCATGGGTCACCTCAGCTCAGGACACCTTAGGGTCTGTCCTGACTGGTGGGTGACTCGTCCTTGTTTTTCTCATTATCTCCTTCAGCCTTGTCGCCAAGAAGGGGGGCAGTGGCCGGAGGGGCGTGCATCTCCGCTAGCTGGGATGCCCTGGGGTGCTGTAACAAAAGGCATAAGCCTTTGAGGCTCACTGCCAGGTGTTACAGTTCCTGCAGGGGGAGCTGAGAAGCACCTCCACCCAGTACAGGCTTAGTTCCTGGCCACAGAGTGACAAAGGCACTCTCCCCATGTGGCCAGAAACTCGTCTGGTTGTGGCAGGCTGGCAGAAACTGGTCAGCCTAGCACTAGGGGTCGGACTGGTATTCAGGGGGCATCTCTAAGATGCCCTCTGGGTGCATTTTACAATAAATCCCACACTGGCACCAGTGTGCATTTATTGTGCTGAGACGTTTGATACCAAACTTCCCAGATTTCAGTGTAGCCATTATGGAACTGTGGAGTTCATGTTTGACAAACTCCCAAACCATATACTTTTTATGGCTAACCTGCACTTACAATGTCTAAGGTTTTGCTTAGAGACTGTAGTGGCATAGTGCTCTTGCACATATGCCCCCACCTGTGGTATAGTGCACCCTGCCTTAGGACTGTAAGGCCTGCTAGAGGGGTGACTCACCTATGCCACAGGCAGTGTGAGGTTGGCATGGAACTCTGAGGGGAGTGTCATGTCAACTTAGTCATTTTCTCCCCACCAGCAGACACAAGCTGTGAGGCAGTGTGCATGTGCTGGGTGAGGGGTCCCCAGGGTGTCATAAGACATGCTGCAGCCCTTAGAGACCTTCCCTGGCATCAGGGCCCTTGGTACCATGGGTACAATTTTCAAGGGACTTATCTGGGTGCCAGGGCTGTACCAATTGTGGGAACAAAGGTACAGGTTAGGGAAAGAACACTGGTGCTAGGGCGTGGTTAGCAGGGTCCCAGCACACTTTCAATCATAACTGGCATCAGCAAAAGGCAAAAAGTCGGGGGTTAACTATGCCAAGGAGGCATTTCCTTACACTGCCTTTCAGATATTCCGGGCCCATGTCATGAAGCCATTTGTAGGCAATGCACAGGGCCTTGATAGTGATCTGTTGCTTGATTGGTAGCTTCCATATAGCTTGAGATGCATATTGAAATTTAGTGATCCTTAAAAGCATGCGTGCTGCAGCATTTTGTGGTTTGGAGCTAGTTCATAAATTGCTGTTGCCTGCTTAGGTAGAGACTATTAGAAGAGTCTTATTTTCGATAGGGCTAATGCTGTCACTACCATTTTATAAATATCAAGAGTAAAGTATGGAAGGATTTTTTTTTTATTATTCTTAAAGTATAAAAGGAGGAGATGACAGCGTTGACTTGATCACCGTTGGCGAGCATGTTTTCATCTATAACTCCCAGATTCCTTACCTTTCTATCCAGAGTTGGGAGAGTTCTTAACTCATAAGGCCACCAGGACGGGGAACAAAAAGAATCCTCATTGCCAAACAGGAGGCCCTCTATCTTCCCAGAGTTCAACTTTAAACAGTTGTTATTTCTCCAGTCACTCGGTGTCAGCCTACAGATGTGAAAAATGTTTCCAGTGTTGTTAGCCTTACTAGAGAGAGAGACGTCAATCCGGGTGTCGTCGGCATAGGATGTCAGGGAGAACCCTGGTAAGGTATATCTTTATGTAACCTCTAATGAATAACTGAGCAAGACACCTAATGGGAGACACTGCCTATACCAATTTAGTGCCTTCTGTGTCTTTGCCACGGGAGGGCGCACAAGCTCTTTCCACGTTCCCCTGGAGCAGCCTCACTTTCAGAAACAGCTATTAGTGAACAGGTTCACCCATGGCTTGGGCGTTCTGAAAATAGTTATTCGTATAGTGCTTATCCCAACCAAAGACTCATTCAAGGCACTCATAAACAGCGTTAACAGCGAGGCTGCAAGGATGGAGCAAGTCAATGCTTATTTGGCACCGAGCTGTGGTAAAGGAGAGGGCATCGTAACGAGACACTGTGATAGAGGGGAGAGGAGGATGGCAGACTGTGGCAGGGGACTGAGTGTGCAGAGTTAACAAGAGTTTCATTTAATGCTTAGTCAGTCAAGCTGGTTCATACTGATGCACAGCGTAAAGGTGAATGAAAGAAAAATACTGCAACATGAGGTGTCTATGCGCTGTGAATCTGTGCCGACTGCGGCCTGATTGACTATTTTTTTTGCACTAGTACTCTCGACGCAGAGCGGTGCTATGCGTACCAAAGTCGCGCAGACAGCACCGTCTATCAACTTTCGTGGACACGTTGTTTTCGCCCAAAAATGTAACTTTAGTGCACCAGAAATCAGGTTTTAGAGTAGCACCAAATCCCCATAATCAACGCACAACTGGTATGGACGTGTGCAAATCCCACAATTTAAAGCGCAGCCAGATTTACCAACGTAGTGCGACCTGGTTTTTCACGAAATCCTAGTGCCAAAATAAGACGAGCTGAAACAATCGGCAAAGGAAAACTGTGCACGTTGCACAAAATTCGACTATTACGTGATTTACCCGTGAGTCCTGGCCTTATGCAGAACTTTGTTTTGGATAGTGCATCTCGTGACAAAAATAATGCAAGGCAGCACTCGCTGACCTTTTTCACCTGCTCACCTCTGAACGTTGAACAAAAGTAGTTTTGTTCCACATGCGCCACTTTCGCCCACAACCGTAAATATGCCGTTGTGCATTTTATTTTTACCGCTCTCCCCACACTGCACTGAGGACTTTCATGCACTGTTTCGACGCACGCAGTCGATGAAATGCGGGTCTGTGTGGGCAGGAAGTTAAATTCCGTCTCCACGTGCTCCTTCAATGTTCAGGTGCCCCACACATCTCCCACGGCCTTTTCATGCGTCCCTAGCTCGTTGTCAACAGATGAGCCCTCCGTCCTCGCACTTTCCATGAATGAATACGACAATGTACATACGGAGCGCACTTCCTTGCGTACCACTTGGTACGTATCGTCCAAATGACCTAGAACAGATATGTCAGTGCTGCTTTAGAGCAGGTAAAATTGGCTAGAGAGTGATGTTTGCATAGCACAAGCCTAGCCATAGGACAGCGCAGGTCCCTGAGCTAATCCTGTTGTACCTCGTTGCCCAGTAATCTTGTCACACTGTTCATGCTTGCCCGAGAAGCTTCTCGCACTAACTGTGAGCCCCAGGGTTCTCACTTTGTGTCTCCCTACTCCAATAGCTCCTCACACCATCTATGGGCTATACATTCCTCATGGTATATCATCTTATCCTTGAAGCTCCTCAGGCATTTCAGATCCAATCTCCTCGCTCTGGAAGTTCCTCACACTATCCGTATGCACCCCAGGCTTCTCAGACTGAATCTTCTTGTTCTAGAAACTCCTCACACTATCTGTGTACCCCAGGCTTCTCAGTTTGAATCTCCCTCTCCTAGAAGCTCCTCACACTATCCATGTGCTCCAGGCTTCTCAGACTGAATCACCCTGTCCTGGAAGCTCCTCACACCACCAATGTGGCCAAGCTTCTCAGATTAAAACTCCTTGCTTTGGAAGCTCCTCACACTATCTGTGTGCTCCGGGCT
Source organism: Pleurodeles waltl (assembly GCF_031143425.1). Taxonomy (NCBI): domain Eukaryota; kingdom Metazoa; phylum Chordata; class Amphibia; order Caudata; family Salamandridae; genus Pleurodeles; species Pleurodeles waltl. The sequence continues at coordinate 693,906,709 of NC_090451.1, forward strand.
TCTCAGATTGAATCTCCTTGTCCTAGAAGTTTCTCATACTATTGGTGTCCCCCAGGCTTCTGAGATTTAATCTTTTTGTCCTGGAAGCTCATCACACCATCTGTGTGCTCCAAGATTCTCAGATTGAATCTCTTTGTCCTCGAAGCTCCTCACACTATCCATGTGCCACAGGCTTTTTAGATTGACTCTTCTTGTCCTAGAAGCTCCTCACACTATCCCTATTCCCCAGACTTCACAGATTGAATCTCCTTGCCCTTGAAGTTCCTCACATTATCCGTGTGCCCAAGGCTTCTCAGATTGAAACCCCTTGTCCTAGAAGCTTCTCACACTATCCGTGTGCCCGGCTTCTCAGATTGAATCCTCTTACTCTGGAAGCTCCTCACAGTATCCATGTGCCCCCATAATCCTCAGATTGAATCTCCTGGTCCTAGAAGTTCCCCACATTGTCTGTGTGCCCCATGCTTCTTAGATTAAATACCTTGTTCTAGAAGCTCCTCACACAATCTGTGTGCCTCAAGCTTCCCAGGTTGAATCTCCTTGCTCTGGAAGCTCCTCATACTATCCGAGTGCACCAGGTTTCTCAGATTGAATCTCCTCGCTTTGGAAGTTCCTCACACTGTCCGTGTGCCCCAGGCTTCTCAGGTTGAATCTCTTTGTCCTGGAAGCTCCTCACACTATTACTGTGGCCCATGTTTCCCAGATTGAATCTCCTTGTCCTAGAAGGTCCTCACATTGTCTGTGTGCCCCAGGCTTCTCAGATTGAATCTCCTTTCACGGGAAGCTCTTCACACTAGCCATGTGTCCCAGGCTTCTCAGATTGAAATCTCCTTGCTCTGGAGTCTCCTCACGCTATCTGTGTGCCCCAGGCTTCTCAGAATGAATCTCCTTGTCCCAGAAGCTCCTCAAACTATCTGTGAGCCCCAGGCTTCTCAGATTGAATTTCCTGGTCATAGAAGCTCCTCACACTATCCCTGTGCCCAGGCTTCTCAGATTGAATCCCCTTGTCTGAGAAGTGCCTCCAAAATTACAGGGGCTCCGCACTGGTTTCGTTGTCCACTCTAGGATGGACCATGAGAAAATCCTTTTTGCGGAGTACCAAATATACTCCTGTGTTAGCCAACAAGCACATCCAAAGGTAACAGGTTTTGCATCAGTTTATTAAAGAGAAGAGGCCACGTTACCTTTGCCACACTAGATTAACTCTGGCATTCAGCTATGGCCTGTGGGAAATTTCAACATCTCTGCTTGCTACACAAATGCACTGAAGAATCTGCCCCACGTACCTCCGAAATACATCATTCCCTATATTTGGAGCAGAAACTTATTCTTCAGAGGAAGTAATTTTTATTGGGGGAAGTGGTGGTACTCTGTGATACCAGAATCACAAGCTAAAGTCATAATAGGGAAGAAAAGGAGAGCAGCAACCTTGAAGAATAAAAAACAAGGGACAGACAGACTCAGAATGATCAGGTTGCATCGAGACATAGTACAGTGGGTGCACATTTTTGCAAGCCACTATTTTCACGTGTATGAAGGCCAGACCTGCTGAATTTGCCAGTGCTTGTTTTCCGTGTGTTTCCCACCTGTAAATTTTACCAAGCCCATTTCTAGTTTATAATAAGAGGGTGCATTAAAGTCAGGAAAAGAAGTGGTATGACCTATCCCATTTAAAGGGGTAGAGATCTGCATGTGGTTCTTCCTTATGAAAATCAAGGATAGAGCAGAGCCTTTGTTGTCGGTATGGAACATGTCTGTGGAGTGGGTGGTTGTCTGACAACAATATTTTGAGGAGGGATGTCTACGTGTCTTTTGTCTTTTTTCTAAGTCGAGGTTGAAATCTCCCAGGAAAATCTACTAACTAAAGGTGAGTTAACCAGTGTTATAATCAGGAAAACTACAATAATGTTTTTACTGTCAGGCAGGTAATATAAAATGTTCAGCCTCTTTGGCATAAATGTTGTGTGTGTGATCTCCAATGTGAGACAACGAAAGAAAGAGGAGTGAAAAGTTGAAACGACAAGTTTATTGAGTTATTCAATTATCAGTTTGCATTTAAAGGATCCCTTCAGATAAACGCTATTCCTATCGGTTTTTCTTTTCTATTGAGGTGTAAGATTTTGTATCCTAGAGCAGACGTAGGTGCGGAGAGTGAGCAGGACCAGGCTTCCATCAGTGCCCAAGCATCAAGGACACAGTATTGGATGAGGGCAGATAAGGAAGTTGTATTTGAGCCCCTAGACCTACAGTTCTAGATGGTAGCGCTGATGTGATGTGCAGCAGATGGGTTACTGAGATGGGAGGAGATGAGGTGTAACCCGGGTAGAAGAGGAAGCAGAAGCGCTGTCCCTGGGAGGAGGGCCCTTCTCAGAGAAAGAGGTGAAGATTTTGACTTGTAGATTTTCTATAACCTCGTGTAAGTATTTGAGCCTCAGTTTGAGGTCATGGAGTCGAAAGAATATTTGTGGTCTGTACTATAGTAAGTTACTGCAATGAAGTCTCGGCGAGTAATCTAACCTCTTATCAATCAATCAATCAGGGTTTGTAAAGCGCAGCACGTCACCTGTGAGGGTATGCAGATGGTAGGATCCTGCTGCGATCAGTCTAACAGCCAGGTCCTGAGACCCTTTCTTATGATAATCATGTGGCGAAGTAATTCTCAAGAGAGTCGGTTTGTGTTCTTTTGATGTAACTAGACTGGAAGCTGTATTAAGGAGTGTTTGGGAGTGACTACTCAGGCTGTAGGTTTGGTCAGGATAGTAGTTTACATACAGTTTATGGTGCAGATTACCTTAAATTATGCTTGTGTTACGCTGTCTTCATTCACTTCCTGAGGGATGTGTGTATTGGAGATGAGGGATTGGAGGGGGCACGACCTACTGGTGTCCCAAGTCAGTAAATATAACTAAGTATGGTATTCGTGTTAAGGGTCTTCCGGGCATTAAACAGTATGAGGAAGATATGGAGATTGGTATACAAGGATTAGATCCAGATTGTTCAATTTGCATAGGGCATGTGGCAACTTGGACATTGTGTCTTTGGGGCTATAGACAAGGGCCTATGCTTGTGCTTTTTTCTAGTTTACTATTTTCACTTTCTAGGCCACTTGCGGCACATCATGGGCAGTGAGGGAACAATTTATTTCTGTCTTTGCCTGGCAGCCTCCTGCATTTGCATTTGTTTTCATCTGGTTGCTTTAGTTATTCTACAATTTGTTATTTTCTTGCTTTTGAGGTCACTCTTGGTGCCTCTTCAGGTTTCTTTCTTACCGGTTTGTTTCCCGCCATCCATGTGCTTGCTTTCAAACTTACCTTCCAACCCTCCAGGATCAAGGTAGGTTCTTTGTCTTCCTTGGATTGTTATAGTGTTAGACTTCGAGGAGGTGGATGAGCTATATTATGAATTAACTACTGTGATACTTAAACCTTAAGTTAATGATAGTTGTTTGTGATACCCATTTTGTGATTTGCTTTTCCTGCAGAGGCGCTGTATGCATCACTGACAATTTAATGCATCCTGAAGTCTAAATTCATATGAAGCTGTGTTTGTTTTAAGGTTGGTGGCATTGATGAGACACTGTAAAAAACACGTATAGGCTGCTGATCTTTTGTAGCAGTTCAGTGTGGAACAGTTGCAATATGCAGCCTTGGGGTATCAAACAGTACAGAGAGAAAATGCAATATTAAAATGTTGCACTACATGTACAAGGTGTGCATTTGCATGTTGACAATATTCAGGTGCAAAATCACCCTTGGTGGAACATCAGCAGAAGTGTGGAAAACCTTTAGGAGCACAAATCATATTCATCTACAAAATCACATTGAAGTTTCATGTGCAAAGCCACATTCATGGCAAAAACATGCTTGGTGCAAAGTAAACAAGATTGGGGTATCAGGTTCATGAGAAAAATCACATTTAGGTGTAAAATCCACATTTAAGTGCAAGAACACCCTTGATGCCATAAGCATGAGTATGGGTTCACTTTACAATAAACTGCATTTAAGACAAATACATTTATGGGCAAAAATACATTTAGAATTAAAATCACCCATGAGGCAAGATCAGCAGAAGCATGAAAACGTTTGTAGGATCCAACATGACATGTAAAGGCGAAAACACATTTAAATCAAAAGCCACTTTTAGGTGTAAATTACTTATTGGGATAAAATGACCACTGGTGAACCAATTTGTCCAATAGCTTCTAGTCAGGTAACCTTAATTTTGTGGGCAGACAATAGGGAGTTAGTCTCTTTCTCTCAAACACAGGAGATGTTTCTTGGAAGACATCTGCCTACCAGGAAGGCAACTTAGGAAGCAATTCCACTAAATAATTGAAACATTTGCAGCGATGCTGCTTCCTAAAATCACAGATTAGTCAAGTCCTGATTTAGAGGTCTCTGGGCAGTTTGAAGACAAGCTAGATCCCAGAATGAGAGCCGAGCATGAAGAGAGTAGTTAAAGTGAGAATTTAGGAGTGCTTCGATCATCACACGTCTGTACGTTGAGCTTAAGACACAACAACCATTGCCAAAACCTGGTGATTGACCAATAAATCTAAAATCTGCGAGGGCTCCAAGGTTTTATCTTTTAAAGTCTGGATAACCGTTTTTTTCACAAGAAAGGAATCAAGCTATTCCCAAAAGATATGCAGAGAATGGCTTCTCTCCCGCTGGTGTTATATGTAAAGTATAAAGTCGGATGCAACCACTTTTTAAATTATTCATTATTTCTGAGGAGATTTTTTGTTATTGCTTCAAACCCATTTGAATAGGATACTCTGATTGTGATGTACAACTTTCAATAGTTTTCACACATAGGGTCAGATCACGAGGTGCACGGCAATGGAACGTAGTAAATTCCCACCTAAAATGACCTTTTCATGCAGTACCCTACCGTGCCAATATGAATTTTCGACCCAGAGTGAGGAATGACGTGGGGAGTGTGATATTATGGCATCTGTTTCCAGAGACCCATTTCATCTGTATTTGTTAGGTGAAACTGACCCTGTGTTTTACCACCCCAGAAAGTATGTGAGTGGTAAAACCTACCCACGTATAATTACATTCTAGCAAAAAAATGGAGTTTTGGGCCAAAACAGAACTGCCACGTAACTTTTGATGGGGCCAAAGTGTCATTTTATGAGGTTTTCTGAGACTAAAACTTGCATGGAACTACAGTCCATCTTATTATTTTCTTCTCTTTTAGTTTAGAACAGGCAACCATGGAAGATCCTATGTTGCAGATCCTCCAGTTCTTCCAAATTGTGTAAACACACCTTGCTATGTTATGTGTATTTGTATAGTGTACAACTCACCCAGGATGGAATCCTGATGCTAAAGCAGGAGCTGTATGAACCCTGGTGATTACTGCCTCTGGTGGTATCAGGGAAGGGCTTTCTGATTTCTTTTGTTAAGCTTCACTCCTCATTCCTCCTCTCAGGTTCTCAATATATTATTTTTTCTCACACTGTTTGCTCACACCAATTTGATTTTTTCATTTCCTCTGATCCTTATTGCCCTCACATTACAAATGCTCTCACTGCTCTTCAAAATCCAAACATTGTCTCCCTTCATTAAAGTCTCATCAGCCAGACTGCTCCCTTAGAGTTGGAAATATCCCTTGAGGAATTGTAAGCCACATTTCCTGGTATAGTATAACCCTTAAGAAATCTCCTCGCTTTACAGATCTACTGCCAAATTAAGTGTCTTTGTATTTGGCCATGTAAGTACAAGTGGTAAGTAGATCTGGTAACCCTTACTAAGGAGGAATTGTTTCTCATAACAGTTGCGTAAGTACGGATAGGACAACTGCTGCTGCTATATATCCTTTTGAGATGCAGCACCTTCAATCAGTCATTCAAGCCAAGATTTATACAGTGCAACAATTAACCCGTGAGGGTCTCAAGGCGCTGGAGTTGCTAACTGCTTTGTGGTGATCTGTTAATTTGGACAGCCAGGATTTGAGTCCTTTCCTGAATTTTTGGAGCAATGAGGCAGTCCTGAGGTGCAGGGGAAGGTTGTTCCGAGCTTTGGCCACCAGGTGTGAGAAGGAGATTCCTCCTCTGTTGCCTCGTTGGATCCGGGGGATGTCTGCTAGGAAGAGGGAGGCTGATTGTAGGTGTCTGGTCGGTTGGTGAAGGTCACGTGTTTGTTGATGTATTCTGGTGCTTTGTTGTGCAGGCCTTTGTATGTGTGAATCAGTGTCTTGAAATGGTATCTCTTCTGGATCGGGAGCCAGTGAAGCTTCTTGAGGTGCGAGGTGATGTGGGTCCGCCTGGGGAGGCAGAGGATAAGTCCTGAGGATGAATATAATTTTATTAACTCTGACTGTTCCTCTATTTTCTGACAGGTCCGTTGCCATATATAGACCTTTTCCTCTCATTCTTCCGTGGTCTAGCCAGGCTGCGTTGGCCTCATGCCGAGGTTTGCCACATTTGTACATGGAGCCTTTCCCCAAAAACTAACAATGTGGGATTCTGGCTCCTTTGCTGGAGATCTTGCAGCTTACCAGATCTATATGTGGCTGCAGATTCTGGTCTGCAGATGGCTGTCGCATCAAGTTCCACATTCATTCTCCCCCTCCATGTTGCAACAGCAGTTCCCTCCAGAGACTCAGGAATCTTCTGCTCTTTTCGGTCCCAAGATTATATGACCTGCGGCGTCAGCCTACTAATCGGCTCTCAAGCAACTACATCTGTACCGAGGGAAGAAATAAGTAGGTGGGACACCTACCTACTCCAACAATTAAAATTATGATAAAGCTTCCAAATTAATTGAAGATAGAGAAATTAGACTATTAGAGTTACCAACTCAAACTCCTTGCAGAAACATTGGTGAGAGTACCTCTGGCCACCCACATGCATCCTTTCGGGAATGCTCCTTAGTCCCATTACATGACTGATCCTTTACCTGGAGTGTAAAGGGTGGGAAAATAAAATGATATATAGATCTCAGTACGCCTGACCTGAGACAGGCTTGGGTTAGATAGATTTTTCAGACTGGCACAGCAGGAAACCACAAATAGTGGGGAGACCATGAAAATTCAGATGTAGATGTACCCCTTATCTTGCAGCCTGATTCCTTTATGAGGTGGCATGTTGTGCAAAACAATGATTGACTACATTTTGGTACAGAGTAATCATCAATAGCTGACTTTAAAACAAACACTCCCCCATCAAGGTGTTGCTTTCCTCAGGTCACAGGCAGCAGTTATATAGAACTATGATAATATCATAAAAAAGCTATCAAAGTAAATACTTCCATGTAATGACATACCAACAAAGCAGCAAGCAGATTGCCAGAGGGGACACCAAGAAAATGGTGCCATGGCATCTGCAATTGGTATTCCCAGATCAGCATCAACTTTCACTCAGATATCAGCTGTAAACACAATTGTATTCGAATATATCTTGTCCCCAAACATCATATTACTTTCAATGTTGCAATAGCATTTAAAATACATCGAACAAAAATATAATTTAAAAGAAATGCAATTGCACAATTACATGAATTAACAAATGTACATTTTCAAAAATGGATAAAAGTATCAAAAACCTTAAAAAACTATTTCCGCAAATGTAGCATTAAGACAGCATAAAATCTAAGTAGAAATTCATCTTGATGCCAGTTGCAAAAAATGGCTTGCCTAATTGGTTTCCAGTAAAATAATTACCTTTATTTCATGCAGTGACAGTTCTACAAACAAATGTATCAATTCCACATGTGGAACCTTTGTTAACTGGCAAGCATGAAATCAGCAGGCCTTGTTAACTGTCCTTATACCCTTGTTACCAAGGAAGTAGTTTTGCCTTAGTGCCAGATTTACTTAGAATTCAAGTAAGGCAGAAAAGCAAGTTGCTGCTCTGTGCTGGGTGAGTGGCAAAGTACGGAAATGCGCCATATCTATTACGATTTTCAGGAAGAGAGCTGAAGAGCACTACATCTTAAAAGCTATGCACTGGCTTGTGCTACTTCGTATTTAATAGACCACGCAAAGCCACATAAAGTAAATGCCAAAAAGGATTTTGCGTTGGAGCTGCTCCACAAAAGTGACACAACCCAGATGCAAAACCTTAGTAAAATCTGCCCCTCAGTATTTAAATTGTTCTGTTCAGCAAAAGAGGAATTTGACTAGTAGAGAAAAAGACCCTTATTTTAGTTATGATGGTTACACAGTAGGAAGGAAACCTGGATAGTCATGGGAGTGGGAGAACTAGCAAAGGAAAAGATGGAAATTTGAGCAAGGTATGGTGGGCAAAAAAAATGTAGCAAGATTGTATTACACTTTCTGAATAAAAAAGCAGGGTGATTTATTGAGAGGTCTAGGAGTGAAACAACATGTGTATGATTCATTCAGACAGCAACTCTATGGATGGCCATAAACCATTGTTTTTCCTTTCATACAATTTCTGACCTTCAACTTGATAAACTTGTGAGTGCACTGAAAAAAAGCTGGATCTCGGGAAGGTATTCTTTGGAGTAAGCTTTATAACTTATTGCCAAAGTCACAGATGGAGAAACTAGTTGTATTTTATTGCATAGTTCGCTTACTCTCCCTGCCTCCCCCAACCAGCAACACCAACCTCCCGTCGTTGCTTGTTATTTTTTACTATCTAGCACTCCCAACTTTTACTTAGCTGTCTGAACCACCAACATAAAGTAGAGTGGACTGTACCATTATATCCAGAAAAGCAAGGGTTGTTTGTTTTTTCAAGTGAAGAGCGCTTTAACACTTCAACAGTAGCTGCTATGTCCGTCCTTCATAAATCAAAAACTAATGATGGAAAATTGTCATTGAGTACACATCTTATGTCATAACGTGACTTTCCAGTGTTACAAAGCAACTCTTCAGTTTACTGAACTGTATCGTACTCCATTAATTTTATCACCCACCACCCCTTTTCCTGATATTTTGACCCTTCCTACAGCTTCTCTCTAGGACGGGACAGCCCCGCCCCTCCAGGGCTTGGGCATGGAGGATCTTTCCCATTGCACAACAAAACATGCAGCATTACCCAGCCATGCCGAGGGTCACACAGTGTGTCTGCGGTAGCGCTTTGCAATTGCACCTTTGACTTTAGGCACATAAGGCCTTATTATGAGTTTGGTGGTTCCACCACAGGATGGCCAAAGTTGCGGAGAGGAAGCCACCGCCATGCCAGTGGCACCCTAAGCGTATTACAATGTTCCAGCTGGCTGATGGTGGAAACATTGTAGTACGGGGTTCCCACTAGGTTGCCTGGCGGGGAGAGTGCTATGGAATTGGCCTCAGCTCCCTTAAAGTAGACAAGGTCAATACCGTAGCAAACAGCACCCTTGGGATGTGCACATTCTGATGGTGCTGGGCAGGAGGTCCCTGAACTGCCAATGCCATGGGCATGAACAGTGCAGGGGACCCCCTGGTGCCGGATTTCCGGCAGCCTTCTCATGGGGGGGACCATGCCATGAGAAGGCCGGCAAAAAGCTGAGTTGTAATCAGGCAGGCGGCGCTGAGTTCAGTGCCCCTCTGGCTGAGAACAATTCAGGCTGCCGTTGGTTTTGCCCGCCAGGGCTGTAATGTGGCGGTCGGACCGCCACAGTTGCAGTAGTCCGACCGTCACTGCAAGGCTGTAGGTCCTTGGACCGACAACCTCGTAATGAGGCCCATAGTTCTGTTGCTCAGACATGTTCCAGGGCAGCTGCCAGTCTGGGATTCCTCTTCCACGAAGGTCCATCTGTCACAATATTGTGCTTGGAGGCAGGCCCACATTCGTGCATCTAGGACTGCCCTGGGACCCCACCAACCTGTCTAGGGGCATCTAGTGCCAAGTCCTCTTTCTCCTTGTACGCTTTACTGTTTAGTGTCTTCCAGGTTCACACCGCCAAAAGCAATTGCCAAAGCCAATGCGAGACCTATTGAATTTGCCAATGTTGGTCTTCCATGCCATGTTGTGTTTAAGTGACTCCAGTATTGGAATTTTCATAGGTTCACATGCTTGAATCCTTCCCCGTCGTCGAGATGGGAGCCCCCGGTACATCAAAACAGCAATATATATAAGCTACTGCAAGAAAAAAGTCCCAAAGGCTTTCACTTTAGGAGCCTCATGAATGGTTGATTGATTGAAGAATGGCGTTTTATCAGCATTGATTACTTACCAACATACGCTTTGCGGAAGCTCGTAATGTGCTCACTAGTGATATTTATTTTCTCCCCGAAACACTTCTAGATTTTGTGCATGTGATTTTTCAATCTATTGGAATGTTTAAGTCTACTGTAATTTTGCAATTAAAATACTTTATTTTAAACATAAATAAATATATGTGAAAAGTACATCTTTCCAAAAGTCCCACCAGTCTTTGTCAGGTGGCTCAGGAAAGGATCAAAATCTTCATTTCGGCCCCCAGTGCAACTTCAGACCACTCGTCTCTGCTTCAGAGAAGTAGCATAGAGTTACTTTAAACTCTTCAACTGGTTCTTCACTAGTCTTCGAAGCATCTAGTAGGTAAATAATATATATTATGTACTCAATACACTGCTTGCCCTACCACCTTCTGGCCCCAAACCATTCTTGGTCATCTCCTCTTTACAGCTAGCCGGAGTTGCTGCAGCCAGTGCTAGAGATGCATTTTCCACCCTGGGTTTGGCAATCAGCAACATATCTTGAACACGTTCCATCAGTATGTTCTGACACTGTCTCCTCAAATGGGTGCACATGTTACACCAAACAAGGGCCACTCCTTCCTCACGTCACAGGTGGAGGAGGTAAGGACTCTTCTCAAAGGTCTTATGAGGGCTTGGACATCAACTTCGTGTCTGGCATTCCATTCTAGCTATCCATCCTGCTAACCAATCAGAATATGCTGCCTCCCCATATGCCCAGACAGCTGTCTGCCAGAACTTGTTACAGAGTTTTAGATCATAGGTTTCTTCCATTTGAAAATGGGTTCACACTCTGTCTCCTGCATTTCTTTCCAGATTTTTAAAAGATCATCTGGTGCAACTCCATGGACAGCCAGTGCTGCCTTGTATGGACAGGTCTCATATTTTAAGCCAAAAACGAAGAAGAGAGGGCTGTGTCGCAGTTCTATGTTGGCTGCTAGTGCCAGAATCCCCAAATAGACGTCGTCTAGTGGGAATACTGGTAGCTTGGTGGAGGTGTGGTAGAGAGCCGTTACAGCAGCCCCCGGCACCAGGAATCCACCACCAGACAGAAAAAGTGGATACTTGGGGAGAGGGAAGAGGGAATGTGTGACTCCATACTTTCCGCTGCGCACTACAACAGAGTGGTGCTGCACAGCTCCGTGAAGGCAGCAGGAGGCATTGCCAACGGTTTTCACGTACTTCACCAAGGCGTCCGGGTTCACCAACATATCATCATCACCTATAGGCAATAAGAAAAAAAGTAAATGGTGAATGAACAGTAGTTTATGAATAGGATGGAAGAGACCAAGGACCCCAAATGGGATGTGTGTGCACAGTATAACATTCCTTATGTACCCCTATTTCCTAGCATTCACAGGAAGGCAACACTGTATAAAGGTTTGCCCAGTTCAATGAAAACATTATTTAAAATTCCATCTGGAAAAAGTCACAGAAACAACTCTTGATGAACGAGTCAGTTTAATTAAAAATAATTAAATTATTACATTACTTACTACTTAATAAGAGCAACCTACTTAATAACATAATGAAACGTGTGCAGACAAACCTAACCGTACTTCATTTTTAAATGCTTCCTTAGTGTACAATTTCCTTTTTTCTTTTTTTTTTTTTAACAAAGCACCAGATTAGGTTGAATTTTATTAGATGTATTTCAAACTATAACCTCATTGCTTGTGACAATGTTCTAATCTCATATTCACACAGTCTTAAGTCATGCTTCTTTTCAATGAGCCCTTGAGTAGAGAGTGTATAAATGGCAGATGTTGTACAATGCCCCACTAACCAAAAGTCAAAGTGCATTTTCTAGTGGGCCACTTTCTGTGCAAAGCCTTGGAAAGAGGTTATAGGATGGCCCTTACATAGATATAAAATTACACCAATTCAGAACACAGATAAAAATAGCTGATTAAAAATGTCTGCCGTCAAACTTTTGGAAATCTCTCCTTTTTCTGTTTTTAGAGGCTAAACAGTGGAATTCACTGCCCTTTTATCTCATGACAATTACTGGCCTCCACCTTTGAGGCGAACACAACAATTTACAAAACACATAAACTAAACTAAAATGAAACTAAATAATGACACATACATATTCCCCTTTGCAATATATCAATATAGACAAGCAAGAATTGTGAGTGTTGTGTTGTTGCACTGCCCCTAAATAAGGGGTGTTCCAAGAGTTTTTGCAACCTTCTCTTAGGTCTATTGAAAACGTTGACAACCTAGATTCACTTTTTCACTGTGGGACTTGCGCATGAAAATATTTCACTTTTGTGAAAACGTATGTGGCATGTATCCTTGTTTCACACTAAATACATGATTCTGCAGTAAGATCTACTTTGCTAGTGTTTATATACTTATAGGGCATGCAGTTACGTAGGATTCTGCATTAGTTTTAAGGGTAGGCCACCAAAAAGAATACGTTGTCTTGAATCCGCGATGTCCAGCAACCGGGGAGCCATGACACATCTGTAAAGCCTCGGTCTGAAACTTTCTTGGTTGGCAGAAATAGAGTGTTTTGATAATAGAAGTGGTTCTTTTGTAATTGATGACACAAGGTGTTCCATTCTTCAAGTGGAAGATATTGGTATTCTGCTTTTACCCCATCAAGAAAAGACTGGGCAACTCTGATGATTCAACTTGGTTCTATTATCTTTGGAGAGGAAGTGCACACACTTTTTGGATAGTGACAAGACAAAACATCAGCCACTAGGTTCTGGGATCCAGGAATATAGGTCACTACAAAGTCATATTGGCTGAAGAAGAAAGCCCATTGTACATTTTGATGATCTGTTCTTGTTTCGAACAGTTCCTTAGTACCCATTAAGAAATGCCTCCATTCCTTACAGGCAGCCTTGAGAGCAAGTAATTCCTGTTCTAACACAGAATAATTGCATTCAGCCTCTGTCAGTATGTGGGATAAATAAAAGATAGGATGTTCTAGGCCATTGTCTTCTTGTTTCTGAAGTAATACCGCACCTATAGCTCTTTCGGAGGTATCAGTGACCACTATGAGCTTCTTGGTTGTATCTGGATGCCCTAAGATGGGGGCTTGAGTAAAGGCCCATTTCAGATTTTGAAAGGCCACTTCTGCGCTTTCAGTCCAAACGATTTTTTCCTTTGATGGTCTGGGTGATAAAGCTTTGTTGAGAAGTTGGAGAGACCTAGGAAGCATTGGGTTTCCTTAACAGAAGAGGGAAAGGGCCAATCCAAAATGGCTTGCACCTTGTCAGGATCCAGAGCTATTCCGGTCTGATTGATGCAGAAACCAAGATACTGTACTTAGGTTTTGCTAAATCCAAATTTTTCGGGTTTACAGTATAGCTGATTCTGTTTGAGTCTTTCCAAAACTTGAAGGACATGCTCAGTATGTTGTTCAGGTATACAGAAGTATACTAGAATGTCATCTAGATATATTACCACACTTTGATTCAATAAATCAGAAAACACGGAGTCCATGAATTGTTGGAATATGGAGGGAGCGTTTGTTACACCAAAAGGCATAACTCAGTATTCATAATAGCCAAATGGAGTACGAAAAGCTGTTTCCATTTGTCTCCTTCCTTGACATGTAAGAGATGATAGGCACCCCTCAAATCCAATTTTGTGAATATCTCAGCACCTTGGACCGCGTCAAGTATATCGCTAATAAGGGGTAAGGGATATTGATCTTTGATGGTTATCTGGTTCAGTCCACGAAAGTCAACACAAGGACGCAGATCTTTAGATTTCTTAGGAACGAAAAAATGAGGCGCTCCAGCTGGAGATGAAGAGGGGACGGTTAAACCATTCTTTTGATTATCATCCAGGTATTTACCTAAGAACTATCTTTTGTTGTTTAGTCAATGAATACATCCGTCCAAACTGAACCACTTCTCCCGGAATCAAAGGAATGGCTCAATCATAATCCCAAAGTGGATGTAAAACAGGCTTGCTAGGTTTCTGGAATATGTCACTGTATTCTTGATAACAACTTGGTACTCCTTGTCTAATGTTAATTGTGCAGCTCATGCCTTTGGGAGAAAGGATTAAACCTTTAGGGGACCAATAAGAGTTCGTAGGAGTAACAATTCTGTTGACAAAACTGGGATAATAAAGATAATGTTCTTGTTTCAAAATTTATGTATCAGTTGTGCCGAGTCAGCCAGGGAATACCCAATATCATGTTCTGGTGTCTCTTTAGGAACTCATGGTATACCACTTTCTTTGGCCCAAGTCTCGTCCAGATATATACCACTTGTTCCACAATCCAGTAAGGCAAATACCTGTTATTCTTGACTATGGGGACACTGTAGGGTAACGGACAGTATGAACAGGGCTGTGGTATTTTCTTTGGAGGAACATATTGAAGGTAACTCGACTCCTCCGGGCACCTTCCTCCTCACAGGGGGCCGGAGCTGGCATTTTCCGTAAGTCTGGATGGACAGACAGGACACAGCCGGACCAAGTGACCAGCATTACCACAATAAAGGCAAAGGCCCTTTCATCGTCTGTCTTCTCTTTCTGTTTCCGATAAAGGACCATGGACTAGATCTAGTGCATGGGTTCTTATTCTGTAGACTTATTCGTCTCAGGATGGACTTTGTCAGAACGACGAGTTGTGGAACGGGGTATACCAGACTGATAACTGCAATCGAGTCTTTCGCCTTTCCATCTTACATTCCTGCAACTGATACTCTATGTTTAATGCTTGATCCATCAGTTCTTTCAGAGATTCTAATTGAGTAGAATGCACCAATTTGTCTTTTATTTCTTCTCGCAGTCCTCAACGAAAAATAGTTACAAAAGTGTGTTCCACCCAAGTGGTCTTGGCTGCTAACTGTTTAAATCGGGTTATGTATTGCAATACATCTTAATTGCCTTGCTGTATATGTCATAATGCTTCTTCGACAGCAGCCTCTAGTGCAGGTCGTTCAAACATCTGTTTAAAGAGCTTAATTAAGGCAGGATAATTGGACAATACAGGATCTTCAGTAGATACCAAGGGGGTTGCCGAAGCTAGGGTGGGGCCAGACAAAGAACTGATCAAATAACCCTCCTTAGCCTTGTCAGCTGAAAATTGAAAGAATCAAAAGGCAAAGAAGACTGTTAACGAGCCAAGAAATTCCTTTATTTTATGAGGATCTCCGGAATATTGTGGTGTCAAGTTAGACACAGGAAGTATATCCATTGCCGTAATGCAGTATTTTCAGCACAAAGTTATAATTCTTGGGCTTGTTGTTGCACAGTTTGAAGCATGGATTGTGCATTTTCTGCGACATCTTCATGTGATCCCTCCATGGTTCTGACGCAACGCTGGCTCTTTAGGTGTTGCAATCTGTTACGGCCAGTATGTCTCTTACCGCTGTGAGCTGCGGTACTTGGAAGGACACCTGGCTTCTTACTGGTTCTGGATTGTCCAAGATAAGGGCGACCCCTTCTAGTAGCCATGGTGCCGCCGAATAGAAAAATGCCAAAGCAGACCGTACCCTCCAGAAGGAGTCCCAGAGTAAAAACCCAAGTAATGGGAAAAACCTCTACCATAGGAACTCCTGAAAAAGAGGAAAAACAAGAAAAAAAACAAAATATAGAAGTCAATCCACAGGGAGATAAGTAGAAATACTGGAGAAAGGAGCGAGGATCACCACCAAGACGGAAGTGTTAGCAACACAAGAAAAGAAGGAATTGTAGTGCTTATATACCACAAAACAGGAAAACGAACGACACCATCTTGGATTGGGAAGGCTACATAGATATGAATGGGAAGAAAAGCCAAGTAGAAAAGGAAAGAAACCATGCATGCTGGGAAGACAACCACAACAGAAGACGACAATATGGACGCCCAAGAAAAGAAGAAGACAAGAAGAAAGAAGAAAAAGAAAGAAAAAGGGAAAGAGAACCAAGTAAGGGTAAGTGGGGGGGAGGTCAGGGAGGCTCCCAGGGGCCATGGTGCGTCCCGGAGCTCGCAACGAGACTCCTGGGCCTCACCATGGCACAAAACACTACGCAGGCAACAAAAGACGGGTTGCGGCGGTTCCGCCATCCTGAAAAACGGACTGCCAGCCTGATCGTGGCCCACAAAAAGGACACTGCGGCACTCCACGGCATCACACACGCAGCACAACTGAAGAAGGGTCTCACGCCACAGGAGAAGCACGCAGAGGGATGTGCGTCACAGAGAAGAGTGCTGGGGGTTGGGGCTACACGGAGCCTGAAGAACCCTTGGAGGAGATGCCAACAAGCCTTGGGAGCTGCAAGAGACACAGTGCACTGGGGTACTGTCCTACGTGTGAAGGCTAGGGCTTACCTCTACCAAAGTTGGACAGCTGGCAGAGAGGACTAAGAGGACTACTCAAGATGACCACCTATGATGCAGGATCCACGCAGCTCAGGAGGATAGGAGATCTACGCAGCCGGTCGTTGGTGCTGTTGGTGCCTGCGGATGCAGGGGAGTGACTCCTTCACTCCAAGGGAGGTTCATTCTTCCTTCTCGTGCAGACTGAAGACTTGCCACCCTCAGCTGGGGAAATGTTGCAGAAGCTAGAAGGAGCCGTGGAAACAGTGTTGCAAGCAGAGTCTTCGTTGTGGATGCAGATTATCGGTACCTGGACGGTCGTAACGCAGTTGCAGTGGCCAGAAGTCAAAGTAGAGGTTGTAGAGGAATCCTGCTGGAATATTGCAAGCCGAATCTGAGGACTCACCCTGGAAGGGGGATTGGTCACCTACCCTTGTGAACACCTGTCAGGAGGGGGGTCTAACTTCACCTGCCTGACCTGGCCACTCAGATGCTCCCAGAGGCCTCTATCCACCTTGGATTCAAGTTGGCAGAATCAAGAGACCCTCTGGAGGAGCTCTAGGTACCACCCGTGAGGTGGCGATGGACAGGGGAGTGGTCACTACCCTTTCCATTGTCCAGTTTCGTGCTAGATCAGGGACTGGAGGTCCCTGAACCGGTGCAGACTGGCTTATGCAAGGAGGGCACCAAATATGCCCTTCTAAGCATACCAGTGGCTTGGGGAGGCTACCCATCCCAAGCCATGAAACACCTATTTCCAGGGGAGAAGGGGTTACCCTCCTCCCCCGTACGAGATCCTTTGTTCAGCCTTCCTGGGCTTGAGCTGATTAAGCAGCAGGAGGGCAGAAACCTGTCTGATGGGTGGTAGCAGCTTGGCCTGCCCGGATAAAAAAATAAAAAAAATAGAAAGCTGGTAACGGGAATGATAGGGGTCCTCTGAGGAGCCCCCAGAGTGCGAGGAATCATGCAACCAATACTGGCAACAGTACAACGGTATTATATACTAGGGACTTACATGGCGGGGCCAGTGTGTCAACTGTGGAGTGTGGAACTATGAACAACTGAATTTAGGGAAAGAGAGCAGAGTCACTGGGGTCCTGGTTAGCAAGATTCCAGTGAACATAGTCAAAAGCACAGTCACTGAGATTAGGCAAAACGTGGGGGTAACCATGCCAAAAAGAGGGTACATTCCTTAAATCATCAGCTGAGCGGTCTATTAATACACTAGATATCAAGTGATACATCGCACTAAACAACTTGTGATCTGACCAACTGTTGGACTCAGATAAACACACTTGTAAAGGTGCTCCAGTCACAATGGTAACTGTCAATGAGTTTTAGCTGCAATCCAGTTCTGCCACTCAAAGGCTGACAAGACCCTCACAGAGCAACCTATAGTGCATTCAACTGGGGCAGTTTCCACCTCAACTACTTTGTTTGCGTAAGTACCTCTGGATGTTGGATGATGTTACGTATGTTGTGCTGCAATTCGGAAAAGTGTGCATATAATTCAGGCAGCATTACTGGCTGGAATCGGAATAGCGCAGTGAGGCAGCAATTGGACAGGTTTTACTACACCGCTTATTTCAATAAGGGGAGCCTCTTTCGGCTCTGTGTGTTTATGTACTTGTGCAGATTTTAATGTATGAAGTGTATAGATGTGTTTATATAATAATTTATCATATTGTATATGAATGTTATGCATATATTTTGTACCCACCTTCTGCTATTTGCACTAATACTATAAGATATACAAATACAGTAACTGCTTGCTATTCTGATTCAAGCATGTGAATCTATGAAAGTTCCAATATTGTAGAAGAAAATAAGTTACTTACCTGTATTGGTGTCTTTCATAGATTCACATGCGACCCACCCTCATCCCCGGAGTAGCTCCCCTTATAGTTTGGGATTATTTATTCCCATTTGTGCTTGAAAATCTGAGGGACCCAGTCTCTGTTAATAGTGTTCTAGCAGGTGCTGTCACCTGTCTGATTATAGTTAAAGTTTGCTCCTTTCTTAAAAAGGACATGGATAGGCTATTAAACTGACTTTTTGACAGTCATTATAGCCTATGATAATGGTATATATACTGCTTTATTAAGTTACCGCGAAGAATAATTAATGCATGTGAATCTATGAAATATACCAATACTGGAGAACTGCAGTTACAGGTAAGTAACTTATTTTCTTCTTTGGGATTCCTTGAATCTTGTTTAGGAAATTTTTTGATTTCTCAAATATGACGGTAATGCTGTCACATATTTGAAAAAAATCAAAATCTAGAGGTATTCTCCAGCAATGATCCTATTGAGCTTACAATAGGGTGACCGGGTAGATTTTTTAAAGTCTTTTTGTACTTTAGGGAGAAAGGAAATTATTGGTACAACTGGGCTTTCTAGTTTTAGGTACCTGTATTCTTCATAGTCAATTAAATCAAGATCACACCATGTTTGTAGTTTTTTCATGATATTCAAATCGTTATTTTCTTTATGGGATTCACTTTTAGTTTTGTGTAGTGTTGTTTAATTTTTAGTTGTTTTTCCACTTGTGCCATATATTTGGTAGTCTTGGATGACTATATTTCTGCCCTTATCAGAGACTTTAATTATTATTTTCTGCTCATTCCTTAGTTCTCCTTTGACTTTTCTTTCTCCGAAGGTTAGATTGTGGATCTTTTTCCTTTTTTTTTTAGTTCCTTTAGAAGTCAAGTGATTAATTTATTTTATCACTGCTTCCTGGAGCAGGTCAATCTTATTGCCCACGGGCATATGTGGGTTAAAGTGTGATTGTGATTTGCATCCATTATTTCCAGATTTCCAAGTTATTATACCAATGTCTTGGGAGAGTTGTGCATCTGTTTAACTCTGCTGGAGTTCCCCTCTTTCCAGTCCTTCCGATTCTTTTTCCAGTTCTACTAGTGCTTTTAAATCAGGTATATCTGCTATTGTCAATGTAGAATCCTTCATGTTGTCTTCGTTTTTTCTTTTTCGTTTCTTTGGGATGTATTAAGAAATATTTTTTCAGTTTCTGTCTCTGTGAGAATTTGTACAGGTCTGTTTGTAGGTTTGCTAGATCTAATTCAGCATCAGGGCAGAAAGATACGTTTTTACTCAACACTTTTATTTGATCTTTACTTACAGTCTTTGAGAAGAGGTTGATGATAAGGTACTCCTCACTCATCTGATTTTTCTTGTTCTTTACCTTTTATTTTTGCCTCCTGGTTTTGTTCTTATTTCTCTGTCTCTTGGATTTTCTTTTACTCAGTTTCCTCTCAGGGTGCCCCCTCGTCCCTCGTCTTGTGCACATTTTAATTAGTTGAATCTCCTCGGAAAAATCCAAGTTGTTGGTTGTAGGATCCTCATCTGCAGAGCTCACTTATGAGATTTCCACAGGCTCTAAGGTCTCTTTCTGCCCAAGTGCCATATCCATTGTTCCTTGTTTCTCACAGTATCATATTTCCTTGCAGAGATATATAGTTTCCGATTTGTATAGTTAATTCGATCTTGGTTTAATTTTCTACCGTTTCTTGATTCCACCTCTGCCTCATGCTTACTGATTTTCTTTTCCTTGTGTTCCCATGTCTCAATTCTACATCATTTTTGTCTTTTTCTAATTCACAAATCTTCCCAATTGCTTTTTCCAGTTTTCTTTCAGCATGCATAAAGAGAGTTCTCATTCATTTAAATTAGCATTTAGTTATTTCATGTTGCCACATTTTTGCACCGTCTTCATCAAGTTCATTCAGTGTAGGCTTTATCAAAAGCCTCCTGGTGTTCTTTTGTGTTCTATGTATTTTTTAAATGTGTCATTTCCCAGCATTTATTAACTTCAGATAGGTGTGCCCTCTCAAGTTATTTACCAACCTTATTAGGTGTCCTAAGTTTGTCTTCTACTTGTTTGCTGCATTGATTTCCTTCTAATTTGTTTTCATCATTCAAAAGATCACTTGAAGTCTGGGCTCTAGCTAAACATCTACGTGTGTGTGTGTGTGTATATATGTATGGTAACTATCAGAATCTTATGCATGTACCTTTGGATTTCTACGAATGTAAAAAATCACCCTGAACACATTGAGAATGAGTGAAAGTTTGTGTTATATATCCATGCAAGATGAAGCTCTGTTGCATCCCTACCTTCTGTTTGCACTTCGGTACAGGTTATACCACAAATGCATTGTGCTTGTCCTCTTTAGAGCTTAGGTTTAAAACGTTTTGTGCTTTGCATACTGGAGCTGGGGTCAATCAGTTCAGCGGAGCTTTCCTTCCAATCACTCACTGACTGAATCTTTACCTTTGATCCCGTACAATACTCCACTGCCTTTGAATCTATTTGTGCCACACAAACAGCACATACATTCCTATATTCTACCTCTTAGTGCACAAGAAAACCAAAACGGCTTCTCTCGTAGGGGATTTCCATGATAGTCATAAGCACTGAATAGTTCCGCGCGCCTGCGGGGACCCCGGAGCACTGTTGTGTAGTATATTCTTAAGTGCAATCATCAGCTCCTTGACAAAAAGGTCTGTGAAAAACACTTAAGAATAACAATGTGCAGCCTATGTGAACAGCTACACAGGCCAAATTGTTAGAAGAAAAAAAAAAAAAAAACAGTTGTAGTGTAAATTTCACGTTTAAACCTCTATTTATTCTATAAATACATAAATAAATACATTCTCATATTTTATTTACACCTCTCATGAGAATAAAACAATGTAGGGCAGTGTAGCCCATAGGCTGCCATTATACAGAATGAAAATAGAGCTGTGCCTTTAAGAAAGTAAAGTCTTCCTGTTTCCCATCATGCACAGCAAAAGGCAGTTGCCTCAGTTCTTTTTTCCGGCTCCTTTCTGACAGGACCCTGAAGCATTGAGCTCTACCTCACAAAATCCTTTTGTGACAGAAATTCATTTAAAATCTTTTGAATTTCATTTTCACTCGACGTTTTTAACATTGAGTGATAATTTTCTGCTTTTTTCTGTTAGATTCTGACAGAATTTTGAGGTTTTTCTACTTCAGAAATGCCTTCACTGTTTGACAAATGTCCTTCTTGTGGCAGAAAAAAGGCCAAAACAGATCCACATCGGGTCTGCATAATTTGCCTTCCATCCAGCCACAAACCGGAGTCGTGTGACATCTGCAAAACCTTCTCCAGAAGGACCCTTCGTGACAGGGAGAAGATCCGACTCCAGGCGAAAGAGGACAGGAGGAAAAGTGGTCATTCTACCACAGAGCGAGGAGAAGGTCAGTCTTCTACCAGGGCTCACACTGGTTCCTCTATAACTCCGACCAGACCGGCTCAAAAACGGCACAGGTCTCCGACGACGTCGAGGGCGTCGACGTCGAGGCAAGGAACGGCGCCAACATGCTCGCCGTCGAGGAGTGGTTCGCCGGCGAGAAAGAGACATCGCTCGCCGTCGACGACGATTTCGCCGTCGAGACGGCGTGGACTTTCGCCGTCGAGATCTGGGTCACCGTCGACACGGCGAGGACGTTCCACGTCGAGGAGATCTGAATCCGGTTCGCCGTCGAAACGGCGAGATCGATCAACGTCGAGGGGTGCTCGACGTCGTAGACGTTCACCGTCATCACGGCGACGTCGAGGGTCGTCGTCGAGAGATTCTCAACGGCGAGAAGAATCGACGGCGAAGGACACTCGCCGTCACCGTACTTCGACGTCGAGGAGTGTGTCGACGTCGAGACAATCAAAAAGACCTAGGAGGGTTTATACAACCTCAGAATCCTCGGCTTCAATCATCCTCCTTCCAGCGTCTCCACAACTCTCTCCTCGACAATCACCATTGCCACAGACGCCGGTAACACCTACGGCGCCTCTTCCGGCTCCGCCTGTAGAGTCTGTTTTGAGGACTCCAACGCGGTCTGTAAGACGTTCGGGACATTCCTCTAGACGCTCTTCTTCCTCTCGGCACCGTCATGACCCACAGAGATCTCAGCATTCACATCACAGGCGTTCTTCTTCGTCTACACGGGACTACTCTCCAACCCTATCGGACTCACCGTCCCCGAGAGTGTCCCCCATAGATGATGTGAATACGTTCCAGGAGGTCTTAGTACGAGGGGCAACCAAGCTGAACATCCCGCTGGCGGTACCTGCCCCATCGACGTCAGTGATCTTCGAGACCTTGCATCACAGGACATCTTCCAGACCTTTGCTTCCACTGGTTCCAGGTCTCCTTGAACCAGCAATGGATAT
Source organism: Pleurodeles waltl (assembly GCF_031143425.1). Taxonomy (NCBI): domain Eukaryota; kingdom Metazoa; phylum Chordata; class Amphibia; order Caudata; family Salamandridae; genus Pleurodeles; species Pleurodeles waltl. The sequence continues at coordinate 693,929,331 of NC_090451.1, forward strand.
TTTCCTTGCACCGGCCGCAACAAAGTCTGCTCCTTCCAGACTTATTAAAAAATATCGTCCACCAGAACAAGATCCTCTATTCTTGAGGTCGGACCCAGTTCCTGATTCGGTGGTCATAGTAGCGGCAAAGAAACTGCATTCAACCTCACCATCTTCTTCTTCACCTCCAGATAAAGAGAGCAGAAAGATAGATGCTGCAGGACGAAAAGTATGCTCTACTGCAGCCGTCACGATGAAGGCAGCCAGCGCTACTGCGTTATTAGGGCGGTACGATCGTGCCCTCTGGGACTCTTTAATACAGTTTGCGGAACATCTTCCTAAGGATAAAAGGGAAGATTTCCTGGAGGTCGTGGGTGAGGGATCCATGGTGTCTAACCAAATTATAAGTGCTGCAGCTGACTCTTCGGTGCTATCCGCACACAATTATGCACACGGGATAGCGCTCAGAAGGCATGCATGGTTGAGACTTACATCACTCAAACCTGAAGCGCAGCAGAGAATACAAAACCTGCCTTTCTCGGGCTCCACCTTGTTCGGTTCTCATGCCGATGACGAGATGGCTAGAATGAAAGCTGAACTAGATACCTTGAAAGCGGTAGGGATGGAAAGACCGAAAGAACAAAGAAAGGTTTTCCGGCCATATCAACGACGACTTTTCACCCACCGGTATCAGTCGCCACACTGGATGTCTTCGCGCCCCCAGCAACAGCAACAACAGCAGTATCAAAGGGGTTTCTCTACTCAGCGAAGGTCGACAAGGGGTCGTTCAACACCTCAAACTCAGGCAACTCGACAGGCTCCCACGTCTAAGCCCTGAATCTTTGCTTCCCCCTCCTCCGTTATCCACTCCGGTAGGGGGAAGTATCTCAAATCATCTGGACGAGTGGCTACGCATCACAACAGACGCCTGGGTATTGAATATTGTGAGACATGGTTACGCTCTCAGATTCACCAGTCCTCCACCATCTGTTCAACCCAAAACAGCCAACCGCCATCTCGAAGCTCTACAGTTAGAGGTCAATATCCTATTGCAAAAAAGAGCCATAGAACCCGTTCCCATCAGCCAGCAAGGGAAGGGGATTTATTCGAGATATTTCCTTGTACCGAAAAAAGACAAACAAGAGTTTCGTCCCATCTTAGATCTGAGGACAGCAAACAAATGGATTCGCAAAGAAAAATTCAGGATGTTAGCCTTACACCAAATTTATCCACATCTACGTCAGGGCGACTGGCTATGTGCGATAGATCTTTGCGACGCTTACTTTCACATCCCAGTAACCAAGAAACATCGAAAATTCCTAAGGTTCACTGTCGGAAAACGCCATTACTAATTTGCAGTTCTACCTTTCGGCCTAAAATCAGCGCCAAGAACTTTTTCCAAATGCATGGCGGTAGTAGCCGCCCACTTGAGGAAACAGCGAATATTCATCTACCCCTATCTAGACGATTGGCTCATAAAGGCCTCCAGTTGTCTCGAGACACAGCAACATTTCGAATGGACTCTACAACTGCTGCAAAAACTTGGTCTTCAAGTCAATCTCCTGAAATCTACAGCAACACCTGTTCAGAGGTTGCATTACTTAGGGGCCATTGTAGATACCAGGCTAGGAAAGGTGTTTCCTTCGGAGGAACGACGGTTATCGATTCTCCAGAAGTGCAAACAACTGCAGGAAAGACCTCAAGCCACTGCAAGAATAATAGCTTCTCTACTGGGCTCGATGGCGTCTTGTATCCATCTGGTTCCCAATGCTCGCCTCCATATGAGACCATTGCAGGAAAACCTGGAGGATCAGTGGTGTCAACTGAGGGACGATTGGGAGAACAAAGTCCTTCTTTCTCCTCACACCCTACAATCCCTCAAGTGGTGGTGTTTACCCAGCAATCTCTTGGTGGGGATTCCGTTCCAACAACGGCCCCCATCTCAAACCATCGTAACAGATGCGTCACTGATCGGATGGGGGGCGCACATGGAACATCTTCGAGTCCAAGGCGAGTGGTCACAGAGAGAGAGTCTCTATCACATCAACCTGCTGGAACTTCGCGCAGTCCACCTTGCGCTCAAAGCCTTCCTTCCCTCTCTGAGAACGGAAACTCTCCTTCTCCAGACAGACAACGTGGCCACTATGTACTACGTGAACAAACAAGGAGGCACCAGGTCCAGAATTTTATCCAGAGAGGCTCAGACAATCTGGCATTGGCTTCTAGCCAGGAACCTGTCACTAGTGGCAACTCACCTGCCCGGCATCCAGAATGTTCAAGCGGATGCCCTCAGTCGGGTAATGGACGAGAACCACGAATGGGTACTACACGACGACGTCGTTCATTCCATTTTCGCACTCTGGGGTACCCCCTCTACAGACCTATTCGCAACCCCAGAAAACAAAAAATGCCAAAACTTCGCCTCCAGATATTACCATCCAGGGACACTGGGGAATGCCCTGTGGATAAGCTGGTCAGGAGCATTTCTTTACGCCTTTCCACCGCTTCCCCTGATTCCGGCGGTCCTCCAGAAGCTGTCCAATGTTCAGACCAAAATGATCCTAATTGCTCCGGAGTGGCCACGCCAGTGGTGGTTCCCAGACCTTCTTCACCGGTCACTCAAACCACACATCAGGCTACCATATCGTCCGGACCTTCTCACGAAGTTCAGAGGGCAGATATCTCATCCCAACCCCTCATCGTTGAGTTTGGCAGCATGGCTCCTGAGCTAGTGCAATATGGACACTTGAACCTACCTCAGGATTGTATGGAAATTCTGAAGGAAGCAAAGCGCCCTTCCACACGATCAGCCTATGCAAGCAAGTGGAAGAGATTCTGCATTTGGTGTTTACACAACAACATTGACCCGGTTTCCTGTGGAGAACAATCTATCCTGCCATACTTGTTAAGTTTGGCAAAATCGGGCTTACAACTGTCGTCAATAAAAGTTCACTTGGCGGCTGTCACAGCATACAGAAAGAGTCCTTCACAAACTTCCTTTTTTCGGATTCCGATTATTAAGGATTTCCTAGAAGGTTTAAAGAAGGTTTTTCCCCCCATTAGAAAGCCTTCTCCTCCATGGGAACTGAACGTTGTCTTATCACGTCTGATGCTGCCGCCATTCGAGCCAATACATAAGGCATCGCTGCAACATCTCACATGGAAAGCTGCTTTTCTGGTGGCAATCACTTCAGCGCGTAGGGTCAGCGAAATCCAGGCCCTTTGCGCTCAGGAACCCTACACGGTTTTTCATTCTGCAAAAGTGGTAATGAGAACTCATCCAAAATTTTTACCTAAGGTAGTCTCCGACTTCCATGTGAACCAAACAATTTCATTACCGACTTTCTTTCAGAATCCAGCTACTCCTGCTGAGAGAACTCTGCACTCTCTGGATGTAAAGAGAGTCTTGAAATTTTACTTGGACAGGACAAAAAGCTTACGAAAATCACAACAGCTTTTTATTAACTATGGCCCAATCAGAACAGGTTTGGGTACATCTAAACAATCTTTATCCAGGTGGATTGTTTCATGTATAATGTTATGTTATCAGTTAGCAAACAAATCCCTTGGTGGTAGGCCAAAAGCCCACTCTACCAGAGGGAAAGCAGCTACTGTAGCCTTGATGAGAAATGTCCCTTTGGCAGAAATATGCAAGGCTGCCACTTGGAGGTCGGTCCATACCTTTACTAAGCATTACTGCCTTGATACAGACGCTAGGGCAGATGCTCAGGTTGGGCAGGCTTTGCTCAAGAATTTGTTTGCATGATTCATGTTTTTCTCAGTATTCTTATATCTACTCCACCGCGGTTATGGGGATGGGCTTGCTACTCTATTCAGTGCTTATGACTATACATGGAAATCCCCTACGAGAGAAGAAATGGTTTCTTACCTGTAACTCCAGTTCTCTCGTAGGGGTATTTCCATGATAGTCATAAGCAACCCTCCCTCCTCCCCGGTGGAGTTGACATAGAACATGAATATTATGGAGGTTGGTACTCCAACAAATGTTTTGTTTTTTCTTCATGTCAGGTTAATAGCCTCCAAAAAAGAACTGAGGCAACTGCCTTTTGCTGTGCATGATGGGAAACAGGAAGACTTTACTTTCTTAAAGGCACAGCTCTATTTTCATTCTGTATAATGGCAGCCTATGGGCTACACTGCCCTACATTGTTTTATTCTCATGAGAGGTGTAAATAAAATATGAGAATGTATTTATTTATGTATTTATAGAATAAATAGAGGTTTAAACGTGAAATTTACACTACAACTGTTTTTTTTTTTTTTTTCTTCTAACAATTTGGCCTGTGTAGCTGTTCACATAGGCTGCACATTGTTATTCTTAAGTGTTTTTCACAGACCTTTTTGTCAAGGAGCTGATGATTGCACTTAAGAATATACTACACAACAGTGCTCCGGGGTCCCCGCAGGCGCGCGGAACTATTCAGTGCTTATGACTATCATGGAAATACCCCTACGAGAGAACTGGAGTTACAGGTAAGAAACCATTTCTTCTCTCCCATTTCACCTGCTGGTGCTGTCCTATAAGATGTAAGGGAAGAGTGCTCTAGATGTCATATGTTCAAGAGGAAGTGTTAGTGAGCATGAGAACATATTCACTATCTGATATTAGACCCAACTTCCCAGTGTTGTGTTCATAATTCTGAGAGTTGTCATTTGTGGCATTTGATTATACCCCTAATATCTTTCTTCTACGTTTATGGTGACGTTTCTCCTGTGAAGATCAATCACATGCTAATGTATTCCTGGTCTTTAGACTTCTGTGTAGAATTATATCTCAAGGGTAGGGGAATAACAGATATCTGTGTGTTACCTTTAAATATAAAATCCACCTCCTTACAGTGGTGATGCAGCCATTCCAGGAAGCAGCGTTCCTTCAGTGACAGGTTGTGGTGGCTTTCTGTGAAGTCCCACAACAGGATGTCATGGAACGCCTTTACCTCTTCTTTTACTAGCATCATGCGCCCATGACTTGGGTCTGCGGCCATCAAGAACAGAGGCCTGACTTGGTATCCCAAAGCATTGCTGTCCGCTGCCCAAGTCTGACGGAGGGCTGCTCTCCTGTCACTTGATGCAGGGTGGGACTTCAGGGCCAGCAGTAGCAGTTGTTTCCCACCAAGAAAGTGGCAATATCCAGGCTTGTTGACTAGCAGGGTGCAGTTGTATCGCTGCAGGTGTGGGAACTCCACCTCGTGCTGGGTGAGGTTGAGGTGGTAGGTGAACATGTCATCCTTCAGCGTAATGGAGCGTCGTTGAGGTCCGGAACTGAAGCCTTTATGGTGGACATCATGCAGACTGCTTAACATGAGGACCCAGAGGACAGATACTGTGATAACAAAGGGACTAGCAAACAGCAACCTCCTCGCCCATATCTTCATGTTCTTCAAATTCTTTTCACCTGTTGACATGACAAACACAAAAAGTTATATTTCAAGAGCATATTACACATTTTTCATTTGGTAACAAAATTCTGTTGCTGATGCTTGAGCTAACATCTTTAAACACTAAACCTACTAGGTTCGTTGTTTTCTGGGTTTCAGATCAAATTAAACCAGTGTCAATGTGACTAATAACCCTAGACCCAGTCAACAAAGTTGCACTTTAATAAACAGCATGTTGTCAAACAAATTCTGGCAGTAAAAAGAATAGGAGCAAATTTTTCGAGAATTTTCATACTCCTCAAGAAAAAACCTAATCCAGACTTTTTGTTTAAAGAAAAAAGGATGTTTAATTTATTCAGACATGGTGCCAAATTATGACATCTACTGCAGTCAAATCTTAGAAGTTCCATTTGTTGCAGAACATTATATGCAGGATTTAGTTCTGATATAATACTGTGAGAAATGATTTGATACTGCATTCACTTATGAGTGGGGAAAATAGAAGGTCCAGTAACAAAATCAGGTGTTTTTATGAAAGGCCAGTAGAGCTTGGTCAGAGTTGACAGCATGTATCATGTAGGTGGAGGAGAGTGTGAGGACCTCAGTGGTCCACAGAAGTTAGACCTGGGAGGAAAAAAAAGCAGGGCAAGGAAAAGGAGAGGACTGAAAGGTTTGAGCAGTAGACAGATTAGTGGTCACTGGCTGGAGCGGAGGAGGCAGAATGGTGGAGGAGGTAAATATAAATGCTGAAGTGAATCTAAATAATTATTTTTAGGAGTTTGCAGAACTGGTAAAGTGCTAAGTTCTTGTTTCTCCAGACCGGATAGCAATATTGATTGTCCTGGACACCTGCTATTAGCCCATTCCAACCAAGTCCTGCTCTGAAACTTGAGCTGCTGCTGCTCCTGGAAAAGCTCCTGAACTATATCACCAGCATCCAAACCACCACAACACACATGTCCCTTATTTCTCTGTCACCGTCTTCCCTGTGCTCTTCTACATAATATCAAAATATGGGCTACAGTCACTGCCCACTATTCTCACATACTTGGGTCTGCAAAAACGACCTGCCCACCAACCACCTGAACCCAGGTTCAGGGGATTGGAAAATGCTTGTTATCCCGCACATGTACTTGGCATAGAGTGTTGGTAAAAGGGAATATGTGGGAGCCTCCATTTAAAAAAAGAGAATGCAAGTAGTGATTAGTTGAAAAACAAAGTTGATTAATGTGAAGCAACCAGGAGTGGTCCGCTTGCATTATATTGTTTGTGGATCATCCTGTTGCGTTTGTCATATATTTCAGAATAGTAAATGATTTATGAACCATACTCATACATAGGACCAATGGCACATATTATGAATGTGTAATAAACGTATTAGTAAGTGGATCTAAATTCAGAAAATTAAAGACAAATACAATAGGGCATTGATAACACTAACATATAATAACAGTTGGAGAAACGGCAGAGAAATGTAAAAGATACAAATATGCAATAATTACAAACCAGTTAACTTATTCTGATCTTAACCAACCACAAAAGGGTTCAGCGAGAAGTAAATTCAAACAAATGAGTTGGGAGAGGGGAAGACAAACAGTTGGAAAGACTAAAAGTCTGCACATCACCCAACATCTGGGTTCCTGATGTTGTCAACACTCACTGTAGGTACATAGCTCATAACAAACATTCAGTACTCAACAGAATGAAGCAATAAATAACCCCTTCAAAAAACAAAAATATATGATCTACTGCACTCAACTTGACTTGAATCTTTATTGACTGAAAATGGCCTTCTATGGCTGGATTACATGTTAGGAGGTGTTTAATTTCATCTAGTCCATTATAATACAGTAAGAGCTTAGGAAACTTCTGTTTCTTGAACTTCAGTGCAGCAGCAGTGCCTGACCATGTGTTGCAGGAGATGACAGAGAAGAAGCAACAGCTTCTCTGAGGCAACTGTGGATTTATGTAGTGGGTTTTGGTCTTGGGATGCTGGTGGGTGAATCACTATCTATTCGACTGTGTTTGTGTGATTTAACTTCACAATAGGCCTGATGGTGGACATAAGTGAGAAAATATGTCCACCAGTGACATGATAGTGGCCATACTTTGACCACGTTTAATATTATGGGAACCTTCTCTGTCATGATTGTGGCTATCATTGGCATAATATCAGTGTCCCAGAAGTATTGGGGTTTTCCTTTAAATTATGATGCCTTTCATTTGTAACATGGTGGTCATCCCACGCAGGATGTGGACTTACTAGGGCTCTCTGTGGTCTTCTGGTGCCATCCTTTGCACATCACTGCTATTTCTGACATACTGTGGCCATCCCCTGTATGATGGTAACCATCCGTTGCAATATGGAAGTCATTTCCGGCATAACTGGCAAGAAGATGGCCATCGCTGACATAATGAGTAATGACCATCGCTTCTTGCATTTCATCGCCTTCCTTAAAATTACAGTGGCAATACCTGGCATATTGGAGTCTACCCGGGGATATGTACTTTGGCATGTGAACTAATCTTGGTCAGTGTGGAACAATAATAGGTTTGAGTGCCTGAGAAAAATGTTAAGTTGCTATAAAGAGAACAAATGAATACTTGAAGATGAAAAGCTGGTAGGTGAGGACACAAATAGTGTCCTTTCTGAAAATGATTAACTAATACTTTTTGGTTTGTTTCCTCAAAAGGAAGAGCTGGCAGATAGGGGCAAAGATGGTATTTTCAGAAAATGAGAAGAAAATTTTTGCTGAAAGTTAGTGTATTCGTTAAGGTGATAAACTAGCATTTAACAAGTATGACCTACGTTGCTAAGGTTTCTATGTGCAAAAAATATAACTTTTTTTTTTTAAATAACATTTCAACTTTAATGTAGATTTCTGAAGGCAACCATGTTTTATTTATAGGAAAAAATCCTGGAAAATGGGCTTTGCTGGGGAAAAGACCCACCTAAAAATAATTCCAGTATTATCTTTTTATTACAAAGCTGTTATAGCAGACTGTGTGGTTTCTCCCTCGTGTAAGGTTGCAGAAATTGTTTCCATCTATGAAAAAGCCAACCCCCAGCTCCCTCAAGTCCCATCACCACGTGTGAGTCATCACAAAATAAGGAGAAGGATCCTCAACCTTTTGCAGATATGGTTACATTACAACAAAGTCCTTCCAGTAGCACACATTTATTTTTGTGAAGAGATAGATGCCCTAGATAAATGCCCAGGTTATTTATCATCACACGTTAATAGGCCATCCTGAAGAAGGGCCACCTGTTCTTGGGTTCTGTTGATTGTAAAGTGGGTGGAGCACCTCACGGAAATCTCTGACAGGCGGAAGTAAACTCAAGGATGGTCCAATTGTTCAGAGCTTTGCAGAATGGTGATCATGCTTGAGACAAAGAAGGAACTTGTGAGCTCACTGATTACTGTTCTAAAGAGGCCTCGTCAGATGGGATGGGCTGTATGTGCATATACTTTACTCAATATCCTCCTTAATAATTTACCCATTCAGTACTATGTTGGATTTTAGGCCTGACCTCCCTAGACTGGTCATCATTGGATTACTGTCTTGTCATTTGTAAAATGTGCAAACTTTTTGGTTTGTTTCAAGCTTGCCGTCCATACATTAATGATTTCTTTGTTTATTTACAACTTTAAAAATGTACTCCTTTGTCTAAAAATCAAGTTTAAGGTCACAGGTCCTAAACACTAACTTACTTAGGAACAGTGGGGGCCATTCTGACCCCGGCCGGCGGCGGAAGCCGCCGGCCTGGCTGGAACCTCCAGAATACCGCTGCGTGGTCAAAAGACCGCCGCGGTTATTCTGAGTTTCCCGCTGGGCGGGCGGGCGACCGCCAGAAGGCCGCCCGCCCGCCCAGCGGGAAACCCCTTCCCACGAGGAAGCCGGCTCCGAATGGAGCCGGCGGAGTGGGAAGGGTGCAACGGGTGCAGTTGCACCCGTCGCGATTTTCAGTGTCTGCTATGCAGACACTGAAAATCTTAGTGGGGCCCTGTTAGGGGGCCCCTGCAGTGCCCATGCCATTGGCATGGGCACTGCAGGGGCCTCCAGGGACCCCACGACACCCGTTACCGCCAGCCAGGTTCTGGCGGTCAAAACCGCCAGAACCAGGCTGGCGGTAAGGGGGTCGGAATCCCCATGGCGGCGCTGCCTGCAGCGCCGCCATGGAGGATTCCCCAGGGCAGCGGGAAACCGGCGGTACACCGCCGGTTTTCCGTTTCTGACCGCGGCTGTACCGCCGCGGTCAGAATGCCCATGGGAGCACCGCCAGCCTGTTGGCGGTGCTCCCGCGGTCGTTGGCCCTGGCGGTAGTCTACCGTCAGGGTCAGAATGACTCCCAGTGTTTTCTAAAGAACTACAATTCACCTGGTGTTCACATAGGAGCGCTGGACAACAAATTTAAATAAGCATTTTCAATGCAACAGGTCTCGCATTTGTTCGAGTTAGAGCTATTAGCGTTGTGAAGCAAAAATAAAAAAACACCGCGAAATCGCGCTATGTAAAATTCAGCGCGATCGCGCTGCGTGGAGAATAAACAGATAAAGGAGTCCGGACTCCAGGCAGAAAACATCGAGCCTCGTATGTTTTTGGCACTTTACCTGTGCTGTGTAGGTGGCCTGAACACTGGAAAAGGCATGACGTATGCATGCCTTTCACAAATGAAAGCAAGCAGATTTTAAAAGTCAAGCTCACAAACCAATGTAAGTGACTGACGTGGCATGGGTGTGGTTTCAAGCCCAAAGAGGGATTACAGAATGGACGGAGCACTTTGTGCTCGCCCATAATAAACTGAACTGTGTATTTGAGCTCTATGATGTGGGTGAGTGTGTATAAGTAGTCTTATCATTTACCATTTATTTAATTGTTGTCAGCCTATCCGGCCATAACAATAACACACAATAAATACCAATCCATCATATTCGATAAAAATCACATTAAATAAAACGTCTCCATAAAAGAAAAAAACTGTACTTGAATTTTTGATTTAACATGTGCCAAAATGTATCCAATTTGCCCTGCATTATCATAAAACTTGGTCTATAACCATAATTTACATAAAACTCTTAACTTATTCTAGAAAAGCTTTATAAATCTAAAATTTGAATATCTTATTCTGGCACTGATCATTTGGGTCCTTACGGTGCTTACCAACAGTTTAATAGTAACCCAGGACCTGGCCCCGTTTTACAACAACCTGCACCGGTTTCCCAAGCTAATAATAGCTATGGGACGACACAAGCAATTATACTTGTGCCAGCTGTGGGTGCATTGACAGACGTAACTTCCATGCTTCCAGTATGTAAGTTGAGACCTTTGTCACAATATGTTTCTCGTCTGATCGCATACATAACATTCCGCCTCTTTGCACTTCCTAACTCTGTGTGATCTAAAAAGTGGACGTAAATACAATTTACGGAGTTTGAGCGTAAAGTGACATAATAGAAGAAAGTGGGATAGTGTTTCTTGGCCACCATGAAGACATGGACAACATTCTATTCTACCCGGAGGGACGGGTTGCCATCTATTGGTCACCGCCATCACTGGTAGTGTGCCCATACGGAACTTAAAATAGAGAGCCCTTTTTTCTTCCAGATAAATACTGTCTATGTAAATTGCTGGTTTAAGCTCTTGATTAAACAAAATGTAACGCTTAAATAGAGGGCTAAGTGTCTCACACATGCTCTGAGTCTTTTGGTCCCAGTATGCCTTTTTTATGACAGATAAACTAGGCCTTCTGATTTTTCCTGGATGGAGCCAGATGTCTTCCTGGCCGATAGCAGCCAGGGTGGTTGAGATGTGTTTGAACCAGGGCAATTTCCAATGGCTTTGTAGCTTCATGATGTCCATAAGTACATCTCTATATGGTTTGAGTTCCTCTTTTGCCCAAATACGGATCCAGTATCTTATTGGAGCCAGTGCAATGTAGTCCTCCACCTTTCTCATTTGTAGATCAATTCTTATTGCATTCATTGGTGTGGCTTGGCCTAAACAAAGTAATCGGCGTAAAAATGTATTCTCGGTTACTTGTATTGATGGAGTCTTTCTAAATCCCCAGAGCTCTGCGCTATAAAGTGCTGCGGCCCTTGCTTTTGTTTTATATGCAAGCAGTGCAGAACTCACAGAATGGTTGCCTGTAGCTTTTGCGAATCTGAGTACCGCTCCAGCTTGTTGGACCAAAGAGATGTTACTTTTATAAATTTGTGGTTTCCATGTCAGTTTTTCATCCAGTCTGCAGCCCAGGTAGTCATAAGTAGCCACTCGGGCCAAAGGCTTGTTGTTTGCCCTAAAAGTCGATTGCATCATCTGTTTTTGGTTAAGAATCATAAACTTTGTTTTTTCCCTCATTGATTACCATGCTCCTTGAGGTGCAAAATGATTCAAACCCCCTAAGTAGCCGATGCATTGCTATCTCCGTCCTTGCCAGTAATACAGCGTCATCAGCAAAAAGCAGAATAGGTATACTTTCATTGGCTAGTTTTTTGGCACATCCAGATTTAATTTCCTCAGGTCTTGACTTACTTCATTTATGTAACAATTGAATAAGGTTGGGGCCAAAACGCAGCCTTGTTTTACGCCTCGCTGGATTGGAATTTCGGCCGTATAATCGTTTCTCGTAGTATATCTGACCCTTGCAGTATTACATTTTTTCCCTGTATACCCATTTCCGACAATAACTGCCATAATGTTTGGCGATTTACGCTGTCAAAGGCTGTTTGAAGATCCACAAAGACCAGATATAATGGACAATCTTTTAGGGTGACGTATTTAGCGCAGATCATGTTCAACTTGAAAAATTGATCTGTTGTGCTTTGGCCTCTCCTAAAACCAGCTTAATGTGTCGAAAATAAAACTCCATCCTCTAGAAATTGGTCTAGGCGCGACTGAATCAGTTTGGCAAAGATTTTCCCAACACTATCAAGCAATGAGATAGGCCTGTAATTGCACACCATGTCCCGAGGCCCTTTTTTGTGAATTGGAACAATTATTGATTTCTTCCAAGAAGTTGGGATTACCTTGTGGTGCCAAACAGTGTTGCAGTTGGCTTTTGCCAGTCTTATGAGATATGTGGTATCAAATGATGTAAAATCAGTAGTTAATAGTCCAGTATGGTAAATACTCCCTTACTCAAGGGGTATTGAATTTTGACTATTTTGAAATTAGGGTTAGAGAGTGTTGATCATAGAACTAGCAACTGGCCACTTTTGGGGGCATTTTAGATATTAATCAACAGTTTTAGGGGATTGAGTGGAATCCTTCTCCGCTACACTAGGTATATGTAGAGTGATGCGAGGATTTACTGTAATGTGTGTGGGCGAATTATGGATGTAAACTACAGTGCTCACCCGGTCTTCTCAAGAACTTTCATGCCATGGGTTAGGGTTACTCCTTTGGTCCCCGCAAGGTTGGAGTTGGCCCGCAACAAGGCTGATCAAGTGGTGATATGAAATAATCTCTTTTTTCAGCTTAGGTTCTTGGTCAGTCTAAAGGCTGAGTTTTTTCATTCCTATGTTATTAAGATCTGATCTCTCCTTCAGGCTTCCACGGTTCTAGTATATTGAGTCGAAACATAAAACCCTTCACTTATGCTGGTTTGTGGAGTCCCCAGAGAGTCCGAGTCGCAGAGATGTGCAATTATTGGGTGCTACATTTTTTATCATTCATTTGTTCATGATAGATCCCTAAGTTGCACACGCAATGCCTTGATCATTGAAACCGTTAGTCATTTTTCGTGTTTTGTAATTTCTATTTGTGTTGTGTGAATCTGCTTGCAAAATGCACTTGCTGACCTCATGAGACTTCTTGGTGCAAAGGAGAAAGACACATATTACAAACCTGTCATTCCATTTAGGGTAGTTACAGTGTCACCTGGTGCTCACTTAGGAGCGCTGGACAACAAGTTTAACTGAACTGTACAGTAGAGCTCTGTGATGTGGGAGAGAGTGTATGATGAGTAGAGTCTTATCAGAAATGTAAAATCTAATTATGTAAAATCAGTAGTTAATAGTCCAGTCTGGTAAATTCTCACTTACTCAAGGGTTATTGAATTTTGACTATTTTGAAATCAGGTTTAGGGAGTGTTGATCATAGAGCTAGCAACTGGCTACGTTTGGGGCATACTCTGGTGCTCTATCCACAAAACTGTTTTTAGATATTTGTGTAACTTCAAGGATTATCGATGTGTTTTCAATGCAGCAGCAAGACATTCCAAGAGTTTCTTGCTACCAGTGAGAAGGCACGGCCACCATGTCTCCCTCTTTTTAACCTTGCTTTACTGCTACTGAGGCCGGTGGGACACTCTTCAGAACATAGGGCCAGATGTACCAAAGGATTTTTTTTTACCCATTCTGTGTCTGTGGGAAAAAGCTTTCGTACATATGGCCCATAGAGAGGTTACATGGAGCTTAGAAGATCAGGGGAGAGGGTGGAATGAGCATCATTTAAGAAGGGATTGGTGGAAAGCAGGAGTTGAGGAGTGGATGGGGCAATGACGGGTAAACATCTAACCTCAACTCACATCCGACCTCATGTGATAAATGCAGTTCTGGATCTCAGCAGACTTTACCAGCTGAAGGTACTAGAGTTAAAGGGGGTGATTCTAAGTCCGGCGGGCGGCGGAGGCCGCCCGCCAGACTTCCCCCACCAAAATACCGCTCCGCGGTCGAAAGACCGCTGAGGGTATTTTGGGATTTGCCCTGGGCTGGCGGGCGACCGCCAAAAGGCCGCCCGCCAGCCCAGGGCAAATCAACCTTCCCACGAGGACGCCGGCTCAGAATTGAGCCGGCGTAGTGGGAAGGTGCGACGGGTGCAGTGGCACCCGTCGCGTATTTCAGTGTCTGCAAAGCAGACACTGAAATACAAAGTGGGGCCCTCTTACGGGGGCCCCTGCAGTGCCCATGCCATTGGCATGGGCACTGCAGGGGCCCCCAGGGGCCCTGCAGCACCCCCTACCGCCATCCTGTTCCTGGCGGGAGACCCGCCAGGAACAGGATGGCGGTAGGGGGTGTCAGAATCCCCATGGCGGCGGAGCACGCTCCGCCGCCATGGAGGATTCTGTAGGGCAGCGGAAAACCGGCGGGAGACCGCCGGTTTTCCTAGTCTGACCGTGGCCGAACCGCCGCGGTCAGAATGCCCTGCGGGGCACCGCCGGTCTGTTGGCGGTGCTCCCGCCGACCCTGGCGCCGGGGTCAGAATGACCCCCAAAGTTCTGACGTAGACTACTGAACGACATCAAGGGCATCCCTTCTCCCCACATAACACAGGGCAACACGAAACTTCAAGTGAGGCGGGAGCTGACGCCGAAGCAGGCTGTAATCTCCATAAGTCTTTATCAGCAGGTAGGCTGCGGCCCAAAGCAAGCCCTGTAATCTCACTTTAGTCTAGATAGCATCAAGGCCACCACTGTAAGGGCCTCTCGCTGCAAAGATAGAGAGGGAAGGATCTGTGCAATGATTTTAAAGTGAAAGAAGCCTAGGTGAGTGCTGGACACCATCGTGATCGGACCAGAACTGCTCTGTTGAGTCTGCAGCAGGCATGAGCGGACTTCAATTACGGGAGAGTAATTGGAATCATTTGGTAATTCTTTGTTACAATAATTACTTGATTTACAATAATTATGCAATTACTCCTGCTTGCGTAATGAAGAGTTATGTGGGTGAAAAAAGTCCTACAGCAAAAGCATATTTATTAAGCGTAAGTGGCTGCTCGCTATTTATATTCCATTGCATTTATCGCTGTTTCTCAGTGCAAAATGCATCCTCGTGTCCATTTTGCTATGAAAATAACAAAAATTGCTGGTAGTAAGTTGCGAAAACAAACTACCCCAAGAACACACTTAGCAAGCGACTCCTCAAGCTCACTATTCGTGTTCTGTTGCATTTAGCACCATTTCTTAGCAAAAAATGCAACCAGAGCTTTTATGCACTAAGAAATTGTGCTAAACAGAGAATTACTTTTCTTGAGTAACCCAAGCTTAATATTGTATATTTCTTAGGTAATACAGCGTTATTACGCTACATGGAATTACGCAAGTTACGCCGGTGCCTAGTCTGCAGGCAGATGAAGGACGCGGGGTGAGGTGGAATCTGTGCTGGGGTCATCACATCTCCACAGTGCTTAAAGCTTTGCTATTGTTCTGTTGGTCCTCTCTGTGTGTCTCAATCTCTGATCGAAATCAAACACTGTTACGAGTAGGGTAACAACCTTTACCACACAGCTGGAACCATGCAGTGCCTTTCCAATTTCGACAGTACAACAAACATGTTGTTACCACGTGATCCTTTACCACGCAAGTCATTACAGTGGCTTGCTTTAGGGAATGCGTTGTTGGACTGGTGTTGGATTTTAAGTTGAACTCCTTCCCTACTGTTGCGCAGACTGGAGTTGGAATAGTAAATCCAAAGTCCAGTGCTTCCTTAAGGCGTTGTAACGACTTGCATGGTAAAGGAACACGTAGTAACAACTCTTTCATTGTAGTGTCCGCATTGTAAAGGCATGCATGCTAGACACGAGTGGCTCCGCCATACAACCAGATACACCTCTGTATCCTGACCTGCAGCGTGAACTTGTAATCTAGGACTGAGACTTCCACACAGCTCTTGCAGTGCACCTCTATATCCTGACCCTCAGTTGGCACTTGTTGTCCTAGCACTGAGACTTCCACAGAGCTTGTGCAATGCACTGCTATATCCTGAGCTGCAGCGTGCACTTGGATCCTAGCATGGAGACGTCCACAGAGCTCCTTCAATGCACCTATATTTCCTCACCTGCAGCATGCATGTGTATCCTAGCACGGAGGCTTCCACAGAGCTCCTGCAATGCACCTCTGTATCCTGACCTGCAGTTTGCTCTTCTGTCCTAGGACTGAGACTTCCATGGAGCTCCTGCAATGTACCTCTATATCCTGACCTGCAGTGTTCACTTGTATCCTAGCAACAAGACTTCCGCGGTGCTCCTGTGGTGCACCTCTTTATCCTGACCTGCACCATATGCTTTTATCCTAGCACTGAGGAGTCCATGGAGCTCCTGCAATGCACCTCTTTATCCTGACCTGCAGCGTGTATTCTCCATGCCCTGAATGCTCATCTATCGGAACCTGTATTACACAGTCAATCCAATATACTCACTGGGTGTACTCCTTGTAAGAAGATGGCCTGGTGTGTGGTGAGCATTTTTGGTGTTATCACCTTATATATACCATGTCCAGGTATCCCCCATTAGTGAAGTTTAGACAGTGTCTAGGATTCTAGGACTCTGTAGAGGTAGCTGTGGATGAGCAGCCAAGACTCATCTAGGAGACATACAAAGCTTATGCAATACCACTATAGCCACACAGCACTCTCAGACATGAAAGAAGCACACAGTGTTACAAAATAATGGTACTGTATTATAGTAACACAAATACTAAAATACTGAGTAGGTGATCCCCCAACTAGAGGTAAGTAAACACACTATTATTACACATTAGCAATCAGTAAATAGCATTTAGCACTGGTAAAAGCAATATAAATAATGTGGGCACTAGGGGAGGGCCAAACCATATACTAAAAAAAGTGAAATGTGAATGGCAGTCCCCCATCCAAGGAAGTGGAATCAGAAGAAGGGAGCTGGAGGAACTAGGAACCCCAAGAGGTGGGTACCAGAGTGATCCCCAGCGACCAGGAGGGCAGAGGTAAGTACCTGGATTTCCCCAAAACCAACAGGAGGACTTCAGAAAAAGATTATGCAAGACCCAACCAAGACTGGACAAACTCAAAGGTGGATCCTGACAGAAGAGGACCTGCAAAGAAAGGGGACCAAGCCCAGTTTGTGATGGAGTGTCCGGTTGTGGCAGGAGCCTCCCCACATACCCTTCTGTGGATGCAGGACCAGGTCAACGGTGGAAGAACGTCAGCAGTGCAGCACAGGTGATGAAGAGGAGTCCCAGAAGTGATGCAAGTGATGTCCCATGTTGGCGGCCAAGCTGCAGTCAGTTAGTGGAGCTGGAAAGCCACCAACAAGCATTGGCAAATGCAAGACGCAGAGAAGAAGGTTTGCAAGGCTGAAGAGGACCAGCAAGGTCTTGGAGACTCAACCCAAGAAGTGGAGTCCTGGTTTGCCCTCAGCAGCTGGGAGAGACACAAGAAGAGGAGGCAGCCCCCAAAGGCAACCCACTGGCAGCAGGCACAGGAGTCGCAGTGAGGCCCACACAGCACACCTGCAGAGGTGTCCCACATCGCTGGAGCAGCAGGCAGGAGACTGTGCTTTGCAGGGAGGAGTGCTGGGGGCTGGGGCTTCACGGAGCCTAAAGATTCCTTGGAGGGGGAGCAAACTAGCCTTGGTAGCTGCAAGAGCCGCGGTGCAAAGGGGTACTGACCTACAAGAAAAGGCAAGGGCTTACCGTCTCTCAAGTTGGACAGCTGGTACACAGGACCAAGGGGGCTACTCCAGACCACCACCTGTGATGCAGGATCCACGCAGTTCCGGAGGAGAGTAGATCTATGCAGTCGGTCATCATTGGAATCGGTGCCTGCAGATGCAGGGGATCGACTCCTTCACTCCAAGGGAGATTCCATCTTACTTCTTGTGCAGGCTGAAGACTTGCCACCCTCAGAGGATGCACAGCCTGGGGAAGTTGCAGTTGCTGGAAGGAGCCGTAGAAACAATGTTGCAGAGCGGAGTCCTCTCTGAAGTTGCAGATTGTTGGTTCCTGGAGGGTCCAGCTGCAGTCCCGGTGGCCAGAAGATGAAGTAAACGATGCAGAGGAGTCCTGCTGGAATCTTGCACATTCATTCTGAGCACCCACCCAAAAGGGAGACCCTAAATAGCCCAGGAAGTGGGATTGGTCACCTAGCAGGGTGACCACCTATCAGGAGGGAGCTGTGACATCACCTGCCTGACCTGGCCATTCAGATGCTCCCAGGGGCCTCTGTTCACTTTAGATTCAAGATGGCAGAATAAAGTGGCCACCCGGAGGAGCTCTGGGCCCCACCCCTGGAGTGGTGATGGACAAGGGAGTGGTCACTACCCCCTTTCCTTTGTCCACTTTCGCACCAGAGCAGGGCCCGGGAATCCCTGGAATCATACATACAATACTGGCAACATTATTGGAGTATGATTCTGACATATTGGTTGTATGATTCCGACATGTCTGATACCAAACATGCCCAGGTTTGGAGATAACATTATGTAGCTGGACATAGGTAGTGACCTGTGTCCAGTACACGGGTAAAATGGCTTCCCCGCACTTACGAAGTCCAGTGCAAGGGAGTTGGAGTTCATAGGGGCACCTCTCCTCATGCAGGGGTGCCCTCACACACAGGTACCTGCTCCCTGCTCCCTGGGCTAAGAGGGTCTACCATTGGGGTCACTTACAGTGACCTGGTGCAGTGATCTGTAGTGAAAGGGTGCATGCACCTTTTCACGCAAGCTGCAATGGCAATTTTGCATGGGCTCCCATGGGTAGCACAAAACATGCTGCAGCCCATGGGGAACCCCTGGTGCCTCAATGCCCTGTGGACCCAAGTACCATATACTAGGGACTTACAAGGGGCACCAGTGTGCCAATTGTGGGGTGTGCAAATCCTAGGCAACCAAATTTAGAGGTAGAGAGCATAAACACTGGGTCCTGGTTAGCAGGATCCGAGTAAAAAAGTCAAAGCATACTGGCAGACAAAAAGTGGGAGTAACCATGCCAAAAAGAGGGTACTTTACTAAACGCCCCCCGAAACCTGTTGCAAATTAGCTTGTATCATAGTACTAAGAGATCCAGACAGCACCCCTATCATGACTTGCAGTTTGGCTTTTATCCTACAATGGAGACAGCCAAAGACTGTACCACTAACATTCCTTGCAGTTTAGTTTGTACCCCAGTACGGAGACATTCACAGACCCCACCCATGTCCTTATTTCCAGTGTGCGCCTGTATCATAGTGAAGAGACATCCACAGATCTCACCAACTCCTGACTCGCAGTTTGGCGTTTCATCCTAGTACTGGGACATCCACAGACTACACCCCCTGTCCTTATTTGCATTGATTGCTCTCTCAGTGCTCCTCTGTCCTGTACCACGAATCACTATACCAGTGCTGGGACATTCACAGAGCTCTCTCAAAGCTCCTCTGTCCTGAACCATGAATCACTATCACATGACTGGGGCTTTCACAGAGCTCTCTCAGTGCTCTTCTATCCTGCACCATGAATTGCTATCACAGTTCTGGGACATTTACAGAGCTCTCTGAGGGGTCATCTGTCCTGCACCATAAAGCACAATCACAGTACTGATCCATTCACAGATCTGTTCCAGTGTATCCTGAATTGCTCCATGAAAATCTTTTCTGTGACCTATATGAGCTCTCAGATGTACGCCTTGCCTCACATGAACTATGAATCTTCATACTACTATTGGGGCATTAATGGAGCTCTCACAGTGTACCTCTCTAGTGACTTGTATTGTGAATTACATTCTGAACAATTGCTACGTCCCCATTGGCAAAAAACTTGGCAAAAGCCAACTGCAAACAAACAGGACTAGAAGTGAGAAAGTATTTACAACTGAACTGAAGCAGGACTAAAAGTAATAAAGTAAGAAAATAATCACTATTGAAAATAAGTAGGATTGAAAGTAAGAAAGTAATCTGTACTGAAAATGAGAAAGTAATAGCTAATGAAAGTAAGCAAGACTTAAAGTAATCAATACTGAAAGTAACCAGTACTGAAAGTAATCAGTACTGAAAGTAAGAAAGTCAACATTACTGAAAGCAAGCAGGACTGAAAGTAAAAAAGTAAACATTACTTAAAGTAAGCAGGACTGAAAGTAGTCAGTAAAAAAAGTGATAAAGTAATCACTACTGAAAATAAGCAGGACTGAAATTAAAAAAGTAATCACTATAGACATCAGTACTGAAAGTGATAAAGTAATTGCTACTGAAAGTAAGCAAGACTGAATATAAGAAAGTAATCACACCTGAAAGTAAGAACATAATCAATACTGAAAACAAGCAGGCTTGAAAGTAAGAATGCAATTAGTACTGAAAGTGAGAAAGTAATCACTGCTGAAAATATGCAAGACTGAAAGTAAGAAAATAATCACTTCTGCAATTAATCAGTAGTAAAAGTAATCTGCAGTGAGAGTAAGGACGTAATAAGTACTGAAAGCCAGCAGGACTTGAATTAAGAGAGTAATCACATAAAAGTATAAAGTACTGAAAGTAATCAGTACAGAAAGTATGAATGTAATCATTACAGAAAGTCAGCAGGGCTGAAAGTAAGAAAGTATCAGTCCTGAAAGTGAGAAAGTAATCACTACTTAAAGTAATCAGTACTGAATGTAAGCAAGTAATCACTACTTAAATTAATGCACTGGGAATTAACAAAAAGACAACAAGACTGGCTGATATAAAAAAGTAAACAAACTAGATAGCCCAAGATTTAATTTGACTAGTTGTTACCGGGTACGTCAGTGAGGACACGTGAGCAATGGACATGTGTTCAGGTGACTTTTATTATTTATGGTTGATGTGATTTGGCAGACAGGTTACATAGCCTCTATTGTTCACTTTTCTTCTGATAACGGCAGGTCTTCAGTTCTCCTTTCTTTTCTCTCTTTCTTCCAGGGCTCCCAGGAGGCGCATGTAAGGAAAGACAAGATAATGTACCGGTAAGTTTATTTTCCTGTCTCTCCGTTTCTTCCCTTTTCTCTGTCTTACTCTTTCCCTTTCTTCTCTTTCTGCCTTATGATGGCTTTTCTGGGTTTTCTTTTCTCTTTGTTTTCCTGTATCTTTTATCCGTTACTCTTTCCTGGTTTTGGGAATACCTGTCTGTCTGTATCTTTTGCCCTTCAAACCTTCCTATTATATTTCTTTGTTTGTTTGCCTTTAGTCTCTTGTGATTATCCTTCTTCTCTATTCTTTTGGTTCCTTTTTTCCTTTCCCTCTCTCCCACCTCCTTTCTTTCTTCCTGACCCTCGTTTTCTCTTCTGCTTTCCTGTTAGGATTCTCTTCTACCCTCTTGTTGACTCTTTTCTCTGGTTATATCATACTGGGTTATTCTTTTTTTCCCCCCTTCTTGTCCTTTCTACTTTACTCCCCTCTTGGCTGTCCCACTTTTCCCCCTCTTGTCCTTTTCACTTTCCCCCCTCTTGTCCTTCCCGCTTCCCCCCTCTTGTCCTTCCCGCTTTCCCCCCTCCCCGCCACCAGTATTGTTCTCCTGAATTCTAATGGAGATGCACCTGGCTTGGCCACGCTTCTCCAGAAGCGTGGCTGGAATTGTCATGAAACGCCTCCCGTGCCGCTGTCGAACCTGGGGCTCCTTCGTGGGCATTGTCTGTTGGTTCCCGGCGTCCGCGGGGATCCTCAATCGCCACCGGTCGCAGTATCCGTTGTTCGTCCTCTGTTCCCGTCTCTCCTGTTCCGTCCGTCCTCTCTCCTCCTCCCACTGGGTTCTTCTCCTCGTCCTCCTTCCCGGGCGCGCAAACTGGTTTCTTCTGCCGTCTTATCCCCGAAAGTTCAAAGGGATTGGATATCACATGATCCCTTTCCTGGTTGGAGGTGTCAGCGTCAGCACCTGTCGCCTCCTCGGACGGGCCTGACGGCATCGGCCTGTCACACTAGTGTAGTGATCTATGTGCACACTATGGTCACATGATACAATCCTAGTTGGACTGCTCTGGAGGTTAGTGTGTTGCTGAGATTTATATATGTAACCTGCAGATGGTATATTTCAGCACTGTCAACTGGATGGTAGGGGAACATATTGTTATATATGGCTTCGATATCCTTAGGACCTATGTCTTAAAGGGCCTAATTTAGCTTATAGGAGCTGCAGGCGGATGTTCTGTTCCCCCTGTTTAGAGTGCATAGACAGCAGGACACTCTGAATATGACAGAAGGGCATCCACCTTTTTTTTGTTGTCCTACAGCCTAAATACCCCCTTAATCTGAAAGTTCCCTCTGTGTCTAAAAGTGAAACCGCTGAGGAAGACCCACAGCAAAGTCCCCCCAGACAGCTTGTACATTCCAGGCCCATTAATGCACACAAAAATAAAATAAATAAGTGAAGTCCACCGAGGACTGTGAGTAGGAATGCACTGTTCTTTCCATCTTTAGGGTGAAGTTTGAGACCATGCATGGTCTATGCAGCATCAACCGAGCTGGGACACATCAGAGCACTAAGAACAAAGAGACCGGGGACTAAATTAACAGTTTACAGGAGGCAAAGGCCAGGTGATTCTAGTCTGGGTGTGTATATGGAGGTTGCCTGTCTTCTTTTTTTAGGAAGAGCATAAGCGTAGGACCTCTTGTATACTTTCGATATACTTCTGTAGGCTTAGCTATTTATTATGTTTCAGTGTCATTTAAAAATCCTTGCTTGCTAGTGGTCAATCATACCTCTTTGTCTCTCCTTTTTCTCGTTGAGAGCAGAGACTAAATATTGTATAATTACACTTTGTCGTGTTTATCTGTTCTTTGGGGGACTATTTTTCTTGGTTTCATGCTCGTGTTCGGCAAAACTTGTCTTTTCATTTGCAGAGCATTATTTCTCTCAGCTTAGCTGCGCTGCAACGCTGTTTCTGTAAACAGGGCTGTGAATCAGGCTGTTAGGCTGGTCGCATTTGCTGACAGCTTGTTGTACTGCACTCTTTCCCTGATCCGTGCACATTAGAACGGTAAATGTTGCAACCAACAAAATAAAACCACACTCGCTTCTTCTTTCTCTCCCTTGCCTCCTGTGCTCTTGTGTACTCAAATGCATTTGTCTGGCACCTTACAGCAGAGCAGAGTCTGATGCAGGCAAGATTTTCCCCAACCCATGCACTGCTGTGGCCATCAGGAGACCCTGCACTCTCCCCTCTGAGCATTCAAAAGCATTTTATAAGGCACTGTCTTCCCTGTCCTATCTTTTCCAGACACCGATGGTGGACAATAGCGCTGACAATAATGACGGTCTTTAGTGTCGGTGCATGGGACACACACTCTGTGCATAAATTAAACCTCTTCAAAAGTGTGCACAGCTCTGGGCTGCTGATCCCCAAAGCCAAAGCCAAACTGTTTAATCTGCTGTCATGGAACACCACAGCCACCTGCCCACGAATAGTCAGCAATCACAGGTAATAAGGCTACCAGGTCCGGTGAACTGCTTTGCGCACACCTGTCAGAGCTCAGGGAAATTGCATGCAATGTAATTCCATCAGGTCCGTGTTTATCCTTTTAAGCTTAAATAGCGGTTTTATTTAAGGAGTTAACGAGTGATAAACAGCAACATTTGGAATTATGGGCTGTAAGAGCACAGGGAAAGCTCATACAATGTAATACCATTAGCTCCATGTTTATTCTTTTAAATTTAAAATAGTGTTTTTTTAGGTTGAGCGTAAGCATTCGATCTTGTGTATACTTTTAGTATGCTTTTTATGGTTTAAAGCGATTTCATATGTTGGTTGCAGTGTCCTTTAAAAATTCTTGCTCGCTAGTGGTCAGTTATATGTTTTTCTACCTCCTTTTTCTGTTTAGAGCAAGGACCAACTACTGTATTATTCCACCTTGGTTTCTTTATCTGTTGCTGTGACTGACTTTTTTTGTTATTTCTTTGGTGCTTCCTTTCACTGTTGGTGTTTAGCCTGGTAGCTGCCTGCGTTTTATTGCAGCATTCCATTCCTCCCATGTCCTCCCAGCTGACATTTGTTTTGGATTTATTCCAGTGCTGTCCTTGTTTACCTCTGGCTCCTAAAATTAGCTTATTTTACAAAAGAAACACCCAGTCCTTTAGCTCACTGCTCACGAAAACCACAATATGCCCTTTCTAGTAGAATCTAGCTAAACCTAGAAGCAATGATGTGAAACTTGCTTAGCCTCACATCGCATCTCCAGTCTCTCTCTTCAGAGCCCCTCCTTGTCAACACTCATGACATCGCTCACAGGGCATTGCTTATTTCCTTTATTGAGACCATAAATCTTCGCAGGCTGCTCTGCTTGTTAAAATTTGAGGCAAGAATGCTTGCAATGCTTTTCATTCAATTAAAATAAAAATAAAATATTATTTCCAGCCTTATTTTCCAATTTCTGTTCAGACTTTTACACAACTTGAGGTAGTGCAATCATCTTCTCATCTCTCCTCAAGGGCTTGTGATTTCTGATGCCAGTAACCGCCAGTGACCACCAAAACATGGCAGAAAAAGACAACATTATGACACAGGGTTGACCAGTTTATGTGGCAAGCAAAGTCCAGTTCTGAATGTACAATGCCAATAGCTCTAACTCAAGATAATGTTTGACCTGTTGCATTGCAAATGCTTGTTTTTGAGGACTAACTAGTGACCAGTTCATCTAAATGTCTTCTGAATATTAACTGCCTTTTTTCATCTGATTTTTTTGTTACATCTTTGGCTTTCTCTTTAAGACTGTGTGCATGGTTAATTATTCATGCCAGTAAATAGTTCCAGTGCCACTTTCTAAAATGTTAAAAATGTTGGGCAAATGAATACACACCCATATTGTGCAAGCTGTGGGGGCTGCTGTGTTATTGGGGGAGGGGCAGCCACATTTTCTCTCCTTGTGGCGATGCAGAACTTTGTAGTCCTTGCCTTTTTACCACTGACTACTTTCACCAGGAAATAAAAGTGACTAGAACCTTCAGACCCCCTTAAACCATTAGTGTGCTTGCACCCAAACCACCCATATCCATTCTCCAGGTTCAGAATGACATCTGTGGATGACGCGCTTCTCTGACCTGAAGGCAAGTACTGAGTGGATCGGTGCAGGCAACACAAGATTCCTTCAGCCCGACCTTGTATTCCTAAAAAGGATTTTCATGTCACATGTGCCCTGGATCACTCTGAAGCTACCCGAGTTTGTTATATCAACATCACCACCCGGAACACAAAAAAGTACACCTGTTCCCGGTCTGTCCATTACTTCCAACATTGCACAGGTTGTGCCCAGGGATTGACTACTGTATAATTAAGCTTTGTTGTGCTTGTAGGAAGTTGGCTCTGTATACACTATTTCAAAGTAAGGAATAGTATGCACAGAGTCCAAGGGGTCCCCTTAGAGGTAAGATAGTGGCAAAAAGAGATAATACTAATGCTCTATTTTGTGGTAGTGTGGTCGAGCAGTAGGCTTATCAAAGGAGTAGTGTTAAGCATTTGTTGTACATACACACAGGCAATAAATGAGGAACACACACTCAGAGACAAATCCAGGCCAATAGGTTTTGTTATAGAAAATTATCTTTTCTTAGTTTATTTTAAGAACCACAGGTTCAAATTCTACATGTAATATCTCATTTGAAAGGTATTGCAGGTAAGTACTTTAGGAACTTTGAATAATTACAATAGCATATATACTTTTTACATAAAACACAATAAGCTGTTTTAAAAGTGGACACAGTGCAATTTTCACAGTTCCTGGGGGAGGTAAAGTAATGTTAGTTTTTGCAGGTAAGTAAACCACCTACGGGGTTAAGATTGGGGTCCAAGGTAGCCCACCGTTGGGGGTTCAGAGCAACCCCAAAGTCACCACACCAGCAGCTCAGGGCCGGGGCAGGTGCAGAGTTCAAAGTGGTGCCCAAAACGCATAGGCTTCAATGGAGAGAAGGGGGTGCCCCGGTTCCAGTCTGCCAGCAGGTAAGTACCCGCGTCTTCGGAAGGCAGACCAGGGGGGTTTTGTAGGGCACCGGGGGGGACACAAGTCCATACAGAAAGTACACCCTCAGCAGCGCGGGGGCGGCCGGGTGCAGTGTGCAAACAAGCGTCGGGTTTCCAATAGGAGTCAATGGGAGACCAAGGGGTCTCTTCAGCGGTGCAGGCAGGCAAGGGGGGGCTCCTCGGGGTAGCCACCACCTGGGCAAGGGAGAGGGCCTCCTGGGGGTCACTCCTGCACTGGAGTTCCGATCCTTCAGGTGCTGGGGCCTGCGGGTGCAGGGTCTTTTCCAGCCGTCGGGATTTTGGATTCAGACAGTCGCGGTCAGGGGGAGCCTCGGGATTCCCTCTGCAGGCGTCGCTGTGGGGGCACAGGGGGGACAACTTTGGTTACTCACTGTCTTGGAGTCGCCGGAGGGTCCTCTCTGAAGTGTTGTTTCTCCACCAGTCGAGTCAGGGTCGCCGGGTGCAGTGTTGCAAGTCTCACGCTTCTTGCGGGGATTGCAGGGGTCTTTAAATCTGCTCCTCTGTAACAAAGTTGCAGTCTTTTTGGAACAGGTCCGCTGTCCTCAGGAGTTTCTTGTTCCTCTTGAAGCAGGGCAGTCCTCTGAGGATTCAGAGGTCGCTGGTCCTGGAGAAAGCGTCGCTGGAGCAGGTTTCTTTAGAAGGCAGGAGACAGGCCGGTAGGACTGGGGCCAAAGCAGTTGGTGTCTTCTGTTCTTCCTCTGCAGGGGTTTTTCAGCTCAGCAGTCTTCTTCTTCTTGTAGTTGCAGGAATCTAAATCTTTAGGTTCAGGGAAGCCCTTAAATACTAAATTTAAGGGCGTGTTTAGGTCTGGGGGGTTAGTAGCCAATGGCTACTAGCCCTGAGGGTGGGTACACCCTCTTTGTGCCTCCTCCCAAGGGGAGGGGGGCACATTCCTATCCCTATTGGGGGAATCCTCCATCTGCAAGATGGAGGATTTCTAAAAGTTAGAGTCACTTCAGCTCAGGACACCTTGGGGGCTGTCCTGACTGGCCAGTGACTCCTCCTTGTTATTCTCATTATCTCCTCCGGCCTTGCCGCCAAAAGTGGGGCCGTGACCGGAGGGGGTGGGCAACTCCACTAGCTGGAGTGCCCTGTGGTGCTGGAACAAAGGGGGTAAGCCTTTGAGGCTCACCGCCAGGTGTTACAGCTCCTGCCTGGGGGAGGTGTTAGCATCTCCACACAGTGCAGGCTTTGTTACAGGCCACAGAGTGACAAAGGCACTCTCCCCATGTGGCCAGCAACATGTCTCGAGTGTGGCAGGCTGCTAGAACCAGTCAGCCTACAGGGGTAGTTGGATTAGGTTTCAGGGGGCACCTCTAAGGTGCCCTCTTGGGTGTATTTTACAATAAAATGTACACTGGCATCAGTGTGCATTTATTGTGCTGAGAAGTTTGATACCAAACTTCCCAGTTTTCAGTGTAGCCATTATGGTGCTGTGGAGTCCGTGTTTCACAGACTCCCAGACCATATACTCTTATGGCTACCCTGCACTTACAGTGTCTAAGGTTTGGCTTAGACACTGTAGGGGCACAGTGCTCATGCACTGGTGCCCTCAACTATGGTATAGTGCACCCTGCCTTAGGGCTGTAAGGCCTACTAGAGGGGTGACTTATCTATACTGCATAGGCAGTGTGAGGTTGGCATGGCACCCTGAGGGGAGTGCCATGTCGACTTACTCGTTTTGTTCTCACCAGCACACACAAGCTGGCAAGCAGTGTGTCTGTGCTGAGTGAGGGGTCCCCAGGGTGGCATAAGATATGCTGCAGCCCTTAGAGACCTTCCCTGGCATCAGGGCCCTTGGTACCAGGGGTACCAGTTACAAGGGACTTACCTGGATGCCAGGGTGTGCCAATTGTGGAATCAAAAGTACAGGTTAGGGAAAAAACACTGGTGCTGGGGCCTGGTTAGCAGGCCTCAGCACACTTTCAATTCAAAACATAGCATCAGCAAAGGCAAAAAGTCAGGGGGTAACCATGCCAAGGAGGCATTTCCTTACAGTGCTTATCTGTTCTTATTTTCCTGTTTCTTGCACACTAGAACAGTAAATGTTGCAGGGTTTTTTCAGCCAGCATAATATAAGTGTAAAAGCGTTTACGTAACCATGTTGTTCCTGCTTACTTTACTTAATCTTGCATTCTCAAGGAGTGTTTGCTGTTTCCAGGATGTTGTTACTTTTTTTTTGAGAAAGCATATTACTCTTGTCTCCCCATCCCTCATAACCTGAATGCACAGCGTAAAACTTTTATCAAAATTGTTACCGCCTTTCATTTGTCAGCACGGAACACTAACGTCATTGGGGATGTGTTGAATTCAAGATTGCAGTGTGCGGTACCTTATGTGGCCAAAGGAGGTCTCAGGGGACACCTAGTGACAGCCTTTGGTGCTGCACCTTTTCCCTGCTTCGTGTAAATTAGAACAATATTTTCGGGTTCTCCAGTGCTGCAGGTCATACGAATGGCAATTGCGCTATGCAAATATCATCCTGCATACAACAAAAGATTTTTAAAATGCCATTTTCAATGCCAAAGCTGTAATTTCCACAAATGTGGGACCGCTTGCACTGCAAATGCTTGTTCTTCTTCTTGCACCTTTTGGTCTCCAGTTTTGCATTGTCCTAGCTCCTGGTGGGTTGCTGTCCCCCAAGATGATTTCTTGGTGTATTTTGTTTCTGATAACTGTGTAGGTGATGCAGCTGCTTCTCAATGACAGTGACCCAATGTCATTCCTTCGGCATTGGGGTGATGTGGTGAATTCCTTCACAACTTTGATGAGACATGCCACAGCACGTATAATGCCTTCATGGGTACCAGGATGGTGTGTGTGTGTGTCAGTGTGTGGGGGGGTAGGGGCTCCGTGAATAGCAATGCCTCCGTCCATGTTCAAGAACTCCCAGACTTTCCCTGCCATTCTGAAGTGGGATTCAAGGAGGAAAGATTTCACAAAAGGAAGAGCTGGGGCACAGTGTTTTAGTTCTGGTGAATGTATGATGTGTCTGAAAATAAAATCCAAGAGACTTTGGGCCTGATTTAGAACTTTGCAGATGGAATAGTCCATCAGAAACATGAGGGATATCCCGTCTGCTGTTGTACGTTCCCCATAGGATACATTGGGATCGTAATATGGCGGACAGGATATCTGTCACATTTGCTACGAAGTAACCTGCCCGCTCAGATCTAAATCAGGCCATTTGTTTGACTGGGGGAAATATCATAAGTTCCCAGTCCGACAGCCAGGCTTGGGCCTGTGATTATCACTGCTGGTGAAGAAGAGGAATTTGTCCTTCATCAGACAGACGCTTGGCGTAAAGTTCTGGGTGAGTTCAGGGTAGGATTTGAGTCACTGAATGTCATTAGTTGACGAGATTCAGATGTAGTTGTATCATTGGTGTACTGATGGTTCTTTACATTCTTCCTATGTATGAGTATGGATCCGAGGGTTCTATGTAAGGTTAAAGATTGGAACAGGGGATGGAACCCTGAAGTACTCCATAAGAGATGGGGTGTGTCTGGGATATTCTGGGTCTTGTATGTACAAGTTGATGGTGGTTGGAGTGGCAGAAGGTAAATCACTGCAGGACTGTGTCAGAGACACCCATGTGTATATCCATTTGGGCGAGTGCTTGATTTTCAGGTGTGGCAAAGAGAATGAACAAGATCAGAAGCCAGGAGTTGTGTCTGTTTTTGGTGACCAGGGTGCTGTCCACTAATATAAGTTTTTGGAAGCTAGAGTGATCATCCAGTAGAAGATTGTTGTTGTCAGGTTGCTCCTGTGGTTGTCTGGTAATCTTTCCCATGATAAATAGGAGGGTGCTGAGGCAGAACTTGGTGAGCTCATCTGGATCCACCTGGGTCTTATGAACAGAATGGAAACGGCTAGCCCAAATGGAGCTAGCAGAATTTAAATTTAAATATCAAATATGTACAAAAAAATACCCTTGTACAGGCACAGACCAAAATCAGCATCCAACAGCACCAATAATAGTGGCGGGCGTCACACGTATAGTTTGCTATAACTTGATCATGTGTCATGTGCTGTATCTTAAGTATGCAAAAGTATGTGAGATTAAGCAGAATTACATGGGGAGCATAACCCTGCATTTAGCACATGTATTTTGAGTTAGAAAAGTATCACTAAGTCAACAGAACACAAACAGCAGCAGCTACTTGCCCTCTGTTCCTGTGCTCTTGCAGTAAGGATTTTCGCCCCAAATTACTTGAAGTAATTGTGTAACTTTCTGTAATTTCGCGTCACAGGAGTAGTGCAGAATCATCAAAATTACTACGGATTCATTCAAATTTTGCCCAGGCCTATTTAGAAAAAGTCTATTAAGGAACCTGAAAGCATTGACCACAACCCAGCCAAAAAGCCACTGGCACAACAAGCATCCTGCTAACTCACTTGGGTCAGAGGTAATCCACGTGGCCAGCCCACATAGACATTTCTGTGGCATGCACACACAGAAGTCCTCAGGCAGGGAGCACAGGCATTTAAGGTGAGGACACAGAGCTACTCAGGAAGAAGTGCAGAAAGTACACAATAGACTTATTACAGGCTCAGTTGAAGACTTAATTCGGGGAAAAAAAAACACACAGACACAAGTCGGAGCTTAGAGTCATAAGTCATGATCCAATGGGAACATCCACTCTTTTATCGAGTAACTTTCAGGCTGTTAGCATCCAGACAACGCCAAGAAAACATAAAGAATGCAGCAAATGTACCATATCAAACGTCCTTTCAGGGATGAGAAGGGAGTCAATGCTTGTAAACATCACTTGTATTTGACTAAAGTTGGAACAAAACCTATGCAGCAGGTACTCAACGCGCAAAGACATTTTACCAGCTGAGGCCCCCTACTACTCTTCCGCTCCTTGTAGTAAACCTCTCCAGTGCTGTAAACAGCTCGGACCTCGTCGGCCACACCAACGCAGGATTACTCGGCCTTGGTTTCTGTCCAGTTCCAGGTAACTGTAGATTCAACTCCAGGCCATAAAGTCGACAATAAATATGAGGACAATCAAGCTATATAACGGCACCCATGGGGCCTCCATGGCCAACGCACAAGAACAATAGCTTCCCCCGGGCAAGGCTTTCAATGGAAAGAAGACTAAATTGGAGCAGGTATATCACAGAAAGAGTGAGAAAAGAAAGGGTCAGAGTGAAAAGACACAGCGCCGCCAACAAAAACAAAACATCCGGCTCCATTGCGAAAAGCTTGGCTGTGGGACTGATCCGGGTGATAATGATGTGGCCAAAGGGCGAAAGCTGCCGACTTTAGAACTCGGATAACAGGTTCAAGACTCGGCTACGGCTCGCCATCCTGTAATTCAGGGCATACGCCATCCTGTAATTCAGGGCATACCACTCCCGGTGCCTACAAAAAAATGAATGCGTCTTTCTGTAGCCTGACTGGTGCTCATGTAAAGCGCTCCATTACCTTCGGGTCGATTTCGCGCTATATAAAACTGCAAAAACAAAAATAAAAAAAGATACAAAAATATCCCTCTAATCAATTATACGCGTGGGTTTACTAGGAACAAACAGAAACACCTGAACATGCTTCCTGCACCTGTAATTCATCTAAGACACAGTGCTTAATTTGTGCTTGTTGTTTCCGGTGCGGGGCACCAGCACCTATTTTTGAGGGCCGGTGCTTATTTTTCTTCCCCAAGCATTTACTGAGAGCAAAAGACACATATGCAAAAGACGGATGAAGGGAAAAAACAAAAAAAGCATCACAAAGGGACAAAGCAGAAAGCTGCAAGAGTGACTTGGAGGGGCAGGGAGTGGCTGTAAATGGATTGAAGAGGCCCGAGATGGCTTCAGGATTACCCTGCCTCGGTATTCCCTGCTCGTGCATTCAATCGTAGCAGCCGTGTGTTTGAGGGGAGAGCTTTGGTCGCCTGCACCTTTTTATTTACAACTTAAGCACTGCTAAGACATAACAATCACAGGAAACTTAGGGCGTCCACGAGATATTAAACAACTTTTTCTGTGGTATCACCAACTTGTAGCTACAAAGACACAGCAAGGGGTCTGATCAGATCACTGTTGTCTAGGTAAAAAGGACACACGAGAAAAGACTAAAAAGAAAGAGAATTTGAAAAGAAATTTTATTACTGCCAATTCCTAACTCAGAACTTCGATTTTGAGGTGGCAAAGACTGCAATTTGTAAAATCATAGGCTTTAAAGCCCCAAAACCAAAAGATAAAATCTAAAAATGTGTGTGTGACTCGCAAAGTGAACTTTGTGAATTGGAAAGTCGAGTGGGCATCATATAAGTATCCACTTTTACCACTAAATCCCAGTTGACTTTATCTATGGTTACTGGGCATTGATCAGACACGGACCTCTGAAACAAGGTGATCTGGATTTACAAGGTGGATGCTGTCCCTGGCAGGCAGCCACACCCTAATGGACAGCTTCCACCTTAAGGACAGCAGTTTTTCTGGTTTGAATAACAAGACCCCCATGAAACGATGATGCATCCTCTGGGGCACAAGCAGGCATTGTTGGGTTGTACATCTACGTGGGAGTACCTGAAGAATGTGAAATCTAGCTTAATCGTCAAACTTTCTGGAAACTGGGCTGATCCAAGCAGACCTTCCCCTAGTACCTTCCTGTAAACCTCAGAACCTTTACCTGAAAGAGCAGGACACTTGCTGCTCATCCGAGGCCCAGCTCCACGTTCACGCTTGCTGATTGGTGACTTGATACATCAAGCTTGCTCAGGCCCTAATGTAGCAGAATGGACTGGAAATTAGTAGGACAGTATTTCTGTTTGTTCGCACTCCAAGTATAAAACAGGACAACGTTTTATATTTGAAGAACTCCAAGGCTGGTCACCAAGAACACTCTAAGTGGCATAATCTGAATGCACCAATATTGAAAAAGACAATTCAAAATCATAGCACAATGGGGAAGAAGCAGCATCTGAAACCAATGGGTGGCCAACAGAATAACTACAGGACATTTAGTAAGTGGAAATTTAACAGTCACAATGTTAAAAATTACAAAAGAACTATAAACTATCTGGTTAAGATTCAAGTCTCGAGACAGCAAGGCAAGGATTAGGTGGAAACCGGGCAAGCAATAGTGCAGTGCAGAACATGGTGGCGCAGAGGAAAAACAAAAAAACACAATCAACTCGACACATTAGGAGAAAATTTCCAGTTCAGCTAGGGCACTCCTTCTGGTTTTCCTGAAACAGCTCCACCTCCATCCGGCTTGGTTTCTTTTTGCCACAAGCACCCCAAACATGTCAACAGGAAGGAGTCTGGCAAAAAAACACAACTTGCCACCCAGCGGATAGCCGTATGTATGCTGGAGCAGCCACCTCTGGGATGGTAGTCCTTGCCTCTGCTATCCCAGATGTTTGGTGGCTGTCCTGAAAAGTCTCTGATACTTTTAAGGCAATTCATTGAGATTTTGTGACCTGAAATGTAAATTTGACCTTATTTGTACCCGAATCTACAGATAACTTTCTTGTCTTCAGAAGACTACTCAAGAGTTGGCTCTTTCCTTCATAACCACCATATTCAAACAACTATGGACTGCATATGCCTATGTTGATAAATTTTTTTTTCAGATTGTGTATATTTCTAGTTATGTATAGTTTCTTTAGAAAATATGTATCGCTACTATGTCATAACAATAAAATACACACACTCTTTAAACCTGTTTGACTAAGTATATTTTACCCATGGTTCTAATTATGTATTGTATGTGCATATGTGTGTGTGTGTGTGTGTGTGTATATGTGTATATATATATATATATATATATATATATATATATATATATATATATATATATATATATATATATATATATATATATATATATGTAGATGTTGTTTCTGTGCTTGGCATGTTCGTGGGTCATTGCATGGCTCCTGGGTGGGTTGTTATACTAGATATCTATGAATTCCTGCTCTCATCTTATCACACTATTCTACCCATCATCATATGTCATGTCTCTATCAAACTATCCTCCATTCTCACTCTGACTCATCCCAAATCCTTTCTACTACTTTCATCTCCTAAATAACTCTGCCTAAGCTCTTCCCTCCGCTTCCACATCTAACTCACCAAACCTCACTCTACTACCATGACCCCCCACACAACCCTACTAAATTCTCCCGCATTTATCTCACCCTGCTACTATGCTCTCCCTAACCCTTCCACATACTCTTCCCTCCTCCATCCCCCTTTACTCATCCCAGGCCTTTGGGTTGAGTAAATTAAGGATATACTCCCAATTAACACTTCTGGATTTCTTTCCTCCTCCACCCCTCCATTACTCCAGTCAAGCTAACTAACAAACTCTCACATCCGCAGCTCAAATGAACTCATAATAATACTAAAACTGTACTCATTATTTCCCGATACTAATCCATCACTAATTCTTGTTGGGTTCCAGAGTAGCATGCTACTCACCGAAAAGCGCTTCAACGCCTCGTCAGGGGTAGTAATCGCTATATAAATACGATTACAATACAATACAATACATTGGCGGGACAACCCTACAAGAAACTCTCTTTAAATCACTCACTACGCTCACTTGCGCAGTGCCTTAAAGCATACCTTTGCTTAATATTTTCACAGGCAAACACTAGTGAGATGGCGGGAGATCTCAGCATCACCGAGCACTTGTTACCCATTCATGATTAGGTCTCCGTTTTTAATGATTTTTACAGATAAATACAGACAGAAAACAATTTATTTTCCTGTCTGTATTTATTTTTAAATACAGAAAATAGGCTTTCTTTGAATAATGTTTTCTACTGTCAATCATAAATGCCAGGTCTGTCGGTGTACAGACAGAGTAGGGGGTCTGAAAAAAAAGCAACAGATTTCCTAATTAAGCTTCTTAATTAAGTGCAGCTCTACAGTTATTTATGCTGATCTACAATGCAAGTGTTTTCAGATAATGATATTGCAGTGTACACTGCTGAAACCTTTTGGACATTCAAAAGTGAATATACATTTATTAGTTAAATAAATGTGGATAAATACCTATTGCAGCTTAATTTATACAGTGATCACAAAATAAAAATGCAAAAAGAAAAAAATGAGCACAAAGTAAATACGGATAAAAACTGACAGAAATCTTGAAAAAATAAATACCATAAAACCGGGAACCCTATTCATGATGATGCCAGAAGCAAAAACAGCAAAAGTCCAAGCAGGGGTGTAGCTTGTTCAGTGAAATTTGGGGGTGGGGGGGTGGTCTGGGTCTAGGAGGGGTAAGCTTCAGGTTTTCCAACAATCACACTGGCATATAATCTCAAACTACATTATACGACAAGCTGGGCACTTGAGAGTGGTTTAAGGGGCAGTGGAAATGAAGAGATGCAGTTTGGTGGGATTACTAAGTGTGAGAAAGCACAACATTTTGTAAAATAACCAACATTTTTTAGGACATTTAAAATAGAGAGAGGGAGGGATTGTGTGCTCATTTTTGTCTTTGTATTTGTAAAAACTCCTCGTGAAATCCAGCAGACACCACACCGTGCCCGACTGAAAGTACCTGAACCTAGTGCTTTGAGTGGGCTGCTGCTCTCCAGTACCGAGTACCCGACCTTCTTTCATTTGGCAGAGAGAGTACCTGCAATTCTCAGCACTGCTGCAGTACGTTTAATGGGAGAGTACCTACACTCCTCATCACTGCTGCAATACATTTAATGGAGGAGTAAAGGCACTTCTCAGCACTGCTGCAGTACATTTAAGGGGAGAGTACCGGCACTTCTCAGCACTGCTTCAGTGTTTTTAATGGTAAAGTAGCAGCACTTCTCAGCACTGCTTCAGTGGTTTTAATGGGAGAGTACCGGCACTTGCCAGCACTGCTGCAAAACTTTTAATGGGAAAGTACCTGTACTTATCAGGAGTAAACAGTTACTCTAAATAGCGAGTGCCTGAACTTCCAAGTTCCCATTTAAAGGACTGCCTGAATCCATCTACTTATCAGAAAATACACCCCAAACACCCCCACTGAAGCTATACCACTGACTCCAACACAACAAATGTAAACACTCACCCTGCACTGCTGCCAGAGTTTTCCTGCTAGGAACAGCATATAAGACTGTGCACCCAGAACAGCTTGCCGGCTGACGTGCGAGCGCCTGTCTGCTCAAGCAAGCAGCCTTTTTCCTAATCCAGTCCGGGGAGAGTCATCGCTCTGGATACTCAGAGACACAAAGGAAGCCGGACGCAAAACAAATACAGGTAGTTGCTTAATGTCACCAGAGCGCCTGCTCAGCAACTCTCACCAGCCAAGCAACTCCCTTCTCATGGGGTTGCCGTCACTTAAAGTGGAATGTGTGCAGATCCCTTGCTGACAATGACAAGTGTGATGACGTTTCCCAGAGCCCAGGTGTTCGATCTGGCCCTTTTTTCAGGGTCATCCCCAAGTTTTTTGCCTTCCTCCTTCTATTTGTCTGACATCTTTCTGTGGGATCTAGGACTCTGGGCACTTTATCACTGCTGATCAGTGCATGTGCGCTCCCTTCTAAACTTGGTATGACTGGCTTACACCTCATTGGCACATTTAATTTACCTGTATGTCCCTTGTACAGTGGTATTCCTTATACCTAGGGCCTATAAATTAAATTCTAGTAGTGGGCCTGCAGCGCAGCTTGTGTCACCCACAGAAGAAGCCTTTCAAACCTTTCTCAGGCATGCCACGGCAGCACCTGCATGCACAGTTTACTGCCACATTGACTTGGCAAATCAAACTTCTTGCCAGGGCCTAAACTCCCTTTTTACTGTACCTAAGTCACCCCTAAGACAGACCCTAGATAGTCCTATGGGCAGGGTGCTGTGTGTGTAAAAAGTAGGACATATGTCTTTATGTTATTCATGTCCTAGTAGTAACAAACAGCCTATTTAGTTTCTCACTACTGTGAGCACTGCTCCTCTCATAGGATTGCACTGGAAATGCCTGAAAATATGTCTAAGTGGCATTGTCTGATCTATGAGGAGTGGCGTAGGAATTTTTGGTATGGTTGGAATGGTAGTGAGAAATGCTGCTTACTGGTGTAGATGGATATTTTATTACCATTGTAGAAAGGCAACTTTTAGAAAGTGGGCATTTGGCTGTGCTGATAACTCTGGTGCTTTTGCAACTTGACTCCAATCCACATCTGGGGCAGTGTGACAGCTGGGCTTTGTGCATTCTTCTCAGACAGCCAATACACAGGAAGTGTGGAGGTGTAACAGGATTGCATCTGCATACTGAATGGCCTCCTGGGCTGGGAGAGGGAGAGGCTGGACGGCCTTACATTTGTATGTGCTATGTCCTGCCCTCACACAAAGGGCTCCTTTAACCCCTACTGATGTTGGAGCAAGTGCTGTAGGTGAAAGGGGAAACTCCTGGAACCGCTTAGTGCTGGTTGGAACTCCCCTTCCGCACCTTTGTGGAAGCTGAGAAAAATTGAGTATAACTACAGGGGTTTTCCCCCATATTTTTAGACACTGGGTGGACTTGGCACTGGATGCTGCTGAAAGGGATTGCTATGCCAGAGGAACTGCCATTAGGATAGACCTACTGCTGTGCTGACCTGTGACTTGCTACAGGGAGTGCAGAATTATTAGGCAAGTTCTATTTTTGAGGATTAATTTTATTATTGAACAACAACCATGTTCTCAATGAACCCAAAAAACTCATTAATATCAAAGCTGAATATTTTTGGAAGTAGTTTTTAGTTTGTTTTTAGTTTTAGCTATGTTAGGGGGATATCTGTGTGTGCAGGTGACTATTACTGTGCATAATTATTAGGCAACTTAACAAAAAACAAATATATACCCATTTCAATTATTTATTATTACCAGTGAAACCAATATAACATCTCAACATTCACAAATATACATTTCTGACATTCAAAAACAAAACAAAAACAAATCAGTGACCAATATAGCCACCTTTCTTTGCAAGGACACTCAAAAGCCTGCCATCCATGGATTCTGTCAGTGTTTTGATCTGTTCACCATCAACATTGCGTGCAGCAGCAACCACAGCCTCCCAGACACTGTTCAGAGAGGTGTACTGTTTTCCCTCCTTGTAAATCTCACATTTGATGATGGACCACAGGTTCTCAATGGGGTTCAGATCAGGTGAACAAGGAGGCCATGTCATTAGATTTCCTCCTTTTATACCCTTTCTTGCCAGCCACGCTGTGGAGTACTTGGACGCGTGTGATGGAGCATTGCCCTGCATGAAAATCATGTTTTTCTTGAAGGATGCAGGCTTCTTCCTGTACCACTGATTGAAGAAGGTGTCTTCCAGGAACTGGCAGTAAGACTGGGAGTTGAGCTTGACTCCATCCTCAACCCGAAAAGGCCCCACAAGCTCATCTTTGATGATACCAGCCCAAACCAGTACTCCACCTCCACCTTGCTGGCGTCTGAGTCGGACTGGAGCTCTCTGCCCTTTACCAATCCAGCCACGGGCCCATCCATCTGGCCCATCAAGACTCACTCTCATTTCATCAGTCCATAAAACCTTAGAAAAATCAGTCTTGAGATATTTCTTGGCCCAGTCTTGACGTTTCAGCTTGTGTGTCTTGTTCAGTGGTGGTCGTCTTTCAGCCTTTCTTACCTTGGCCATGTCTCTGAGTATTGCACACCTTGTGCTTTTGGGCACTCCAGTGATGTTGCAGCTCTGAAATATGGCCAAACTGGTGGCAAGTGGCATCGTGGCAGCTGCACGCTTGACTTTTCTCAGTTCATGGGCAGTTATTTTGCGCCTTGGTTTTTCCACACGCTTCTTGCGACCCTGTTGACTATTTTGAAAGAAACGCTTGATTGTTCGATGATCACACTTCAGAAGCTTTGCAATTTTAAGAGTGCTGCATCCCTCTGCAAGATATCTCACTATTTTTGACTTTTCTGAGCCTGTCAAGTCCTTCTTTTGACCCATTTTGCCAAAGGAAAGGAAGTTGCCTAATAATTATGCACACCTGATATAGGGTGTTGATGTCATTAGACCACACCCCTTCTCATTACAGAGATGCACATCACCTAATATGCTTAATTGGTAGTAGGCTTTCGAGCCTATACAGCTGGGAGTAAGACAACATGCATAAAGAGGATGATGTGGTCAAAATACTCATTTGCCTAATAATTCTGCACTCCCTGTAGGTCACTAGAGGGACTACCTTTACCTGCAAAGACCCTGACGAGCTGGCCTGCTACAGGCCCCCTGCAACTCCATGCCCCCAGCTGTCCTCCAGGGGCTGAGTGGTGTGTCCCCCCACCCCTGTTTGATGCTTCCTAGCATTATAACTTCTTGCTGGAACATGGCCCCAGTGTACAAGAAGCGCATAGAGGGTGCCCTGCTATCCCCATGTTTGTGTGTCACCTACTATGGCCTGTTTCCCCCGTCCAGGGGGACTGTGGTGACCGAAGAGTGTTGTGAAGCCCGCCGTCCGTGTCCCCTCCGGCGCGATCAAGGAACATCCTGCCTGGTGCCTGCAAGCATCCACTTGGGAGATAGCTCAGCCCCGGGAGTTCCCTGCTGGAAGTTTTTGGCCACTTGAAAGAGCGGATAAGCTGGTTTGCGGCCGAAGACGTCAGAGGCCTCCCCCAGGCCGGGCTGCCTCATGGAGAAGGTGGCGCCCGAGAGGCCCTGGAGGGTCCTGGATGCGCTCTCCTGACAGGCACGGCTGGAGAGGGAGCCGCAGTTCCTGATAGCTGCTCCCACACCCAGCGGTAGGCTGACCCAGAGGGGCCTCCCCGCCTACGAAGGCAGTGTGTGTGCCCACACCAGTCGCAGCATACATTTGGGGCATTTTTATTACATTGGCTATATGCGGGATGGGACAGAAACCTCGACTCAGGCCCCCTTCCCGCAAGTGGGGAAAAATACTGCATTGATCACAATAGGAGCTCAGGGTCATACGGTCATTGTTGTGCTTTCACTACCTGCCTGTGGTAAATGCCATGCCAGAACTGTGATCACGAGTACAGACTGAGTCCCAGACCTGGATGTGCAACCATTATGATACTGATACAGGATGCAGCGTATATTTTGTAGAACCAGCACAGATGCATGCTGGCATTCATATAGAGGGGGTTACCCAGGGACCTTCAGTTCACTACTACGTCTTTTGCCCTCGGTATTTCTACTTCATGTTCAGGCATGAGGTAGTATGATATATTGGAATATGAATATACGCAGGGTCTGTCTGGAATGCATGGGGAGGGCAGTGTTTATGACGAGCATTTTTTGGTGCCTGATATGTGCCTGATGGGAATGTTTCATTTTATGTACATTCATGATGATGTCTTAGCATTTCTGATAATATGTTTATTCTGACTTGCATTTTGGGCGATAATGACAACCATCACATGACTTGTCACATGACATGAAATTTATTTTTTCATAGGTCCCTTACATTGCAATCTCTGTGTAACAAAATCTTAATAATCAAACATGTATCCCTTGAATAAATAAACACCAAGCTACTTTTTATCACTATCTTGTGCTATTCCCTGAACCCAAACCCAGGAGGTGTTTCAAACTGCATATTAGTCAGGTAACGGTGATTCTCTTCCAGGGGATCCTCATCAAAGTCATAAACATTGAATATTCCCGCCCTTGTGCTGGGACCCCGGAGCATATATATATAAAATACATACATATTATCATGTGTAAAACAGCAATGCAGGCTATAATCATAAATAGGCAAAAATGCTTTATTTCTATGCAAGTTTTTTTTTCATATTATAAAATCACAATAGATCATAAATATCTACCTAAGCCCCAAAAACTGGACTTAGGGAAGTAAACAGCAGTAAATAGCAGAGAAAAATAGAAAAAATTCAGGAGCCATGCTGTCAAGCTCAGAGAGGGAAGGTTGGGATGTAGGATTCTGCCTTCCATTCTGCTCAGGAGATCCGGTCTGCACAGCAACCTCCTGTGAGGTTTTTCCGATAAGTTGAGTAGATCCGTGTACCAGAATTGGCGGGGCCATTGTGGCGCTATCAGAATCATTCTGGTTCTGGAGTTGTAAAGTTTGTTGATTACTGCCGGTATGAGGGGAATAGGTGGAAAGGCGTAGAGAAATATCCCTGACCAGTTGATCAACAGGGCATTCCCTTGAGATCCCGGACGGCAGAACCTGGATGCGAAGTCTGGGCATTTCTTGTTTACTTCGTCTGCAAAGAGATCCAACTGGGGTCGACCCCATTGACCGAAGATGTCCTCGGCGACTTCGTCGTGTAGGACCCAGTCGTGCGCTTCTTCTAGATGTCTGCTCAGGAAATCTGCCTCTACGTTTTGCTGACCTGGCAGGTGTACCGCTGTGATAGACATTCCCCTGGCCAGGAGCCAATGCCATATCGTTTGGGACTCTCGAGATAGAGGTAGTGATCTTGTTCCCCCCTGTTTGTTCAGATAATACATTGTGGTTGTATTGTCTGTCTGAATTAGGAGAGATTTCCCCTGAACCAATGGAGAGAAAGATTTGAGAGCCAGATGGACCGCTCTGAGCTCCAGTAGATTTATGTGATAGTTCTTTTCCTTGTCGGACCACAGACCCTGAGCTTGGAAGGAACCCAGATGAGCACCCCAACCCTGAAGAGACGCATCCGTTACCAGAGTGTCGGCTGGAATTGTCTGGTGAAACGGAGAACCTATCGACAGGTGAGGTCTGTGCATCCACCATTGTAGTGATTGAAAAGCCGCTACTGGTAGTCGTACTCTGTCGTCCCAGCGACCAGTCTTTTGGCTCCAGTTGTTCTCTAATGCCTCCTGAAGGGGCCTCATGTGTAGCCTGGCGTTCGGGACAATGAAGATGCATGAAGCCATGGAGCCCAGAAGCGATGTCACCTGACGAGCAGTAGGTGCATCGGCTTTTAATAGTTGTTGACACTTCCTGTGGATCGATAAAAGTCGTTCCTCCGAAGGATACACTCTTTGGAGCTCTGGGTTTAGTATAGCTCCCAGGTAGTGGAGGTTTTGTGTTGGAATCAAGGTTGACTTGTTGTGGTTGATTTAAAGACCTAGAGACTCGAAAGTTCTTAGTACAATGTCTCGATGTTTTCTCGCCTGATCCGGAGAGGAAGCCTTCAATAACCAGTCGTCCAGGTAAGGGTAGACGAATATTTTTTGTCTTCGAAGATGTGCCGCTACCACTGCTACACATTTTGAAAAGACTCGGGGTGCAGACTTCAGGCCGAATGGTAGGACTCTGAATTGGTAGTGCTGTGACGCTATTTGGAAACGTAAGAATTTCCGATGTTTGGATGCTATTGGGATGTGAAAATATGCATCCTGTAGGTCGATGGAGCACATCCAGTCTCCCTGATGCAGTTGCGGAACAATCTGGTGAAGGGCTAGCATCCTGAACTTCTGTTTTCTTATGTACTTGTTCAGGAGCCGTAAGTCCAGAATTGGCCTGAAGATGCCCTGTTGACCCTTTTTCGCCACCAGAAAGTAACGGGAGTACACCCCTTTTCCTCTTTGTGCCGGTGGAACCTTTTCTACAGCTTTCTTTTGTAGGAGTGCAAGAACTTCCTTGCGTAGCAGGCTGAGATGAGAAGGAG
Source organism: Pleurodeles waltl (assembly GCF_031143425.1). NCBI lineage: Eukaryota > Metazoa > Chordata > Amphibia > Caudata > Salamandridae > Pleurodeles > Pleurodeles waltl. The sequence continues at coordinate 693,971,904 of NC_090451.1, forward strand.
AACATCTTGCTGGTGGCAAGTGTGGAGGAGGTTTTTTGAAAAGGAGAGAATAGCCATGTTCGACAATATTGAGCACCCATTTGTCTTTTGTGATGGAGTGCCACTCGTGAAGATGATGCGTAATACTTCCCCCCACCGGAGTGGTGCACAGTGCTGAGGGAAGCAATGCTTCATTGCTTTGTTGGTGCCTTTGCTGTAGACTGTTGAGGTCTACTTGCCCCTCGGTCTCTTGTGGGTCTACGCGCCTGAAACAGGGGACGCCCCTGTCGTTGCTGTGGCCTCTGAGACCAGTGAGGGGTTTGAACCCTCTGCTGGAATGGGCGTCTGTCGTACGGCCTGTACCTCCGCCTGAAGTCTTTCTTACGTTCCAGGCCCACTGCCCTCATAGTGTCCACCTCCGTTTTCATTCGGGCCATCTCTTCATCCGCGTGGGTACCGAACAACGAATTCCCGCTGAATGGGAGGTTTAAAATACGCTGTTGTGCTTCCTGTTTCAGACCAGTGAGCCGTAGCCAGGAAGACCTCCTAGCGCAGATTCCGTGCGCATACCCATGCGCAGCCAAATCTGCCCCGTCCGCCGCCGCACTGATGATCTGGTTAGATACTAGGCCCCCTTCCTGCAAGATTTCCTGGAAGTCCTGTCTATCTTCCCTGGGCAACTTCTCCGTAAATCTGTGGAGTGAGTCCCACAGAGAGCGGTCATATCTGCCCAGAAGTGCTGAGGCGCTGGAGACCTTCATAGCAGATGCCGCCGTACCGCACATCTTTCTCCCCAGGGAGTCTAGGTGTCTGCTCTCCTTATCCGGGGGGACTGTGGAAGATGATGCCACAGAGTGTGTTTTTCTGGCTGCGGCTAAGATAACAGAGTCCCGTGGCGGATCCTTCCGCAGGAATAAAGGATCTTGCTCCGGAGCTTTGTACTTCTTTTGAATCCTAGCCGGGGCAGACTTGAGAGTGGCTGGAGTCAGAAAGGTGTCCATAGTAGGTTGCAGCAAACCCGGTACTAGTGGCAGCAGTTTTCTCGAGACTGATCTGTGTTGTAGAGTCTCAAATATAACTGAGGATGAGGTGGCCGGCTCCGGTACCTCAATATTTAGTTTCTGCGCTTCCCTTAAAAGAACCTCATTAAAAGTGGTGATATCATCCACCGGTGAGATCCTAGCAGGTGGAGAATCTGTCAGTGTGGGGGAGTAGCGCCCAACAGACGATCCTGAAGAAGACCAAGAGGGTGATCTTCTGTGTGGTGTTCGCGACCTGGTTCTCCTTCGGGAACGAGACCTGCTACGAGAAGCTGTAGCAGAGTGTGCAGGTCTTGTGGTCGGCTGACGAGGAGCAGAACGAGCCCGTCCTGCTCTAGCTGTAGGCGATGGCGTTCTAGGTAATGAGGCAGTAGGAGAATACATCCTAGAGTATTGGGAATTCGGGGATGCTGCCGGTCTATTCAGGCTCTCTAACCATCTAGGTGATAGAGTGATGGGAGAAACATGCCCTGATAAGCCCGCTCTGGAATGGGATGATGCACTCCGTATAGAGACCACCGGTGAGGGAGCTTTATCCGCTGGCTCTACTGCCTGTGACACAGCTGAAGGTTGTGTCGACGTCGATTGCATCCTCGACGTCGAAAGTTGCGATGGCTGGTCTGTTCTCGACGTCGAAGGTCTTGATGTCGAAAGCCTTGACGTTGAATGTCTCGACGCCGAGCGTCGATCGCGGGATCTGGACCTACTCGCCGTCGTGTGTCTCGACGTTGAGTGGCGAGCGGTCGACGGCGGATGTTCATGCCGTCATGGTGATTTTGACGTCTTGTCCTTCGACGTCAAGGGGTGAGACGTTCTCGACGGCGAACGGGAGCGCCGGAGATGGCTCGACGCCGAACGGCGGCCTGCCGTCGACGGAGATGTACCCCTGTGCTGTCCATGCTTCGACGCTTTGTCCCTCGACGTCGGTCTGGTCACCGTCGACGGCGATCTATGCCGGTGCGACGGTGGCAACGATGACGTCGATGGAGAACAAACAGGCACAATCCTACCTGTTGACGTCGATCTGGCCATTCCTTCTGATGGAGGCCTGGGAAGTGAAGAGGATGTTGACTTTTTCCTCTCCTGAAGCCCATGCAGCCTGATTTTCTCTCTGTCTTTGAGAGTCCTCCTTGACATCTTCTTACAATACTTGCAGGTGTCAGGACAGTGACTCTGTGGCAGGCAGACAATACACAGAGAGTGTGGGTCTGACTGGGCTTTCTTCTTCCCACAAGAAGGACATTTTACAAAAAGAGATGGCATTTTCTGTCAGAAAAGACTGCCAAACTCAGACAAAAGATGTTATCTGTCGAGTAAACAGGAAAAACACTATTTTTAGGGATTTTTCTGAAGAAAAACTCAGAAAAACTGAGAGCTCAATGCTCCAGGATCCTCTCAGAAGAAGCCGGAAAAAAGAACTGACCTAACTGTGAACCAACTGTCACCTTCCCTTCACCCCTGAGGCATGGTGGGATACTGGAGGTGCTCAGGGTCTTAAAGGCACGGTGCCAAAGTTTTTATGGTTCTCCTGTGTTAACCTGCATGCAGCCTATTGGCTAAGAATGCTTCATTGTTTTTCAATGTGGTTTTTTCTATTTTTCTCTGCTATTTACTGCTGTTTACTTCCCTAAGTCCAGTTTTTGGGGCTTAGGTAGATATTTATGATCTATTGTGATTTTATAATATGAAAAAAAAAAAAAAAAAAAAAACTTGCATAGAAGTAAAGCATTTTAGCCTATTTATGATTATAGCCTGCATTGCTGTTTTACACATGATAATATGTATGTATTTTATATATATATGCTCCGGGGTCCCCGCACAAGGGCGGGAATATTCAATGTTTATGACTTTGATGAGGATACCCCTGGAAGAGAACTAGGATTTACAGGTAAGTAACTTATCCATACCAAACCTATGAATAATGTCACAGGGAGGCACTGACTGAGAAACATCATATGATTTGAAAACTACTTATTACGTGCGTGAATATCCGGATCATTAATCAAGATTCCTATCTCACCTCATCGGACTTAAAATGTTTTAAACTAGTTCAAAGTAGACATTTCAGCAGAAGTTCAGTGCTCTGAGGTAACCCTATGGGGGCATGAAGCACTTTATAAAACTACAACATTAAAAAACGTTATCACGGACTAATGCTTGCAGGAAATCACTCACTTAGACACTCTAAAGGCAAGATTCACTGATGCAAGCTTCGTGGTCTTGAGTTACAGAAGCAGTAGGATCAAGCTCCTGGGCTTAAACACATGATATTAAACATGCTACTCTGCCGTCTGATGAGTTCTGAAGCTTATAAGATAAGGAGAAGCAAGGAAAGAAAGACAAGATATAAGGATACCCAGGAGGAAGTTATGCTCCAGTAGAATAAATGTCAGCATGAATAGGTCAAATGCCTATGGAGTCTCTAAAATTACAGAAACAAGCATTGAGGATGAAAAGGAAGCAAATCATGACATGTGCATCAACCACTTTCAAAATAATATACATGACTTGATGCTAGTAGAGTACCTAGCACTCTTTTTATCCTCCTATAAAAATGAAAGACTGAGCAGACTCCTATCAGGATTTAAACCAGTGACTCTCAAGTTACACACAGAGCTTTATAGCTCCTTATCAAAGAGATATCCCACTAGATTTGGTAGGAGGAGGCAAGATGAACTTACCACAAGCCAACAATGTAACTAACCTTGTGGCAAAATTTTGGATACCCTAGAAAAAAAGTGCAGACTAGCCATTCCACCTGTGGTCTGACAAGTCTACTGGTGTGGTACTCCAGTATCTCCCTGTAAAGGTTCCTGCAGCCGGCAGCATCTGGGATAATAAGATCCAGACTGCATCTCCTTCCAGGCTTTTCAATTCTCAGTTTGTCCTGATACCTGTAGTTCTGTGATACGTAGCTCCAGGTCCCTTTCTTTTGTACCAATACCAGGCACTGGGTACTATGTCTTGAGAGAATGCAGGCCTCAAAGAACACGTGAGGTTTCATGGCAGATACTTTCTCAGTGACAGATGTAATAGCTGTGATGCCTCTAATCTTTCCTCTGATCCAAACCGATGCTGCAGTTCTCAAATGACTAACTGAGGGTCCTTCCAAACACATCTATTATTGTCCCTAACCCTCAACCCTCTAAAGAAGAACTCAAATCTATTGTCTGCTGAGGTGAACTGTACAGGGTAAGAGGTGATGAGGGCTGTGCGAAGTCTCTTGTTGGCCCCCTGCTCTATAAAGCTGCTATGCTGGATGTTTCAAGGACATCCAAAGATGGTCCACAAAGTCCTGTCAGGCATCGCCTTGGTTGTCTCAGTGTTTTAAGCAGTTCTGCTCTTGATTATAACTTCCGATCCAAAATGGCTGAAGTGCACCCCACCTTTTTTTTGTGTATGAAGTAGACTCGCTTTACGGTACAACTCAAGATCGAAGAAACGTAGACACTCCCTCTCTGTTCTGCCAATATTTGAAGCACCGCCACTCTACGGTATAAAATCAGATCCAAGAAAGTTGACTGGCTCGCTCCCTCTCTGGTCTCCTCAGTATTTGGAGCAGCGTCATCTATAGTATAACCTCAGATCCAGGAAGGCTTATGCACATGCCCTCTCCCTCAGTGCTGGAAGCAGTGTGGCTCAATTGTATAACATCAGATCCAAGAAGGCTGATCGCTCCATCTCTGTTCCCTCATTATTGGAAGCAATATCACTCTATAGCAATGCTTCCCAAACTTTTTTGAACTACGCACCAGTCTTTAGAATAGCAAACATTCGTAACCCACCTAGGTTTAATGGACATGAGGAGGGTGACTTTTTAAACTAAAGCATTGTGTAGTACAGCACCATCATTTACTAACAGCACACTTTCCATTGAAATGGGCACTAAATTCGCACCGGCTACAGTTTTATTGGTAAAACTATAGTGTACACAAATAATAAAGTGTTGAAATCGAGTTTTCTTGAATATATATCATTTGTGGATCATCACTTAAGTGTTGATTTTTTTTGATGCTATTAAAATCTTTCTTTCGTCACATTTTATGATTACAAAAAAATGCTTCATTTTTGCGTTCCTAACTCCTGAATGTATGCAGTTCATTCACAAGTATTTACATTTTGTTTTGTAGAAAAAATAAGATCCTACAGCCTTTCCTTTCACCCAGCTGACCTAGGCAAGAGTGTCACATAATTCACTTTGCAGTCAGAGAAAGAAAATAGAAGTAGGAGCAGAATTCCTAAACCCCAATCCCCAGGTTTAAAATAAATCACCATAAGCAGCAATTTGACAGAAGACGTAGCCTAACATTTGACCTCTATCTTTGAACTGCAAGGTGACAAGATAAATACAGAATTTATAGGCATCTTTATTTATCGCTTGGACTTTCGTGGCCCACCAAATGTCGTCTCGCAAGCCACAGTTTGGGAAACTCTGCTCTATGGTCTAACATCACATCCAAGAAGCCTCAGCCACATGCCCTGTCCCCCACTGTTGGAAACAGCATCGGCTGCTCATTGCAATAACATCAGTTACAAAAAGGCTGATGTGCACCCTCTTTGTTCCCCCAGTGTTTGAAACAGCGCCGCTCTATGGTAGATCCAAAAAGGCTGATGCACACCGCCGCTGTCCCAAACCAGGGCTGGTAAGGATCTGTGCCTGGATGTGCCCTAGGAGCGAAGTTACATTTGGACTATGACATTTACAGATTAAGGAGGTTATGTGAACCCCTAAATACCCGATCAAGCAGCTAGAGTCAGACACCCCCGTTTACAATAAAGCCCGCCAAACCCATAGATCAGTGTACAGCCTGTGAACCTTCATGGTTAACATCTGTGAATTGTTCTAAAGCCTATTAACCTCTATGGGTTGTTCTAAAGACTGTTAATTTCCATGAACTATGTGAAAACGCACAACTCCCTTTTGATATTGGCAGGGCTATCACAAGGGGAGGGCAGCCGGGGCTCTTTGCCCCTTGTCCCACACTTTTCGGGGCTCTCCAATCCGGTTATAAAATGTAACCGGAAAGTAATATAAAGGCAATCCATTCCAGTAGGTGGAACAAAGAACAGTTTATTCCAATTACAATGTGGGATTAATTTACAAACTGGAGTGACTTTGCAAAACGTTTGCCTAGGGCCCCACAAATGCTCCGGAGAAGCCTGGGTACGAATATCCTTCCCCTTCCTCCTCACATGCATAACTGTATTGCCACAAAGCCCCTATCCTACTAATTGCTGAAAGGCTTTTGACTTTACATACATTATTTTGAGGGCCCCTTCATAGATTGTTGCACGGACCCCTCCATGCAACTCTGCTTAAAAGATTGGGGGAGGGGGGGCGTTTGGCAGAAAGCGTGCCGGAGGGTTTAACTGGATCAGGTGCGAAAGAATGGTGAATGTAATGAAATTGAGCGGGTTGAATACTTGGGAGATTTTGTTTGGGGTTTCTGCAGGTTGGTGGGGAGGTTTTAGAGTCTGGAAAGACAGGCCATTTCATTGTATCTGTGAGGTGAACTTATCATCGCAATGTTTGTACAGTTATTAAAGTTTCAACTGCATACCTGCCCTAATAAAGCGGCCTTTTGCTCTTACTTCATGCTTGTTTATTTTCCGCGGTGTTGCCCAATGATGAATACTAAATACATAACTCTTGTTTACACTTTAAAACCTTTCAATCAACAGATCGTTTTTTTTTAAATCCTCAAGTTTTTTACAACAGTGCTTAAATATTTTGAACACATATAAAACAGACTGATTATCTGACAGCTCATTGGCAACAGCTGGACTATGGTTTGCCTCAAACAAGTCTTACAATTCTGCAGAAAATCAACTGGAGTTCTTTTGGTACATTCTGCACATTTCTTGGCCTGTAGAAATTTGCCTCTAGGCTTGGAGCCCCCTTTCACCCTGACGTCTCTGGGGTGCTAAAGTTTCACACCTGCCCGATTGTCGGCTGCCTTCCAGTCCATCCTATCAGTTATTGGCTGGACTGCAGAGCACAGGGCCCAAAAGGAAGCAGAATAAAGGGAACAGCGGGGCAGCTGAACTTGGGGCATAACCTTGAAACCGGCAAATGAGGAAGTGAGGCATAAAACCTTTGTGTGTCCAGGGCAGGGCAGGAATAGAATGGCAACCAACCAGTTTCAACAGCAATGTTCCACAATTAAAGCTTCACCTCTCCTTCATCTCAATTCCTTTTGTCCAAGTGGTGTACTGGTTGGGAACACTTGAGGGTCAAACATGAGGATGCCTTTGGGTAACTATGCACTTTACAAATGTTTTATTCATTCAGACATTCAAATGCAGAACTGCTGGAACATCAAACCTGGAATCCAAACTCAGCAGTCCAGCAAGAAAAACACAAAGGCTGCAGTGTACCTTGCTGCTCAAAAACACTTTAAAATCTCTGCTCATTTTTTATTTATTTTCTCAAGGTATGGGTGTTTTTAGGATAAGTAGACTTCTGCATTCACTGCAGAAATACCAGGTTTTCTCTATTTAAGTGGAGTACTCCAACAAAAATCACTTATCTACAGCACAGAATACAAACTTAATTTGGTACTTAATGATAAGTGTTAGTCACTACCATTTATTACGACAGATCAGTTCTCAACTTATCCACCTTAGAACAGTGAAACAATAGAACTAAAAACTGCCAGGTTTCAAACTTATTTCCTGAGGTTTGCATGGAGAGGGTGTATAATTAACAGAACAATTTTTTTAAAGTTGTATCTTTTGACCTGAACATAACATTAAATACAAACTTTAGAGTTGTACTTGTTCTGCAGCAGGCCCAGTGCTAACTCCAAGTTACTCTTTGATGCTTCAAGTCTGTGGCCAGTGGGTGCACACCAAATTTTCCAGCAGATACATTTACACTGGGGCTATCTTACCTGCATCATATTTCATTGCACACATGATCTCCTTACACATGATGACAACCACCAGTGTGAGGACCCGTGCCCCACACCCGCCAATACAGCTGTGATTCCCCAGCTAGCAGCACTGACTTCCTCCAGGAGGACCAATGAGCTCCTGCACTCCTTGCTGTACCTGTGAGGCCCCTTTTTGGTCATGTCAACCCCCCCTCCCCCCCCTAGTGCCTTCTAGTGAACGGAATTATTTATTTAAAAAAATAAATAATGACACTGCTTAGAAATTATATTGAGTGATCTGTGTGCAGGGGCGTAGCATTGAGTGGCGGGGTGTTTGGGGTGTTGCCCCTCCCGCTAATAAATGTCTTTTTGGATAAATAGCTGGGTACAAATACATTCAATAGATTATGGTGAGGTGTCTGTTGGATTTCATCAGGGATTTTCAAATTAAAAGCAGACAAAAATGCAAACAGACTCTCTCTTTGTTTTGAAGGTCTTTAAAACTCTTGGTTATTTCACAAAATATTTTATTTTCTCTTACTTAGTACTCCTATCAGTCTGCATTCCTCTCCCTTTCCACTGCCTCTTAAGATTCTCTCATGCACCCTGCTTGACCTATAATGTATTTTAACATTAAAGGACCACATGATAGTTAAAAAATCTGAAACTCACCCCCCCCCAGTCTTAATGACCAAGCCAAGCCCCTGTCTGTGTGCTAAGGGACTAGGTGTATATCACTCAGAGCAAGTCCTGACTGTTCGACCTCACTGCCCCAGAAGCCCAAAGCACACTCAGGAAGCACTGGACAATGCAGAGAGCTTGCATCAGTGCCTGGGGTCTGTGGTTATAGAACCATCAGCAATGCATCTTAAAAGGATTCCTTCACTGGCCCTGGATAGGCCAACTTATACTTTCAAACTTCTGAGGTTGATAAAATGAGCAACAACTCAAGGTAATTTGGTATAAATGAGCTGTAAATGATTTGTATTACATGTATGTCTTGAAGGTTCTGAACATACAACGTGCTGCACAGAATGATTTCTGCTCACGGGTTGTGCACTTTCTGCAGTGAGCTGAGAGTAACCTGTGGATCAAGGGTTCCAATCTAAATATCAAGGGGCTGAGGGTCCAGGCACGTATATGTGTGCGAGGGAGAGGGAAGCGGAGCACAGGTGTCTGGAGGTTTGGTGGAAGTTCAGGCGGTGGATGTGTGCGAGGGAGAGGGAAGCGGAGCACAGGTGTCTGGAGGTTTGGTGGAAGTTCAGGCGGTGGTTGATGTTTGCTGGTCCTTGATTGTGAAAGGCCTTGTAGGTGTGGATCAGCATCCTAAATTTACACCTCTTCTGAAAGAGGGTGCGGGGTTAGTGGAGCTTCTTGAGGTGGGGTGTGGTGTGGGTCCGTTTGGGCAGGTCAAGGAGGAGTCTGGCCACTGAATTCTGTCTGTTCTGTACTCTTCAGGAGGTACCCAGGGGGAGGTGTTATTTCTGAAGATAAGCACTTCCGTTTAGTCTGTATTGAGTTTTAGGCAGTTGTTATTTATACAGTCGGTGATGCCCGTCATCACCTGTGGAAGTTGGTCTTCGTGGTGGAGGGGGTCTTCTGATAGTGAGAGGATGAGCTGGGTGTTGTCTGCATAGGATATTATGTTCATTCTGTGGGTTCTGCCGGTGATGGCTGAGGGGGTCATGTGGATGTTGAACAGAGTTGGGCTGAGGGACGAACCTTGAGAGATGCCGCAGAGGATGTTTTTGGGTTCCGATGTGAAAGGTGTATTCCCTGGGTTCTTCCAGTGAGATAGAATGCGATCCATTTGAGGGCATATCCTTGGATTCCGATGTGTTAAAGCCTCTCGATAAGGGAGTGTTCGGATACAGTGTTGAACGCTGCTGAGAGGTCTAGGAAGATCAGGGTTGCCTTTTCTCCCCAGTTGAGGAGGGTTCTTATGTTGTCAGTGGCGGACATCAGGGCAGTTTCGGTGCTGTGGTTGGTGTGGAATCTAGATTGGGAAGGGCCCAGCAGCGTGCTGATCTTCAGGTGTTTTGTGAGTTGGCGTTTGATTGCTTTTGAAGAATTTGGTGAGAAAGGGGAGCAGAGAGATGGGACGGTAGTGCTTGAGTTTGCTGGGATTGGTGGAAGGTTTCTTGAGAAGGGGTTTGACTTCTGTGTATTACTGTACTCCAGGGAAGGTGGTTGTGGTTATGGATGAATTGAAAATGGAGGTGAGCTCGCTGCTGAAGGAATCCCCCACAATCTGAGTTGAGTACAATGGATTCAAACAGATTTCCGCAGTAGATAGATTTGTCTACTGACTCATCAACCCCACATAGTGCAATAATTTAGACAAACTAAAGAAACAGGACCTAAAGTATATTTTACTTCTACTTTAATAAGTCAATGTTGAATGAAGACCTCATGGTTGTAGTAAAGTTTTTTAAACTACTTAACCTGTAGTACATGGGACAATTTAACAATTTTTGAAGCACTCCAGGATTTACAGGCCTTAATTCAGTGATCTAAGTTGGGCGGATTCATTTACTCCAACGTTGTAAAATTCACCAAGTTTGCCAATGAAAAAAACAAAAAATGAACAATACACAAAGCGAAGAAAAAAGCCACACTTTTTTTTTTTTTAAATAAGTAAACCCCAGTTCAACTTCTTATTATAGAGAGCACTTAGAAGCCTTCGTCGTATATCAAAACACCTACTCCAGTGTGTTCTTACCCCTCAGGTGTTTAAAGGTCTCTCTCTTCTGCCTCCTCTAACATATCTGTGCCATTGAGGGATGCAAAGGACTCTCCCATCCATTTTCCTCTCACTGCGTTAAAGGGTTGTTGAAAGGTCTCTCTTGTGGCTGGCTTCCTTCTCCATTTCCTTTATGCATTCATGCACTTGTAGCGTTTTAAGTTCTCTCTCATCACCCCTATTCTACTACCAGCAAAATTTTAAAATACTTTCTTACTTTTTCATACTAAAGTCAGTCCTTGCTCACAAAGGCTAGAGTCTGCTCACTGAGGTCGAACCCTGGTCACTGAAGTTGGTTTTTGCTCACTTTGTTTAGCCGCCACTCACTGAGGTTGGAATGTGCGCTGTAATGTTAGGCCTGCTCACTGAGGCTGGAATCGGCTCCGTGATGTTGATGAAGCAGAAAATGAAGGTTTTACATTTATTAGAGCGTAAACGTAGTGTGAAATAATCATGTGTGACTTTAACCGAACTAATAAAGATTGTACGGGGACAAAATGTGCCCTCAGAGTAGTTTGCCAACATTTATACGCGTGCTTTATATAACGTGGTGTACTAGAATTGCACTAATCCGACATAATCACAAACGTGTGCTACGATTTGCTTGTTTGAAATGTTTTAGCTTAGCATGACTTTAGCGGAGGCTTTGGCCTAGTTGCCTGGTCTCACGGTTTAGATGCTCGTATTTTTCCACTGTGCTAATAAACGTGTATTTTTGCTTGAAGCTGTACTTTTCCACTGAGATCGTTCACATGCTTATCTTAAGGTTTCGTGCCAGCCTGGCATATTTCTCTTTATTCCAAGGTCGATTTGCAGGTGCGGACAATGGAAGCTCTGAAAGTGAGTTAATTGGCATAAAATGTTGCAACTTGCGTACCCATCTCCAAGGATAATGTATGCTTAAGTAAAAGCTTGAGAACTGTTGTTTTTGATTGGACAATTTGAAGCTAACCTATGAACCCTCCAATGGAAGACCCTACTGGATTTGAACTGTTGTCTATAAAAACCAGGTGCACAAGAAGAAGGGAGCCATTACGGACATTACAGCCATTACGCGCTATGATTGCCATTATTGCCTTTTGCAGCCATTACCAGCTCGATGCCCGCCATTTTGTAGACTTCGTAGCTATTATGGCCCACTTTGCTGCGACGCCATTTTGAGAGACTTTGATGCTTTCTCTAATCGAGAGAAAGAGACTTTAAATGATTCTTGCCCTAGAGACTTTAACTTTGATTTGTCCCTTTGCATGAAGTAGTAGTTTTACCTTGCCGCCGTGAGGCAGATGCCCCGTCCACCCCTGCCCCTTTGCCCCGTCCTATGCTGATCGAAACGGTACCCATGCTGACCGAGAAACGGTACCTGTGAGACGAAGACTTCCTTGATTGCTGATCGTAATTGGTAAATATGAAAGGAAATTGTACAATTGCATTGTGTTTCTTTTAGGTAACCAACTGCTGATTTTGACAAGATCCCTAGTTAGGAGTTTTTCTAAATTAACGTTGCTAAATTGTTTTTGCATGAAGTCCCACATGCCGATGCTAATTTGAGGTTAGACGAGGATTCCTTTTGTCGCACGATGCAATTTGAGATCTTGTTATGCTGACTAAATGTATGCAATTAGTTCGTTACAGATTATCGTATTAGTGATTTGCATTGCTATTATCGAATGCCTTGTGATTCAAATGCTACATAGATTGCACTTGTTTCGACGTTATGGACAGCTATTAATGTTCATATATGTTTATCATTTGGTGTTGAGACACATCTATATTGTGCTAGCTTTGTTAATACAGGGAGTGCAGAATTATTAGGCAAATGAGTATTTTGACCACATCATCCTCTTTATGCATGTTGTCTTACTCCAAGCTGTATAGGCTCGAAAGCCTACTACCAATTAAGCATATTAGGTGATGTGCATCTCTGTAATGAGAAGGGGTGTGGTCTAATGACATCAACACCCTATATCAGGTGTGCATAATTATTAGGAAACTTCCTTTCCTTTGGCAAAATGGGTCAAAAGAAGGACTTGACAGGCTCAGAAAAGTCAAAAATAGTGAGATATCTTGCAGAGGGATGCAGCACTCTTAAAATTGCAAAGCTTCTGAAGCGTGATCATCGAACAATCAAGCGTTTCATTCAAAATAGTCAACAGGGTCGCAAGAAGCGTGTGGAAAAACCAAGGCGCAAAATAACTGCTCATGAACTGAGAAAAGTCAAGCGTGCAGCTGCCACGATGCCACTTGCCACCAGTTTAGCCATATTTCAGAGCTGCAACATCACTGGAGTGCCCAAAAGCACAAGGTGTGCAATACTCAGAGACATGGCCAAGGTAAGAAAGGCTGAAAGACGACCACCACTGAACAAGACACACAAGCTGAAACGTCAAGACTGGGCCAAGAAATATCTCAAGACTGATTTTTCTAAGGTTTTATGGACTGATGAAATGAGAGTGAGTCTTGATGGGCCAGATGGATGGGCCCGTGGCTGGATTGGTAAAGGGCAGAGAGCTCCAGTCCGACTCAGACGCCAGCAAGGTGGAGGTGGAGTACTGGTTTGGGCTGGTATCATCAAAGATGAGCTTGTGGGGCCTTTTCGGGTTGAGGATGGAGTCAAGCTCAATTCCCAGTCCTACTGCCAGTTCCTGGAAGACACCTTCTTCAAGCAGTGGTACAGGAAGAAGTCTGCATCCTTCAAGAAAAACATGATTTTCATGCAGGACAATGCTCCATCACACGCGTCCAAGTACTCCACAGCGTGGCTGGCAAGAAAGGGTATAAAAGAAGGAAATTTAATGACATGGCCTCCTTGTTCACCTGATCTGAACCCCATTGAGAACCTGTGGTCCATCATCAAATGTGAGATTTACAAGGAGGGAAAACAGTACACCTCTCTGAACAGTGTCTGGGAGGCTGTGGTTGCTGTTGCACGCAATGTTGATGGTGAACAGATCAAAACACTGACAGAATCCATGGATGGCAGGCTTTTGAGTGTCCTTGCAAAGAAAGGTGGCTATATTGGTCACTGATTTGTTTTTGTTTTGTTTTTGAATGTCAGAAATGTATATTTGTGAATGTTGAGATGTTATATTGGTTTCACTGGTAATAATAAATAATTGAAATGGGTATATATTTGTTTTTGTTAAGTTGCCTAATAATTATGCACAGTGATAGTTACCTGCACACACAGATATCCCCCTAACATAGCTAAAACTAAAAACAAACTAAAAACTACTTCCAAAAATATTCAGCTTTGATATTAATGAGTTTTTTGGGTTCATTGAGAACATGGTTGTTGTTCAATAATAAAATTAATCCTCAAAAATACAACTTGCCTAATAATTCTGCACTCCCTGTATAGGGAAATAAAATTCACTAACTTTGCAATAAACTGGTGTGGTTATTCCTGACTGAAAGGTCAGGGTTCGCCGAAATGTATTCTGGATTAATTGTCAAGTGTTATGTTGATCAAGGTATTGCTTATGTTCGTTATTGATTATTGATTTGCATGCAATTGATCGATTAAGAGTACAGAGAGTTCCCACTTAGTCAAAAGATTCATCGGCCTAAAGAGCGTCCGAACACAGGTAAAATTATTAGTACGGACCGCTCTATCAGTAGATGGTAGCAGAGGACGGTTTCGTCTTTTGGGACCCTGTACTCTTAAAGTACATGGTGTTGGATTAACGAGCACGCATTTTGAGACCCCACTCGAGAAGTTGAATTAGATTTTTCTTGGGTAAAACAGATTGACAGGATGATGATGGGCTAGGTCCACCGCGACTTTCCCGGGATCTCGGAGCTTGCGAATGGAGAGAACGGAGATGTGGAATCGGCGTTGGCGGTACTAGTGATGGTATGAGTGAAGCTAGGGTTTTGCGCTTGCACAGCTTATTGCCGCAGATTGTGTGAAAAGGTTGCGAGGAATTTTTTTCTTTTAAAGGATAGCGGAGGTGCGACTCCGAGTGTAGAAGTAGAGAAGTCGTCGAACTTCATAGAAATAGCGGAGGTGCGGCTCAGAGTGTGAGAGTAGGGAAGTCGTCGAACTTCATGTGCGTGTGGCGCTTCGTGCATAAAAAGGTCCACGTGGTTGTTGTTGTTGAGACGGGCTCTGCGAGGTCAAGAGACTCCGGAGTATGTTGATCCATGTTGTGGTCTGGGCGGTTTAGTAGGTTGATCGGGCGTGGTCAACGAGTCGGTACGTGTGTTAGGGAGTGAAAGAAACTTCGACTTCGGGCTTTGACAAGATTCTAAGTGCACTAGAATAGATCACTGACAAGTTGAGAGTAAGTCTGCGGGTCAGATTTGCTTGCGAACGTGGGGACCGAGAAAGACGGAATAGCGGCCGAGGCTAGTGAAAAGTCCCTAAGGTCCTGAAGCGATTGTGTTACCCTTCCTGTAGTAAACCGACAGATCTGTTTTATTTATTTTTTTAGCTCGCGATATATGCAAAGGTTGTTACGAGAGGAGCCGAGTGAAGGAAGACTAGCCGCGAGGCTTTGTCAGCCGCAGTGTGTGTGAGTGTGACGTCACTAAGAGCCGGGCTGGGATAGGTTGGTTGCAGAGAAGGGTCACGCATGGATTGGACGCAGTCCGTGGGACTCGATTGGAAGGGGAAAGGCAAGCGAAGAGTATTCCGGGAATTAAAGTCACCTATTGATTACAAACTTTGTGAAATAAAAAGACGAGAAAATGAAATTCTTTAAAGCATTTAGGAGTGCGATGAAGGGGGAGTCTTACATTAAAGCGAGCGTAGGAGAGGAGACGCAGCCCGAAGGTACGCCAGCTTACATTGTAATGGAAGAGAAGGGGGTAGCTCCGTGCCTTTGGCTAAAGCAATGGCACCAGTTGACAGAGAAACATGGGAGCGTAGCATTCCCGATACATGGGACATTCAATATAAGGATCCTAGAGAATTTGAGATTCACGATGTATGACATGAAGGTGCCTCCAAGGCCAGCCCAGTTTGAGGCTCTAGCGATTTGGGAATTAATGGCTAGACAGCAACAGAAAAATAAGTTTGAAACAAGGATGAGGAAGGTAGAAAAGACACTAGCGGATGCTAGGTGGGATAATGCACAGAAGGTGCGGAGGTCCGATGTATTGCAGGGGATAAAACTGTTTCCAGCAATTACTAAGGAAGAAGAGGAGACAGGTAAGAAAGCTACCTGTAAGACAGACAGGAAGTGTTCCAAGGATAGAGAGGACGAGGAAAAGTTGAGAAGAGAAGAGGAGTTAGAGGATGAGGAGTTAATAATGCAATTGCTGAACGACCGTCCACCACCTTATGCGGAGAATGGACAAGGTCCAAGTACCAGTTCTGCCCCTCCGGCATCGGTACAGAACAGTGAAACTCAGAGTTCAGGAGCATCATCGGGGTCCAAGGACCCGAGTTTATTGTTCACCCCGCAGATACCGCAGGTTAGGAGAATATATCCAGATGTGCCCGTGTTGAAACCAGCAGAAAATTATCAGCCGCAGATGCCAGGGTACTACAACAGTGATAACAGTGCAGGAATGATTCTAGATCCAACCGTAAGGGGAGTACAGAATGGTCACAACCAGACATTGTCACAAGCCGAATCAACCCAGTTTTTGATGCCTCAAAAGCAGATACAAGGGGGAAACGCACATACTCAGATGACGGGGAGCCAGATGGGCATGCCGGCAATGATGACCCATGGTGTGGGAATGAACATGCCGCAGAACATGGGGAATGGACAGAACCCAGATGCGATATCGCTACCCATTACTGTAGGTCCACCGGTACCTTTGTACAGTCAGCCTAATTTAGGTATGAGCGGTCAGGGAACAATGCTGCAGAATGGGACAGAAAGAAGGTGCATAGAAAACACTCCAGGGATAACTCCAATAGTGGCTCAGCCAAATGGATCTGGGACCTTGATGGAGTTTAGTCCCATATGTGCCCAGTCGACACTGGTGAGGTCGAGTCCCCCACTGATAATACCTCTAATATCGAACACTGAAAAGTTGCCGCAACCATCAATGGCAGTCGATGTGAACGCTACGCTGATGGGGGTGAATGCGCAACAGCTGACACAATGGTTCAACAGTCTAAATTCCACACAAAGTTCAGCCAGTGGGAAAGGAGAAGACTATATGAATAGGGTCAGGTTGAACATGGAAGCACAAGAATTGGTGGAAGGGACTATGGGTGTGAATAGGTTAGAGTCCTACACGGAAGAAGAGCTGAGGTATCTATGTCCCAGGATTACGAAGGAGGTGAACAAGGTACATAAGAGCTTGCAGGAAGCAGCTGACAGAAACGGGGTTGACATAGACAAGATGAAACACTTGAGCAGAAGCTACAGGTTGGATTTTGGGACCACAGATTTTGAACACATGAGGTCAGCAGGCATGAAGGCACACCTTAGAGAATTGCTGCAGAGTGCCCAAGTGTGGAGGTGTCTAGACAAGTGGGAAAGCAGGTGGGTAAAGAGGAAGGAAAAGAGGAGGGACAGTGCTATAGAGCTCAATGAGAAAAGACCGCAGAGTAGTGATACAGTAACTATGTTACCAATGAGGGAGACAGCAGGGGGAAAGTTAATACATGTACCATGGCACAGAAGCGACATTCAGTCTTTTACGGATGATTTTCCCAAACTGAGAGAGAAACCGATTGAATGGTATCAGCAGACTGACAGGTTTGTGAAGCTTGCAAAATGTCTCTGGGAAGACCTGAACACTCTGTTTGAGATTGTGGTTCCGGCAGATTTGTGGGAGGATTGCAAAAGAGCGGTAGGTTGGCCGACGAGTGAACCAGAGAGAGACAGGGAGACGGGTGCACCATCGCCTATGGTGATGAGCCAGTACTATAAGGTGATTGAGCATTTGAAGACGAAGGTAGCCGCGAAAAATGTGGATTGGCAGAAGATCGATCGAACGGCCCAAGAGGTTAAAGAGTCGATCCATAGTTACTATGAGAGGTTGTTGAAGGCGTTTAAGAATTACAGTGGCACGGAAACAATTGAGGCGAAGGACATGCTTCATTTTGTGTTCAGATTTGTGGAAGGGCTGAGACCAGAGATAAGTCAGATGATAAAGTCGCATTTGATTTGCTGGCAATCGAAACCGGTTGATGAGGTGTTGAATTATGCGAAGTACTGTAGTGACGAAATTGAAGTGAAACAGAAAAAGCTGAAAGAGAAGGTGATGATGATGCAGCTTAAGGCAGCTCAAACAGGTTTGCAAGGTTTGCAAGGTCTGCAAGGGTTGCAAGGGTTCCAACAGCAGGTACCGCAACCGCAGCCGCAGTTGCAGGGAAACATGGCGTTTCAGCCACAGGCTAGAGGCAGAGGCAGAGGAGGTTTTGTGAATAATGGTCCGGATTTGAACACTGTTGTGACTGGTGTGCAGGCAATGAAGAAGGTGATGCCATGTCACGTGTGCGGAATTGTCGGTCATTGGAAACGCGAGTGCCCGATGGTGGTGCAGGAAGGTGCAGGTGCAGGTGTTGGTCAGCAAAACAATGATGTCAATGCATTTCAGACAATGAGGGGACCGAAAATGAGAGGTCCGAGCCCAAATTTTCAGACCGTAAATCAGTTGCAGGGATTGCAACCTATGCAGCCGCAGCAGATGCAGATGCCTCGTATGCAGATGACGCAAATGCAGCCAATGCAACAGCAGTTACCTATGGTACCTAATCAGCAAATGCAAATACCCTTGGCACCAATGAGTCAGCAGCAAGTGATGGTTCCTCCACAGGTCTCGGGTCAGGTAATGAGTACAAATGGCACCGTACAACAGTTCCCATTACACAGTGAGAGTGGAATAAACAATGTATGGGAGAGTGAAAGTTCAGAAGAAGAAGGAGATTGTGTGCTTGCAGCATCCTTGGAAGTTGATCAAAGGGGTCCGTACGTGGAGGGAAGAGTGATGGGTCATCGTGTCTCATTCTTGGTTGACACGGGAGCCACACGTTCAACTGTTAAGAGTAGTGAAGTACCAAATTTGCCACTCTCAGGGAGGACAGTTCAAGTGGTGGGAGTAGCAAACAGACATCTGACGAACCCAATTACAGATCCGGTACCAGTCAGCATCGGTAACTATCAAGGGGTACATCAGTTTGTGGTATGTGACTCAAGCCCGATAGCACTATTAGGGAGAGATCTATTGTGCAAATTGGGTTGTTCGATCATGTGTTCAAACGAAGGAATAACAATACAGACGAGCAGTGATGGGGAAGAAGAGGACAGTATAGAGGGGGACGAGATGGAAACTGTAGATGAAGAGTATCCTCTGATTTGTCTTTTCCCGATGATAACTGAAGAAGATATTCCAGCCGAATTACGGGAGACAGTCGGAAAGGAAGTGTGGGACATGACAGGGAAAGAGGTGGGATTGATGAAAGGAGTGGAACCAGTGAAAGTGACTGTAAAGCCCAATGCAATCTTTCCCCAGACCCCACAATACCACATGGCACAAGACACCCTCATGAAAGTTGCTCAACTTATTGACGAATTTGTAAAGCAGGGAGTACTGAAAGAAGTGTTGAGCAGTCCATGTAATTCACCAATAATGGGACTAATAAAGCCGAGTGGAAAGGTCCGACTCGTGCAGGACTTGAGGAAAATAAATGACATCATAGTCAAATGCTGCCCAGTAGTACCGAATCCAGCTGTGATAATGTTCCAGGTCCCTTGCGATGCTGAATGGTTCTCAGTCATCGATTTGTCACAAGCATTCTTCTCGGTGCCTCTTCATGAGGACAGCCAATTTCTGTTTTGTTTCAAATTCCTAGACAGAGTGTACAGTTGGTGTCGAATTCCTCAAGGGTTTTCTGAGTCACCGTCAATCTTCAATCAGATTCTAAAGAAAGATTTGGAGGCATTGGAATTGCCATTCGAGTCAACCCTAGTACAGTACATTGATGACTTACTGGTTGCATCAAAGACAGAAAGTGGCTGCACAGCCGATACCATTGCTCTGTTGAACCATTTGGGAAGGAATGGACATAAGGTGTCTCCTTCCAAATTGCAGTTCTGTCAGAAGAAGGTGAAATACTTGGGTCATCAGATAGAGAAAGGGTCAAGGAGAATAATGAAGGAAAGAATAACAAGCGTACTTCAAATGAGTCCACCAAAGACAAGGAGGGAGGTGAGGAAGTTTTTGGGAATGGTGGGCTACTGTCGCCAGTGGATTCCCAACTTCTCGACTCTAGCAAAGCCTTTACTGAAGCTGACCCAGAAGGATGCCTTGGATCAAATTGAGCTGAAAGGAGATGAGATGGATGCTTTTGTTGAATTGAAAGAATGCATGTGCAGGGCTCCAGCTTTAGGTATGCCTGATTACACAAAGCCTTTCACATTGTTTTGTCATGAACGTGATGCATGTTCTCTGTCTGTCTTGACTCAAGCCCATGGTGGCGTAAACCGACCGGTAGCGTATTTTTCAGCTACTCTGGATCCGGTCGCAGCAGCACTCCCAGGGTGTTTGCGCGCCGTAGCAGCAGTTGGTATCAGCCTCACTCAGAGTGAAGGAATAGTGATGGGACACCCAGTAACAGTCATGGTCCCTCACTCAGTTGAGATACTTTTGACCCGCTCCCGAACGCAGCACATGACTGGAGCAAGACTCACAAGGTATGAAACGATAATTCTGGGCTCACCGAATGTGCAGCTGAAAAGGTGCACTACGTTGAATCCAGCAACCTTGCTTCCTGGAGAAAATGTCGAAATTGAGAACGCTGAAGACGTCGAGCATGACTGCCTTCAGGTGACTGAATTTTGCACAAAGCCTCGACCGGACATTAAGGATACTAAGCTTGATGAAAATGATCAAATTCTTTTTGTGGATGGTTCATGTCTAAGAGATGGGATGGGGATTTTGAAAGCAGGATATGCTGTATGTACTGTAACAGGGGTCTTGGAAGCGGGATGGCTTCAAGGAGTCTATTCTGCACAAGTAGCAGAACTTGTAGCCCTTACCAGAGCATGTCAACTGTCTGCATTGATGAAAGTCACCATTTACACTGATAGTCAATACGGGTTTGGGATTGTGCATGACTTTGGACAACTATGGTCACAGAGAGGTTTTCTGACTTCTTCAGGATCCCCAGTGAAGAACGGGGAGAGGATAAGGGAATTGTTACACGCCATTCAAGTGCCAGCCGAAGTTGCAGTGGTAAAGTGCAGTGCTCACACGAAAGGACAGGACTATGTTTCTCTGGGAAATGCATATGCGGATCAAGTCGCAAGATTTTGTGCCTTGAACTGTATATTACTCAGAGATGAATGGAATTCAATAAGTGAGCCAGAACTCGAACCAGCTGAAGCATTTGCCTTGAAGGTCGTAGATACAATAGATGAATTAAAAGCATTACAAAATAATGTCAGGGAGGATGAAAGAGACTCCTGGATTAAATCACAATGTATAAAGAGACAAGACGAGTTATGGGTTTCACATGAGGGAAAATTTGTTTTGCCAATTAGTCTCTTATCACAGCTTGCGCGGTTTTATCATGGGCAGGTTCACCTGGGGAGAGATGCCATAAGATTGTTCAAAACTGATTGGTTTAACCCCAGATTTCGTCAAGCTGCAGAAGCAGTTTGCCATCGATGTGTCACTTGCCAGCAGATGAACCCAGGAAAGGGAACAGTTGTGAACGCGAGCCACATTGGTAGGGCAAGCGGGCCTTTTAGCCGAATGCAGATGGACTTCATTGAGATGCCTGTGCATGGAGGTCTGAAATATGTGTTGGTGATTGTGTGCATTTTTAGTCACTGGATTGAGGCATACCCCACACGTAGAAATGACAGCCTTACAGTCGCAAAGCTATTGTTGAGGGAGTTGATACCACGTTTCGGATTCCCGATCTCTTTAGAATCAGATAGGGGAAGTCACTTCAATAACGAGGTGATAAAGTTACTTTGCGAAGCGCTGAACATTGAGCAAAAGCTGCACTGTAGCTATCGCCCTGAAGCCTCAGGACTGGTGGAGCAGATGAATGGTACACTGAAATCGAGAATGGCGAAAATATGTGCATCGACAAATTTGAAATGGCCTGACGCATTGCCCTTAGTGCTAATGTCAATGAGAAACACCCCTGATAGAAAGACTGGATTGTCTCCGCATGAAATTCTCATGGGCAGGGCTATGAGACTTCCTGCAGTTCCCGCAAACGCGCTTTTGAATATTACAGATGATATGGTGTTAGACTACTGCAAGGGTCTGGCTGACGTGGTTCGCTCTTTCTCTCACCAGGTGGAAGCGACCACCTTGCCACCGATCCAAGGTCCAGGACACGCACTGAAAGCAGGTGACTGGGTCGTGGTAAAGAAGCACGTGAGGAAGTCGTTTCTGGAACCCCGTTGGAAAGGCCCTTTCCAAGTGATCCTGACAACAACTACCGCTGTGAAGTGTGCGGGGGTTCCCAACTGGATTCACGCCAGTCACACAAAGAAAGTGTTGTGTCCAACAGAGGAGGAAGTTGAAGCGCTGAAACTGCCAGTGTCTGACAAAACAGTGCTGAGTGCTGAGACAGAGCAAAACCGAACTGAAAGCGAACGGGTAGAAATGGGAGAGAAAGAGATATTCTCTGAGGACGAAGAGACCAACTTGCTTGGGGGAGACCAAGGAGAAAGTTCAGACAGCGACGAAGCAGCTGAGGGTAGCAAAGAGCCTGAAGCAGCTGAAGGTGACAAAGAACCTGAAGCAGCTGAAAGTGATAAAGAGCCTGACGAAAGTAACGGTGACGAAGGGCTCGAAAAAGGTGAAAAAGAAGGAGAGCCTGATCAGAGGAGGGCTTTCCCAGAAGCAGACGATACAGAAAAAGAAAAAGAGAACGTGATCGATTCCCCAGAAGGAGGGGACAAGGCAGAACAGAACGAAAAGGTTCAAACTCCTACAGAAAAGGTCGCAGGTCCATCAAATGGACACGGTGCAAAGAGGAGACTAAGCATATCACCAATAAAACAAAGGACTGAAGAAAGTTTGAACGAGGGAGGAAGGCCAAAAGTGAAAGAGAAAAGAAAAGAAGTAATTGTCGGGGCGTCATCCCCGAGTGAAGAAAAAGACTCGACAAAAGAGGAAAGTACCAGCGAAGCAGAATCGAAAAGAGAAGCAAAATTGAAAAGGAAAAGGATACCGAACAGAAGATATTCCGGTCCTGAATGGGCATATGCAGTCAATGACGATTGGACTGACGAGTTTGTATCTCTAAGCATTGAGAACGAAGAAGAAGAAGAGATACCAATAGAAAAGAAAAGTTTTATGGACTCCGTTGATTGAAAGGGTAATAAATGATATTGCTTGCTACAATCTAACGTGAAACAAACAATAAGCTGAGACATTGCTAAACCGGATGAGACATTTGCTAACCTGATAAGACTTTTGAAAACCTGATTGCCAACTATTGCCGAATTGAGACAAAAGCTGCTAACCGATCAGTGACTGGCCTTTTTTGAAGAAGACGGTGTGAACATTGCGCTCGCTCAGCTTTGTAACTGAATTGCTAAATAGTTTTATTTTATAGGTGCTTCCAGCTCTCTGATTCTATATAGATCATGACGCAAAACAATAGAAAGAAATATTGTAAATATGTGTGTATAGGTTTGGTAATTACATGTGTACTAATAATAATGGCAATTGTGCTTGGAAAGCATGGAAAGGGTGAGAATGAGAATATTGAGGCTTCTACTTTTGCTCCTGTTACTGTCACTGAACTAACCGCATTGAAAAGATTAGAAATAGATGAGAGACTCTTGCATGATAAGAAAGAGCTTTCGCATAACGTTTTCTATCGCTTGCTAACAGAATATGTTGAGACTATGGATGCGAAGGATTGTTACGTGTGTACACAGATACCGACATCAGTAAAGGAAGGGGTGACTTATCACCACATGCCACTTACATACGGGATTACGTGTAGTATAGTAATGTCTAGGTTTTATGGTCAAACTAACATACAGTATTTTTATTCGAATTATGATGTTACCTTTGCATATGTTCCTATAATAGCGCAGCTAAGCCAGACTGCTAAAGATTGGGATGCTAAAATAATGAGGGAATTTTTCGAGCCAATGCAACCTTTTGAAACTGCTCACGCTCATAGGGAAAATCTTACCTGCTCACTCTCTGCAGTAGAAATAAGCTTTTTAGATCGCACAGATGATAGAAGGGCACAAATGAAGGCAAAATTAGAAAAAGAGCTACATAAGAGGACTTCAGTAGATAATTATGATTTTGCTGCAATAAAGACACAAGGGAAAATAGCTTTAGATGCTTGGCATGTAGGGAAATTTTGTATATATCGAGGAGAATCCTATTATGACAATATTTTTGTAGGAGCAAGTGAGTGTAAACATACGTTTATCTTTAAGGCCAAATGGACATTCATGATGGACGGACTTGACCCTGTCATTCCAGGTGTATATTACATTTGTGGGTATAATGCCTATTATCGTCTTCCAAAGGGATGGTGGGGGAGATGTTATTTGGGTATAGTGTTCCCAAAGGTTTATCAACTGGATGACCTATCGATGATTCAAAAGACATCTGGATCCCATCGTATCCAGAAAAGAGAGACTGCAGCTGCTGTGGTAGGAGATATATTTGGAGCCATGATTCCTTCGTTGGGAGTTGTGCTGAATTCCATCAAGATAAGAAAGTTGTCTACTATAGTGGATAACATGTTGACGAAGTTTTCAGGTGCTATAATCCTGATAGATGCTGAACTTGCAGCGGAAAGAGCTATGACTCTTCAAAATAGGCTTGCTTTAGACATTCTTTTAGCAAAGGATGGTGGCGTTTGCAAAATGCTTGGTGCGCGCCACTGTTGTACTTATATTCCTGACAATAGTGTGAAAATTAAAACTATGCTTGCTAATCTAACAAAAGAGAGTGCAGATTTGAAGGAACTGAAAGAACCAGGAGTGTGGGAGAAGGTTGGAAAAGGACTTGCTTCAGTGGGACATTGGATTGGGGGAATTTGGAATGGAATATTGTTAAAAATAATAGAGGCAATTTTAGTAGTTATAATTTGCATATTTGGAATTTGGGGAATAAAAAGGGGAATAATAATGATTATGGAAAGAATTAAGAGAAGAAAAGAAGAGAAAATTATGAAAAGAATGGCAGAAGAATACAAAGGGCAAACTAGGGGAATTAAAAGGAAAAGAGAACTGATAGAATTTTAATGGAATAAAATTTGTGGGCATGGTTTGGTGTGATGACAAGTAGTCATCAGAGGAGGGATTGATGAAGCAGAAAATGAAGGTTTTACATTTATTAGAGCGTAAACGTAGTGTGAAATAATCATGTATGACTTTAACCGAACTAATAAAGATTGTACGGGGACAAAATGTGCCCTCAGAGTAGTTTGCCAACATTTATACGCGTGCTTTATATAACGTGGTGTACTAGAATTGCACTAATCCGACATAATCACAAACGTGTGCTACGATTTGCTTGTTTGAAATGTTTTAGCTTAGCATGACTTTAGCGGAGGCTTTGGCCTAGTTGCCTGGTCTCACGGTTTAGATGCTCGTATTTTTCCACTGTGCTAATAAACGTGTATTTTTGCTTGAAGCTGTACTTTTCCACTGAGATCGTTCACATGCTTATCTTAAGGTTTCGTGCCAGCCTGGCATATTTCTCTTTATTCCAAGGTCGATTTGCAGGTGCGGACAATGGAAGCTCTGAAAGTGAGTTAATTGGCATAAAATGTTGCAACTTGCGTACCCATCTCCAAGGATAATGTATGCTTAAGTAAAAGCTTGAGAACTGTTGTTTTTGATTGGACAATTTGAAGCTAACCTATGAACCCTCCAATGGAAGACCCTACTGGATTT
The DNA here is from genome assembly GCF_031143425.1 of Pleurodeles waltl. Classification (NCBI taxonomy): domain Eukaryota; kingdom Metazoa; phylum Chordata; class Amphibia; order Caudata; family Salamandridae; genus Pleurodeles; species Pleurodeles waltl. Next base: position 693,997,351 of record NC_090451.1, read on the forward strand.
GAACTGTTGTCTATAAAAACCAGGTGCACAAGAAGAAGGGAGCCATTACGGACATTACAGCCATTACGCGCTATGATTGCCATTATTGCCTTTTGCAGCCATTACCAGCTCGATGCCCGCCATTTTGTAGACTTCGTAGCTATTATGGCCCACTTTGCTGCGACGCCATTTTGAGAGACTTTGATGCTTTCTCTAATCGAGAGAAAGAGACTTTAAATGATTCTTGCCCTAGAGACTTTAACTTTGATTTGTCCCTTTGCATGAAGTAGTAGTTTTACCTTGCCGCCGTGAGGCAGATGCCCCGTCCACCCCTGCCCCTTTGCCCCGTCCTATGCTGATCGAAACGGTACCCATGCTGACCGAGAAACGGTACCTGTGAGACGAAGACTTCCTTGATTGCTGATCGTAATTGGTAAATATGAAAGGAAATTGTACAATTGCATTGTGTTTCTTTTAGGTAACCAACTGCTGATTTTGACAAGATCCCTAGTTAGGAGTTTTTCTAAATTAACGTTGCTAAATTGTTTTTGCATGAAGTCCCACATGCCGATGCTAATTTGAGGTTAGACGAGGATTCCTTTTGTCGCACGATGCAATTTGAGATCTTGTTATGCTGACTAAATGTATGCAATTAGTTCGTTACAGATTATCGTATTAGTGATTTGCATTGCTATTATCGAATGCCTTGTGATTCAAATGCTACATAGATTGCACTTGTTTCGACGTTATGGACAGCTATTAATGTTCATATATGTTTATCATTTGGTGTTGAGACACATCTATATTGTGCTAGCTTTGTTAATATAGGGAAATAAAATTCACTAACTTTGCAATAAACTGGTGTGGTTATTCCTGACTGAAAGGTCAGGGTTCGCCGAAATGTATTCTGGATTAATTGTCAAGTGTTATGTTGATCAAGGTATTGCTTATGTTCGTTATTGATTATTGATTTGCATGCAATTGATCGATTAAGAGTACAGAGAGTTCCCACTTAGTCAAAAGATTCATCGGTCTAAAGAGCGTCTGAACACAGGTAAAATTATTAGTACGGACCGCTCTATCAATGTTAGGTCCTGCTCAGTGAGGCTGAAATCGGAACTGTAATCGTAGGCCATGCTCACTGAGGCTGGAATCGGCTCTGTGATGTTAGGTCCTGCTCAGTGAGGCTGGAATCGGCGCTGTAGTGTTAGGCAAACTGTAATGTTAGGCCCTGCTCACTGAGGCTGGAATCGTCACTGTAATGTCGGGCCCTGCTCACTGAGGTTGGAATCGGCGCTGTAGTGTTAGGCCCTGCTCATTAAGGCTAGGATCGGCGCTGTAATGTTAGCCACTGCTCACTGAAGCTGGAATTGGCGCTGTAATGTTAGACCCTGCTCACTGAGGGTGGAATTGGCAGTGTAATTTTAGGCACTGCTCCCTGAAGCTGGAATAGATGTTGTAATGTTAGGCCCTGCTCACTGAGACTTGAATCAGTGCTGTAATGTTAAGCACTGCTCGCTGAAGCTTGAATCAGTGCTGTAATGTTAGGCGTTGCTCACTGTGGCTGGAATGGGCGCTGAAAGTTTAGGCCCGGCTCGCTGACACTGAAATCGGCCTTGTAATGTTAGGCCCTGCTCCTAAGACTGGAATTGGCGCTGTAATGTTAGGCCCTGCTCACTGACGCTGGAATCAGCGCTGTAATGTTAAGCCCTGCTCACTGAGATCGGGTCCTATTTCATGAGGTTGGTCGTCACTGCAGACTGAGGGTGGACTATGTTGAAAGGCTGAATTTTTCCTGCAGAGCTTGGACTGTTCTCATTGAACTTGGTTACAGCTCTCTGAGGTTGATCATTCTCACTGAGAGTGGCCTCTACTCACGGAGACTGGACTTTGCTACCCGAGGTAGGCCGATGCTCTCTGAGGGTAGACTCTGTTCACTGAGAATAGACTTTGCTCACTGAGGTCAGACTATGCTCACTGAGATCTTACACTGGTCACTGGGGTCAGATCCAGGTACGGAGGTTGATTTTTGCTCACTGAGGATGCTCATTGCTTAGGGAGGCTGGAATCCGCTCCCTGACGTCGGTTCTGCTGATAGACCACTGACCCTGGCCTATGAGGATGGTTGCTGCTCACTGAAGTTGGATCTGCTCACTGAGGCAGGAGGGTGAATTGTGTTCACCAAGGCAGAACTCAGGTGACCAGGTGCCGGAGCACAGGGCGCCGAGTCTTCCCTGAAATTCTGGACATTGGTTCCTGCAGTGGGACCGGTGAGAGCTTTCGCTAGTAACCTCTCTGATAGGATGGAAATAACGGGGACAATTAATGTCTTTTTTGATAAATAGTTGGGTATGGGTGCTTTCAGTCGGGCGGGTATTGTGGGATGTCTGTCATATTTCACCAGGAATTGTTACATGCACAGACAAAAACGCATACACACTTTCTGTTTTTAAAGTCCCTCAAAATATTGGTTATTTTACAAAATAGTATGTTTTCTCTCTTGGTACTCCTGCAATCCGCATTCTGCTCCCTTTCCACTGCCCCATAGGCCCCTCTCATGCACCTTCTTGTCTATAATGTATTTAATCCTTATATGCGAGCCTGATTGTCAGAAAAATCTAAATCTCACACAACTCGATCGTGCTGGCAAAGCTACTCCACTGGGCAATAAATCAAAACGGTGGACGCAAAGCCTGCTATCTCTCCTTTATCTGATTAGTAAGGCAATTTGTTAGGCAGAGCCTGGTTGTTCCCTCTTGGGCGGGGGGTGGGGGGGTGATAACCGAAGTCGTTCGAGCAGCCCCTGTTTTTTTTGCTTCCTTGTTCCTCAACAGATGGGAAAGCAGAAAGTACGATGCAGCCGTGCCTTCTGGTGCAGAGCCGGGCACATGAGACCAGGTGCGAGGCTGAGGGCCCTCCCTCAGGAGAGCTCTGAATCAAAGGAAAGCACGCACGACTAAGTTCATTCTTAAACAAGAACTGGCAAAGCCAATAGGTCGGCCCACTTTAGGTCTCGCCTACTGAAAGCTTTGCAGTAGACTTTCACTTGACTTTCCAACATGCTTCTGTTGGGCTTTGGGTCAGCCCCTTATCCATGTTTCAATGTCTTTCTTTGGAAGTGTTTGTCCCACTCAAGCATTTATGCTCATTGGCGTTTTGAATGGAGGCCTTTTAATGTCCCTGTTCCCACTCTGTTTATTTGATTTGACAGTCCCAGAACACCTGCTAGCCCCTTCGTGCTTAGTCTTTTTCTCTTTCTTTGCTTCCCCTCTCATTTCCCAACTTACTCTATTTTTTTGGTCGAGCCCAGTAAGCGCTATATAAATACAATACAATATATGGGCTTCAGCTTCACCCACTCTTCCTGTTCCTTCTTTGTTGTGCTTAACTTAAATGCTTCACTTGTTTTGGTGCATTGTGCTAAATGTCGCTCCTTTGTATGCTAAATTCCTGCCCAGTGAGCTTCACTGAGATAACATTTTTGTTGGCCATCACACTACATAACGCCTCCTCCTGTTACAACGTGTTTTTGCTCAGCCTCCCGTCTGTTTTCGGTTTAATCCGAGCCGCGATCCTTTCGCCTTGCGGCTCGGCACCATACTTCATGTTCAAACGTATGTTATTTTTAAACAGTTGAGCCTTGTTTTTAATGTGCCTCTGATAAAAGTTGAAGGGGCGGTAAACACCCTTTCTGGGTTTTATGCTACACACACTGTCCAGTGGCAGGCACCGTCTACAAGCTACTAAAGTAGCGCCCGGGCGCCACTGCTTTGCCAGCAGTACTGCTCAGAATCCCGTAGCTGGTGCAGTTAAATATCGGGCACCAAAAACCAATGCTGTGTAGCCTTAAAATCACCAGATTCTTCTTTCATCCACTGCCAGACACTCTTCCAGCATCCTGCAAGTAGTTTGGTACTGCTGGACATGCCTGGATCTAAGCCATATGTTTGGGGTGCCTGGGATATTTTTATTGTTTAGTGGTGGTCTTGGCCTGGTTCTGTGGTCCAAACTGTTGATTCCCCTCAGTTTCCAGGTGTTTATGTCACTAACAGATTCAGTTGAGAGGTTCTCAAAGGGATTAGAGATAGGTAATTATGGGGGTGTCTTTGGTTCTTGCCCAGGTAACTCTACCAGCTTTTGTTGTGCCTGCAGTTTCCAGGCGTGGTTACCAACAGTTGGTGGAATGTGTGTGGCTGTGCTCATCTGTACTGTAAATTAGGTTGTTTTTACTTCTCTGCTGTTGCATGAAATGTGGTGTTGGGTTTTGTTGTCTGTCAGAATCTTGATGCTTACTGGCTTTGATATATCCACATAATCCAGGCAATGTGATGGTGTTATCCCCAGATTATGTGTTTACATATCCCCTTTACAAAGAGTAGAAGGGTGGGGCTTGTGACGGGTGGTATGAAGGGTTCACAGTACAAACCGGAAGGAGTGTTCATGGCTCACTCCCAAAAAGTATTTTAAGCATTTTCTTGAGAGGACATAAACAAATGGAGAAGTGGTAAAAATGGCTATATTTTGAGTTGTACTGCTCTATGGACAAACCTCATAATGTAAGGAATTGGATAAGGAAGCCAAGACTCTGCGTAATTGGTCTTCCTGGTAAGTAGTCTTAGCGCTGGAAGATAAGTGGTGCAACCAGAAGCCTTGCGACTGGAGGTTGATGTAGGACTGTCAGACCCCAGAGCTGAGAAATATCTGTGAAACCAAGACACGGAGAAAAACCTTCCTCTAAACATGGTTGTGGGGTGCCCATGAACCAAATCACTTGATTCCGTAGCCAGGAAGGTTCACAAAGCAAGAAAGGTGGGAAGACAGTCACACCAAGTCCACATGCTTGAGTCCTTCTTAAGGACTTCTAGGTTACAATCAGTTTCAAGGATCCTGCGAGATATTCCTGCTCTAACCAACTCTCAGGTGAGAGAATGATGTGTGGTCAGCAGAGATGTAAGGAAATTACACAATCTACAAGCAGTCCAGTAATTTGGGATCTAAGCGAAATTACTTATAAAAAGTACGCACTAGTCCAATACAAATGTTGATAGTATAATTCTGTGGCAGGAGTAAATGCTCCCTTGCACTAGTGACATCTCTAATAAAGTATCAGACACAGCTAGACCCATTTTCTGCCACTTTCCAAGCATTGCACCTCCCTTTCTCTGTTTCCCAGTTCAATCTTTTATAAAAAAAACAAATAGTAAACAGTTGGAGTGTTGCATTAGTTTAAATCTAATGCTGTTTCAAACAAGCAGGGCTATTTAGAATACTCCTGGATTTCAGATTGCTTAAAAACACAGGTAATCTGTCACTTCAGAATCATTGTTAATTACTTCTCTGACCTCAATAGGACAATTTCTAAATCTCTGTAAGGCCAGAAGGGCTACAAGAACCCCCCACCACCCACCCCTGACTATAGAGTGCACCTGGTGGCTCGCCAAGCAATAGTTTACTCCCGTTTTAACACTTGTGCATTGAAGGGAAACCTATTTTAAAAGGAGCACATAGTGCCTAAGACCTGCTTGTCGGGCCTCATGCACTACATGAGATTATAAATCCAGAAGTAAGATAAGAAAATATCTGAGGTTATAGAAGGGATATGCTACAGAAAAAAAACCTGCTCCACCCAGGAAAACAATCACCAGAAACTCGTAACTACCACTCACGCCAGGCAAATCTTTTATCCACTTGCCAGAACAAGCTACAGTGACTGACGTGTTGTACCCAGAGTCGGCTATGAATGTCAATCACTCAGCAATATTTCGAAAGATAAAATGAAATACCACAATGAGAATACCTTTCCTCTTGACCTAAGACTGAGCCCGGGCACACCTATGATTACATGCCTTTTTCATTAGACAAAGGGTACCTCTCCCTGGATAAGGATTTACAATCAGCATCACATCCTGGACTTGAGATGGCACCTGAGTTCACCTGAAAGATGGCAGACCGGTTTGTCGAAGATTTCCATAACTCGTTGCTTATGGATAACCAACCATGCATTAATTCTGCAATTTTATTCCCTCCCCCCCCCCCCCCCCCCCGAGATTTCCGGTCATCGAAATCAAATAAGTGCAAAAGGCCGCCTTGGCGAAAAAACTCATCGAAACCACGAACAGAGCAAAGGCACACGCCACATATGCGCATGCGCTTTCATTGAGCTTTTGTGCTGCAAACATTACTCGTTTAGTGTTTTAATTCAGGAACACACTGTTATACCTCACTGCAAACAGCACTCAATCATTCAGCATCAAACTTGCCAAAAAATAAAGGAGAGCACTGTACTTTTCTTAAAAGCGTGGCTCAGAAAATAAGGAGGCAGCAAATAGCAGTGTTTGGATTTTGTAAATGAAGATAAAATAAGAAATCTCACCTTTGCTGCCACACACCTGCACTGACTACTGTGATAACAAATAGAGTAAAATTGCTCTTACATAAATATAATAGAAAACCAAGGGAACCCCATGGTGCCAGTTAGCACCATTCGGACACTTTATGTAGCATGGCTGAAAACTCATTTGAATCTCAATTCCGTCCTAAATTCAGTTTTAATCACAGAGTAAACAGCAGTAATACGGACCTGACCAATATTAAGAGGCTACCAGCATCCGTAGCAAAACACAGGATCCACTCTCCTCTACCTGCCGCACACGAACGTAAAGAGTTAGCTGAGAGACTGAGGACCAGAGTCAATGTGCACCACAGCATCATCCTCAAAATCGTGACATAATAGCGCTCATTAGGGGGAGCCAGCACCTTCATCTCCACTCTCATGGCAGACATGTTTCCATCCGCCAACCACACAGTAGGACAAGGAGGCGTCAACTTGTGACTCGAGGTTAGGACCATTCCCCTCATCGGAAGAGTTCATCATAACCTGTGAGAGTCTATAATTTGAAGTCCTCTCCAGGATACCTTCACACGACAAATACTCTTGCCTCGACACCATCCTTCAATGAGCTTTGAAGACCCACCTATCAACCCTCACCCAGTACTTTTGTCTACCACTCTACATCCCACTCAGTATCACTCTCCGCAGTGCTAGACCGACGTCATGGCATTCTCCCCCACTAAACAAAACCCTCCAATATCTTCAAGACCACCCTGGATCACCCCTGACAATATCCTTTATCAGACCTGCCAACTCTCACGGTGCCACCGTGTGTCACAAGATTTCAGCTCCCTTCACATGATCACCCGGTAAGTAGCCGAAATCACACAGTGGCAGGCAGTGCGAGCTGGAAACGAATTCACGAAGTGGCTTTTCAGTTCGCCTTTGCAGGGTGTAAGCAGCCTAAGCCACCCTTTGTGTTTAAAAAAAAGATATATTTATGCGAGGAGGTTTGGGGGGGGGGATTTGTGGAGGGCAGAGTGCTTCTTAGGTGCTGTCAGCATGAGGTCTCACCCTTCAAGGCCACGCCCTCGTCACACTGCAAAATGTAGTTCTACATTGGCACCTCTGCTTTCTCCCCTCAAGGACTGCACCACTCATGCAGAAGGGTCACGCGCCACTTTTGAAAAAATTTAAAACCACACCTGTGCTGAACTGTACAGAATTCCAACCAACTGACCTGATTCATCAACAGCAGTCTCGCCAGTAGTAAGGTGCCTTGCACTGTTTTGTACCCCCACATCACACACAGCCTTAAAAACCCACCCAAGATCCCACTGATCCCCAACAAGTACTACGCCGTTTCAGGCTGAGCGTGGTTCCCAAAATACTGGACTAAAGAGAAACAACCGACTATAAGAACCCAGAAATACACAGCATTCCCAATCACCAATCCAGGCTCAGACCCAAACAGAAACTGCTCTCCTATACATACGGGCGTCATACCTGAAATAGCAGTGGACTGGTTAGCAAGCATACTGATACCACTAGAGCTGTCAGTGCGTTTGGCACAGCAGATGACAACATCTTACTGCAGAAACCCCAAACTGTGCCAACATCTCAAACAAGGCCACCACCTTGGTGGTACCTATATAGGAATTGCATGGATGACACCGACAATGGGCATGGAGCTGATCAACGCCACCTAAAGGCATACAGGGTTACTGCTCATGAAAAATCTTCCTGATCCTGTCTTATGCCTGGGGAAAATTTCTATGTAAGGAATTTGCATCCAGAGGTCTCTATCAGACACCCTCTCTAAAAACCACCCCATGGTACGGTAGACCTCATGCAACTCCAGACTACAGAATATATCAGGCTACCACGTTTCCCAGTTAAAAGATTAAAGGTGACAAAATGAACAAGTAACAGTTCACTCACAACCCGGGTCCCAGTAAAAGGCAGAATTACATTCAAGATTCCTGCCGTCAAGAAACCAATGCACTGGATGTACAACTGCCAAACACCCACAGGAAAATAACCAGAACATAAACAAATTACACACAGACGAGCCCCTAATGGTCACCCCCTGAACCAGATGCAAACACAAAAGTAACAGGTGATGGTCAGTGGCAACTACTGCCTCTGGAACCAACCCGCCCAAGTGAATCTGGAACAACCGGCCCAGGGGATCCTGGAACAACCTGCCCAGGGCAATCTAGAACAACCTGCCCAGAGGAATCAGTTGCTTCCAATAAGTGAGGCAGTTCAGATTAAGACTGAAGACCACTTGTTCTATATCCCAGGAAGCCCACCCGTTCTATATCCCTTAAAACCTCTGGGTGGCATTCCTAAAGGTTGTCTTTTCAATGTTCTCTTTCTGGTGGCTTTTCTGTTTCCCCCACTGTCAGTTTGTTTGATGATCTAAGTTTCAAAGTTTCGAACCCTTTGGGTGCATCTAGTTCCTGTTATGATACAATCCTATACCCCAACCGTATTCAGTTTTTTGGGTCTTTGTTGGTGGCATAGGCATCATGTTTGGGGTGGCTGCAAGTAGTTTGGTACTGCTGGGCATGCCTGGATCTAAGCCATAACTTTGGGGTGCCTGGGATATTTATGTTGTGTAGTGGTGGTCTTGGCTTGGTCCTGTGGTCCAAACTGTTGATTCCCCTCAGTTTCCAGGTGTATGTCACTAACAGATTCAGTTGTGAGGTTCTCAAAGGGATTAGAGATAGGTGATTATGGGGGTGTCTTTGGGGGTGTCTTTGGTTGTTGCCCAGGTAACTCTACCAGCTTTTGTTGTGCCTGCAGTTTCCAGGCGTGGTTACCAACAGTTGGTGGAATGTGTGTGGCTGTGCTCATCTGTACTGTAAATTAGGTTGTTTTTACTTCTCTGCTGTTGCATGAAATGTGGTGTTGGGTTTTGTTGTCTGTCAGAACCTTGATGCTTACTGGCTTTGATATATCCACATAATCCAGGCAATGTGATGGTGTTATCCCCAGATTATGTGCTTACATATCCCCTTTACAAAGAGTAGAAGGGTGGGGCTTGTGACGGGTGGTATGAAGGCTTCACAGTACGAACCGGAAGGAGTGTTCATGGCTCCCTCCCAAAGAGTATTTTAAGCATTTTCTTGAGAGGACATAAACAAATGGAGAAGTGGTAAAAATGGCTATATTTTGAGTTGTACTGCTCTATGGACAAACCTCATAATGTAAGGAATTGGATGAGGAAGCCAAGACTCTGCGTAATTGGTCTTCCTGGTAAGTAGTCTTAGCGCTGGAAGATAAGTGGTGCAACCAGAAGCCTTGCGTCTGTAGGTTGATGTAGGACTGTCAGACCCCAGAGCTGAGAAATATCTGTGAGATCTAGACACGGAGAAAAACCTTTAACCTCTAAACATGGTTGTGGGGTGCCCATGAACTAAATCACTTGATTCTGTAGCCAGGAAGGTTCACAAAGCAAGAAAGGTGGGAAGACAGTCACACCCAGGCCACGTGCTTGAGTCCTTCTTAAGGACTTCTAGGTTACAATCAGTTTCAAGGATCCTGCGAGATATTCCTGCTCTAACCAACTCTCAGGTGAGAGAATGATGTGTGGTCAGCAGAGATGTAAGAAAATTACACAATCTACAAGCAGTCCAGTAATTTGGGATCTAAGCGAAATTACTTATAAAAAGTACGCACAAGCCCAATACAAATGTTGATAATATAATTCTGTGGCAGGAGTAAATGGTCCCTTGCGCTAGTGACATCTCTAATAAAGTATCAGACACAGCTAGACCCACTTTCTGCCACTTTCCAAGCATTGCACCTCCCTTTCTCTGTTTCCCAGTTTAATCTTTTATAAAAAAACAAATAGTAAACAGTTGGAGTGTTGCATTAATTTAAATCTAATGCTGTTTCAAATAAGCAAGGCTATTTAGAATACTCCTGGATTTCAGATTGCTTAAAAACACAGGTAATCTGTCACTTCAGAATCATTGTTAATTACTTCTCTGACTTCAATAGGACAATTTCTACATCTCTGAAAGGCCAGCAGGGCTACAAGAACCCCTGCCCCCCCCCCCCCCCCCCCCCACCCCTGACTATAGAGTGCACCTGGTGGCTCGCCAAGCAATAGTTTACTCCCGTTTTAACACTTGTGCATTGAAGGGAAACCTATTTTAAAAGGAGCACATAGTGCCTAAGACCTGCTTGTCGGGCCTCATGCACTACATGAGATCATAAATCCAGAAGTAAGATAAGAAAATATCTGAGGTTATAGAAGGGATATGCTACAGAAAAAACCCTACTCCACCCAGGAAAACAATCAGCAGAAACTCGTAACTACCACTGACGCCAGGCAAGTCTTTTATCCACTTGCCAGAACAAGCCACAGTGAATGACGTGTTGTACCCAGAGTCGGCTATGAATGTCAATCACTCAGCAATATTTCGAAAGATAAAATGAAATACCACAATGAGAATACCTTTCCTCTTGACCTAAGACTGAGCCCGGGCACACCTATGATTACATGCCTCTTTCATTAGACAAATGGTACCTCTCCCTGGATAAGGATTTACAATCAGCATCACATCCTGGACTTGAGATGGCACCTGAGTTCACCTGAAAGCTGCCAGACCGGTTTGTCGAAGATTTCCATAACTCGTTGCTTATGGATAACCAACCATGCATTAATTCTGCATTTTTTATTTCCCCTGAGATTTCCGGTCATCGATATCAAATTAGTGAAAAAGACGCCTGGGCGAGACAACTCATCGAACCCACGAACAGAGCAAAGGCACATGCCACATTTGAGCATCGGCTTCATTGGGCTTTTCTGCTGCAAACGTTACCCGTTTAGTGTTTTCACTCAGGAAGACACTGTTATACCTCACTGCAAACAGCACTCAATCATTCAGCATCAAACTTGACAAAAACAAAAAAAGAGCACTGTACTTTTCTTAGAAGAGTGGCTCAGAAAATAGGGAGGCAGCAAATAGCAGTGTTTGGATTCTGTCGAGGAAGATAAAATAAGAAATCTCACCTTTGCTGCCACACACCTGCACTGACAACTGTAATAACAAATAGAGTAAAATTACTCTTATATAAATATAAAATGAAACCAAGGAACCCCATGCCACTAAGCACCATTCGGACACTTTATGTAGCATGGCTGAAAACTCATTTGAATCTCAATTCCGTCCTAAATTCAGTTTTAATCACAGAGTAAACAGCAGTAATACGGACCTGACCAATATTAACAGGCTACCAGCATCCGTAGCAAAACACAGGGTCCACTCTCCTCTACCTGCCGCACACGAACGTAAAGAGTTAGCTGAGAGACTGAGGACCAGAGTCAATGTGCACCACAGCATCATCCTCAAAATCGTGACATAATAGCGCTCATTAGGGGGAGCCAGCACCTTCATCTCCACTCTCATGGCAGACATGTTTCCATCCGCCAACCACACAGTAGGACAAGGAGGCGTCAACTTGTGACTCGAGGTTAGGACCATTCCCCTCATCGGAAGAGTTCATCATAACCTGTGAGAGTCTATAATTTGAAGTCCTCTCCAGGATACCTTCACACGACAAATACTCTTGCCTCGACACCATCCTTCAATGAGCTTTAAAGACCCACCTATCAACCCTCACCCAGTACTTTTGTCTACCACTCTACATCCCACTCAGTATCACTCTCCGCAGTGCTAGACCGACGTCATGGCATTCTCCCCCACTAAACAAAACCCTCCAATATCTTCAAGACCACCCTAGATCACCCCTGACAATATCCTTTATCAGACCTGCCAACTCTCACGGTGCCACCGTGTGTCACAAGATTTCAGCACCCTTCACATGATCACCCGGTAAGTAGCCGAAATCACACAGTGGCAGGCAGTGCGAGCTGGAAACGAATTCACGAAGTGGCTTTTCAGTTCGCCTTTGCAGGCTGTAAGCAGCCTAAGCCACCCTTTGTGTTTAAAAAAAAGATATATTTATGCGAGGAGGTTTGGGGGGGGGATTTGTGGAGGGCAGAGTGCTTCTTAGGTGCTGTCAGCATGAGGTCTCACCCTTCAAGGCCACGCCCTCGTCACACTGCAAAATTTAGTTCTACATTGGCACCTCTGCTTTCTCCCCTCAAGGACTGCACCACTCATGCAGAAGGGTCACGCGCCACTTTTGAAAAAATGTGAAACCACACCTGTGCTGAACTATGCAGACTTCCCAACCAACTGACCTGATTCATCAACAGCAGTCTCGCCAGTAGTAAGGTGCCTTGCACCGTTTTGTACCCCCACATCACACACAGCCTTAAAAACCCACCCAAGATCCCACTGATCCCCAACAAGTACTACGCCATTTCAGGCTGAGCGTGGTTCCCAAAATACTGGACTAAAGAGAAACAACCGACTCTAAGAACCCAGAAATACACAGCATTCCCAATCACCAATCCAGGCTCAGACCCAAACAGAAACTGCTCTCCTATACATACGGGGCGTCATACCTGAAATAGCAGTGGATTGGTTAGCAAGCATACTGATACCACTAGAGCTGTCAGTGCGTTTGGCACAGCAGATGACAACATCTTACTGCAGAAACCCCAAACTGTGCCAACATCTCAAACAAGGCCACCACCTTGGTGGTGCCTATATAGGAACTGCATGGACGACACCGACAATGGGCATGGAGCTGATCAACGCCACCTAACGGCGCACAGGGTTACTGCTCATGAAAAATCTTCCTGATCCTGTCTTACACCTGGGGAAAATTTCTATGTAAGGAATTTGCATCCAGAGGTCTCTATCAGATACCCTCTCTAAAAACCACCCCATGGTACGGTAGACCTCATGCAACTCCAGACTACAGAATATATCAGGCTACCACGTTTCCCAGTTAAAAGATTAAAGGTGACAAAATGAACAAGTAACAGTTCACTCACAACCCGGGTCCCAGTAAAAGGCAGAATTACATTCAAGATTCCTGCCGTCAAGAAACCAATGCACTGGATGTACAACTGCCAAACACCCACAGGAAAATAACCAGAACATAAACAAATTACACACAGACGAGCCCCTAATGGTCACCCCCTGAACCAGATACAAACACAAAAGTAACAGGTGATGGTCAGTGGCAACTACTGCCTCTGGAACCAACCCGCCCAAGTGAATCTGGAACAACCGGCCCAGGGGATCCTGGAACAACCTGCCCAGGGCAATCTAGAACAACCTGCCCAGAGGAATCAGTTGCTTCCAATAAGTGAGGCAGTTCAGATTGAGACTGAAGACCACTTGTTCTACATCCCAGGAAGCCCACCCATTCTATATCCCAGGAAGACACATGAATTCAAGCCTGATCCTGGGGAGGGGGGCAGGGAGGGCGCACATGCTTCATATTATATGTGCGAAACAGACACAATTGATAGCAGAGACGTAGAGCACAATTAGGGACCCAGCAAACCATTGTGGTCACGACAGGAGGACACCCACCTACACCCTAATGAGCATCATGGCATTAGTACTCAATGTTGGGTACAGCTTGGCACCCCCTAGTAACAGGAACAGAGAGACTTCAACCCTTAGGTGCCCTAAGGTAACAATAACGTGTGCCTTCGCCATGCACTTCTAATTTAGCCCATATATTACATCACTCATGACATCTTCTATGACATCATTGGTAATATTACTGCAGCATTTGCAGTAAAATTATTGATGAGAAAACTGTGCATGGCGAGGGCGTGAGTTACAGTCACTTGAAATAACTAACTACAACAGCTGAATTTCTATGGTTTTGTGCGTGTAAAATCTGAACCTAACTGTAACCTTTGTTTTTTTAGTGATACACACACACACACTCACACTCACACACACTCAATCAAATTCACTGCAACCCTTAATGAAGTTGCAGCCCCCACAGTGATAAGCATACCATGACACAGGATCTTTCTTGTTGTAGGTACAAAAGATAAAATAAATAAAAATAGAGGTCAGTGACACCCAGTGCTTCAGACAGAGAGAAATCAAACTGAATGCAGCATGTGCCAGCAGTGGCGCTGCAAGGGTGCCATGGGTCTAACGCATTCCTGGAAAGTGGGCCCCTAATCTCATGCTGAATTGTGATAAACCATATTTGAGTGCTAAGAGACACTTCACAATCATGGGCTCCCACTCACATTTACACCACTGTGCACAAGCCTACTACAACCAATGGGGAACCTGCTATACACAGGGCTGAAAATCCCATGAGGAGTCTCAAATACAGGATTAAAATTGTTCTGTGAATAAAGACTGCTGTAAAGCACACCTCCCTCCTGCATGCTTTGGCACCTTTGCACTTACTTCATAATCTCAGCACATCCTCGGTGTAGTGCCGGCTTCTTACCAGTGTCCCTGGATATTTGCATTGTTGGAAACTGCACTTTTTGCAGGGTTATTCCCAAACTTTTTGCCTTCTTCCTCCTATTTTTTTCTGATTTGTTCTTGCTGGTTTATTGTCTGCGCACTTTACCACTGCTGATAAGTGCTAAAGTGCGAGTGTAACCTCTGTAAATTGTATTGGTGATTGGTTTATCCATATTTGGCATATTCGATTTACTAGCAAGTCCCTAGTAAAGTGCACTAAGGTACCCAGGGCATGTAAATCAAATGCTACTAGGGGGTCTGCAGTACTGATTGTGCCACCCACATAATTAGCCATGTAAACAGGTCTCAGACCTGCCACTTTAGTGTCTGTGTGTGCAGTTTTAAACTGCCCATTCGACCTGGCAAGTGCGACCACTTGCCAGGCCCAAACAATCCCTTTTACATGTAAGGCACCCCTAAGGTAGGGCCCTAGATGGCCCCAAGGGCAGGGTGCAATGTATGTTAAAGGTGGGATATGTACTGATAAGTTTTACATGTTTTAACAGTGAAATACTGCCAAATTTGTTTTTCACTGTTGCAAGGCCTATCTCTATCATAGTTTAACATGGGGGCTGCCTTTAATTATCCTTAGAGTGCAGTTTCTCTCTCAGAGCAGATACAAATGTAGATTTTGGAGCCTCTGAACTCACAATTTAAAAATACATTTTTTAGTGAAGTTCGTTTTTAAATTGTTAGTTTGCAAATGCCACTTTTAGAAAGTGGGTATTTTCTTGCTTAAACCATTCTGTGACTCTGCCTGTTTGTGGATTCCCTGTCTGGGTCAGTTTGACAGTTGGGCTGTTTGCACCTCTCCTCTAAACACTGACACAAAGGGAGCTGGGGTGTAGCCTGCATATCCTGATGAGCCATCTGAGCTAGAGTGGAGAGAGGAGTGGTAATTTGCACCTGAAAGGACTGTGCCTCCCCTCACACAATGACTTGCCAAGTCGAATTGGTAGTTTAAAACTGCACACACAGACACTGCAATGACAGGTCTGAGTCATGTTTACAGGGCTACTAATGTGGGTGGCACAGCCAGTGCTACAGCCCCACTAGTAGCATTTGATTCACAGACCCTGGGAACCTCTAGGGCACGTTACTAGGGACTTATTAGTAAATCAAATATGCCAATTATGGATAAACCAATCCTCAGTACAATTTATATGGGGAGCACTTGCCCTTTAGCACTGATTAGCAGTGGTAAAGTGCGCAGAGACAATAAACCAGCAAACACAGACCTGAAAAAAATAGGAGGAAGAAGGCAAAAGGTTTGGGGATCACCCTGCAAAAAGGGCCATTTCCAACACATATAATTTGTCTTTTCTTGTTGCATTATTTAGTCATCCCTGCCACATAAATATGGTGCTCCATGCCGCATAATTCCAGTGGCCCTAGATAATGACTGAGAGAGCATGCTACACATTGTTCGAGGTCCCCGAACACTTGGAGAAAATATACTTTTGGGG
The DNA here is from genome assembly GCF_031143425.1 of Pleurodeles waltl. Classification (NCBI taxonomy): domain Eukaryota; kingdom Metazoa; phylum Chordata; class Amphibia; order Caudata; family Salamandridae; genus Pleurodeles; species Pleurodeles waltl. The sequence continues at coordinate 694,013,511 of NC_090451.1, forward strand.
TTCACTTAAGAGCGAATGTGTTATTTCAATGAGATCTGATTCTCTACTTAGCTTCTTTCATTTAGTGCCTTGTTATTGGATCTGAGGTCACTTCAGAGCGCCTTTGCATGTTACAGTGAAACATTGAGAAAGCAACTCACAGAAGTGGCCAATGTCTGAGGAACAAATGTCAGATGAAGAAAAAGTTTACACTAGTTCAAACGAATGTAGCTAAGGTGTTTTACACCCATTTATGAGTGTCCGCAAACGAAAAAGCAAACACATTGTGCCTTAAATTTACACCCATCGTTCACAATTTAGAAGTGGATCAAGTTTTAAGTGGCTTATTTGCCAATAATTAAATTCAACAAAAAAGAAGAGCAAATTTTGTTTAATTTATCTTTGCCCTTGTGAAAAACCATGTGTGATCCGTTTACACAAGCAAAACAATTAGTGCAAAAAAAGCATGTGCACCCTGCTTTGCATCTTGTAAATGTGACTACCCTACAGCGGAGGCGAGAGCTGAGCAATTGACCATATATTGTGATCCTGTCTGGTTAGAAGTAGTATGCTTGACAAATATGGGTAGGTTTCAATAGTTAAACAAGCATTTTCAATGCAACAGGGCTCACATTTGCTCGAGTTGGAGCTATCTGCGTTGTAAACTCCTAACCTAACTTTTCTTGCCACACAAATTAACAGAAAAAAACAGCGCAATCGCGCTATGTAAAATGCAGCGCGATCGCGCTGAAATTGAAAATGAAAAAACAGAGCATGATCGCGCTATGTAAACCCCAGCGTGATCGCACTGCAGGGAAAATTAACAGATAAAGTAGTCCAGAAACCAGGCTCAAAACATCGAGCTTCATATGTTTCTAGTAGTTTACTGGTGCTGTGCAGGCGGGCTAAACACCGGAAAAGGCATGACGTATGCATGCCTTTCACAAATGAAAGCAAGCAGATTTTAAAGAGCAATCCCAGGAACCAATGAAAGAGACTGACGTGACCTAGGTGTAGTTTAAGCCTAAAGAGAGATTACTTTATGGACGGAGCGCTTTGCGCTCGCCCATTAAAACTGATATGATGGCATATAATTTATCAGTTCAATTCTTAGATGTTTTCGAAAACCGAAGTTAATCAAGCTATTTGTAAGTTTTTTGTTTTGTTTTTTAGCATAAACCTATGCATTTCCGGTTTTTGTCACAGGAGGATTAAGTGATCTGTCCAGCATCACACGGTTGGGCCGAAGCCGGGAACTGAACCCGGTTCCCAATGATACATGATTTCCAGCTCTAGTCACTGTTGAATTCTCAAGCTTGAATCTAGGAATCAAGACTGGGAGAATATTACCCTGACCAAGACCATTTTGTAAATGTGGAAATTCCACCACTAAAGTGGAATTTCCATACCCACAACTATGAGGTTAAGAGTGGCTATGTGGGCACTATAGTCTGTGTCTGCCTGCAAGCTGGTTAACCCTTTCAAACATGTAATGAGTTATCTTATACCCTACCCTGGTTGTTTGCCATCCTGAAACTACATTTGGGTTTACTCCAGTCAAGGGCAGGAGTAAGTGTCTTTCCTGGGTTTAATTAGGGAGGGAAGAGTATTTTATAAAATGAAGATGTAGGCGAAGAGATGTATTTCTTCATGGGGAAACTGTTTTACGCATGGACAGACCACTAAATAAGTTAAATGTGCATTATAGTCACACGCATGCAGAATTTTTCACCTAGTGCAAATGCCTTATGCACAAGTTTTAAACGTTTGCATACTGAAGGAGATTTATGGATGTTGAAGATTTTCTTGCACACACCTGGAATGTTTATTTAGTCACTCAAAAGACATACATTTGCTACAATCATAAAAGTAGTCTTTCGATTGCACATTTTGATTAGCTATTGAAGCACTACAATTGTGAATTGGGCCTATCGTTTAGTCTCCTGGGTGCAAGAGATTTGTGATCCAATTTCACTTAGAGAGGTGGAACTCAGTTTCTTTTTCTTTCCAGTCACAGACAATACTAATTGCAAGAGTTGCCCAGTACTTCAGAGCCCAGAGGTCTACGAATGGTGCCATAGTATCAACCTTGTAAATAAAGATCTGTTCTTTGTAAAAGACAAATCAGTTAAGTGGACTTTCTCATTTTAGGTTTTATTAAGAGATAGCATTAGCTGCCTGGCAAGAAGCTGTGCTAGTAGAAAAAGCAGCACAGATTAGCTACATACAAACTCACACAGAAAGGTTCTCCTGTTCAGCCCCATTAAGCAATTGGCTTGTTTGAGCGAATCCCCTCCGGACATTGGCTTCATGGGCTGTCGATCACATTTTAAGTTGGTGCCATTCATTAGAAAAAGTAATGGCAATAGGTCTGGCCTTAAAGGAATGTTGTATGGTAATGTGAAGCATTACAAGTAAATATCATGACAATTGATATGTATTTGTGTGGAAGCAAAGAACGGCAGAATAATAATGGTGTAGGTTGAAAGATCAGGTGATGGTTGTACTTTCAGGTCAGTTCTAAAAATCCATGTAGGTTAAGGACTCTCGTCCTCATATCTGTGCTGCTGGAGAAAAACAACATAAATTTGTCTAGTTTTCTAAGACACTTTAGTAGCAATCTAATGCTATGTGTGTCCCCCTGAAAGTTCAACTTCAGGCAGCTGGATAAGTAAAAAAAAAAAAAAAATGGTCACAGCTGCATGGTGGCCAAGCATTTTTTGTGTAAACACGTAACTTCTGCCCATTCAAAACGTACTCCTACCTCCCAGCATGTGGGCGGAGCCAAAGCCCCTCTCTTGTGATGCTCACATATTTGTCTGACAATAGCTGCTCTGTCAAGTCAGAGCATACCTGGTTCTCTGTGAAAATATTACTTTTTGAATGAGTGAATTCAGAATAAAAATAATCACACCAATGCACACGCTTGTCAGGTGAGGACCGCCACTGCAAAGTGTCCCTCTGCCCCTCCTTCAGACCAGGACTGCCTCCACTGCCATCGTCTTTGAGTCTTGTGCTAGTGCCAGGCTCCACAGCTTTGGTGCTGTGCTTAAATTGTAAAAGGGTAAATGCCAGAGCCATCGTCAGGAGCACTGCAGGTTGCACACACCTTTGCAACTGCCATTGTCAATCACACTATGAAGACAACTTCTAACCATCACACACCTACACGTGTTACAGTTCAGAATATTCCAGGTCCCGTAGCTATAAGAATGACATGGGTGGCAGGTATTAGTCATTTTTACATTATATTGAATTAATAAACAACTCCTCATTTCTAAAATAGACAAGCAACGCTACCATGTGGCAGACTGTAATAAGTCCTGGTGTTGACAAGTAAGTGCCATTGCCAAGCACCAGAAACCACTGCCTCAATTCAAGCACTGCTTTGGTGACTATTCCGACTTCCAACATGGCCAGTAGAGATAAGAGCTGTGTGAGCCCACCAACATGCATGTCTCAGAGCTGTATTGTATTCTCCTTGTTAAAACACCATACACTCCTCCACCGCACCAGAAGTGCAACAGGAGAATATAACCACAGATATGCAGAGGATTTCCTTGGGTCTAAGGTTAGCAACGGGACTACACCACTATCAGTGCTAAATTTGAGCTAGTGGTTTCCGGGGCTCATTACCAGCACTTAATCGTCAACACCTTTGCTAGTGAGAGTCTGCCTCAAGGTGGTGCTGTTTGGCTAATTTAGAGATGACCTCAACAACAGTTAATTATTAATCCAATATACATTATAAATATTACTATTACCTGCAACCCAAGCCATTCTTAAAGCTTCGGGGGCCTGGAATAGTCTGCAGTTTCAGACTTGTAGGAACTGGATAGTAGGTATTTGTGCTGTTACTATAAGTGGCAGCGCTGGCAGGGTCAATGTGTGGTGCACGCTGCAATAACCTCCTGACGAGAGCCCAGGCACTTATGTTTTTACAAATTAAGCACTGACCTCCACACACCAGCCAGACCAGAAGATACAGTTCGCTCCCCTGCAGCTGCTCCTGAGGGGAGCACCAACAAACGCCCAGACAAGGAGAATGAGAATAACTGAGGGGCGAAGAGTGCATATAAGAAAGAGACTGCAAACCCAAAGCACATAATGAATTCAAGCACAGAATTAAGAACTATCATTTCAATCTTATCTCAAACTTGAAAAAATTCAAAGTACAATACAGTCCTCTCCCTAAATTCAACCCCAAAATGTTGTGAATATAAAATGTCCTGTGATTATACAAGTGAATATAAAAACAGATGGGTTGCAACGGTATCAAGATTGTTTAAACACAAACTGGCAGACATTCCAGCCAGTAACATGCTATGGATTTGTGGAGGCCTAGGCAATATTTTTGGGAGGGTTCTCTGTGTGGCCCAACTTTAAATGTATTACCCCCTTTCGCTCATTTAAGCTATCACGATGCCTAACAATATTGGATTACATGTTAATCCTTCAGAAACAGCTGAAGGATCAAGCTGCCTGTTGTTTGCCAGACAAATAGCAGCAAAAGAAAGCTTGAACAAGCCTTAGTAAAGCAATTTCTTTTTGATTTTGGATCTAGATTTTTTGACTTGCAACAACATTTTAAGTGGAATTCGGTAACTAACCAGCTCGTAACTCTGATTATAGGAAAAACATAATAATGGGGATTGTTCAACACTAAACTAGTGCATACTTTTACAAATAAGACATAGGCAGGTAGTGCTTCAAATTGTATCTATGGTGGCAGAATATTTGTAATAACAAATATACCCCTATTCATTACTAATGTTCTCCTACAACATTAAAAAGCGCTGCTCTGAGTATTTTCACCAATGCACTGGTTATATCTACAACGTTCTCCTAATTTCTCTTTTCCTGCCTGGTCTCCTTTCTCCTATCTAAGTGTGCACTTCTCTGGCTAGACAGTTACCGATGACCCTGCTGAGTAAGAGAAATGGGATGGGGTAGGATAAACGAGATGGACTTAGATATAAAGAAAACAGTATAACAAGAGAAGTGAAATAAAAGAGAATGAATAGAGTCAGATGATGTTCAAAGACATGTGCGTTAAAGAGCCAAGTAAAGTACGTAGATAAAGATAAGGTAACCAGCAGGAAAGATAATGAAAGTTAGTAAGAGAAAGCCGTAGGTACAGGAAGAGGTAGAGAAATAGGTAAGGTTTTAGAGTCCAGTAGCGAGTTAGAGAAAGATGGAGCTAGGAAAAAATGGAGCACACTACTCCAAGCTTTGAGGTATAGAGAGAATGTAGAATAAAAGGTGAATTATTGGTAAAGGCAGCAAGAGGTAGAGAGGTATACAAAGTAAAGAGAGAAAAATGGGAAAAAGTAGGGAAAACAAGTAATGGTAAAGAGAGTAGTGAGAAGAGAGGTATATAAGGGGGGAGGGCAGAAAGATAAATACAGTGTGGAGAGATGAGAGGAAGTTGAGAGACATATGTAACCAGAGCTTATTTTGTGCTAGTGTTTGAGGCACCCGCATTTACTTTGTAACTCTGGTACATAATTCCCAGCGTCCACCAGATGGTGATACCGGAGGGCTCTTTTTAAAGAAAAACACACGAGCAAAGTGTTTAGCAGTTCAAGCCACAGTTACTAAATAGTTCTACCAGGGTGCCAAGGCCTTTCTTTCAGCTTTGGGTCACCTGATGTAGTCAAATTTGTCTAATTTGTAGGGTTGTAATGGTAAGTAGGTGTCGTTGTAACTGGTATTTGGCAGCGCTGGCAAGGACTGTAGGTGGTCCAAACTTGGGGTGAGGTTTATATAGAGGTAAATAGTTGTTAGAGAAAGATATGGTGAGGTGGAAAGATCTATAAAGAGGTTGCAAGAAATAGTTGAGGTGGAGGGGATGAAAGATGTGTGTGTGTGTGTGTGAGAGAGAGAGAGAGAGAGAAAGAGAAAGGAGTTGACAGAGAAAAGGAGGTAGAGGTAGAGAAATAGATGTAGGCACAAAGTACTACATATTTAGGTGAGGCAAGAGGAACAAATGTATGATAAAAAGGGAGGTGGTGAGATAGTGAGCTAATGGTGAGGTAAATCGAGATGTTAGTGTGAGAGGGAGCAGTGGGGTAGAGAGAGGTAGGATAGTAGTTTAGTTTAGTTTAACAAATTTATAAAGCGCATAGCTACCCGAAGGCCTCCCAGCGCTAAAAAGGAAGTAACAACTCCGACACAGGAAATAAAACTATATAAAATATAAGAAAGTTAGGTCAGATAAAGGAAAGATTTTTATTTTTTCCAGAACGGTAGTTCCAAGGGTTCTTGCCGGAGTTCTAAAGGTAAGGAGTTCCGAAGGCGCGCTGCCTTGACTGAGAAGGAGTTGCCTCCCCATGAAGACCTCTTAAACCGTGATATGTGAACTAGATGGGTGGTGGAGTTCTTGTAGGGATATAAGGAGAGATGCTTTGTCTGAGAAAGTGGGGCCTTTATTATGCAGAGCTTTATGTATCATGCATAGGCCCTTAAAGTGAACCCGCTGTTTTATTGGTAGCCAATGAAGGGAAGCTAAGGCTGATTTGGCTTGTTGATGTCTAGGTAGATTCAGGAGTAGTCTTGCGGATACATTTTGTACAACCTGGAGTTTCTTCACTATATAGTAAGGGGAACTGAGAAAAAGGGAGTTACCATAATCCAGTCGAGAGAGTATCATGGCCTGGATAAGAATTCTTCTGGCCGGGGGGGGGGGGCAACAGTTTAAAGATTTTCCTTAGGGTTCTAAGGAGGCCAAAACAGGATGAAGAAATCTTTTTTAGATTGCTGCTCCATTGTGAGACGACAATCCAGCCAGAAGCCAAGGCTCTTTATATGATCCTTTGGGGGTGGAAAATTGCTAAAAACGTCTGTGTATAGTGCTGAAAAATTAGAAGGCGCACCATTGCCTACAATCATCACCTCTGACTTTCCGTCATTAAGTTTCAGTTTGGACATATTCATCCATTTGCCAATGTCAGCGAGGCAAAGAGAAAGATTCGTCAAGGAAGGATCCTTGGCATTGGAAAGAGATACTACTAGTTGGGTACCGTCAGCATATGTGACCACTGAAAGGTCATATGGTTTGACAACTTTAGCTAGGGAAGAAAGATAGATATCAAAGAGAGTAGGGTTCAAAGAGGAGCCATGTGGGACCCCACAAGTAAGGGGAAGTATGTCAGACAGAAAAGAACGATCAAGGACTTGAAAGGTTCTACCATTCAGGAATGAAGAAAACCAAGCTAATGCTGTGCCTTCAATCCCTATATTGGAGAGCCTATGAAGGAGGGTATTGTGATCTACAGTGTCAAAAGCGGTACTGAGATCAAGTAGAATAATGGCTGCGTGCTCTCTATGATCTACAAGTGGACGGGTGGTTTCAGTAACTGCTAGAAGGGCTGATTCTGTACTGTATTGGGGTCTGAATCCACTTTGAGTAGAGTCTAAGAGTTCATGATCCTCGAGAAAACATGCAATTGCTTGTTGACGTTCTTTTCCATAATTTTGGCTAGAACTGGAAGGAGAGCGATAGGCCTGTAGTTACTGAACAAGGTAGGGTCAAGTTTGGGCGTTTTCAAAAGAGGTTTAATGACAGCATGTTTAAGGGATTGTGGCAGAGATCCTGAGGTTAGAAGGTGATTAAGAATACTTGTCAGGGGCGGGACAATAGTGTTGGAGGACAATGCCATAATAGCGGGAGGGGCGGGATCAAGAGAGGATACTTGTTAGACTTTTTATCCTTGGCGTGGTCTCCCTTAACTTTTGCCTCTGTTCCCCAGGTTGTTGATGTGTGCTGGACTCTGATTTTATTGTTATTGTTACTCTGGGCACTTTACCACTGCTAACCAGTGCTAAAGTGCAAGTGCTCCTGTTTAAAATGTGTACGTAATTGGTTCTCCATGATTGGCATATTTGTTTTACTGTTAAGTCCCTAGTAAAGTGCACTAGAGGTGCCCAGGGCCTGTAAATCAAATGCTACTAGTGGGCCTGCAGCACTGGTTGTGCCACCCACATAAGTAGCTCTGTAATCATGTCTCAGACCTGCCACTGCAGTGTCTGTGTGTGTATTTTTACACTGTAAATTCGACTTGGCAAGTGTACCCACTTGCCAGGCCTAAACCTTCCCTTTTCTTACATGTAAGGCACCCCTAAGGTAGGCCCTAGGAAGCCCCAAGGGCAGGGTGCAGTGTATGGATAAGGTAGGACATATAGTAATGTGGTTTATATGTCCTGACAGTGAAATACTGCTAAATTCGTTTTTCACTGTTGCAAGGACTGTCTCTCTCATAGGATAATATGGGGGCTACCTTTAAATATGATTAAAGCGTAGATTCCCCTAGAGAGTAGATGGACATGTGGAGTTTGGGGTCCCTGAGCTCACAATTTAAAAATACATCTTTTAGTAAAGTTGATTTTAAGATTGTGCGTTTGAAAATGCCACTTTTAGAAAGTGAGCATTTTCTTGCTTAAACCATTCTGTGACTCTGCCTTGTTTGTGGATTCCCTGTCTGGGTCAGTTTGACAGTTGGGTTGTTTTTCACCTCACACCAGACAGTGACACAAAGGGAGCTGGGGTGTAACCTGCATTTCCTGATTAGCCATCTCTGCTAGGAGGGAGGGGTGGAGTGGTCACTCTCATCTGAAAGGACTGTGCCTGCCTCTAACAATGCCGGCTCCAACCCCCTGGTGTGTGTCTGAGTCCTTGCCTGGGCAAGGCAGGATTTCACAAGTAGGTGGGAGTCCCCTTTGAAGAAAGGTGACTTCAAAGACTAAAATGGGTATAAGAAGGGCACCCAAATCTACAGACTTGAGAAACACTTCTGGAATCAAGAGGAACCTCTGCCTGGAGAAGAGCTGTTAGCTGAGGAGGAAGTGCTGCCCTGCCTGTGACTGTGCTTTGTGGAGCTTTCCTGCAGTGCTGCTTCTGCCAGAGTAAGAGGGCAAAGACTGGACTTTGTGTGCCTTCCATCTTGAGAAGAAATCTCCAAGGGCTTGATCTAGAGCTTGCCTCCTGTTGTTTGAAGTCTCAGGGACAGCAAAGACTTCTCTCTGCCAGCACCTGGAGTCTCTGGAGAGACTCCTACTCTGCCCTCTGGTGCCCATCCAGTTCCTGGGACCCTGAAAGGAGAAGCTGGCAGCCTAAAGACAAGAAAATCCACGCACAGAGCGCCTTGCGGGGAAAAGATCGACGCAAATCCGATCTGCGGCTGAAAAATAACGCGCCGCCCGCTCCGCAGCTGAGAAACGACGCTCGCAGGAAACGCGACCGAAGAATCGACGCACGGAGCAGGAGAAACGACGCGCAGCATCGCTGACGGAGGCTGGGAGATCGCAACCTGCGCGGCTGGACCTTCGACTCATTGTGCGGCTGGATTTTTAACTCGAGTACCGCCGTGCGGAGTTATTTTCGACGCACGCCCGCCCGTGCGGGGTTATTTTTGACGCACACCAGGTACAATTTCACTCTAGCAGCGCTAGTGTGTTTTTAAAACTACTTAAAGACTCTTTTTGATTTTTAATTAATAACTTGACTTGTGTATGGTGGATTTTTGTCGTTTTGGTCTTGTTTTGTTTAGATAAATATTTCCTATTTTTTTAAACCTGTGTTGTGTCATTTTGTAGTGTTTTCATTAAGTTACTGTGTGTGTTGGTACAAATACTTTACGCCTAGCACTCTGAGGTTAAGCCTACTGCTCTGCCAAGCTACCACGGGGGTAAGCAGGGGTTAGCTGAGGGTGATTCTCTTTTACCCTGACTAGAGTGAGGGTCTTTGCTTGAACAGGGGGCAACCTGACTGTCAACCAAGGACCCCATTTCTAACAATACTGACTTAATATTATAGAGGAGATTCGTAACCAATGTTTCTGTTAAAGACTGAAAAACTGCAAATGAAATTGATGGGGACTGGGGATTGGCAAACTGACCACTAATGGCTTCATGGTTAGTTATAGTTGGAAAAGAAGAGTATTTATCAGTAATCTTCTCCTGAAAGAAGACCGCCAGTGTATTACTGTACTCAATAGAAGTCTCTGTAGGTGACTCATCAGAGGATATTTGGTTAAGTTCTAGGTAAGGGAGGTGTGAGGTAGTGATGGGGGTTATGGTGAGGTAGAGAAAAGGCCGAAACAGAGGTAGTACAGACATGGAGAGAGATGAGGGAGAGGTAAAGACAAATGATGTGTGAGAAGTGGCGTCAATGGGGAGATATACTGAGATTTCAGAAGGAAAAGAGCAATGAGATACAGAGGAAGGAGAAGTTGAGTGAGGTATACTGGGTATGTAGCGAGAGAGGTGAGGAGAACAAAAAAGATAGGAAGGGAGAGCTGGAAAACAAGATAGAGAGGAAGACGGTACATAGAAAGAGTGGGAGAGAGGTTAAGGTAGAAGAGGCGAGGTGAAACAGGGAGACAAAATTAACAGAAAGATTATTTGTCAATAAAATTCCAACCAATTGCCCAAGAGTGCAAGAGTTAAGGGTGGGCAAGCCAGGCGGTCACACGAAGGGGATGATTTATTCTTTCTTAAAGCAGCAAGCACAATTGGTGTGCTGCATTGTACAAGGAGGAGAAGGCTCTGCCAAGCCATGCTCATTAATTATGGCCCACTGCTGCCCCCTAGCCTTGCACTTGCACACAAACAGGATATCTAGTGCCGTGCACAACCTTTGCACCATCACCACAGGGTTTGTCTTGGAAGCACACTCTTTCATTACAGAATCCTACCTGTAGACTATTAAACATTCCTCACGTGTGTGTGCAGCACACATGAAATGTGTGGATCGTTTGAAGAAATGAAAACATTCCTTTATATTAATGCTTGCTTCAGGAAGGTGTTATTTTTTTTACCAAACCCAGGTCTGGCAATCTTAGTAAATTGGTTTTGTATCAAACAGCGGGTACTTGCACTAACCTGCCTACATAACACCCAAGTACCATTCCCTTGACATAAAGAGGCACAAAGCAGCACAAAGTGCTGTTTACTCAGAAATGGGCACCATTCCAGAGAGAAATGCTTTTTTGAGCTAGAAAGTAAATACCTCTATAAGACTCCCTGCTCTTGTGTCTCACTTTGTCTGAGTTGGGCCAAGTCCAAACTATTAGTAAACCTGTCTCCGAGTTTCTGTTATGCATTCTCGGCTGTCAAAGTGAAAAATGCATTGTTTTATGAGCAACATTTTTTGGGAAGGAATTTCGACTTTCCTATTTGATTTACCAAGGTGCCCTTTAGAAGGTGGGGCGTCCTAGGCAATAGCCCACTTTGCCCCTACAATAAAACGCCTCTTAGTGCACCTTATAAGTTACAGATGGGTTCTTGTAGTTTGGGTTTCTGACATATTGGGTCTGGGAAAAGTTGTGAACCGCTAAACAAGAAATTCATAATGGTCTCAATTACATATTGGGACTAGTTACTAGTGCCCAATTGTATCTCCTAGTATTATTCTTCAACAAACAGGGTTTTCTTTCTTTAACACATTAAAGCAAATGGGCAAAACCCATCTACTTTAACCAGATCCAGATGAAAGTATTTGCAGCTGGGAAAGTTACACTACCTTCACAATTTTTTTTATACACTGCTTTGTCTCAGACTCACCTGTGTAGCTGGAAGTGTCCTCAACTCAGAAGACACATGGCAGCCGTTGGCCATCTGTCCATCACCTGCAAATTTGGCCTTGGCAGTGAGGGCTACCAAGCTACCAAGTGTGGTGACTGCCAGTACCTCCCTGAACTGCCGACTTCGGACCTGAGAAGGCAGGTTCGGGTTTCCACGTCGGCTCGACATCCTGTGATGCTGGGCAAATAATTTTCCCGTGCCTACAATTCAGCAACTTGAGATGCTCACAGTGACTTGCTGCGCTTTACAAATCCTGGATTTATTTAGTCAGTTTTACACCAACTAAGGACTGGTTCTTAAAAGTGGTGGATACTGCAGATGTAGGCACTGTTTAACTGTTTAATCCAGTAGTTCACTATTGCAGTCATTAACTCAAAGGACTTCCTTGTAAACTCAAAATAAAAAGTCAAAGGCACCTTTTGGGAGAGGGCTCAAAATGTGTGTGACATGGAGACCGCAGCTCTTCCTGTTGTGTCTGATGAGATTATCTCCACAATGTGCCTGCCCATCATGGATATTACCTGATCAAACACTCTTAACCCAATGCTATCCCTATAACGCTTTAGAGGGAACATGACCAGCTGGAATGGCAGCCCCATGGGTGAGCCATCCCACAACTCTCAAGGTTCCCAGGTCGATGCACAAATAGCTGCTCCCTCCAGGTTTTTTCTATGCATTCTGCTATGTGTAGTCCTAATAATCCCACTATAAATTCAGGGCTGCCACTACCATAATCAAAGGAAAATCTGGACTAGCTTCACTTAGCTACTTACATATGGACTTGACAATCTCATGAGCTCTGTGCAACTCAGAAAAAAGTGATGCATTCTGGGAAACTAGTAGTCAAGTGTACTTTACTTGGGTGGGGGTATCCTGATCTATTTTTGCCATGGTTTCCTAAATCACCAGCCATTATCAGTGGTTAGACAAACTGCAAGCATTCCTCCCATCACATTTTGTGTGTTTGATGAACCCCACCCTTCCCCCAAAAGCGACCTGAGTATGCCCACACATGGGTCCCGTGCTCAGTGTGCCACTGGAATCAAGCTACACCTATCTGAGGAGCCACAATCAGGGCAAAACTGCCCTTGGATGCTTGCGTTCTGTTTCAGGGAGGACCTGGCCTGGCAGTTCAGGTTGGACAATGTTACTATTGGAGCAGGATCAAGACTGATTTGCATATGATATGACTGGGTCCGAACTGAGGTGGGATGATGGGCAAAAGAACGATGGGTTGGAATGCTACCCGAGCAATTACCATTGGTTAAAATTACTGCAGGTACCTTCCATCACATTTGTGTTTGAAGATTTCCTAAACAGGCTTCAAGTATGAGTGCCAAATTGCAAGCCTGTGCAAACCTCTATTTGCACTGGTGTCACTTCTTTGAGTAGGCATTAAAATAAGCACTAAAACATGTATGTTATGTCCCATTTTCATGGCAAAAGATGTAAGCTGTGTTATTTGTTGCATTAGCATTTGTTGCAATACCTCATCCGACGCCTCAGCTTCTACGTCCCCACCCGCCTCCTCCGTTCCTCTGGCCTCGCGCTCGCTGCCGTCCCTTGCATCCGCCGCTCCACGGCGGGTGGGAGATCTTTCTCCTTCCTGGCGGCCAAGACCTGGAACTCCCTCCCCACCAGCCTCAGGACCACTCCGCATTCCGGAGACTGCTAAAAACCAGGCTTTTCAAAGCAGCAGTAACCCCCCCCCCCCTTTTCCCCTAGCGCCTTGAGACCCGCACGGGTGAGTAGCGCGCTTTATAAATGTTAATGATTTGATTTGATTTAGCCATGGTGGGTACGAAGTTCCCCCTCCACCTCAGAAGCAGTATCCCAAGGGACAAGGCACCGCAGGCCTTGGCTCTCCTTCAGTCTGCCATTGAAGGCGAAGGGGTCAGGGGTGCCACCTGAGGTCATGGACCAGAAAGGGGCACAACTTTCCCCAGGGGACGGATCTGTAGATTCCTCTATTTATTTGCTTTTCTCCTTGTCGAGAATTATCAGATTTTGAATTTATGTTTTTTGTATTTGTTAATTTAAGTACTCAGAAATTAGAGTTATCGTCTCCAGGCAAAGTGACACAAACAATGCTATTTAGCAGGGAAAGACTGGCCCACATGTCTCATTGCCCCAGGGAGGTGCCTGAGACCAATAGAGGTGCCAACATCCTGCTAGAATTGTTAGAAGAAAGGGGTGTTAAGAGAGGCAGCCCGTTTCAACCAGATTTTAAACTTAAGACGCATGCAAAGAGGGAGAGATGCTTTAATGTGTCTTTGGTTCACTGTCTGTAGCGCAAAACTTAAGTGAGGAGAAACAAAGCGCTGCCTGCAGAAGTAGGGGCCGATGGTTACTGCATCAGAAGAGGAAAGAGTGAGCCAGAGGTTTAAGTGTCTGGGTCCCTGTGGGTCTCAGACAAGGTAGTAATTAACAAGCACTGGCATAGCCAATAGATCTCGCCTTTTGGACCTTGTAAGTGTTTAGCCATGCAGTGCATTATCCTGCCACTCAATCAAGCACGACTGTAATGTGCAAGTGCTCGTAGTGTCAACTTCCAGGTCACACAGGAGCTTTGGTAGCCATTCCAATGGCTGAACAGACACTAGGTGTTAAGGAACAGCGGGCGGACTTGTAATGTATTCAAAGGTCTATGACTGGAGCACGGGGATCACCACAGCCAAGCCATGTGCGCTGCTCAGAACTGGAACGTGCATACTGATTGTTAAGTCCGCATGTGCTGCCTAAACACAGTGAAAGCTAAACATGTTAGCGGTCTGAGAAGCTGTAGCATGACAAAGAGCTGCTGACTGTAGGACTGAGGAACAGGGTGCAAGTCTTGGCTTCGGCTCTCGCTTTGCTTACAGAAAACATGCCGATCTGAATAAATAAAATTAAAACAAACAATATGCCGATCCGTACTGGCAATGGTTGAACTCCCTTTGGGTGCACACGTACAGATCGGGTGAACGCATCCTTTTAACGTCACAGGACCAATTCATAGAAGAAGAAAAAAAAGAGTGCACCAAACAAACCATAAACAAACAGAAGAGTAAGAAGACATAATAGGGGCAATAGCCATGAAAGTGAAAAAAAACACACCCAAAAGGTGAGACAAATTGAAAGTTTTCACCAATGAAAAGAAAGAAATTTAGAAAGGCACATGAAAGAACAAATGAAAAGCTATGGGTGTGCCGTAAGCCCGAAGAGTAGATACAGAATGTGTCGAGGGCGAGACCTTAAAACAGACATTGAAATGGCTCCCTATCGGCTCTCAATAAACATCTTAAACTTTACTGGCATTTAATACTGACCAATATCTTAACAATCAATGTAAAAACGTTAAGGTAATCCATGTTAATGATTTAGTTTCTGTTTATAGCTTACATTTGACTTAATATTGCATTCCCTAGAATGTTTGCTATTTCTGGGGTAAGGAATTTCTGTATTTTTGTGTAGCATATTGTTAATCTTTAAGGAGTACTTCGTATTGGGTCCCCTCAAGGTGTTTACAAAGGGACACAATTGAGAGCTCTGGAGCAGAAGATGAATTCCTTGTGAGTCAGCTGGATAAAAAGATGCTCAGAATAACTGGTTATCCAATCCTTGGCCTCTCTGCAGGGCGCAGAGAGCAGTGCTCATGTATGCCAGTTGTAATTATAACTCTGTGCGAATGTGTGTGAAAGAGATATGTGGTTGCCAAAATAATAACAACATAAAGATAAAAAAAAATGTAGTGCTTGCTTGTGAGTGAGTGTGTTGTGTGTTTGAGGGTCTGAAGTGACGAAGATGCGATGAAGTGCATTCAGGAGAGAGCAAAAAGTGGGTGCTGAAGAGGAAAGAGGCATGTAAGATACGCAGATGGAGGCGACGTGGAGAGTCTCTCATGGAGTCTAACATGGAGTAAACAGCAACGGAGTGACTGAGACACTGAGAAGACCACTACCTTTTCCAAAGGCCTCAATAATGTTAAATTCACAGCCTCGCAGTTTCAGAATTGAAATGTTTCCAATATTGATGATTTACAATAAAATCACTGTTGTTAGTTATCTTAAACAGCTAACAACCACTGACAAAGGCAACAACCCTGGCTGAATTTGGGTGTATGTCAGTGGTTGTGTTATATACCTGGATTTAGTCACAGAAAGATCACAGAGGATCCAAAACACCGGTAAAGTGGCACATTATGGAAATCACAGAAATGTAATTTACATATTTAAGCCACACCCTCAAGTGCACAGGCCATGAACCTCTTAGAGCCCCCAACATACACACTTTTAACATCCCACTTAAAGCTGTGGGGTGATCTGAGATCTCATGTTAACAGCCAGGGAGGGATTGAGGGGTATATTTAGCCAGCTGATTGAGGTCAGTGCAAGGGGTTTCTGGAAACTACCACCAGCCATCACTGAGGCAGACCCTATGTAGAATCTCTGAGGACCGTGTCACCTGTCAGCCCTTGGGTGGAGACTCGTTTGAAACCTTTTTAGAAGAAAAGAAGAGAGCAGAGAGGTTTCTTTGGGTTTTATTATTTTATCAATTGTTTTATTTTTATTCTCTGATTAGGTTTTCACTAGTTTTTTGTCCATATGAGTCCTATTATCAGTCATGTTTGTCTTTTCTTGCGTTTCTTTTTCCTTTATTCAGGACTTGATTGTCTTCACTTTGTTGTCCTTTAAGGTGTGTGAGCAGCTTGCCCTGGTGGAGTTCTTGTGGAGATCGTTCCTTGGAACAGAACCGAGGTCAAGTAAGTGGTCTTTCACTCTCAGGGACCTTACATGTGGGGCGGTTCATGAATGTTTGGGAGGGTTTGTGAAGCAGAAGCGAGTAGGAAGTGCCATCTATGAAATGTGGAAGGGAGTAGGGAGTTTCCACCTATGCAGTCACAACACACAGGTGCTCAAAAACAACATCGTTCACAGTTTCACTCCTGTCACCAAGCTAAGTGTTGATGTGATATGAGCATGCACCTTTACTTCTACTACCGTCCCCACCAACCTCTCACCCTCACGTACTCACCCCCCTTTGAGGCCCTGCCCCTAAATACCAACCATACCTTCGTTGGCCACGTCCCTCCATGGAAGTGGTGGGAAGGCGCATCTTCTGGTTGTTCTGGGTGTGCTTGTGGTACCGCCAGATGATCCGACCTCTGTCCTTCGCTGCTTCTTGGGCACACGTTTTTCTCAAGTGGGCTTCTTGGTGTTGTTCTGTTTTCTGCCTGCTCTGCTATGTTCCCAGGATCCACATGCTCACGTCATGCTTGTTCCCTGTGGTGTCTCTTTTTCCTGTGGCGGTTGGCTCCCTTGTTGACGCTCTCCTCACCTCCGTTTCTTCACCCACCGTAGCCTCTTTTTTGTTCCCTGGGCTTCTGCACACGCCTCCTGTCAGGACCCGGATGATTTCATTACGCCTAAGAATGGGGGTTCTGGTGTTCCCCCGGTGTGCCTTGGTGAGCATACAGGCTGTTCCGTGCGTTGTGTGGGGATCACAACGGCGACCCTGTCACAGTCTGCAGGTAGCATGGATGTATGGGAAGGGACAGCTAGAGAGAGCAGGGACAGCCCAAAAGAGAGTGAGACTGGAAGAGAGAGACAGAGGGCGATTAAAGATGTGAAGAGCGTGTGTGAAAGAAGAAGATATAGAGAGAGTTAAAGTAGCTATGAAGAGAGCAGAGACCTAAAAGGCAGAGGCAAAAGAGAGAAAGAAACAGCTAAAGAAACAATGAAGAGAGAGCGAGAAAAGATAGCAGAGACAGTATAGGGAAGGGCCAGAAAGCAATAGAGCAAGAGTATTGTGTTGAGGAAATACCACAAGAAATTGGTAGTTCGAAGTAGGTTTATTCTGTATGATAGAAGGCAATACGATGTCTGGAGTCTAAACTGGTCTAGAACTTCCAGGCATCATGCTCTGCAAAAAAAACAACAACAACAAAAAAACACTACAAACTATAACAATTCTATAAAGGAACCTATCATGCAATTACACATATAACACCCCCCCTTTCAATGTAAAGCTAATTAAACAAAATAAGGAAACCTAAATAAAAAAAAAATATAGCCAATAAATAGATAAATCATTCACAAAGAACTGCATTGGCCTAGATTTAAGATAAACATATATATTAAACGTTTTCAAAATCATAGCCAACGAGTAGATACATAATTTCCAAAGAGCTGCATTGACCTAGATATAAGATAATAAGCATTCTCACCATTTCCCTCCACAATATAATCTTTATCCCATTCTGGTGGCTTCTTTTTTATTTTATTCAGAACTATCTGATCATCATCTGCACCATCATCACCCTCAACAAATATTCATCTCTCACCTCCTCTGTTTCCATAACGTTATCAATCACAACACCATTCTCATCAACACTCTGCTCTTTCACCTCTGTCGCCACCCCTACTTCCTCAATTCCATTTAAATGTACACCTGTGCCTGAATTTTGAGGTACTTCATCATCTAAAGTATCCCCATCCACTGGAAGTTGTTTCTTGCTTACCCAACTTATTACATTGACAGTGTTCTTTAAACTTCCACAACCATTTCAGGATCAAAGATTTGACTTTCCCATTTAGCAACCTTCCCCGTTTTGTTTATGCACACCCTGTCTCAACTTGCTCAAATCCATGCTTACAATCATAGAACAATTTACTTCTCTTGTGCACATCAACCAATCTCTTGGTTACTTGCTCAGGAGACCAGTTTTCTAGAAATGCACTATTCAACCACCCAGGGTTACATTTTGTCCTGGGGTTCCTCCCGCTCATCAGCACAAATGGAGAAAATACAGTGATTTTGTTCGCTGTCAACCGGTAGGC
Source organism: Pleurodeles waltl (assembly GCF_031143425.1). Classification (NCBI taxonomy): domain Eukaryota; kingdom Metazoa; phylum Chordata; class Amphibia; order Caudata; family Salamandridae; genus Pleurodeles; species Pleurodeles waltl. Next base: position 694,031,891 of record NC_090451.1, read on the forward strand.
CCAGACAGCTTTCATCACTTGCAATTCTCAGTCCTCAGTAAATGTTAAAGATCATTGTATTACTCCTTTTATCACTTGGTTGAACCTTTCCACCATACCATTCTCACTGGGATTATATAAGGATGTGGTTCTATGCTTTACTCCAATTCTTCCAAAATACTCCTTAGCTCTTTTGGCCACAAATTGTACCCTATTGTCACTGAGACTAGTGGTGGGTTACCCTCCAACACAAAAAGGGCATCTAAAACCTTAATTACAGCCTTTATGCCTGCTCTGTCCACACTTTCCACCACAGGCCATCTGTTAAAAAGGTCTTATCAATACAATGATATACTTCTATACATCCACCACGGGTTCCATCAAATCTACTACTACATACTCCCAGGGCTGTTTGGTTATGTCACAATCACTATCACTCATAGGGGGTTCTTAGAGTGCATAATGATGACACTTGGGACATTCCTTAACATATCTTTCCACAGCAGAATCCACACCAGCCCAACATAAGTTTTTTTTTTTTTTTTTACAGCAGCCTTTGTTCTAATCACCCCAAATTGCCCTTAATAACAAAGGTTTATTATATCTTTTCTGATACCCGCCCGAAGAATAATCCTGTCCCCTCTTAAAATCACTTCATAATCTTTGGGAAGTTCCAATTGGACATCCCAAAATGATGACACCTCTCTGCTAAATAGGTTTTTCCTTGGCCAACCATTTTGAATAAACTTGGCTACTTCTACCAAAACTGAATCCTTCTGGTATTCTACACTCCATTGTTTTTTTTTGTTTGTTTGTTTTTTTTTTAAATCACTTGCGTGCCACAATCATGGACTAGTGCTATTTGAAAATCAACCCACGCATCACTCGCTCATTCTTCTAGAGGAACGGGTAAAACGAGATAAACGATCAGAAACAACATTGTCCTTCCCTGGTACATAGATAACGTTCTGAATATAGTTGTGCATTCTCATGAATAGTCTAGCCAGTCTTGAGGAAGCATTCACTGTTCCTTCTGTAGTTAGCAATCTCACTAAAGGTTTGATGTCACACTGTATGAGTAGTGATTTGCCCCATAGGAATGCTCTAAAATGGTTCCGTGCCCGTGCACATGCTAAAGCTTCCCTTTCAATTAAAATACATTTTTCCTCAGCAGGGAATAAGGACTTTGAAGCAAACAACATCACAGTTTCTACATATTCCTTATTTCTCTGTGTCAACACAACCCTCAAAGCCATTGTTACAAGCATCGTTATTAATAATGTTACTTCCTTCAGGGTCAAAATTGCTTAAACCAGCAACTTTGGCAATGCATGATTTGACTTTCCTGAAATCCTCCTCACAATTTAGTGTCCACTCAAATTTGGTTTTGTTTTTCATAAGTTGCCTGATATTTTAAGTACGTTCTGCAAACTTGGGTATCAATTTTGCACAATACTCTGCCATGCGCAAAAAGGATCTAACCTCCTCCGTACTGCTTGGTGCAGGAAATTTCTCAATAGCATCCACTAGAGATGGTTTGTTTTTAATTCCACATCTCCATTTAAATGGCCTAGATAAGTCACTGACCTTTCTGCAAATTTACATTAAGAGCGTTCAACCATTAGGTGCTGTTCCTGTAAAATACTTAACACTTTCTCCAATCTTCCATCATGACTTTCTTTGTTCTCCCCATAAACCAAAATGTCATTCTGGAAGAACCCAATGCCACGTTCTTTGCAGAACAGTTTGTGCATCAACCTTTGGAACACAGCAGCAGCAGATGCCAGTCCAAAGAGCATTGTTCTCAACTGGAAACATCCAACCGGTGTTATGAATGCTATTAGGTGGCAAGAAGAGGTAGCCAACATGCTGATGACAAGTAAATTTTGGAGAACCACTTAGCATTCTTAAGACACACCACCATTTCATTTATCTTAGGAAGGGGAAAAACAGTCCACCACAATGTTTTCATTTAAATGGCGAAGGTCCACACATAACCTAATATTACCATTGCTGCAGCGTGCCACAACCAAAGGAGAAATCTGTTCTGAAGATTCTATGTGCTCCACAATCCTTAATTCGCTGGAAAATTACTCCCTCATTGTCATGAGGACACTTCCGACTTTGTGGACTTTAAGAATAGCATCCTTTTTATGGACTATCATGTGCTCAAAACCTTTTTTCATTTCTCAAAGTCTTACCAAACACCATAGGACATTTTTCTAACATAGCAGCCACATCTCTAACTCCTTCATCCAGTACTAATACTTTCTCCTCACTTATGATCAAGCGAAATGGGAAGACTTCCCTGGTCTATCCATTCCAGTACAGATGGACCTTTCTTCGCAACAAAAAGCTTCCCTCTAGCTGTCCTATTCTCGAATTTGATTAACCATCGGTATCCCAGCATGTCAATTTTCTCACAGCTATAATTCTAAGATTGTGTATCTGGTTCTAACGACCTAGTACCAATCCTTTTGCTAATTTGTTTTTCCAAACGTCCTCACTTACAATTGTGTAGGGCAAGCATGACGGTTTTGGCTTCGACTCCGGAGGGCACCTCCGGAACAGTTTCTGGATCTGGTCGACGCCGGTCATGCCAATGCGACCTTCCTCAGTGTTGGGTCAGACATTGACGCTCCTGACGTCAGTTGGGCCCACAATTGACATCGATCCTATACTGATCCCAGACGGCCCAGAGCCAGAACGGCATTGCTCAACGCCGATTCCATTTTCCATGTGCTCTCCTGGGCCCAGGGCAGATCCTGACCCCCCTACTGTTATGGGTATGGTTACGGGGAGAGTGTAGAGGGATCGCTGGACACTTTAGAATACCAGCTTCACCCTGACATGGACTGGGTTCAGGATCTGGGTGACACCAGCGGGCTGAACACCACCCCTGACGCTGGCATGCTTTCTCCCCTTACCGTGGATACGGAGGAGGGAGCGTCATACTCTATGGTGGTGGGAAGGGCTACTGAGGTTTTGGACCTCGAGCTTCCTTCTGTGGAGGTCAGGACTAACCTTCTGCCTGAGATGCTTCAGCCTGGGGCCTCCAGTTCGGAACCCCTCCTTCCCTTCAATGAAGCTCTTACGGATGTCCTCTGGATACTTGGTCCAGACCCAGCCAGGGGCTCCTGTGAATAGGACTGTGCCTACCACCATCGGTTTGCGTCGACTGACTCAAAATTCTTGACCCAACAACCTACGCCTGCGAGCCTGGTGATCCAAGCTTCATCATCCTCTGGTGCATTCCCTACCACTCTGCCAGGCATGGAATCAAAAAGACTGGATAACTTGGGGAAGAAGATGTTTTCTTCTGCCGGTCTATTGCTGTGGTCCATGAACACGGCATGCCTTTTGGGCTGATATTCCCATACTCTCTGGGATAAGGTCACACAAATGCTGCCTCAAGACCTGAAGGAGGCTCAGACCATTCTCTCCCAAGCCACTATGGACAGGAGAGATACAGCGAAGTTCATGATTCGTTGTGGACTTGATATGACCGAGTCACTGGGCAGAACGGCTGCATCGGTGGTGGCCTTGAGGCATGACGCCTGATTGAGGACCTCTGGCTTTTCAGATGATGTCCAGCAATACTTGATGGACATGACCTTTGATGGCACCCATTTCTCCGGAGACAAGACAGACTCCGCGCTCGAGCGCTTTAAGGATTCCCAGGCTACGGATCTGTCCTGTGGCCTCGCAGCTGCTCCTCGCCCCTCGCCACAGTCTGCCTTTCGCTCCTTTCATGGCCACGGAAGGGGCACCAAACTGTGTTCCTTTCCACCCAGCCACCGACCCGTGCATGCTGTATAGCCTCTGCGCTGACACGGGATCCCAGGACCTTGTGGATCAGGGAGCCAGCTTGCCTCCTAGTCCTCCCAGTCCACCCTGCCCCCTCCTCTGCCTCCAAGCCTTCCTGGTCTGTCAGTACATCCGGGACAAGTTGGCGGCAGGATTTGCCATCACCTGCCCCACTGGGAATCCCTTACCATTGACAGGTGGGTTGTACAGATTGTCCGAAGGGGCTACTCCCTCCACTTCGAGACTTCTCCTCCGGCCATGCCACCAGCATCCGATCACCTTTTGGAGGATCTTCTCCGCGAATAGGTCAAGGCTCTCTTGGCCAATGGAGCTATAGAGAGGGCTCCTGCACCAGAAGTAGGTCATGGTTGTTATGCCCGCTACTTTCTGGTGCTCAAAAAGGCCAAGGGCATTCGCTTTATCCTAGATCTTGATCTCCGGTCCCTCAATTTCTTCCTCAAGAAGGAGAAGTTCAAAATGCTAACCAAAGCTCAGGTCCTTTCTGCCATGGACCAGGGAGACTGGAAGGTAGCGTTGGACTTGAAGGATGCCTAATTTTCACATTCCTGTCCTGCCGGCCCACAGACGTTACTTGCGATTCGTGGTAGGTCACAAGCACTTTCAGTTCACCCTGCTCCCCTTTGGCCTTATCTGCACCCCTTGGGTGTTCACAAAAGTGATGGTAGTGGTTGCAGCTCATCTGCGCAAGTTTTGGGTTTCAGTCTTCCCCTACCTTGACGACTGGCTTTTGAAAGCGGACAAGCCAAAGAAAGTCATCTCCCACATCCAAACTACAGGGAACCTCCTGCATTCACTGGGGTTCACTATAAATGTGCCGAAGTCTCACCTGACTCCCTCTCGGATGCTCCATTTCATCAGAGCTGTTCTGTACAGAGTGCAGTTTCTGGTTAATCCTCCCTAAAAGCAAGTCCAAGATATTTGGGATATGTTTCAGCCACTATCCTGGATTTCGGCGAGAATCGCTCTGAGGCAGCTGGGCCTCATGGCCTCTTGCATCCTGCTGGTCCAACTTGCCAGATGGCATAAATGGGCTCTGCATTGGGACCTGAAGTTCCAGCAGGCCCAGCATCACGGCAAAGAATAGTCTGTGGATTGGAGACACTTCACATGGAGAGGTGGATTCAGAGCTAAATGAATTGTACTGAACTAATTAGGGAAGAGGAAGACCTCCGCAGCCAGCCAACCTTCATCGCTTTTAGATCCAAAGAGGAAGGCTTCTACAGCAAGCCAACCTTCATTGCTTTTAGATCCGAAGAGGAAGACTTCTACAGCTAGCCAACATTCACCTCTTTTAGATCAGAAGAGGAAGACCTCCGCAGCCAGCCAAACGTCATCGCTTTTAGATTCGAACAGGAAGACCTCTGCAGCTATCCAACCTTCATCGCTTTTGGATCATTCTCTTTTGGAGGATTCTTCAAACCCCCCTAAACACTGTAAAATAGGTGACTGGAACAATGACTGAATGATCTTGACTTGGGAACTCTGGAAGAAAAGCACTTAAAAAGACTAACACGAACCTATACAGATATTAGGATGAAATAAAAACATGAAAGAACACAGTCTAAGCTAAGATCTTAGAAAGTAGGTACCGGGCACAGCAGTATTTTAGCACAAAACTACCGACTATGCACATAGGAGCCCAAAACAGACACCTTATCTCCTCACTCTCCACCGGAAACTGACTCCTCCAAAAAGGAGTCAAAATCATCGTAGAAGGAGGAAAAGCTTTTAATTTTAAGTGGTAATCAACCACCTGAAAAGGTGTTTAAAAACAATTACCTTGGATAAAATCAATAGGGCCAGAGGAGCGGGCGAGGAAGTGCTAGAAAACACGTCCAAACCAGTTTCGGATGCAATTGTTTGGAACGCTCCCGGAAACAGGGAACAAGGCAGAGGTCTTTAAAGAGCCGTCCCTTATTTACTGCGCAGGAATTTACTGACTCCCCGGCCCACGCTTCGAGGGGCATCCCGTGAAGAGCTAGGATTGCGCCAGCCCGGTCCCCCAGGCCCCTAGGCGTGACCCGTCTGACGTCTCACACCGAACAGCGCTCCCTGCCCCTCTATGGAGAGAAGGGCATGGAGGAGTGGCGGAGCTGAGGGCACTCCTGACACTACCTGGTCGCTTTGCCTCCCAGCCCCCGTCTTTCCACACATTCCTCCTTCACCACTGAAACTTCGGCCTGACCCCACCCGCTGAAACACACTTCCACATTTCCTGCCTGCACTGGGCTCAGCCTGGGCCTGTTCGGATATGCGCCTGCCCCACACTGGTCTGGACACGCGCGTGCTGTCATCTCCTTGTTGGAAAGCCGTTTCTGTGGAGTTAACTGCATGTATGACCTAATAAATTTAGCACAAACCAGAGGAGAAAGTAATTGAAATGCTTCAGCTTAAGTGCAAGGCAGAGGGTCTCTTGTGCTGTGAAACCGATGGAGGGTCAGGCAGCTAAACAAGCCTTCCTGCAGGGGGCCTACTTGACCGAAAAAAATGTAAATGTCCCCAACTGGTTAATCTGCAAATGTAAACCTGCTTTGGCTTTAATTGATGAAGTCACTTGAAGCTTCCTGATCACACAGTTATTCTTTTTGATAAGTATTTTAAAAGTACCAGCTGAGCTGTGAACTGTGTGCTTTTTAAGGGACAGTTATAAATAAATCGTAGTATGTACAGTTTGGGAATGACTAAAATCTACATTTTTTTAAGCACTTTTTTTTTTATCTTAAACATGTTTGCACATTTTGTGGCAGCCTATCTTACATTGTGTGTAATATACTGATTGTCTTCATTTTTATTTATGATGTGCCTTATTTTATATATAGTTTCCTGAAGATAAAAGACCAAAAAAAGTTACTGAATTTTTTTGTTTTTTCAGCCACATCTTTGCTCCCACCCTCAAGCTCACTCACCCCGCCACCACTGTGTGTGGCTTCACAGTTCGCATACTGTTTTTAATGCATTTTGACCAGTGAATCATAGGGATCCCAATCAAAGGGAGTTTGAAAAGTCCATGTTTTTTTTTGGTGCCAATTATATTTTTTAAATCAGTTTGTTATAGGCCTCCACATTATGTCAGTACCGAGTCCCAGGAAGAACCACTGAAGGCAGAACACATTTCGGTGCCACTCAGCTATTGCTCTCATTACAATGGATTGAATAAACCGTGGTAGATAAGATCTTTTCTCAACATGTATTCACTGCGGGCTTCGTGCAAAGCATGGCCTTGGCACCAGAGGTGAACATCCACTTCTGTAAAACGTGCGTGTAACTTTCCTTACTATGCCATTCGCAGGGCGAGTACAAATATACAAGGGAGAAGCAGATTACACTGCCCAGTGAACTAAAATATGCAGCAACAATAGGCTGACTATGTAGTACAGTAATGCATTGATCTGCAAATTATGTGGGACTTTATGTGACATTTTAACAACCACTGACACATTAGGTATGGCATCACCACATTAAAAAAAAAGTTTTCTTAAAAAAAAATCTGTACACATCAGCGTATCCTGTTCAACCCTTTTTAGGTCACAGCCTTTTGTCTGGTTTGCTAAAGACATCTTGGGGACATTCAGAAAGTTGACGAAGGAATGCATTCTGCCCATTGCTTGCCATTGGCTTTGAGGTTGGAACTTGCATGTTCTTTCTTTGCATTTGCTGGCTTTATTTGTTTTAGGCAGTCCAGCTTGAGTTCACACCTTCTAGAGCCAAAACCTTAATTAAAATATCCTTCTGAGTCTTCCCTTTTCTGTAAACAGGCCTGTAAATCATGTTCTTATGTCATTGTGTTTGCTGTGCAGTTAGGCGCTATCCTCCTGAGAGCACTTGTTTACTTTTCTTTCTTCGATTTCAAAGTGAGAGGAGTTATTGAAAATCTTGATGGATACTAGGGGTAAGAAAGAGTTTTTCTAGCACTTGACAACTTTTAGATAAACTATGTAAGTACTTCAGAATATATCAGAATTAGGGACACAAATGAAGCACATTTTTATTACTTCTTACTTAGCATTTTGGAAACAAATACTTTGATATGTTCACTCTACTCCAATCCACTATATGCCATTCCAATCTACTTGCATCTGTGCACTCTACACCACTTTAATGTACGCCATTAAACTTTAAGGAACTGCACCCTACCCTGCACCTCTCCACTGTACGCCACTCCACTCTACTGTGAAAGAATGTATTCTCTGCCACTGCACTCTACGCCACTCCACTCTACCTTTAACCACTATACTCAACTCAAATGCACTCTACACAACTGCACTGCACTCTGCATTACTGTATTCTACGCCACTGCTCTCTACGCCAAAGGAATCTGACACTCTACAACACTGCACCATCTGCCACTGAACTCTATGCCATTCTAGTCTGCGCTTCTCCAATCTACACTATGCCACTGTACAGCACTGCACTCTACACCACTCTATGTCACTGCACTTTATGTCACTCAACACTACTGTACGCCACTGACTGGGACCGACTGCGAGGCACCCCAAGATGAGACACTGCCTCCTTAACGTAGAGATATCTACTTTTCCTACAAGAGCCTAGTGACTAATTCCCCAGCACTCACTCAATTACCGCAGACCCGGTGGTGAGAGCAGAGGGGGTAGAGGGTGACACCTGATTGGAGGACACTCATCACAGCGACATACATTCTAAATTCAGAGATTTCCAGAAATAGCCAGGCACACAAGAGGGAGGGGGTGGAAGGAGGGGTCCACTGCCTGCACAGGAAACCCACCCTTATGAGATGAGCTCCTAGGAACCAGGCACCGCTAGACCATAAGCAGGAGTTGTGGTCTATAGGTGACAAGAATGCTGTTGAGTATGAGCCTAGACTGAGTGAACTGTGACTATCGTTATACTGTGGCTATGGGTACAGCAATCTATGAATGTGCGAATAATTGTTATGAAATGACAATGATCTAGGGGTGGTGCATTCCAAGTATGCAGATTTTTACTTGGTTACATTATCAAATCAATAAAATATGGTTAAAAAAAAACACTACTCTACGCCACTGGTCTCTGCATCACTCCAGGCCACTTCACTTCTCTATGCACTCCACTCTACACCACTGTATTTCTACAACACTGTGTTGCATGCCCCTGAATTCAATGCCACCCCACTCTACGCCAGTATACTCTGCAACACCAATGCATTATACACCAGTCCACTCTATGTCAGCCCAGTGTATGCCACGCACTCTACGGGTCTCCACATTATGCCACTCCAATACACAACACTCTCTGCCACTCCACTTTACAAAAATCTTCTCCACTCTTTGCCATTCAACCCTGAGACTCTCAATGCAACTCCCCTCTACCACACCTACTTGTAGCCATGCTGAACAGCAGCCACGCTGGTGTACAATATGGCTAAAACACACTGGCAAAGCCAATAGCATAGGTAAGACCTATTGTATTTGCAGTGCTTGTTGTTATTAATTGGGCTAGTTACATGGACATACCACTAGATAGTGGCATATGCCAGATACACATACACATACATAGAAGGGCTTTTGGGTCAGGCATCTAGGCATCCCCATCCATTGGTCTGCTCAACTGTCATTCACATTTTGCTAAAACAGACTTCTATACCTGTTGTAAGTATACCTGGTTGTTAAAAACCATCTATATATTTTAGTGCTAGCAAATGGCCACAATCTTATGATGGTGGCTTGTTTCTTCTTTTTGTTTCATATGCTTACAATAAAAATGTAATCAGTGGCCAGCTTTTCAAAGCCAGTGCCAGTGGCTATGCCAATCTTTGCTCATACTTAGAATTAGGGTTCATGTTGCACGGCAAAAATTGAAGAAGCGTTAGCAGGGCCCGCATCAATTCTGAGCAAGGCTCAGACTTTTGACAGATCTGATATCAGAAAGAGTTGATAAGATACTTGGCTGCATCACAGCGGTGCAGTGACACACAGGCGAAGTGCATAGAACGGAAGCACCAGTGTTTTACTGGTGGAAGGTCTTTGTTTTCCTCTAGGTACCCTGCAACAATTTCTAGATGACTACAATGAGTGTGTAGGAGAGTTCCGCACAGTATGAGCAGATCATTTTATTTTTCCTGTGCAAAGTTCAGCAGGCCTTCAGAGACTGACAAAGTTTTACTTCATTGGCTTAAAGTTTGAGTCCACCGGTCTCCAAATTGGGCAGGTGGACCTTGAGTGTGGCAGACAGGGTCCTCCATCGCAGCTGCAACAGAGTACCTGTCCGCCAAACAATAAATCAGCCCAACGTCCCTAAAAATGCTAATCACCACTGACCCTGCTCCTCCTAGGAACAGTCCATCCCTCACTTTGGTCACCCCATCCATTGACCCTGTGGCTTTGATTTTCAGTTAGGAAAATTGAGGTTCACACCTGAGCATCACATTGACTAAGTTGTGCCACTGTCTGTGACTGCAGAAACCACACCATGCCTCGTGATATCAGCTTGTCAGCTGGCCCTTCCCATCCTTCCATCCAGTAGTCTAGCTAGCATCCGCCTCGTAAAGATGCATTTAGCCCAAAAAAAATAGTGCCCAAAACACAACTGTTGTGAACAACAACCACTCACATTCTGGTTATTCGCATTGCTCCTGTGCCTTTCACTAACATTTTGCAGTGAACGCAGCAAAATTGCTGCATGTGGCATAATGATGTAATTCTGTAAAATGACTCAAGAGTATGCTGGGGTAGGAGAAATTGTGCCTGGGCCTAGTTCAATTGGGGGCGAGCATAACTCTTGTAATTTTAAAGTTTAATCACACAAAATTACCTAAGAATTCTGCAAGATTACGCTTGAATTACACAAGAAGTGTGTTCTGCGTTTAGCTCTATCCCTTAGCACAAAAATGCCCCTATGTCCGAAATGGAAAAAATTATGCATTATGCACTAAGAAAAAGTGTTAAATGCAACAGAACATTATTAACAAGTGGGAGCACCATATGTGCTCTTGCGGGAAGATTTTACCCCATTTTACTACTAATTTTTAGCATTTTTTCTTAAAGTAAAATGCACCTTTGAGAGACAAAATTGATGCAAGATTGCGTTTTCCACTAAGAAACATTGTTAAACACAAAAACTGAGCGCGAGCGACTGCGTCGTATATGTACACTTAGTTATGCAAGCAGCAGTAATTGCATAATTACACACACACACCGTAGCCCCCACCCCTCTCCCAACGCCCCACTGGTCTGCTGCTCGCTGCTGGGGTACAGTGGTGAAACCCGAATTTCAGGATAAATCAGCGGACAGGATGGACTCGGAAAGTTTCCGAATTACCAAATGTGCAGGCCTAAAAAAGCAGTTTCCCCCCCTTTTAAAAATATGAAATCTTGACGCACAGCGGCCATGTCAGACAATACAGTAATTTTTCAGTGTTACTTTGGATGCTGGGGCTTATAAATGAGTGTTATAGCGAGCAAGCAACACTGCAAATCCCATACAACTGAGTGATGTCGGTTTAAAGGCTGGGACTGGCTGAAGTTGTAACGCATGATAATAAAGAGTCTCTCGGAAGCGAAGTAGTTTCATCTTTCCTGTCCATAAGATGGTGAGGGTACTCGTATAGCGCTTGTGACTCCCTCGCGAAGGAGCGAAGCGCTTTGCAGGCGGATGTGATGCTATTCTGTGGGAGCCAATGAGCCATCGGCAAACAGGTTCACTCTGTCCGTTGGTACAGCACAACTAAATGAAAACACTACACTTCCCACAATGCACTGACCTACTTCGTAAAAGCCCAGGCCTGCAGATAGCATGCTGGGGCCTCCAGACCTGAAAGTGAAACTAAACTTTTTTGTTGTTGCTCTAAACCTGGACTGGATGGAAGAGGGTCGCATAACGCACGGCAGCGAGGAGAGACGGACTAAGGCGAGGGTGGTAGAGAAAGCCTAGGAGAGATTTGCCGGTGGAGAGGGGGGCTACGCCGGCCCATCTGGTGCAAGGGGACTCCTACCCTCAAGGGTTCCTCAACCCGTCAGGGGCCTAATTAGGCATCATTCTGCATTACGCCACTGGGAAGAGGGGGGGCATCCTTATCAATGTGTGCCATGCGCTGCTGTACAACAACGCAGCTCCCACGTGTACCAGGGCCGGACTGGATCCAAGCCAACCCTGGAAATATTGTTCAAACAAGTCCACGCTGCAGGAGGCTCCCTGGAGAGGGAGCCGTTCGTAGCTGGGTCACCGGCTGTGAAAGTGACTAGATCCGTGTCACTAGAACACGCTACTCCACTCTTGGCCTTTGTGTTTTTATTTTAAACACATGACATAGGAGCATTCTGGGAGTTGTAGTTTGGGGTCATTTAAATTGAGCCTAATGGGTCTGCAACTTAACTGTTTTATGCCAGAGGCGAAATGGCCGGAAGTTCACCCAGTCTTTCTTTTGGCTTTTCATACACAACCCTCCCTCCTCCAAATTCTAGGCAGGTCGAGCTCCTCACTATGGAGCAGCCAGAGCTCCGCAGCAGTGCGCACCGAACCCTACAGGCTACCACGCACGTAGGACAATCAATCATTCAGTCAATCAGGCAACTCCCTTCTATGGGAAGCGCCTCTAGGGCAAGATATTAAACTCGCACCCACCTTCTGTTGCCGGTGCGCGCGCCGCGCAGTCTCCAGGGGTCCTGTGAGAGCCGTGGTACCGACGGAAGCCCCGAGAAGATACAGGGTGTCTCCTCCGGGTCTCTGGACCCCACAGGTGCGTGGGAACACTCTAGGCGGCTCCACTGGATCACTTGCCCTCCAGGCGGCTCCCCGGGCCACTAGCCCTCTAAAGGGTGCGGGCCACTCTCTCTACCGGACACGGGCTGACACGGCTCTGAAAAAGCTGCGCTTCCTGGTTGCGAGTGGCTGTTCCGTGCGGGGCCGAATCACTGTGAGGCTGGTTTATTGCAGCAGCATTGCATCTCTCTCCCTCTGGGGGTGTGGCGCGCCCTCCTAAAAGCTGGGAGCCCTGCAAGTGCCTACGCCTGGTCTTTGTGAGGAGTCTCTTTCTGCCTCCTTCTCTGCCATCTCTTTGCCCTCTCCCAGTCCTCAGCCAGATAGACCTCTGAACTCTCAGGACTGCCCGCCTGGTTCGCCGGTCTCGGTATTTTCTACACTGTTTCCATACTTGTGAACTCTCAGGGTCTGATCCTCCAGCACAGGACTTCAGTGATGCTTCCGTATTTGTGAACTCTCAGGGTCTGACCCTCTAGGACTCCATACTTGTGAACTCTCAGGGTCTGACCCTTCACTCTAGGATTTCAGTGATGTCTCCATGCCTGTGAACTCTCAGGGTCTTACCTTGCAGTGTAGGACTGCATACTTATGAACTCTCAGGGTCGGACCCGCCAGTCCAGGACTTCAGTGATGTATCCATACTTGTGAACTCTCAGGGTCTGAACCTCTAGGACTCCATAGTTGCGAACTCTCAGGGTCTGACCCTTCACTCTAGGATTTCAGTGATCTCTCCATGCCTGTGAACTCTCAGGGTCTTACCTTGCAGTGTAGGACTGCATACTTATGAACTCTCAGGGTCGGACCCGCCAGTCTAGGACTTCAGTGATGTCGCCATACTTGTGGCCTCTAAAGCTCTGATCGTTCAGTCTATGACTCCATACCTGTGAACTCTCAGGATCTGACCCTCCAGTTTCAGGACTTCCTGGATGTCTCCATACTTATGAACTGTCAGGGTGCAATCCTCCAGTTTCGTGGCTTCAGTGCAGGATCTGTGCTTGTGACCGCTGAAGGTCTGATCGTCCTGTCTCAGGGTGTCTGTGCTGTCTCTGCTTGTGAAGTCCAACCATTCGTCTCAAGCTTTGCTAGACATCATCTGTGCCCGTGAACATACAGTGTCTCACTGTTAGTGTCAGGAGTTTCTGTGCATGTTAAGTCACAGTCTCTCACTGCATCTCTGGGTTCGCTCTACTGTTTCCAGATGTCTAATTTCTTGTGAAGTCTCAGCAGCTCACTCCTCGTTTCGGGGGTTTGCTGTCCACATTCCCGTGAAGTCTTAGCGTTTCACTCCTAGTTCCAGAGTTTTCTGTGCTATCTCAATTCCTGTTAAGTCTCACTCCTATTCTTAGGAATTAGTATCTCCAGTGAAGTCTCAAAGACTCCCCTTTGGTCTTGTTTGTTTTTTGTCTCCACTGTTTTGAAGCACCAGTCTCACTCCTAGTCTCTGGATTTGCTCTTTCCATTCCTGTGAAGTCTCATTCTCACCCCTAGTCTAAGGGTTAGCGGTCCCCAGACCTCTTAAGGGTCAGTGTCTCACTCCCGGTCTTATTCATATGAACTCTCAGGCTCTCACTCCTAGTCTTAGGGTCTTCTCTCTCCGTTCCGTTGACGGCCCCCTAGTATAACTTAGTCCATACTAAGTCTCACGAGTTGCTCTCTAAATTTCTGCGAAGTGTCATAGCCCCCATCCTGGTCTTACAGTCTTCCGGGCTCCATCCTTCTGAAGTTCCAGAGTCTCGCCCCTACTTTCAGGGTTTGCTGCCTCTGTTCCTTTGAAGTCTCTCAGTCTCCCTCCTTGTCTTAGAGTTTTTCGTACTCTATTCCTCTGAAGCCCCGGAGTTTTGCCCCTAGTTTCAGTGTTTGCTGCCTCTGTTCCTTTGAAGTCTCACAGTCTCCCTCCTGGTCTTAGAGTTTTTCGGGCTCCATTCCTCTGAAGCCCCGGAGTCTTGCCCCTAGTTCCAGTGTTTGCCGCCTCTGTGTCTCTGAAGGCTCAACTCTAGCCTCAGGGTTTGCTATTTTAATTCCTGTGAAGTCTCTCAGTCTCACTCCTGGTCTAAGGATGTATATCTTAATTCCTCTGAAGTCCCAGGATCTCGCCCCAAGTCTAAGGGTTTGTTGCCTCTATTCCTGTGATGTTTCAGAGTCTCACCCCGGGTTTCTGTATTTTTTTTGGCTCTGTTCTTGTGCAGTTTCAGAGTCTCACCCCTAGTCTCAGGATTTGCTATCTCCAATCCTGGAAAGTCTCACTCCTGATATTGGAGGATGTATGGCTCAATTCCTTTGAGGTCCCTGAGTCTCACCCTTCCTCTCAGGATGTGCTGCCTCTATTCCCCCAATGTCTGAGTCTCACCCTAGGGCCAGGGTTTTTTTTTTATCTCCATTCCTTTGAAATCTCACTTTTGGCCTCAGAGTTCCTATCTCCGTTCCTCCGATGTCCGAGAGTCTCGCCCTTAGCCTCAGCGTTTTCTCCCTCGATTGTAGTGGAGTTTCATCTTCTCGCCCCCAGTCTAGGGACCTTTCTGTCTCAATTCCTGTGAAGTCTTGTAGTCTCACTCTTGGCCTGGGGGCTTTCTGTCTCAATTACTCTGAAGCTCTAGAGTCTCACTCCTAGTCTGAGGCTTTGCTGTCTCCATTCCCGTGAAGTCTCACCCGTAGTCTCTGGGTTTTTTCTGTGGATTGCTGTGGAGTTTTATAGTCTCACCCATGAGGGTTTGCTGTCTCCATTCCCGTGAATCTCAATCTCATTCTTGGTATGGGGGCTTTCTGTCTCCATTCCTTTTAAGTCCCAGAGTCTCACCTCTAGCCTTAAGGTTTGGTATCTCCATTCCTGTGAAGTCTCACAGTCTCACTCCTGGTGTGGGGGCCTTCTGTTTCCATTGCTCTTAAGTCCTAGAGTCTCACCCCTAGTCTGAAGTTTTGCTAGCTCCATCCTTATGAAGTCTCACAGTCCCATCCCCAGTCTGAGGGCTTTCTGTCTCCACTCCTCTGGTGTCTTTCTAGCTCAATTCCTCATAATCCCAGAGTCATGCCCCCGTAGTCTGAGGGTTTGCTGTCCTCATTCTTGTGAAGCCTCACAGTCTCACTCCTGGTCTCAGAGCTGCTATAAGCTGAAGTGGTGGTATGTGAGAAAGTAAATCAAATGAGGCCAAAAAATATGGTATGTGACAGCCAACAGAGACAGCTGGTTCTGTCTAATCTTACCCGGCCAACACCAGCTGTGTCTGATCTCCAGTTCTATCCCTGACTGCTCAGCACTCCTCTGGGTCTCAAGCACCGGCTCTGTTCCGCCTGTGGTGCAGGTTGGTGCAGTGCTTAATTTGTGCCGGTGTCTGCAGGTACCAGGCCTCATTGGTACCAGCACACATTTTTGTGGCTTGGATTTATTTTTTAGGATCAGACTTTGACCCAGAGCAACAGAGAGAGAGAGACAGAAAAGGGGAATGGAGGAGTAAGAAAATATACGAAAACAGTGACAGGGAGAGAAAGTTAAAAGGAACCGCAGAGTGATCGAACGGACAAGAACTATAGAGTGGTGGAAGAGAGTGAGAGAGGCAGGGGGTGGAGTCAAGACTGAGCAGGCTCGGTTTTCCCCAGATAATGTAACATGAGGTGTAGGGTGGAAGAAGAGAGGCATGAGGTGTAATCATGAGTGGAGAGAATTGCTGAAAAAGGGACAGCTTTACTGATCCGGAAATGACCTAGTCTCCACTGATTCCCTCACTAGCGCCCTCCAACAGTGCCCTCCTCTCCTCACACCCTTCTCTCATATGCATTTCATTTGTTTTATAGTCTTATTCATACCAGTACAGGGTGCCAGGGCACTTTACATCACACACATTGCAGAGAGACAAAGAACTTACGTGTGTAGATCAATATAGAGGAAATGTTACACAAACCAATGAGGTTTACAAGGTGTAGGAATCACATATTATTATCTATGTTAGTGGACAGGGTATTTTAAGTGCGTTTGTTTCTGGCGAACCACAAACTTTGGATTTAAAACACACAATTGGGGCTGGGTGTAGCTGTACTAATAAGACTGCATTTCTACTTAAGCTAACACTTTTTAAAATTAATATTAGGACCATGAAACCTTGTAGGAAAACCTAAGGTTCCAACCCTATGTCTTTCAGTTTGCATATAGCTCTTTGATAACAGTCCATACCTCACTGTGCTATATAAGGACTATAACTAAGGCTGCCAGTTTTTCATTTTTACTGATTTTTAAAGATCAATACATACAGAAAACAATGTGTTTCCAGTTTGTATTCATTTTCAAAAGTGGAAGAATACTGAACATCATGTGAGTGACTGCGCATGCTGTCTTTCGTGAATTCCAGGACAACAACTGCACAGATAGGCAGTATGGGGAGTTAAAACAGGCTGAGAATTCCTTAAATATAAGCCTATTTTAATGTATATATGAATTATAATGATAATATTTACCTGTGAGTATAATATTTTGTTGTATTTGGTTCCTTAATTTGCTGTAACATGACAGGCATCAAAGTATGAGTGTGTGTCATCAGTTAAATAAACGTGGAAACGCACCATTTTACGACTTCATTTATTCTCAAAACACATCATAATTATGTTAAAATACCAGTAGGATGGCCAAAAAATAAGTGTGGATAAACACAAACCGTAATTGTAACTTATGGACTGCAAGTATCAAGAGGATCTCTGTGACAAAAGTAGCAAGACGCTAAGCTATCCACGTAAAATTCAGTTCTTAGATATGTAAGTTACGAGCTCTTGTCAGTAGGCAGATTAACCTTCTGTATTAAAACTCAGTCTCTCACTAGCAGGAACCTTAATCACCAGAGTTATAAAGACATTATCCTTATTACCTGAAAACTGTCTGACACACTAAGAGCTCTTGGGTGCTTTTAAACCAAGGGTCTCCAACCTTTTCTGTAGTGAGAGTTACTTCTGATCTTTGAAAATCATCGTGAGCTACTGAAAGCTAAACAACTCGCACATTGTTACCAGACATCCCCACTGCCCAGCTTCACTGACTTTAGGCCTAGTGTCCAAAAAGCTAGATACTATGCTTTTTTAAACAAAATACTTTGACTTGGGCCACTATGACAGGGCTGCCATGTGTGACAGTGAGAGCGTGGTCTTTGGGTATGTATGAACATGTCTCCATATGAATAGGATATATTTGTATGGGTGACAGAGAGCCTGTGTCGTCTGCACTCGCAGCACAGGACATACTTTTCACTATATGTGGCACCGTTACATGTATAAAACAAACAAAGCAAAAACAGGATACATTCAAAATGCAGAAATATGTTCTGCAAAAAATAAAATATCTAACATTTTTCTGCACTTCAAATTTCTCTTATTTAAAAAATGGTTGTACTTTTTGAGTTAAATTTGTGGCACAGTGTCTGCTGGAAACGCCAGAGCAGAGGCCTGTTGTTTATTAAACTTTGAAATGGGATAAAATAAAAATGAACGTTAACTTAATCATTAAAGTAACTTTTCATTTTAGTTTTCTCCTATTTTAAAAAAAATGTTTTTGTTATGTTTTTAACAAGAACAACCATTGCACACACACACACACACACAATACTCGTATTGCCCAGTGTATCACATCCTCAACAATAGGGGGCTGACTTCAAGCATCCCACTTCACGCTGGTGGAGTCAGTGGCTGCACAAGCTACCAGATAGAGATGCGGAGGGGCCCAAATGTCTTTCGGCCTGGACATGGAAGGCAATAATGAGGCATAGAGTTCGCTGGTGATGTCACAATGGACAAGATCATGTAACCAGTCATTGGCGCTAAGTCGACGAACAATGCCCATAACATTGCAAGTCGCCGTTTCGCAGGAGCACAATTGCCGCAAACCTTCTCTGATGTGGAGCAAGGGGCTTGATATAGCCCAGGAGCGCCATCACAGGATTTGGGTCTGTAACATGGTCTAACATATTGGAGAGCAAATGTGAAAACAGCTTGCCAATATTCCTGTATGACAGTACAGTTCCATGTGAGGTGGGAAAAATCAGCTTGGTCATCCATGCACTTGGGACATTGATGAGATCGGAATGGGTCAATTTTAGCTAAGAATTGGGGAGTGGTGTATGCACAGTGTAAAAACGTATAATGGAGGAGTCTGTGCCGACTGTTGATCGATACTAATTTAGGCTGTAGGTAGCAGTTTTGCCACATTTTGTCGGACATAAGGATATTTAGATCCCATTCTCAGGCAGCACGGCCTCGATGTGAGGTGTAGGCTGCAGATCGAGACTGGCATGGTGCAAACGGGATACCAGCTTGCTGCTGTCTGCCACAGTAATCACCATAGTGAGGCGGATGAAACTGATGACTCCTCAGGAAAGGTGGATAATGCTTCGATCAGAGTGCTCTGCAGTTGGAGACGTACCGATTGATCCATTGAGGAGGATGTGTCTCCAACCTCAAAAAGAGAATGTAAACCTTGCTTGCCATTTACGAAAAGGTCACCGCTGTACAGATTTGATGTGTGGTTAATATGCGCTGCAGTAATACTTCCTCAGTCAGTGGCAGCCATGGGTTACCTGGTGAGTATAAGGTGCTATATCTGAGATACCTCCGAAGCTGCGTCCATGCCCAACATGATGTGGATATGTTATGTTATAATTGCTTATATAGCGCCTAAACTGCCCAGAGGCCTCGTAGCGCTGGTGTGGATATCCCAGGACTAACGAGGTATGCCCTTCAGTAATATGAAGGACAGTGGGAGCAGATTTACTTGATGTCTCTCGAGCTTTAGGTAGGGAAGTCTGGCATCAGGGTGGTACCAGAAAAGTGACATTGAGAAATAGAGGTAGAAATATGGTACCCCGAACCCACCTTTTGAGTACGGGAATGTGAGTATCTCCATTTGATTCTGGTGCGGCGATTGGCCCAGATCAAGCGTGTCAAGAGGGTGTGTTATCGTAGAAAAAAAAGGAAATATTAAATGGTATATGAATATTAAGGAGTAAATAAAGCAGTTGGGGAAGTACCCGCATCTTTAAAATCGCAATGTGACCCGCCATAGACAATTGAAGGGGAACCAAGTGGCTGCTAGTAACATTTGAAAGTGGTGGGGCGAATCATCAGCAGGTCTCGGGGCTCACAGCTAACCCATACATGTCAATCGGCACGATTCGGGCGGGTGACTCCCGATTTTTCTAAAATAATGAATTTAAGGAAAGGAAGCTCTCATGCACCAAATAGTTACAAGTGATAGTGCCTTTCTGCAATCAGTTCCTGCTGCAGCCACCCATTTTAGTGGCGGCAATCACTCAACACAAATCCCTGGCATACATAAAGAGGTTCCTTGGGCACATGTGTGGGACTTGAACATTTTGGACAAAAAGCTGATATTTTAGCAGTGAATTTACAAGTCCCTTGGGTGAGAGCACATAAATGTGTGTGCAAAGTGTTGTGGCTGACCAAACAGAAGACTTTGTTCCCATGTGCGAGATACTGCTAAGTGAGACTTTTCTTGTCTGCTCGGGTGCGAGGAAGAGAGTTGTGTGCCTGAACACTATGGGGGTCATTATGACCCTGGCGGTAATTTGACGCCAGGGCCAAAACGACGGGAGCACCGCCAACACGCTGGCGGTGCCTCCCTGCGTATTTTGACTGCGGCGGTAGCGCCGCGGTCACACCGTCAGGGCTAGCGGTATACCGCCATTTTAGCCCCGGCGGTGATAATCCACCAGGGCAGCGCTGCAAGCAGTGCTGCCCTGGGGATTATGACTCCCCTACCGCCAGCCTGTTTCTGGCGGTTTGCACCGCCAGGAAGACGCTGGCGGTAAGGGGGCTCAGGGGGCCCCTGGGGGCCCCTGCACTGCCCATGCACTTGGCATGGGCTGTGCAGGGGCCCCCAGGCAGAGCCCCGTCGCCCATTTCACTGCCCGAATTTCGGGCAGTGAATTGCACGACGGGTGCTACTGCACCCGCTGCACATCAGCATTGCCGCCGGCTCAATTACGAGCCGGTGGCAATGTTGATGTGACTTTTCCGCTGGGCCAGCGGACGGTAACTCTGTTACCGTCCGCTGGCCCAGCGGAAATGTCAAAATAGGGAACCAGCCATACCGCCAGCAATGGCGGTATTCTGACGCCCGCAAACTCGGCGGTCTGCCATGCAGACCGCCGAGGTTGTAATGACCCCCTATGTCCCATAGGAGCTTCCGTACACGGGTAGTGCTGAAGTGTAAAAGTGGCAGGTTTCGTGAATTACTTTTCTCCTGTGGTATAACATGAAAGAGGTGTGTGTACAAGGCGATAAACACTTGGTGCAGGCGTGCCAATACATTGAGGGAAAAAAGCAGCACAAACAGAGACTGATGGCTGTGTGTGTTTTGGTAGCAGCACGTCTTGGCCTAATTGTGCAGACCTGTTCTATTTAAGTCAGTGGTGATTTGCGCCCTAAAACTTGAAACTGCTTAGAAACAAACGTGTCAAAGTACAATACCAATTCCAAGATCTGTGGGACATGAAGTTTCAAGCAATTAAGCATGTCCCCTCCCTCCAGGCACATTAACTATTTAGCCTAGTCTCCCTAAAATCCACATCTTACCGCCACATTTGAAATCTATTTATTTGATTTGAATCACTCACGCTGCGGCAGCGGGTACATGGCAGCCTTTGCACAGGCAGCAAACACGCACCTCGGCCCAGTGACGCTTTCAGCTGGACCACAAATCAGCAGGCATGCCTCCTTTCGCTGACTCCATCCCAGCACCGGCAGCAGCAGTCACAGGCGGGTGACACGCATCTCAGCCCCGCGACAGGACGACGGAAACTAGATCTTAATTGTGAAGTTGCATACGTTTACCTAGTCACGCAGATAGAAAAGGTGAAAAGGGAATCCTTGAAAATTGTCTTCCTAAACGCCAGGCATATAAACTATGCATAATATTGGACAAGGTCCCACTATTAGTTGTGTTGCTCTGAAAACAAATAAACACACAAACAAGGAGCCCTGTATACCACAAAGGCCTGCATGGAATACAGTACTGCGGAAGCCAAGCAACGCCACCTTAGGTAGCACGCCTAAAACCAGCTTAAGAAATAACGACCTTAAGAAAAGCAAGTTCTCATGCACTAAATAGTTACAGATGCTACGAGGTAACAAAACTACTTACAAATATTGGTTTCCGGGACCGTCTTCTGAGAAGGCACTGTTGACTGCTTTCACAAACTATGGAGGGAGGTGACGCAGAACTTCACAAACCTAACCAAACGTGGAGCTACTTCCATGTCATTTTTAGCATGAGAGTAGCAATGTGATTGGTCGGAGCAAATCACTGGCATACATAATGACAATGCTCCGTCTGAGACTAGGATCCTGTGACTACAGTCCGCTCAGATGTTATACAGCTAACACATTACTGCCTCTGAAGTGCGCATGTTGGGCTTGCCGTCCCAAGACAGCCGGCCAAACCAACATGCGCACTTAGCACCTTAGGCAACTTTATGCAAGTCGGAATGGTCCCGCCCTGGCCCTCATACAAGTGCACTTCTCTTTACTGAAATGGTAATGAGCATTATAATTTTATTTAATTTATGTTGTTTGATGCATCTGCTGCTTTGCAGCAGGCGGGGCGACGCTCCTCCGCCGTAGAGGACGAAGCGCCCCTGGGCGAACACACCTTTGAGTGGTGAGGTTATCAGTGGTGGGGCTGTAATTACTGCGGACTATCTCCTCTTTTTGGTGATGGAGGAAGATGCTGAGAAACCTGGGGGAGTCACACCAATTTATGGGATGTTTTAGGGGACATGGGGGTGGTTGCATCAAGGAGTGGAAAGAGTTCCGACTTATGCCAGTTGGTCAACAGGCCCGAGGGGGTGCCATATCAGATATTTTCCCAAGATGTACAGCAGGGTCCCTCACGAATAGTAATATGGTGTCTGTGTTGGAAGCTGGCCTGGTATGTGGTGGACACCTATGTTGATGACACTTTATACCAGGTCCAGCTAACCCCTATTAGTGAATGAAGACAGTGTCTAGGAAGCCAGGCTCTGTAGTGGTAGCTGTGGTGAGCAGGCAAGACTTATCTAGGAGGAGCACAAAGCACTTGTAATATCACAGCAGCTTATCACCCTGAAAGGAACCACATAGTGTTGGAAACATAAAGGTACTTTATTATAGTAACACTGAACTAGATTACTCATAGGCACTCTCCCAAACTGGAGGTAAGTAGTACACACACTATATATATATATATATATATATATATATATATATATATATATATATATATATATATATTTATATATATATATATATATATATATATATATATTTTCAACCTCAACGCAGTCTTCGGAGCAAAGCACTCTGGCTGCTGGTGCAATGGTCAACACCACGACCCTTAATATAGAATCACACAAGAGAAAAACACCGCACTCCCAGGGAATTCTTTAGCAAGTTGATTTAATGACAGGCAGAATTTCTTAAGCAGCATAAATCAAGCTCCATGACGCGTTTCGACATCTCGTCTTTATCAAATGGTTTAAAGTCTTTTTCAATGCTGTTTTAAAACGTCTGTCTTCAGTGCGCAGAGGCATTGTGGGATTTATACCTTCATATCCCATACCTGTGAACTTCATTATTCTGTGAGCAGTTGAAAAGACAAGGCAGGTGGCACGAATAATGTTGGTGCAGTGACAAGTAAGTAGTTTGTACCATTAATCTTCCCAAAATCTGTTCACATTTTCATTATTTCAATAATTCAACTCTCCGCACTTCAACATTCGTGCATATGCTCCAATACCTGCACTGTTATTTCACAGAAATCCACTTCGTGTCTTATTTAACCACTGTGCACAATAACTGTTGGTGTTCAAATGCTTTATCCCCAGACCCTCTATGTAGTTAAAAGGGTCGCATTGGTTCTGTAAATCATGAAATGAAGAGACATATGCTCACCATAATTTAGATAAGTCCATCTCTTCCACAAACAAGTTGGCGCACACACAGTAATAATTAGGTATTAGCACAAGAAACAACAAGCATTGGTAAGAATTTGTGAAAAATAGTGCAGGCCCTAGGGGAGGGCCTAACCATATAGTAAAATAGTGGAACAAGAAGTAAGGTCCCCCACCCAAGAGTATGGAGTAGTTAGAGGGGAGCTGGAAGAACTCAGGACCCCCTGTGGTGAGTACCTAAGTGCCCTCCAGCCACCAGGAGAGCAGAGGTAAGTACCTGGTTTTCCCAAGGACTAACAAGAGGACTTAGAAAATGGACTGTGCAAGAACAGGACCAGACCAGAGGAACCCGGAGGTGGATTCTGGAAGAAGAGGACCTGCAAAAGAAGGGGACAGAGCCCAGTCCATGATGGAGTGTCCAGTCGGGGAAGGAGCCACTACTCACCCTTCTGTGGATGAAGATCCGGGTTGACGGGGGATGAAGAAAATCAGCTGTGGAATTCACGAGCTGCAGAGGAGTCCTTGGAGTGGTGCATATGCTGTCCCACGTCGGTCGCCGGGTCGCAGATGGTCAGTGGTTAGGAGAACCACCAACAAGCCTTGGCAAATGCAAGAGGAGGTGAAAGAAGAGTTGCAAGACTGAAGAGGACCAGCAAGGTCCAGGGGACTCGACCCTTGGAGGGGAGTCCGGGCTGACTCTCAGCAGTCGGGAGAGCCAGCAGAAGCAGTTGCATCTTCCACATGCAACGCACTGGCAGCGGGCACTGTAAGTTGCAGTAAGGCCCAGTCAGCGCACTTGGAGAGGAGTCCCACGACACTGGAGCAGCAGAGGAGAAGCTGTCCTTGCAAGGATGAAGTGCTGGGGGCCTGGGCTATTTGGAGCCTGAAGATCCTTTGGAACAGGAGAAAAAAAGCCTTGGTTGCTGCATGAATCGCGGTACACAGAGTACTGTCCTGCCAGGAATGGCAAGGGCTCACCGTCTCCGAAAGTGGACAGCGGGCAGAGAGGACCAAGCGGACCAATCCAGACCACCACCTGTGATGCAGGATCCACACAGTTCGAGAGGACAGGAGATCCATGCAGCCGGACATCGTTGCTGTAGGTGCCTGCAGATGCAGGGGAGCGACTCCTTCACTCCAAGGGAGATTCCTTCTTGTTTCTTGGTGCAGCTGAAGTCTTGCCGACCCCAGAGGATGTACAGCCAGAGAAATGTTGCAGTTGCTGGAAGGAGCCGGGGAAACAATGTTGCAAGACAAAGTCGACTCAGGAGTTGCACTCTTGTCTATTCCTGAAGTCTCCATTTGCGGTTCCGGTGGCCAGGAGCAGAAGTAGATGATGCAGAGGAGTCCTCGTGGAGTCTTGCACATCGAATCTGAGGCCCCACCCACAAGGGAGTCCCTAAATAGCCCTAAGAGGGGGTTTGGTCACTTTGCATGGTGACCACCTATCAGAGGGGGTCACCGACGTAACTTGCTTGACCTGGCCACTCAGATGCTCCCAGGGCATCTGCACATCTTGATTTCAAGATGGCAGAATCAAGTGACCACCTAGAGGAGCTCTGGGCACCACCCCTGCGGTGGTGATGGACCAGGGAGTGGACATTCCCCTTTCCCTTGTTCAGTTTCGTGCCAGAACAGGGACCAGGGGACCCTGGGCTGGTGCAAACTGGTTTATGCAAGGAGGGCTTCAAACACCATACAAGCCCAGGTTCAGAGTTACCATTATGTAGCTGGACATAGGTAGTGACCTGTGGCCAGTACACAGGAAAAATGGCTTCCCTGCCCTTACGAAGTCCAGTACACCTCTGCTCATAGAGGGGTGCCCTCACTCACAGGGACCTGCACCCTGCCCTCTGGGCTGGAAGGGACTACCATAGGGGTGCCTTACAGTGACCTGGTGTAGTGACCTGTGGTGAAAGGGTGTATGCACCTTTTCACGCAGACTGCAAAGGCAGGCCTGCAGACATATTTTGCATGGGCTCCTTTGGGTGGCATAATACATGCTGCTGCCAATGGGGAACCACTCGTGTCAGTGCACTGGGTACCTAAGTATCATAGACTAGGGACTTGTAAGGGGACACCAGTATGCCAATTGTGGAGTGTACAAAGGTCCAAGGTGACCAAATTTGGAGGGAGAGAGCGCAATCACTGGGTTCCTGGTTTGCAGGATCCCAGTGAAAACAGTCTAAGCACACTGAAAACAGGCAAAAAGTGGGGGTAACCATGCCAAAAAGGTGGTACTTTCCTACACAGTCTGCATACACTGTAGTCTGAATGGAGCCCTTCTGAAAATGAAGTCCCCTCTGTAAATGTGGTTCTTGAAAAAGTCTTATCAGATGGTCGAAGGTGATAATAAATACAAGTGGGGAGAGGGGGCAGTCTTGTCGGGTACCTCGTGATATGTTGAACGTGTCTGTAATATGACCATTGACCCTTAGGCGAGCAACTGGATTGGCATAGAGTTACCAAATTAAGGCCCTCAAACCCTGGGGGAAACCCAGTTTACTGAGCATCGCCCACAGGAAAGGCCGTTCGATCTGATCGAAGGCTTTCTCTGCATCCAATAGGGTGAAGGCTGCCTGGAGAATTGGGTTGAGCTGTTTCAGTAGTGCGAAAATTGTCCATAAATTTATGGTCGTGGAGCGGTGTGGTACAAATCCGGTCTGAAGGGGGGAGATATGCTCTATTAAGAGGGCTAGATGAGTTGTGATAACTTTTGCCAACATTTTTGTGTGAAGAAGTAGTAACAGTGGCCTGTATGAGGCACAGAGGTGAGGGGGTTTGCTCGGTTTAAGGAGGAGGGTCACTACAGCCTCCCGCATAGATAGGGGGAGGACGCCGTCCTCTAGGGCCTGTGCATACACTTCAAAGAGGTGAGGAACCAGTGCCATCTTGAAGGCCTTGTAGAATTGTCAGGTTAGGCCATCCAGTCCAAGGAACCTAGAGACACCAAGAGCATCAATGGCTTGGGAGACTTCCTCTTGCGTGATAAGGGCAGGAAGGAATTGCTATTGGCCATCAGAAAGCCAGACCACTGCCACCTCAGACAGATAAGTCGCGATCTCTCGGTCTCCCTTTGCGCATTTCGTGGTGTACAATGCACAGTAGTAGTCAAGAAGTGTATGAGCTATATTATTGGCCCTAGTGATCGCAACACCATCCCCAGCCTGCTGGCTAGCAATGTACGCAGACTGATAGTTTGGTCTCAGGGCAAGGGCCAGGGTACGGCCGGGCCGATCGCCCTCGCTGAATCGCCCAGCGTGGGCATCTTTGCTGAGATATTTTACTTCACGGTCTGCCAGTTCACGGAATTTCTGCAGCAGGAGTGAATGCCTAAGCATTAAGGGCGCCTGGGCCCCTGCCGAAGTGGCGGTATTGATACCCTGGAGCTCATTCTCTAAGCGGGCCAAGTCATTGCATATACATCTCAGGACTCGTTTCGATATATAAATCCTGCTGATATAGGTCTTTAAAGCGTCCCATAGAACAGCTTGTTTAGTAACAGATCCCGTGTTCAATCAGAAGTACTTGGTGATAGCCATAAGAAGATCTGACTTTAATGCAAGACCCTGAATTGCTAGTTCTGGGAAACGCCACTGTTTTGTAATGGTATGTGGGCACAAAATTGTAAAGTTTAGATGGACGTGGGCATGGTCGGAGAGTGTTCGAAGCACGTGCTCCACATCCCGTGTCCAGAATAAAATATTTGGTGTGGTGAACCAGTAGTCTAAACCTGGCCATGAATCATGAGGGGACGAGTAAAAGGTGTAGCCTTTGTCAGCAGGATGATGACTGTGCCATACATCAGAGAGGTGATGCTCAGTTAATAGTTCATGGAGCGCCCGGAGTGAGTGAGGTTTAAGGGTAGTCATCAATCCAGTGGGGTCTAATGGGGGATTATATGCCAAGTTAAGGTCTCCCTCGAGAAGAATAAGATCAGCAGGCGTGTGGGTGATGAGGGTGGTTACAGTGTGGAAAAATTCTGGAGTATCCTCATTCGGAGCATATACACTTACTAACAAGATAGTCATTCCCGACAATGTGCCATGGACAAGCAAATAGCGGCCCTCTGTGTCGGATGCGTGAGAGTGATATGTGAAGGGCAGGGACTTATGTATTTGGGTGCACACTTCATTGGAATATGAGCTGTAGTATGAAAAAAAATTATAATTCCCCCAAGTAATGGCATATCTACAGTCGTCTCGAGGAGATAGATGGGTTTCTTGAAGAAGGGCCAGTGTTATGTGGTGTCTAGTGAGGAACGCCAAGACTTGCTTCCCTTTCTGGGATTTATTCAGTCCACGGATGTTCCACGTGAGGCTATGGACTTCTACTGCAATAGATGGTGTAGGTGGCATCTGACGAAAGAGAAAGGTAATGAAGTGCCGTACATATGTATTCATATTGTGGTGGCGAAGCATACAAAGATGAATGACAGCAATGGCACAAAAAAGCATAAAACCAACAAGCAAGAGATCCCAATGTCCCTCCCATTCCACCCGTACCGGACTATAAACCATCCAGCAGATCCCTAGAACGAAAACAGAAACATTCCACAGTAGCATGTCAGCGTTTGCCACGCGGGGAGGCTATGCCCCGAATGACACCACCCATTAGAAGTAGAATTGAAGGGGGTAAATGGGAGCTTTTAGCCCTCCACCGCCAACAAACATCAGAGTGGTCATGGCGGCAGCATCACAGATGCCTCCATGTAGTTTGTTGATAGCCAGTGAGAGCACAGTGACCAGTGAAGTCAGCAGGGGCAAAAAATATATGTTGGTCCTCATCCGGAGGTGGAGGCCGCTGGTGAGACAGGGGATGTGGTGCGGTCCGGCGACTTACGCTTATGTGTTCGATTAGCTGAGTATGTTGATTAGAAATCCTGGGCTTCAGCTGGGTTGTCGAACTTATGAAATTTCCCATCAACCTCAACTCACAGCCTGACTGGATATAGCATGGTGTACTTGAAACCAATCTTCCGAAGGGCGTTCTTAACATCAGAGTATTTCCGGCGGGCCTCCAGGACAGCTCTGGTAAAGTCAGGGTAAAGAGAGACCGTGGCTCCCTGGTACTGTAGCGGACCTTTTTCACAGGCAAGTCGGAGTGCAGTGTCTCTGTCTTTGTAGTTTAACAGACAAGCAATGAGTGGCTGTGGCCAAGGGAATGGTGGGCCCTTTTGACCAAAAACATGGGGGAAAAACTATCTTGACCGAACAGATCCCTCAAGAGCTGTTCAACAAATGTGCCTGCCCATTTCATGTAGCTAGTTTCTGCGATCCCAGTAATATGAATGTTGTTTCTGCGAGACCACGCATCCAGTTCTTCATTCTTAATCACAACAGTATTTAATATGCGCTCCACCTTGCCCAAACATTTCGCCATGGAGCCAGTCCTGTCTCCATTCGCATATATGCAACCCTCTGCTTAATCAATCCTGGTTTTCTGAAGGTCTAGGTGTTCCCCCATATGGTCAATGCAGCCGGTGAGGGTGTCAAAACATACGCTGGTGGATTGAAAGCCAGCTCTGAGTTCTGCTAGTATTGCGGCTGTGACATCACAGTCGTCAGGGTCCTCCCCTATGTCTGGGGGATCATCCAAGTTGGACTGAGTGTCTAGTCGGCACTGAGGTTTTGGTTGTTCAAACCGCACCATAAACTGTTTAGGGTCTCCACGACCCATCTCAGCAAGGTAAGTGTACAGAGGGGTGCAATGGACACACTGACTCCGGCCAAACACATTGGCCCTCATTCTGACCTTGGCGGGCGGCGGAGGCCGCCCGCCAAAGTCCTGCCGTCAGATTACCGTTCCGCGGTCGAAAGACCGCGGCGGTCATTCTGACTTTCCCGCTGGGCTGGCGGGCGGTCGCCTTCAGACCGCCCGCCAGCCCAGCGGGAAAGAGGCTTCCACGATGAAGCCGGCTCGGAATCGAGCCGGCGGAGTGGAAGCTGTGCGACGGGTGCAGTTGCACCCGTCGCGTATTTCACTGTCTGCGCAGCAGACAGTGAAATACATGTAGGGGCCCTCTTACGGGGGCCCCTGCAATGCCCATGCCAGTGGCTTGGGCACTGCAGGGGCCCCCAGGGGCCCCGCGACCCCCCCTACCGCCATCCGGATCCCGGCGGTCCGACCGCCGGGATCTGGATGGCGGTAGGGGGGGTCGGAATCCCCGCGGCGGGGCAGCAAGCTGCGCCGCCGTGGAGGATTCAATGGGGCGGCGGTACACTGGCGGGAGCCCGCCAGTGGTGCCGGTCCGACCGCGGCTTTACCGCCGCGGTCGGAATCCCCATTGGAGCACCGCCGGCCTGTCGGCGGTGCTCCCGCGGTCCTCCGCCCTGGCGGTCAAAGACCGCCAGGGTCAGAATGACCACCATTGTTTTGATATGCCTGGGAAGTCCTGTGGAATTACGCGGGAGCGAGCAAGCAGATCGGGACAGCGGTACGCGCAGTGGTAAGTCATTAATGGGGCTCCAGATATGGTTAACTGTAGGAGTGCCAGTAAAGGCGGCACTTCGTAAATGTCTCTGGGGAGGAAGGGCAGGTCTGTAGCTGTCCCCAGGCCTCAGCCCAAGCACAGGCACTGCATTTGCAGGGGTATATGTGGGCCCAGATGGGGATGGTTTATGTGGATATTGAGATTACTCTCCCAAAGGGCAAAACAGTCAACAGGTCCCAGTAGACCTCTCCCTGAGGGATGAAAGCCGCAGACTGTGGGGCAGGCGGAAAGCAGGTTTTTATACCTGCATCTGAAATCACCGGATAATCAGGCAAACATACCAAGTATCATTTGAGTGCGACGGCAGCGCAGGGCCTGCGTCATGTTGACAAAAGGCCCTGGTCATTGGAGCCTTACTAGTTGGTGGCCATTACGGATGCTGCCGTGGCCACGCCTCCAATTTTCTCCTATGTAAAAGCATTCAGAAATATAATTTTGTTCACAGCTCCAATACTGAGTTGACAGGAGCTTTTATTAACAGTTAAATACTTCAGTGCTTCAGTTGATCTCCTCTATGCCACTGGGTCAGAAATCTGACTGAGCACTGCTCATTATCAGGCCCTGCTATCAACAGCCTGATGATAATAATGTAAAAAAAAATGTTAAGGCAGACTTCCTTCCCTTAACTTTAAAAAGAATGTATGACCTTGTGCTTATTTAAATATGTACTCAAGGCCCTAAGCTACTCTGAAGGTGTGTGGGAGCCGCTGGTATATCAGATGTACTGGTTGGAGACACCTGTTTTAAACCCATAAGTTATTTCTTAAAGAGGCCAAGTGCAGCTGCACGGTTTGCCTGAAACTTGCCGTGGTGTTCATTAACCCTGGGACATTGTAAGGATTAAGTGGGCCCTGGGCCAAATGTATGATGGGGGCCCCTAGTCGCAACAGCTTTGAATTTATGATCCAAATTCAGTTCTCTGCTTTGACCATGTCCAAATTCTAAATGTGTTTGTTTACTCTAATATTCAGGGAAAGTGAGGTGTGTTTACAATACTGTACCACAGCAACAGCTCACTAACATTACTGCAAATTATCTCTGTAACACCGTCTAATTTCTCAAGCCTGGGGTCCTGTTTTGATCTAAAAGAACTTTTTTATTGATTTACATGAAACATAAACAAAACATGTCTCCGCAAAATGTCTGTAATAGACTCACACATTATGCACATTAAAAATAAATTAAAGGAAAACTGTATTTAAAATCGATCTGTTTAAGAATGAATCAAGGTAATCAGGGCAAGAGACTCTGTAGAACGGAGTAGCCTCTATCAGGGCCCCCCTGAAAGTTTGGGGCCCTGGGCCACAGCCCTCTTTGCATGTGCCTTAAAACGTCTCTGCAATGATCCTGACATTTGGTGACAATGGCACAAGAGGAAAATACTTTCACTTTTTTGACAAATTAAACTTTTGCCTGATTGCATTTCGTTCACTTAGACGCCTTCCACCCTGGCCTATCTTGATACCACATATTAAAGAGCAGTATTTTTCGACTCTCTCTTCCCAAGTCACCAGTGCGGACATGTTTAAATTTTTCACCAGCTGTTATCCTTTTCTGCAGCGCGCTGAAAATTTAGCTGGACTCTGCCCGGCGGCGGCGGAAGCCAGGGCCGCGCCCAACTGTGGCTCAATCTGGAGTTAAGTACACATTGCCATAATAAGCGCTCTAGAGGAGGGCGTGTCTTTTTGGGTGGTTAAAATACTCTGCTTTGAACAGCAGCCAAGAAAATGAGCCAACATATCTAACTGTAAAGTCTGGACTTGTTCCATCACATACGTAGTTTCAAGTCACCCTGGCCACAAGGACTGGCCCTTCTGTGGGATGTTTTCTAGGACTCCTGGGGCAGCCAGAAGTTACTGGGCTCAGCTTGTAACAATCAGAACCAACTTTTACACCTGGTTTATTGGGGCTGAACCTTACTATTCAAAACGGAATACCAAATTCACCCCTTTAGCAAGTTACCATCAGAGTAGGGAAGTCGAGTCTTCCAAGACTTACTCAGGAAATGGTGTGGGGTCTGCGACCCATCTCAGGATGTGATGTTGGGTCAGTGACCCATCTCGGACGAGGTGTGGGTTCAAAGGTGCATCTCTGAAGTGGTGTGGGTTCAAAGGTGCATCTCTGAAGTGGTGTGGGGTCTGAGACCCATCTCAGGAAGTGGTGTGGGGTCAGAGCTCCATCTCGAAAGTGATGTGGGGTTAGAGACCCATATCGGAAGTGGTGTGGGGGTCAGAGATCCATCTCAGAAGTGGTGGGTGTCAGAGACCACTCTCAATGTGAGACTCATCTCAGAAGTGGTGTGGGGCCAGAGACCCATCCCAGGATGTGGTGTGGTGTCAGATGTCCGTCTTGAAAGTGGTGTGGGGTCAGAGACCCAGGTTGGAAGTGTGTGGGGTCAGAGACGCATCTCGAAAGTGGTGTGGAGTCAGAGACACATTTTGGAAGTGGTGGAGTTAGAGACCCATATCGGAAGTGGTGCGGGGTTAGAGACTCATCTCAAAAGTGGTGTATGTGTGGGGTCTGAGACCCATGTCAGAAGTGGGGTGGCATCTGAGGACCATCTCAGGAAGTGGTGTGGGGTAGAGACCCATCTTGGAAGTGGTGTGGGGTCAGAGACTCAATACACAACAGATATCAAAAAACAATAAATCAAGGTCCAGGTAGGACTTTAGTTTTAGAAAGAAAAGCTTGGGTTCTTCCTCAGGCCCAGTTGCAAACGCCCCTCCCCACCCAAACAAGCAAGATGCCCACCCTGAGTCACAGTAGTGATGACTCCTTAGGGAACACTGATCTTCTTTTGGTACATGCAGGCGTTGCCCATCTTGACGCAGATGGTCGTGGGATCATCTTAGTGCATCAGACGCTTCCTGGCACTAGGGGCCCGATGTATGAAATTCCTACTGTGCATTTCCTAAACAGCGAATCCTAAGAAATTGCTATTTATGAAATGCAAAATGTAATGTACAAAAAAAGAGGTTTTCTAATAGTGATTCCTACAGGAACAGATATTAGGAAATCACTATTAAAGAAATGCTACACCATTCGTAACCATGGGCTTAAAGGCCCTTCATTACGAATGGTTATGCATTTCCAATCTTGCGATTTCCTAATTGTAAATTGCAAATTAGGAAATGCAAACCCAAGGGTGCCTAGGGACCTATGGCCCCTCCTTAACGAGTGGTGCACATGTAAAGCGTATAAATGCCCTACGGGCACTTTAAAAAATGCATTTGAATACCTTATTTATACTTGCACATGGTTACCATCGACTTGGAGTCGATGGTAAAAGCATTTCCATTTCGCATTCAGGAAATGCCTTGTACATGTGCTTAGTACATCGCAAATAAGAAATCCCCATTTGCGATTCCCTATTGGCCTTTGTACATCTGAAAAGGCAATTTAGCATTTCTTAACGGACTGAAATTGCAATTCGGTCCGTTAAGAAATGCTAAAACCTTTCGTACATCTGGCCCTAACAATCATATTAAACATTTTAGCACGTGCTCATCTAAATAATGCATGAAAGTTGATGATGTACTTTATAGAAATCAATCACAGTTCTGAACTCATGAATTATGGCTTGGTCTGGGCATTTGGATGAAAGATTATCACCCAATGAATGCCGTGGGAAGTTTCTTGCTTGTCCTAGGGGCACCTTTAAAAAGACTTTAGGATGGACTGGGAACAGGTTCATGTGCCATAGAATTGCCCTAAGATTATGTGATGAAATGACCCTGATATTAACATAACTGCACTTCAAGTCCTTTTAAACAACTAACTTCTTTGCCAGCTGTGGTGAAGAATTAAGGCCTCTTTTCTAGTGCTGGGGAAATACCTACTACTTGATAAACTAAACCACTTGGTAAAATACTGTCTGCAAATGGTACCAGTTCTGTTTTTTTGCACTCTGTGCCTACCGTCTATTTTTTCTGGGGGGGGGGGTAACATTTAACATGGAGTTCTGTGATTGTTTTAGCACACAGTATTACTGAGAGATAATCCCTTTGCAAGCACAATTTACTCCCGGACAAACCAGGAGGAAAGTGTCAGTGCAAAACTCACAAGTGAGTGCAATTTACACCAATACTAAAAGGCACGAGGTAAAAAACTAGTGACATGAAGATTTGCACCTTTTCCAGCACTCGAAATATGCCCTTAGAGTTACAAGTCTGATCAGCAGCTCCTGGGGCCCCAATCAATACATTTTTGGAGAAAGGAGAATAAAGACCAGACACTGTCTGCATTAGAGGATGGTCTGCTAACAAACAGTAGGAATGATGAAAAAGTCCAGATGCAGACTGTTGTTATGGGTATTGGTAGAGCACACAACTCGCCCAGGAGGGAATCCTGGGGCTGGTGAGCAGGTGCTACGCAGGTTGCACCTGTGCTGCACAGAGGTGAAAACAGGCAGGTATTCAGTTTCTTGCAGAACTCACTACTGATGAAGAGACTCTGATGGGGGGGGAAGGTGTGGGTAGCAAGTTTCAGGCAGGGCCGGCTTTAGGGCAGTGTGACCTGTGCAGCAGCACTGGGTGATGACCAGGAGGGAGGGCACTGACCTCCTTGTTTGAGCGGGGTTGGGGGGCACTGTTTATAGCCATAACCTACTATTTAAAAGAACCTGCTGTAGAATTCCTCGTGTGTCCAGCTTTAGACAGAAATAAAACTGTCAAGATAATTCTTGTGATTAATGTTCCTGCTAGAGAGAGAAAGAGATCAGAGTTTTGTCTGGTGGCAGCTTTGACTCACCATGAAGTAGTGCAGGGGGTTAACATGCCTGCTGCAACTAACAACACATCTGTATTTTATGTGGATAGCTGAGTAGATTAGTAAAGCCAGCCTTTACCAGCGCTTTAAAACAAATTGAATGTATGTGCGAGAGGGGCTGTGGAGAAATCCTGCGACTGCACTCCCCTAATTGCAAAAATGGGGTTAGGGCAAAGCAGATGGATTCCTGGCTTGCTGAATACCCCAGGTCATGTTGCCCATTCGTGTTCTACCAGCTTTAGCACCACACCGTCACACCGCCTCTCTTGTGGCTGAGGTTATACATCCATGGCTCACAACCTTCGAAGTGAGCAATGCCGAAGGTAAGGCTTTGAAGATCACCCTTCTCTTAAAGTATTGCTTTAATGCACAGAAAGCACTAAAAACAGACCATGACCAAACACATACACAGGTCAAGGTAAACACATACAGATGATCTGGAACCCGAATGAAGAGAATCCTACTAGGGAAATTAAGTTTCAGAAAAGCAGCAGAATACCAAGCAGTGCCTTAAAATAAAAGGCACTCAGAAGTCGAGGAAAATGTAAGAAGGTGTGAATGTGCCCAAACCCCAAGGTGTTTACAGGATAGAGCACATATCATATAACTGGTGCTCTCACTTTATTCTTCTTTTCTTTCTTCGCTACTGAATAAGCGTGCACCAAATCCGAAGAAAGTTTTCAGACGAAGGACAATGCTGTACATCAAGAAGTATTGCATTCCTGTCTTGCATAGTATACATTTGGTAGGCTGGGTACCAAGAATCACATATACTAGGTCCCTTTTGGAGATCAGATAGACATACCTTCCCCTGTTATTCATCTAGTCAGGAGGCTCCAAAATACACCCAGCCCTTTATATAAAGAATAGGCCAGGCCAGGGGGACAGAAAAAGACTGGGAGAGATGGACAGAGCTAGAGAGGCAGACAAGAAGTGAGAGAAAGAAAGAAGCAGAAAGACACCTTGCGAGATAAGGAGCGAAAGAGAGGTAGTGAGATGTAAGAGACAGGGGACACAAAAAATATGTTACAGATCTTAAACTCAGAAAGACAGAGACACAGAGAAAGACAGAGCGAGAGAGAGGTCTAGCTAGGGAGAGAATGTAAGAGAAAGAAAGACAGACACACAGAAAGACAGGGAGAGACGCAAATAGGGAGAGAAAGACTAGGAGGGGCAGGGTAAGACAGAGAGATACATGGAAAGACAGAGAGCAGCGACATGTGAGAGAAGAATAGACATAAAGATAGAGACGAAGAAGTTAAGGAAATGGGAAATATTTTGATTTTCCTTGTGAAATGGTATGTTATGTCTGTTATGAGTATCTGTTGGGTGCATTACTCAACTGGGAGAGTTTTCTGGCACTAAAGGCGGGGGCTACCTAGGCCAGGCCAGGGCAGAGGTTAGGTGAAGAGCAAAGGCTTCAGTTTCTTGAGAAAAACCAGAACTGAGGCGAAAGCTCTGATATGCGCTAAAGGTTTTATTTTTATTTTTCATGTTTGCAATCAAGCTCTCTCTTCACTATGAAGAGCTACATACCAAGGACTTAAGTGGCTTGTAGGAAAGGTGATGGTGTGACCATCTATTACATGTACATGGTAAGGATATTGCAAGCACCTCGGAGTTCCTTGCAAAGGAACCTATCTTTTAGCCTCCTTTCTCTATATGATTATGGAACTCCTCAGTGGCTTGCAAAATCCTCATAATGCACAGCAGGGGGTATTTTATCCTTAATATCTTTACTCTCTTGTTAAAGGTCTGCCGAAGAGATTAATTTATATTAGTCTCCTAATGACACACATACTACCTAAACCAATGCTTTGTTTTCCATGAAAGAAAAAGGGTGACAATGAGTCATTTTGTAAAGAGCCATCAGCGGTGCTCTAGCTAGCGTTTGATATCAAACGAGGTAGGGGGCATGGAGGCTCGAAATGACCCTCAAGGTCCTTTGCCCCATTCTGAGAAAGAATCACACTGTAAATGCTTCATTAGGTGACAGCAAGGGGATCTGCCTGCAATGGTAGCGCATATTGCCTCCTCTATGGGGGCTTGTGTTATTCCCTTAAACCAATTCAAAGACGCAGCATAGTTGAAGTTCCTGGCTTGAGCATAGAGAGACGCTATTCTTGTTAGACCATCATTCCTTAAAGGCACTGATTGGAAAGGCTACTTATGTTTCAGAAATATCCTTGTTAAAGCACTGCCCATTAGGTGTATTGCATTAATATTGAAATCGGGACGCAATGGTCACTGAATTGAATAGTCATTCACATTGACCACACACCTAGTCATAAGTGTACCTGCTGTTTAGTTTTTTAACCTACAGTTCCTGCACTGAAATTGTCATATCGCTTGAATTGTACATTGTGTGATGCTTAATGTAGTCATAAAAATGTATTTGCAATCAACAGGTCAGACCACATTAGAATCCGGTACGTAACATTAGGCCATGTGTATTCTATTAGGCTTTTGCTAGCAGTCGACTCAATTCCAATATTTGTATTCACTTACTATCCATACCTTTAATTTTCAAAAGGTCCTCCTTGGGATGGATTTGCAAATACAGTTCTCACTGTCAATGGCAGTTCTAGTTGATATACAGTACCATGCTCAGTGTAATAGGTAAATATGTGTGGTTTAAGAAGTAGGCGTTGAACCATTTGCTTACCCAGCACTGACAAAGGTTCGGGTCAGCTCTGCAATCCGTGGTGCTTGAGTGGCAGGGAAAGTGGCATTAGGTGACAGCCGAATACTACCCTAAGCTGCACCAAGGTGTGGCTGAGGGGTCTCCGGCTTGAACATGTAGCTAGGTCCTATGCCATGGTGCTGTGAACCCCCTGCTTTAGAAACTTAAGTGGGAATAACCAATACAAGTCTCACTATCTGTATGGCTGCAGGCAAAAACGATCTTGGGGAATAGCAGAACATGACTGAGAGATGGAATTCAAGTGTTGTTATGTAAACCAAGTTCAGTAAAGTAGAAAGAAATGATGTAAATGAGGAAATAGACAGAGAGGGCAGCGAATAGAGGGAAAGATAAAAGCAAGTAAGAAAAAATAATGAAGAATCTATAGAAAGTGGAGAAGAAAAAAAGAGTGAAAGTAGGAAGGAAGGCAGTATGAAAAGAAAGAAAAGTGATGCGGAAGGAAGGGGTGGTAAAAAAGGTAGGATAAATGAAAGGACTGATGGTTGAAAGGATGAAAAGTGAAAGGATGAATGGGTAGGAGAGTGAAAGTACAGATCGATTAATGTGTGAAAAAATGGTTGTTGGATGGAACATGGAAAGGCGAAAGGTTGGATTAATGTGAGAACAGTTGGATGGATGGATTCTTAATGAATGATTAGAATAATGCAAAGATGGATGAAGGATGGAAAGATAAAAGGATGATTGATGGAAGCGTAGCAGGATGGATGAATAGGAGAGTAGATTTAAGGGTGATGGGAGCTATTCTAGGACCGGCCGGGCTTACTTTCTTTGTATCACTTAGAGATTTGGTTCAAAGTTGGGGGTATTTTTGTTTCCTGACTACTCTCTTGGTCTTACGTAAAACCCCCCCACATCGCCACCCTACCAAACCTGGCCACAAGTAGCTAATACTGCTCACTCAGCTTAAACTAAGCTTTAGGAGTGGGCAATGCATTCCACTCCGCCGGCAGAGTTTTGCCCACTCCGCACTCCGTACGAGTGCAGAGTTCCAAAAGACTCCACAAAGCAGAGTTTTTCATCTGTTGCGGCTCACCAATGTTAGGATCCGGAGACCGCCAGACAGCCCACACCCCCCCCCCACTAGTTATACGCAGACTGACAATCTTACTTGTTGGAAGAAGCTTTTTATTTCACAATGTTTAGTATTACATCTAGTCATAAATCACTTCACTTAAAACTTCAATAATATTTACAAAACATAAGATACAAATCAGCAACCATAAATCTTTTTCTGACAGGATCCCTTCCTGTCCTGAACCACCACTGGACCACACAAGTGAATCGCACCTCACCCTAGGAGGGGTGGTTTCCCTGACTACACCGTTCCTTGTCCTCACGCTCAGGGTTCCCCCCCCCCCCCTCCAAACACCAATCTGTCTCGGGGTGTAACGGGGCGGCCAAGAGCAGGAGCCCCATGGCCCCCCCAGTGATCTGGGCTCCCTGACCCCTTAATCTGGTGTGTATATCCGCAGGTTGGCTCAGGACTTCAGGATCCTATCCCTGGTGTCCTCCCGGGGCCCCAGCCTTGGGGACCCCTCTGTTGTTTCTGGTGACTTTAATACCTCGCTTTCCACCACGAGGGCGACTAGGGCCCCAAAGGTCCTTCACCCTCCCTTCCTGCGAAAAGACTGTGAGCAAAAAAACACGTCAGAAATTAACTGATCGGTACCGGCATCAGACAAATGCACCATATCCTTGTGAAACATGTTAGGGCCCTTCAAGAGTTTGTGAGGAATGTTCCATAAGCGCCCTGGACCTGGGCATAGTTTAGCCATTTCTGCATTAAGTCAGCGTACTGAGATATTGTAAAGAAATGGCTCCCTGTTGCAGTTACCCCCCACTTTTTGCCTGATACTGATGCTGACTTGACTGAGAAGTGTGCTGGGACCCTGCTAACCAGGCCCCAGCACCAGTGTTCTTTCACCTAAAATGTACCATTGTTTCCACAATTGGCACAACCCTGGCACCTAGGTAAGTCCCTTGTAACTGGTACCCCTGGTACCAAGGGCCCTGATGCCAGGGAAGGTCTCTAAGGGCTGCAGCATGTCTTATGCCACCCTAGGGACCCCTCACTCAGCACAGACACACTGCTTGCCAGCTTGTGTGTGCTGGTGGGGAGAAAATGACTAAGTCGACATGGCACTCCCCTCAGGGTGCCATGCCAACCTCACACTGCCTGTGGCATAGGTAAGTCACCCCTCTAGCAGGCCATACAGCCCTAAGGCAGGGTGCACTATACCACAGGTGAGGGCATATGTGCATGAGCACTATGCCCCTACAGTGTCTAAGCAAAACCTTAGACATTGTAAGTGCAGGGTAGCCATAAGAGTATATGGGCTGGGAGTCTGTCAAAAACGAACTCCACAGCTCCATAATGGCTACACTGAAAACTGGGAAGTTTGGTATCAAACTTCTCAGAATAATAAACCCACACTGATGCCAGTGGTGGATTTATTAAAAAATGCACACAGAGGGCATCTTAGAGATGCCCCCTGTATTTTACCCAATTGTTCAGTGCAGGACTGACTGGTCTCTGCCAGCCTGCTGCTGAGAGACGAGTTTCTGACCCCATGCGGTGAGAGCCTTTGTGCTCTCTGAGGACAGAAACAAAGCCTGCTCTGGGTGGAGGTGCTTCACACCTCCCCCCTGCAGGAACTGTAACACCTAGCAGTGAGCTTCAAACGCTCATGCTTCGTGTTACAATGCCCCAGGGCACTCCAGCTAGTGGAGATGCCCGCCCCCTGGACCCAGCCCCCACTTTTGGCAGCAAGTCCAGGAGAGATAATGAGAAAAACAAGGAGGAGTCACTGGCCAGTCAGGACAGCCCCTAAGGTGTCCTGAGCTGAAGTGACTCTAACTTTTAGAAATCCTCCATCTTGCAGATGGAGGATTCCCCCAATAGGATTAGGGATGTGACCCCCTCCCCTTGGGAGGAGGCACAAAGAGTGTGTACCCACCCTCAGGGCTAGTAGCCATTGGCTACTAACCCCCCAGACCTAAACACGCCCTTAAATTTAGTATTTAAGGGCTTCCCTGAACCTAAAGATTTAGATTCCTGAAACTACCTGAAGAAGAAGACTGCTGAGCTGAAAGCCCCCTGCAGAGGAAGAACAGAAGACACCAACTGCTTTGGCCCCAGTCCTACCGGCCTGTCTCCTGCCTTTCAAAAGAAACCTGCTCCAGCGACGCTTTCCAAGGGACCAGCGACCTCTGAATCCTCTGAGGACTGCCCTGCTTCAAGAAAGACTAGAAACTCCCGAGGACAGCGGCACTGCTCCAAAAGAACTGCAACTTTGTTTCAAGGAGCAGATTTAAAGACCCCTGCAACTCCCCGCAAGAAGCGTGAGACTTGCAACACTGCACCCGGCGACCCCGACTCGGCTGGTGGAGAAACAACGCTTCAGGGAGGACCCTCCGGCGACTCTACGACTGTGAGTAACCAAAGTTGTCCCCCCTGAGCCCCCACAGCGACGCCTGCAGAGGGAATCCCCAGGCTCCCCCTGACTGCGACTGCCTGAACTCCATTTCCCGACGGCTGGAAAAGACCCTGCACCCGCAGCCCCCAGCACCTAAAGGAACGGAACTCCTGTGCAGGAGTGACCCCCAGGAGGCCCTCTCCCTTGCCCAGGTGGTGGCTACCCCAAGGAGCCCCCCCCTTGCCTGCCTGCATCGCTGAAGAGACCCCTTGGTCTCTCATTGAAAACCATTGAAAACCCGACGCGTGTTTGCACACTGCACCCGGCCGCCCCCGCGCTGCTGAGGGTGTACTTTTTGTGCTGACTTGTGTCCCCCCCCGGTGCCCTACAAAACCCCCCTGGTCTGCCCTCCGAAGACGCGGGTACTTACCTGCTGGCAGACTGGAACCGGGGCACCCCCTTCTCTCCATTGAAGCCTATGTGTTTTGGGCACCTCTTT
The DNA here is from genome assembly GCF_031143425.1 of Pleurodeles waltl. Taxonomy (NCBI): domain Eukaryota; kingdom Metazoa; phylum Chordata; class Amphibia; order Caudata; family Salamandridae; genus Pleurodeles; species Pleurodeles waltl. The sequence continues at coordinate 694,073,208 of NC_090451.1, forward strand.
GACCTTCGCACCTGACCGGCCCTGAGCTGCTGGTGGGATAACTTTGGGGTTGCTCTGAACCCCCAACAGTGGGCTACCTTGGACCAAAAACTGAAACCTGTAAGTGATTTGCTTACCTGTTAAAACTAACAATAACTTACCTCCCCCAGGAACTGTGAAAATTGCACTGTGTCCACTTTTAAAACAGCTTATTGTGTTTTATGTGAAAAGTATACATGCTAATGAAATGATTCAAAGTTCCTAAAGTACTTACCTGCAATACCTTTCAAATGAGATATTACATGTAGAATTTGAACCTGTGGTTCTTAAAATAAACTAAGAAAAGATATTTTTCTATAACAAAACCTATTGGCTGGATTTGTCTCTGAGTGTGTGTTCCTCATTTATTGCCTGTGTGTATGTACAACAAATGCTTAACACTACTCCTTTGATAAGCCTACTGCTCGACCACACTACCACAAAATAGAGCATTAGTATTATCTCTTTTTGCCACTATCTTACCTCTAAGGGGAACCCTTGGACTCTGTGCATGCTATTCCTTACTTTGAAATAGCACATACAGAGCCAACTTCCTACATTGGTGGATCAGCGGTGGGGTACAAGACTTTGCATTTGCTGGACTACTCAGCCAATACCTGATCACACGACAAATTCCAAAAATTGTCATTAGAAATTGATTTTTGCAATTTGAAATTTTTCTAAATTCTTTAAAGTCCTGCTAGGGCCTTGTGTTAGTCCCTATTAGCATTTCTTTTAGAGTTTAAAAGTTTGGTAAAAGTTTGAATTAGATTCTAGAACTAGTTTTAGTTTCTTAACAAGTATTCCAACTTTTAGAAGCATAATGTCTAATACAGATGTGAATGTGGTGGAACTCGACAGAATTGGGAAAGAAGGCAGACCACTGGGTCAAGACTAGGGTAACCAAAACTTCCACTGGGGGTGACCAAAAGAAAGGGGTTACAAAGACTCCCCAGGAGAAAGTGGGTGACACTAGAAACAAAGAAAAAGAGTCCTCTGTAGGCCCCCAAAAACCAGAACAGGTGGGTGGGCCCCGAGACACAACCCAAAACAAAGGTGGGTACCAGGGTAAAAACTGGGATGCCACTAAGGCATGGTGCCATAACTGTAGACAGACAGGGCACCACACCAAGGACACTTCTTGTCCCAAAAGCAAACCCCCTAGCAAAATCCCAGGGGTGACCAGTGTAGCCATTGGGGATGACTCCTCAGATGAGGAGGTCTTCATAGCCTTCAACTGGAAAAAGGGCCCAAGAGGTGAGTTGGAGATTCCAGAGGGAAGTAGACACTTCCACCACCTACTGGTGAATGGAATCCCAGCCACTGCCCTGAGAGACACTTGTGCCAGTCACACTATTGTGCATGACAGGCTGGTGTTCTCAAACCAGTACATCCCAGGTGAGATGGCCAGAGTAAGAGTTAGCCCAGACAGGGTCACTGATAGGCCTTTGGCTTTTGTGCCCATTGAAGTGGGTGGGACTTTTAGCTGGAGAAGGGTGGTAGTCAGTACAGACCTCCCCCTTGATTGTCTCCTTGGAAATGACTACCCAGAGGTTAGTCAGAGCCCAAGAGAGGAACTGGTCCAGCGTCAGTCCTCTCCCAAGGATTCTGGAGTTACTGCCTCTGCAGTAAATGCAAGTACGCCCCAGAAGAAAAAGAAAAGAAAACAGTGTAGGAAGGGTGGACAACCTTTAGCCAAGGTTCCAGCAAGCCAAGGAGATTCTACTCCAGTAGGGGAGAACTCCAAAAGTGGCACTGGTAAAGTCCAACCTGACCCAAAAGAAGTCCTGGCTAGTCAGGCAACTGTTAAGCCTGAGTGGGTGGCTCCTCAGCTAACAGAAGAAAGAGTGGAAGAAGGGTGTTTACTACAAGATGTGGTAACCCCCCACTCTAATACAGCAGACAGGCACCCTGAACCCAAAGAAGCCTGTAACTTAGCCCCTTCCCTTGTAGGTGAAGAGCTAAAGGTGTGGTTCTGGGCACTGACAGCTGTCAGTGGCCTCTGCTGGGTGTTAGCCTTTATGGCTGCACTATCCTTGGCATGGTGGTCTGACCCCATGCCAAATAGCAAGTTAGGCCCCCTGACCCTGTTGGTCATGGTGGGGTTACTCCCGCTCTGGGTAACCTCTTTGGGTAAGCTAGGGGTGACTCTGGCTAAAATAAGATTAGCAGAGGTGGATACCTCTAACCCCAAAATAGAGAGAATGGGTGGAGACATTAAAGATACAGACAAGAGGCAATTCAGACTAGGTCCTATCACTGTGGAAGTGGGTCAGTACCCCAGAGGGAATGACCTGAACAGAAGGATGTAAGGCAGAGTAGGCCCTGCAACAAACCAGCCTATTTCCTCTACTCTTCCTCGCCTGACAGACTAGGAAGACTCTCCCAGCTTTGGCTGAGTCTCCTGGCCTGTGGGCTGGGGGGTGCTTGTGTAAAGAAATGGCTCCCTGTTGCAGTTACCCCCCACTTTTTGCCTGATACTGATGCTGACTTGACTGAGAAGTGTGCTGGGACCCTGCTAACCAGGCCCCAGCACCAGGGTTCTTTCACCTAAAATGTACCATTGTTTCCACAATTGGCACAACCCTGGCACCTAGGTAAGTCCCTTGTAACTGGTACCCCTGGTACCAAGGGCCCTGATGCCAGGGAAGGTCTCTAAGGGCTGCAGCATGTCTTATGCCACCCTAGGGACCCCTCACTCAGCACAGACACACTGCTTGCCAGCTTGTGTGTGCTGGTGGGGAGAAAATGACTAAGTCGACATGGCACTCCCCTCCGGGTGCCATGCCAACCTCACACTGCCTGTGGCATAGGTAAGTCACCCCTCTAGCAGGCCTTACAGCCCTAAGGCAGGGTGCACTATACCACAGGTGAGGGCATATGTGCATGAGCACTATGCCCCTACAGTGTCTAAGCAAAACCTTAGACATTGTAAGTGCAGGGTAGCCATAAGAGTATATGGGCTGGGAATCTGTCAAAAACGAACTCCACAGCTCCATAATGGCTACACTGAAAACTGGGAAGTTTGGTATCAAACTTCTCAGAATAATAAACCCACACTGATGCCAGTGGTGGATTTATTAAAAAATGCACACAGAGGGCATCTTAGAGATGCCCCCTGTATTTTACCCAATTGTTCAGTGCAGGACTGACTGGTCTCTGCCAGCCTGCTGCTGAGAGACGAGTTTCTGACCCCATGCGGTGAGAGCCTTTGTGCTCTCTGAGGACAGAAACAAAGCCTGCTCTGGGTGGAGGTGCTTCACACCTCCCCCTGCAGGAACTGTAACACCTAGCAGTGAGCTTCAAAGGCTCAAGCTTCGTGTTACAATGCCCAGGGCACTCCAGCTAGTGGAGATGCCTGCCCCCTGGACCCAGCCCCCACTTTTGGCGGCAAGTCCAGGAGAGATAATGAGAAAAACAAGGAGGAGTCACTGGCCAGTCAGGACAGCCCCTAAGGTGTCCTGAGCTGAAGTGACTCTAACTTTTAGAAATCCTCCATCTTGCAGATGGAGGATTCCCCCAATAGGATTAGGGATGTGACCCCCTCCCCTTGGGAGGAGGCAAAAAGAGGGTGTACCCACCCTCAGGGCTAGTAGCCATTGGCTACTAACCCCCCAGACCTAAACACGCCCTTAAATTTAGTATTTAAGGGCTTCCCTGAACCTAAAGATTTAGATTCCTGAAACTACCTGAAGAAGAAGACTGCTGAGCTGAAAAACCCCTGCAGAGGAAGAACAGAAGACACCAACTGCTTTGGCCCCAGTCCTACCGGCCTGTCTCCTGCCTTCCAAAAGAAACCTGCTCCAGCGACGCTTTCCAAGGGACCAGCGACCTCTGAATCCTCTGAGGACTGCCCTGCTTCAAGAAAGACTAGAAACTCCCGAGGACAGCGGCACTGCTCCAAAAGAACTGCAACTTTGTTTCAAGGAGCAGATTTAAAGACCCCTGCAACTCCCCGCAAGAAGCGTGAGACTTGCAACACTGCACCTGGTGACCCCGACTCGGCTGGTGGAGAAACAACGCTTCAGGGAGGACCCTCCGGCGACTCTACGACTGTGAGTAACCAAAGTTGTCCCCCCTGAGCCCCCACAGCGACGCCTGCAGAGGGAATCCCCAGGCTCCCCCTGACTGCGACTGCCTGAACTCCATTTCCCGACGGCTGGAAAAGACCCTGCACCCGCAGCCCCCAGCACCTAAAGGAACGGAACTCCTGTGCAGGAGTGACCCCCAGGAGGCCCTCTCCCTTGCCCAGGTGGTGGCTACCCCGAGGAGCCCCCCCCTTGCCTGCATCGCTGAAGAGACCCCTTGGTCTCTCATTGAAAACCATTGAAAACCCGACGCGTGTTTGCACCCTGCCGCCCCCGCGCTGCTGAGGGTGTACTTTTTGTGCTGACTTGTGTCCCCCCCCCGGTGCCCTACAAAACCCCCCTGGTCTGCCCTCCGAAGTCTGGCAGACTGGAACCGGGGCACCCCCTTCTCTTTATTGAAGCCTATGTGTTTTGGGCACCTCTTTGACCTTCGCACCTGACCGGCCCTGAGCTGCTGGTGTGATAACTTTGGGGTTGCTCTGAACCCCCAACGGTGGGCTACCTTGGACCAAAAACTGAAACCTGTAAGTGATTTGCTTACCTGTTAAAACTAACAATAACTTACCTCCCCCAGGAACTGTGAAAATTGCACTGGGTCCACTTTTAAAACAGCTTATTGTGTTTTATGTGAAAAGTATACATGCTAATGAAATGATTCAAAGTTCCTAAAGTACTTACCTGCAATACCTTTCAAATGAGATATTACATGTAGAATTTGAACCTGTGGTTCTTAAAATAAACTAAGAAAATATATTTTTCTATAACAAAACCTATTGGCTGGATTTGTCTCTGAGTGTGTGTTCCTCGTTTATTGCCTGTGTGTATGTACAACAAATGCTTAACACTACTCCTTTGATAAGCCTACTGCTCGACCACACTACCACAAAATAGAGCATTAGTATTATCTCTTTTTGCCACTATCTTACCTCTAAGGGGAACCCTTGGACTCTGTGCATGCTATTCCTTACTTTGAAATAGCACATACAGAGCCAACTTCCTACAGATATTGATTGTTCTTGATTTGATTCCTGCGCCCCACTTGCGTCGAGGCCCCATGTTAGACCACGCAATTGCAGCGTTTGGGTATTGCTTTGCCAATTTCGTGATCTCTATAAAAATTGTTTCTCTCTGTGCCTTGTGACCCATTCGCACCAAGTCATTGCCTCCTAGGTGAATAATGATGAGATCCGGGAACTGGAGTCCCTCAAATCCTTTTGCCAGTGTTACCAGCTGTTGCAGTTGGGCGATTCCCATTCCGCCAACTCCGCACCAACGGAAAGCCACGCCTTGAACCATCGCCGGATTCGGCTCACGGAGCTTTTGCACCCTGTAGGCTGTATAAACCAAAGAAAAAACAATGACTCTTTAAATAAACCCCTAGCACACTCGATTCAATAAAACAGTAACTAAAAGCAATTACCAGGAGTACATGAGAAAGGCAAGTGGTGACAAAGGAAACATTGGTGTGGTATAACAGGTTAAATAATCATAAAGGAACCAAAAAACAATATAAAAAAATTCCACAAACACTTCTTGGTTGCCAGGGTAAGCACACCAGGACTTACCGAGGAACGAAATCCAAGCGCAACCACAGTGGTATCTCTAAGTTAAAACAGGCAATTTTAAACAAAGCATGTGGCACGCGGTGGGAAAGCTCAACCACAGTGGTATTTCTGAGTTAAATAGGCGATTTTTTATAAACAACGTGTGCGCGGCTAAATAGAACAAACAATTATAAATATGTGCAGTAGCGCGTGAAAAACCCCTTTGCAAAACAGAACCCAATTGACAAAGAACGATTTTAAATATGCGCTGTAGCGCGCAAAGAAAACACTTTGAAAAAACGGCAATTGAGATTCCTTCCCGACACCCAACTCTATACTTATGCGCTGCCCGCATAACCTGTTTCCAGCTCCTCCGACTCCTCTGCAACGGCTGAAGCCAGCTCCTGAACCGCGAGTCGTACTGCCCGCGTTCCTCTGTCCCTGGCTCCTCCGATATACGAGATATACGTCCCAGCCGCCGCGCCGACAGTCGAGTTGGAAGTATGAAAAGCAGTTGAAAAACACAACTGCACGCCACCGTCAGCTCCAGCCGCTGCGTCACCAGGAAAAGAAGGACGAACCTTCTTTGGGGGGCTCTTAAATAGCCCCCCGCCGGTGCACGGCGGCTAAAACCGGCTAGCGGCTAACGCAGTCACAACATTCTTCAACCCTGTCCGACTTCCGCCCTCACGCCTCGCGAGTACCCAGGCAGCCCATCGAACAACCAGTGCGGAGGGGTGCGTCTGACCTCGGCGGCCCGTACCCTAGGTTGGCGAGTGAGAGCAAGAAAAATCACACATTAGACTACCTCCAATCGAGATTTCTCATCGCCGGCAGTCGCAGCAGGTCGATACCACTCGTGTTAAGAAACCTGCCGTTTGCGTTGAGGAAGCTGCTGGCTGAGTAGAAAATCTACTCAAGTGGCACAAAGAAGCAGCGTCGTCTTGCGCTGCGCGTTGTGCCTTTCACGCTGATTTCACAACATGGGACAAACTCCCAGCACTAATAATTAGTGTGAGCAGTGCGACTTACAGCACTCTGCTACTCACAGAACTCCATGTAAGTTTTTTTCGGCACTTCGCAGAGTTTGCATAGCAGAACTCTGCGAATTCAACCCAGGCCTACTAAGCTTTGCCTAAGGTTACCATAAAAGTACTTCTAGTATTCTGAGTATTTCAATGATAGTATTGAATTGGAACTCCACTGCACAGCCAACATCCATAACTTGCGGATGTTAAGTTGCTGTGCTGATGCACACCACCCAATCTTGTATTTACTCCAGTACAAACTTCTGATTGGGATGTTACCAAAATTCTGAGCAGTGGAAAAGATTTGTGAAGTGGTACCTGTGTGTGCAAATATACCTGAGCTTTTCTAAGAAATATAACACTGAGTGGTTTCTGCTAATTGTATCTCCAGCTCACAGGGGGCGAAAGCAGGTAAAAGGGTTTTGCAGCCTGGTAGGGGAATGCTGTGCTAAGGTACTGCTTGCCAAATTGTCGTCTTACTTGCAACGCAGGCAGCGTCATTATCTACCTGTGTCTCATGGAAAGGAATTGAGAGGTGAGGTGGCTGGCCAAGACACCTGGAAACACAGACGTAGGTCGACTCTAGGAAACACAGACACAGAGAGAGGCACAGAAATAGGGAGAAACTACAAGAGACAGACAGAAACACTACGCCATAGGGAGACACACACACAACAAACACAGACAGGGCTATTTGGGCACACGGACAATGAGAGACACACAAACATTGGGGTACTGTTGGACATACACAGGAGACAGGCTGGGAGAATATGAGGAACACACAAGGTGAGACACACAGACACATTCTAGGATGAACATACACAGAAAGACTCTGGAAGAGAAAGAGAGAGAGACACACACAGAGACATAGGGAAAATCTGGAACATACAAGCACACAGAAACAGAAAGGGATAGAAGAAGAATCTGGAACACACACAGAGGGAAACACAAAGACATTGGGAGCCTATGGAACACAGAGTGAGAGACACATAGAAGTAAAGAGACTGCAACACACAGGGATAGACACAGACAAACTGTAAGAAGACACTGACACACACTAGTGTAGGTGTAATCTGCATTCAGAAAACCTGGTGTACAGCTGATTTTTTGTGCCTGGGCTACACTGTTTTATGTTGCAACGCTCAGCCTACTAAGAAAGGACACACAAAAAGGGGAACTGCCATTCTTTAGTGTAACTTGTTAAAATGGGAATATGAAAATCTAAAGGTCCCTTCTAATTATTTTCAGGTATTGAAGGTTAATCCCTTTTCAGATGATGCAGAATAATTCCTCTGATCGTGGTGAATGTATGCATCCCCCAGACAAGAGTTGTAATAAAATTCTGACTGAGGTGTTTAATTTCTTCTCATTGATTGAGCTGGACAAGGGAGAATATGAAGTGTTGTTAATGGGTGATCTAAACTGTAAAATGTGTAATCACTCAGTTGCTTTATTTTGTGATGTAGAGGGGGAATCAGCTTTTAATATCTGGCATTTATTGTTCCCATCAAACACTAAAACAGATAAAATGGGTTACATCCTACTAAAGTATATGAGGAAACATGGTTATTTGATCTTAAACAGGAGATTCAAGTCGGATCTGCCAACCAAAATCACTCATTAATCTGGGCGGGGCGGTTCAATTATTGATTATTTTGTTGCTTCTTATTAGCTACATCCCAATCTGTTGAGGATTTGATAATGTTTGCCTCCTCGTTTAGTGACCATAAGATTTTGGCCCTTACATTAAAATTAGGTTTCTGGGCTGTAGAGCCCTGGAAATTTGATGGCCACGGAAATTTACTTCAATAAGTTTACAGGAAGAACTCGCTGGTTTCCATCAAAATAATTTATAATGCCTTGGCAGGGCTATTCAGATTCTTGATGCCTGGAGTGGGGACATTCTTCACTGTTTTCCTGAGTTTATGGGCATGATAGTAAAAGGAGATCAGTTAGAACGTCCTAGACCTCCCCATAAGAAGATTTGTCCCTCCGTGTTGCTTCTAAATGAGATAATTAACAGATTGACAAGGCTACAGTTTATCATATTTTCGAAGGAAAGGGGTAGAATGATTTTTAGAGAGGAGAAGAGTGAGGTTAAAGTCAGGCTTAGGAAAAGAGGCCGTCGAGCGGAAATGGATTGAGAAGAGCTGCATTCTTAAAAAAACTTGTGCAAATATTGGGTGATTGTTTCTGAGTGTTGTAGATCTTGCAAGGCCTCCTTGGTCCCCACTATAGCTGAGCAAAGTGGAAAGGTTATTGTAGGAAGTTGGCTCTGTATGTGCTATTTCAAAGTAAGGAATAGCATGCACAGAGTCCAAGGGTTCCCCTTAGAGGTAAAATAGTGGTAAAAATAGATAATACTAATGCTCTATTTTGTGGTAGTGTGGTCGAGCAGTAGTCTTATCCAAGGAGTAGTGTTAAGCATTTGTTGTACATACACATAGACAATAAATGAGGTACACACACTCAGAGACAAATCCAGCCAATAGGTTTTGTTATAGAAAAATATCTTTTCTTAGTTTATTTTAAGAACCACAGGTTCAAATTTAACATGTAATATCTTGTTTGAAAGGTATTGCAGGTAAGTACATTAGGAACTTTGAATCATTTCAATTGCATGTATACTTTTCAAGTTATTCACAAATAGCTACTTTAAAAGTGGACACAGTGCAATTTTCACAGTTCCTGGGGGAGGTAAGTTTTTGTTAGTTTTACCAGGTAAGTAAGACACTTACAGGGTTCAGTTCTTGGTCCAAGGTAGCCCACCGTTGGGGGTTCAGAGCAACCCCAAAGTTACCACACCAGCAGCTCAGGGCCGGTCAGGTGCAGAGTTCAAAGTGGTGCCCAAAACGCATAGGCTTCAATGGAGAGAAGGGGGTGCCCCGGTTCCGGTCTGCTTGCAGGTAAGTACCCGCGTCTTCTGAGGGCAGACCAGGGGGGTTTCATAGGGCACCGGGGGGGACACAACCCCACACAGAAATTTCACCCTCAGCGGCGCGGGGGCGGCCGGGTGCAGTGTTAGAACAAGCGTCGGGTTCGCAATGTAAGTCAATGAGAGATCAAGGGATCTCTTCAGCGCTGCAGGCAGGCAAGGGGGGGCTTCCTCGGGGAAACCTCCACTTGGGCAAGGGAGAGGGACTCCTGGGGGTCACTTCTGCAGTGAAAGTCCGGTCCTTCAGGTCCTGGGGGCTGCGGGTGCAGGGTCTTTTCCAGGCGTCTGGACTTAGGTTTCAGAGAGTCGCGGTCAGGGGAAGCCTCGGGATTCCCTCTGCAGGCGGCGCTGTGGGGCCTCAGGGGGGACAGGTTTTGGTACTCACAGTCGTAGAGTAGTCCGGGGGTCCTCCCTGAGGTGTTGGTTCTCCACCAGCCGAGTCGGGGTCGCCGGGTGCAGTGTTGCAAGTCTCACGCTTCTTGCGGGGAGTTGCATGGGTCTTTAAATCTGCTCCTTTGGATAAAGTTGCAGTCTTTTTGGAGCAGGTCCGCTGTCCTCGGGAGTTTCTTGTCGTCGTCGAAGCAGGGCAGTCCTCAGAGGATTCAGAGGTCGCTGGTCCCTTTGGAAGGCGTCGCTGGAGCAGAGTTCTTTTGGAAGGCAGGAGACAGGCCGGTGAGTTTCTGGAGCCAAGGCAGTTGTTGTCTTCTGGTCTTCCTCTGCAGGGGTTTTCAGCTAGGCAGTCCTTCTTCTTGTAGTTGCAGGAATCTAATTTTCTAGGGTTCAGGGTAGCCCTTAAATACTACATTTAAGGGCGTGTTTAGGTCTGGGGGGTTAGTAGCCAATGGCTACTAGCCCTGAGGGTGGGTACACCCTCTTTGTGCCTCCTCCCAAGGGGAGGGGGTCACAATCCTAACCCTATTGGGGGAATCCTCCATCTGCAAGATGGAGGATTTCTAAAAGTTAGTCACCTCAACTCAGGACACCTTAGGGGCTGTCCTGACTGGCCAGTGACTCCTCCTTGTTATTCTCATTATTTTCTCCGGCCTTGCCGCCAAAAGTGGGGGCCGGGGCCGGAGGGGGCGGGCAACTCCACTAGCTGGAGTGTCCTGCGGTGCTGTGACAAAGGGGTGAGCCTTTGAGGCTCACCGCCAGGTGTTACAGCTCCTGCCTGGGGGAGGTGTTTAGCATCTCCACCCAGTGCAGGCTTTGTTACTGGCCTCAGAGTGACAAAGGCACTCTCCCCATGGGGCCAGCAACATGTCTCTAGTGTGGCAGGCTGCTGGAACTAGTCAGCCTACACAGATAGTCGGTTAAGTTTCAGGGGGCACCTCTAAGGTGCCCTCTGGGGTGTATTTTGCAATAAAATGTACACTGGCATCAGTGTGCATTTATTGTGCTGAGAAGTTTGATACCAAACTTCCCAGTTTTCAGTGTAGCCATTATGGTGCTGTGGAGTTCGTGTTTGACAAACTCCCAGACCATATACTCTTATGGCTACCCTGCACTTACAATGTCTAAGGTTTTGTTTAGACACTGTAGGGGTACCATGCTCATGCACTGGTACCCTCACCTATGGTATAGTGCACCCTGCCTTAGGGCTGTAAGGCCTGCTAGAGGGGTGACTGACCTATACTTGCATAGGCAGTGAGAGGCTGGCATGGCACCCTGAGGGGAGTGCCATGTCGACTTACTCGTTTTGTTCTCACTAGCACACACAAGCTGGTAAGCAGTGTGTCTGTGCTGAGTGAGAGATCTCCAGGGTGGCATAAGACATGCTGCAGCCCTTGGAGACCTTCCTTGGCATCAGGGCCCTTGGTACTAGAAGTACCAGTTACAAGGGACTTATCTGGATGCCAGGGTCTGCCAATTGTGGATACAAAAGTACAGGTTAGGGAAAGAACACCGGTGCTGGGGCCTGGTTAGCAGGCCTCAGCACACTTTCAATTGTAAACATAGCATCAGCAAAGGCAAAAAGTCAGGGGGCAACCATGCCAAGGAGGCATTTCCTTACACAACCCCCCCCCAAACGAAAGAGGATGAGACTAACCTTTCCCAAGAGAGTCTTCATTTTCTAAGTGGAAGAACCTGGAAAGGCCATCTGCATTGGCATGGGCAGTCCCAGGTCTGTGTTCCACTATAAAGTCCATTCCCTGTAGGGAGATGGACCACCTCAACAGTTTTGGATTTTCACCTTTCATTTGCATCAGCCATTTGAGAGGTCTGTGGTCAGTTTGAACTAGGAAGTGAGTCCCAAAGAGGTATGGTCTCAGCTTCTTCAGGGACCAAACCACAGCAAAGGCCTCCCTCTCAATGGCACTCCAACGCTGCTCCCTGGGGAGTAACCTCCTGCTAATGAAAGCAACAGGCTGGTCAAGGCCATCATCATTTGTTTGGGACAAAACTGCCCCTATCCCATGTTCAGAGGCATCTGTCTGCACAATGAACTGCTTAGAATAATCTGGAGCTTTTAGAACTGGTGCTGAGCACATTGCTTGTTTCAGGGTGTTAAAGGCCTGTTGGCATTCCACAGTCCAGTTCACTTTCTTGGGCATTTTCTTGAAGGTGAGTTCAGTGAGGGCTGTCACAATGGATCCATATCCCTTCACAAACCTCCTGTAATACCCAGTCAAGCCAAGGAATGCCCTGACTTGAGTCTGGGTTTTTGGAGCTACCCAGTCCAGAATAGTCTGGATCTTGGGTTGGAGTGGCTGAACTTGGCCTCCACCTACAAGGTGGCCCAAGTAAACCACAGTTCCCTGCCCTATCTGGCATTTGGATGCCTTGATAGAGAGGCCTGCAGATTGCAGAGCCTTCAAAACCTTCTTCAGGTGGACCAGGTGATCCTGCCAGGTGGAGCTAAAGACAGCAATATCATCAAGATAAGCTGTGCTAAAGGACTCCAAGCCAGCAAGGACTTGATTCACCAACCTTTGGAAGGTGGCAGGGGCATTCTTTAAACCAAAGGGCATAACAGTAAACTGATAATGCCCATCACGTGTGGAGAATGCTGTTTTCTCTTTTGCTCCAGGTGCCATTTTTATTTGCCAGTACCCTGCTGTCAAGTCAAAGGTACTTAAGAATTTGGCAGCACCTAATTTGTCTATGAGCTCATCAGCTCTAGGAATTGGATGGGCGTCTGTCTTGGTGACAGAGTTGAGCCCTCTGTAGTCCACACAAAACCTCATCTCTTTCTTTCCATCTTTGGTGTGAGGTTTGGGGACTAAGACCACTGGGCTAGCCCAGGGGCTGTCAGAGCGCTCAATTACTCCCAATTCCAGCATCTTGTGGACTTCCACCTTGATGCTTTCCTTAACATGGTCAGACTGTCTAAAGATTTTGTTTTTGACAGGCATGCTGTCTCCTGTGTCCACATCATGGGTACACAGGTGTGTCTGACCAGGGGTTAGGGAGAAGAGTTCAGGAAACTGTTGTAGGACTCTCCTACAATCAGCTTGCTGTTGGCCAGAGAGGGTGTCTGAGTAGATCACTCCATCTACTGAGCCATCTTTTGGGTCTGATGACAGAAGATCAGGGAGAGGTTCACTCTCTGCCTCCTGATCCTCATCGGTTACCATCAACAGATTTACATCAGCCCTGTCATGGAAGAGCTTAAGGCGGTTCACATGGATCACCCTCTTGGGGCTCCTGCTTGTGCCCAGGTCCACCAGGTAGGTGACCTGACTCTTCCTTTCTAGCACTGGGTAAGGGCCACTCCATATGTCCTGAAGTGCCCTGGGAGCCACAGGCTCCAGAACCCAGACTTTCTGCCCTGGTTGGAACTCAACCATTGCAGCCTTTTGGTCATACCAAAACTTCTGGAGCTGTTGGCTGGCCTCAAGGTTTTTGCTTGCCTTTTCCATGTACTCTGCCGTTCTAGAGCGAAGGCCAAGTACATAGTCCACTATGTCCTGTTTAGGCTCATGAAGAGGTCTCTCCCAGCCTTCTTTAACAAGAGCAAGTGGTCCCCTTACAGGGTGGCCAAACAGAAGTTCAAAGGGTGAGAATCCTACTCCCTTCTGTGGCACCTCTCTGTAAGCGAAAAGCAGACATGGCAAGAGGACATCCCATCTCCTTTTGAGCTTTTCTGGGAGCCCCATGATCATGCCTTTTAATGTCTTGTTGAATCTCTCAACTAAGCCATTAGTTTGTGGATGGTATGGTGTAGTGAATTTGTAAGTCACCCCACACTCATTCCACATGTGTTTTAGGTATGCTGACATGAAGTTGGTACCTCTGTCAGACACCACCTCCTTAGGGAAACCCACTCTGGTAAAGATACCAATGAGGGCCTTGGCTACTGCAGGGGCAGTAGTCGACCTAAGGGGAATAGCTTCAGGATACCTAGTAGCATGATCCACTACTACTAGGATGTACATATTTCCTGAGGCTGTGGGAGGTTCTAGTGGACCAACTATGTCCACACCCACTCTTTCAAAGGGGACCCCCACCACTGGAAGTGGAATGAGGGGGGCCTTTGGGTGCCCACCTGTCTTACCACTGGATTGACAGGTGGGGCAGGAGAGGCAAAACTCCTTAACCTTCTGGGACATATTGGGCCAGTAGAAGTGGTTGACTAACCTCTCCCACGTCTTGGTTTGTCCCAAATGCCCAGCAAGGGGAATATCATGGGCTAAGGTCAGAATAAACTCTCTGAACGACTGAGGCACTACCACTCTCCTAGTGGCACCAGGTTTGGGGTCTCTGGCCTCAGTGTACAGGAGTCCATCTTCCCAATAGACCCTATGTGTTCCATTTTTCTTGCCCTTGGACTCTTCAGCAGCTTGCTGCCTAAGGCCTTCAAGAGAGGGACAGGTTTCTTGTCCCTTACACAGCTCCTCCCTTGAGGGTCCCCCTGGGCCTAAGAGCTCAACCTGATAAGGTTCAAGCTCCAAAGGCTCAGTTCCCTCAGAGGGCAGAACTTCTTCCTGAGAAGAGAGGTTCTCTTTTTCTGACTGTGTTGCAGTTGGTTTCCCAACTGACTTTCCTTTTCTCTTGGTAGGCTGGGCCTTTCTTCCAGACTCCAGCTCTACTTTTTCACCCTGTGCCTTGCATTGTGCTCTTGTTTTTACACACACCAGTTCAGGGATACCCAGCATGGCTGCATGGGTTTTTAGTTCTACCTCAGCCCATGCTGAGGACTCCAGGTCATTTCCAAGCAGACAGTCTACTGGGATGTTTGAGGAGACCACCACCTGTTTCAGGCCATTGACCCCTCCCCATTCTAAAGTTACCATTGCCATGGGATGTGCTTTAGTCTGATTGTCAGCATTGGTGACTGTATAGGTTTTTCCAGTCAGGTATTGGCCAGGGGAAACCAGTTTCTCTGTCACCATGGTGACACTGGCACCTGTATCCCTCAGGCCCTCTACACTTGTCCCATTAATAAAGAGCTGCTGCCTGTATTTTTGCATGTTAGGCGGCCAGGCAGCTAGTGAGGCTAAATCCACCCCACCCTCAGAGACTAGAGTAGCTTCAGTGTGGACCCTGATTTGCTCTGGGCACACTGTTGATCCCACTTGGAGACTAGCCATTCCAGTGTTACCTGGATTGGAGTTTGGAGTGGAACCTTTCTTGGGACAGGCCTTGTCTCCAGTTTGGTGTCCAGGCTGATTACAGCTACGACACCAGGCCTTTTTGGGATCACAGTTTTTACCCTTGTACCCAGGACTGTTTTGTGAAGAGGCTCTGGGCCCACCCTCCTGTGCAGGTTTTTGGGGGCCTGTAGAAGACTCTTTACTATTTTTATTTTTGACTGTCTCACCACCTTTCCCCTGGGGAGGTTTTGTGACCCCTTTCTTTTGGTCACCCCCTGTGGAAGTTTTGGACACCCTAGTCTTGACCCAATGGTCCGCCTTCTTTCCCAATTCTTGGGGAGAAATTGGTCCTAGGTCTACCAGATGCTGATGCAGTTTATCATTGAAACAATTACTTAACAGGTGTTCTTTCACAAATAAATTGTACAGCCCATCATAATTACTTACACCACTGCCTTGAATCCAACCATCTAGTGTTTTTACTGAGTAGTCTACAAAGTCAACCCAGGTCTGGCTCGAGGTTTTTTGAGCCCCCCTGAATCTAATCCTATACTCCTCAGTGGAGAATCCAAAGCCCTCAATCAGGGTACCCTTCATGAGGTCATAAGATTCTGCATCTTTTCCAGAGAGTGTGAGGAGTCTATCCCTACACTTTCCTGTGAACATTTCCCAAAGG
This sequence comes from Pleurodeles waltl, assembly GCF_031143425.1. NCBI lineage: Eukaryota > Metazoa > Chordata > Amphibia > Caudata > Salamandridae > Pleurodeles > Pleurodeles waltl. The sequence goes on from NC_090451.1 coordinate 694,089,031, forward strand.
AGAGCACCCCAGTGAGATTTGTTCACTTTTCTGGTTACACAAGCCCTCTCAAAAGCTGTGAACCATTTGGTGATGTCATCACCATCTTCATATTTAGTTACAATCCCTTTAGGGATTTTCAACATGTCAGGAGAATCTCTGACCCTATTTATGTTGCTGCCACCATTGATGGGTCCTAGGCCCATCTCTTGTCTTTCCCTCTCTATGGCTAGGATCTGTCTTTCCAAAGCCAATCTTTTGGCCATCCTGGCTAACTGGATGTCCTCTTCACTGGAGTTATCCTCAGTGATTTCAGAGTTGTTGGCCCCTCCTGTGAGGGAACCTGCATCTCTGACTATTATTTGTGGAGTCAGGGCTTGAGAAGCCCTGCTCTCCCTAAGTAGGACTGGAGGGGGGGAATTTCCCTCCAAGTCACTATCTTCATCCTCTGAGTTGCCATCCTCAGAGGGGTTGGCTTTTTCAAACTCTGCCAAAAGCTCCTGGATCTGTACTTTGGTAGGTTTGGAGCCCATTGCTATTTTCTTTAGTTTACAGAGTGACCTTAGCTCTATCATCTGTAGATGGAGGTAAGGTGTGGTGTCGAGTTCCACCACATTCACATCTGTGCTAGACATTTTGCTTCTAAAAGTTGGAATACTTTTTAAGAATCTAAAACTGGTTCTAGAATCTAATTCAAACTTTTACAAACTTTTAAACTCTAAAAGAAATGCTAACAGGGACTAACACAAGGCCCTAGCAGGACTTTAAAGAATTTAGAAAACTTTTCAAATTGCAAAAAATCAATTTCTAATGACAATTTTGGAATTTGTCGTGTGATCAGGTATTGGCTGAGTAGTCCAGCAAATGCAAAGTCTTGTACCCCACCGCTGATCCACCAATGTAGGAAGTTGGTTCTGTATGTGCTATTTCAAAGTAAGGAATAGCATGGACAGAGTCCAAGGGTTCCCCTTAGAGGTAAAATAGTGGTAAAAATAGATAATACTAATGCTCTATTTTGTGGTAGTGTGGTCGAGCAGTAGGCTTATCCAAGGAGTAGTGTTAAGCATTTGTTGTACATACACATAGACAATAAATGAGGTACACACACTCAGAGACAAATCCAGCCAATAGGTTTTGTTATAGAAAAATATCTTTTCTTAGTTTATTTTAAGAACCACAGGTTCAAATTTAACATGTAATATCTTGTTTGAAAGGTATTGCAGGTAAGTACATTAGGAACTTTGAATCATTTCAATTGCATGTATACTTTTCAAGTTATTCACAAATAGCTACTTTAAAAGTGGACACTTAGTGCAATTTTCACAGTTCCTGGGGGAGGTAAGTTTTTGTTAGTTTTACCAGGTAAGTAAGACACTTACAGGGTTCAGTTCTTGGTCCAAGGTAGCCCACCGTTGAGGGTTCAGAGCAACCCCAAAGTTACCACACCAGCAGCTCAGGGCCGGTCAGGTGCAGAGTTCAAAGTGGTGCCCAAAACGCATAGGCTTCAATGGAGAGAAGGGGGTGCCCCGGTTCCGGTCTGCTTGCAGGTAAGTACCCGCGTCTTCGGAGGGCAGACCAGGGGGGTTTCGTAGGGCACCGGGGGGGACACAAGCCCACACAGAAATTTCACCCTCAGCGGCGCGGGGGCGGCCGGGTGCAGTGTTAGAACAAGCGTCGGGTTCGCAATGTAAGTCAATGAGAGATCAAGGGATCTCTTCAGCGCTGCAGGCAGGCAAGGGGGGGCTTCCTCAGGGAAATCTCCACTTGGGCAAGGGAGAGGGACTCCTGGGGGTCACTTCTGCAGTGAAAGTCCGGTCCTTCAGGTCCTGGGGGCTGCGGGTGCAGGGTCTTTTCCAGGCGTCGGGACTTAGGTTTCAGAGAGTCGCGGTCAGGGGAAGCCTCGGGATTCCCTCTGCAGGCGGCGCTGTGGGGGCTCAGGGGGGACAGGTTTTGGTACTCAGTCGTAGAGTAGTCCGGGGGTCCTCCCTGAGGTGTTGGTTCTCCACCAGCCGAGTCGGGGTCGCCGGGTGCAGTGTTGCAAGTCTCACGCTTCTTGCGGGGAGTTGCAGGGGTCTTTAAATCTGCTCCTTTGGATAAAGTTGCAGTCTTTTTGGAGCAGGACCGCTGTCCTCAGGAGTTTCTTGTCGTCGTCGAAGCAGGGCAGTCCTCAGAGGATTCAGAGGTCGCTGGTCCCTTTGGAAGGCGTCGCTGGAGCAGAGTTCTTTTGGAAGGCAGGAGACAGGCCGGTGAGTTTCTGGAGCCAAGGCAGTTGTTGTCTTCTGGTCTTCCTCTGCAGGGGTTTTCAGCTAGGCAGTCCTTCTTCTTGTAGTTGCAGGAATCTAATTTTCTAGGGTTCAGGGTAGCCCTTAAATACTACATTTAAGGGCATGTTTAGGTCTGGGGGGTTAGTAGCCAATGGCTACTAGCCCTGAGGGTGGGTACACCCTCTTTGTGCCTCCTCCCAAGGGGAGGGGGTCACAATCCTAACCCTATTGGGGGAATCCTCCATCTGCAAGATGGAGGATTTCTAAAAGTTAGAGTCACCTCAGCTCAGGACACCTTAGGGGCTGTCCTGACTGGCCAGTGACTCCTCCTTGTTATTCTCATTATTTTCTCCGGCCTTGCCGCCAAAAGTGGGGGCCGGGGCCGGAGGGGGCGGGCAACTCCACTAGCTGGAGTGTCCTGCGGTGCTGTGACAAAGGGGTGAGCCTTTGAGGCTCACCGCCAGGTGTTACAGCTCCTGCCTGGGGGAGGTGTTTAGCATCTCCACCCAGTGCAGGCTTTGTTACTGGCCTCAGAGTGACAAAGGCACTCTCCCCATGGGGCCAGCAACATGTCTCTAGTGTGGCAGGCTGCTGGAACTAGTCAGCCTACACAGATAGTCGGTTAAGTTTCAGGGGGCACCTCTAAGGTGCCCTCTGGGGTGTATTTTGCAATAAAATGTACACTGGCATCAGTGTGCATTTATTGTGCTGAGAAGTTTGATACCAAACTTCCCAGTTTTCAGTGTAGCCATTATGGTGCTGTGGAGTTCGTGTTTGACAAACTCCCAGACCATATACTCTTATGGCTACCCTGCACTTACAATGTCTAAGGTTTTGTTTAGACACTGTAGGGGTACCATGCTCATGCACTGGTACCCTCACCTATGGTATAGTGCACCCTGCCTTAGGGCTGTAAGGCCTGCTAGAGGGGTGACTGACCTATACTTGCATAGGCAGTGAGAGGCTGGCATGGCACCCTGAGGGGAGTGCCATGTCGACTTACTCGTTTTGTTCTCACTAGCACACACAAGCTGGTAAGCAGTGTGTCTGTGCTGAGTGAGAGGTCTCCAGGGTGGCATAAGACATGCTGCAGCCCTTAGAGACCTTCCTTGGCATCAGGGCCCTTGGTACTAGAAGTACCAGTTACAAGGGACTTATCTGGATGCCAGGGTCTGCCAATTGTGGATACAAAAGTACAGGTTAGGGAAAGAACACTGGTGCTGGGGCCTGGTTAGCAGGCCTCAGCACACTTTCAATTGTAAACATAGCATCAGCAAAGGCAAAAAGTCAGGGGGCAACCATGCCAAGGAGGCATTTCCTTACAGTTATACTCTCTCCCTATATGCAGAAAATTGTAATACTGACTCTAGAGATATGGATTGTGCGTCTGTTCAAAGCTCTGACGTAGATTGCTATGGTCCTCCTTCAGCAGCCAAGATTGAGGTCTTTATCGGGGACCTGCGAACCTCTGGTGCAATGGGCCCGATGAGGTGCCAATCTTGGTGATTAAGCAGGAACCATTGCTTTGGGCAAAGATCCTGAATTATTCTACTGTTATCTAAATGGCATACTGTTGTCATCATGGGTTGGGAGTGTAATAATTCCCTTATACAAGAATTAAGATAGATCTTCCCCTGCAAATTATTGGCAAATTGCCTTATTGGATGCCGTTGGTAAGGTATTTGCAAAAAGTTTGTTAGAGCAGCTTACCAAGTGGTCAGAGAGGAATCTGATCTTTCTGTTAAAACACCCTGGATTTAGAAAGGGTCATAATACTCTAGATAGCATCTCAGCATTACAGTTAATAAATGAAAAATATGTTACGATTAGGGACAGTGCTGTTTATGCTGCTTTTTTACAGTCTTGATAAGGTGCATCGCTTGATTCTGTGGAAGAAATTATTCAATCTAGGCACCCCTGTTAATTTGTTACATCTGATTAAAGCTCTGCACTCCTCCCCATGGTGCAAAGTATTGATGGGTGGTGACCGGGGTCTGTCATCTGAAATCCAGACAAAAAATGGATGAAAGCAGGGGCGTTCACTGGCACCATTACTTTTTATGTTGTATATTCATGATTTGCCTCCCGCCATAGCAAAAAGTCATGGTTTTGCACCAAGTATCGGGGGACTTCAGTGATCTGTTTATTGTATGCAGATGACATCGTAGTCATTGACCTTACCCCGAAAGTGCTCAATAATCGTTTGGCAGATCTTAATGACTACGTTGCTCAACATTATTTGAAGATAAATGTTGCGTAATCACAAGTGGTGTGTTTTCGCGGGAAAAAAACCTGTAAAAAAGTAAAATTCTCTTGGTGCATGGGCTCTCAGAACTTAGAGCGAGTAAAGTCCTACCGTTTTTTGGGGAAAACTATGTCTAGCTCCCTTAGTGATACTGAACATACATCTAATAATATGGGCAAAGCTTGCTTCAAGCATGGGGGTTAGGTGCATTTTATAAGGCAGTGGGTTGGTGCCATTTTGCTCACCTTCTTACAATTTATCAAGCGAAGATACATGCTACTTTGTTATTTGAAATAGAACTTATAAACGTAGCAGATTGGAGTTTTCTTGACAGAACTAAAGGGCAAATTTTAAGGCGTCTGGTTTCCAGTAATACTCTGGCATCCGCTGCAGCTTTAAGATTAGAGTTTGGTATTAGGAGTTCCTTTGTTCAGGCCTTAGCAGCGGTAATCCAGAGTGACATTTGTTTATTTTACATTGATGAATTGTCTTTAAGGTATCTCATTTATAAATAGATTTGTGTCACTTTGAGAGAGAAAGTACTGTTTTTTAGAAATTTTAAATATGCTTTAGAATTTTTGGAATTTGATTTTGCTACAATTCTTGCTTTATCACCCCTTCAGGTGAAAATGTGCTTAAAGGATATTACATGATGCAAATGCTTTCTGTTAGACTTAGAGCTTTGAAGTAGAAACAGGAGGTTCGATGTTTTAATTAATACTGTAATTTTAAGAAAGCCGCAACCTTATTTAACTGGGAATCTTCCCCATGGAGTGAGGTATTTGTATATTTTATTAAGATTGAATATTCTGCCGTTAAAGGATTTAACTCACAAATGGAATGGCACTTCCGAAATTCGTGACTGGTGTCAAACTGATGTGCAAGATTTAAAGCATGTTCTAATTGCGTATCCCAGTTTGTTGACACTGAGGAAAAAATAGTTGAAACCTATGTTTATGAAATTTATGGTACGTTCATCAAAAGAAGCTCTTCATCTACTTTTTAAACCCCCAAATGAAATGTTCTGTCTTTGAATCTTTACACTTCTGAGGCATTTTTAAATCTATATTGATGGTTTTATATAAATAAGAGGGTACGCTGCACTTTATTCTTAATCAAATCAGTTCGATAGATTGCATATTGATATTGATGCACTTTAATTGTATTGTTAACATTTTAGTACAATGGTTATGTCGTCTATGTTGTTAATTTTTTTTTTATGTGGAACGCGTAGGAGTTCTGAATCATTAAGTAAATAAACTTGAAACTTGTGTACTCTGACACACACACACACACACACACACTGCAAGAAGACACAGACACACACTAATGTAGGTGTACCCATAGAAAGTAGGGTTGTAGGGTGTGTTGCAGTACCTCCATAATTAACCACGCTGCAGTTCGGAAGGCGACTGAGCAATAAATATGCTTTGCAATTTTGTCTTGTTACATTTGCTTGGTCTTCAAACCTAGAGGTCAAATGTCAGGCAATGTCTTCTGACAAATTGCTGCTTATTCCTTGATCATGGTGTTTGGTGTTTACATTTCGTTTTCTGACTGCAAAGTGAGTGGATTTTGTAAAGTGAACTATATGATAATATTACTTGAGTACAGGAAGTGTGATAGGATAAGCTGCAGGATGTCATATTTTTCTAACACTAAATTTATCTAGAAATAAATATATTATACAAATATTTCAAAATATACTGGCTGTTAAGAAAGCACAAATGAAGCACTGTTTTTGTGATGTGTGATGGAAGCAAAGATTTTGAATAAGATAAAAACAACTCGGGGCACTTTGTGATGTGCAAATTATAATTAGTTGCTGAAACCCTATTTCCACACATTGTTATTTGTATGGTATATAGTTTGATCAGTAAAACTGTATGACTGTGGAAATTTAGTTGCCATTTCAATGGAAAATGTGCTGTCTGCAAATGACTGCACTACCATACCATGCTATATTATTAAACTTGTGGCAATGTTCTCCACAATGCACCACAGCCACATACCACACCCCTACTACTTCCCTGTTGAATGGACTTTGGTCATTTGCTACACTTGTTCTTTGTGTGACATTAGGATTTCACACAAGCAATATGACCGCTGTTATAACAGTGATGACCTCACCCCCGCTCTGAAAATTATTCCAGCACAACTGGGTGCACTCTGAAACACACTGCAAGAAGACACTGACAATCACTCGCACTGGTGTACACTGAAACAAAACACTGCAAGAAGACACTGACAGACACTATTACAGTTGAACTCTGACAAACACGCTGTGATAAGACACTAACACAGTAATACAGGGGTGCACTGAAACACACACTGTGAAAAGACACTGACAGACACTAGCACAGGCATGCTCTGACAGACACACTGTGAGAAGACACCAACACACTAATACAGGTGTATACTGAAACACACACCGTGAGTAGACACCGACAGACACTAATACAGGTGCATACTGATACACACACTGCAAGAAGACACAGACAGACGCTAGTACAGGCGTACACTGAAACACACACTGCGAGAAGACACTAACACTACATTAATAGATACGTACACTGAAAGACCCACTGTGGCAGGAAGGCACTGCACTGCCACACTCTAGTATAGGCGTACACTGAAACATGCACAGTTAGAAGACACTAACTGACAGTAGTACAGGCATACTCTGAATCACACACTGCGAAAAGACACTGACACACACATTAGTAGAGTCATACACTGAAATATGCACTGCGAAAAGACACAGGTATATACTATTACTGACCTATACTGAAACACACACAGCGAGAAGACACTGACAGACACTAGTACAGGCGTACTCTAAAACACCACTGGTAGAAGACACCGACAGACACTAGTACAGCTGTACACTGCAAGACACTCTGCGAGAAGACACTGAAAGACACTAGTACAGGCGTACTCTAAAACACCACTGGTAGAAGACACTAGTACAGCTGTACACTGCAAGACACTCTGCGAGAAGACACTGACAGACACTATTACAGGCGTACTCTAAAACACCACTGGTAGAAGACACCGACAGACAATAGTACAGGTGAACACTGCAAGACACTCTGCGAGAAGACACTGACAGACACTAGTACAGGTGTACCCTGATATACACACTGTAAGAAGACACTGGTATAGGTCGACACTGAAATACACACTGTGTGAGAAGACACCGGCAGACACTAGTACAGGTGTACACTGATACACTGCGAGAAGACACTGACAGACACTAGTACAGGCGTACTCTAAAACACCACTGGTAGAAGACACCGACAGACACTAGTACAGGTGTACACTGCAAGACACTCTGCAAGAAGATAGGGACAGACACTAGTACAGGTGTACCCTGATACACACACTGTAAGAAGACACTGGTATAGGTCGACACTGAAATACACACTGTGTGAGAAGACACCGGCAGACACTAGTACAGGTGTACACTGCAAGACACTCTGCAAGAAGATACTGACAGACACTAGTACAGGTGTACACTGCAAGACACTCTGCAAGAAGATACTGACAGACACTAGTACAGGTGTACCCTGATATACACACACTGTAAGATGACACTGACAGATGCTAGTAAAGGTATTCACTGAAAGACACACGGCAAGAAGACACTAGACACTAACAGACACTAGTACAGGTGTACACTGATACACACACTGTAAGAAGACACTGACAAACACTAGCACAGGTGTATACTGATGCACATACTGTCTGAAACACGAATTAAGAGAAGACACTGAAAGCAATGGAATGACACACACCCAGTGGCAAGGTAGAGATGAGTGCACTAGCTGCACAAGAAGACCTAGAGAGCTGGCCAAGAACATGTGGACACCGGCAAAAGACTCCCCTTCACAGCAACATCAGTTTCCGCCGCCCCATCATCATTACCTCTACAACAGGGAGGCAAATCAGCCCCAGCCTATGAATAAGAGAGCCCCGCGCGGCCCTCACTCACCCTGAATGCCGTAGTGGTATTATGGCTGTATGGACGACAGAAGTGCACTGTCTACAGCACTAGTAACATAGTTTAATGTCACACAGCGAATCAGCAGAGCAAGACATAGTTTGTTACTGTAAATTGTATTCATATAGTGTTTACTATCCCTGATGAGGATAAAAGCACTGTAGGTGAATAGCAAGCTAGTCCGAAGTCCAAGATTAGTGTTAATAGTTAGTAGATTAGGAATAAGTGTTTCTTCCCACGTGCATTTGTTGGTTTAGGTTTGTGCTCTTGACTTCTTTTGTTTAATAGAGTTTAAAGTAGGGATTGAATGATGGGAAAGGATTTAAAAGGGGAAGTAATAAGTTGTTTTTGTAAGTAGTGGTCGTGTGTGCCTTTTGGTTGGGTGACCTTGCTAAAAAACAGGAATGTGTGGTTTGAGAAGGGTGTTTGATAGTTCATATTTGTCAGAGAGGTTTGGGATGAGTCAGAGAGAGGATCCATGTGACAAAGGATGGACAACACTACACATTCTTCTAACTTTTTAACGCCCTATTAATGGTAATGGGGTAATACCTATGCCCTGAGTCCTAAAAAAGTTCATGAATTTTAATAATATACTAGGGGACAAGTGCAGCCCCATCTACTCCCTTTCTCACTGAACTGCACCTGTGAACGTGCATGCTGCATAGTGGTGTCGTAGTCATTTATGTATGGTTTTGCAAGGATAACTACCAACTCTACATTTTATATGAGTCTTCTGGAAAAGCGCCCCCCCCCCCAATATGGGGGGAGCGCAGCCCCTTAGAGGTCGGGGCCACCGGGGGCCGGACCCTCGGCACTAGTTGTGCGCGGGCTGGCTTGGTTATTTCCGCCCGCACACTTCGCAAGGTGTGTGGCGGAAGTAACATTTGAAGGTGCTTCGGGCCTGCGTTGCTGATCCGGTGCAAACCGCCGCAGTGGGGGGCTTTATAAGTGCCCCCCCAGAAGGCTCGGCCTTCTTCTTTGGGCGCAGCGGCGGTGCAGACGGACGGCGGCGTTTTTGTAGGACCTCAAGGGATTCCAGGTCCCATTTCAGGAGGAGGCAGGGACCAGTTGCCTGCAACAAGGAGCAGGTTTTCTCGCTCGTTCGGACCGTCGGCCCGAGAGCAGTCGGGAGAGAGGAGTCCAATCCGCCTCAAACGTAGTGCAGGTTTTGTTTGCGGCGCGTAAAAGAACGGAGATTCCCTGCCGGCAATTAATTCCTTGCTGGAAAGCGCAGCGGTCTTCCAGGCAATTTAAAGGGGCCCGAGGTGAGTGTGTGCACTGCGGCTGTCGCTCCGTTTTTCGGAGACATAATCGTAAATTCCCTGTGCTCGTTCTTACTTTGCGCTCTGGCAATTTTAATGAATTAGCATGGGGGCGTTTCAACCTTCGTTTTGTTGGTTTACTTGCCTAGTCTCCCGAGTTCAAGCCTGCACTCTTCTGGCCCCTGTCTCGTGGTTTCGGTCATCCAAGCAGTCCGGTCGCGCGCTTTCTCCTCAGCGCTTTAAATAGCTTGGTATTTTATGTTTGGTTGGGAGCGTGCTAGGCCCTCATTAAGCAGAGGGCTTTCAATTGGGAAATAAACAGTTGGGGGCTGCGTTCCAGTTCAGTGGGCAAGTCCCATAAAGCAAATTTGTGTGTTTAAAAAAAAAAATTTTTTTTAAAGTCCTGCTATTTAACACTTTATGGGAAATACTTTTTCACCGTTTATATTCTTGATGAAATGCAATGCTGCCTGGTCAACACAGTTGACTCCATAATGTTATATATCTGAGTGTTTGTTTTGGAGTAATCACTGTGGTTGTAATATATATTATAATTCTCGCGTACGGTGTGGAGCCTTTGTCAATGTAATAGTCTGTTTGATGTTACCCTGACTAGAGACCTGCACCCCCCTTTTTTGTAGCAGAGAAGGTGTCTTTTGCGCAAGGGAAATTCGCAGCATATAATACATTTGTCAGTTTTAGTCTACTGTAATCCATTAGACTCATGAGTAATGGCATCCAATCGCGTAAGGGTGGGTAAGAGGAAGGGGGGTGACCCTGAATTGGCGCAGCTTTTGAAATTGGTTTTGGCGAAATTAGGGGATGGGGACTCAGATGGCGGGGAGGCTCCTTCTGAGGTGGAGGACAGTGGTGAGGGCCCTTCGCTCCCACGGCGAACACATGTTGCCCAGTGCGCAGCTTTCCCCCCTGTGAAACGGAGAAGCAAAAAACAGGTTGCAGTAGTTCAGCAACCACCATCTCCTTCACCGGACGTTACAGTTTCAGAATAGGCTCCTGTCCTAGCTGCTGCATCAGCAACGGCGAACTATACTGGGCCGCGCACAGGGGGTGTAATGGCGGCACCAACAGCAACGTTAGGGGTAGAATCTATGTTGGCCGACATACGGCGGTCATTGGTAAATCTGTCAGCACATCCAGTTGGGCCACCCGTTCATTTACCCCCCCCAGTCTCAGGTGCTGGCGACAACAGTTGGCTCATCCACTGAGCAGGTTGCACCAGCCCCCCAGTAACCTCACAAGATCCAATGGCGCAAGCTTTGTTGGTGGTTTCACAGATATTAACTAATATTAATACAGCATCCGCGCCCCCTCCGCCTACGACTCCTTGGGCTAACGATTCGCTGCAGAATTCAGTGTTAGAACTTAAGCGCCAGGTGGAGGCACTAGCAGCGGCGCATAATGTTCGCCCTTTACAGGTGACGACTGCGAGCCCAAGTGTCACTCCGGCACCGGGTTCTCGGACCCAGGCTACTCCTTTGGAAAAAGAACAGGGTAAGGTTACTGAACTAGGCAACATTCCTGCTAAAAATATCGCATCAGCTGAAGGGGCGGGGCAGGACACGCTATTGTCAAGACCAGGGAAGCTTGCTGCACATGTGGCTCCAGACATAAAAGAAAAAATATGGAAGGGGGAATTTGTAGATATTTTCAGCCTGATCAGGGCAAAGAGAGGGGAGTTAGAAACAAAAGAGAAAGATGCAAAAGCTTTGTCATCTATAGATAAAAAGCCAAAGGTTGAGGAGAGTATTACTAATTGGTTGTTTGGTTTTAATGTATTTATGTCGGTCATGCTTAAGAAGAAACCTGAATCAGGTATTGCTATGATTTGCTATGCAAACAAAATACTAAGAGCGCACCATATGTATGGAGGTAACGCTTGGCTGGAGTACGATAGGGATTTCAGGTGGGCTAAGGTTGAGGAACCAGTGATTAGATGGGACCAGACTGAAGTGAATGTTTGGTTAGAATGTGTGAATAACAAGTTACCTGGTAAACAGCCCTTTCGATCACAGTATTTGAGCGACAAAAAAGGTTAATGCTAGGCGTTTAATAGAAAAGTATGCTCTCGCCCCCCAGGGTCGTGCAAATTCAGGCACACCTGTTCCTTTTGTGGGCATCCCTCCCACCCCGAATTCAAGTGCCTTAAGAAGTCAAGGGATACAGTTAAGGATGGGAGTAAGCCCAGCAACTAGTTTAACCTTGCCTTCTCCCATAAATTTAGACACACTATTTCCTTGGTTACAAGTTTACCCAGTAAAAGTTTCAGCAGAACTATTGATAAAAGGTTTCTCTCAGGTTTTAGGATTCCTGCTGCCAGCGTCCCCCTTTAGAACATTGCAAGAACCTTGTATCTGCTTTAAGAAACCCTGGCGTAGTAGCAAAAAAGATTGTCAAGGAACGTGCACTGGGGAGATTAGCCAGACCTTTCCCCCCCCCCCCCCCCCCCCCCCCCCAAAAGATTTTGTCTGTTCTCCCTTAGGGGTGGTACCCAAGAAAGAACAGGGTCATTTCAGGTTAATTCATAACCTGTCTGCACCTCGGGGTTCTTCGGTGAATGAGGCTATTGACCCGGTTCTATGTTTAGTTCACTATGCTAAAGTTGAACAGGCACTGGAAAAACTAAGGGCTTTAGGGTGCGGTGCTCTGTTAGCTAAAACTGATATTGAAGCAGCTTTCAGGCTTCTCCTAGTCCTCCCTGATGATTATCACCTTCTTGGATTCCAATTTAAAGGGGATTACTTCTATGATAAGTGTATGCCCATGGGCTGCAGTGTGTCCTGCAGTTATTTTGAACAGTTTAGCTCTGCTTTACAGTGGATCTTTACCCAGCGCACGGGCCATACAGATGTGATTCATTACTTAGATGATTTTCTAGTTCTAGGTCCCCCGCGGTCTGCAAAATGCCTGTGGGCTCTTCAAGCCCTGACAGCTATGTTCAGGGAATTCGGGGTCCCGCTAGCCCCAGACAAGACTGAAGGCCCCTCCACTTGCATTACTTTTCTGGGTATTGAGATTGACTCTTTGGCTGGTGAGTGTCGCCTCCCGGTAGACAAACTCCAGGCCTTTAAAGGGACCATCAGAACTGTGCTGTCCCAGAATAAAGTCACCCTTCACCAGCTACAGGTTCTGGTGGGTCAACTGAATTTCGCACTGAGGATTATCCCTATGGCTCGCCCTTTCTCCAGATCCATCGCTAGGGCCATGGCGGGTTTGACCGAGAAACACCATCACACCAGGCGTCTTCAGAAGTGAGGGAAGATTTAAAGGTTTGGGATGTATTCTTACAGGACTTCAATGGGGCTGTTATCTGGCCTCATCCTCCGGTGGCTAGCCCCACCCTAGGATTATTCACAGACGCGGCAGGCAGCGTAGGTTTTGGCGCCATTCTGGGATCTTCCTGGTGCAGGGTGGATTGGCCTGCTGATTGGGTCAGCATGGGAATAACCAAAAATTTAGCTTTTTTAGAACTATTCCCCATCATTGTCGCCGTCTCTGTCTGGGATCCCAAATTAAAGGTCAGGTCTGTGGTGTTTTGGTCAGATAACATGGCAGTAGTAGAGGCGATCAATAGACAGAAAGCTAGTTGTAGATTGGTACTTCGACTACTTAAACACTTGGTGCTTCGGTGCTTGAAACTGAACATTACCTTTCGGGCGAAACATGTACTGGGGGTGAATAACAATGCGGCTGATGCCTTATCTCGATCATTGATGCAGAATTTTCTGAGGTTCCACCCAAAGGCGACGGAGAAGATGACAGAGTTCCCAACATCACTGTGGAAGATTGGTGTCTTGCACTCTCAGCCCTTGTAGTGACATCCTTAGCTTCTCCCACGAGGGGGACATACGAAAAAGCTTTCTTACATTACAGACTTTTCTTGAAATCCTTAAGTACTTCAGATTGGTTTTCTGCTGAAGCAATATGTGCATTTTTACAACATTTAAGGGATAAAGGTAAATCATTATCTTGCGACAAAGCTAACCTGTCTGCCATTCGTTTTTTCGCCAAAATCAGGAATCAAGATTCTCAGTTAAACTCTTTTGTCATTAAGCAGGCTCTGGCAGGTTGGTCTAGAACAGACGGTCCCAGGTCAGACACTAGGCGTCCCATAACACCCCCTTTACTAGAAAAATTATTATACGCAGTCACTGCAGTCACATCTTCGCCTTTTGAGGCTACCTTATTTACAGCTACTTTCTCAGTGTTTTTTTACGGGGCATTCCACATTGGTGAGTTAATAGGAGCCTCCAAGAGCGACCATTCAGGAGGACTCCAGTGGGCTGATGTGCAAATCAGTGCAGATTCCATAACAATACAGCTGCGTAAGTCCAAAACGGACCAGTTAGGTAAGGGAGCATGTATTGGACTCCGGACAGCTCATGATTCACTTTTATGTCCTGTGGGTAATCTAGCATCTTACTTGGCGGTTCGTCCCCCTGATAGGTCCACCACGCTCTTCATTCATGTAAATAGGGACTGACTATCTCACTACCAATTTGCAGAGGTGCTAAAAGTTACACTACGGGCAGCTGGAGTTGAACCTTTTGGTTACTCTCCCCATTCATTCAGGATTGGTGCAGCCACTTTGGCAGTAGGTGCGGGATTGCTAATATCAGAGGTAAAAGCCACTGGGAGATGTGCTTCTAACTGTTACAAGCGGTACATTAGGCCTGAGTTGGCGTAATCAGGGGTCCTGTTCATTACGGCTACAATTTCAATACTGTTTCTCACGCAATTTTCTTCTATTAAAGTCGATGACACCTCATGTGGTTTGGGTCCTAGGGCATTTGTTCGTTCGTCCGGCGGCCTACAGGTTGCAACAGCTCCGTAAACCGAATCCGGCAGTGAGCCAAGACGTGGCCTTCCGTTGGTGCGGGGTTGGCGGCAAAGGAATCGAACAGCTGCAGCAACTTGTCGCATTGGCCCGTGGATGTGTGGGACTCCAGTCCCCGGACCTCATCATTATTCATCTTGGTGGCAATGACCTGGTGCGCATGGGACGGAAGGCACTCAGGGAAACTACCTTTCTGGAAATTACTAAACTAGCTAAGCAATTCCCAAATGCAGCCATCGCCTGGTCTCATATGGTGCCTCGCCGAAATTGGGGCCCAGGCATTAAAGCACGAACAATCAATGTGTCAGTAAGAAGACTCAACACTGAGATGGCCAAACTTTGCCCCGGTCCAGGCCGATTATGGAATAATCCTCCTAAACTTCGGAAGGGTCCCGGGATGTTTCATAGGGACATAGTTCACTTGTCGGACGCCGGTACAGACCAATTTATGGCTAATATGTGGTTCTTCTCTCGGAGTTTGTTTTTAGGTGGGGAGGGCGAAGGACCTTTGGGGCCCTGGTCGCCCTCTGGCTGGAGAAGAAGTAATAAAGTAACCTGAAGCAACAGAGGGGTCACCAAAGCTGGGGCCCGGTATAACACCAGAGATAGGATCCTGAAGTCCTGGACCAACCTGCGGATGTACACACCAGATTGGGGGTAGGGAGTCCAGATCACTAGGGTGGTCACGGGGTTCCTGCCCTTGGCTGCCCCGGTACACCCCTTGGCTGATTGTTGTTTGGAGAGGGGGCGGAACCCTGAGCATGTGGGCAAGGAACGGAGGAAGCAGGGGTACCCCCCTCCCCCAGAGATACAGGTGACATCCAGTTCCTGTGTGGTCCAAAGGAGGCTCAGGAAGGGATCCTGTCACAATTGATTTATGGTTAAAGATAAAAATGTAAGAAGTGATTTGATATTATTTTAGATTTGCAGTGAAAAGTTTCTTCAAGTGATTTCTATGATAAATATATGTATGTTTTGGATATTAACAAGTAAATAAAATAAAAACTTCTTCCAACGAAATGAGGTGTCGGTCCGTGTATGGCCGGTGTTGGGGCAAGGGCCTGCTGGCAGTCTCTGAGTTCTATGGAAAAGCGCCCCCCCCCGATATGGGGGGAGAGCGCCCCCTTAGAGGTCGGGGCCGCAGGGGGCCAGACCCTCTCTAGTTGTGCGCCGGCTGGCCTGGTTATTTCCGCCCGCACACCTCGTGAGGTGTGTAGGCGGAAGTAACATTTGAAGGTGTGTTGGACCTGCGTTGCTGATCCGGTCTAAACCGCCGCACGCCAGTGGGGGGCTTTATAACAGTCCCCCAGAAGGCTCGGCCTTCTTCTTTGGGTGCAGCGGCAGTGCGGACGAACAGCAGCGTTTTTGTCCCACCTACCCTCTCCCTGTTTATTAGGCGGAAGAAGAAGTAATAAAGTAACCCGAAGCAACAGAGGGGTCCCCAAGGCTGGAGTCCCGGTATAACACCAGAGATAGGATCCTGAAGTCCTGGACCAACCTGCGGATGTACACACCAGATTGGGGGTAGGGAGCCCAGATCACTGGGGTGGTCACGGGGCGCCTGCTCTTGGCCACCCCGGTACACCCCTTGGCTGATTGGTGTTTGGAGAGGGGGCAGAACCCTGAGCATGTGGGCAAGGAACAGAGGAAGCAGGGGTACCGCCCCCCCTAGCGATACAGGTAACGTCCAGTTCCTGTGTGGTCTAAAGGAGGTTCAGGACAGGAAGGGATCCTGTCACAATTGATTAATGGTTACAGATAAAAATGTAAGAAGTCATTTGATATTATTTTAGATTTGCAGTGAAATGTTTCTTGAAGTGATTTCTATGATAAATATATGTATGTTTTGGATATTAGCAAGTAAATAAAATAAAAACTTCTTCCAACGAAATGAGGTGTCGGTGTGTGTATGACTGGTGTTGGGGCAAGGGCCTGCTGCGGTCTCCGAGTTCTATTTAACCTGCCCTTGTTTGAGCCTGGTCTCAATCCCAGCTACCAAATTTTAGCAAACAGTATGACCCTGGGAAATAACTTTTCATACTTCAGGATGTACTCTGTATAACAACATCTATTTTGTATGGTTTGATAGACCATTATAATGCTGCTCCGTTTATAAAATAAAGGGCTTATATTGAAGAAACAAGACAACTTGAGACATTAATACATTTTTAATTTTAACAAAGGCCATTTACAGCAGACATATAATGTAAGGTGCTCAAGTGAAATAATCCAAAATACACTTTTTTAATGTAAAAATTATAAATAAAGTGGCATTCAGTGAATCTCACAGCAGGCCAGAAGGTCCAGGCTGAGGTAAAAGCTGTTCTCCTTAGCCTTCGCGGAGCTCCTTTTCTAGGCAGGCTTCAACAGAAAATAGGCTGTGCAGAGTTATTGGACCTTGCAGTCACTGTCTCACTTCCACTCACCTATTGGCACTGGTATTGATGCAGGAGATGCTTCGGTGAGGGGAGCATTGGTCACAGTTTCAAAGCGTATGCACTCCTGCAGCCCATACCCAATAAGCTGCAAGTGTGGCTTGGCAATATGGGCATGCTTTTTTCATAGCGCATACTACGATTGCAGCAACTTGCCAACTGAAACATGCTGGACGTGCTGACAACCTCACCAACACCAGGTTGCAAAACCTCTTCAAAGAGTGGGACCTCAAGAAATATTTGCCTTATCATCCCACCCCCTTTTGAGGCTGGTGAACATGCCCTGTAAAGCGGCAATCATCTCACAATATTTGATGTGAGATACCTCTCTTCCTTGCAAAGGTTCCTGAGCCCATAGGGGCATATTCAAGAACTGGAACCTGTTGATGGAAAAGAGAAGTAGCTTGAGTTTCTTGGCCCTCTTATTTTTAATTTTGTGAGAGGCACCAGTAAAACATATTTTAGCTCATCCACATAGGTTTTTATATAGGTCCAAAGATGTAACAAAGGGAGAACATCAATGCCGACATAAGTAAGATTACCTCACCCAAACTAGAGAAGCCATAGCTGACCTTCTGCCGTTTGTCTTATAGGCATTCACAAGTTAAACGGAATAGTGAGTGCGAGGGAGGGCAGAGACAGCCTCTTAGATGGAAATGAAAGCATCCCCCGGTGATGGGCTACCATAAACACTCTGGAAAATTTGAATTATAAAAGACCTAATTTACCAGAACAGTGAGCGCGTCATGAATTTAGACATTTTGTGTCACAGAGAAAGTAAGTTCATGACCAGTAATCACCCGCCCGCTTCTCAAGCCCACCCTCGAGGGGTTGTGTGAATTTGGTCTCGCATTGACAATATTACTGTAACTGTGCCTGCGCTAAACAAGTGCAGCACGGGCTGCAGGCGCTGTCTTGGAGGGCCGCCAGTGGGTGGCACGATTACCCAATTTCATGGGACTTAATTTTTCGACTTTGAAAGGATGGCAAACAGACTCAGCCTTGCTGGGATTCAAACTCGTGACCTTCGGATCATTCCTGATGTCAAAGATGAGTGTTGACTCACTGAGTCATCTTGCCAGCAAAGATTAATGGGGTCATTGCACCTTGTCTTAAGTACAACACAAATTGGGGAGTGACCTGAATACCAACAAGCATACGTAAAGCCAATAGATCAAGATTTGGCAGGCTGGTGATGAGTAATATTTTTATTACATGCATATAACCATAAAAAAACAAAGCCAAAAAACATGTGGCTGCCTTATGAGCTCTCCCTCCATAAGGACCTGGACTCGCGTTAGCATGTCTTTTTTCACCAGATTAACATCTGAAGTGGTCTGACGAAGTGCCTTTTTTAGGTCTAGCTGGAGAGAATAACAGACTGAGTAATGTTTTGACAGTGTGATTCCAGGCATTAAAAACCATCACTCTTAGTGACAGACTAGTGCACAAAGTCATTGAAGGGAAGCTGTATCCTTCGTGCCATGGCTCTGTGCAGTGGGATGCACTATGTGTTTAAAGAGGAAGGGCATGTTTAGTGATGTTAAGGCCTGGCTGGGAGAGACATAACCAACACCGTGGCCTGATTCTACAGAATGAAATATAAACAATATTATCAATTTTATCAAAGATATCAAAGATATTGTCAATTGTTTTGGCTCTTGAGTAGTAAAATCACTTTCGCCAAGTTTCACTAACACGTAACAGAGGTGTAGCATAGGCAAAGGTAGTGTAGTCTTCCCCCGCCACAATAACATGTAAATGGTAGGTGGCAGCAGTGCAAGTTTCTCTAACACACGTACAGAATAAGTAGCAGCTGTGCACGTTTTGTCGCACACAGACAACAGGTACAGAACATGCAGCAGCAGTTCAAGCTCCCTTCATACACAAAGAACCAGAACAACAGATGTAGCATCAGTGCACACTTTGTCATACACACAGGACAGCGACAGCACTTGCCACAGCAATGCAAGCTTCTTTTATACACATAAAACCATTCTGATAGAGGCAGCCTCAGTGCATGCCTCCTCATACACACAGGAAAGGTACAACACCTGCAGCAGCTGTGAAGCTTCTTTTATACACATAGAGCTGTTATAACACAGGCAGGGTTAGTGCATGCCTCCTCATACACACAGAGCAGGTACAGCATATGCCACAACAGTGCAAGCTTATTTTATACACATAGGACCATTGCAACAGAGGCAGCGTCAGTGCACGCCTCCTCATAAACACAGAACAGTTACAGCATGTGCCACAGCAGTGGACGTACTTCCTTTATACACATGGAAACATTGCTACAGAGGCAGCGTCAGTGCACGCCTCCTCTTAAACACAGAACAGGTACAAAACATGCCGCAGCAGAGCAAGCTTCTTTAATACAAATAAAACCATTGCAACATTATTATTGTGAAACGCGAATGTTCAAGTCAATAGGCATTTAAGACTGGATTGTTATTACTGTGAAGCCTATGGATAGATATTGTATTACACGGAATCTCACAGATTACCATAGAAGGCCATGGTTTTGGTGTTGGCCACTCGAAGTGACAAACAGTGGGTGTAGACGGTTTGCTGTGTGAGAATCCTTGTTAAGCCCTGTAAGGAAAGATAGTATTTTGTTTTGCCAACTTTAGTTTTGTATACATTTGCCATTTTATGACTGTATGCCTGATTGGTGCCATGTGGGAAAGCTTATACTCATTACAGTGGGCCTGAGTTGGTTATGACCTCAAGCCAATGATAACATCTGCAGGCTTGATTAGTGTGCAGAGAAATGTTATACCCGAAGCCAGGGGCTTTCCCTGTTTATTAGGAAAATGTATTACAAATGTAGGTCTGGCTTATATATTACAAAAAGCATATGGCAAAGCCAATAGGCCTCTGAAATTGGTTATTATAACATTATAATACAATCCATGGAGAGGTATTTGGTTGCACGTAATCTCACAGATTACCAGAGTAGGCAAGGAGTTTAGTGCTTGTCACCCACTCTAGAGTTTCACTGTGATTATTCTTGTTCTATTAGACCCCACTGAGAGGCTTTGTATTTTGTTTTGCCAATGGTCCTTTTGAATATATTTGTAATGTTATAAATGTATTAATGATGGCTGCCAGTTTATGCCCACATCAGTGAGCCTGGGTTGTATTCTGTGTGAAGACACTGGTAAGCATTGGAGGCCTTATCAGTTCACTGAAAAAAGGTTATATCAGGTATATTTTGTTCTTCTGTGGTGGCAGCACAAATCCCCTCCTTTCCCATTACCCTAGCAGTCCAAGGAAACGTGGGAGTCCTTAGGATTACCTTTCCTGCAAGCACCCTACAAGAAAGAATCCTGGTGATTGCCTTGTTGATAACTGTTGCCAGCAGTAGCAAAGTGACAGGGGCAGTAGGTCCCTGCAGACTGCTCAGAGATGGTCCACAGCAGAATGACCACTTCATTGTGAGGATGGACAGCTTGTAGGAGGAGGAGGAAGTGAAGAAGCCAGTCTAAGGATAAGCAGGGTAGGGACCGTACAATGTGAGGCAAGCTCTGTTGTTAGGAGAGATCAAAGAAAGTGTAATAGGAGACACCATTTGTTGATGGTGTGATTATTCTTTTTGTGCTTTAAAGTCTGTGCTAGGCACACAACACTAATATGTGTGTTGTACTTGCAAAGAAGAATCTCTAGGACTGCCCTTTTGTCAAGAGGTGCTTCTGCACCTGAGAGATGGTAAACCATGGTGGAGTTCAGACCCATGGAATTCGCACTGATTTCACCATTTTGTAGATCAGCATCTCCTGAGAAATGGTGCATGCTATAGATGTCTACCTGAAGGATACCAGAAGCCCCAGTTAGGAAGGAATCCTGGATTGTATCATCAATGAACTTAGTGCACAGTGAGGAAACAAACAATGCCTCATCACATACATGTTTGTGGGTATTCACAAACTCCACTCTGACCCTTTCTCCCCCTGAAAAAGGTTGGAGAGTAGCTCCAGTCAAGAACCGAAGTAAATCCCTTTCCAAGACAGAAAGGGAACATCACCAAAAGGGATGAGATGTAGGAAGAAGGTGTTTTTCAAAGCTTGAATAACTATTTTCCAAATTGAGAAAAAACAGAAAGATAATTAATCCACTTGCTTCAATTTTTCTTGCATGAGAAACTATGTGCATGTAGGTTTGTGCATATAAAATGGAATTAACATAAATCTTTCAGGAACCTGCGCCTGGGACAGCATATGATCCTCAGGGTGTAGATTTATTCACTTTCTGTGGCTGGGACCCAGTATAATGAGGAGATCGGAGATAGGATGTTGGTAATAACCATGCCACCAGGGTTCAATGTGTTGTCATTTGTCTTTAGTTTTTCCCTGCTTGTGTCCGTGGGCATGTACAGGGTTTGGGGAGATATTGGTTTAAATGAACAGTTCATAGATGTAGTGAGACATGTCTCTTTATCTCTTAGGTTTACGATGACTCTGACATCTGGCATGTACACTGCATATTAACAATCACCAAGAACCGATCTTTCATAAAGGGATGTAACATCCAAACACCCCCTCTAAAGCTTTACCCTGGGACTTTAGGTTGGAGATTAGGGATATAATGTTAGAGAATGCTGACAATGTCTATTCTTTGAGTCTAACCTTGAGAGATATATTTTACTATTTGGACAGGACATGGATATGAACGTGAGATGTCTTTACATGAGCAGCTGCTTGAACTGAGAGTCACAGTGTCCATTGAAAGGGGCCACGGTCTGCTGTGTGCCAGTGGGTAGAGTCTTGTTAAGCCTGGCCTGATAGTCTGTTAAATTGTATGTCCTGAACCGGAGTTGCTTTATGATTTCATTCAGAGGGGGTGGGCTGAGATGGTACCTTAAAAATCTGGGGGTGACAAATCTTTGTGATGATCTGTGAGGATCTTATGCAGTTCCCTGGAAGGGCATTTGGCACGGAGATCCATTTGAAGTAGTGGAATATTGTTTGTCTTCTTGATGGACGATTTCTAGATCGTTTTGAGTCATTGGGTGTATGATTTGCCTTTTGTTCATTTGGTTGCTAGATTTTTCCATTGTTGTCGTGGTGCAGTGACGTCTGTGTCAACCTTTGTATTCCTTTGTTGAGCTGAGCAGTTTTAAGCAAGTAGTTAGGACATGTGAATGTCTTGATGGGTATGGGTCTGCCAAAGCCTTCAGCGAGTCGGTTGTAGCACTACTGTGCTTTAATGTTGTTGGTCAGTATGATGGGAGATATGAGAGCTGAGTATTGGCAGGTTGTGTTTGTTTTGTGGTCCAATCATCTGCTCACCAGAAAACAATGGCAATGATGTACCCCTTAAGTTAATCAAAACTACTAACAATGCATTGACCTCACCAGTGTCTTTAGCTCTGTGCCCAGTATCCAGTATGGTCTCATGGTGCAAGATGGATTAACCTTTGAACATGCACAGTAAGGAAATTGTTACTTACCTCTAAGAATTGTTTTGCAGCCTGGTGTTTTGTTGACCAATGCCGGGCATTTTCTAAACATTACAATTACAACCTCTCCTTCCACGGAGTCTGCAATATCAGCTGAGTGCGTGCATCAACTCACTCACAATTACGCTCTCTGAATCCTACAGGGACACAGATTTCCCCTCACCTTAGGTATCTCTTATACCATCAGAACAGGTGACTATGAACGTGTGTGACCACATCAGACTGGAGATGAAGAAGTGAAAAAGCGGAAAAAATTAAGGCAACAGGCATTGTTAATCCGTGAACCTAGGATCTGGAACACTATCCCCATATACACAAGGAGCACCCCAATCCGGCTGCAATTAAGGAAAACAAACAAGGGGCAAACCACTGTCTCAGGGAATGTGGGTGATAGCAACAGAAACAGTGGTTGTTTTGCATATCATTCGAAAAAATCCATAAGCAGAGTAGGGAAATTAATACAAACCTGTTGTGTAAAGCGCTGCATAAAACAATCCACTAGTGTCAAAGACAGGTGCTACAGTGAACAGTCACCGGTGATGGTACGGTGTTCATGAAACGTGTGAGCACTAACAAATTAACAAGAAGCACTTTGGCTGTGGTAATTGCAAAGAGGACATTATGTGCCCATATACAACAGTCTCTCTTCATATGGCCTTTAACATAGTCCAAAAGGAGAGTAATTGGAGTACTTTTCAACCCCTTCAAGACCGTTAAGAGGGATATTCATCAGGATATGGAGGCTCGGCCACACTAACTTAACCCCCTGTGGAATATTAAAAAAAAACTGTGTATGAGTAAAAGACCTAAGTAAGTAAGTAGAAAACAGTAGCCAAGAACAATTCTGACCAAATTAGTAAGCAGGACCCTGTGTATGGAAGAATCCTACAAGGCTTTGAAGGCAGTGTAAGAAACAATACACATGTGAAGATCTACTGAGCAGGGCTAATGTCTGTCAGCAATATGCATGACTGAAATGCATGACTGAAACCCAGTGTAATGCAAGTCCAAGATGGCCACGCCAATGGGACATGAGCTAAAAACACAAAAGTGAAAGATGAACTGCCTTTTTCAAGGCAACAGTCTGCCTTTCACTGTGCAGGTGGCAACCAGCCTGCATTTCAAAGGAGGACAGAGATCCTCCTGCAGGCAGATGCAGTGAGTGACTGAACATGCCTGAAAGGAGATGCATGGGAGTGGTACCTTGGACCTCCATCCCTCAATTCCAAGGGAGCAGTCAGAATGCACCGACTGGATGCCCCCTTTATGTGGTGTACAGTCAGTACACCTCCTGATGGCCTCTTTTGCCTCTGACCCGTGTCTATAATATAGCGTGGTAAAGCGCACCCCCAACATGGGGGGAGCACGGCCCCTTAGGGGTCGGGGCGCCGGGCCGGACCCTTGCACTAGTTGTGTGCAGGCTGGCCTACTGCTTCCGCTTGCACGCCTCGCGAGGCGTGTGAGCGGAAGTAGCACAAAAATGGGAACGTTGGTCTGACGATGGAGCCGGACCGGTTCAGGCCGCCGCGAGCCAGTGGGGTGCTTAAAAGCACCCCCCCAGAAGGCTCGGCCTTCTTCTTCTTGGCGCCACGGCCTGGACGGTATCGCGAGGCGTGCAAGCGGAAGCCTCGGCCAGCCCGCGCACAACTAGCGCGAGGGTTCGGCCCCGGCGTCCCCGACCCCTAAGGGGCCGCGCTCCCCCCATGTTGGGGGGGTGCTTTTCCATAGGACTCGGAAGACGACAGCAGGCCTTTACCCCAACACAGGTCATACACCAACCGACAAGACAATTAATTTGTTGGAAGAAGTATTTATTTATATACTTTTGTTCAAGATCAAAATACCATTAATCAAAATTATGCAAATCATCTTATGCAAATTACTCTATTAAACATTTCACTGCAAATCCTCAATAGACACTGATATATGTACAGTTTTACATTTGTAACCATACATTTTGACAGGATCCCTTCCTGAACCTCCTTTGGACCACACAGGGACTGGTCGTCACCTGTATCCCTAGGGGGGGGGGGGTACCCCTGTTTCCTCTGTTCCTTGCACCCATGCTCAGGGTTCTGCCCCCTCTCCAAACACCAATCAGCCAAGGGGTGTACCTGGCGGCCCAGGGCATGAGCCCCGTGACCACCCCAGTGATCTGGGCTCCCTACCCCCAGTCTGATGTGTCCATCCCCAAGTTGGTCCAGGACTTCAGGATCCTATCTCTGTTGTTATACTGGGGCCCCACCCTTGGGGTCCCCTCTGTTGCTTCAGGTTACTTTAGTCTCTCTTCTTCCGCCACAAGGGCGACCAGGGGCCCAAAGGTCCTTCGGCCTCCCCACCAGAAAAGAAACACCTAGCGAAGAACCACATATCAGCTATGAATTGGTCAGTACCGGCGTCGGACAAATGAACCAGGTCCCTGTGAAACATTTCCGGGCCTTTTAATTGTCTATGAGGGATGTTCCACAAACGGCATGGACCAGGGCAGAGTTTTGCCATCTCCGTATTGAGTCTCCTAACTGACACATTGATTGTCCTTGGCTTTATTCCTGGGCCCCATTTCTTCCGTGGCACCATGTGGACCAGGCGATGGCTGCGTGTGGGAATTGTTTAGCTAGCTGCGTAATTTCTAGAAATATGGCCTCCCTGAGGGCCTTTCGTCCTAAGTGCACAAGGTTGTTGCCCCCAAGGTGAATGATGATGAGGTCCGGAGACTGGAGCCCTGCACCTCCACGAGCCAGATCTACCAACTGGTGCAGCCGTTTAATTCCTTTGCCACCAACCCCGCACCACCTGAAGGCCACGTCCAAGCTTGCCGCCGGATTCGGTTTACGGAGCTGCAAAATGAAGCCCAACTGCCGTGACATTGCCACCCGCAATGCCGTGACTCGGATTCTGACTCGGATCCGAACCAGATCCATAGCTAGGTCCATGACTGGTCTGACCGAGAAACACCACCACACCAGACTGTCTGCAGAAGTAAAGGAAGATTTGAGGGTCTGGGATGCTTTCCTGCAAGACTTTAATGGGGCGGTAATCTGGCCTCATCTCCCCGTAGATAGCCCCTCCTTCGGCCTATTCACAGACGCTGCAGGCAGCGTGGGGTTTGGGGCTATTCTGGGTTCCGCCTGGTGCAGGGCTGATTGGCCAACAGAATGGGTTAACTTGGGACTCACAAAAAATATTGCATTTTTAGAACTGTTTTCCATCATTGTTGCGGTATATGTTTGGGACGTCATATTAAAGGGCAAGTCGGTAGTATTTTGGTCAGACAACATGGCTGTCGTGGAATCTATCAATAGACAAAAAGCTAGTTTCAGATGGGTACTTAGATTACTGAAGCATTTGGTGTTACAGTGTTTGAAACTCAACATCACATTCTGGGCAAAACATGTTCCAGGGGTGAATAACAATGCGGCTGATGCCTTGTCTCGATCATTGATGCAGGATTTTCAGAGGTTCCACCCACAGGCGGCGGAGAGGATGACAGAGTTTCCAACATCACTGTGGAGGATTGGTGTCCCGCACTATCAGCCCTAGTAGTGTCATCATTGGCGACACGCACAAGGGGGGCATACGAAAGGGCCTTCTTACATTTTAAACTGTTCTTGAAATCCTTGAACACATTAGATTGGTTTTCAACTGAAGCAATCTGTGCCTTTTTGTAAACATTTAAAGAGCAATGGTAAACCAGTGTCTTGCGCCAAAGCCAACTTGTCAGCCATCCGTTTTTTCGCAAAGCTCAGGGGGCAAGACTCTAAACTCAATGCCTTTGTTATTAAGCAGGCGCTAGGGGGTTGGTCTAGAACGGACGGTCCCAGGTCAGACTACAGGCGTTCCATAACCCCTCAATTACTGGAAAAATTGCTGGTGTCAATCCCCTTAGTTAAATCTTAACCTTTTGAGGCTACACTATTCACAGCAGCCTTTTCTATGGCTTTTTATGGGGCCTTCCGCATTGGGGAAATGATAGGTGCTTCCAAGAACGATCACGCAGGCGGTCTCCAGTGGCCCGATGTGCTAATTGATAAAAACTCTACCACTATACAGCTGCGTAAGTCCAAAACTGATCAGTTAGGCAAGGGTGCGAGGATTTGGCTTCGGGCAGCGCATGGGTCAATTATCTGTCCTGTGGCCGACCTAGCTGCTTATTTAAAGGTACGCCCTATAGAGAAATCCACTGCGCCATTCATACATGCAAATGGGGACTGCCTATTGCGCTACCAATTTGCACAGGTGTTGAAGATTACACTGCGGGCAGCGGGGGTTGAACCTCGGGGTTACTCCTCTCACTCATTTAGGCTTGGGGCGGCTACCTTGGCAGCAGGGGCAGGCTTGCCCATCTCGGAGGTGAAAGCCATCGGAAGATGGGCATCCAACTGTTACAAACGTTACGTTAGGCCAGAGCTAGTCTAATCAGGTATTAGCCGTTATGTCTTCAAATTCAGTTTCATTACTCATGCATTTTTCCTTTATTACAGTAGATGGCTCCTTGTGTGGTTTGGGTATTGGGTCCTTCATTCGTTCGTCGGGCAGCATAACGGTTGCAGCAGCTCTGTAAACCGAATCCGGCGGCAAGCTTAGACGTGGCCTTCAGGTGGTGCGGGGTTGGCGGCAAAGGAATTAAACAGCTGCAGCAGCTGGTAGATCTGGCGCGTGGATGTGCGGGGCTCCAGTGCCCGGACCTCATCATCATTCACCTTGGGGGCAACGACCTGGTGCACTTAGGACGGAAGGCCCTCAAGGAGGCTATATTTCTAGAAATTACGAAGCTGGCCAAACAATTCCCAAACACAGCCATCGCCTGGTCTCACATGGTGCCACGGAAAAAATGGGGCTCAGGAATAAAACCACGGACAATCAATGTGTCAGTTAGGAGACTTAACGTGGAGATGGCAAAGCTATGCCCTGGTCCAGGCCGTTTGTGGAACATCCCTCATAGACAACTAAAAGGACCTGAAATGTTCCACAGGGACTTGGTGCACTTGTCTGACGCCGGTACTGACCAATTCATGGCTGAAATGTGGTTCTTCGCTAGGAGTTTGTTTTCTGGTGGGGAGAGCGAAGGACCTTTGGGGCCCTGGTCGCCCTCATGGCAGAAGAAGAGAGACTTAAGTAACCTGAAGCAACAGGGGGCACACCAAGGGGGGGGCCCCGGTATAACAACAGAGATAGGATCCTGAAGTCCTGGACCAACCTGCGGATGGGCACACCAGATTTGGGGGTAGGGAGCCCAGATCACTGGGGTGGTCACGGGGCTCATGCCCTGGGCCGCCCTGGTACACCCCTTGGCTGATTGCTGTTTGGAGAGGGGGCGGAACCCTGAGCATGGGGGCAAGGAACAGAGGAAGCAGGGGGTACCGCCCCCCCTAGGGATACAGGTGACAACCAGTCCCTGTGTGGTCCAAAAGAGGTTCAGGACAGGAAGGGATCCTGTCAAAATGATTTATGGTTACAAATGTAAAAAGTACGTATATCAGTATATATTGTGAATTTGCAGTGAAATATTTAATAGAAAAATTTGCATAAGATGATTTGCATAAATTGTTTAATAGTATTTTGATTTTAATGAAAGTATAAAAAATAAATACTTCTTTCAACGAAATAATTGCCTTGTCGGATGGTGTATGACCGGTGTTGGGGTAAGGGCCTGCTGGCGGCTTCCAAGTCCTATGACCCAAAGGCACAGGAAGCCCTGATTTGAATGTGGCCGCATTACACTGCAAATGAAGGAGCACTTTCTCACATGGGCAAATTTAGTACTTGCACGGTCTACACTACAGTAAGGGATATGCAGGTGTCTGCAGGCTCTTCTGTAATACCAAAGTGGTCTGGGTGGTGCAAAAAGCAGGTGCACAACCATGTACTTTCTATAATGCAACTTTGGGGCTTCCTGCTTTAAGCTACAATAGCCTAAACAATAGACAGTGTATTTATGGAAATCCTGGCGTTTCTAAATACTTGACCTCCAAGCATGATGCTATAATGGATCTGACAGCTGTGAGAGTTGCTAAAACTTAACCTGAGGTCTTCCTGCATCATTCTCTTTTAAATAACTTCATTTTACCCTTGTGTAAAAATAAATAAACAAATTGAAAGCATGTGCGTAAGCATTTCTGTCTTGCAGTGGACGGATTGATTGCTGTATTGTGCCTCTGCAGACATCAGACCTTTCATTGCAGTGCAAGTGAGGGACAATTTTATCTCCCTAGCTCCCTTTGTTGTTACTGCATTTTCCTTTCCCTCTTTTACTCTCTTCTTTGCATACCCCTTACCCAACCTTCTCTTGCCCTAGACCTCCTTGCTAATTTTTCACCACCCCTGCACTATCAGTGGGCAGCAATGTTAAGAGTTTCTTGACCTTTCAGAGATGGTTGCCCACACAAGCAAACACATGTACTGCAGACATGTTCAAATGGCACTTGTTTTAATTGAACAAATCTCGTTTGCAGATGGCGACCGCGAATGTGCGTGCATTCATGGTAGCCATCTTTGAACAGTTTATTAAAATATTGCAAAATTCTTATAGATATAGCTGCTATCGAAGCATATACAGCAGCCATCTTTGAATGAATTTTGTAATATTTAAACAAATCATTTTCAACTGTGGCATCAATTGTGGCCATCTGTAGGGTTTGAAAAGCATTAGCTAAGCCAATAGATTTCACAGCGAGACATACTGGCTTTACCAATCCTAAAAACTACATCAAGGGACAAGCTCAGTAAATCAAAATCATATTTCCTGGATTAGGACAATCTACAAATTCCCTTAAAACATTGACAAACTTTAGTAAATCAGGTCCTCTGGACGCCTTCTTGTGATTTCACAGATCCTTTATCTTTATGTCTTTACTGTCCTTACATGTTGAAAGTGCATGTACGATATTACATAGCAAGGGCGTTGTGAATCACCCATTAGCAGCTGAAAAGGAGCTATGATTTTTCCTCTGATCCATTCTTGTGTCACTTTGAATAATTCTATTGGTATTAATAGGCCTCATTAAAGATCTTGAGATAGGCATTCATAAATAACCTGTAAAATCTGTATGATAAAGGGAAGAGGACCTACAGTTCCAAAAAAGCCAAACAGTGTGTTAGAGAAAGACAAAGTGTGTAAGATAAAGAAAGAGAGAAGCAGAATAAAAGAAGGAAGCAGAGAAATAAAGGTAAGTTGTAAAAAAAAAAAAAATGTATGTGCAAGATGGAAAGAAAGGGAGATAAAAGCGAGGAAAAGTGAAAACAGACGGAAATAACAAAGGACAGAATTATAAAATAAATAGGAAGCGAAGAAAGGAATGGAAAAGTAAACAGAGGAAAGAAAACTGCAAACAAAGGTAGCAAGAAAAAGAAAGAATGAAAGAAAGATGGGTGGAAAAATGAAAAAAGGAGGCACAGAATGAAGGAAAAGAAAAAAGAACAGATAAAAACTTTTGAAGAATAAAACCCTGAAAGATTGAGAGGAAAAGGGATAGATGGAAAGATAGTAAACAAAGAACGAAACAGAAATATATTAAACAATTTGATAAAGGTTGGATGGAGGAAATAAAAATGGATAAGGAAACTAATTTAAGGATAGAAAGAAAAAAGAAGCGAGGGAGCAAATAAAAGCGAGAATGTGAAAGAAAGAAGTTAGAAGGAAAGAAAGGGACGGCGGCGGACCCTTACGTCGCTCGTTCAGTGTCATTCATGAAATGATTTTCTTACTGTTCTCTTGCCACATATACAGGTGAAGTTGCCAGGCTCTGTCTCATTTGTGTGCAAGACCCAGTGACCTCTAACTGTTGATCAAGCTTGCACATGGCTGGCAGCGCAGTGCTTTCATGTTGTTTACAGGACTTGAGTTTGAGTAGAATGTACACTTGAAGATTTCAGTGTTTGAACAGAAGGTAATTACTTAATTTCTTGGCTACTATCTCTGGAGGCGTGTGGCTGACACACGAAGAATGTCGCCCAAACCTTTTACTTCCATCGTGCCCTGCACCAGTATATAAACAGCCGTCACAGGATGGGTGTACTAAAACCAGAGTGAGACTCTCAGCATCCCTTCTTTGAATATCACACCTAGTCAGAAGTCCAATGTACTCTGTAATACGCAGAGTACTCTTGATCTTGCACACCCTCTGCATTTTCCACATTGTCTTGGCATGCTCCTGAGTGCTGCCCCCTCCAGCTACCGACGATTGCTGAACAAAGTGTTGAATCTCTCCACGTCACTGTTGCTTTCAGGAGTGATAATTGAATATAGATTTATGTAAAAGTCTGTTTCAATAAACAGAAAAAGTACAACACCAAATAAAAATTGAGGTCTGTTTTTTCTAATGAACATTTTGGGAAATCCATCTCTTAACAAAATCATTTCCCCAAACTTTAATACAGCCCTCTTAATTACAGTTCCAACAGATTCTACTTCCAGCCATTTGGAGAAGACATCAACCTATACAATAATATAGTAATTGCTCTTAGTTTCATGCCACACAGTTCCCTTGATATAGATTTTTTACCATCTGTCAAAGTACACTTGGGCAATTAATGGGACACATTGATAGTCAAAATCCACTTGAGATTCATGACCACTCTCACACTTTACACATTTGCTTACAAGAGTCTCTGTTTCACTGTCCACACCTGGCCACCAATACCCTTCCTTAGCCCTTCTTTTGGTGTTAACCATGCCAAAGTGCCATTCATGGCAAATTTCTAAAGTTATTTTCCATTGTACGATCGGTGTAATGATACACTTTCTGCTTACCAGACATCCATCATCAATACTCAATTCTTCCTTCAACTCTCAATGTATCCTTAGATCCTTATCTACCTGTTTTTTAACCGGCCAACTCTTCTCAATATATTCCTTGACTTGACATAGACCTTTGCCTGCCATGAGCTCAGCCTTCCAATCCTCTCTGTTAATTCCACACTCAATCTGCTCCAAAACACTAGCAAGATGACACACTTCCCATTCATTCTCAGGAATTTGATTTGTTCGTACAGGTTTGCTACTTAAAAATCAGCCACTATTCTATTGTTTACACAAGCTAGGTATTCGACCAGATAATTATTATCCAACTATCTCAATGACATCCGAGGAATGAAAAGCATTGCCTTCTTCATTCCATTGGTGGTAATTACTTTTACTAGAGGTTTATGTTCACTCCTTACTATTACAGGCATACTCCAAATGTATTGCCAATAACGTAACAGACTCCACACACAAGCTAGAGTCTCCTTCTCGATCAGTGAATATTTTTCCTCACCTGGTGTTAAAGATTGAGATGGAAATGCAGTTATCACCTTCCCTCGTGAACTTCCTCCTATGTTAAGATTGCTCCCAAACATTTATTGTTTGCATCTGTCTTGGTTATTGGTGTAAGGTGGTTCAAAAATCTGTAAGGGTGGGGCACTACAAACGTCCCTCGACATTACTAAATGTCTCTTGGCATTTCTTGGTCCATTCAGATTTCTCTGACGTGCAGACAAATGGTGTGCTTTTTCTGCTCACATCATGCCAAACAAAAGATGATCACTGTGGCATCAGATCGCCAATGCGTAGTGTCATCACAACTGCCACATGGTAGCGGGTATTTACCCACACCTCAGGTCTCTTTTTACAGGTGCATTGTCAGCATTGGCATCCAGGTACAACACACTCTACTTTCCCTAAAGCCCTTATAAAAACCTATTGTTTTTAAGGTGGCGGATGGGTGCTCAGTGGTTCTTCTGAAGCTTTGGGGACCAATTGAGAAACGCATGCGGTCACTTATCTGGAGAACTTGTTGGGCAGTGGGTATATAGAGTGGTTATGGGGTCTAAGGTCAATGGGCTGCTATCCCCTGACCTAAGAAGTCAATGGCCAACAAGTTTCTGCCTTGCCCTATCAATGTGACAGGCCTGTTATATCATGAGACCAATGTCTCAGATCAGCCCATCAGTGAAAACACCCACTAGGGGTGTTCGGGGTGAGGACCCTACAAATAAGGAGAGATAGACACGTCGGGTGACGTATGAATGTGATGAAATAAAAGAGTTGGGCGACACCCCACCCAGCAGAGAAATCAACGAAGTGGTGTGTGGTCTGCTTTTTCTGCTGTGCCTTCAACCTTTGTAAGTGCATGTAGCCCGGGGCTTCTATTCCACCCAAGAGTATGTCACTGGTGCAGAGGACAATACCCATACAAAGGGGTTGCCCGGCGCAAGGAAAAAAATGCACATTGTGTGGAAAACTAAACCATTTTGCCAAAGTTTGCCTTTCCGCGTCCACGAAAAAGCCCTTTAAACCCAGGTCAGTGAACTCCATGGAGAGACCAGAAATCGCAGACGAAGAACAAGACGGACAACAATGACACCGAAGGGACCATGCATGTCATACACGCGATGCAACCAAATGAGCCAGCCAGGTGTCGCTCTCCCAAGTGCACCATCGCTATGGCAGGACACCCCCTATGCGCACTGATTGACAGCCGGCATCAATCAACATTATGACACACACCGTCTTCCGGACTCTCCCACAAAAGCTGTCTCTACGCATCACTACCACGCAAGTCTATGCTTTTGCTGCTAACACACCTCTGCTACAAGCAGGCGTTTCTACGACCGACATTGCCCATGAAGGTCGCGCAACCAATGCCAAAGTTTACATCACCCGAGGAGGCAAAGGGATGCTGCTGAGTTGTAAAATGGCTGAACAACTCCAACTGGTCACCTTTGCGCCCATTATACACCTGTCAGCCGTTGACACCCTGGTGAAGGAGTTTGCAAAACTGTTTGAGGGAATAGGATGCCTCAAAGGCCGCATGGTTCACATTCACATCGACGAGTGGATTCAGCCAATCGCACTCCGCCATCAACAAGTGGCATTCCACCTCCGCTCACACACAAAAATTGACAAAGAACTCCAGAAACTGGAAGCAGCTGGCATAATCGAGATGGTGGGGAGGGTCCAACCCTTTGGGTGTCCCCGATAGTGGTCACAAGAAAACCCAAGCAGCCCAAAGAGGTTCAGATCTGTATGGACATGCACCTTCCCAACATGGCTATACGGTGAGAATGACACCTTATCCCCACAGTCGACAACCTGGTGGCGGAAGTGAGCAGATGGAAATGGTTTTCGAAGGTAGATCTCCAAGCGGGGTACCACCAACTGAAGCTGGACTAAATTCTCCACTCGTGGGCTTAAAGAGGTACAAGCTCCTCAGTTTTGGAGTATCCAGCGCAACAGAAGTGTTCCAGCACACCATCTGGGAAGTCTTAGCTGGGCTTCCCAGTGTCATCAATGTCAGTGATGACATACTGGTGCATGCCCCATCGCTAGACGAGCACCTTGAAAGGCTGCAAGCGTTGTTCCAATGCCTGCCGGACAATGGACTAACTCTTCACCAGCAAAAATGTACATTCCTCCAAAAGGAGATCAGGTTTTTTTAGGTGTTGATTCTCAGAGAACGGAGTCATGCCTGATCCCGCCAAAGTCAGAGACCTTCAGTCAGCTCCTTCCCCAGTTAACATGTCAGGGATCAAAAGCTTCCTGGGGATGGTAACATACTGTGGCCATTTTATCCAAAACCTCATGGCCCTTACAAAACCCCTCCCTGACCTGACTAAAGCCAACACCATGTGGGAGTGGGATGCACCCTAAAAGGAAGCTTTTCAGGATACAAAATGAACACTCTCGGAGCACACCACGCTGGCATACTTTGACCCCCACCGCAAGTCGGAGTTATCAGTCGACGCGAGCCCCACCAGCCTCGGGGCAGTACTGCCCCGAAATCAAGACAATGGCAACTCGCCTCCCGTAGCCTATGCCAGTTGGACACTGACTGA
Source organism: Pleurodeles waltl (assembly GCF_031143425.1). Lineage (NCBI taxonomy): Eukaryota > Metazoa > Chordata > Amphibia > Caudata > Salamandridae > Pleurodeles > Pleurodeles waltl. The sequence continues at coordinate 694,123,355 of NC_090451.1, forward strand.
CACAGAACAGAGCTACTCTCACATAGAAAAAGAGGCCATAAACAGCCATTGGGGTTGTCGCCATTTTCATCTACAACTTTATGGACACCATTTCAAGATACATACAGACCACAAGCCGTTACTTCCTCTGTTCACTGACTCCTCCTCAAAGCCACTGCCAAGGATTGAAAAATGGATCCTCCAGCTGCAAGAATATGATTTCTTCATGGTCTTTCGGCCAGGGACACAAAATCCTGCGGACTACCAATCCAGGCATGGAAGACCTGTCATGGTTGGAAAAGAGTCTGATGCCAAAGAGGTTGAAGAGTAGTGGTTGCGAGATCGCTTCCTCTACCAATATCAGTTTCGGAGATACTAGAGGCATCGCAGAAAGGTGAATGCCTTCAGTCAGCACTATTTGCAGTGGTGTCAGGGAACTGGAGCAGGCTGAACCAGAACCTGTCCTGTCGTACCAACGAAACCAAACAGACTCTGCTATCTGTGCAACATGTTCAAGATGAGTTGGCCAATTCCCCCAGAAGGGTGTCTCCTGTGAGGGCCTCGCCTAGTGATCCCTATGCGGCTTCAACAACAAATAGCTGACCTAACACATTCAACTCATCAAGGAATTGTAAAAACAAAGGCGAGGCTCAGATGCAAATTGTGATTTCCCGGTCTCGATGACATGGTGGAAAGGGCTGTTTCCTAAGTCAAGCTGCCAGTTCTGCAGAGCCACCAGGGCCCATCATCACACCCAACATCATTCCCATTCCCTGGCATTCTGCCAGGGCTGACTTTGGGAGTCTACCCGATGGCAGACACGTGCTGGTCATAATTGATGATTTTTCCAAGTATCCCGAAGGTTGAAATCGTGGACTCTCTAACAGTCAGGCAAACCATTCCTCGACTCGAGCAAATCATGGCCATGCACGGCCTTCTGCGTGACCTCTGAACAGACAATGGTCCTCCTTTCTCCAGTTATACATTTGCACAATGATAGAAGTCATATAGCATGCGACATTTGAAAACCATGCCCAGAGGGACCAAGGCAAATGGAGAAGCAGAACGCTTCACGAGGACTGCTAACGAAGTGATTCCTATTGCAGTAGCAGATGTGCAAAATCTGGAGTGTGCCCTATATGCCTTCTTACGATAGTACCCACTTACCCCTCCCACAACCACAAATGTTGCTCCAAATGAACTGTGCATAAATCGCCAGCTAGCTGATACTATATCCCAGGTGAATACGCCCTCTGAGGTTCAAAAGGAAGTGGCATATGCGTTGAGCCTGCGGAAACTGAAGAATGTCCCAGTGTCCTCCAAACGCCAAGTGTGTTACCATTCGTTGAAGGTTGGTGACAACGTGCAAGTCCGAGATCGACAGTAAGTTCCACTTACCGTTTGAACTCCACCGTTGGAACATCTCCAGCATCATAGGCACAACGATTGCTGCTGTCAGGGGTGCGGAAACAGTCACGCAGAACATTGCATTCTTCAAGCGCTACCAGCCTCCCCTTTGCAACTCTGGTGAGGACGTTTCCACACCTTGGGAGTGGAACACTGGACCGGCCATTGACAGCCCAGGAGGGTTTGTACAGAGTGAAGTAACGTTACCTGAGACTCCACAGAGAGATCATGAAGGAAAGGAGCAAGGAGGGCTGTGGCCGAGTCAAGGGGATCTGAGCCCCAGATCTAGACCAGGTGACAGTCTGAGTCACCTAAAGGGTCCCAACCAACAAAGAAATCAACAAAGTGGTGTGCGGTCTGCCTTTTCTGCTGCGCTTTCAACCTTTGTAAGCACGTGTAGCCAGGGGCTTCTATTCCACCGAGCAAGCAGACCCCTGGCTCCACACACAACAGGGCCTGGCTTTGGTGACTTTTGCATGGTTGAGTGGCGGGGTCTGATTTCTCAAAGATTCTATTCACTGTCTTTGCCCTGTAAATTGTACTGGATGTGTACCTGTGGGTCAGTGAATGACTGTTAGATTAAATGTTCTGACTAAATTAAAATGAAGCTGAATTGAGACGATTTATATTCTCAACCAAAACCAGTAAGCCTGCATTGCTCGTTTATTCACAGAAGGAATACACAAAAAATGGATGGCAGTTTTGCGGAAAAGGTTTGTCCATGTGGAAAAATATTTCCTACTTCTTCACATTCATACAAAAATAGATTGCACAAAAGTTTTTCAGCAGTATGCAGGAAAGCTGCAACGGGCAGTTTTCCAGGCGTGACCTAAATAACTTTTGTGAATTCCAAAAATGAGTAAACATACACCCAGGAAGAGTGAGCAAGGGTCGTTTGTCAGCAGTCTGCACCTTTTCTGAATAAACTGTACTCAGGTCACCCTGTTGCTTTGTCTATGAGATACAGACAGGACGCAGCCCCCCTTCCATTTCCGGTCGTCGTCCCTTTACGTAGCTTCTCATCGCATTCCTGGCTTTAGGGTTTAGTTTCAGACTTAAAGCACTCTAGGTCACTTTCCAGCGGTACGTGGCTGTCCTCGGGTTCTGTCTGTGGCCACAAGGCCTGAGGTTGTGCTGCCAATGCTTCATGATTCAGACATGACATTAATCCGCATTAGTATTCATGAGGCGTTTCCCTCGGGGCTGAGGCGCAGACATAATTAGGGGAGTAGGCGCGTCCAAATATCAACGACTCTCAATTAGTAGGTGCGGTGCTAAAATCACACAAATTCCTGGCTCGAGCACTTGCATCCTAAGTTGTCCCGGCCTCACTATAAATAAACATACTTATCCAAAGATCAATCCTTAATTATCCCTTTCCCAACCTGTCACTCAAACTTCCAAATAACTCTCAACTATGTTTTAACTGACAACTTTTTCTGATGTTGTAACTCTTAAAACTTCCCAAAAAACTATGCCCCCACCTGCTCAACATCAACGACAAATGCCCCACAGCAACCCCCAGCTTAAGGAAATAAACCCCCCCGGCCCCGCCCATTCCCCGATAAAAGAGCCACCCATTTAAATCACCTGCCTCACTAAAGGCAAGCAAAAAGGGGGTGGGAGGGCAGGATAATGTTACCGGTCCAGCACTGTCCCTAGCAGCCGGTGCGTACCACAAAATGGTACCCAATAACGGTCACCGCAACCCCTATAAGTAAACCCCCGTCCAGCCACCCACAAACTGGCCACTGCTACCACCTGCCCAAAAAGCCCAGGGGGGGCTAGAGCATTCTACCCACCAAGACCAGCATTGGTCGAGATGGCTCATCCAAATACCAATGACTCCCAATTAGTGTGCCAAAGGCTTCTTTAATGAGACATGCGCAGCCCTAAAATCACGCAAATGACTGGCTCGAACGCTTACATTCTTAAGTTGTCCTGGCCTCACTATACACAAACATAATTATTCAAAGGTCCTCCCTCCTCCCCTAATTATCCCTTTCCCAACTTGTCACTCAAACTTCCAAAGTCCACTCTCACCACTCATATCTCTACATCCCACACTTCTTGTCTCAAGGACTTTGCTGTTGAGTTTGTTGTGATCCTCACTTCAATTACCCATACTCCCCCCCCTCCCAAATCTCAACTAGGTCTTTAACTGACAACTTGTACTGATGTTGAAACTCTTTTAAGAAACTGCCACCAGAAAACCCCTGGAGTTTTTCAATCTGATCGCCAGCGCCTCATCCTCTGAATAGCCATTACTGACGAGCCTCGGGACTTCGCCTCTGTTGTCATGCTGATTCAGAAAGAATGGATCCCAAATTCCTTGTCACTGGTGCCCAGGAACCCAAACACCTTGCGCAGAACCCCCAAAATCTGCGAAGCTGAAAAATATGCCCATCCTCATGGCAGAAAATCAGTCCACTGCCCACCCCAGAACTGTGCACCACCATCCACCTGGCGAGCGTGCAGATACTTTGATCCAGGTACGCCCCCATCATGATCCACGTGCCCCTGCCCAACTAGTAAGCTTTGGAATGAGATACCCACACCTGCACCGCCGAACAAAGCACAAGAACATCGGACCAACAGACTCCTTCTTGCACCTTCGACCCCACCACCTCGGTAACCCAAAAAAACCCAAAGAAAAGCCACACCATTATAACGGTATAGAGCTGTGCCTCTTTTTCATTGCTGCATACACTCGGGAGCGCCAAGATGATCTTATTCAAGATCTACACCGTAATGGGTCTCCACACTCTCAACCCTTTCCCCGTTCCCATGCACAGCCCTAGAGCACTCTGTACCCCATTTCCCCTGCCGATGGTTCGTAACCCCACAACAGCTTCCTGAAAAACACTATCCCCTGCCCATGGTGCAAGCCCACGGAACCTGGTTCACTGAAAGCGAGAGAGAGCATCAGCAATGTCATTAACCGCCATGGCTACATGTTTTATCTTATAGGTCAAATTCGCTCTCAAGCACTCCATGACAAAAACACGCAACCGCTGCCACGCCATCGGATCCCTTGCAGAGTGGTGATTCACCATGTGTACCACAGTGATACTATGCACATTGAACAAAACCTGTTTGTTCGAGAAGCAGCACCCCCACAGTGAAACTGCTATCACCAGTGGAAACTCAAGAAAGGCTGTGCTCCTGCTCCCCTCTTCCACTCCTCAGGCCACTCTTCTGCACACCATCTGCTCTGCCAAAAGAGCCGAAACCCGTGTCCCCCGACAGCATCGAAAAACAACTGTCGGGATCACTCCATCTCCTCTCCCAAACACGTCATGGGCACACCATTGAACTCCAAAATCTTTTGCCGTATGCGCAAATCATCCTTCATTCCCGTGAATGCCCATCTCAACCTCCTACAAAAAGTCCTCTCCACCTGGACAGTCTTGCAAGCAAAATTAAAATGCCCCAAAAGGACCTGAATATCCTTCACTCGCACCTTTCCTATCTGTATGGCCTGGTCCAGCAATTCCTTGCTGGGGAACTTCTTGTCTGTCGGCATCCTGATCTTCATAGATAAAAAGTCCAGTTCGACCCCAAGAAACATAATCACTTGCACTGTACCCGCCATTTTGTCTGGGGCCAACAGAACTCCCAAATTTTGCATCAAGTCCTTAAACAACACCAAACTATGCTGACACTCGTCAGACCCCGCTGCCCCACCACAAAGAAATCTTCCAAATAGTGAGTCATGGTATACCTGCCACTCACAAAAACCTTTTGCAGAAATGAGTTAAAGGCCTCAAAAAGGGAACAGGAGACAGAAGAGTCAATTGTAGGGCCTTATCAACAAAGAACCACCCCCCAAACTGGATGCCCAACAATTCATAATCTGTCGGATGCACAGGCATAAGGCGGAAGGCTGATTTTACATCACATTTTGCCATCATGGTTCCTCATCCTAGCTGGTTCACAGCCTCACAGCCATGTCTACTGACGCATAATGCCCTCAGCTGCCAACTTGTGGGATAAAATCATTGACCAATAGACCTTCTGGCCAAGACAGGCAGTGAATCAAACAAAATTCCCCAGGTTCTTGTTTGGGCACCACCCCAATCGGAGAAATTGTCCATTTTCAGTCTTGAAAAGGTCCCTGTATCCTGCCTTCCTGTACTTCCTTCATCCATTATGCCACACCTATAGCTCCTGGCCCTTGACCGACCTGAGATTCTCAGCCTATTGCCTGTCATGTGGCCCCTCATAACACAACCAAAACTCTTCAACAAAACGAGGGCCCATCAGTCCCTGTTCCCATGGCGAGCCCCCCCGCTCCAACCAATGCTGCAATCTGTCCAGTTTACCTGGAGTACAAGCCCTTTCTCAGAGCCTGGTGATACCCTATCCCTCTTCCACCATTTGCAATGCCAAGCCTCTTTCCCACCTGGCAGGGCAAAACTGCCATTCTGCAGTCCACATTGTGTAAGCATGTGTTTTTCCCCAAATTTTGAGCATTCATGTTTGTACTTACAAAAGTTGCGCCAGCATTGTCCCCTGCTATATGACCAACATGCCCCAGCCGTTCCCACCTGTCCTCTTCTAGCTGGCCCCACCCTGGCGGCTTTGAAAGGGCTTGTAAATGACTGGCTAGCCACTCGCCATAAACGTCGATGGGGCTGGCCTTCAGGTGTCATGGTCTGTAAAAACAACTCATTGTCCAGTTGGCCCGATTACATTTGCATCCTCTGCCAGATGCGCTGTGAATTCTTCATCAAAGCACACCCAAGCTATGCCCCCAAAAGTGACCTGGGACTTCTGAACCACATCTAAGTATTTGAACAACACGTCACACCTTTCCGGGTACTTCTTGCAATAGACACTTGCATATATCAGAAATACAGCTGTCCAGTTCTTGATATTCAATAGGATTTTAGGCCTGTGGGAAAGCACGTACATTTCCTCCTTCGAGCCCTCTTTTGCCCTGATCTCCATAGGAAGCAACTTAAAAATCTCAACATACTCTCCTTTCCATATACGCTCCCTCATGGACATCATTAAATATGCCCCTAGTGGCCCCGTAATTACCAGGAAGGGAAGCTTTTGGTGCCTAATATCTTTACTCTCCTTATTGGTCCACTCTGCCTGATCCTGGCTAACCCCTTTCTGCCCTGTTTGCATGACCTCTCTTTCCCCATCACTCCCTTTCACCTCCCCTTTCTCGGCCTCCGTACCTGTACCTTGTTCCTGCACATACTTATCGTTTCACAAGCGCACCCCTTAGTCCCCATCATCTGAAATTTCCTCCCCATCACTTGCACCCCCATTTCCACACCCTTTTCTCCCTTTAGTTCCCAATGCATGTCCTTACCTGGCCTCAGGGTTGAGGCCCGCACAAAAGCCGTCCGCTGTGGCACAGGTATGGTTCCACCTTCACATCTCCCCACTGTCTTCTCCCCACTGTGGTCTGTTGGTCCACCGTAATTCCAGAGCCTGCTGCACTGACACGCGCTCAACCTTCGGACTGAGGTAGCAAAGCCGCACAATACTCTCTTGGCTGTGGCCCAGAAGTGGGTGTTGGACCTAGGAGTGACACCTGGCTGCCTAAAATCTGACCCAGACTTGCCCTGAGGGACCCCTCCGCTGGGGCATAGCACCACACCCATCTCCCTTGGCGCCCATTTCCCAAATCTTCCCCTTCCATCCACACTACCATTGAGGGCCTGGTGACCTGAAGTCCTGGCCCTGTAAACCCCCCGAAGCACCTGCCCCTAAACTGGACCCGCTCGTCCTGTTTTAGGAGCCTCTACAATCTAGCTGATAAGTAAATGCCCAAGGAGGTACCCATGTGCCTGCCCCCACTCCCTTCTGCTCCCTCGTGTGATGCTCCACTGTCTGGAATCCCTGCTGCAACACCAGCCATGGGTACTCCCTCGTGTGATGTCCCACTGTCTGGCATTCCTGCTGCAACACCAGCCATGGTGTGTGGCAACACAACCCCCGACCTCCCGAGGAGGGCCCAGGATCCAGCCTCCACTCCCCAATCACACTCCTCTCTCCCCCAACCTGGCAAACACTCCTCTGCCCCTGAGAAAATTGGCTAAGCCCCACCAGCACCATAGATTCCCTGTGTACTCGGTTGGGGCTGGAAAGATCAAGTGGGCCACCCGCACCACTGGCAATACCCTCCCGCCACGTGTAGTCTGCCTCCCCAGCCAGCCTCGCAGTGTCACAGCATTCGTCGGCCGCACTGGGGAAAGCACATCAGATTCCATGGGGTTAGCCTTGGATGAGGGTGCCCCCTCCTGCTGCTCCGCCTGTGACTCTGCACCAGGTAAGGGGCCTCACAAGCCTGGTGGGGGCGCACCACATCTCTGGGACTCCAGCTTCCCCTTAGCCCTGGTCACGTGAGGCCCTGCGCAGCAACACGTGCCCTGACCTTACGGCCTTAGCTGCGATAGCACCGACCAGTGCTGCACCTCTGGCCTGACCCGGGCCCGTGCTGCCGCATGGCGGGAGACAATGGCCTGCGTAAGGGCCCACGGCAGCCCCGCATGGCTTTTTGACTGCTGCCTTCGATCCTCAAGGCAGCTTGTGCCTTTGGAATTGGCAGGCCATGATGGCTGCTGCAACCCCTCCTGCTGATATCGAGTCGATCTCCCACCTGTCAAGGCCCCCTCCACCAAGAGGTCACTTCAACCTGCCTCCCTTAAGACCTCCACTGCCTGACAAACTCTCTCGTCCCCAGACATTGCCACACAGTACTTCGGTACGATAACTGCTACCAGTGCTACCTCAATGTAACCACTGTACAGACGTTGCAAAGTTTGCCGCTCCACATTATAATGTTACCACTTCAGCATTGTTCCTAGCAGCCGGTGCGTACCACAAAATGGTGCCCTATAACGATCACTGTGACTCCTATAAGTAAACCCCCCTTCCCGCCACCCACAAACTGGCCTATCAGGCCATCCCTGCCCCCCAAGCGCTACAACCCACTTAAAACTCCTGGGGGTTGTAGGGTATTGTGCCCACCCCTCAAGACCAGCATTAGTACCTTTGTAATGGCAAGAGGTTAAAAAGACTACTATGCAGGGGTTAGGGAGTCTGTTGATACAGATAGAAATAATGTAATCAGTTTAGGTATCTGCTGTGCCTTGACAAAAGGAACTCCATCAGCATACCTATGGACATGACAAGACACTTTCAAGAGGAAAGCTGAGTGAGCTGAAATCTTGATCCTGGCATAGGAGATTCTGAATGGTTTGCTTTACCTACTTGAGCAGGGTGAGGAAGGGCTTTCAGGTTTGAGCATATTATGCATTTAAAAACAATTGATGTTATGCAAAATGTAGCATTATTGCCTAGCTGTTTTAAGATTATTTAAAATAGTGTTGTACTGAGCACAGACCAAGGCTGCACACATGCAATTCTTGTCACAAAGGTGTGCTCCATTTATGCTGCACATCCATGTACTGCTTGCCTAGTTTTCTACCTGTTCGACCAGTCTCTAGAAACGCCTTTTCCATTAAGAACCAACTCCATTGAGCACTGTTCCTCCTTTAGTGTTTATTATGTGCAGATCTCACTTGAGGAATTTATATATCTTGACAAGACATGCTCCATCTTTAGGATTCTTTTAAAATCTAAGAGCTCTCTTGATACTTTGTTTTTACCAGTAGATAATATGTGCGAATGGCAAAACAGTACATTCTGTTGGCAATAAAGGGATTATGGTTTACACCCGGCTGCAATTGCATTAATGTTTTTAAGGCATTTGTTTCCTTCTGCCAACAAAATACCTTTCCCCAGTCCATCAACTGGGCATGTTTACACTATCAGAGAAAACATTTCAAACCTCTAACTGCTTGCAGACAGCAACCAACCGCTAAAAAGGTGACCAGTTAACTCTAGTCAAGTGTCAAGAGCAGCCCTAAATAATTCCTCTAGGAGCATTTTTAAGTGAGACATTGTCTAAACATATCCCTTCACTACATCTTCATTTGATGTATAAACAAAGTATACCATCCAAACTGTGCCCTCTGATGGACTATTCATTCATTTTTTCGCTTCTCTATTTTAATTGTACCGCATTCAACACAAAATCTGTTTTGTTACCTATTTACATCTGTCACCAGTATACTCTCACACATACAATGTGCCATGGATGGGCAGTGTTGCTTCTACGTTTGAGACACACAGATACACACTCACACTCTGTCTCTCTCTCTTGCGCTCTGTCTCTCTCTCTCTCTCTCTATATATATATATATATATATATATATATGTATATATATATATATATATATATATATATATGTATTCACTGAAAAAAACAAAGGTTACAGGGACATTATAGTTTCGTTTTTAATTTCCTTGCCCAAAACCATAGAAATTCAGCAGTTAAAGTTATGGTTAACTCAAGTACCTATAAGGTAACTATAACTTGCACCCACGCCATGCACATTTTTTTCATCAATATTTTATTGCAAATGTTACAGTGATAATATCAATGTTCCCATTGAAGTTGTCATCAATGATGTAAAATGTGGAGTACTTAGCTGTGCATGACGCAGGCTCAAGTTATAGTTACCTTATAGTTACTCGAGATAACCATAACTAGAACTGCTGTATTTCTGTGGTGTTGTGTGAGTAAATTCAGAACCTTTGTTTTTTTCAGGGAATTTCTATGTTTCTTTTTAGCAACCCTCCTGCATCCACCCAATCCCAAGATCCAGCATGAGGTTGAATGCAGTGGGTGTTTTTTCTTTTCAATTTATCTCTGTAATGGCGGTTCTACCCTTGGATTGCAGATCCACAGATCAGACCAAAACAATTTTGAGCAATTTGTTGCCCACGAAGGGACCCCTCTATCTGGCCTATGGGGTCAGGATACCTGTATCCCTACCCCTTATGTGTTTTTGCACTCTCCTTTTCCCACCCCTGAGTCGATGCAACAAACAAAATGGCAGCTGCAACCTTTCTGTCAGGTTGCGATCAACCAATCAGGGCCTTGCTTTTCCACCAGCTCTGCGAATCCGGACCTGGATCCCTGGGTCCAGATCCACAGAGGATCCGCGTCCCTATATATCAATATTTTTTAAACTCTAATATCTCAGAAACTATCAAACGGGTGTGCACCAAACTACAAAACGCGTGAACTGTGCATAAGGATCTAGCTTCCTGCCACATTTGGTGTAATTCCATTCACCGGTTTGGGCTGCCGGCATGTCTAAATGTCCTTTGGAAAAATGAATAGGGAAAAATGTGTTTTGGGACCCCTCCATTTTCTCGGTAAAGTGACGGATATACCACCAGCCGTATTACGAGTCCATTATATCCTATGGAACTCGTAATACGGCTGGTGGTATATCCGTCACATTTGGGACGGATTAACACCTCCTCCAAAGTTGTAATAACCCCCATAGTGTTTCTCTCTCTCTCCCCCCTTTCTCAGATACAAGAACTGATATTTCTGATATCCAGAGGAAATGAGATACAGGCTGATAGGGGCCAAACATAAAAAAAAGTGGTGACTAAGCATGGATTTATTGAATTGGGGTACTTCTAGCAGATGATAAAATGATGGGCAGAGAGTTTGAATCAGGCAGAAGGATACGTTTGATGAGTAAAGAAGTCCAGGGAGGTGCCCTAGATACAGTGTGGATCCAGGCAAGATGACTTAAACTAGAATGCATTGGGAGCTAGACTAGCTGGTGGATAAGAAAAGAAGCCCTTAAATATCCAGGAGCAGATAAAACTAGTCCGGCAGCTTTATTTTGCAAGCATTGTAAACAGAGGATCAATGACTTGACTATTTCCAGTTTAACTATTTCCATTTAAAGGCGAGAACTTGTTGGAGGCGCTACAGATGAGCACCAGGCATCAAAGATGAGTAGAGAAAGAATCTTGAGTACTTGGTGCATCTGCGATGTGCAGGGTGATGGACATGCCAGTGTCAGATTATCATCAACTTTAAAGAGGGCAGGAGCACAACAACCTAGTTCCGTGGTCCAAAGATGATGAGACAAGAGGTCTGCACTGCCCACCACTGCCAGGATCTTGCCAAAAGCATTCAACCCCAACAAACTAAACAAAATACATTTTCATCCTCTATTAGGAAATGACCAAAAAAACACAATTTATGTGCTCATGTGCTGTCCCACACCAGTGTTAGGACTTTTTGTTTTTTTTCAAATAAAGCTAACACATATTAGTGACTCATCTCTAATCAAGCCCCAGTCGTTGCCTTGCCCACCTCTGCAACCAGCGCAAGTTCAGTCATCGTGCACCACCTTCAAAACTGTGGTAGTGGAGGTGATAACTAGGTTAAATTCAAAGATCAAAGCATCCAGTCTACCCTGCTCTGCCATCTGCTTGAAGCAATGTTTCTCCTCTCCAGGAATTGAGAGCTCAATGTGCTTAACTTGTCTCTCGGTTGGTATTGTGCCAATTAAAACACACATTTATATTGCAGTGGATTAAAAACCTATGGCACGTCCTGCAACACTAACTAAACCATCATACCTCAGCAAAATCCCTGAAAGAGAAGTTCGGGTCAGGGCTACTGGAATTAATGTCTCAGAGGAGGACCAAATTATTCAGTAGTGTTGACTAAATTATGTGGCAAGAAAAGGCACATTATGCAGCAAAATGCAGCACTTTTTATGATAGCATTACTCCATTATTTTATCATTTTTACACATGAGAACCCTGTCTGGGAAAGAATTGACCCTATTAGCATCAATTTAACAACCGAATCCAGCAATAAGCAACTGAAAGAGGACCATTCAACCTTTATGAAGTGCTTTCCCGTGCACAGGAACACCCGTTGCCATATTTTTCGTAACTTTTAATCCATTTGAGTTTGATACAATTTTTTTGCTGAAATTGGTGGACTATGCAGCAGATGATGGATGATGTGGCAAATTTATAACGAGGCGAAAAACGCTGCAGCTGCAGAAACACATAATTCCATTCGTCCTGGGTGTAGTACAGTTCAACTTAGGCTATTCGTGTACCCCTCAAAAGGATGCTGTGGTTAAGGGAGTCTATGTGCCCAGAAAATTCTCTCAGTTGCGTAAACCACTCATCGCAATGATTTCAAGATGTCTTGTCTTGTCCAGGCTGTCAGGGCATGTCTGAACCTCTGGAGGCTGAACCACGACAGCCCACCCCTGAAAGATGTCCTCTGGATCTCAGTGGAACCGCCTGGGCCCTTACCTTAGAGCACAGCCAAAGTATCTCTGCTTGAGGAAACTCAAAACTGAATCAAGATGTGTCTAAACCACCTTTACCCTGAAATCATTTGCCTAAAGTCTTTTTTCCCTGGGCCAGTTGTAGGAAGCAGGCCTGGTGTGTGGTGGGTACCTATGGTGCTTGCACCTTATACCAGGCCCAAGGTCTAGGAGACACGCAAAGCTCATGCAATACCACTTGTAATCACACAGCACCTAAACACATGGAATAAATCACACTGTGTTACAAAAATAAAGGCACTTTATTTTAGTGACACAATACCAAAATTACTAAAAAGGCAATACTCCCTTAGGAGGTAAGTAAACACACTAAATATGTACACTAGTAATCAGAACTAGTAATGGAAAGCAGTGGAAAACAGTGCAAAGGCAAATAGACAATAGTGACCCTAGGGAGAGCCCAAACCATATACTAAAAAAATGGACTGCGAATGCAGGACCCCCATGTAGGTAAGTGGAATGTGTAGAGGGGAGCTGGAAGTACTAGGAAACCACAGAGGTAAGTAACACAGTACCCCCAGCGACCAGGAAAGCAGGAGTAAATCACTGGGATTCCCCCCAAACCACCAAAAGGGAAGGAAAATAAGAAAAGAAGACACCCAGACAAGACTGCAAGAAACCAGCGATGGATACCTGGAAAGGAAGACCTGTGGAGAGAGGGGAAAGCCAGCTGCTGCAGGACGTGAGTGAAGTCTGCCCTGCTGTTCCCTTCTACAGATTCACCTCATCCAAGAGGAGAAGTAGTAAATATAAAATGAAAGTGCAAGGACTCAAATAAAGGAAATGTTTATGGTGGTGGAGCCAAAAGGGGAATAAACAAACAAAACAATGTTTTGCACAGGCTGTTCTAAGGAGCTCCGGCAACAAGACATTACAATACCCCCTGACTATGTAGCACCTGGTCTGCCGCCATCTCATACCCATCCAAAATGGCCAGCATTCCCGCTATAGAGACCTTCGTGGTAACAGGAGCCCTCCCCACGCAAGCTTCCCGCTGAAAGGCATGGGTTGAACGCCTTGAGACCTTTTTCGAAGCCATTTGGGCAGCCGATGAAAGAAAACGCCTGTTACTCCTACACCTGGGTGGTGTAGACATCCATAAGATCACCAAAACGGTCAGAGAAGTGACGCCTAGCATGTACACAATGCAAAAAAACGCCACCACAGCACATTTCGAGCCCTACACCAATCCCGACTATAAAAGGTTCCTACTATGACAAGCCCGACAGACGAGTCCGTTGATGTCTTTCACACCCGGTTAAGAGAGCTCGCTAGCACCTGCCTGCGGCCGGCAGAGAAGATGAAATAATGGCCCAGTTCATTCAGGGGTGTGCATTCTCCAAGCTGCGCAAGCACATCCTCCAGGAACCCAACATGAGCATGAAGGATATCCCTATGCTAGGGCGCTCGAAAGAACTGTCCAAGGCCCGGGCGGTGCACATGGACCAGGCACCAAACCCAGTGATCAAGCCCGAACCAGTTGACCCTGTTTTCAAGGATTTCACCAAACCCAAGTTGGAACAGCCCAGACCGAAAACAAAGAACTGTGCCTGTGGATGGTGTGGGGGCCCACTACCCCCTCCGGGTGAATGCTCTGCGGAAGGGAAATCATGCAGCGCTTGCGGAAAGCTAAACCACTTCTCCAAGGTATGCCGTTCGACGCCCGAAACAGCGCCACCCGGTTCCAAAAAGCCAGTGAAAGCCATTGCCTCTCCCCCCACCTCATCTTCCGATAGCGACATGGATGATGACCAAGAAATTGTCCATGTGGTAAAGGCTGTGAGCTCTGCCTGCGCCCGATAACAGAAGCTACCGACATGCCGAGTGATAGTGAAAGGACACCACATATGAGCTCTGATTGACACTGGTGCCTCAATTAACCTCAAGGCTGCTGAAGGGTACACCTGCCAGAACCACCCAGCCTTCAGCCAACCAAGGTACAAGTGTACGCTTTTGGAAATAACAAGACACTACAGATGACTGGCGTTTTCACAATGAGCTTCTCCCATAAGTCCACCAGCACAACCATCAATATATATATGTATCACAAGATGGGTCGGGATTCCTGCTAGGCTCCCAGACTGCACAAAGCTTAAGCCTTGTCCAATTTGCTTTCAGCATCCATGCCAATGACCTGCAGAACCTAGTTCAAGAATTCACTGTCCTCTTCGAAGGTATAGGGGGCCTGCGGGGTCCCCCGCTCTGGTTACACATAGATAAGTCGGTCACACCAGTCGCACTGAGACACTGAAGGATTGCTTTCCACCTTTGCCCGACAGTGCAAAAGGAGTTGCAGATCCTAGAAGAAGCTGGGGTCATCGAGAAAGTGTCCTGGCCAACCCGAGGGTGTCCCCGATAGTTGTCGCCAAGAAGCCGAAGCAACCGCATGCAGTGAGCATTTGCGTAGAAATGGGGGTGCCAAATAAAGCCAAACGGGAGAGGCCTCTGACCCTGACCATTGACAATATAATTGGTGAGTTGACTGGTTCAAAGTGGTTTTCGAAAATGGACCTCAGATCCAGCTATCACCAGATTCTGTTGCACCCGGACTCCCAGCCAATCACCACTTTCTTGACTCATACCAGTCTCTAGAGGTTCACTCTTTTGAACTTTGGTATTTCCAGTGTGGCGGAGGTCTTTCAACACACCATCCAAGGTGTCATGGAAGGTATACCCAGAGTGTTAAATGTCAGTGATGACATCCTAGTGCACGCCCTGCCTTTGAATGACCGCCTCACTCACCTACGAATGGTCTTCGCCAGGCTGAAGGAGTGTGGGCTGACACTCCATTGAGACAAATGCGAGTTCCTGAGGGGGGACATCAGTTTCTTCGGCTACACATTCTCTGAGAAAGGATTCGGCCCTCACCCTACAAGGTGAAAGACATTCAGGAGGCCCCAGTCCCAACCTCAGTTTCGAGGGTGCGAACTTTCCTAGTCATGATCAGCTACTGTAGGTGGTTCATGAGCAACTTGTCAGACATCACTGGCCCGTTGAGAGATTTGACCAAAGGCAGTAGACCCTGGGAATGAGGAGACGATCAAGAGTGAGCGTTCCATAACACCAAAGCCCTCTTTGCCAACACCACGCTTGTATACTTCGACCCACAGCTGGAGTCCCAGTTAGGCGTTGATGCCAGCCCCATCGGACTTGGTGTTGTGCTTGCCCAAAGGCAGGACAGTGGTGAGTGGGCGACCGTGGTCTATGCAAGCACAACTTTGACACCCCCCAAGCAGCGATACTCCCAAATTGAAAGAGTGGGCATAGTCATCCACTGGGGCTGCAGGCACTTCTACCTGTACCTGTATGGGAGGCCCTTCACTGTCCTCACGGACCACAAACCGCTCCTCCCGCTTTTTAAGGTGTCGTCCTCCAAGCCGCCCCTGCAGATAGAAAAGTGGTTTCTCCCACTGCAGGAGTTCGATTTTGCTGTCGAGGATCAACCACGGATGTTCAATCCAGCTGACTTCTTGTCTAGACACATGCGCACAGCCACGCCCCAAGAGACCAGAGAAACACAAGACACCAAGGAATATGTTAAACTTATAGTTGACCGAGCGAGGCCACTCCCCATACCCCTTCCAGAAGTAATAGAGGCAACCTCCCTGGATGACTGCCTACTGCTGGCTATCGAGGCCATTCGGTCGGGCTATTGGCGACCACTACAACATCCGGCAGTTTTTCACACCCAAGAAACGAGGTCCACCCTCATAGCCTTCTACCATGCCGGACAAGAATTTTCTGTCAGTGAAAATGGCTACCTGCTGAGAGGCCCCTGCCTTGTCATTCCTGCAAGCCTCACATCTCGGGCCATTGCACTCGCCCATGGAACGCACCAGGGGATTGTGAAATAAAAGAGCAGACTCTGGAGCAAGGTGTGATTCCCAGGCCTTGATCAGGAAGTAGAGGAAGTTGTGAGAAGCTGCACACTCTTCCAGGCAAGCGGACATCCTGATCCACCAGCACCCCTCGTCTCTGAGGATGGTCCCACAGCTCCATGGCAACGTGCCAGTGTGGATTTTGGGAGTCTCCCTGATGGTTCCTATATGCTGATAATTGTGGATAACTACTCCCGCTACCCAGAAGTTGAGATTGTCAATTCAACCGCAGCAGTCGACATTATCCCAAACAAGGAGAAAATAATGGCCCCACATGGCCTGTTTGGAGAGGTTCCCACTGACAACGGGCCCCCATTTAATAGCCATGAGTGGGATGAGTTTCTGCAAGCTCAGAAAATCAAACATCGTCGCATAACACCCCGGTGGCCCCAAGCCAACAGAGAAGTATAGCATTTTGTTAGGATGCTCTCAAAGACCGTTCGGATAGCGCTGGCAGAAACCCGAGTGAAGGAAAAAGTAGCTACAGCTTCCTGTGGCAGTACCAAGTTACCCCCCATGCGAAGACAGGGGTGGCTCTGAGCCAACTGTGTTTTGGACGAACTGTGCTAGACTCAATACCCCAACATCCTGTGTAAGCTGCCCATCCCAGTCCTGTAAACTGCTCAAAAGCCCGGCGAGCACGCACCAATGACTACGCTTCGAAGAAGAGGAGGAGAGCCAAGCAAAGTGTGATCCAAGTCAGCGACCGTGTGCTGGTGAAAGACTGCCATCTACCTTTCGAGAAAGACCCCTGGACAATTGTTGCAGTGAAAGACACCATGGTGAGAGCAGTTAAAGGTGGTGTTGTTGTCATGCGGAATGTATCTTTGTTTAAGAGACTACCAAACTATGTCCGCCCGAAGGAGCCCAGTGAGCCCCTACTAGGCGATGACCTATGGGATGATCACCCCCCAGCAAGTCTCTCCCAGAGCGGCCACCAGTGCCTGGTCCCAGGAGTCTCAACCCCGACAGATTCTTCGGCCGTCCAGGAAGCATCTGTATCCAGTGGCGGTTCAGCCATGGTCGGACCGCCAGCACCGCCAGTTTCCCTCTACTTGAGGAACTGGCGGTCCTAATCTGCCAGGGTAGCGCTGCATGCAGCGTCACCCTGGGGTTTACGACTCCCCTCTTCCCCATTTTACATGGCGGTTGCACGGCCATGTAAAAGCTGGCAGGGGGCCTCACGGGAGCCAGGATCTCACCCGGGATCACAAGGGATGGACCATACGATTTGCAGTCAGACCCTGACCCCTCCAGGTGGTACGCTGACTTCGTAATGCCATGAACCGTTCTACCCTTACCTGTGGTGCCTAGTTACGTTAAAAGTTTAAGGGGGTTATTCTAACTTTGGAGGAGGTGTTAATCCGTCCCAAAAGTGACGGAAAAGTGACGGATTTACCACCAGCCGTATTACGAGTCCATTATATCCTATGGAACTCGTAATACGGCTGGTGGTATATCCGTCACTTTACCGTCACTTTTGGGACGGATTAACACTCCTCCAAAGTTAGAATAACCCCCTAAGTGTGTAAATGATGTTCTCTCATTATGTTATTTGTTTTCTTTTAGTGGGGGGAGGGATGTAGTGTCGTCATTAGTGAACGGCACCATTTCTCGAACGCCCACGAGGGGGAATATCCAAACCGCCTGTAGTTATCCCCTGTGCTGTCGGCCTGGGGTAACACATCACAGGGGAGACCATAATGCAGAGGACAGGAATGGGCGGGGGTTAATGACAACAGTGTGCAGAATAAACGTTGCGTTACCTTCTGTAGCACCGTGCCCGCGTGGTTCTTCTGGCCTACGCTACGGTGAGGAGTCTGTCGGATTTCACCGGGGATTTTTACATATACACACACACGCGCACCCACACACACTCTCTCTCTCGCCTGTTTAGAAGGTCTTAAAAAACATTGGTTTGAAAAATATTGTGCCTAACAATACGCACTGCCGCTTAAGCCGCGCATGCCCTGCTTGATTTTTGGGAATTGGCACCGGAAGTTGAGATGGTTGTCGAGAGTGAAACCGAATGACTTGGTATTCTGAACAATGGTTGGGCAGCTCTCCAAGGCAGGCAAGATAGCAAGCCAATCTTAAACAGACGGAGTGGCTTTCTTCAGAGATATCAGAAGAAATTCTGTTTTGGCTAGACTTAGCTTGCTTGAGGTTGTGATTTGACATCAAGGATTGATTTTTTGTCAGTGTGTTGAAAAGGCTGGTGATGTCTTTCTTCTCCACGTAATGAGTTAATTTACATACTAATACAATCCAGGCAACCTAAACCGAGTCACACAGTGGGATTCCCATTGCTTGTACATCTGTTGTTATAGTTTAATTCGAGAAAGTGTCTGCAGAATTTTCTTACTCAAGCTTCCATTTTCTGTTACTTATATAAGCATGATGAAATTAGGGAAGAAAAGAATGCATGTTTTCTCTTAAGTTTATCTTCCGCTGAGAACTTCTTTATAGGTAAACAACGACATATGTGGCATAAATTGTCGCAAAAGTCATGATTTTCACTCAAATGTTCGAAACAAATAATTTGGCAAGCTGCGTCAAGATTCTCATATACCTTTTGTGAAGGGAGCACAGCATCTCAGAGGGAGATGGGTGCTGTACAAGTGGGTTTGGGTGACTGTTTGGGTAAGATGTGGGGTGTGGTGTCTTTACATAAATGTGCAACCAAACCCAACGTGTACTGTAAGTTGAGGTTAACTATGCTTAAGCTCTAAACTGGAGTTCGATGTGCAGTGTAAGATGTAAGGGGTGCGGTGTGCCTACACAAACTGTGCACTGGACCATGATGTGCAATGTAAGCTAAGGTGCGGTGTGATTCCACAAACTATGCACTGGAGCGTGATGTTCAGTGTAGGATGGAGTGTGGTGTGTTTGCACAGACTGTGCACTGGACCATGATGGGCAATGTAAGAAAGTGTGCGTGTGTGTGTCTGCTACCGTTCGTTCATTGCGTTGTCTTTTTTTGTGAAATGGAGAAAAGGGAATGCTATAAACCCAGGCACATCGTGCTTTATGTGTGCAGCTGTTTCTGCAAGGCTTGTACCTCACAGGGGGAATAGGTGGACCACAGCCATTGTTTAAAATATATATTTATTTATTTATTCAATTTTACAATATAACAACAACAAAGGCCTGGAAGCCGAGGACACAACCGGGGAATCCTTTCAGTGTGCACATGATATCACAAGAGGAGCTAAGAGCAAACCCTTTAATTCAAAGCGCCCCTCATATCTAAGGCCACGAGTCCGAGTGGTCTCCCATTATATCAAGTAGAGTTACAACGTGAAGCACACCCCTAGACATAAGCTGAATGCAAGAGCTCTCCAGGCACAACTCCATAATAAACATAACAAAGTAAAAATAAAGGTGGCAGGTCAGACTCAATGGCAGGATCATCCGTCATACCTCACATATTGCACAACAAGGAACTTCATTCAAGGCAAACAACCAGGGGTGCGTCCATGTACATTCTCCAAGTCTTCCCAAGTCAACCCTGGGACTCCAGGAAGGCGCAAAAAGGTGCCCAAATGTCTTGAGGGAGGGAGCACGCAGGAGCCAGTTCCCAATAAATTGACAGCTGCTCCCGGCAAAACGCAGCATCCCGCAGCCAATCAGATCTCATCGGGACCCAGCCCCTCCCCCAGCACATCGCCACTCTTCTCTTCGCCAGCAAGAGCAGCATGCCCACCAGACGCCTCCACTCCGACGGGACCCCGTCCAGGCACCCAAGCAGCACTAACACTGGAGAAAATGGCAAATCCAATCCAGTTACACTAGCTATCACATGCATCACCTCTCCCCAAAAGGAGCGCACCTCTCCACAGTGCCACGCCAGATGTAAGAAGTCCGCATCCGGTGCATAACATCGCTCGCAACGTGCATCCTCTCGAAGCCCCATATCACACAGGCTGCGGGGAGTATAATATAAACGGTGCAGAATTTTAAAATGTATGAGCCGCAGCCTATAATTTGGCGACAGGGCTCTCATATGAGCGCAACAGCTTCTCCACATAGCCTCAGTATAGCCTCCCCAACATCCCTCTCCCATTTAATCTTAGCAGCTTCCACCACCGCCTTTCGCTGCTCCTGCAAGCAGCGACCAGAGCCATTGTTGTGGACAGTTCCTTGGAGGGGAAGGGTTCTTTCCTGTCAGAGGGAGAGGAGGACTCCAGCCTTCCCCTTCCAGTTTGAAGTAGGAGAGAGAGGCATCCAAACCAGAAGACGGGATGGTTTTAAAATTTAACCCCTTACTGTAATACAGAACCCCCCTTTTGGTTGAACATGAGAAACTGGACTAAACAAGTATTACCAATATCAATAGGGCTCACCATTATATGGTGAGCCCCCTTTGCCAATGCTTGTTTTCATTGGCATTTGTTAAAAAAACAGAATCACTTCTCATGTGTCACGAGGCACGAGTGCACATTGGCAGCCATCTTAAAATGGTTTTTTGTTATGAGAAAAACAATTTCAATATGGATGTGGGTGCATCACAACATATGAACATGTACGAGTACCAAAAAGTCAACAGGAGCGTGAATGCTCTGTGTGCATGGGCTCATTGGTTATCTTGGGTGGAAGTGGCCAAACACTTTAAAGAGGATGGAATATTTGTTTTTTACCTTTAGTAACGGGAGGGCATACTGAGAGACTGCATGACTTGGGTGCTAGTGAACATTGAATCGAGTCAGTGTGTTCTTGCCGATGTATTTGTTTGGCTGAAGTCTGCCTGCACTTAAATGCTCTGAAAGAGATCATGTGGTGAGCCTGATAAAGGAAGAAGCCTCTTAGGAGTCTTGTGCTACATATCATGATGGGCGGTGTCCTGGGTTGAAGACCTACCTAAAAGGGTCCTCCTCGGCAGATGACTTTGAATATTATCAAGTGATATTTGGGAATAGGGATATCCTTAGCAGACTGTCTTCTCCTGGAGAAGAGTAGACCTTAACCCTTTGGCAAAATGGCATCTTGTACTTTAAGGCGACTGTCTTAAGTAGAAGCAGGCTAAACTCACCACCGACAGTCAGCAACCTTGAGGCCTGGTCTGAGCACTGGACAGCGCCATACTTCTGTCAAAGGGGAATGCTGGCCTTCTGTCCTGACACTCCCTGTTGGGACGGAAAGGTGTTCTGCACAGTTATCCCCCAAAGTCTCCTCAGGATCAAGAGGACATGCAGTATTCCTGACGAGTTCTGTAAACAATAGGTATCTATGAGGAATAGATTAAGAAAGAGGGGATACTCAAGCAAGGTCTTTGTAGGAGGCTTGCCCTCTATGTAGTGTGCAAAGCTAGGCACACTGTGCAGGGGGTCCAGGCAACCACATGTTGGTTTACAGAGGTGAAAACTAGAACACCTAATGCTCTAATCTTTATGGTAGCTTGGTTGAGCAGTCAGGCTAATATTGGAGAAGTGCAAAGCATTTGTTGTACTCCCAGTATCAATAAATGATACCACATATTACAAAAAATAACTTGAGACTAATTTACAAAAATACTTCCGATTTGTAAAATATTTTTAAGACCAAGATCATCAAAAGGTTAAGTACTTTTTAAGTTATGAATTTTTGAAGTTTTAAGAAAAATAAGCGGTCATTACAACATTGGCGGTAAAAGCCGCATACCGCCGTGCAGAAGACCGCCAACTCACCGCCTCGGCCGCGGAATTCCGCCCCAGCTATTATGACCCACATTTCTGAATCTGCCAAAATTCAGACACCCACACAAGTCCGCCACACCAAAGGTCAGTGATAAACTGGCGAAAACAAAACCTCCACCGTCACGCCAACAGAAATACGCCCACACTATCACGACGCACGAATCCACGCAGCGGTCTTTCAACCGCGGTATTCCATTGGCGGTACACACCGCCGCGCTCAAAATACACACACATTTACAAAACACTACCACATTGGACAATTTTAAATACACACACCTGATACACATACACACACCACTCCCACACACCCAATACAATATAAAACACACACCCACATCACCCACAAACCCCTACAACCACATTTACAGAGAGAAGGCCAGAGAGAGAACACCAGCAAGAACAACAGCATCCACAGTCACACAACACCATCACCCACACAACTTCCACACACAACACACCACTAGATATCAGCACACATATCACCACACACTCCACCCCACACATCACCTACACCACCCCATGGCACGGCAAAGACACCCCAGGTTCTCGGAGGAGGAGCTCAGGGTCATGGTGGAGGAAATCGTCCGGGTAGAGCCACAGCTATTCGGAGCACAGGTGCAGCACACCTCCATTGCAAGGAAGATGGAGCTATGGCGAAGAATAGTGGACAGGGTCAGCGCAGTGGGACAGCACCCAAGAAATCGGGAGGACATCAGGAAGAGGTGGAACGACCTACGGGGGAAGGTGCGTTCCGTGGTCTCAAGACACCACCTGGCGGTTCAGCAGACTGGCGGCGGACCCCCACCTCCTCCCCCACAACTAAAAACATGGGAGGAGCAAGTCTTGGCGATTCTGCATCCTGAGGGCCTCGCAGGAGTAGGTGGAGGAATGGACTCTGGTAAGTCAAATCTTAACTATTACAACCCCCACCCTACCTGCATGCTATCACATACCCCCACCCTCACCCCCAGCACCCCAACTCCTCACATATGTCCCAATATAACAAACCACCCATCCCAACACCAAGCCCTGCATGCAACAACAAAGCATGGACACCCATCACTAAAGCATGCCCATTGCACATAACCATACAACCCCCTAAACCATCCTCACACAAGGTCTCACACAGGAATGCAAGCACTGGGGTACACGGTCACCCGCACATTGTACACCATGACACACACAGATGTAATAACCATCCTTTTATACCCCTGCAGGACCCCTACCCAAAGTCACCGGACAGGAGGGTCCACACATGTCCACACCACCAACAGAAGAGGCCCACAGTGATGACAGCACCTCTGTCCAACTGGATCTAGATAACCAGCCCGGCCCATCGGGGACCTCGGGATAGTCGGTTCCCATCACCCAGTCACAGGCCACTACAGACCTTCCACCCTCTGGAAACACCAGCACAGCACCCACCCAGCGGGCCCATACCTCCATCCCCAGGACACGTCAATCAGCTGTGTGTCCACCACTACAGGGAACCCAGGATAACCCACCACCCCAACAACAACAGGGACCTGGGGGCAGTGGTAGTGGGCACATGGTCCAGGGGACGGAGGCCCAGGAACACAGGGTAACTGGGAGGGCTGCTGTGCGACAGGGGGCGGACAGGCCAAGGGAACCCACTCTCCACGAGGCCCTCTCCTCCATCATGGGAGCCTACCACCACTCCCAGGAGACAATGGCAACGGTACTGGCCAAGTTTCAGGAGACCCAGCGCCTGCAGGAGGAACAGTATATGGGCTTGAGAGAGGAACTCAGAACCATCAGCTCCACCCTGGGCACCATCGTAGGGCTGCTGAAGGGACTTATGAACACCAGGAGGGACACTGTGGCACTACAAGGGGCCCCTGACACTAGCATGGACGATGAACTGCCCACCACCTCCGCCGGCGCTAGTGGACAGGAGGCACCGCCACAGGACCACCACACCAGCACCCCACCCCCTGCAGAGGGAGAACCACCCCGCAAACGGTCCCTGAGATCCAGGACAAAGACAGAGCATGATGCCAAGACCCCCGCCAAGAAATTAGACCACCCTGATTGTCATCCTACTGTCCCACTTTGTCACCCTGTCCATACTGAAACTGCCCCAGCTCCACTTCCTATGCCCATATGGGCAATGCATCTGTGAGACTAATAGACTGGACTCTGCCATGGACATTCCTCCGCCATCACCCCTCACCATTTCACTGCCCCCTCCAATATTGAGCACTTAAACACACTTAAAGCACAAAACAATCTGGAGTCTGTCTGTGATTTCGAAATAGTGTATTAGCAATTACAGTGACAAAATGCTCTTTCAAGTTGAATGTCAATATACCTATGTCACACAGCACTAGTCCATGAGGAATCTAAGCAGATGTCACACAGTGGGACCCACATCTGTGAAATCGTAAGGGAAAGTGACCATACACTGGGTGAAAACGACACACAGTACAGAGGTAGTAGTGTTAAAGTACATGTAGTAGGCAGCTCTGTATTCTTACCTGTGTCTCATTGGAAATATTGCTGGATCACTGAGTTCCTGTTGTGCATGTCTTCTTCCCCTGCTTTCTCATCTTCACTGTCCACAGGCTCCACAGCAACAACAACACCGCCATCTGGACCATCCTCCTGCCGAAAAGGCACCTGTCGTCGCAAAGCCAAGTTATGAAGCATACAGCAGGCCACGATGATCTGGCACACCTTCTTTGGTGAGTAGAATAGGGATCCACCTGTCCTATGGAGGCACCTGAACCTGGCCTTCAGGAGGCCGAAGGTCCGCTCGATCACCCTCCTAGTTCGCCCATGGGCCTCATTGTAGCGTTCCACTGCCCTTGTCCTGGGATTCCTCACTGGTGTCAGTAGCCATGACAGGTTGGGGTAACCAGAGTCACCTGCAAATGTTGAGGGACAACTGTTAGACACGCACTAACCTGGAGGGATATCCCCAGACCCAGACAACCATTCCCACTGACTTGCTTCCAGGTGCTCACCTAATAGCCACACACAGTGCCTCTGGAGTTGACCCATCACATAAGGGATGCTGCTATTCCGCAGGATGTAGGCGTCATGCACTGAGCCTGGGGAACTTGGCATTCACATGGGAGATGTACTGGTCTGCCAAACATACCATCTGTACATTCATAGAATGATAACTCTCCCGGTTTCTGTACACCTGTTCACTCCTGTGGGGGGGTACCAAAGCCACATGTGTCCCATCAATGGCACCTATGATGTTGGGGATGTGTCCCAGGGCATAAAAAGCACTGGGGGGGGGGTACCAAAGCCACATGTGTCCCATCAATGGCGCCTATGATGTTGGGAATGTGTCCCAGGGCATAAAAAGCACCTTTCACTGTAGGCAAATCCTCCACCTGAGGGAAAACAATGTAGCTCTGCATGTGTTTCAAAAGGGCAGACAACACTCTGGACAATACGTTGGAAAACATAGGCTGGGACATCCCTGATGCCATGGCCACTGTTCTCTTGTCTGAAAGGAACCACTTGCAAGGAAATGGAGCACTGACAGCACCTGCACTTGAGGGGGGATTCCTGTGGGATGGCGGATTGCTGACATCAGGTCTGGCTCCAACTGGGTACACAGTTCCTGGATTGTGGCACGGTCAAGTCTATAGGTGATAATCAAATGTCGCTCCTCCATTGTCGACATCTGTCCACCAACGGTTGGTACACCGGAGGATGCCGCCATCTCCTCAAATGTCCCAGCGGACGGTGCCTATGAAGGACAACAGCGATCACAGAGTCAAACAACTCAGGGGTACGTACCCACAGTTTACACAGAACACCTATCATACACAAAAGGTGGACTGTATGTGTGTTGAGTCTAGGCCTAGGTATGAATGACGCAGTTGGAAATGAAGCCATGTGGGCCCCTGATATGGCGGCTGACTGACCTCTAAAGTGGGACAATGGGATGTGAGGTAACTGCGCTGGCGTTGTACACCGTCGCGGTAGGCGGTCGAAGACCGCGGCGCATTGCTGCATTGGTTAACACTGGACCCTATGGGTCCCAGGAGCCAATGGCGATGTACGCCGGCGGTGACGGTACGCACCGCCACGGACGTGACCGCCATTTTCTATCACTTCAGTCACTCAATACCTGATCTTCGACAGGAGAGGACCTACACTGCAAGTGCTGCTGTGACCTCGGTCTGGAAGAGACAATGGCTCGAGTGTCTGGGGAAAGGGCCCCTGCCTTCACATCGGAGGAGTTGGAGAAACTTGTGGATGGGGTCCTCCCCCAGTACACGCTACTCTACGGTCCCCCAGACAAACAGGTAAGTACACTGGGAGCATGCTGTATGGGCTATGCTTGTGTGGAGAGGGCTGGATGTAAGAAAGAAGGGGGGAGAGTGCTGCGTGCATGAAAGACGGTGAATGCATGTGCCACATGGCAAGGGTAGGGAGGGGGGCCAATCACTGTAGAGACTTGATAGACTGTGGCTTTGCACTCCCCAGGATGGAACGGTGGGCATGTGGCCCGTCTTGGATTTGGCGTAGTGCACTCAACCGACTGAGGTGCCCCCCTTTCCCTCCCCCTGAGGTGCCTGTTTTCTTGCTCTCTGATGCCCCTGCAGTGTTCTCTACGTCATGGTCGGGGATCTTGTGTGGGACTCCCCCATAGTGTGTGGTCCCAGTGTTCCACGTACTATCTTAGTGGACTACCTGGACTACTATGCTTGGTATATATTTTGTACATGGTGTATATATATATTTCTGCCTACTTGTTTTTAATATATTACAATGGTTACACTAATTTTCTATTGTCTTTGCATTCTTCCGGGGTGTTTGGGGGGTGTTACTGTGATGTATAGATTTGTATTTGTGTGTGTTGTAGTGGGTGGGGGTGTTGCGTGTGTGTGTCCCTGTTTTTTCCCTCCCCCCTCCCCTGCATCGTAGGTGCAGTACTCACCATGGTCTTCGCCACCGGCGTTCGTGCTCCTGGTAGAGGAGCAGAAAGACTATCGCAGGGAGAATTTGGAGTTCTGGGTCCATGGTGTCCTCGTTCCTCGTGGGGTGTGTAAAGGTGAGCTTTTTCCCTTTGAAATTACTGTTTCCGTCGTGTTTTTATCCGCGGTGAATCCGCCCCGGAAAAGGTGGCGGATTGGTAGGTTGTGATACTGTAGGCGGTACATTGTCTTCCGCCTGTCTGTTGGCGGTGACCGCCGCGCTGTTTGTTTGTACCGCCATGGCGGTCGGAGTGTTAAGGTGGCTATCTTTGTTGGCGGTTTCCGCCACGGTCGTAATTGCAATTTTTTTACTGCCGGCCTGTTGGCGGTTTTACCGCCGCTTTAACACCAGGGTTGTAATGACCACCATAGTCTTTTTGTGCGTAATCACACACCATTGGAATTATTAGAGGAAATATTTTGAAAATGCATATAACATCAGGCAGTGCGTTTACTAATGTCTTCTTTTGGAGGTATGTCGAGGTCGTCGTGGGGACTATGAACCAGCTGGGGAAGATCAGGCAGCTCCTGGTTTTGCCAGGAAAAGCTACAGAAAGTCGTTGGAGCTGGGAGCTGGTGCCAGGTCACTGCGGGTGACCGCTTGGAAAACCACTGCACAGGTGGACTTAAAGGTAAGTCCGGTGGGTCCCCTTGGAGTGTTGAGGTCGCAAGGGGTGGGGACCCTGAGGGCACAGCTGGATCTTTGGTGCATGGCACAGGGCGGCCTGGTGCAGAGCAAATCGGTGAGGCAGGAGCTGTGTGCAAAGGTACCCTTGAAAGCAGGAGGTAGGTCTCTTTGGGTGTTGCTTGCAGGTCAGCAGGGGCCCTCTGAAGTCCCTCAACTGAGGCTTCCTCTTGGTCCTTTTACAGTCTGGAATGGACCGTCCTTCTGTGTGTCCGACTGAAGTTTACCAGTATCTGGTGCTAATGCACGGTCTGGCCACTGGAGGGCGCAGTGCCACCAAGATTGGCAAACTGGCAGGGTTTGTCCTCATGGTCCGACGGGCGAAGCTTGGTCTGGCAGCAGCATCCCGTTCCTTGGTCAGCAGCCGGTCAGAGGCCTTCCCTGGGTCTTTGGCTCCTTGGTGTTGTAGAGTGATTCCTTCACTCTGGTGGGAGATCTTTGGCAATTTTTGAAGAGTGGAAGTCCTCTGGGGGTTTGTAGAGTCCGTCCGATGTCCAAAAAAACCCTCAGTGGCGATTGTCAAGTCCTGGGTTGCCTTTTCTTGATGCAGCAGGACTTCATTACTCGAGCCTAGGTCTTCTTTGTTGCTGGTCGTCTTTTGTCCTTGAAATCTAATGTCTTGGTCTAGGGATGCCCACTAAATACTGTATTTAGTGGGTGTTTTAGAGGGTATCTAGTAGTAACCAATGGGTCATATTCCTTAGGATGGCTACACCCATTAAGTGACCACTTCCTGTGAGCAGAGATCACCTGATTAGCTATTTTCCTTTCATGCAAGATGGAAGAAAATGAAATGGAGAGATCACCTTGCATGCAACACCTTAGGGTGGTGCAAGCTAGGACTGACTACTCCTCCTGTCCACCAAATGTGGGGGTTTGCAGCAGAGGCGGCCAACTGCGTCTAGCAGCAGGCCTGGGGGTTTAGTTTCAAGGGCGGGAAGCCCTTTGAAGCTCGCTAGCAGGGCAGTGCACATTCCTGAGGGAGGAGGTGTTAGCACCTTCACCCAGGAAGGGCTTTGTTCTGAGTTCTAGAGAGCAGGATCTCTCACCCCAGGGACTCAGAGGTTTGTCTTGTGGTGGTGGGCTAGTTGTTACCAGTCTGTAACCATACCTGGGTAGTTAGCTTTTGCAGGGGACACCTCAAAGGTGACCCCTGGGAACATTTTGTAATAAATTCAATACTGACACCAGCTTGGATTTATCATTCTGAGTTGTTTGATACCAAACAATGTAGGGTTAAGAGTAGCCATCATGTAGCTGTGTAACGTGTAACGACCATTGTCCAGCACATGCATTAAAATGGCTGCCCTGTTCACTTACTATGTCCCAGGTTTGGCAAGGACTTAGTAGGGGCATATTGCTCATGCATCTCTGCCCACAAGTACCATATAGTGCACCCTGCCTTAGAGCTTGAAGGCCTGCCAGAGGGGTGACTACCTTTTAGTGCATGCAGTGTGTAGTGGAACGGGCACAAAGGCTATTTGTTATGGCGAGTTTGTCTTTTAGGATTGCATCAGAACACCCGGTCTGCAACGGCAGGGCTGGGTCCCTCTGGATGCATGGCCCTAGAGGGTGGCACAATCTGTGCTGCTGCCCTCAGGAGCCTATCCTTAGTACCTCATGCCCTGGGGACCTAAGTACCGTTTACTAGGAACTAATAGTGGCAGCTAAAGGTGCTGCCAATTGTGCCAATGTATCACAACAGTTTGAGGGGAAAACATCTAGCCCAGGGAACCTGGTTAGCAGGGGCACTGGGCACTAACAACTTTGAGACAACATCAAATATAAGTCAAAAAGTGGGGGCTAACCATGCCAAAAGAGGCCTTTTCTCACAGTCTTAAAGATTGCTGAGGAAAAAGCTATCTAGAGAACAGTTATTATTCCCTAATGTTTGAAAGAATTTTGGGAATAATTGTGCACAGTTCATTACTACGTTTAACAAAGCTTTACATATCTTACGTAAGATTATGGGAAAACATTGGTCTGTGCTGAGAAATGACAGTGTAATGGGTCCCACCTTATCTATTAGCCCATCTATTACTTACAGAAGGGGCGAATCCCTTGAAGATATGCTGACGAGTAGGTGCCTTGTAAAAAATCCCACGCAGGAAACAGGGCTGCACAGTACCAAGGGCTTTTTTAAATGTGGCCAATGTCAGACCACAGGTTCACTGCCAATGTACGGGAATATACATCAGCCTCTGGGAGGAAAACAGTAATTAAACAGTTTTTAACATGTTCCTCAGACTTCTGTGTGTACATATTACGATGCCCATGTAATTTGATGTATATTGGCAGCCCTACGTTTTCCCTCCGGAAGTAGATTCTGGAACATCAAACAGCAAATGGAAAAGTGTCCGCTGCCTATCATGTTAGCTAGACATTTCTCTACCACACATAATGGCGATATGTCACAGTTAGTATTATTTGCTATTGATAGAATTGATAGAAATATCCCGGAAGAGCACCGTAATAGGGCACTAGGCTTGATTCAAACTGAGACAGTTTGAATCAAGATGATTTTAGATATACAGACCAAACATCCATTGGGTTTGAATAAGGATGAGGAACTGGAAGTACGTGTGGGATAAGTATGGTATTAGACCTGTGCAGACTGTGGGTCTATATTGGCATGTTCTGGTTTGAATGACTGAATGGTGATACCAAAGTGTCCCATTTTCCTTCTTTTTTCCTACTGACTTTCTCAGGTCGAAGTAATGTAGATTTGAATAATTATGGTAGTCTTATCCTGGTATGCATGTATGTATTCAGAGACTCCCTTTGTTTGTAGTCTAAAATTATTTATCACTGGACACATTAGTTTGTGGCTTATTATACTTGGGGATGGGGTGACTATGTAGTTCATAGTCTTTTTAATGAATAGTATATCTGTTCTCCTGTCCAGGTTTTTAACTCGTGGCACCAGGCTTGGCTGAGAAAATTTCATTTTGCATGTGCACTTTGTTGGAGTAATTTCCATGGAATTAGGTGCACATTAGTATGAATATGGGTTGGCCCATTTATTTTAATTGAAGTGATAAATTTAATTGTATTGATTGTTCATGCTCTATGATAAAGAATCATATTTATTGTCTATGCTCAGTATGCGCTGGACTTTGAGCCTTTGGAACCATTAGAAAGGTGCTTATTATGAATTATCTCAGCCGCATCACATGCTATGAAGTATTTTTCTATATCTATTGTGTTATGGTATCTTACAATAATATGTCGCATATTGGGCCTGATTTAGATCTTGGCAAAGAGAATAGTCCATCACAAACATTATTTCCTATGACGATCGTAATATGGCAGACAGGCTAACTGTCACATTTGTGACAGAGTATTCCCTCTGCCGAGATCTAAGTCAGGCCCACTTTTTTTTAGCATGTATTATTATTTATTTGGGATGAATTGCATATTAATGTTTATTGTAGAAGGTATTATGCATTCTGGCCCATTAAATCTTTTGTTTGGATCTTTAGTGCATTTCTTTGATGATTGTTTGTACTTATTTTCTAATTAACCGTTACCTTGGGAAAAGCTCTGTTGAGCTGAAATGCATTAGTGTTGTCTGTGCACACAATTTAGCAATGCCAACGAGTGCCCTTCGGTCTTTGAAGTTCAAAGCTAGGTCAAAAAAAATAATGATATATATATATATATATATATATATATATATATATATATATATATATATATATTATTTCTTCAACAGATGGACTGATAGCCATCTGACGGCTGCACCGATCCCATCACGTATCTCCCAAGTGTCGAAGTCAATTGAGTCCAAAGCGCTCGTATTTAGTTGATGAATTTATTTATTTAGCTTATATAGGTAATTCAGAGTCCCGAATGAGATGTCTGTCAACGCGTTTCGGCAAAACGCCTTCTACTGGACTATATATATATATATCTGAACAAGGCTGTTTATCTGAAACACATTGCTGGGGCTTATTATAACACTTTAATAAAATCATGTTGGATCATTCCTGAGTGCGTGTGTTCTCGTATGAGTTAAAATTTGGGATATATATATATATATATATATATATATATATATATATATATATATATATATTTTTTTTTTTTTTCACTTAAAAAAAACAAAGGTTACTAGGATGTTATAGCTAGGTTCTGAATTTACACACACAAAACGAAAGAAATTCAGCAGTTATAGTTAGAGTTATTTCAAGTAACTATAAGTCACGCCCTAAGGTAACTATAACTTGTGCCCTCGCCATGCAGTGCTAATCACCCCATATATTACAGCACTCATGATAACTTCTATAACGTCATTAAAAATATAAATCAAACATTAGCAGTCAAATTATTGAAGAAAAAACTGTGCATGGCTGGGGCGCGAGTTATAGTTGCCTATGGGAGCGATTTTACAGGTACTATATATATATATATATATATATATATATATATATATATACAGGGTTTTTATGGGTTAGGTTGGGTACTGTCATTCTGTCTTTTGGGTGGTAAGGGCATTTCTAGTTTCTTTTTTTAGGGTGGGTATGGGTTTTTGGATGGTAAGGGGTGTTTTGGGTTTAGGGTGTGTATGGGTTATATGCTGGTAAGAGCATTTTTAGGGTTTAGGGTAGGTAAGGGTTTTTGGGTGGTAAGGCCATTTTTACATTTTTTGGTGGATATGCTTTTTGGTTGGTAAGGTCATTTTTAGATATTAGTATAGTTATGGGTTTGTGGATGGTAAGGGTGCTTTTAGGTTTTAGGGTGGGTATAGGTTTTTGGGTGGTAAGTCAATTTTAGGGTTTATATATATAAAATCACTTAAAAACCAAAGGTTACAGTGACATTATAGTTAGGTTTACATTTTAAGCGTACAAAACCATAGAAATTCACCTGTTATAGTTTGAGCTATCTCAACCATTTCTTGTTTTTTAAAAATTCTGTTAACTAAAATGTTTTTTTTAACGTAAAGTAATTTTAATTACTATAGTTATTCCAACCACCGCTGGGCATGGCCCTGCCCTTTGGCCAGCCACCTCTAACCACCCAACCTTGCACCATGCGCGGCCTTCAGCAACCCCCTACACACTCAACGCCATGCTACGGACTGCCTTTGGCCATGCACAGTGGGAGTTGGCCGCAGGTCTGCGTGGCCCCCTCTCCCTGGCCGATTTCGGCCCAAGGGACCCCATCCACTGGAGCCTGACCTTCTAAAATGTGTTTTTGGGGGGGAAGGGGGTCTTGCGGCCTCCTCCCTAGGATGGATTTGGCCCCGGGGACCCCCATCTCCTGGGGCCCGGCATTATTATATATACCTTATGGCGTATGAGAATGCCATATATATATTTTAAAAGAGTAATGAGAGATTCTGTTATTTCTAGGCTTGAAGAAGTCAGTTTGTGACGAAACGTGTTGGCTAGCATTGAAGATTGGTATGTAGAATAAAGAAGAATTTAAATATAACTCCGGGTTGGACTTTGAATTGGTGGACTTGAGTGCTCGCAGTAGGATGGTTGTAGTGTGGATTGTCATAGTGTACAGGTGACTTGGTGACCACTTGCACCCTCTTAAAGCATATGAGACCTGCTATAATTAGCATATGGTGACTACCCTTAAATAGTAAGTAATAGACACAGTATTCAAAACATTATTACAAAAGGGAATAGGATTAGGGAGGAATAAGAGGTTTGGGGAGGGCAGGGGGTGGGTTTAGGGAGGGACATCGCCCACCCACACAAGAGTAAGCCAATTGCAACACTCAGGGGGTGGAGACATGTAGCATACACTTCTGTAGTGAGTTTACACTCAGAGTTTGTGAATACTGAAAGTAGCAAACTTACTCCAAAGTCAAGTCGAGAGGCATTGTTCTTTTTTGGGCAGAGAGGGTAATAAGAACCTTATGGATACCTTCTGTCAGGAAATCCTTACCATGGTCAGTACTGAAGTACCACTGTTCAGTCTTATCTCATTGGCCCTTGAGGAAGATAAGCTTGGCAACTCAGACTCAAGGGTAACATAGCATCCTTATATGATGTTTCTGAGTCTTTTTAAGAAGCACCAGAGGGAAACCCAAGCAACTACCAAAGTTGGTAAGTTGTAAGGCTTGGAGTTTTGTCAATTGACCCGCATCCTGCATCTTATTTCTTTCTTTACTAAGGATTTAGTCTCCATAGAAATTATCAAATTTTTCCGTCATTTGATCTCACCTCTGCCATTTCCCCCAGGAATTGGAAATGAACAACCTGTAAGCTTCATTATTTTTAAGTGAATCCATCAAATTCGCAGGCTGCTTTCTGAAGCATTTGTGATACTCCTAGTATTGTTGCACCTTGTATTTTTCATTGAAGCCCTGCAGCAATGTTATTACCCTTTTGTTGTGCCAGTGTGAGGACCCTTACGTTCTCAAAGTAGTGACTCAACAACTATCGGGAGCTTCTCCATCCCCCTCCCACCTTTAAAAAAAATATGTTTATTAAAGTTTGCATGTTAACTTAAACACAGCATTGCAATACGATTCACAAAAGAAGGATTCACAGGTATTAGCAGAGAGTGTGAAACATATCAGTGTGTGAATGGTTGATCATTGCCTGCTTCAAGAAGTTAATACCTGGGGTGGACACATCACACTGCAATCAAAAATAGACAACAGTATAAACTAACGGGGCTCCAGGAGGTAAACTCGACATCCTCTCCTCCCCACTAAACATTCTCTGCTCAGGATTTCATGCTGCGAGGGAATTATAATAGTGAAGTCTAAGATTTATATCCAGAGGCCATCCATTTGAAGTGATTAATTCTTTCTGGGAGAGGTATTTTGGTGTTTGGAGGTCAGCTTTGAAAGTAAGGTAGGCAGTTCTCAGACAGCACCCTGCATTGATCGGAAGCCATTTGAGGTGGGATTAGAAGGGGTGATGTTGTACCGTTTCTTTGTGCTTGTAGAACTCTGTCAGTGGCGTAAAAAGCAGCTCTAAATGGGGTGAGTCTGATCGTTTTTTTTTAGAGGCCAGTTAGGTGTACAGAGTGGAGAAGTGTGGCACAATGGTTAGAGCGGCAGACCCTGATGCAGAGATCTGGCCCGGGACCAGGGTTCAATTCCCACCGCAGCAGGTCTTGGGCTCAATTCCCTTAGACCAGATAATTCTTGCCTTGGTGCCTAATCTAATTAATGGGTTCCACTCTGTAACTCTGGGCAATAGCTTGCTTAATCTCCACAACGGCCCTCACAGTGCTTGGATGCCTGGCTTCATTCTGGGGTTGTCCAGGAGTGGGCGCCTCACAGGGAAAAGCCAGGAGGGGTTCCACAGCGGTATGCGTACAGTGCCTTGAGACCCTAACGGGTGAGTAGTGCGCTATACAAGTTCGTAGTTTACAGTTTTTTACAGCTATATTCAAGAAGGGTGATTCCCACAGCCTCAGTTGTAACTTCAACTGTTGTGGAGAGAGAATATATTTTAGCTTCTTAAATTTGCGTAATCTGGCAAGCGTAGCCATAGTCCTGAATGCCCTCTTTAAAATGTAGGCTTTTGGTGAGCCAGTTGGGCAGTGATTTCTTCCAGCTATAGTTATTCAAACCACTGTAGATTCTATCCCATTCTATTCTTTGGGATTTATATAGCACATGGCTACACAACAGGCCTCCCGGGCGCTGGTAAAACCTCCGTTCTGAGATGTCAGGTGCCTGCCTGATATTAGAATAGATCGGTTTTCAGCTGCTTCCTAAAGCTGGTCAGTTACTGGGTCAGAATTAGGATGGAAAGAGAAGCTCAGTGTTCAGGCAGCTGCATTTAAGATGCTTTTGCTCCATCCTGTTACGAGTGAGAATCATTGCACCGAACCTATCATGGTCCCCGGTCCAATTACAGGCATCAAATAAACACACTCACGTACAAGGCCGGATTGCAGGGGAGTGGATGGCATTTGGAAACGGTTGCAGCAGGGATAGGCTGACTCTGACCATTGAGGGGTTGGCCGTCCACACAGCCAGGTGCCTCAATATACACCAACGCCATACAGGAACTGGAAGCTTTTGGCAGGTAAAGCACTGCTTCTGTGGCGCAATTCACTCTGGTGGGGCTCAGCCCCCCTCATACAAATTAACAGGCAGGACAGACCTATAAAAGGCACAACTTCAGAAAGGCAGTGTCTCAGGAACTTCCTCTGTACGAGAGACGACCAGCTAAAAATGCTGCTGATGTTAAGACCGGCTCCTGCTTTCCTATCCTCACTGCTTAGGTTTTTAGACTTTGCCCAGTTCCTGACCTTCTTCCCTTCCTCTTTAAGGGTATCATTGATTCTTGTTCCTCTCTGCTTTGTAACCCTGTAATTTTGATACATATTCCCTCCTGAGCCAGTGATGATGTACTTGGGGCTTCCATCCAACTGATTGCACTGACGTGCACTTATGCCAGCTCACACTCATTCTCCAAAGGGATGTATCACCATATCTCTGATCTTTCTCTAGGGGATATCTCCAAAGGGATGTATCACCATATCTCTGATCTTTCTCTAGGGGATATCTCCAAAGGGATGTATCACCATATCTCTGATCTTTCTTTAGGGGATATCTCCAAAGGGATGTATCACCATATCTCTGATCTTTCTCTAGGGGATATCTCCAAGGGGATGAATGCCCATATCTCTGATCTTTCTTTAGGGGATACAGATTATCAGCAGCAGTGGCTTGTGGGCCGGGTAGTTCACTTGGGACGTATTTAAGGACATTTTACTCATGTTTACATGTTTGAGCTCCTTTGCTATCTCTGCTCTTTCCCTGCCCCATGGTGACTCCGTGTTATTGGAGTCTGATATACTGGTGAGCAGTGATCTATTCAGGCGGTGGGGAGGCGCCTGTTCGGAGCCACTCCACAGGGTACATCTGACTCCAGAATTTGACACATTTGTTAGTAAATGCTTTGCATGGAAGATTTAAAGTTCGGAATAAATTTAGGGGGGTGTCATTTGAAATAAACCTGGGTGGCATGTGCGTATTGATGAAGTGGGATGCCAAGATCTTTAAGGATTTCACCCAGCATTTGAACATAGAAACTGAACAGAATGGTAAGCTAGAGCCCTAGGAAAAATCTCAGTAGATGGGGGTGGGTTTCATAAAGCATTTGCCAGTATTGATCTGCTGATAGCATTTTCAGGCAGATAAATGAAAACAATTCAAGACTGTGCCTTCCAGACTATCCCATTTTAGGTTGTCATAGAGAATTAGATGTTCCCAACCAACAACACAGAGCACCGACAGAATGCACCTATAAAAAATGAATACGGCTCCATTTAGCTCAATTGCCATTCAGCCTAGGATGCCAAAATTCCCTGTACCCTTTTTGCATCTGGACGCTTCCCACAATCCTACAGCATTTTCTCTCAAAACGCAGCTTTCGAATAAAATGACGTGGCTTATAGCCTCTTGGTCTGCAGTCGGTGCACATCCTGTAGTCTGTGTTTAGGGGTCCTGGAACCGTATCCTGATGGCCTTTGCTGGCTCAGCGCAGAACCGGGTGCCTGTTTTTATGCACCTGCATTGGGAAAAATGAATTAATTTAACCTAATATTTATCCAAGGTTGATCTTGATTTTAAAACAGCGCAGCTTGCAAACAGTGGGCAGGCTTTGCCTCTTTTTGAACCTTGGACTCAACAAAAAAGCACTCACATTTTAATGTCAATGTAATAAATCGTCTGACCTGATCAATTCATAGGGGGTCATTACAACCCTGGCGGTCGGCCATTTATTGGTGAAAGGTACTGCCGACAGGCTGGCAGTACCTTTCACCAAATTATGACATTGGCGGTTTGGCGCAAGCCAAACCGCCAATGTACCATTCCGACCGCCAGGGTGGTAACAGCCGCCGGGCTGGAGACTTCGGTCTCCAGATCGGCGGCTATCACAATCCCACCCTCGGGATTATGACCCCACCTACCGCCATGGTTTTCATGGCAATCCTACTGCCACGAAAACAATGGCAGTAGGCACTATCAGTGCCAGGGAAGTCCTTCCCTGGCACTGATAGGTGTCTCCCCCACCCTCATCCCCCTAGTCCTCCTCCACCCTCCCCTGCCCCTCCCGACCCCCGCACATTTACACACCCACACGCACACACTTCCACACTCATACACACACGCATAACCACATCCACCCACGCATGCACACATACATACCAACACACTGCAACACACACTAACATACATTGCATCACACACGCATGCACAACACACAACATACACCCACATTCATTCATTCATTCACACACGCATTCCACGCGACTCACATCCGCATGCACGCATTCAAAAACAGACAGATGCAACCCCACACACAACACCCCCCACCCCTTCTCCTGTCGGAGAACCCGACTTACCTGATTGCAGGGGGACCTCCGGACGGAAACGGTATGCGGCGCTGCCGCCAGAAGCAGCATCTGCCAGCAAAACACTGCCAGGCCGTATCATGGAACATGATACAGTAGGCGGTGTTTTGCTGGCGTGGCGCTGCTGCTGGCAGCAGCCCCACCTTACTGCCGTCAGCCACCATGACCATCGACGGAATACCGCCAGACTTCTGGCGGTATTCTGTCTATGGGCATAATGCGGTTGGCGGCTGTTAGCCACGGCGACGGTATGTTGGCGGCCGTCGCCGTGGCGTTAAGTGGCAGTTACCGCCAATGTTATAATGAGGGCCTTAATCTCTTTGGTCAAACTTGTCCTCCCAGTGTTAAAGACCTTGTTCAGACGTTTCTCCCCATTGGATGGCCCTCACCAATGTATTCCTTTAAAATGGTGTTGCACTGAACTGCCGTAAGGCCCACACATCAACCATTTTTTTAAAAGCCTAATCGTGATCCTTTAAATGTGATAAAAGTGATAAACTACTTCTTCATCTCCCCCCTCTGACTAAGGATATTGCAAATGGGTCCTGCTGTCATGGATGAACCATGTCCAGAAAAATGCCCTTCTGTGCACATTCCAATCTGGCTTCAGGAAATGTCACAGTACGGACTATGCAACTGTAAGGATTATCAGGAATATCCACTGCTCATTTGATGAAGGCGACCCTTGACTTCTCATTCTTCTTGATAAGACCACAACAGTCAATACTGAAGATCATCTAATAATTCTTAGTAAGTCCCAAACTCCATAAAAAAAGGTAACGAATGGGAGAGCAAGTGGATTTTGTTCTTACAAAATTAGCAGGCTGATAAAGCCTGCAAGAAGGACATTTTCTTTAATATTTGTTAAAGTAATTTCTTAAAGCATACTTGCACAAAGTGCTTTGAAGAAGAAGCTGCAGTCAAAACTGAGACATTTTTAAAGGGAAACTGCACGTATAGATCATTGTGTCACTGGACGACTTCATGACAGGGCCTCTTAAAAATAACCCAAAAACGTTTAGCCGAGAAGAACCCGGAAACTCCTTCTGCAGTCTAGCTGCCAGCAGTGAGAAAAAGGGGAAATCCCGACCGGAAATGAAACCAAGTGAAGGAGAAGGAAGAGACCCATCAGGGAGGGGGGAGGAGATAAACAGAGAGGAAACACGATTTCAAAATAAAAGTGAAAAGATAATGGCACATAGTATAAAGCTTCACCATAATTTCTCTCAAAACAGATAAAAAACAATAGGAAAATCAGCAGAAACTGAGCATGTTAAATATTTAGGTACCAGATACTGGATCTTTCAGAATATCAAAATATGAGCAAATGAAACTGTTTTTCTATGAACCCTAAGTAGAAGTGATGTCAAATATGGTGAGGGAGGGTGCAATATATATGACCAATTTTAGCCATAGACACATACATTTTAAAGTTGCGGAAAGGAGCACCAGTGTATTTGTTATGAACTAGAAAAATTGTAGGACCAGTTTTAAGAGAATAAAGAACTAAAGTTTGAGGAAGAATTTGATAAGAAAAGAAAAGAATTACAGAGTGAATTTTATGAAGCTGAAAGCAGCCATAGTCAGAGCTCCATAGGGGCTCCATTAGGGCTATTGTAGGCAGCAGCCTTCTGTATTCTTACAAATGACCACCAGGTGGTGTCATATTACATCAAATTGCTTCAAAAATAGCTTTTTTTGATCGGTAAAGGGACTACCCAAATTTAATTTTGCGTGTGGCTTTGAAAATCCTTGCATCACAACTAGATGGTGGCTGCTAAGAATTGTTCTGTGGGTTCAATAAGAAAGTACACATAAAGCCCAGACAGCAAGCGGGATAAGAGGTGAACAGAAAGGAATAGGTAGTGAGAACAATATCAGATGAAGCAGGGAGGAAAATAACCTCAGTTTTGGGAACAATCACTGCTATATGGGTTGAACCCCCTCACTTTCCATGGCTGCCCACTACTATGCTCTTAAAAAGCTATCACCAGAGGGATATTTTGCAACTTTTTTTGACTGAAGTGTGGGAATATAACTGTGATGGCCCAGGAAAGCATTGTCATTTTGAGCCACTAGTTGAGGGAGAAGGTCATCAAACCAACTTAATGATTACCCATGATATGACATTATTAGTGCCTGAATATTTGACTTGACACGTCTGTGAGCTAGGTCACCATAGGCTTGTACATTGGCTTCTGAGAGTGATCTTTCACCTTGACGTTTGGTGTCTTTGTCTCAAAAGCTTTAAGCCAGTTTTTCAGCAAGAGCAGCATCTTATCAACTATTGTGTGTTAATGGAACAATATCTTTAGGAGAATTGCAACATATATATAAGATTGAGCAGCAGGGATTTTTTTAAATACCCGCAGAATAGAAGATATTTTTAGGGGTGGGCTGAAATCACAGTCTTTCACTCTGCGAAATTCCACTGAGTTACATAAAAACTCCACAAGTTTCTGTGGGGTTCTGCGAATGGGGACTGTTTGCACAGATTTTTAGTGCCGGGAGATAGTTCCACGCTGAAAAGTCAGTGCAAATGGCACCACGCCCTGTGCTAGAGGGCGCTGCTGCTGGAGTTGCTTTTTGTGCCCGGTGAGTATAATTTTTTCTCAAGGGCAGATTTATCACAGCATATGATCGAGGCTGCCCGCCACTGTTCGCAGTGAGAAAATCTCGCCAGGTGCCCGCCTAGTGCCTGAAAAATCATATTAGGGAATGCCAGTTCTCACCCACACTGTTGACTAACCAAGCACAAGAAAAAACTCCACCATGCTGCTGTTGGCTGAATTTGGCTGGATCTCCGCATTACAAGTATAATGCGGAGCGGCCGAAATTCCATGTACTTCGTTGGCAGAGTGGAATTAATTGCCCAGACCTAGTTATTTTTCAGGAAACAAATAAAGGAATTGTCCTGTGCACCCCAACTTCCCACCATCCTCTCTTTAGACTCAGATTTATGAAATATTACTTGAAAATATTGCCCTCCATTATACAAACCTAAAAACATTGTGGATGAAGGCATGGGAATTTCTTTTTCCAAGGAAGAATGGCATGAAATAAAGGATGCTGAGAATTTTAATTTTAACCCCTTCGCTACTAGGCCTTTTCCCCATCAGTTGGCAGGCCTTTTTTTTTATAATTTAGCCAGTTCACGCTTAGACCCTCATAACATTTTGTCCACATAAGCTACCCATGCCAAATTTGCACCCTTTTTGTCCAACATCCTAGGAATTCTAGAGGTACCCAGAGTTTGTGGGTTCCCCTGAAGGAGACCAAGAAATTAGCCAAAATACAGTGAAAATTTCATTTTTGTTTTAAAAAAATTGGAAAAAAGGGCTGCAGAAGAAGACTTGTGTTTTTTTTTCCCTGAAAATGACACCAACAAAGGGGTTGCAGTGGTACAATCACCATCGCCCCAGCTTTCAGGAACATGCAGACTTTAATCAGAAAAACACATTTTTTAACACAATTTTGGCATTTTACTGGGACGTACCCCATTTTTACTATTTTTTTGCTTTCAGCCTCCTTCCAGTTAGTGACAGAAGAGTATGAAACCAATGCTGGATCCTGGTAATCTAAACATTTCTGAAAAGTAGACACAATTGTGAATTCACCAATGGGTCACTTGTGTAGATCTTACAAGGTTTTCCTACAGAAAATAACAGCCAAAATAAAAAAATATTGGAATTGAGGTGAAAAAAACAGCCATTTTCTCCACGTTTTACTCTGTAACTCTTTCCTGTGATGTCAGAGTTTTTAAAGCACTATACTGTTACATCGGCCGGACTCTTCTGGTTGCGGGGGATACATAGGGCTTGAAGGTTCATCAAAAACCCTAGGTACCAGAGCCAATAAATTAGCTGCACCTTGCAATGGGTTTTCACTCTATACTGGGTATACATCAATTCACTTTCTGAAATATAAAGAGTGAAAAATAGGTTTCAAGGAAACCTTTGTATTTCACCCACACATGGGCACAAGATAAGGTGTTGAGAAGCAGTGTTTTTTTCTGCACATCTCTGAATTCTGGGGTCC
Source organism: Pleurodeles waltl (assembly GCF_031143425.1). Lineage (NCBI taxonomy): Eukaryota > Metazoa > Chordata > Amphibia > Caudata > Salamandridae > Pleurodeles > Pleurodeles waltl. Next base: position 694,165,544 of record NC_090451.1, read on the forward strand.
CCATACTAGCATGTGAATTACAGTGCATTTCTTAAATAGACGTCTTTTTTACACGCTGTCATACATTTGGAAGGCAAAAATGTAGAGAAAGAAAAGGGGCAATAACACTTATTCTTCTATTCTGTCTTCCCCCAAGTCTCCCGATAAAAAATTGTACGTCACTTGCATGGATAGGCCTAGTGCATGCGACAAGAAACGCAACATGGACACATCACATTTTTACATTGAAATCTGAGGTGTTTTTTGTAAAGCGCCTATCTGTGGAATTTGGCCTCTAGCTCAGCTCACCTAGGGGAAACCTACCAAACCTGTGCATGGTTGAAAACTAGACACCAAGGTGAATCTATGATGGGGTGACTTGTGGGGCTCTCACCATGTTTTGTTACCCAGAATCCTTTGGAAAACCTCAAAATTTGGCCAAAAGAAATACTTTTACCTCACATTTCGGTGACAGAAAGTTCTGAAATCTGAGAGGAGCCACAAATTTCCTCCCACCCAGCGTTCCCCCAAGTCTCCCGATCAAAATGGTACCTCACTTGTGTGGGTAGGCCTGGTGCCCGCTATAAGAAATGCCCCAAAACACAACGTGGACACATCACATTTCCACAAAGAAAACAGCAGTTTTTTGCAAAGTGCCTCGCTGTGGAATTTGGCCTCTAGCTCAGACGGCACCTAGGGGAAAACCTACCAAACCTGTGTGTTTTTGAAAACTAGACACCTAGGTGAATCCAGGATGGGGTGACTTGTGGGTTTCTCACCAGGCTCTCACCTGTTACCCAGAATCCTTTGCAAACCTCAAATTTGGCAAAAAAAACAAACTTTTTCCTCACATTTCGGTGACAGAAAGTTCTGGAATCTGAGAGGAGCCACAAATTTCCTTCCACTCAGCGTTCCCCCAAGCCTCCCGATAAAAATTGTACCTCACTTGTGTAGGTAGGCCTAGTGCCCACGATAGGAAATGCCCCAAAACACAACGTGGACACATCACATTTTCCCAAAGAAAACAGAGCTGTTTTTTGCAAAGTGCTTAGCTGTGGATTTTGGCTTCTAGCTCATCTGGCACCTAAGAAAACCTCCCAACCCTGGACATTTCTGAAAACTAGACACGTAGGGGAACCTAGGATTGGGTAACTTGTGGCGCTCTCACCAGGTTCTGTTACCCAGAATCCTTTGCAAACCTAAAAATTTGGCACAAAAAACACTTTTCCCACATTTCGGTGACAGAAAGTTCTGCAATCTGAGAGGAGCCACAGATTTCCTTCCACCCAGCGTTCCCCCTACCAAACCTGGATATTTCTGAAAACTAGACACCTATGGGAACTTTAAGAAACCTCAAAATTTGGCAAAAAAAACACTTTTTCCTCACATTTCGGTGCTGCAAAGTTGTGGAATCTGAGGGAAGCCACAAACTTCTACCCAGTATTCCCCCAGGTCTCCCGATAAAAATGGTACTTCACTTGTGTGGGTAGGCCTAGTGCCCGTGACAGAAAATGCCCTAAAACACTTTGTGGACACATCAAAATGATCAAATACAAAAGTACCTGTTTTTGCGGGGGCACCTGCGTTTTTGTTCCTGGGCTCAGCAGCTATGTAGGGAAACCTACCAAACCCAAACATTTCTGAAAACTAGACACCTGCAGGAATCCAGGGAAGTGTGACTTGCGTGGATCCCCTAGTGTTTTCTTACCCAGAATCCTCAGAAAACCTCAAATTTTGCTAAAAAATGAAATTTTTCCCACATTTCTGTGTGGGATCACGGCACTGGCACAAAATTCCTACCACCCAACGTTCCCCTCAGTCTCCCGGTAAAAATGATACCTCACTTGTGTAGGTGGGCCAAGTGCCTGTGACAGGGAAGAGCCAAAAACATGTAAAAAATGAGGGGGAACTTAAGCGGGTCCAAAAGGGCAGTTTGAAAAAAAGAATTTAGGCTGACAAGTAGGGCAGATTTTCTATCGGTTTAGATGTGACAATGCTGGGTATTAGGAATTTTGTGGATTCTTGCAGATTCCGGAAGGTTCCCTCACAAAAATGTGGGAAAAATTTGTGATTTCCAGCAAAGTTGGAGGTTTGCAGGGCATTGTGGGTAAGAAAATGGTGCGGGGTGCATGTGAAGCACACCCTGGATTCACACAGATGTTTAGTTTTCATTTGTGTCTAGGTCTTGTGGATTTTTTTACATGGCAGCATCCCAAAGTCCAAAACGTGCAGCCCTCACCATTCTAAGTGGGACGATTTTGAGAGTTAGACTATCTCTCACGGCCCAAATGTAAAACCAAAACCCAAAATAATAAGAACGTCCATGCTTGCCGTGGGATAAGATGTTTTAGTGTGCGGGGAGGAGCTGAAAGACTGTTATCCCATTCAGTTGGGGTGGGGCCATAACCATGCCCATACTAGTTGGTAGCCACTACCCCACTATTTTTTTTTTTTAATTCCCTGGCATCTAGTAGGCTTTCTGCTTTCCCAGGGAAGTGGATTGGGGGTAATTGCTCCGTCTACCCACCAGTGGGCAGATCGACTTTGGCCCCATTTATTTGGGGTGAGGGTATGGCCATACCCCCATCCTCTTTTTTTTAAAACAAAATCTTCCCTGGTTTCTGGTGGGCGTTCTTCCCCCCTTGGAGGCAGATGGGCCTTCCAAAAATAGGCCGATCCACCCCCAAGGGGGGCAGATATGGCCAACAGTAATGTGCCCTCATGGAGCTGCCCTCCCCAAACAAAACACACACATACACACACTAATCCCTGGTGCCTAAGTGGTTTCTGCCCCCCCCCCCCGGGGGCAGATCGGCCTAATAGAGATAGGCCGATCTGCCCCCAAGGGTGGCAGAAATGGCCTAAAATAAATTTGCCCCCCAGGGGAGCGACTTTTGCCTAAGGGGTCGCTCCCCCTTGTGTGAAATTGATGCAAAAAAATGAAAATCCCTGGTGTCTAGTGGTTTCTTCCCCCCTTGGGGGCAGATTGGCCTAATAAAAATAGGCTGATCTGCCTCCAAGGGGGGCAGAAATTGCCTAAATATATTTTTCCCCAAGGGAGGGCCCCTTGCCTTGCAAATGCTTTTGCATTTCTCCACTGTTCCGCGCTGGAAGATGAGCTTCTAGCACGGAGGGGGCAGCCTCTAATGAGGTCAGCACGCGATTGTGCGCTGACATCATCAGTTGCCACGGGGATCAGGAGGGGGGGCATGGGTTTAAGGGGAAGCGATTCCCCTTCCATCCCTGACCTGGGGAGGGGGGGGTACCAGGCCCTCAGGAGTAGTGCTAACGCTTCCCACGAGGGTGGGAGCAGGACATAACGGTTACGTCCTGGGCACCCGAGCGGTGGCACCCGAGTGGTGCTGCCCAGGACGTAACTGTTACGTCCAGGGCACCCAACGGGTTAAACACCCAGAAGAAGCCTTAAGGATGGAATTAAATTTGGACCTCAGTGTAGATCATGTTGGGAGACTGTGAGTTGGAGCACAAACTCATGTATCAATAATTTATTTTTAGATCTGGCCTAGAGACAGCTTCAACTGTCTCTTCAGCCTCATATTTTCCAAAAAAGTCATATTAAAAATATATTCATATATATACATGTAGGGAGTTTCAGTCTGCAGTCTTTATTCATTTGTCTTTAAGTATCATTCACTTTTTCCTTCCAGATACCATAACCTATGTATGAGGGAGCGAGTCAGCTGATTGCAGCCACTGGCTCTCTTCACTGTGAATGGCTGTATTTTGTTCTTGCACATATGCCTAGACTATGTGCACTTGCAAACATTTTCCCAGGGGCTAAAAAGTATAGTCTTTGGCATGGCCAAGGGCCAACTCAAGTCCAAATAGGGGATAAAGGGTTTTTATTACAGACTAAGGCTCAGACTACTTTACACAATTCTCAGGATCAAACTGTAAAGATACAGATTCACCATGGAATGACCCAGGTGATGGAAAAAAAAAAGTTTAAGCAGTAAATAGACAAAGCACTCAATCAGGGCAATACAAAACAATAGGAGCAAAATCTGGTGGTTCAACAACAAATGCTGATCAGCCCTCCTAAACATGAAGACAACCTAAATTCGTCTAGATTAGTTAACAAAACAAGTGAAAAACCCTATAACACCCGGTTACTAACTGACATGTGCAGGGCTACAAAACATGAGAACTAAAAGTAAAAAGGTAATAAAGAACAAAAAGAATTTGGAAAAATGGCATCGGAGGCAAAATAAGACTAACTAAAGTTGGCAAAAGTAAGTAAAAAGGGAAGGTGTCAGCATTTAGAAGCTGGGTCAGGAGTCTTATCATGAGTCAAGAAAAATCTAAGTTTTCTCAGAGAGCATTTGGGAAGTGAAGGGCGGGCGTACAGAGGTCTATACCTCTCAGAGTCCGAGGAAAGAGTTCCCTGAATCCAACTGGAAACAGTCAATTAAAGTCCAAAGTGAATTGTCCCTTAGCTACGCCATGGGGATTGAAAAATACCATTGTCCCACCATAACAATACAATGGGGCATCTGCAACATCAGGAAAAGTTCACAAGAACATCATGGGAAGTAATCAAACCTTGCTTTTCTGTACGACTTTGCAACAAGGGTAATGTTGAGCCAGTCTTCACATTCTCTGGCTTCTCATGTGCTCTCATCAAGGTTACTTACTCTACTAACATGAAACTAACATTTCATGAGAATGATATCTGAAAGGAAAGAAACGTTAGCAAAAGAAAAACAGCATTCTCACATTTTCTGGAAGACTGATGTCTAGCAAATCAATATGGCTAATTAAAGCAAACAGAATTAAATGGCACACTTTATTTCATATAAAACAAAACACACAAACGTTAACCGCTTCTGTGCCTTGGACTAGGTGACCTCGTCCAAGGCTACAGTTCCCCTGTGCCTTGGACGAGGTCACATCGTCCAAGGCACAGGGGAACTTGGGGGAGCGCTAGCGCGCCCCCTGTAGACCCCTCTCCCCCCAAGGCGGGGATGGAAGGGGAAGACCTTCCCCTTCCACCCGGCCCCCCCCCCCCCCGGCAATCCGATGACGTCACCGCGCGCACAGCGCACCGACGTCATCTAGTGTTGCCGGGCGTGCTGGAAGCCATTTGCTTCCAGCGCGTCGTGGGGAAAGGAACTCAACAGGTGAGTCCTTTCTGTTTTTTGGGGGTGGTGGGGGAAACAGACACGGGGGAAAGGAAAGGGTTTTTCCTTTCCCCCTGTGCCTGTTTTCACAAGATTCCTGCTATACGATCGCGGGCAGGGCCCGCGATCGTGGAGCAGGAATCTCCACTAGACACCAGGGATTTTGGTTTTATTGTTTATTTTAGGGGCAACCCCTTGGGCAAGGGTCGCTGCCCTGGGGGGCTATTTATTTTTTCTGTTTCGGCCCCCCCGATGGCAGACCAGCCATTTTTTGGATGATCTGGCCCCCGGGGGGGTGGAAGCACACTAGGCGCCAGGGATTGTGTGGTGTGTGTGTGTATGTGGTCGCCCCCCTAAAGTGGGGAAAGGTTGTATTGGCCATCTCTGCCCCTATTTTTGTAGGCCCATCTGCCCCCAAGGAGGGCAGAAACCACCAATACGGCAGGGATTTTTTGTTTTTGTTTTGTGTTGTGCTGGGGTGCCCCCTTTGGGAAGGGTCGCCCCCTAAAGGGGGCACAGAGGTGTTGCCCATTTCTGCCCCCCTTGGGGGCAGATTGGCCAATTTTTTTACGCCCATCTACCCCCGAGGGGGGCAGGATCCACTTAGGTACCAGGGACAACTTCTAAGTTCTTGGTGGTGGGGTGTTTGTCAACTGGCAAAGTATTTGTATTTGTGATTATAACAATTTATTTCTTCTTTTTCTTCTAGTTCAACGCTGTGGATATTTGGGGTTTTGGCAGTAGTTGTCCTGCGGTTTGCATAGTTGCATGTTTTAGGTAAGTGAAAGCAATTTACTCCAAAGGAGTATTGTTGACATGCATGAATGACATGTTTGTAGGTGGTGTACTAAATGCAGTATTGTGTGTTTGACATTGTCCTTAGATTTGAGCACAGTGATGTTTGTGTTGTCATATGTCTAATTTGCTTTTTTCTTTTTTCTTTTTAGTGGGATATCATTGGTGATTGCTGTGTCTGTGCAGAGTAGTTGCTTGGTGAGTAGCTTTTTCAGGCAAGTGAGTGGTATAGTTTTTTGTAGTACATAACTCTTTGTGATAAAGCTACACTTTGTTTATTACTTATTTTAGTGCTAGTTGTTATTGGCAATCCATTTGTTGTTAGTGAGGATCATGGCTAGCCGCAAAGTGACCGTTCAGCAGGTTGTTCGCATGCTCTTTGAGTCGTCTTCAGACCATGATTATGACACTGACTCTGCATCTGAGGCAGAGGAGGAAGCAGGAGATTCTGGAAGTGAGTTTTCTGTCCGAGAGTATTCTTCTGATGAGGAAGCTAATCTCAGTGCAGATGAAGGGCCTGTGTTAGAGGAGGACATTGTGCCAAGAGTGCAGCAGCCTGGGGCTGAAGGGTTTCCCATTAGAAGACCTGACACCTGGATTGCCCCAAACATGAAAGCCACAGTTACCTGCATTTACTGGTCTCCCAGGGTGTAGAGTTAATACGGAAAACTTTTTGCCTGTCCATTTCTTTCACTTGTTTATGGACGATGTATTTTTGGAAGAGATTGGAAGAGATTGTGGAGCAGACAAATGTGTATGCAGAGCAATATTTGCGGGACAACGCTGCCAGACTTAAGCCTCAGTCTAGAGCTACTTAGTGGGTTCCCACCTATATGGAAGAGATGAAAAGGTTTTTAGGTTTGTCTTTTTTGATGGGGTTGATCAGGAAGCCGTCACTGGCTTCTTATTGGTCTACTAGTCCCTTGATGGCAACTGCTATATTTCCTGCAACTATGACACGTAATCGGTATTTGCTCCTTCTTCGTATGCTGCATTTTGTAGACAATGCTTTAGCCTTGCCACGAGATCACCCTGATTGTGACCGTCTTTTTAAGATTAGGCCTGTCCTTGATCATTTTGTGGATCGGTTTTCAGAGGTCTATGTTCCAGGCAAAGAGATACGTGTGGACGAGTCTTTGGTCCTTTTCAAGGGGCGTTTAGTTTTTAAGCAGTACATTCCTAGTAAGAAGGCACGGTATGGGATTAAATTGTATCTGCTGTCAGAAAGCAGTACAGGATATGTGTATAATTTCCGGGTCTACACTGGTAGGGATTCCAGTATTGATCCTCCTGGTTGTCCGGCCACTTTTGGAGTTAGCGAAAAAATTGTGTGGGAACTTGCTAGACGGCTGTTTAACAAAAGTCACCATTTGTACGTAGATAATTTCTACACTGGAGTGCAGTTGTTCAAGGAGTTGTTTACAGTGGACACTGTTGCTTGTGGCACAATCCGTTCTAACCGGAAAGGCTATCCAAGGGAGCTTGTCTGTAAAAAACTTGAGAGGGGACAGTGCAGTGCCTTGCGGAATAATGAGCTGCTAGCTCTGAAATTTTCAGACAGGAGGGATGTGTACATGCTATCGACCATCCATGATGAGAGTACTTCCCCAGTGGCTGTTTGTGGTCAGGTTGCGGAAGTGCGCAAACCTGCGTGCATTTTGGACTACAATAGGCACATGGGTGGTGTTGATAGAGTAGATCAGAGGTTGGAACCTTACACTGCTCTTCGTAAGTCTTATGTGTGGTATAAAAAGTTGGCCCTACATTTATTTCATTTGGCACCTTTTAATGCCTTTATTGTATACAAGGATTGTTCACCTGAGTCAAGGATGACATTTGTTAAATTTCAGGAGTCGGTGATAGAAAGCCTTATTGTGGTGGAACCGGCAAGAGTTCCTAGAGTAGAAGTGGTGGAGGATGTGGCTAGATTGAAAGATCGGCACTTTCCAGATCACATTCCTCCCACTCCCAAAAAAGACTTGCCCACAAAGAAATGTAGAGTATGTGCCAGGAGATTAATCCGGAGGGAGAGCCGGATGTACTGCCCCGAATGCCCTTCAAAGCCTGGGCTGTGTGTGCCCAGCTGTTATAGAAGTTACCATACCCAAAAACAATTCTGGGAAATACCGTGAGCGTAAGGTGTCTGTTTTATATTTTCATATGTTTCACGGTTGGCATCTCTGTCGTATTTAGTTAGAGTTTTTGTGTTTGTAGTTTTGTGCTTATTTTATAATTAGTGGTTTCTTTGTTGTTTATAAACAAAAAAAGTGATGGCGGTGTGCGTGGGGTGGCGCTTGGCTGGCGGTGTGCGTGGGGTGGCGCTTGGCTGGCGGTGTGCTTGGGGTGGCGCTTGGCTGGCGGTGTGCTTGGGGTGGCGCTTGGCTGGCGGTGTGCGTGGGGTGGCGTTTGGCTGGCGGTGAGCGTGGGGTGGCGCTTGGCTGGCGGTGTGCGTGGGGTGGCGTTTGGCTGGCGGTGTGTGTGGGGTGGCGCTTGGCTGGCGGTGCCAGACAAACGCCAGTCCACACTCCCATCAGCTGGTGTGATTCTTGTATCAGGCATGTGGGCGTATGTAAGTGATGGGCCCTTGAGTGGCGCGGTCTGTCGATGTGAATGTTGTAATGTTCTGGGCCTGTGGCTGGCGGTGTGAATGGTGTTGTGCGTGTCATGTATGAAAGGTGTGTGAATGGACTGTAAAGCGGTTGGTGCCTTGTCGCGGCTTTACAGCTCACGAGCTGTGAGTCATTGGTTCAGTTTTTTGCCTTTCAGTTATTAACAGTGCATTTCATTTTTGTGAAATCTCTTGTTAATAAAATTTGATCCACTGAACCATCACTCACCCTCATGCCAAATCCAACCAGTATATGTGGTAAAAATGACAAAACCTGCTCCGCTGTAATCAGGTGTTGCAGCACACCTGTGACACGCTAGGTGCCTCGGGTGGGACCCCGATGATGAAGCATGCCACCAACTTGGTTGGTGGGTGAGGGGTCTTTTTCACATAACCTAAGTGTGTTTCTTTTCACAATTTTAGTGTTTGGCACATCACGGACATATGTGCACACATCAAAATGATATATTACAAAAATACCTGTGTTTGGGGGGGAGGGCCCACCTATGTTTTTGGTCCTGGGTGTGGCCTTCATCTAGGGAAACCTACAAAACCCAGACATTTTTTAAAACTAGACACCCCAAGGAGTCCAGGGAGGTCTGGCTTGCGTTGCTCCTCCAACATTTTCTTACCCAGATTCCTCTGTAAACCTCAAAATTTGCATAAAAAAGCATATTTTCCTGACTTTTCTTAGTAGGATCACCGCTCCAGCACAAAATTCCTACTCCCCAGTTTTCCCCTCAGTCTCCCAAGTAAAATGACACCTCACTTATGTGGGTCCCCAAAGCAGAGTCCATCTAAAGATGTATAAAAGAATATGTCCTTATAAACTCGCTGTGCTATCCCCTCTATCTCTACAAGTTTTGGGCCTTATTCTGTTGCAGGCACCTGGCCCACCCACACAAGTGAGGTATAATTTCTATCGGGAGACTTGGGGGAACGCTGGGTGGGAAGAAATTTGTGGCTCCTCTCAGATTCCAGAACTTTCTGCCACAGAAATGTGAGGAACATGTGTTTTTTTGGCCAAATTTTGAGGTTTGCAAAGGATTCTGGGTAACAGAACCTGGTCAGAGCCCCACAAGTCACTCCATCTTGGATTCCCCTAGGTCTCTAGTTTTCAGAAATGCACAGGTTTGGTAGGTTTCCCTAGGTGTCGGCTGAGCTACAGGCCAAAATCCACAGGTAGGCACTGTTTTCTTTCAAAAAATTGGATGTGTCCACGTTGCGCTTTGGGGCGTTTCCTGTCGCGGGCGCTAGGCCTACCCACACAAGTGAGGTATCATTTTTATCAGGAGACTTGGGGGAAGGCTGGGTGGAAGGAAATTTGTGGCTCCTCCCAGATTCCAGAACTTTCTGCCACAGAAATGTGAGGAACATGTGTTTTTTTAGCCAAATTTTGAGGTTTGCAAAGGATTCTTGGTAACAGAACCTGGTCCGAGCCCCACAAGTCACCCCATCTTGGATTCCCCTAGGTCTCTAGTTTTCAGAAATGCACAGGTTTGGTAGGTTTCCCTATGTGCCGGCTGAGCTAGAGGCCAAAATCTACAGGTAGGCACTTTGCAAAAAACACCTCTGTTTTCTTTAAAAAAAATGGGATGTGTCCACGTTGCGCTTTGGGGCATTTCCTGTCGCGGGCGCTAGGCCTACCTACCCAAGTGAGGTATCATTTTTATCGGGAGACTTGGGGGAACGCTGGGAGGAAGGAAATTTGTGGCTCCTCTCAGATTCCAGAACTTTCTGCCACAGAAATGTGAGGAACATGTGTTTTTTTAGCCAAATTTTGAGGTTTGCAAAGGATTCTGGGTAACAGAACCTGGTCCGAGCCCCACAAGTCACCCCATCTTGGATTCCCCTAGGTCTCTAGTTTTCAGAAATGCACAGGTTTGGTAGGTTTCCCTAGGTTCCGGCTGAGCTAGAGGCCAAAATCTACAGGTAGGCACTTTGCAAAAAACACCTCTGTTTTCTTTAAAAAAAATGGGATGTGTCCACGTTGCGCTTTGGGGCGTTTCCTGTCGCGGGTGCTAGGCCTACCCACACAAGTGAGGTATCATTTTTATCGGGAGACTTGGGGGAACGCTGAGTGGAACGAAATTTGTGGCTCATCTCAGATTCCAGAACTTTCTGCCACAGAAATGTGAGGAACATGTGTTTTTTTAGCCAAATTTTGAGGTTTGCAAAGGATTCTGGGTAACAGAACCTGGTCCGAGCCCCACAAGTCACCCCATCTTGGATTCCCCTAGGTCTCTAGTTTTCAGAAATGCACAGGTTTGGTAGGTTTCCCTAGGTGCCGGCTGAGCTAGAGGCCAAAATCTACAGGTAGGCACTTTGCAAAAAACACCTCTGTTTTCTTTAAAAAAATTGGATGTGTCCACGTTGCTCTTTGGGGCGTTTCCTGTCGCGGGCGCTAGGCCTACCCACACAAGTGAGGTATCATTTTTATCGGGAGACTTGGGGGAACGCTGGGTGGAAGGAAATTTGTGGCTCATCTCAGATTCCAGAACTTTCTGCCACAGAAATGTGAGGAACATGTGTTTTGTTAGCCAAATTTTGAGGTTTGCAAAGGATTCTGGGTAACAGAACCTGGTCCGAGCCCCACAAGTCACCCCATCTTGGATTCCCCTAGGTCTCTAGTTTTCAGAAATGCACAGGTTTGGTAGGTTTCCCTAGGTGCCGGCTGAGCTAGAGGCCAAAATCTACAGGTAGGCACTTTGCAAAAAACACCTCTGTTTTCTTTAAAAAAATTGGATGTGTCCACGTTGCTCTTTGGGGCGTTTCCTGTCGCAGGCGCTAGGCCTACCCACACAAGTGAGGTATCATTTTTATCGGGAGACTTGGGGGAACGCTGGGTGGAAGGAAATTTGTGGCTCCTCTCATATTCCAGAACTTTCTGCCACAGAAATGTGAGGAACATGTGTTTTTTTAGCCAAATTTTGAGGTTTGCAAAGGATTCTGGGTAACAGAACCTGGTCCGAGCCCCACAAGTCACCCCATCTTAGATTCCCCTAGGTCTCTAGTTTTCAGAAATGCACAGGTTTGGTAGGTTTCCCTAGGTGCCGGCTGAGCTAGAGGCCAAAATCTACAGGTAGGCACTTTGCAAAAAACACCTCTGTTTTCTTTCAAAAAATTGGATGTGTCCACGTTGCGCTTTGGGGCGTTTCCTGTCGCGGGCGCTAGGCCTACCCACACAAGTGAGGTATCATTTTTATCAGGAGACTTGGGGGAACGCTGGGTGGAAGGAAATTTGTGGCTCCTCTCAGATTCCAGAACTTTCTGCCACAGAAATGTGAGGAACATGTGTTTTTTTAGCCAAATTTTGAGGTTTGCAAAGGATTCTGGGTAACAGAACCTGGTCCGAGCCCCACAAGTCACTCCATCTTGGATTCCCCTAGGTCTCTAGTTTTCAGAAATGCACAGGTTTGGTAGGTTTCCCTAGGTGCCGGCTGAGCTAGAGGCCAAAATCTACAGGTAGGCACTTTGCAAAAAACACCTCTGTTTTCTTTAAAAAAATTGGATGTGTCCACGTTGCGCTTTGGGGCGTTTCCTGTCGCGGGTGCTAGGCCTACCCACACAAGTGAGGTATCATTTTTATCGGGAGACTTGGGGGAACGCTGGGTGGAAGGAAATTTGTGGCTCATCTCAGATTCCAGAACTTTCTGCCACAGAAATGTGAGGAACATGTTTTTTTTTAGCCAAATTTTGAGGTTTGCAAAGGATTCTGGGTAACAGAACCTGGTCCGAGCCCCACAAGTCACCCCATCTTGGATTCCCCTAGGTCTCTAGTTTTCAGAAATGCACAGGTTTGGTAGGTTTCCCTAGGTGCCGGCTGAGCTAGAGGCCAAAATCTACAGGTAGGCACTTTGCAAAAAACACCTCTGTTTTCTTTAAAAAAATTGGATGTGTCCACGTTGCTCTTTGGGGCGTTTCCTGTCGCGGGCGCTAGGCCTACCCACACAAGTGAGGTATCATTTTTATCGGGAGACTTGGGGGAACGCTGGGTGGAAGGAAATTTGTGGCTCATCTCAGATTCCAGAACTTTCTGCCACAGAAATGTGAGGAACATGTGTTTTGTTAGCCAAATTTTGAGGTTTGCAAAGGATTCTGGGTAACAGAACCTGGTCCGAGCCCCACAAGTCACCCCATCTTGGATTCCCCTAGGTCTCTAGTTTTCAGAAATGCACAGGTTTGGTAGGTTTCCCTAGGTGCCGGCTGAGCTAGAGGCCAAAATCTACAGGTAGGCACTTTGCAAAAAACACCTCTGTTTTCTTTAAAAAAATTGGATGTGTCCACGTTGCTCTTTGGGGCGTTTCCTGTCGCAGGCGCTAGGCCTACCCACACAAGTGAGGTATCATTTTTATCGGGAGACTTGGGGGAACGCTGGGTGGAAGGAAATTTGTGGCTCCTCTCATATTCCAGAACTTTCTGCCACAGAAATGTGAGGAACATGTGTTTTTTTAGCCAAATTTTGAGGTTTGCAAAGGATTCTGGGTAACAGAACCTGGTCCGAGCCCCACAAGTCACCCCATCTTAGATTCCCCTAGGTCTCTAGTTTTCAGAAATGCACAGGTTTGGTAGGTTTCCCTAGGTGCCGGCTGAGCTAGAGGCCAAAATCTACAGGTAGGCACTTTGCAAAAAACACCTCTGTTTTCTTTCAAAAAATTGGATGTGTCCACGTTGCGCTTTGGGGCGTTTCCTGTCGCGGGCGCTAGGCCTACCCACACAAGTGAGGTATCATTTTTATCAGGAGACTTGGGGGAACGCTGGGTGGAAGGAAATTTGTGGCTCCTCTCAGATTCCAGAACTTTCTGCCACAGAAATGTGAGGAACATGTGTTTTTTTAGCCAAATTTTGAGGTTTGCAAAGGATTCTGGGTAACAGAACCTGGTCCGAGCCCCACAAGTCACTCCATCTTGGATTCCCCTAGGTCTCTAGTTTTCAGAAATGCACAGGTTTGGTAGGTTTCCCTAGGTGCCGGCTGAGCTAGAGGCCAAAATCTACAGGTAGGCACTTTGCAAAAAACACCTCTGTTTTCTTTCAAAAAATTGGATGTGTACACGTTGCGCTTTGGGGTGTTTCCTGTCGCGGGCGCTAGGCCTACCCACACAAGTGAGGTATCATTTTTATCGGGAGACTTGGTGGACATAGATTACCAAAACAAGTGTTATTGCCCCTTGTCTTTCTCTACATTTTTCCCTTCCAAATATAGGAGAGTGTGTAAAAAAGATATCTATTTGAGAAATGCCCTGTAATTCACATGCTAGTGTGGTCACCCCGGAATTCAGAGATGTGCAAATAACCACTGCTTCTCAACACCTTATCTTGTGCCCTTTTTGGAAATACAAAGGTTTTCTTGATAGCTATTTTTTACTCTTTATATTTCAGCAAATGAATTGCTGTATACCCGGTATAGAATGAAAACGCACTGCAGGGTGCAGCTCATTTATTGGCTCTGGGTTCCTCGGGTTCTTGATGAACCTACAAGCCCTATATATCCCCGCAACCAGAGGAGTCCAGCAGACGTAACTGTATATTGCTTTCGATAATTTGACATTGCAGGGAAAAGTTACAGTGTAAAACGTAGAGAAAATTTGATTTTTTTTCACCTCAATTTCAATATTTTTCTTTTTCAGTTGTTATTTTCTGTAGGAAACCCTTGTAGGATCTACACAAATGACCCCTTGCTGAATTCAGAATTTTGTCTACGTTTCAGAAATGTTTAGGTTTCTGGGATCCAGCATTTGTTTCATGCCCATTTCTGTCACTGACTGGAAGGAGGCTGAAAGCACAAAAAATTGCAAAAATGGGGTATGTCCCAGTAAAATGTCAAAATTGTGTTGAAAAATTGGGTTTTCTGATTCAAGTCTGCCTGTTCCTGAAAGCTGGGAAGCTGCTGAGTTTAGCACCGCAAACCCTTTGTTGATGCCATTTCCAGGGGAAAAACCACAAGCCTTCTTCTGCTGCCATTTTTTCCAATTTTTTTGAAAAAAACGAAATGTTCACTGTATTTTGGCTAATTTCTTGGCCTCCTTCAGGGGAACCCACAAAGTCTGGGTACCTCTAGAATCCCTAGAATGTTGGAAAAAAAGGACATAAATTTGGCTTGGTTAGCTTATGTGGACAAAAAGTTATGAGGGCCTAAGCACGAACTGCCCCAAATAGGCAAAAAAAGGCCTGGCACAGGAGGGGGAAAAGGCCTGGCAGCAAAGGGGTTAATCCTTTAAATTTTCATTAATAGATCTTGTTTATTTTCCTGTTACAATAGTTTGCAAATGAAAAAATAACTTGTAAATTCATACTAATGGGCACCTCCATTTTGTGTTCCTCTGTGCATCTCTCCTGTGTCCTGATACAGCCCAGTGTTCAAGGATTGCAAAGAGACCTAGGTAAGGAGCCCAAAGATATTTTCTAGTCAAATAGTATTAATTGTTCAAAAGAGTGTTTGTTTTACTGTGGACTCTCTGTGTTTTCAGGCAGCCTGGCCTCTTTTAAAGTGGTGTTTGTTTCAAAATTGTTTTTGCTATGACTGTGTTTAATCTGTTTGTGTGATTTAAATTGTGCTTAAAAGCTGCCTGCCCCCCTGTATTTTTTGCCTTAAAAAAAGCCCGATTTTAGAGTGTGCGCCTAGAACTATTGCAGTGTTTGTCTCTTAAACAATCTCCCCCTTACCTGAAAAGTAGACTCTGCTAGCTTGGAAGTGTGGATTCAGCCTGTCTGTATCCAAGGAGATACTGAATAGAGCAGCAGTAGCCTCCCCCCAGGCCCCAGGGACTGGACTTAGCTGATTGGCTCCCTGAGTCTCTGCTGCACCTGAGATCCGCCCCTCCCACCTGCTCTGGCTCCTTAAGTTTGTGGAGGGAAGGCCAAAGACAGGCACCTCCATTTTGTGTTCCTCTGTGCATCTCTCCTGTGTCCTGATACAGCCCAGTGTTCAAGGATTGCAAAGAGACCTAGGTAAGGAGCCCAAAGATATTTTCTAGTCAAATAGTATTAATTGTTCAAAAAGTGTTTGTTTTACTGTGGACTCTCTGTGTTTTCAGGCAGCCTGGCCTCTTTTAAAGTGGTGTTTGTTTCAAAATCGTTTTTGCTATGACTGTGTGAATTCCCTTGCTAGTTTGTGGCTCCCCCCCCCCCTCTGCCCCCCTTTTTTCACCCCTATTCTTAGTAAAAAGACTACATAGATCTTTCAGAGTGTGGTTTTAGGAGACTGTTTTTAATCTGTTTGTGTGATTTAAATTGTGCTTAAAAGCTGCCTGCCCCCCTGTATTTTTTGCCTTAAAAAAGCCCGATTTTAGAGTGTGCGCCCAGAACTATTGCAGTGTTTGTCTCTTAAACAATCTCCCCCTTACCTGAAAAGTAGACTCTGCTAGCTTGGAAGTGTGGATTCAGCCTGTCTGTATCCAAGGAGATACTGAATAGAGCAGCAGTAGCCTCCCCCCAGGCCACAGGGACTGGACTTTAGTTAACTTGCTCCTTATATAGGTTCCTCGTGGTTGTTGCATATGCTGTTGTGATTGGTTTTTGGGAGATGGTGTTTCATTGGTTGCTAGCTCCAGGGATGCATTTATGATTGGCGGATAGGGCTAGGATTCTGATTGGCTGTTGGTTCTAGGGCTATGATTGGTGGATAGGGCTGGGATTCTGATTGGCTGTTGGTTTTAGGGCTGGGGCTGTGATTGGGGGTCAGGAAAGAGGGCTGTGACTGGTGATTAGGGCTGGGTCTCCCATTAATTGGCTAAATCAGGGTTTAAAATCGGATTGGCTAGGGTTAGGACCAGCTTCTTATTGGCCAGTAGGGCTGTAAAAGGCTAGGATTCAGGGCGTCTGAGCCCGGGCGTCGAGGCAAAGGGCGGAGAGGACAAGGGCAGTTGCCTGTTTGGGCCTGTTCAGGACAGGTAGGGACTAGGGACTAGGACCAGAAATGCTGCCCAATTCTCATTCCACCAGGAATGGTTTCTACCCCAACACATCCCTCAACATGCAAACACATTATCTGCAAAGATATCCAACTCATACATCAAAAACTGACCACAGACATATTGCATTGCCCCACCACCCAACACAATACCCTACATACAACACATATACACATACACCCCATAACTACTGCAGTCAAACACCTTCATACTCACAGCAAACACTCCTCTGTCCCCTCCCACTAACACTACCTGCCACCGCCCACACAATACAAAACTACAACATACAATTCTCTCAGTTTCAATCTCCCAGATACACACTCTCTACACATACTAACCAAAAACACTATCCACTGTTCGCTTCACACAGACCGCCTGAACTCATAACAATGCCAAAACCCTGCCTCCATAAACATCATCTACACACACTCTTCCCCTCTGCTCACCAATTACACACAACCATACAATCCCCACATTTCACTCCACCACACATATTACCTCTTCCAGTCATCTCAACTAATACTTATCTCCCTGACACACATCCATCACCTCATATACACCTCATACATTCATCTCCAAAACACATCAACACCCCATCTAACACTCAAATTCCACTTAACAGCACTAACTCACATACAAGTCCCTCACCAAAAACAACTACACCAATAGCCCCTCTCATTATTCCACAAAAACAATACCAACCACAAACATCAGCACATCAAAGCAACACAAACTTGCATTACACTCATCATCATACCCACTCTCACCCCCAAGACTACACAAAGGATACAAATTCCACCCTATCTCCACCCCTACCCCCCCACTCTTCACAAACACCTACCACAAGCACCCCATCCCAGCAACCTTCATTCAGTCGCCTCTTCTCCATTGCACAATTTAGAGCCTTACATCATGATCCACATGCTCCTCCACCACCCCTAACCCATACTCCATCCACACTAAACAAACGCAAACAAAATAAAAAACATGCCACTCATAGCAACCTCGCATCCCCTTGTTTGTTTCATAATAAAACTACCCTACAAAAAACACTACACTCCTCATGGCTCTCTCAGCCACCAAGTTCACCACCCACACACACAGACCCAACAAAATGCCTCCTTAACCTGCTGGAAGAGGAACACTATGTTGAAAAGCAAGACTATTGTGAGCCTCAAACAGTTAACACAACTAGCAACACTCCTGCTTCAAGCTCACATTATATTATTTACCCTTCTACTAAACAAAACAACACTACCACTAACACACCCTATCTAAACTGCCAGCTCATAAATGCTCGATCACTCTCAAAAAACAAGCACCACATCTACGACCTTCTCACAGACACACAACCTGACTTACTATTCATTACGGAAACCTGGTTGGGAGATGACATGGCACCAGTATTGCACGAAGCCCTTCCTCCAGGCTGTCAAACCATCACACAAAACCGTATAGGCCAGAGAGGAGGTGGACTAGCTATTATATTCAAACAGGCAATAAACCTCAGTAAAACAGACAACATCTCCATACAAGGTTGTGAAGCCCTCCTTACCAGATGCCACCCTACTCCAACTTCCACCTGTAACTTTCTCCTCCTTTACAGACCTCCACCTAACAACTCCACTTTCCCAGATGCCTTTCTTGACATAGTCTCAAACCTTATTACACTATACTCCAATCTATGTATTCTTGGGGATCTAAACATTTGGTTTGACAAACCCAATATGCCCCATCCAAAAGCTATCACCACTGGCCTACTCGCATTGAATCTACATCAGATTGTACACAATCCCACACACATCGCTGGTCACATCCTAGATGTAATTTTTGCTAAGCCTGAACTTGTTACTATTCATAGCATCACACCAACCACCTGGTCAGACCACCATCTGATAACTTTCCGACAGACAACTCCACAAATCAACACACCCCACAACCACTTACATACATACACCTATCGACCATGGAGAAAACTCAATTTGGATCACTTAGAAACACAACTAACAGCAAACACAGATCTAGATACAATCAATTCTGTACCTAAACTTTATGAGTGGCTACAGGAAGCTTTTGATGTCCTAATACCACTCAGAAAAACTAAACATGACAAAAGAAAACCAACACCTTGGAGAAACACAGAACTTAAAAAGATAAAGAAAGAAATCAGAAAGTTGCAGCGGACCTGGCTCAAAACAAACAACAGTCAAGACAAACTGCAGCTACACAAACTTAACAGGATATACAAATCATCAATCAAAAAAGCTAAAAAAAGATACTACTCAGACAGAATTCTAAATGCTCAATCTACAACCAAGGAATTTTACAAAATTCTCAATGAATTTCGAAAACCCACATGCATGGAAGGAAGTCATCCCACCACTCAAGATTTCACAAACAAATTGGCAACTCACTACACAACCAAGGCAGACACATTGGACTCCTATTTAAAACAGAAGAAAACCATCAGCACCAACCCCTTTACTAAAATACCCTTTAAGAATAAACCATCCCAACCTCTACAGTCCTTCAAACAAATATCCCAGGATGAATTTATGGATTTGGTCAAAGCAAGCAGACCTTCTGGTTGCCCTTCTGACCCTTGCCCACCACAGATATTCAAGAACATCCTGCTATCTACTTCCGCTGCCACACCTGTAAGAAGAATCATCAATAACTCTTTAACTTCAGGAACTTTTCCTACAGACCTGAAAAAGGCATACATACGACCATTATTAAAGAAAACAAATCTAGACCCGCAAGACCCCAACAACTACAGACCTATCACAAATGGACCTTTCCTGGGCAAATTGATAGAAAGAGCAGCATTCGCCCAGATGTCACAATTCATTGAAGACAATTCTATACTTTCAGACTTCCAAACTGGGTTCCGCCCAGGAAGAAGCACTGAATCGGCACTCATGGCAATCTGGGACGATCTTAAAAACACAGTTGACCGAAATGGAGTTGCTGCACTACTTCTCTTGGACCTCTCAGCTGCCTTTGATACGGTTGACCATGACACCCTAACTCAAAGACTCCACGAAGCCGTCATACAAGGGATTGCGCTCGACTGGATTACTTCCTATCTCCAAAAAAGAGCAAATATCATCCGCTCACCCCCCTTCTCATCCGAACCCTACCTCACAAAAACAGGGGTCCCCCAAGGGTCAATCATCTCACCTTTGCTTTTTAACATCTACATGATATCTTTACCAGAACTGATCAATGATTTCCATCTCACATGCTACAACTATGCAGATGACACACAAATACTACTTCAATTAGAAGACCCCAAAAACATTGAAAACTCTCAAATCTTCAGTTGCCTCAGAGCCGTTGATCAGTGGATGACCTGGAGCCATCTCAAACTAAATACCTCCAAAACTGAAATACTCATATGTGGAGACTGGAAACATTATGACCCTCTGTGCGTCTGGCCTGACAATCTCGGACCACCTCCTCAATTATCCAAGGAAGTGAAAAACCTAGGAATCACCATGGATTCCAAACTAACTATGAATGCCCAAGTAGACAAATTAGCACGCACAAGCTTCATTACCTTAAAGACTTTACGACGCATTTTCCCTCACCTCGGATTTCCACACAAGGTGCAAGCTACTATCTCACTTGTATTATCCAAACTGGATTATGCCAATAGCCTCTACCATGGATCATCTCTATCTGTTATGAAAAAACTACAACGTATCCAGAATTCCGCAGCCAGGCTACTATTACATATAAAGCCGCAAGCCCACATCTCCCCTGCCTTGAGAGCACTACACTGGTTACCCGTTGCCAGAAGATGCACTTTCAAGCTGCTTTGTATCACCCACAAAGCTATACATGGAACAGGACCGCTTTTCATCAGAAAGAAAATTACCAAATACATCCAACAAAGAACCCTTCGCTCAACACTGGCACCCCGCCTTAGAACACCACCATACAAGAAAAAGACTGTAGGTGGTACATCCTTCTCCGTCCAAGCAGCCAAACTATGGAATTCATTACCCCCAACTATAAGAGCCACAGATAACTTTCTTGTTTTCAGGAAACTACTCAAGAGTTGGCTCTTTCCTTCATAACCACCTTTTTCAAACAACTATGAACTGCATATGCCTATGTGGATAATTATTTTTTTCAGATTATATGTATATTTCTATTTATTTATAGTTTCTTTGGAAACTAAAGCAAGGCTGTGCGCTCAGAGATCCCATAGCAGAAAAAGATCTAGAATCCATCCTGGAGGTGAACTGATGATGTACTGGAGCGTAATCTGTATCTGACTGAGACGCGCGGGTTCTATCTACCTCTGCTGGAGACACAGAGTAGAAGGTTCTCCCTTTATAAAGCACCTGTAAGCTCTGCCCGCTGAGCCACGCCCCGTCCACCCTCGAAGTAGGTAAAGGAATTCTCGCCTTTTACCAGGATGATGGACAGCTTTCCAAAACGACCCCAATGCGTTTACCGCCGATTCCGGTGGTGCGTTGTTGATGCTCAGAAGCACAAGGACATCTCCACAAAGACGCACTAGTAACAATCACATTGCCAAAGGCACACAAGGTTGCTGGAGACGTTTACCCAGTGGCCCATCACGTACCCTTAGTGTACAATATAAACGGGGCGTATAAAACATGCTAGGTAACGCTTACTGACATACTCGTAGAAAATACTCCGGTTGGGTAGGCCACAATGCTCATTTTACAGAAACTAAACCTCAAAGGAAGCACTTCCAAATATAAACGTAGCAGGTGCCGCAGTTGAAGCTCAGCTTCTGGAAAGGACAAGCCACCCTAACTCTTGGGCTTGGCAAAGATAAAGCAAGGCTGTGCGCTCAGAGATCCCATAGCAGAAAAAGATCTAGAATCCTTCCTGGAGGTGAACTGATGATGTACTGGAGCGTAATCTGTATCTGACTGTGACGCGCGGGTTCTATCTTCCTCTCCTGGAGACACAGAGAAGAAGGTTCGCCCTTTATAAAGCACCTGTAAGCTCCGCCCGCTGAGCCACGCCCGTCCACCCTCGAAGTAGGTAAAGGAATTCCCGCCTTTTACCACGATGATGGACAGCTTTCCAAAACGACCCCACTGCGTTTACCGCCGATTCACGTGGTGCGTTGTTGATGCGCAGAAGCACGAGGACATCTCCACAAAGACGCACTAGTAACAATAACATTGCCAAAGGCACACAAGGTTGCTGGAGACGTTTACCCCGTGGCCCATCACGTACCCCTAGTGTACAATATAAACGTAGCAGGTGCCGCAGTTAAAGCTCAGCTTCTGGAAAGGACAAGCCACCCTAACTCTTGGGCTTGGCAAAGATAAAGCACGGCTGTGCGCTCAGAGATCCCATATCAGAAAAGATCTAGAATCCTTCCTGGAGGTGAACTGATGATGTACTGGAGCGTAATCTGTATCTGACTGTGACGCTCGGGTTCTATCTTCCTCTGCTGGAGACACAGAGTAGAAGGTTCTCCCTTTATAAAGCACCTGTAAGCTCCGCCCGCTGAGCCACGCCCCGTCCACCCTCGAAGTAGGTAAAGGAATTCCCGCCTTTTACCAGGATGATGGACAGCTTTCCAAAACGACCCCAATGCGTTTACCGCCGATTCCGGTGGTGCGTTGTTGATGCTCAGAAGCACGAGGACATCTCCACAAAGACGCACTAGTAACAATCATATTGCCAAAGGAACACAAGGTTGCTGGAGACGTTTACCCCGTGGCCCATCACGTACCCTTAGTGTACAATATAAACGGGGCATATAAAACATGCTAGGTTACGCTTACTGACATACTCGTAGAAAATACTCCGGTTGGGTAGGCCACGATGCTCATTTTACAGAAACTAAACCTCAAAGGAAGCACTTACAAATATAATCGTAGCAGGTGCCGCAGTTGAAGCTCAGCTTCTGGAAAGGACAAGCCACCCTAACTCTTGGGCTTGGCAAAGATAAAGCAAGGCTGTGCGCTCAGAGATCCCATAGCAGAAAAAGATCTAGAATCCATCCTGGAGGTGAACTGATGATGTACTGGAGCGTAATTTGTATCTGACTGTGACGCGCGGGTTCTATCTTCCTCTGCTGGAGACACAGAGTAGAAGGTTCTCCCTTTATAAAGCACCTGTAAGCTCCGCCCGCTGAGCCACGCCCCGTCCACCCTCGAAGTAGGTAAAGGAATTCCTGCCTTTTACCACGATGATGGACAGCCTTCCAAAACGACCCCGCTGCGTTTTACCGCCGATTCCGGTGGTGCGTTGTTGATGCGCAGAAGCACGAGGACATCTCCACAAAGACGCACTAGTAACAATCACATTGCCAAAGGCACACAAGGTTGCTGGAGACGTTTACCCCGTGGCCCATCACGTACCCTTAGTGTACAATATAAACGGGGCGTATAAAACATGCTAGGTAACGCCTACTGACATACTCGTAGAAAATACTCCGGTTGGGTAGACCACGATGCTCATTTTACAGAAACTAAACCTCAAAGGAAGCACTTAGAAATATAAACGTAGCAGGTGCCGCAGTTGAAGCTCAGCTTCTGGAAAGGACAAGCCACCCTAACTCTTGGGCTTGGCAAAGATAAAGCAAGCCTGTGCGCTCAGAGATCCCATAGCAGGAAAAGATCTAGAACCCTTCCTGGAGGTGAACTGATTATGTACTGGAGCGTAATCTGTATCTGACTGTGACGCGCGGGTTCTATCTTCCTCTGCTGGAGACACAGAGTAGAAGGTTTCTCCCTTTATAAAGCACCTGTAAGCTCCGCCCGCTGAGCCACGCCCCGTCCACCCTCGAAGTAGGTAAAGGAATTCCCGCCTTTTACCAGGATGATGGACAGCTTTACAAAACGACCCCAATGCGTTTACCGCCGATTCCAGGTGGTGCGTTGTTGATGCTCAGAAGCACAAGGACATCTCCACAAAGACGCACTAGTAACAATCACATTGCCAAAGGCACACAAGGTTGCTGGAGACGTTTTTTACCCCGTGGCCCATCACGTACCCTTAGTGTACAATATAAACGGGGCGTATAAAACATGCTAGGTTACGCTTACTGACATACTCGTAGAAAATACTTCGGTTGGGTAGACCACGATGCTCATTTTACAGAAACTAAACCTCAAAGGAAGCACTTACAAATATAATCGTAGCAGGTGCCGCAGTTGAAGCTCAGCTTCTGGAAAGGACAAGCCACCCTAACTCTTGGGCTTGGCAAAGATAAAGCAAGGCTGTGCGCTCAGAGATCCCATAGCAGAAAAAGATCTAGAATCCATCCTGGAGGTGAACTGATGATGTACTGGAGCGTAATCTGTATCTGACTGAGACGCGCGGGTTCTATCTTCCTCTGCTGGAGACACAGAGTAGAAGGTTCTCCCTTTATAAAGCACCTGTAAGCTCCGCCCGCTGAGCCACGCCCCGTCCACCCTCGAAGTAGGTAAAGGAATTCCCGCCTTTTACCAGAATGATGGACAGCTTTCCAAAACGACCCCAATGCGTTTACCGCCGATTCCGGTGGTGCGTTGTTGATGCTCAGAAGCACAAGGACATCTCCACAAAGACGCACTAGTAACAATCACATTGCCAAAGGCACACAAGGTTGCTGGAGACGTTTTTTACCCCGTGGCCCATCACGTACCCTTAGTGTACAATATAAACGGGGCGTATAAAACATGCTAGGTTACGCTTACTGACATACTCGTAGAAAATACTCCGGTTGGGTAGACCACGATGCTCATTTTACAGAAACTAAACCTCAAAGGAAGCACTTACAAATATAATCGTAGCAGGTGCCGCAGTTGAAGCTCAGCTTCTGGAAAGGACAAGCCACCCTAACTCTTGGGCTTGGCAAAGATAAAGCAAGGCTGTGCGCTCAGTGATCCCATAGCAGAAAAAGATCTAGAATCCATCCTGGAGGTGAACTGATGATGTACTGGAGCGTAATCTGTATCTGACTGAGACGCGCGGGTTCTATCTTCCTCTGCTGGAGACACAGAGTAGAAGGTTCTCCCTTTATAAAGCACCTGTAAGCTCCGCCCGCTGAGCCACGCCCCGTCCACCCTCGAAGTAGGTAAAGGAATTCCCGCCTTTTACCAGAATGATGGACAGCTTTCCAAAACGACCCCAATGCGTTTACCGCCGATTCCGGTGGTGCGTTGTTGAGGCTCAGAAGCACAAGGACATCTCCACAAAGACGCACTAGTAACAATCACATTGCCAAAGGCACACAAGGTTTCTGGAGACGTTTACCCCGTGGCCCATCACGTACCCTTAGTGTACAATATAAACGGGGCGTATAAAACATGCTAGGTAACGCTTACTGACATACTCGTAGAAAATACTCCGGTTGGGTAGGCCACGATGCTCATTTTACAGAAACTAAACCAATAACAATAAAATACACACACACTCTTTTAAACCTGTCTGACTAAGTATTTTTTACCCATTATTCTAATTATGTATTGTATGTGCATATGTGTGTGTATTCATGTGTGTGTGTGTATAAATATATATATATATGTGTATGTATGTGTATATGTTGTTTCTGTGCCTGGCATGTTTGTGGATCATTGCATGGCTCCTGGTTTTTTTTTTGGGTTGTTATACTAGATATCTATGAATTTCTGCTCTCTTTTATCACACTTATCTACTCATCACTCTTATGTCATGTCTCTATCAAACTATCCTCCATTCTCACTCGGACTCATCCCAAATCCCTTCGACCACTTTCATCTCCTAAATATCTCTGCCTAAGCTCTTCCCTCCACCTCCACATCTAACTCACCAAACCTCACTCTACCTCTGTGACCCCCCACACAACCCTACTAAATTTTCCTGCATTCATCTCACCCTGCTACTATGCTCTCCCTAACCCTTCCACATCCTCTTTCCCCTCCGCTCCCCTTTTATTCATCTCAAGCCTTTGGATTGAGTAAATGAAGGATAAACTCCCAATTAACACTTCTGGATTTCTTTCCTCCTCCACCCCTCCATTACTCCAGTCAATCTAACTAACAAACTCTCATATCCGCAACTCAAATTAACTCATAATAATACTAAAACTGTACTCCTTATTAAATCATACTAATCCATCACTAATTCTTGTTGGGTACCGGAGTAGCGTGCTACTCATCGAAAAGCGCTTCGACGCCTCGTCAGGGGTAGTAAGCGCTATATAAATACGATTACAATTACAATTATGGGGAACTACATTTGTCAACATTAGCATATGACATTTAGACTCATTAAGCTAAGAATGTCATTATCGTTTTAATGAAACCTATTCATCAACATCATAAGGAAGCACATGAAATCAAAATAAATGTTTATAAAATATGTAACATTTTAATACTGCATACATGAAAGTTGACTATACTACAAGGAATGCACCTTTTTTGTTGATGGGAAATCAAAAAAATAAAACAAATAGAAAAAGTGTGATGATGTGTACGCACATATTAACGTATAATGACTCTATAACGGCGTGTTGTGATGCATGTGTGAGTGCACATACAGCAATATGTAACCAGCATGTTGCTTTTTTTGTTTTTGTTTTCCAATATGAGGATGTGATGACGCAGAAATGAAGGTTTTACATTTATTAGCTCATAAACGTAGTGCTGCAATAATCAAGTGTGACTTTAACCGAACTAATAAAGATTGTACGGGGACAAATGTGCCCTCAGAGTAGTTCGCCAACATTTATAAGCGTGCTTTATATAACGTGATGTATTAGAATTGTACTAATCTGACATAACCGTAAACGTGTGCTATGATTTGCTTGTTTGAAATGTTTTAACTTAGCATATCTTTAGTGGAGGCTTCGGCCTAGTTGCCTTGTCTCACGGTTTAGATGCTCGTGTTTTTCTAATGTGCTAATAAAACGTGTATTCTTGCTTGAAGCTGTACTTTTCCAGTGAGATCGGTTCACATGCTTATCTTTAAGGTTTCGTGCCAGCCTGGCATCTTCTTCTTTGCTCCAAGGTCAATCTGCAGGTGCAGACAATGGAAGCTCTGAAAGTGAGTTAATTGGTAAAATATGTTGCAACTTACGTTCCCGACTCCAAGGATAATGTATGCCTAGGTAGAAGCTTGTGAATTGTTGTTTTTGATTGGACAATTTGAAGCCAACCTATGAACCCTCCAATGGAAGACCCTACTGGATTTGAACTGTTGTTTATAAAAACCTGGTGCACAAGAAGAAAGCAGCCATTTTTAGCCATTACCAGCCATTAGCCATCGGACATTTTGCCATTTGCCCATTGGCCATTACCCGCCATTTGCTAGACATTGCAGCCATTATGGCCTATCTTGCCGACCTCGTCATTTTGCCATCTTCTACGATGCCAATTGATGTTCGACGCCATTTTGAATGAGACTTTGATGCTTTCTCTAATCGAGAGAAAGAGACTTTAAGTAATTCTCGCCCTAGAGACTTTAACTTTGATTTGCCCCTTTGCATGAAGTAGTAGTTTGTCCTTTTATCTTGCCGCTGTGAGGCAATTGCCCCGTCCACCTTGCCCCTTTGCCCCCGTCCCATGCTGATCGAAACCGGTACCTGTGAGACGAAGACTTCCTTGAATGCTGATTGAATTTGGTAAATATGAAAGGAAAATGTACAATTGCATTGTGTTTCTTTTAGGTAACCAACTGCTGATTTTTGATAAGAGCCCTAGTTAGGAGTTTTCCAAATTAATGTTGCTAAATTGTTTTTGCATGATGTCCCACATGCAGATGCTAATTTGAGGTTAGATGAGGATTCATTTGTTGCACGATGCAATTTGAGACCTTGTTATGCTGACTAATGTATGCAATTAGCCCATTACAGATTATAGTTTTAGTGGTTTGCGTTGCTATTATCGAATGCATTGTTATTCAAATGCTGCATAAATTGCATCTTTTTCGCCGTTATGGACAGCTATTAATGTTCATTTACATATATCATTTGGTGTTGAGACACATTTATATCGTGCTAGCTTTGTTAATATAGGGAAATAAATTCATTAACTTTGAATGAACTGGTGTGGTTATTCATGGCCGAAAGGTCATGGTTCGCCGAAATGTTTTCTGGATTAATTGTGAAGTGTTATGTTGATCAGGGCATTGCTTATGTTCGTTATTGATTATTGATTTGATTAAATTGACTAATCTCGGGTGAAGAGAGCCCCACTTGGTCAAAAGATTCATCGACCCAAGAGCGTCCAGATACGGGTAATTTATTAGGTCGGAACGCTCTATCAGTAGATGGTAGCAGAGGACGGTTTCGCCCTTTGGGACCCTACTCGAGAGGTAACGGTTTCGCCCTTTGGGACCCCACTCGAGAGGTAACGGTTTCGCCCTTTGGGACCCCACTCGAGAGGTATATGGTGTTGAATTGAAGGTTACGCTCTTTTGAGACCCCACTCGAGAAGTATATGGTGTTGAATTAGATTTTTCTTGGGTAAAACAGATTGAGAGAATGATGATGCCCTAAGTCCCCCGCGACTTTCCCGGGATCTCGGAGCTTGCGAATGGAAAGAATGGAGGTGTGAAATCGGCGTTGGCGGTACTAGTGACGGTATGAGTGAAGTTAGGATTTTGCGCTTGCACAGCTTATTGCCGCAGATTGTTTGAAAAGGTTGCGAGGATTTTAGAGAATAGCGGAGGTGCGACTCCGAGTGTGAGAGTAGGGAAGTCGTCGAACTTCATGTGCATGTGGCGCTTTGTGCAGAAAAAGGTCCACGTGGTTGTTGTTGTTGAGACGGGCCCTGCGAGGTCAAGAGACTCCGGAGTATGTTGAAAAGTGTATGAGACACTTGTTTTATGTTGTGGTCTGGTCGGTTTAATAGGTTGACCGGGCGTGGTCAACGGGTCGGTACGTGTGTTAAGGGAGTGAAAGAAAACTTCGACTTCGGGCTTTGACAAATTCTAAGTGCACTAGAATAGATCATTGACAAGTTGAGAGCAGAGTCTGCGGGTCAGAATTTGCTTGCGAAAGTGGGGACCGAGAAAGATGGAATAACTGCCGAGGCTAGTGAAAAATCCCTAAGGTCCTGAAGCGATTGTGTTACCCTTCCTGTAGTAAACCGACAGATCTGTTTTATTATTATTTGGTTGCTCGCGATACATGCTAGAAGTTGTTACGAGAGGAGCTGAGTGAAGGAGGACAAGCCGCGAGGCTTTGTCAGCCGCAGTGTGTGTGAGTGTGACGTCACTAGGAGCCGCGCTGGGATAGGTTGGTTGCAGAGAAGGGTCGCGCACGGATTGGACGCAGTCCATGGGGCTCGATTGGAAGGGGAAAGGCAAGCGAAGAGTATTCCGGGAATTAAAGTCACATATTGATTACAAATTTTGTGAAATAAAAGACGAGAAAATGAAATTTTTTAAAGCATTAAAGAGTGCGATGAAGGGGGAGTCTTACATTAAAGCGAGCGTAGGAGAGGAGACGCCACCCGAAGGTACACCAGCTTACATTGTAATGGAGGAAAGGGGGGTAGCTCTGTGCCTTTGGCTAAAGCAATGGCACAAGCTGACAGAGAAACATGGGAGCGTAGCGTTCCCGATCCATGGGACATTCAATATAAGGATCCTAGAGAATTTGAGATTTGCGATGTACGACATGAAGGTACCTCCAAGGCCAGCACAGTTTGAGGCTCTAGCGGTTTGGGAACTAATGGCTAGACAGCAACAGCAAAAGAAGTTCGAGGCCAGGATAAGAAAGGTAGAAAAGACACTAGCGGACGCTAGGTGGAATAATGCACAGAAGGTGTGGAGGTCAGATATATTGCAGGGGATAAAATTGTTTCCCGCAATTGCTAAGGAAGAAGAGGCGACAGGCAAGAAAGCTACCTGTAAGACAAACAGGAGGTGTTCCAAAGATAGAGAGGACGAGGAAAAGTTAAGGAGGGAAGACGAGTCAGAGGATGAGGAGTTCATCATGCAATTGCTGAACGACCGTCCACCACCTTATGCAGAGAGTGAACAGGTTCCAAGTACCAGTTCTGCCCCTCCGGCACCGGTACAGAATAATGAAACCCCGAATTCAGAAACGCCATCGGGATCTAAGGACCCGAGTTTACTGTTTACCCCGCAGATACCGCAGGTTAGGAGAATATATCCAGATGTGCCTATATTGAAAACAGCAGAAAATTATCAGCCGCAGGTCCCAAGGTACTACAGCAGTGACAACAGTACGGGAATGATTCTAGATCCAACCGTAATGGGAGTACAGAATGGTCGCAACCCAACATTGGCACAAGCTGAGTCAACCCAGCTTTTGATGCCTCAAAAGCAGATGCAGGGGGGAACCGCACATGCTCAGATGACGGGGAGTCAGACGGGCATGCCGGCAATGATGACCCATAGTGTGGGAATGAACATGTCTCAGAACCTGGGGAATGGACAGAACCCAGATGCGATATCCCTACCCATTACTGTAGGTCCACCGGTACCTTTGTACATTCAGCCTAACTCAGGTATGAGCGGTCAAGGATCAGTGGTGCAGAGTGGGACGGAAAGGAGGTGCATAGAAAACACTCCAGAGACAACTCCGATAGCGACTCTGCCAACTGGATCTGGGTCCTTGATGGAGTTTAGTCCCATATGTGCTCAGTCAACAGTGGTGAGGTCGAGTCCCCCACTGATGATACCGCTATCATCGAACACTGAAAAGTTGCCGCAACCATCAATGGCAGTCGATGTGAATGCTACACTGATGGGGTTGAATGCGCAACAGCTGACGCAGTGGTTCAACAGTCTGAATTCCACACAAAGCTCAGCCAGTGGGAAGGGAGAAGACTATCTGAATAAAGTCAGGTTGAACATGGAAGCAGAAGAATTGGTGGAAGGGACTATGGGTTTGAATAGGTTAGAGTCCTACTCGGAAGAAGAGCTGAGGTATCTATGTCCTAGGATTACGAGAGAAGTGAACAAGGTACATAGAAGGTTGCAAGAAATAGCTGACAAAAACGGGGTTGAGATAGACAAGACAAAACACTTGAGCAGGAGCTATAGATTGGATTTCGGGACCACAGACTTTGAACACATGAGGTCAGCAGGCATGAAAACGCACCTTAGAGAATTGCTGCAGAGTGCACAAGTGTGGAGGTGCTTAGACAAATGGGAAAGTAGATGGGCAAAGAAAAAGGAAAAGAAGAAAGATAGTGTCCCAGAGCATAAGGAGAAAAGACCACAGAGTAGTGATGCAATAACCATGTTACCAATGAGGGAGACAGCAGGGGGAAAATTAATACATGTACCGTGGCACAGAAGTGACATTCAGTCTTTTACGGATGATTTTCCCAAACTGAGAGAGAAACCGATTGAATGGTATCAACAGACTGATAGGTTTGTGAAGCTTGCAAAATGTCTTTGGGAAGACCTGAACACCCTCTTTGAGATTGTGGTTCCGGCAGATTTGTGGGAAGACTGCAAAAGGGCTGTAGGTTGGCCGACAAGTGAACCAGAGAGAGACAGGGATACGGGTGCACCATCACCTATGGTAATGAGCTTGTACTATAAGGCAGTGGTTCCCAAACTGTGTGCCGCGGCACCCTGGTGCGCCGTTAAAAGTTGCCAGGGGCGCCACGCACATTTTGGAAACATGAATTGAACATTTTAAAAAGATTTATGTGTGCAGTTTATAAATGACCTGTTTACGACAAGTTTAAAGTATTTTGCGGCCGAGTAACTCTTTAGCATTATTAAATAAAAGCCGAAATTCAGAAGAGAGCACTGGAATGTTATTGCTCCCGTGGGATCCTCTTGAAGTGCACATCGGACGTGTTCCTTGTTGAATTTACAATAATCAGGTAATTATAGTTATTATTATTAGGATTTCTAATCTAGGGTGAGAGAGAGGGCACCGCAGGACCGGAGATCACAGGAATGTGCAGGAAATTCTCCTAAGCAGAACCGATATAGTAATTATAGTATTATTAATAACTAATGTTCTGTTTTTAAAACAGATGGATATTTCCCAGGGGCGAGCACGAGGCCCCTGTGTAGTTTCGGGACAGAAGAAAACTGCTAACAGCTTGATTCAGCACACACACAGAGGTTGAGTTTGTTTATTTAGGTTAGAAGACATTATTAGAATTATTAGTTCCTTGTTGATGACAAGTCCAGGGGAAAATTGCAGCATTTCTGCTTTGTGAAAGATTAACCTTCCACCCTTTTCTTATTACTAAGCACACCTTTCCTTTTTTCCCCATTTGTGTTTACTAAATGCTAGTAAATTGTTAAAAATAAATTATAGGACCACAGTCCTCCCTCACTTGCATGCCCAAATCAGATTACTTACTGAGTCTTACTGCCAGGGAAGGCAATTTTCGTTGGGATGCCAGAAAAACGGCTATGGGAGGTACAGACCAAGTGGAACTTGGAAAGCACAGTTATCAAAAGCTGAAGCCTTTGAAATAATTTAAGGCAGCAGTGCCTCCTAAATTCTCAAGAAACTGCAGAGTGGGAGTGTGAACGGCAGTGCTTAATTTGTAAATAAAAACGTGCCGGTGCCCAAAGTCCTCCTTTTAACCATGTGGCTGCTGCAATTAAATGTGCGAAAATTGAATACTGAGGCAGTGTAATACTGAAGCCATCTCAGGCCTCTTCAATGATTTTAAAGCCACTCCCTGCCCCTTCAGCTCACTCTTGCAGCTGTTTTCTCTCATTGTGACACTATTTCGTTTTTCTCTTCCTTGCTTAGCACCGGAAACAACAAGCACAAATTAAGCACTGGTGAATGATCAAGTACTGTTAAGTAGTTTTAGAGGAGAAAGTGTCCAGATTGAAGGCAGAATGTGTGCACCAAAGGTGAGGTGTGATATGTGTGTGTGTTCAAGGCAATGTAATGACGTTGTAAACAGAGAAGAAAACACGTGCATGGAGGACAGCAATTGTGACACAGGGGGGAGATGTGGCTACATTGTTTAGACGTTTAAGAATGAGAGGTTGAATTGGAGGAGATGTGGTCTAGCAGGGAGGAGGAAACATACAAAACATCCATGTTATGCTCGTTGATATAATTAAAGTACTCCTGAGGCTGGGCTTACATCGCCCACCCGAAGAAAAAAAAAAGTAACATAATGGGGAGCCGCGGGCAATGGCAAATATAGATGTAGGGAGCCGCGGGTCGAAAAAGTTTGGGAACCACTGCTATAAGGTGATTGAGCATTTGAAGACGAAGGTTGCCGCGAAAAATGTGGATTGGCAGAAGATTGATCGAACTGCCCAAGAGACTAAAGAGTCGATTGATGGTTACTATGAGAGGTTGTTGAAGGCGTTCAAGAACTACAGTGGCACGGAAACAATAGAGGCGAAGGACATGCTTCATTTTGTGTTTAGGTTTGTGGAAGGGCTGAGACCAGAGATAAGTCAGATGATAAAGACGCATTTGATTTGTTGGCAGTCGAAACCTATTGATGAGGTGTTGAATTATGCGAAATACTGTAGCGACGAAATTGAAGTGAAACAGAAAAGGTTGAAAGAGAAAGTGATGATGATGCAACTTAAAGCAGCTCAGACAGGTTTGCAAGGGTTGCAAGGGTTCCAACAGCAGATACCACAGCCGCAGCTGCAGGGAAACATGGTGTTTCAGCCACAGGCGAGAGGCAGAGGCAGAGGAGGCTTTGGGAGTAATGGTCCGGATTTGAACACTGTTGCGATTCCGAATGGTGTGCAGGCAATGAAAAGGGTGATGCCGTGTCACGTGTGCGGAATCGTCGGACATTGGAAACGCGAGTGCCCGATGGTGGTGCAGGAAGGTGTAGGTGTTGGTCAGCAAAACAATGATATCAATGCATTCCAGACAATGAGGGGACCGAAAATGAGAGGTCCAAACCCAAATTTTCAGACCATAAATCAGCTGCAGGGATTACAGCCCATGCAGCCGCAGCAGATGCAGATGCCCCGTATGCAGATGACGCAAATGCAGCCAATGCAACAGCAGTTTCCCATGGTACCTAATCAGCAAATGCAAATACCTTTGGCACCAGTGAGTCAGCAGCAAGCGATGGTTCCTCCACAGGTCTCGGGTCAGGTGATGAATACAAATGGCACAGTACAACAGTTCCCATTACACAGTGAGAATGGAATAAACAATGTATGGGAGAGTGAAAGTTCAGATGAGGAGGGAAATTGTGTGCTTGCAGCATCCTTGGAAGTTGATCAAAAGGGTCCATATGTGGAGGGAAGAGTTATGGGTCATCGTGTTTCATTCTTGGTTGACACAGGAGCCACACGTTCAACTGTTAGGAGCATTGAAGTACCAAATTTGCCACTCTCAGGGAGAACAGTTCAAGTAGTGGGAGTAGCAAACAGGTACCTGACGAACCCAATCACAGATCCAGTACCAGTCAGAATTGGTAACTATCAAGGGTCACATAATTTTGTGGTATGTGACTCAAGCCCGATAGCACTGTTAGGGAGAGACCTATTGTGCAAATTGGGATGTTCGATTATGTGTTCGAACGATGGAATTAGAATTCAGACGAGCAGTGATGGGGAAGAAGAGGACAGTGTAGAAGGGGATGAGATGGAAACTGTCGATGAAGAATATCCTCTGATTAACCTTTTTCCGATGATAACTGAAGAAGATATTCCAGCTGAATTACGGGAAACAGTCGGAAAGGAAGTGTGGGATATGACAGGAAAAGAGGTGGGATTGGTGAAAGGAGTGGAACCAGTGAAAGTGACCGTAAAACCCAATGTAACCTTTCCCCAGACCCCACAATATCATATGGCACAAGACACCCTCATGAAAGTCGCCCAACTCATTGACGAGTTTGTAAAACAGGGAGTACTGAAAGAAGTGTTAAGCAGTCCATGTAATTCACCAATCATGGGACTAATAAAGCCGAGTGGAAAGGTCCGAATTGTGCAGGACTTGAGGAAAATAAATGACATCCTAATTAAATGCTGCCCTGTAGTACCGAATCCAGCTGTGATAATGTTTCAAATCCCTTGCGATGCCGAGTGGTTCTCAGTCATCGACTTATCACAAGCATTCTTTTCGGTGCCTCTTCATGAGGACAGCCAATTTCTCTTTTGTTTCAAATTCTTAGACAGAGTTTACAGTTGGTGTCGAATTCCTCAAGGGTTTTCTAAGTCACCGTCAATTTTCAATCAGATTCTAAAGAAAGACTTAGAAGCGTTAGAATTGCCATTCGAGTCAACCCTAGTACAGTACATTGATGACTTACTGATTGCATCTAAGACAGAAAGTGGCTGCACAGCCGACACCATTGCTCTACTGAACCATTTGGGAAGGAATGGACACAAGGTGTCTCCTTCAAAGTTGCAGTTCTGTCAGAAGAAAGTGAAATACTTGGGTCATCAAATAGAGAAAGGGTCACGGAGAATAATGAAGGAAAGAATAACAAGTGTACTTCAAATGAGTCCACCTAAGACAAGGAGGGAGGTGATGAAGTTTTTGGGGATGGTGAGCTACTGTCGCCAGTGGATTCCCAACTTCTCAACTCTAGCAAAGCCTTTACTGAAACTGACCCAGAAGGATGCCTTGGATGAAATTGAGCTGAAAGGAGATGAGATGGATGCTTTTATTGAATTGAAAGAATGCATGTGCAGGGCTCCAGCTTTAGGTATGCCTGATTACACAAAGCCTTTCACATTGTTTTGTCATGAACGTGATGCATGTTCTTTGTCTGTCTTGACCCAAGCCCATGGTGGCATAAACAGACCAGTAGCGTATTTTTCAGCTACTTTGGATCCGGTCGCAGCAGCACTGCCAGGGTGTTTGCGCGCCGTAGCAGCAGTTGGTATCAGCCTCACTCAGAGTGAAGGAATAGTGATGGGACACCCATTAACAGTCATGGTCCCTCACTCAGTTGAGATACTTTTGACCCGCTCCCGAACGCAACACATGACTGGAGCAAGACTCACAAGGTATGAAACAATAATTCTGGGCTCACCGAATGTGCAGCTGAAAAGGTGCACTACGTTGAATCCAGCAACCTTGCTTCCCGGTGAAAATGCTGAAATTGAGAACGCTGAAGACGTCGAGCACGACTGCCTTCAGGTGACTGAATTTTGCACAAAACCCCGACCTGATATTAGGGATACTAAGCTTGATGAAAATGACCATATTATTTTTGTTGATGGTTCATGTCTAAGAGATGGGATGGGAATTTTGAAAGCAGGATATGCTGTATGTACTGTATCAGGTGTCTTGGAAGCGTCCTGGCTTCAAGGAGTCTATTCCGCACAAGTAGCAGAGCTTGTAGCCCTTACAAGAGCATGCCAACTGTCTACATTGATGAAGGTTACCATTTACACTGATAGTCAGTACGGGTTTGGAATTGTGCACGACTTTGGGCAATTATGGTCACAGAGAGGTTTCCTGACCTCTTCAGGGTCCCCAGTGAAAAACGGGGAGAGAATAAGGGAATTGTTACACGCCATTCAGATGCCAGCCGAAATTGCAGTGGTAAAGTGTAGTGCTCATACAAAAGGACAGGACTATGTTTCCCTGGGAAATGCATATGCGGATCAAGTCGCAAGATTTTGTGCCTTGAACTGTATATTGCTCAGGGATGAATGGAATTTGATAAGTGAGCCAGAGCTCGAACCAGCTGAAGCATTTGCCTTGAAGGTCGTGGATACAATGGATGAACTAAAAGCATTACAGAATAGCGTCAGGGAGGATGAAAGAGCTTCCTGGATTAAGTCACAATGTACAAGGAGACCAGATGAGTTATGGGTTTCAAATGAAGGAAAATTTGTTTTACCAAATAGTCTCTTATCGCAGCTAGCGCGGTTCTATCATGGGCAGGCTCACCTAGGGAGAGATGCCATGATAAGATTGTTCAAAACTGATTGGTTTAACCCCAGATTCCGTCAAGTTGCAGAAGCAGTTTGTCATCGTTGTGTCATTTGTCAGCAGATGAACCCAGGAAAGGGAACGGTTGTGAACATGAGCCACATTGGCAGGGCGAGTGGCCCGTTCAGCAGAATGCAGATGGACTTTATTGAGATGCCTGTGCATGGAGGTCTGAAGTATGTGTTGGTGATTGTGTGCATTTTTAGTCACTGGATTGAAGCATACCCCACACGTAGAAATGACAGCCTTACAGTTGCAAAACTATTGTTGAGGGAGTTGATACCACGTTTCGGATTCCCGATCTCTTTAGAATCAGATAGAGGAAGTCACTTCAATAACGAGGTGATAAAGTTACTTTGCGCAGCGCTGAACATTGAGCAAAAACTGCATTGTAGCTATCGCCCTGAGGCCTCAGGACTGGTGGAGCAGATGAATGGTACACTGAAATCAAGAATGGCGAAAATATGTGCATCGACAAATTTGAAATGGCCTGACGCATTGCCTTTGGTGTTAATGTCAATGAGAAACACCCCTGACAGAAAGACTGGATTGTCCCCGCACGAAATTCTCATGGGCAGGGCCATGAGACTTCCTGCAGTTCCCGCAAACGCGCTTTTGAATATTACAGATGATATGGTGTTAGACTACTGCAAAGGTCTGGCTGACGTGGTTCGCTCTTTCTCTCACCAGGTGGAAGCAACCACCTTGCCACCGATCCAAGGTCCAGGACACACACTGAAAGCAGGTGACTGGGTCGTGATAAAGAAGCACGTGAGGAAGTCGTGTCTGGAACCCCGTTGGAAAGGCCCTTTCCAAGTGATCCTGACGACCACTACCGCTGTGAAGTGTGCGGGAGTTCCCAACTGGATCCACGCCAGTCATACAAAGAAAGTGTTGTGTCCCACAGATGAGGAAGTTGAAGCGCTGAAACTGCCAGTACCTGATAACAAAGTGCCGAGCGCTGAGACAGAACAAAACAGAATTAGAAGCGAACAGTCAGAGATAGAGGAGAGAGAAATATTCTCTGAGGACGAAACAACCGATTCACTTGGGGAAGACCAAGGAGAAACCTCAGACAGCGACGAAGCAGCTGAAGGTAACAAAGAGCCTGAAGCAGCTGAAAGTGACAAAGAGCCTGAAGAAAGTAACGGTGACAAAGGGCTCGAAAGAGGTGAAGAAGCAGGAGAGCCTGATCAGAGGAGGGCTTTCCCAGAAGCAGACGGTACAGAAAAAGAAAAGGAAAACCTGACTGACTCCCCAGGGGGAGGGGACAAGGCAGAACAGAACGAAACTGTTCAAGCTTCTTCAGAAGAGATCGCAGGTCCATCAAGTGGACACAGTGCAAAGAGAAGGCCAAGTATATCACCAGTAAAACTAAGAACTAGAGAAACGTTGAACGACAGTGAAGGGCCAAAAGTGAAAGAGAAAAGAAAGGAAGTGTCTGTCGTGGTACCAACATCAAGTGAAGAAAAAGACTTGGCCAAAGAGGAAAGTACCAGTGAGACAGAATCAAAGTGAGATGCAAAATTGAAAAGGAAAAGGATACCAAACAGGAGATATTCCGGTCCAGAATGGGCATATGTAGTCAATGACGATTGGACTGACGAATTTGTATCTCTTAGCCTCGAGAACGAAGAAGAAGAGATACCAATAGAAAAGAAAAGTTTTATGGACACTATTGATTGAAAGGGTGATAAATGACATTGCTAGCTATAATCTAACGTGATACAACCGGCTGAGACATTGCTAAACCGGATGAGACATTTGCTAACTTGATAAGACTTTGATAACCTGATTGACTCTTAAACCCGATTTGAGACAACGTTGCTAACTGATAAAAGACTGAGTTATTGAACTGATAAAAGACTGAGTTATTGATTGAACTGATAAAAAAAAAAAAAAGAGACTGAGTTATTGCCGAATTGAGACAAATGCTGCTAACCGATAAGTGACTGGGCTCCTGAAGAAAACTGTGTGAACATTGCGCTCGTTCAGCTTTGTAACTAATTGCTAAATCGTTTCTTTTATAGGTGCTTCTAGCTCTCTGATTCTATAAAGATCATGACTAGGTACGCTACACAAAACAGTAGAGTGAAATATTGTAAATATGCGTGTATAGGCTTGATAACTGCATGTGTACTAATAATAATGGCAATAGTGCTTGCAACGCGTGGTAAGGGTGAGAATGAGAAAATTGATGCTTCTACTTCTGCTCCTGTTACTGTCACTGAACTAACCGCATTGAAAAGACTAGAATTAGATGAGAGACACTTGCATGATAAGAAGGAACTTTCGTATAATGTTTTCTATCGCCTACTAACAGAATATGTTGAGACTATGGATGCGAAAGATTGTTATGTGTGTACACAGATACCGACATCGGTAACGGAAGGGGTGACTTATCACCACATGCCTCTTACATATGGGATTACATGTAGTTTAGTAACTTCTAGATTTTATGGTCAAACTAACATACAGTATTTTTATTCAAATTATGATGTTACCTTTGCATATGTTCCTATAATAACGCAACTAAGCCAGATTGCTAAAGAGTGGGATGCTAAAATAATGAGGGAATTTTTCGAGCCAATGCAACCTTTTGAAACAGCTCACGCTCATAGGGAAAATCTTACCTGCTCGCTCTCTGCAGTAGAAATAAGCTTTTTAGATCGCACAGATGATAGAAGGGCACAAATGAATGCGAAATTAGAAAAGGAGCTAAGTAAGAGGACTTCAGTAGATAATTATGCTTTTGCCGCAATAAAAACACAAGGAAAAATAGCTTTAGACGCTTGGCATGTAGGGAAATTTTGTATATATCGTGGTGAATCTTATTATGATAACATTTTCGTGGGAGCGAGTGAATGTAAACATACGTTTATCTTTAAGGCCAAATGGACATTCATGCTGAACGGACTTGACCCTGTCATACCTGGTGTATATTACATTTGTGGGCATAATGCCTATTATCGTCTTCCAAAGGGATGGTGGGGGAGATGTTATTTGGGTATAGTGTTCCCAAAGGTTTATCAACTGGATGACCTATCAGTGATTCCAAAGACGCCTGGATCTCATCGTATCCAGAAAAGAGAGACCGCAGCTGCTGTGGTAGGAGATATATTTGGAGCCATGATTCCTTCATTGGGAGTTGTGTTGAATTCCATCAAAATAAGAAAGTTGTCTACTATAGTGGATAACATGTTGACAAAGTTTTCAGGTGCTATAATCCTGATGGATGCTGAACTTGCTGCAGAAAGAGTTATGACTCTTCAAAACAGGCTTGCCCTAGACATTCTTTTAGCAAAGGATGGCGGCGTTTGCAAAATGCTTGGTGCGCGTCACTGTTGCACGTATATACCAGACAACAGTGTGACGATTAAAACAATGCTTGCAAATCTAACAAAAGAGAGTGCAGACTTGAAGGAATTGAAAGAACCAGGAGTTTGGGAGAAGGTTGGAAAGGGAATTGCTTCAGTGGGAAATTGGCTTGGTGGCATTTGGAATGGAATATTACTAAAAATAATACAGGGAATACTAATAGTACTAATTTGCATCTTTGGGATTTGGGGAATAAAGAGAGGAATACTAATGATCATGGCAAGAATTAAGAGAAGGAAGGAAGAGAAAATGATGAAAAGAATGGCAGAAGAATACAAGGCAAGAACAAGGGGAACTAAAAGGCAAAGAGAACTGACAGAATTTTAACGGAATAAAATTTGTGGGAATAGTTTTGTGTGATGACAAGTAGTCATCAGAGGAGGGATTGATGACGCAGAAATGAAGGTTTTACATTTATTAGCTCATAAACGTAGTGCTGCAATAATCAAGTGTGACTTTAACCGAACTAATAAAGATTGTACGGGGACAAATGTGCCCTCAGAGTAGTTCGCCAACATTTATAAGCGTGCTTTATATAACGTGATGTATTAGAATTGTACTAATCTGACATAACCGTAAACGTGTGCTATGATTTGCTTGTTTGAAATGTTTTAACTTAGCATAACTTTAGTGGAGGCTTCGGCCTAGTTGCCTTGTCTCACGGTTTAGATGCTCGTGTTTTTCTAATGTGCTAATAAAACGTGTATTCTTGCTTGAAGCTGTACTTTTCCAGTGAGATCGGTTCACATGCTTATCTTTAAGGTTTCGTGCCAGCCTGGCATCTTCTTCTTTGCTCCAAGGTCAATCTGCAGGTGCAGACAATGGAAGCTCTGAAAGTGAGTTAATTGGTAAAATATGTTGCAACTTACGTTCCCGACTCCAAGGATAATGTATGCCTAGGTAGAAGCTTGTGAATTGTTGTTTTTGATTGGACAATTTGAAGCCAACCTATGAACCCTCCAATGGAAGACCCTCCTGGATTTGAACTGTTGTTTATAAAAACCTGGTGCACAAGAAGAAAGCAGCCATTTTTAGCCATTACCAGCCATTGGACATTTTGCCATTTGCCCATTGGCCATTACCCGCCATTTGCTAGACATTGCAGCCATTATGGCCTATCTTGCCGACCTCGTCATTTTGCCATCTTCTACGATGCCAATTGATGTTCGACGCCATTTTGAATGAGACTTTGATGCTTTCTCTAATCGAGAGAAAGAGACTTTAAGTAATTCTCGCCCTAGAGACTTTAACTTTGATTTGCCCCTTTGCATGAAGTAGTAGTTTGTCCTTTTATCTTGCCGCTGTGAGGCAATTGCCCCGTCCACCTTGCCCCTTTGCCCCCGTCCCATGCTGATCGAAACCGGTACTTGTGAGACGAAGACTTCCTTGAATGCTGATTGAATTTGGTAAATATGAAAGGAAAATGTACAATTGCATTGTGTTTCTTTTAGGTAACCAACTGCTGATTTTTTATAAGAGCCCTAGTTAGGAGTTTTCCAAATTAATGTTGCTAAATTGTTTTTGCATGATGTCCCACATGCAGATGCTAATTTGAGGTTAGATGAGGATTCATTTGTTGCACGATGCAATTTGAGACCTTGTTATGCTGACTAATGTATGCAATTAGCCCATTACAGATTATAGTTTTAGTGGTTTGCGTTGCTATTATCGAATGCATTGTTATTCAAATGCTGCATAAATTGCATCTTTTTCGCCGTTATGGACAGCTATTAATGTTCATTTACATATATCATTTGGTGTTGAGACACATTTATATCGTGCTAGCTTTGTTAATATAGGGAAATAAATTCATTAACTTTGAATG
This sequence comes from Pleurodeles waltl, assembly GCF_031143425.1. NCBI lineage: Eukaryota > Metazoa > Chordata > Amphibia > Caudata > Salamandridae > Pleurodeles > Pleurodeles waltl. The sequence continues at coordinate 694,206,987 of NC_090451.1, forward strand.
AACTGGTGTGGTTATTCATGGCCGAAAGGTCATGGTTCGCCGAAATGTTTTCTGGATTAATTGTGAAGTGTTATGTTGATCAGGGCATTGCTTATGTTCGTTATTGATTATTGATTTGATTAAATTGACTAATCTCGGGTGAAGAGAGCCCCACTTGGTCAAAAGATTCATCGACCCAAGAGCGTCCAGATACGGGTAATTTATTAGGTCGGAACGCTCTATCAGATGTCACTTGGAATGGTAAATAGAAAATAATTTTTAACATCTGCAAAAGGGCTTTTCTAAAAATGGTGCAACGCAACAGCAAACATCAGCTGCCAAGCCTTAACAAAAACTGAAAAATGAACAAAAATTGTTTTTATGGGCATGGACGGGAAGGATAGGGAGCCTTGGAGGAGAAGGTGGGAGGAGCACACAGGGGAGAACTCAAAGGTGGGCACATAAGCAGAGGAAGGAAAGCCATTCAATAAGAACCAAGCAAATGAGAATGAAAATAAGCCAACCAATGGTAAGCTCTAAGCCAACAACAAGATCTACAGGATGTCTTTCAACAACAAAAGTCCTTATGAATGAATCAAGTATTAATGCTGAGCATGCAACAGAAAAAATAATGGAAAGTGTGCGAACCCACTGGCGAAGATGTCACAGACTTTTTCTTTTTTCTTCAGTAGCATTTACACTCAAGTTAGGAGGAGAAGCTGCCAAGTTTCCCAGGTCCATGCGTGATGTGCTGCTCCAGTCCAGGTTTCTTCTTTGAATTCTGGGACTTGGAGTCTTCTTTATTCCATTATAAAATAGGACTAAAAGTCTGAAATGTCAAAGAAAATATACTGTACTGAAGCAGCACATCTCGAATGGATCTGGGAAACTGAGCAGTGATGAGAAGGTAGATATGGTGCCCCACTCTAATGAATGAGGGAAGCACAACAGAGTACAGACTGGAATATTTTCTTCTTCCTTCTCAAATGTAAAAATGGCACCTGCCAGCACTTTGGCATGGGTGACTACCTTCCTGTGGAGCAGGTCTGTACTATGACCTGTGCACTTCTAGCCTGCTTATTTCCTTCCGCTTTATGCCAGACTAAGGGGTAGTGAAACCAAAGGATCAATGAAAGCTTGTGTGGGAGGAGGAAGAGCAGCAGACTTGCTTCTGGAAGTGCATATTATGCTTGCCCTTCCTGTGGTGTTCCATTTGTCTGAACATTGTTCTCCTTTTAGTATCCAACAGATTGTTCTGCTCCTAAATGTCATTGGGAGGTTAGGTCTAGTGTGTGGCTTCAATGAATTTCAGAGGGTTTCTCTTGTGGTTTGATTGGTGTCTTCCCTTTCATTATTCGATTTTGAAGTCGTGAAGCCTTTCAGTGGCATGGGCTTAACTTGACCTGTGCTATTGTTACAATGATGTATAGTTTCTTTTGGTCAAGTGTGTGTTCAGTTCCGAGTACCTGCTCTATATTGAATATTTTACTCACATCGAGACATTAATTGAAGGTTTATACCCAGCTTTTTTGCGTCTTCTATGAAAAACAGCATAGTTTTTGATACCCGTCCTTACACCTTTGTTCACGTCTCCAGTTAGGATTCCGAGGTGATGGTTTGTAATTGCATTAATTGGCATTTTGAAACAAATGCTGTCAATTGATCAGTGCCTCCATTGCAATGCAAGAATTAATTTTAAAGCCCAACACAAGTCCGAGCAGCTACCTACATGACGCCTCTCAACCAATTTTGTGTTTTCACTTATTTATGTGTCCTCACTCTGACATGCCTCGTAATTAGAGGGAGGGAATTCTGATTATAAAATTAACTATTACAGCTGGTAACGCCCCCTCGCTCCAAAGTTAATGGGCACCGACCTTTCCAGTGCTAAATGACGTCCAGGACCCAGAAATACCACTTTTGGAACATTCATCATGGACGTTTTTCCAGCTGGTGGAAAATGGCTGTCAGCTGGAACGTTTTTGGTTGCTCATTACAAAGCAAAGTGTCTTGGTTTGTTTTGATCCTATTACAAATGTTTGTTTCCATCATACTTCAGAATTGAGGAAACAGCACTTATTTTGTGCTTTCCTGTTAATTTATTTGGACATACCCGTACAGTTCATTTACATGTATCAACATTTTGTTGTGTTTTAGAAGAAAAAGGCATCCTGCAGCCTTTCCTTTCATACCAGCAAGATAGCCACATAGTTCACTACACAAAATATTTCCACTTTGATGTAAGAAAAAAAAGAAAACACTCGTCTCAGTCTTCGTGTTAAAGGAATAGGCAGCAATTTTCCCGAAGACTAGACAGACATTTGACCTCTCCACTTGAATGCAGGGCAAATGTGAAAAGATAGAAACAAAATGTAATACCATCTTTAATGCTCCTTCACCTTTGGCAGTCCAACCTGGTTATTTTGAGGGTGCTGCAGCACTCCTGCCACCCCTACTTCCAGCAACTATGCTTCTGTTACTTTGTGGGGATGGGGCGTGGCTTTTGTTACACCATGACTAGGGCTTCTGAAGAGCTGGATTCCATCACATCAATTAGACATGCACATTTCTTATCTCAGGAAGTTAGAACTGCATCCGGGTCACACTTTGCAAACTGTACTTCCTGCCAGATTCTCACCAGCTGGTCTGATGAAAAGTGGTGGATCACCAGAGCCTCCTTGTACTGGCAAATCTTATACTCTAAGCCAAACGTGTAGAAGCGGGGGTTGTGTACCATCGTGACATTGGCTGCCAATCCCAGAAGCCCCAAGTAAACATCATCTAGTGGAAAAACAGGCAACTCGATGGAGGCTCGATAAAGGCCAGGGATGGCATCTCCAGTCATGATAAAGCCGCCACCGGACAGGAATTTGGGGTACACTGAATATGGGAAAAGTGAGTTTGTGACTGCATACTTTCCCATCCGCAGTGGCTTGGTATGGCGATGCAAGTGTCCATGAAGGGCCTGGGACTGATTAACAAATGTTCCCAGATAACTGACCAGAGCTTTGGGATTCACCAACACATCATCATCACCTGCAATAGAACATAAATTAAATATTTAAATTGACAGTACTTGATCGAAATACACTCTACGTATGATTATGAAACATTCCCAAGCATTGGGTCAAATATTTGTTCCTACTTCGATGTCCCATTTTGTTTTCTCTGGAATGCCCTGTCCCAATCACAAGAGTTCATGCACCTGTACCAGTCAAACTTCTTAGCCTTAATTTATCTATTTAGGTTCTCTGGGACCCTTATATCTGTATTAGAAGGATTAATTTTTACTTATTTGTGTATGTTGAGTTAGAATACTGTACCACAAATGAAGATGGAGATTAAAGGCCTGATTTATAGTTGAGCGGATGGAGAACACCTCTAACACCCCGTCGGACTATCGTCTGCCAAATTTAGAAATGATCACCGGTCCGGCAGTCATCTTTGTATATCAAAAGGAACATCAGTCACAGCGGTTTTTTACAATGTACAAAACGTTTGGTAGACGGTCGGTTTTGGATTTTCAGAAAAACAAAAAACGAATGACTCCCCCCTGATCTGAGAAGTTTTCTCCTATGGTGTGGGGTTAATTTTTTTTTTTTTTTTTACCTCACAGCCCCGTTTTCCTTGCAGTGGCAGACAGGAAAAAAGACATTAAACCATCCACCCTAAATAGGGCAGGAGATGTTGGCCCTCATTATGACATTGGCTGTAAGTGCCACTTACCGCCATGCTGACTGCCGCCAACATACGGCGACCGCAGCGGTATACCGCTACCCATATAATGGCCCAGACATAGAAATCCGCCACTATACAGACCACACACAAGTCCGCCAGACCAAAGGTCAGTGATAAACTGGAGGTACCAAAACCAACACCGTTATGCCAACAGAACTACGCCCACATGATTATGACCCACGAATCACCGCAGCGGACATTCAACGGTGGTAAACCATTGGCGGTACATACCACTGTGCTCAAAATACACACACACTAACAAAACAACACCACATTGGACAATTCAAACTACACCCACCTGACACACATACACACACCACACCCACACCCACAAACCACTTTAAAACACACACCCACATTACCCACAAACAATTTACAACAGAGAGACAGACACACCAGGAGCACCCACAGAACCAGAGCCACAGAACACCATCACCCATACTACATCCACACACACCTCACAGCACACACCCCAACACAGAACCCCACACACACTCACACACACTACACCCATGGCACCACAAAGACACCCCAGGTTCTCAGAGGAGGAGCTACGGGTCATGGTGGAAGAAATCATCCGGGTAGAGCCACAGATATTTGGATCACAGGTGCAGCAGACATTCATTGCAAGGAAGATGGAGCTATGGCGGAGGATCGTGGACAGGGTCAACGCCGTGGGACAGCACCCCACAACAAGGGATGACTTCAGGAAGAGGTGGAACAACCTACGAGGGAAGGTGCTGTGAGAAGGTAGCCTCTTTCTAGCCTTGTTACCCCCACTTTTGGCCTGTTTGTGAGTGTATGTCAGGATGTTTGTCACTGTTTTCACTGTCTCACTGGGATCCTGATGGCTAGGCCCCAGTGCTCATAGTGAAAACACTATGTTTTCAGTATGTTTGTTATGTGTCACTGGGACCCTGCTAGTCAGGACCCCAGTGCTCATAAGGTTGTGGCCTATATGTATGTGTCACTGGGACCCTGTCACACAGGGCCCCAGTGCTCATAGGTGTGCATGTATGTGTTCCCTGTGTGGTGCCTAACTGTCTCACTGAGGCTCTGCTAACCAGAACCTCAGTGGTTATGCTCTCTCATTTATTTAAAATTGTCACTAACAGGCTAGTGACCATTTTTACCAATTTACATTGGCTTACTGGAACACCCTTATAATTCCCTAGTATATGGTACTGAGGTACCCAGGGTATTGGGGTTCCAGGAGATCCCTATGGGCTGCAGCATTTCTTTTGCCACCCATAGGGAGCTCTGACAATTCTTACACAGGCCTGCCACTGCAGCCTGAGTGAAATAACGTCCACGTTATTTCACAGCCATTTTACACTGCACTTAAGTAACTTATAAGTCACCTATATGTCTAACCTTTACCTGGTAAAGGTTAGGTGCAAAGTTACTTAGTGTGTGGGCACCCTGGCACTAGCCAAGGTGCCCCCACATTGTTCAGAGCCAATTCACTGAACTTTGTGAGTGCGGGGACACCATTACACACGTGCACTACATATAGGTCACTACCTATATGTAGCTTCACAATGGTAACTCCGAAAATGGCCATGTAACATGTCTATGATCATGGAATTGCCCCCTCTATGCCATCCTGGCATAGTTGGCACAATCCCATGATCCCAGTGGTCTGTAGCACAGACCCTGGTACTGCCAAACTGCCCTTCCTGGGGTTTCACTGCAGCTGCTGCTGCTGCCAACCCCTCAGACAGGCATCTGCCCTCCTGGGGTCCAGCCAGGCCTGGCCCAGGATGGCAGAACAAAGAACTTCCTCTGAGAGAGGGTGTGACACCCTCTCCCTTTGGAAAATGGTGTGAAGGCAGGGGAGGAGTAGCCTCCCCCAGCCTCTGGAAATGCTTTGTTGGGCACAGAGGTGCCAAATTCTGCATAAGCCAGTCTACACCGGTTCAGGGACCCCTTAGCCCCTGCTCTGGCGCGAAACTGGACAAAGGAAAGGGGAGTGACCACTCCCCTGACCTGCACCTCCCCTGGGAGGTGTCCAGAGCTCCTCCAGTGTGCTCCAGACCTCTGCCATCTTGGAAACAGAGGTGCTGCTGGCACACTGGACTGCTCTGAGTGGCCAGTGCCACCAGGTGACGTCAGAGACTCCTTGTGATAGGCTCCTTCAGGTGTTAGTAGCCTATCCTCTCTCCTAGGTAGCCAAACCCTCTTTTCTGGCTATTTAGGGTCTCTGTCTCTGGGGAAACTGCAGATAACGAATGCAAGAGCTCATCCGAGTTCCTCTGCATCTCTCTCTTCACCTTCTGATAAGGAATCGACTGCTGACCGCGCTGGAAGCCTGCAAACCTGCAACATAGTAGCAAAGACGACTACTGCAACTCTGTAACGCTGATCCTGCCGCCTTCTCGACTGTTTTCCTGCTTGTGCATGCTGTGGGGGTAGCCTGCCTCCTCTCTGCACCAGAAGCTCCGAAGAAATCTCCCGTGGGTCGACGGAATCTTCCCCCTGCAACCGCAGGCACCAAAAAGCTGCATTACCGGTCCCTTGGGTCTCCTCTCAGCACGACGAGCGAGGTCCCTCGAATCCAGCAACTCTGTCCAAGTCACCCCCACAGTCCAGTGACTCTTCAGTCCAAGTTTGGTGGAGGTAAGTCCTTGCATCACCTCGCTGGGCTGCATTGCTGGGAACCGCGACTTTGCAGCTACTCCGGCCCCTGTGCACTTCCGGCGGAAATCCTTTGTGCACAGCCAAGCCTGGGTCCACGGCACTCTAACCTGCATTGCACGACTTTCTAAGTTGGTCTCCGGCGACGTGGGACTCCTTTGTGCAACTTCGGCGAGCACCGTTTCACGCATCCTCGTAGTGCCTGTTTCTGGCACTTCTCCGGGTGCTACCTGCTTCAGTGAGGGCTCTTTGTCTTGCTCGACGTCCCCTCTCTCTTCAGGTCCAATTTGCGACCTCCTGGTCCCTCCTGGGCCCCGGCAGCGTCCAAAAACGCCAAACGCACGATTTGCGACTAGCAAGGCTTGTTGGCGTCCTTCCGGCGGGAAAACACTTCTGCAAGCCTCTCCAAGGCGAGAGGGATCCGTCCACTAAAGGGGAAGTCTCTAGCCCTTTTTGTTCCTGCAGAAACCTCAGCTTCTTCTGTCCAGTCGAAGCTTCTTTGCACCCGCAGCTGGCATTTCCTGGGCATCTGCCCATCTCCGACTTGCTTGTGACTTTTGGACTTGGTCCCCTTGTTCCACAGGTACCCTAGATTGGAAATCCACAGTTGTTGCATTGCTGGTTTGTGTCTTTCCTGCATTATTCCTCTAACACGACTACTTTGTCCTTAGGGGAACTTTAGTGCACTTTGCACTCACTTTTCAGGGTCTTGGGGAGGGTTATTTTTCTAACTCTCACTATTTTCTAATAGTCCCAGCGACCCTCTACAAGGTCACATAGGTTTGGGGTCCATTCGTGGTTCGCATTCCACTTTTGGAGTATATGGTTTGTGTTGCCCCTATCCCTATGTTTCCCCATTGCATCCTATTGTAACTATACATTGTTTGCACTGTTTTCTAAGACTATACTGCATATTTTTGCTATTGTGTATATATATCTTGTGTATATTTCCTATCCTCTCACTGAGGGTACACTCTAAGATACTTTGGCATATTGTCATAAAAATAAAGTACCTTTATTTTTAGTATAACTGTGTATTGTGTTTTCTTATGATATTGTGCATATGACACTAAGTGGTACTGTAGTAGCTTCACACGTCTCCTAGTTCAGCCTAAGCTGCTCTGCTGAGCTACCATTATCTATCAGCCTAAGCTGCTAGACACCCTATACACTAATAAGGGATAACTGGGCCTGGTGCAAGGTGCACGTACCCCTTGGTACTCACTACAAGCCAGTCCAGCCTCCTACATTGGTTGTGCAGTGGTGGGATAAGTGCTTGAGACTACTTACCACTCTTGTCATTGTACTTTTCATAAGAGAAAAATATACAACACAAGGTCAGTGTATATACACATAGCCAAAAAGTTTTGCATTTCCTCTTTTCACTCTTTTCTAAGTGCTGAAAAGTACCTCTAAACTTTCAAAACGTTCTTAAAAGTTTAAAAAGTTTTTTCTGTCTTTCCAAAAAGTTCTGAAAACTTTTTTCTCTTATTAGCTGGAAAAGAGCAAGGAGTCTCTGTATAGAGAGAGGTTTGAGTGTAGGGAAGAATCCTTCCTTGGAACTGTTACTTAACATGCTTAGAGAACAGGATAAGGCCGTAGGTGCCCCATCTGTTGAAAAAGTACCTAATAGTTCCCAATCTGATTCAGGGACTCCCCCAGGAAAAGATTCAGGAAAGAAACTTCCCAGCCTGCCCATTACTAGACAATCTAGCATAGATGGTAATGATGATGAGCCACACCAAATAAATAGTGTTGTCTCACATCATAGCAAAAGCATTTATTCTCACCATACTGGTAGTAATGTTTCTGTAAACCAAGCTGTTAGGGTGGCTTCTGTAAGGGACAGGTCTCCTTCTGTTCATTCCCATCATAGCTCTGTTTCTAGAAATGTCCCTCCCACCAACCCTGATGACAGAATGTTAGAGAGGGAACTCAATAAGTTGAGGGTGGAACAAACCAGACTGAAGCTTAAAAAGCAACAGCTGGATTTGGATAGACAGTCTTTTGAATTAGAGAAGGAAAGACAGAAGTCGGGTTTAGATACCCATGGTGGCAGCAGCAGTATTCCCCATAGTCATCCTGCAAAAGAGCATGATTCCAGGAATCTGCACAAGATAGTTCCCCCTTATAAGGAGGGGGATGACATTAACAAGTGGTTTGCTGCACTTGAGAGGGCCTGTGTTGTACAGGATGTCCCTCAAAGGCAGTGGGCTGCTATCCTATGGCTATCATTTAGTGGAAAAGGTAGGGATAGGCTCCTTACTGTGAAAGAAAATGATGCTAATAATTTCCAAGTTCTTAAGAATGCACTCCTGGATGGTTATGGCTTAACCACTGAACAGTACAGGATAAAGTTCAGAGAGACCAAAAAGGAGTCTTCACAAGACTGGGTTGATTTCATTGACCATTCAGTGAAGGCCTTGGAGGGGTGGTTACATGGCAGTAAAGTTACTGATTATGAAAGCCTGTATAACACAATCCTGAGAGAGCATGTACTTAATAATTGTGTGTCTGATTTGTTGCACCAGTACCTGGTAGACTCTGATCTGACCTCTCCCCAAGAATTGGGAAAGAAGGCAGACAAATGGGTCAGAACAAGGGTGAACAGAAAAGTTCATACAGGGGGTGACAAAGATGGCAATAAGAAGAAAGATGGTGAAAAATCTCAAGATAAGCATGGGGATAAGGGTAAAACCAAAGATCCCACTTAAAATCTTAAACACTCTTCAGAGGGTGGGGATAAAACAAATTCTTCCTCTTCTTCCCAACCTGCACACATTAAAAAGCCTTGGTGCTTTGTGTGTAAAAATAGAGGCCATAGGCCAGGGGATAAGTCCTGTCCAGGTAAACCCCCTGAGCCTACCACCACTAATACATCAAGCTCTAGTGCCCCTAGCAGTAGTGGTACTAGTGGTGGGACTGCTGGCAACAGTCAAGCAAAGGGTGTAGTTGGGTTCACTTATGGGTCCATAGTGGAAACTGATGTAATCAGTCCCAAGACAGTTTCTGTCACACCTAGTGGCACTGGCCTTGCCACACTGGCTGCTTGTCCCCTTACAATGGATAAGTACAGGCAGACAGTTTCAATAAATGGTGTTGAGGCCTTGGCCTACAGGGACACAGGTGCCAGTTTCACTTTGGTGACTGAAAACCTAGTGCCTCCTGAACAACACATCATTGGACAACAGTATAAGATTATTGATGTCCATAACTCCACTAAGTTTCTTCCCTTAGCTATAATTCAGTTTAGTTGGGGTGGAGTTACTGGCCCTAAGCAGGTGGTGGTATCACCTAGCTTACCTGTAGACTGTCTCTTAGGTAATGACCTAGAAGCCTCAGGTTGGGCTGATGTAGAGTTGTATGCCCATGCAGCCATGCTGGGCATCCCTGAGGAATTGTTCCCTCTCATTTCAACTGAAATGAAAAAGCAAAGGAGAGAAGGCCTGAAAACTCAGGAACCCTCTCCATCAACAGGTAAAAAGGGTATCACAGTATCCCCTAACCACCCTACCATTCAGGATACCATTCCTGTGGTGGGAGAAACCTCTCCTGGGGTGGCACCTGTTCCAAGGGAATCATCAGTTGGCAAAACTGTACTCCCTGAGGTGGAAGTACCTCTCTGTGGGATAACTAACATTGGTGAGAAAAAGAGCACCATTATAGTTAATATGGAGCATCCCTCCAACCCTCCCAGAGAAACTTTAGTGCAGAAACTCTGCACTGCCTCACAACACTTAGGACAGCATCCCTGCCCTAGTGTGGAGCTGATAGGACAGCATCCCTGCCCTGCTCCAACCCAAGAGAAACAGCATCCCTGTTCTCTCTTCCAGCCATATGGACAACGTTTTTGCCCAGCTATGGCTTTTCTGAGACAGCATCCCTGTCTGGCATTTCCATCACTACAAATAGGTTCAATGGACAATTCCCACTGCTCTAAACTAAAACTTACTGATAGAAACTCTGAAAATACATCTTCACATTGTTGCTTAGCTAAAAAACTTCAAACAGGGTGGTTTACATCCCCACAGGGAAGTAACCATATAGTGGATGATAAAGGGAGTAACCAGTCTATGGCAGAGCTACTCTCTACTTATCACCACTTAGACAATAAAGTCTCAACTGGCCAAGGTTAGCCTTATTGTCCTTCGTTTGGGGGGGGGTTGTGTGAGAAGGTAGCCTCTTTCTAGCCTTGTTACCCCCACTTTTGGCCTGTTTGTGAGTGTATGTCAGGATGTTTGTCACTGTTTTCACTGTCTCACTGGGATCCTGATGGCTAGGCCCCAGTGCTCATAGTGAAAACACTATGTTTTCAGTATGTTTGTTATGTGTCACTGGGACCCTGCTAGTCAGGACCCCAGTGCTCATAAGGTTGTGGCCTATATGTATGTGTCACTGGGACCCTGTCACACAGGGCCCCAGTGCTCATAGGTGTGCATGTATGTGTTCCCTGTGTGGTGCCTAACTGTCTCACTGAGGCTCTGCTAACCAGAACCTCAGTGGTTATGCTCTCTCATTTATTTAAAATTGTCACTAACAGGCTAGTGACCATTTTTACCAATTTACATTGGCTTACTGGAACACCCTTATAATTCCCTAGTATATGGTACTGAGGTACCCAGGGTATTGGGGTTCCAGGAGATCCCTATGGGCTGCAGCATTTCTTTTGCCACCCATAGGGAGCTCTGACAATTCTTACACAGGCCTGCCACTGCAGCCTGAGTGAAATAACGTCCACGTTATTTCACAGCCATTTTACACTGCACTTAAGTAACTTATAAGTCACCTATATGTCTAACCTTTACCTGGTAAAGGTTAGGTGCAAAGTTACTTAGTGTGTGGGCACCCTGGCACTAGCCAAGGTGCCCCCACATTGTTCAGAGCCAATTCACTGAACTTTGTGAGTGCGGGGACACCATTACACACGTGCACTACATATAGGTCACTACCTATATGTAGCTTCACAATGGTAACTCCGAAAATGGCCATGTAACATGTCTATGATCATGGAATTGCCCCCTCTATGCCATCCTGGCATAGTTGGCACAATCCCATGATCCCAGTGGTCTGTAGCACAGACCCTGGTACTGCCAAACTGCCCTTCCTGGGGTTTCACTGCAGCTGCTGCTGCTGCCAACCCCTCAGACAGGCATCTGCCCTCCTGGGGTCCAGCCAGGCCTGGCCCAGGATGGCAGAACAAAGAACTTCCTCTGAGAGAGGGTGTGACACCCTCTCCCTTTGGAAAATGGTGTGAAGGCAGGGGAGGAGTAGCCTCCCCCAGCCTCTGGAAATGCTTTGTTGGGCACAGAGGTGCCCAATTCTGCATAAGCCAGTCTACACCGGTTCAGGGACCCCTTAGCCCCTGCTCTGGCGCGAAACTGGACAAAGGAAAGGGGAGTGACCACTCCCCTGACCTGCACCTCCCCTGGGAGGTGTCCAGAGCTCCTCCAGTGTGCTCCAGACCTCTGCCATCTTGGAAACAGAGGTGCTGCTGGCACACTGGACTGCTCTGAGTGGCCAGTGCCACCAGGTGACGTCAGAGACTCCTTGTGATAGGCTCCTTCAGGTGTTAGTAGCCTATCCTCTCTCCTAGGTAGCCAAACCCTCTTTTCTGGCTATTTAGGGTCTCTGTCTCTGGGGAAACTGCAGATAACGAATGCAAGAGCTCATCCGAGTTCCTCTGCATCTCTCTCTTCACCTTCTGATAAGGAATCGACTGCTGACCGCGCTGGAAGCCTGCAAACCTGCAACATAGTAGCAAAGACGACTACTGCAACTCTGTAACGCTGATCCTGCCGCCTTCTCGACTGTTTTCCTGCTTGTGCATGCTGTGGGGGTAGCCTGCCTCCTCTCTGCACCAGAAGCTCCGAAGAAATCTCCCGTGGGTCGACGGAATCTTCCCCCTGCAACCGCAGGCACCAAAAAGCTGCATTACCGGTCCCTTGGGTCTCCTCTCAGCACGACAAGCGAGGTCCCTCGAATCCAGCAACTCTGTCCAAGTGACCCCCACAGTCCAGTGACTCTTCAGTCCAAGTTTGGTGGAGGTAAGTCCTTGCCTCACCTCGCTGGGCTGCATTGCTGGGAACCGCGACTTTGCAGCTACTCCGGCCCCTGTGCACTTCCGGCGGAAATCCTTTGTGCACAGCCAAGCCTGGGTCCACGGCACTCTAACCTGCATTGCACGACTTTCTAAGTTGGTCTCCGGCGACGTGGGACTCCTTTGTGCAACTTCGGCGAGCACCGTTTCATGCATCCTCGTAGTGCCTGTTTCTGGCACTTCTCCGGGTGCTACCTGCTTCAGTGAGGGCTCTTTGTCTTGCTCGACGTTCCCTCTCTCTTCAGGTCCAATTTGCGACCTCCTGGTCCCTCCTGGGCCCCGGCAGCGTCCAAAAACGCCAAACACACGATTTGCGACTAGCAAGGCTTGTTGGCGTCCTTCCGGCGGGAAAACACTTCTGCACGACTCTCCAAGGCGAGAGGGATCCGTCCACTAAAGGGGAAGTCTCTAGCCCTTTTTGTTCCTGCAGAAACCTCAGCTTCTTCTGTCCAGTCGAAGCTTCTTTGCACCCGCAGCTGGCATTTCCTGGGCATCTGCCCATCTCCGACTTGCTTGTGACTTTTGGACTTGGTCCCCTTGTTCCACAGGTACCCTAGATTGAAAATCCACAGTTGTTGCATTGCTGGTTTGTGTCTTTCCTGCATTATTCCTCTAACACGACTACTTTGTCCTTAGGGGAACTTTAGTGCACTTTGCACTCACTTTTCAGGGTCTTGGGGAGGGTTATTTTTCTAACTCTCACTATTTTCTAATAGTCCCAGCGACCCTCTACAAGGTCACATAGGTTTGGGGTCCATTCGTGGTTCGCATTCCACTTTTGGAGTATATGGTTTGTGTTGCCCCTATCCCTATGTTTCCCCATTGCATCCTATTGTAACTATACATTGTTTGCACTGTTTTCTAAGACTATACTGCATATTTTTGCTATTGTGTATATATATCTTGTGTATATTTCCTATCCTCTCACTGAGGGTACACTCTAAGATACTTTGGCATATTGTCATAAAAATAAAGTACCTTTATTTTTAGTATAACTGTGTATTGTGTTTTCTTATGATATTGTGCATATGACACTAAGTGGTACTGTAGTAGCTTCACACGTCTCCTAGTTCAGCCTAAGCTGCTCTGCTAAGCTACCATTATCTATCAGCCTAAGCTGCTAGACACCCTATACACTAATAAGGGATAACCGGGCCTGGTGCAAGGTGCACGTACCCCTTGGTACTCACTACAAGCCAGTCCAGCCTCCTACAGGTGCGTTCCGTGGTTGCAAGACACCAGCTCGCTATCCAGAGGACTGGCGGTGGACCACCACCTCCTCCCCCACAACTCACAACATGGGAGGAACAAGTCTTGGCAATCATGCATCCTGAGGGCCTGGTGGGAATAGCAGGAGGACTGGACTCTGATAAGTCAAATCTCTATTACTATCACCCGCCTTACCTGCATGCCATCACATACCCCCACCCCTGCCCTCACCCCCATCACCCCACCACCTCACATACACCCCACCATCACAACCCACCCATCCCAGTACCCAGCACTACATGCAACCACAATGCATGGACACCACTCGCAGCCCTGCATGGACACCCGTCACTACAGCAGGCACACTAGTGACAGTCACTTAGTCAACCAAATATCAACTCACACAAGCCAAAGCTGCCTTGGTAATAACCATAGAGGGAAACATAACCATGCACAAGATGTCACACGCAGAAACAATAACGCTGCATTTACATCCCCACAGGACCCCCACACAACGTCACCGGAGAGGAGAAGCCAGCAACATCTGGTCCCCCCACAGAAGAGGCCCACAGTGATGACAGCAGCTCTGCACGCCTGGATCAGGATGACCAACCTGGCACATCAGGGACCTCTGGACAGTCGGTTACCCAGGCACAATCCCATCCCACCACAGAGCCTCCCCACTCAGGAACCAGCACCACAGCACCCACCCAGAGGGCCCATACCACTGTCCCCAGGACACGTCAATCGGCAGTTTGTCCACCACTACAGGTACCCCAGGCAACCCCACAAACACAGGACGATCAGGGACCTGGGGTTAGTGGCAGTGGGCACACGGTTCAGGGGACAGAGGCACAGGACAACAGGGAAGCTGGGAGGACTGCTGTGCTACAGGGGGAGGACAGGCCCAGGGAACCGACTTGCCACAAGGCACTCACCAACATCCTGGGAGCATACCACCATTCCCAGGAGACCATGGGCCAGATACTGGCCAAGTTGCAGGAGACCCAGTGGCTGCAGGAGGGACAGTACCTGGGGATCAGGGAGGACCTGAGGGACATCCACACCACCCTGGTCACCATTGCAGGGGTGCTGACAGACATGGCCAACACCATGAGGTTGGCAGTGGAACACCAACGGGCCCCTGACACTAGCCACACCGATGAACAGTCTTCCGCTGATGCTAGTGGACAAGAGTCCCCACCACAGGAACAACAGGCCCCCAGCACTCCTCCCCCTGCAGAAGGAGAACCACCCCGCAAATGGTCCCTGCGATCCAGCCAGAAGCCAGAGAACATTGCCAAGACCCCAGCCAGGAAATAAGACCTCCTGATTGTCACCCTTGTGTCCCACTCTGTCACCCTGTCCACCTTCAACTGAAATTGCTACCCTCCCCATGCCCCCTTGGTCAATGCACCTGTGATACCAATAGACTGGACTCCATCCTGGATTTTCCTCCCCCATCACCCAAGTGCATTGCACATCCCCATTTACTTCTCAGCACTGAAATAAACACCCTTGGAAAAAACAAGTATGGAGCATGTCAAATGATTTAAGAATGTAGTTGTTTAATAATCTGTAGACACTGCAAACAGACAGTACAGTAATGTATACATAGGTATGACCTGTAATGTGCTGCAGTCAATACACCAGGAGCCACAGGAGGGCGCAAATATCTGCAAATAGACATGTTAAAGGGTACAAAAAGTAGCCTTTGTAGTGGGAACAGCAGCTAGCCAGAGAAAATTCACTTCACATAACAACAATGGAAGGTGAGGTTACAGTGTCTTACCAGTGTGTCACTGTTACACTGGAAGTACTGCTGTATCATAGTTGTTGTCCACATCCTCTTCCTCTTCCTCCTCTTCATCACTGTCCACAGGCTCCACCGCTGCCACACAACCATCTTCAGCCTCATCCTCCTGCAGAAAAGGCACCTGGCTTCTCAAGGCTAGGTTGTGCAACATGCAACGATGATCTGGCAGACCTTCTTGGGTGAGTAGCACAGGGATCCACCTGTCAGATAGAGGCACCTGAACCTGGCCTTCAGGAGACCAAAGGTGCGCTCAATGGTTCTCCTTGTTCGCCCATGTGCCTCATTGTAATGTTTCTCTGCCCTTGTCCTGGCATTCCTCACTGGGGTCAGTAGCCATGAGAGGTTGGGATAACCAGAGTCACCTGCAAATATCGAGGGATACCTGTTAACCAGACACTCACCCTTAGGGCCAACCCCACACCCATATGCCAACATTCACTGTGTGGGGACCATGGGCACACCTATTAGCCACACTCGGTGCCTCTGGAGTTGAGACATCACATATGGGATGCTGCTATTCCTCAGGATATAGGCATCATTCACAGACCCAGGATTTTGCATTCACGTGGGAGATGTACTGGCCCGCCAGGCACACTATCGGCACATTCATAGAGTGAAAGCTCTTTCGATGTCTGTACATCTGTTCATTTCTCCGGGGGGGGGGACAAAGGCAATATGTGTACCATCAATAGCACCAATGATGTTGGGGATATGTCCCATTGCAAAGAAGTAAGCCTTCACTGGGGCCAAATCCTCCACCTGGGAGAAAATGATGTAGCTGCGCATGTGTTTCATCAGGGCAGACAACACTCTGGTCAGTACTATTGAGAACATTGGCTGTGACATCCCTGCTGCCATGGCCACTGTCGCTTGGAAGGAGCCATTTGACAAGAAATGGAACACTGATAGGACTTGCACAAGAGGGGGGATCCCAGTGGGGTGACGGATAGCTGAGATCAGGTCTGGCTCCAATTGGGCACACAGCTCTTGGATTGTGGCCCTATCAAGTCTGTAGGTGAGGATAATGTGCCTGTCCTTCATTGTTGCCAGTCCACCAGGGGTCTGTACACGGGGGTATGTCTCCATCTCCTATTCATCCTCAGCGGCTGAACTCTAGGGTGAAAAACGGTGAGCAGATGGTCATATTCAAACATATCCTCAGAGTAAAATGCCTTGCATTTTGTGACAGAAACAGCATGTTAATGTGTAGTCCCGTAAATGTGCCTATGTCTGCTGTGACGCAGTTAGGTGCCATGGCCTGTTCCCCCCTGAAATGGCAGCCACCTGACCTGTGTGAAGGGACAAGTGGAAATGAGTTAATTCCGCTGACGTTGTGCACCATTGCAGGAGGCGGTCAAGGACCGCCGTGCAACACCTCATTGGTTATCATTGGGCCCTATGGGTTCCAGTAGCCAATGGTGATGTACGCCGGCGGTGACGGAACGAACCGCCGCGGACGTGACCGCCATTTTCTATCTGTTCACTCACTTCCTACCTGACCTTCAACAGGAGAGGACCTACACTGCAAGTGCTGCTGTGACCTGTGTCTGGAAGTGACCATAGCTCGAGTGTCTGGGGAAAGGGCCCCTGCCTTCACTTCGGAGGAGTTGGAGGGACTCTTGGATGGGGTCCTACCCCAGTACCGTTTACTTTATGGTCTTCCAGACCAACAGGTGAGTAAACTGTGAGCACTATACATGGGGCATGAATGCATGGAGTGCTGTGTGTGTGTAAGCCTCGTGTAAGGGGGGGGTGGCTGAGGGGTTCTAGGCAGAGTGCTGCATGTATGGTGGTCAATGTCTGTGCGTAAGGGGATGGGAGGGACATGGTGGGCCATGAGTGTAAAAGGCCGGACAGTATGGCTGATCCCATTTCCTATGTATCATTGTCTGCAGGTCAGCGCCCATCAGAAAAAGGGTATTTGGTGTGCCATCGCCAAGGATGTGCGGACTCTGGGGGTCTTTGACAGGCGGAGCACCCACTGTTGCAAACGGTGGGAGGACCTGCGCCGCTGGGCAAGGAAGACGGCAGAGGCCCAGTTGGGAATGGCCTCCCAACGAGGAAGGGGTGCCCGTCGAACCCTGACCCCCCTGATGTTCCGCATCCTGGCGGTGGCCTATCCAGAGTTGGATGGGCGCTTGAAGGCATCACAGCAGCCACAAAGGGGTGAGTACAGTTTCAGAATCTGAAAATTGCACGTGCTGAGGTGTTATCTGGGTGGGGGATGTGGGCTTGTGGGTGCCCCTAGACCAGGACGAACTTGGCAGGGTAGGTCCCATGTTGGGCAGGCTCTGATGCACTCCAGCCCCAAATATGATAGTGGGCATCTACTACTGGGCAGGGTCCTGTGGGTTTCAGGTGTGCTGCTAATGGCGTTAGGCATTGTACTCCATGGCCTGGTGACTAGGATTGTAAATGGTAGTGCATGGCCTAGTGCATAGGGCTGTTCCCTGTGTGTTGTGTACTCCAACGGTGGTGTTGTAGCTGGCATTGACCAAGTGTATCCTCTGTCTCCTCCCCCACCCCCTTTTTGTTTTGTCACCATGTCTTTGTGTGCATTAGCATCATCTGGTGGAGGAGCAGAGGCACCGGCGACAGAGGGTGCTGCATCCCAAATGGCCAATAAGGCTCAATCCACCGACAGTGAGGGCACCAGTGGGACGGAGGCCGAGGGGAGCACCACGGCGGAGACTGGAGGGGACAGGTCCGCCAGCGACAACTCCTCCAATGTAAACTCCCTGGTGGTGGCGGACACCTCTGTGGCCACCCCAACTACAGGTACAGCCGCCCACCCCCGTACCAGCACCGCCCTCCCAGCAGCCCCTCAGCGTGTTTCCCGTGCCCGCTCACCCAGGAGGGTGGTCATCTCCTTCGCCCCAGGCACCTCAGGCTCTGCGCCAGTCAGCCCTGCGGCCCTCAGTGAGGAGTTTATCGACATCCTGCGATCCATCTCTGTTGGGCAGTCAACCATAGTTAATGCCATCCAGGGTCTAACAGGGCATTTGCAACAAACAAATGCATTCCTGGAGGGCATTCACTCTGGCTTGGCGGCCCAACAGAGATCATTCCAGACTCTGGCCAACTCCCTGATGGCAGCCATTGTCCCTGTCTCTTGCTACCTCCTCCATCTTCCTCTACCCAGTCCCATTCCCCTCAGCCCCAGCCTATCCCAAGCACACCATCAGACCAGCATACACTCAAATCAACACACAAAAGTGGCTCTGGCAAACACAAGCACCACACTTCATCCCACAGGCACTCACACAAGCATCATCTAGATGCAGACACAACAACATCCACTGCCTCCACTGTGTCCCCCTCCTCCTCGTCGTCCACCTCCCTCCTAGAAGCGTCTCCACTCACACCTGCATGCACTACATCCTTATCCACTACCCCCATCACCATCCTCCCAAAGTACACAAACTCAAGCACTCAGACAGCCATCCACCTCACGACAGCATGTAGCCCATGCACCTGCACCCAAACACAGCAGACAGACACCTCCTATCACCACTTCCTCTTCCTGCACTCCCAAACCATCACCCTCTTCCAGCCCCAGTGTCCCTAAAAAGCTTTTCCTCTCCACCCTTGACCTATTCCCTGCCCGCCCCCCCCCCCCACCGTCCTTCACTTCGGGCCAGGGGGATCAGGACCCAGGCTAGCACCACAGCCACACAGTCCACGGCCACTGTCATTTCTGCAGCCACTGCAGTTGTGAGAGGCTCCGAGACGACACCCATCCACACAGCCAGTGTGCCTGCACCAGCTGCCAAGGGCAAAAAGGGAGCACCAGCTGGCAAAGCCAAAAAGGGAGCACCAGCTGGCAAAAGCAAGGAGGCACCACCAGCTGGCAAAAGCAAGGAGGCACCACCAGCTGGCAAAGGCAAGAAGGGGCCACCAGCTGCCTAGGGCAGGAAGGGACCACCAGCTGCCAAGGGCAATGACAAAGGCACAGACGCCGCAAGCAGGATGGATATAGAGCCTGGTGCTGGAGCAGCATCTGAGAAAACAACACCAGCCATGGCACTTCAGCCGTCCGAGGCTGCAGGGGAAGGGCTGGAGCGTCCCCCCACCACCGGCAGCAATGCTGCCAGCACCACCACTTGCACCGCCAGCAGCACCACTGCCAGCAGCAGCAGCCCCAGTGGGCAGCCCTCCAAGGCTGCAGGGGAAGGGCTGGAGCCTTCCCCCACCACAGGCAGCACCGCCGCCAGCCCAACCACTGCCACCACGCAGCAGCCGTCACAGCCGGCGGGCAGTGTGTAGTTGTGCCTCCATGGGCTGTAGTGCGTCCTTGCCCCTGTAGGTGTGACACCCAGGTGAAAGACTGTGACCTTGCACTCCCCAAGATCTGCATCACAGGGCACAAAGCCCCCTCCAGAACTAGTGGAAGAAGACATCCACTCACCCCCTCCTGTCCAGGATGAAGCACACTGGGCACAAAGCCCCCTCCAGAACCAGTGGAGAAGCCATACACTTGAGAGACTGTAGCCTTACACTCCCCAGCACCAAGCAGTTGGCAGACCACCTACTAGAGAGACTATGGCTTTGCACTTCCCAGGACCAAGCAGTGGGCAAACCACCCACTAGAGAGACTGTGGCTTTGCACTCCCCAGGACCAACCAGTGGGCATACCACCCACTAGGGAGACTGTGGCTGTGCACTCCCCAGGACCAACTAGTGGACAGACCACCCACTAGAGAGACTGTGGCTGTGCACTCCCCAGGACCAAGCAGTGGGCAGACCACCCACTAGAGAGACTGTGGCTGTGCACTCCCCTGGACCAAGCAGTGGGCAAACCACCCACTAGAGAGACTGTGGCTTTGCATTCCCCAGGACCAAGCAGTGGGAAGACCACCCACTGACCAAGCAGTGGGCAGACCACCCACTAGATAGACTGTGGCTTTGCACTCCCCAGGACCAAGCAGTGGGCAGAACACCCACAAGGGAGACTGTGTATTTGTACTCCCCAGGACCAAGCAATGGGCAGACCACCCACTGGAGAGACTGTGGCTGTGCACTCCCCAGGACCAAGCAGTGGGCAGACCACCCACTGGAGAGACTGTGGCTGTGCACTCCCCAGGACCAGGCAGTGGGGAGACCACCCACTAGAGAGACTGTGGCTGTGCACTCCCCTGAACCAAGCAGTGGGCAAACCACCCACTAGAGAGACTGTGGCTTTGCACACCCAGGACCAAGCAGTGGGCAGACCACCCACTGACCAAGCAGTGGGCAGACCACCCACTAGAGAGACTGTGGCTTTGCACTCCCCAGGACCAAGCAGTGGGCAGAAAACCCACAAGGAAGACTGTGGCTTTGTACTCCCCAGGTCCAAACAATGGGCAGACCACCCACTGGAGAGACTGTGGCTGTGCACTCCCCAGGACCAAGCAGTGGGCAGACCACCCATTGGTGAGACTGTGGCTGTGCACTCCCCAGGACCTAGCAGTGGGCAAACCACTCACTAGAGAGACTGTGGCTTTGCACTCCCCAGGAACAAGCAGTGGGCAGACCACCCACTAGAGAGACTGGCTTTGCACTCCCCAGGACCAAGCAGTGGGCAGACCACCCACTGACCAAGCAGTGGGCAAACCACCCACTAGAGAGTCTGTGGCTTTGCACTCTCCAGGACCAAGCAGTGGGCAGACCACCTACTGGAGAGACTGTGGCTTTGCACTCCACAGGATTAAGCAGTGGGCAGACCACCCACTAGAGAGACTGTGGCTGTGCACTCCCCAGGACCTAGCAGTGGGCAAACCACTCACTAGAGAGACTGTGGCTTTGCACTCCCCAGGAACAAGCAGTGGGCAGACCACCCACTAGAGAGACTGGCTTTGCACTCCCCAGGACCAAGCAGTGGGCAGACCACCCACTGACCAAGCAGTGGGCAAACCACCCACTAGAGAGTCTGTGGCATTTCACTCCCCAGGACCAAGCGGTGGGCAGACCACCCACTAGAGAGACTGTGGCTTTGCACTCCCCAGGACCATGCAGTGGGCAAACCACCCACTAGAGTGACTGTGGCTTTGCACTCCCAGGACAGAGTGCTGGGCAAGTGGCCCCCTCCAGGAGCAGTGGCGTTGTACCATCTCCCGGCTGAGGTGCCCCCCCTTCCCCCTGAGGTGCCTGTGTATTTTCGACCTGATGCCCCAGCAGTGTTCTCTCCGTATTGAGGCAGGAGTCAAGTGGGGCCTTGGCCTATGTGATATGGCCCTGTGGCCCACAGAGATTATGGACTGGGCAGTGTCACTCCATTTGTATATATTGTAGATACTGTTTTGTGCATTGAGGGCGTATTTCTAGAACTTTATGTTATTACACTGACTTTACTCACTTCCTTTTGTCCTTGTGTTATTCCTGAGGGGTACAGGGTGGATATGTAATGTTGTTGCATCTGTTTGTGTGTATGGTGTTGGGGGTGGGGGTGGGGGTGTTGCGTGTGTGTGTGTCACTCTCTTTTTCCTCCCTCTCCTCCCTTGTGTGCTAGGTGCGGTACTCACTGTGGTCATCTTCGCCGCCATTGGTATTCTTGGTGTAGGAGGAGGTAAACCAGCATAGGTAACACCTGTAGTTCGGGCTCCATGACGTCATGGTTCTTCCTTAAGTGTCCAGAGGTGAGTCGTTTCCCTTCTGTGTACTGTTTCCGCCGTGCTTTTGATGGCATTGGTACCGCCCGGGAAGAGCTGGCGGATTGGCTTGTTGTAATAGTGTGGGTGGTACATTGTCTTCCGCCTGGCTGTTGGCGGTTACCGCTGTGGTGCTTGTTGCTACCGCCATGGCGGTCGGTGTGTTAAAGTGGCTGTCTGTGTTGGCGGTTTCTGCCGTGCTCATAATTCCATTTTTTTATACTGCCGGCCTGTTGGCGGTATTACCGCCGCTATATCACCGACCGCCAGGGTTGTAATGAGGGCTGCAATGTCTTTCCTCCTATGACCCCCTATTCCATTGGGCCACTAGAGAAAATTCTTAGTGAACAGAGCCAACTAGAGTTTTGTCAACCGAAAACTAAATGGCCCCCCCTGTCTAAATGAGACAGGTGGGCCTATGGCGTTTGCAATGGAGTACCCTGTCTGCCAAACTCAATATGAGGCCCTAAGAATGTAGTAACAAAAGCAGGTTTTTTATCCAGTGTTAAATAGTGTATGTCCATTAAGTTATAAAAACAGGGGTATTTAATTGCACTACAAGACCATTAGATTTTTGTTTTTTTTTGTTAACAACTAGGAATTTATCCTTAGAATGCACTTTAAGTAGATCGGAGCAAACAGTTCTTTCTGGCTATACTCGCCCCATCTGTCTCATTATTACCCACTATTTAAATAATGTTTTATGTGCTTGTCCAGTGCTATGTATGCCATGACAATGTTTTTTTAGGACATGTTTTACCTAGCTATCCAAGGACTGAAAAAAACTATGGACTTTATTACAGACCCACCAATCCTCTCTCCGATTGTTTCTATATTTTAATTTTCAAATCCTCTTTTTGATCTGTATTAACTGTCTAATTGACTGAACTCCTGAGGAACCCTTGATACTGAAGTCTCTCTAAGTATTACTCAGGCAGCTCATTGCGTCATCCAAAGTAAAGTACTATAACAACATCATCAATAAAGCCACCAACAGAAGCAGAACACTGAGCAAGGCAATCAGCAGGATCATTGAAAAAGCAGTAGATATTTGTAGGAATTGCTATTAGGAAATATGTACCTCTGTAAACAGCGTTTTGCATTTCTTCAATAGCGATTTCTATGAAGTTGCTATTTAAGAAATGCAAAATTGTATTTTTGTACATTTGGCCCATTGTGTCAGGTTTTCTTGGTGTTCTGCATGGGCTCTTCTTAACAGTAAGGGGAGTAAGAGGTAAGAGCATTCTGACGTATAGCCTTCTTATGTACCTAGAGGCAACACACTTCAGGCCAATAGAACCTCAAAGTTGATCATGGTAATCACCTTGATAGAGTGAGATGGACATTAATGGACTACTCATTCTTCTCCCAGATGTACCTATTTCAAGTATGCAAAATGCTCATCCACCTAAGTGGGATGCTTCATTGTCGGGTGGTTCCTCAACTGGACTCCTTTAGTGTTTTGTCTGGATGGACTTCCTCATTTGGAGCTCTTGCTGGAAATGTTTTTGTTGAATATTTAGACCAGACAGAGGGGTCCACACAAAGAAAGGACTAGCACTACTGATAAATTAATTAGAGGACAATTTATTCTAGCTGTCTATGGTAAAGTTAAAGACCAATGGAAAGAGTTAGAATGTGAAAGGATGATCAGTGGCCCTCCCATCCCTTGGTTGACATGCTTAAGCCACCAAGTTAAAGCCCGATATGGAGTCTGTGGCTTTCTTTAAGACCTAGACCTCTGTTTATGCAACCCTTGCTCTGACGCTAATCTGTCTAGATCAAACTAGAGCGTTGTGAGATGCAAGTGCTGATGTCACACAAAGGAAACAACCCTATTTGAGAAATCGCCTGTTGGAAGAGAACACCAAATTGGAGGTACAAGGAGAATAAATATAAAGCTCAACATTGTCACTGTAAGAGGTTACATGCACTCAATGGTGCAGCTTGTGATAAATCAAAGACACCCCACTGCAAACCATTCAGGTGCCATTCCCTAAGTGTGATTTAAAACAGGCACATCCAATATTCAAAAGTGGAGATGGATATCCTATTTTGATAACTGCAGCATTAGCGTGTTTACCCTATTGGGCATATGGATCCCATGTAGGGGGCCACCTAGTAACGTACTATAATCAAACGCTGGAGAAATAATTTGCTCTACTTGAATGACAACACAAAAATGTTGATCAACTGACCATGCCATTATACTTGATATACACGAGTTTTCTGCTAAAGAAAACATTTAATGTAGCATCAAAACTCCCAAATACTGACGGTAAAAGATCATTTTACTACATAAAGTTTCTTTCATCAGCAATCGCCTATCAGTAGGCACAGGATGATGCTAAAAGGCACATATGACAACTGAAATAGGTCACAGAACTACAAAGAGTTCCCCTTTTTGATAACCACCTTATCAGTAGACTTGAGATTGATGCTGTGTGATTGTGTCAGGTGCCACAATGTAACATAAAATACTGCATGCACCATGGAAACATGCTTATGATACACCAGCTCCATACATATTTGAGCTCAGTGTACGGAGTGACAGTTTTGGATGGCACAAGGACTAAATAGGTTGACCGGCTGGCAGGTCCTCTGGATGAGGTGAGTTTTTTAGCTAGTGCAGGACACTTGCTCCCACTCAACTTATCAATGCTCTAATCCAGGGGTCTTCAAACTGGGGGTGGGCCCCTCTGAGAGGCCTCAAGTGATCCCAGTTGAGGGGGGGGGACTCCAGGCTCTGGCTAAAGGAAAGATTATGCAGATAATAGTGCTTTGTGTTAAGCAGAAAAATGTTTAATACATTTGTAAAAAGGTAACAGATCTTAACTGCGATGTTTAAATATTTAATATTTAAACATTGTCAACTTATTAGAATAGTTATGATAAATTCTGAAGGGGGGGCGATGATTGATTTATTCCCACTTGGTGGGGGGGGGGCACTGCATTAACATGTTTGAAAACCACTGCTCTAATCAGACCTTTCCCATTGCCGTTCCTGCACAAGAAGAGCAAACTGTAAATGATAAATTTGTTTTAGGTGGGTGAGGGTTTTGCATCCTTATTTAAGTCCTTATTTAAGTACACCAAGGAGATGAATGAGAGGAACATCAATGTCCATTCACTCTACCAAGTTGGTTAGCATGAACAACTTTGAGATTCTTTGAGCTGAAATGTTCTGCAGGACATTTTTTCCTTCTTATGGTTATATCACGCTGTTCGTCTTTTCTACTATCTATGCCGCTTTGCCCCTGTGCATCAGTCTTGCATATTTTCCTTTCCTTCATAGTGGAGTTCAGCCTTAGTTTTACTGCCCTGGTCTTTTATCTCTTCATTTTTTTAAAGTATTGTGGTGATTGAGACTTCACTTCTCACTTAAGCATTGATCACAAGTCAGATGTTGTCCCTTTCTCCACCCAAGTGATTTTTCTTGCCTTACTTGGGAGTGAAATCTTTTATTCCTTCTTTCCCTTACTCATATTTTTGTTGTACCCAGGCATTTCTTCTTTTTGTAATCTCTAAATCAGTTGAATGAAAAAGACTGTCACAGAAACTGTTCTCTATACCTCTGTTAAGGACACCGCAGGAGCCACTGATCCAGCCCATCAGCTCTCTTACAGAAGATGAGACATCTTCAAGTTGGTTCCACTCTGCTTTCCATCTCATGACAGGGACAAAGGCTTCTGCACTTGGAACCCACAGTGGAGAGTATGTAGATTTAGGATGGGATGGTGTGGCAAATGGCCACCAGCTGTCATCTCAACTCTTTTATGGGACCCCAGGGATCACAAACTGAGCACACTTTCCTGCACCACTTACTTTCACATGCAGGTACCTTCCTGTAATCCCCACACTGGGGCTTCTCCCAGGCAGGGTGAATCATTCCACCTCATCTGTCTCAGCTGGTTACCCGATTCATAGTCACAGATCCACTTGACATCCAGTGGCACAACCACCTTTGACACTTCTACTTTGTTTTACAGAGACCACTATGACACTGGTTTGTTTAGAGTTGAATACAAATTGAGCTACATGGAGAGGCAGCCATTAAAGCAGTTGCAAATCCCATGCTAAGAGAATTGTTTAGGAATGGAATGGTCCCAAACCATCTGCTCCATTGTAGGCGGGGCGATGACCCGTAATTCAGCTTTCTCCCAACTGGAAGTAAGTCTTACTTTGAAGTTGAGCTGCCTGTTTTCATGTCCCTAGAAATGTAAGTGTTGCACTGCTACATGATGTCAGATTGCTGCAGAGCCCTCTGTATATTCTCTTCTGAAATTTGACAGTTCTTAGTATTGCCTTTATATTAAAGCACACTGTCCCTTTGAGAAAGAACAGGTGGTTAAAGTAGGGGTTGGGGAATGTCTATTTATTAGGATAACAAACTACACCATTGTAAAAAAGAATGTAGAGATGTACCTTTAAAAATAAACTCCGCCTCCTTGCAGTTGTACTGCAGCCACTCCAGGAAGCAGCGTTCCTTCAGCGAAAGGTTATGGTGACTCTCGGTAAAGTCCCATAGCAGAATGTCCTGGAACTCCTTGTCCTCTTCTTCCACCAACCTCATGCGCCCCAGACTAGAGGATACAGCCATTAAAAAGAGGCGTTTTACCCAGTAGCCCGACACCTCCGCTTCCACTGCCCAAGTCTGGCGCAGGGCCGCTCTCCTGACGCTCGATGTTGGGTGGGACTTTATGGCCAGCAGCAGCAGCGGTTTACCACCAGGAGTTTGGCAGTGACCTTTCTTCTCCTGCAGGACAGTGCAGTTGTAGTTCTGGAGGTGTGGGAACTCTGCCTTGTGCTGAGTGAGGTTGAGGTGGTAGGAGAGCGTGCCGTATGTGAGCCAGACGGAGCGCCTCATCAAAAGTGGCTGGGCCAGCATGACTGGTGATTGCCTGCTGATGCCCACACAGCCTGAGGGCCAACACCTCCAACCATTCTTTGCAAACAGCCAGACATTTAAAAATATGAACAGGCACAGTCCCCAAAAACCTTTCCTCCATCTATTCATGTTGCCTTCTGTCCTACAAGAAATACAACACAGCAGAGTTAGAAAAACTCAAAGAATACCAAGGACCACAGAACACAATATTTTGGAATTAACAGAATCACAGAAAAAATGTTGAGATGATGTACTTGAAACAAACATACAAAGAAACTGTGAAACTCTAGCCAATCTCATTTGGAAAACGCCAAGGTAAGGATTTAACACAAGAAAGGGCTTTGGGGTTGAGATGTTCAAACTTGTAGGCTTTGGAACTGCAAACCCAAGTCACATTGTACCAAATCTGTGGCTCCGGATGACTCTTTAGAGAAAAGAGTTCCCACACCTCCAGCGCCTAACTGCTTGCAATTCCTTATAGAATATTTCAATGGTTTGTGACCAGAATTGAGGTCTCAAACCATTAATCAGTTACTAACACCAGAATCGTTGTGGAATCCATGTCCAAAGTGGAAGCAGTCCATGAAAGACACCTTCCACTTTAGAAATGTGTGCTCTTTGGCCTTGCAAGGGAGCCATGGGCTATAATGCAAGCAAAGATAATGGTCCCTTGAGCCCTTTTTTTAGGTAGCAAAAATAGCTGTAACTAGTATGCAGTGGGCCCCTAACACCACAGTGCCCCTGTACCATTGCACCTGATGCACTGGTACCTATGTCCCATCTTTGATGTACTGCTTCACAATCTTTTTCCTTTATCCTTTCTAAGCACCTTCAAGCCCCTCCTTCTCTTGCTTTTTGTAAGGAAATGCCTCTTTGGCATGGTTACCCCCTGACTTTTTGCCTTTGCTGATGCTAAGTTTTGATTTGAAAGTGTGCTGAGGCCTGCTAACCAGGCCCCAGCACCAGTGTTCTTTCCCTAACCTGTACTTTTGTTTTCACAATTGGCACACCCTGGCATCCAGGTAAGTCCCTTGTAAATGGTACCCCTGGTACCAAGGGCCCTGATGCCAGGGAAGGTCTCTAAGGGCTGCAGCATATCTTATGCCACCCTGGGGACCCTTCACTCAGCACAGACACACTGCTTGCCAGCTTGTGTGTGCTGGTGAGGAAAAAACGAGTAAGTCGACATGGCACTCCCCTCAGGGTGCCATGCCAACCTTACACTCCCTATGTAGTATAGATAAGTCACCCCTCTAGCAGGCCTTACAGCCCTAAGGCAGGGTGTACTATACCATAGGTGAGGGCACAAGTGCATGAGCACTGTGCCCCTACAGTGTCTAAGCAAAACCTTAGACATTGTAAGTGCAAGGTAGCCATAAGAGTATATGTTCTGGGAGTCTGTCATACATGAACTCCACAGCACCATAGTGGTTACACTGAAAACTGGGAAGTTTGGTATCAAACTTCTCAGCACAATAAATGCACACTGATGCCAGTGTACATTCTATTGTAACATACACCCCAGAGGGCACCTTAGAGGTGCCCCCTGAAACCTTAACCAACTACCCGTGTAGGCTGACTGGTTTTAGCAGCCTGCCTCACTCGAGACATGTTGCTGGACACATGGGGAGAGTGCCTTTGTCACTCTGTGGCTAGTAACAAAGCCTGTACTGGGTGGAGATGCTTATCACCTCCCCCTTGCAGGACTGTAACACCTAGCGGTGAGCCTCAAAGGCTCACCCCCTTTGTTACCGCACCACAGGGCATTCCAGCTAGTGGAGTTGCCCGCCCCCTCCGGCCACGTCCCCACTTTTGGCAGCAAGGCCGGAGGAGATAATGAGAAAAACAAGGAGGAGCCACTGACCAGTCAGGACAGCCCCTAAGGCAACCTGAGCTGAAGTGACTCTGACTTTTAGGAATCCTCCATCTTGCAGATGGAGGATCCCCCCAATAGGGATAGGAATGTGACCCCCTCCCCTTGGGAGGAGGCACAAAGAGGGTGTAGCCACCCTCAGGGCTAGTAGCCATTGGCTACTGCCCTCCCTGACCTAAACACACCCCTAAATTCTGTATTTAGGGGCTCCCCAGAACCTAGGAACTCAGATTCCTGCCACCTAAGAAGAAGAGGACTGCTGAGCTGAAAAACCCTGCAGAGAAGACAGAGACACCAACTGCTTTGGCCCCAGCTCTACCGGCCTGTCTCCCCACTTCTAAAGACACTGCTCCAGTGACGCTTTCCCCAGGACCAGCGACCTCTGAATCCTCAGAGGACTGCCCTGCTCTAGAAGGACCAAGAAACTCCTGAGGACAGCGGCTCTGTTCACCCAAGACTGCAACTTTGTTTCCAAAGAAGCAACTTCAAGACAACTGTGCTTCCCGCCGGAAGCGTGAGACTTGCTACTCTGCACCCGACGCCCCCGGCTCGACTTGTGGAGAAACAACACTTCAGGGAGGACTCCCCGGCGACTACGAGACTGTGAGTAGCCAGAGTTGCCCCCCCTGATCCCCCACAGTGACGCCTGCAGAGGGAATCCCGAGGCTCCCCCTGACCGTGACTGCCTGACTCCCAGATCCCAACGCCTGGAAAAGAATCTGCACCCGCAGCCCCCAGGACCTGAAAGATCGGAACTCCAGTGCAGGAGTGACCCCCAGGAGGCCCTCTCCCTTGCCCAGGTGGTGGCTACCCCGAGGAGCCCCCCCCCCTTGCCTGCCTGCATCGCTGAAGAGACCCCTTGGTCTCCCATTGATTTACATTGGAAACCCGACGTGTGTTTGCACACTGCACCCGGCCGCCCCCGTGCTGCTGAGGGTGTACTTTCTGTGCTAACTTGTGTCCCCCCGGTGCCCTACAAAACCCCCCTTGTCTGCCCTCCGAAGACGTGGGTACTTACCTGCTGGCAGACTGGAACCGGGGCACCCCCTTCTCCATTGAAGCCTATGCGTTTTGGGCACCACTTTGAACTCTGCACCTGACCGGCCCTGAGCTGCTGGTGTGGTAACCTTGGGGTTGCTCTGAACCCCCAACGGTGGGCTACCTTGGACCCAAACTTGAACCCCGTAGGTGGTTTACTTACCTGCAAGAACTAACAAACTCTTACTCCCCCTAGGAACTGTGAAAATTGCACTGTCTAGTTTTAAAATAGCTATATGTGATTTATTTGAAAAGTATATATGCTATTGTGATTATTCAAAGTTCCTAAAGTACTTACCTGCAATACCTTTCATTTGAAGTATTACATGTAAAATTTGAACCTGTGGTTCTTAAAATAAACTAAGAAAATATATTTTTCTATACAAAAACCTATTGGCCTGGAATTGTCTCTGAGTGTGTGTTCCTCATTTATTGCCTGTGTGTGTACAACAAATGCTTAACACTACTCCTTTGATAAGCCTACTGCTCGACCACACTACCACAAAATAGAGCATTAGTATTATCTCTTTTTGCCACTATCTTACCTCTAAGGGGAACCTTTGGACTCTGTGCATACTATTCCTTACTTTGAAATAGTGCATACAGAGCCAACTTCCTACATTGGTGGATCAGCGGTGGGGTACAAGACTTTGCATTTGCTGGACTACTCAGCCAATACCTGATCACACGACAAATTCCAAAAATTGTCATTAGAAATTGATTTTTGCAATTTGAACTATTTTTCTAAATTCTTAAAAGTCCTGCTAGGGCCTTGTGTTAGTCCCTGTTAGCATTTCTTTTAGAGTTTAAAAGTTTTGTAAAAGTTTGAATTAGGTTCTAGAACTAGTTTTAGATTCTTAAAAAGTATTCCAACTTTTAGAAATATAATGCCTGGTGCAGATGAGAATGTGGTGGAACTCGACCTCACACCTTACCTCCATCTTAAGATGAGGGAGCTAAGGTCTCTCTGCAAAATAAATAAAGAAAATCCCAATTGGCTTAAGACCCTCCAAACAACAGCTCCAGGAGCTTTTGGCAGAGTTTGAAAAAGCCCACCCCTCTGAGGATGACAACCCAGAGGATGAGGATAGTGACTTGGAGGAGAATTCCCGCCTTCCAGTCCTAAATAGGGAACCCAGGGACCCTCAATCCCTGATTCCAACTGTGTTAGTCAGAGATGCTGCTTCCCTCACAGGAGGGGCCAGCACTTCTAAAATCACTGAGGATAGCCTCAGTGAAGATGACCTCCTGTTAGCCAGGATGGCCAAAAGATTGGCTTTGGAGAGTTAGCTCCTAGCCATAGAAAGGGAAAGACAAGAGATGGGTTTTGGTCCCATCTATGGTGGCAGCAACTTAAATAGGGTCAGAGATTCTCCTGACATGTTGAAAATCCCTAAAGGGATTGTGACTAAATATGAAGATGGTGATGACATCACCAAATGGTTCACAGCTTTTGAGAGGGCTTGTGCAACCAGAAAAGTAAACAGATCTCACTGGGGTGCTCTCCTTTGGGAAATGTTCACTGGAAAGTGTAAGGATAGACTCCTCACACTCTCTGGAAAAGATGCAGAATCTTATGACCTCATGAAGGGAACCCTGATTGAGGGCTTTGGATTCTCCACTGAGGAGTATAGAATTAGATTCAGGGGGGCTCAAAAATCCTCGAGCCAGACCTGGGTTGATTTTGTGGACTACTCAGTGAAAACACTGGATGGTTGGATTCAAGGCAGTGGTGTAAATGATTATGATGGGCTGTACAATTTATTTGTGAAAGAACACCTATTAAGTAATTGTTCAAATGATAAACTGCATCAGCATCTGGTAGACCTAGGACCAATTTCTCCCCAAGAATTGGGAAAGAAGGCGGACCATTGGGTCAAGACTAGGGTGACCAAGACTTCCACAGGGGGTGACCAAAAGAAATGGGTCACAAAGCCTCCCAAGGGGAAGAGTGTTGAGACATCCAAAAACAAAAATAGTAAAGAGTCTTCTACAGGCCCCCAAAAACCTGCACAGGAGGGTGGGCCCAGAGCCTCTTCACAAAACAATTTTGGGTACAAGGGTAAAAACTTTGATCCCAAAAAGGCCTGGTGTCATAGCTGTAATCATCCTGGACACCAAACTGGAGACAAGGCCTGTCCCAAGAAAAGTACCACTTCCAACTCCACTCCAGCTAACACTGGAATGGCTAGTCTCCAAGTGGGATCAACAGTGTGCCCAGAGCAAATCAGGTGTCACACTGAAGCTACATTAGTCTCTGAGGGTGGGGTGGATTTAGCCACACTGGCTGCCTGGCCTCCTAATATGCAAAAATACAGGCAGCAGCTCTTAATTAATGGGACAACTGTAGAAGGCCTGAGGGATACAGGTGCCAGTGTCACTATGGTGACAGAGACACTGGTTTCCCCTGGTCAGTACCTGGCTGGACAAACTTATCCAGTCACCAATGCTGACAATCAGACTAAAGTACATCCCATGGCTATGGTAACTTTAGAGTGGGGAGGGGTCAATGGCCTGAAACAGGTGGTGGTCTCCTCAAATATCCCAGTAGACTGTTTGCTTGGAAATGACCTGGAGTCCTCAGCGTGGGCTGGGGTAGAACTGAAAACCCATGCAGCCATGCTGGGTATCCCTGAACTGGTGTGTGTCAAGACAAGGGCACAGTGCAAGGCTCAGGGTGAAAAGGTAGAGCTGGAGCCTGGAAAAATGGCCCAGCCTACCAAGAGAAAAGGAAAGACAAATGGGAAACCAGCTACAACACAACAACAAAAAGAGAACCTCTCTTCTCAGGAAGAAGTTCTGCCCTCTGAGGGAACTGAGCCTATGTAGTTAGAACCTTATCAGGTTGAGCTCTTAGGCCCAGGGGGACCCTCAAGGGAACAGTTGTGTAAAGGGCAGGAAACCTGTCCCTCTCTTGAAGGCCTTAGGCAGCAAGCTGCTGAAGAGTCCAATGGCAAGAAAACTGGAACACATAGGGTCTATTGGGAAGATGGACTCCTTTACACTGAGGCAAGAGATCCCACACCTGGTGCCACTAGGAGAGTGGTAGTGCCTCAGGAGTTTAGAGAGTTCATACTGACCTTAGCCCATGATATTCCTCTTGCTGGGCATTTGTGACAAACCAAGACGTGGGAGAGACTAGTTAACCACTTCTACTGGCCCAACATGTCCCAGAAAGTCAAGGAGTTTTGTGTCTCCTGTACCACCTGTCAAGCCAGTGGTAAGACAGGTGGACACCCAAAGGCCCCCCTCATTCCACTTCCATTGGTGGGGGTCCCCTTTGAAAGAGTGGGTGTGGACATAGTGGATCCACTTGAACCTCCCACAGCCTCGGGGAATATGTACATACTAGTAGTAGTGGATCATGCTACTAGATACCCTGAAGCTATTCCCCTTAGGTCGACTACTGCCCCTGCAGTAGCCAAGGCCCTCATTGGTATTTTTACCAGAGTGGGTTTTCCTAAGGAGGTGGTGTCTGACAGAGGTACCAACTTCATGTCAGCATCCATGAAACACATGTGGAATGAGTGTGGAGTGACTTATAAATTCACTACACCCTACCATCCACAAACTAATGGCCTTGTTGAGAGATTCAACAAGACATTAAAAGGGCATGATCATGGGGCTCCCAGAAAAACTCAAAAGGAGATGGGATGTCCTCTTGCCATGTCTGCTTTTCGCTTACAGAGAGGTGCCTCAGAAGGGAGTAGGGTTCTCACCCTTTGAACTTCTGTTTGGCCACCCTGTAAGGGGACCACTAGCTCTTGTGAAAGAAGGCTGGGAGAGACCTCTTCATGAGCCTAAACAAGACATAGTGGACTATGTACTTGGCCTACGTTCAAGGATGGCAGAGTACATGGAAAAGGCAAGTAAAAACCTTGAGGCCAGCCAACAGCTCCAGAAGTTTTGGTATGACCAAAAGGCTGCAATGGTTGAATTTCAACCAGGGCAGAAAGTCTGGGTTTTTGAGCCTGTGGCTCCCAGGGCACTTCAGGACAAATGGAGTGGCCCTTACCCAGTGCTAGAGAAGAAGAGTCAGGTCACCTACCTGGTGGACCTAGGCACTAGCAGGAGCCCCAAGAGGGTGATCCATGTGAACCGCCTGAAGCTCTTCCATGATAGGGCTGATGTGAATCTGTTGATGGTAACAGATGAGGACCAGGAAGCTGAGAGTGAACCTCTCCCCGATCTCCTCTCATCAAACCCTAAAGATGGCTCAGTTGATGGAGTGATCTATTCAGACACCCTCTCTAGCCAACAGCAATCTGACTGTAGGAAGGTCCTGCAACAGTTTGCTGAGCTCTTTTCCCTAAACCTTGGTCAGACACACCTGTGTACCCATGATGTGGACACAGGAGACAGCATGCCTGTCAAAAACAAAATATTCAGACAGTCTGACCAAGTTAAGGAAAGCATCAAGGTGGATGTCCACAAGATGCTGGAATTGGGAGTCATTAAGCACTCTGACAGCCCCTGGGCTAGCCCAGTGGTCTTAGTCCCCAAACCTCACACCAAAGATGGAA
Organism: Pleurodeles waltl; assembly: GCF_031143425.1. NCBI lineage: Eukaryota > Metazoa > Chordata > Amphibia > Caudata > Salamandridae > Pleurodeles > Pleurodeles waltl. The sequence continues at coordinate 694,241,411 of NC_090451.1, forward strand.
AGAGAGAGATGAGGTTTTGTGTGGACTACAGAGGACTTAATTCTGTCACCAAGACAGATGCCCATCCCATTCCAAGGGCTGATGAACTGATTGACAAATTAGGCGCTGCCAAATTCTTAAGTACCTTTGACTTAACAGCAGGGTACTGGCAAATCAAAATGGCACCAGGAGCAAAAGAAAAGACAGCATTCTCCACACCTGATGGGCATTACCAGTTTACTGTTATGCCCTTTGGTTTAAAGAATGCACCTTCCACCTTCCAAAGGTTGGTGAATCAAGTCCTTGCTGGCTTGGAGTCCTTTAGTGCAGCTTATCTTGACGATATTTCTGTCTTTAGCTCCAGCTGGCAGGATCACCTGGTCCACCTGAAGAAGGTTTTGAAGGCTCTGCAATCAGCAGGCCTCTCTATCAAGGCATCCAAATGCCAGATAGGGCAGGGAACTGTGGTTTACTTGGGACACCTTGTAGGTGGAGGCCAAGTTCAGCCACTCCAGCCTAAGATCCAGACTATTCTGGACTGGGCAGCTCCAAAAACCCAGACTCAAGTCAGGGCATTCCTTGGCTTGACTGGGTACTACAGGAGGTTTGTGAAGGGATATGGATCCATAGTGACAGCCCTCACAGAACTTACCTCCAAGAAAATGCCCAAGAAGGTAAACTGGACTGTAGAATGCCAACAGGCATTTGACACCCTGAAACAAGCAATGTGCACAGCACCAGTTCTAAAAACTCCAGATTACTCCAAGCAGTTAATTGTGCAGACAGATGCCTCTGAACATGGGATAGGGGCAGTTTTGTCCCAAACAAATGATGATGGCCTTGACCAGCCTGTTGCTTTCATTAGCAGGAGGTTACTCCCCAGGGAGCAGCGTTGGAGTGCCATTGAGAGGGAGGCCTTTGCTGTGGTTTGGTCCCTGAAGAAGCTGAGACCATACTCTTTGGTACTCACTTTGTAGTTCAAACTGACCACAGACCTCTCAGATGGCTGATGCAAATGAAAGGTGAAAATCCAAAACTGTTGAGGTGGTCCATCTCCCTACAGGGAATGGACTTTATAGTGGAGCACAGACCTGGGACTGCCCATGCCAATGCAGATGGCCTTTCCAGGTTCTTCCACTTAGAAAATGAAGACTCTCCTGGGAAAGGTTAGTCTCATCCTCTTTCGTTTGGGGGGGGGGGGTTGTGTAAGGAAATGCCTCCTTGGCATGGTTACCCCTAGACTTTTTGCCTTTGCTGATGCTAAGTTTTGATTTGAAAGTGTGCTGAGGCCTGCTAACCAGGCCCCAGCACCAGTGTTCTTTCCCTAACCTGTACTTTTGTTTTCACAATTGGCACACCCTGGCATCCAGGTAAGTCCCTTGTAACTGGTACCCCTGGTACCAAGGGCCCTGATGCCAGGGAAGGTCTCTAAGGGCTGCAGCATATCTTATGCCACCCTGGGGACCCCTCACTCAGCACAGACACACTGCTTGCCAGCTTGTGTGTGCTGGTGAGGACAAAACGAGTAAGTCGACATGGCACTCCCCTCAGGGTGCCATGCCAACCTCACATGTAGTATAGATAAGTCACCCCTCTAGCAGGCCTTACAGCCCTAAGGCAGGGTGCACTATACCATAGGTGAGGGCACAAGTGCATGAGCACTGTGCCCCTACAGTGTCTAAGCAAAACCTTAGACATTGTAAGTGCAGGGTAGCTATAAGAGTATATGGTCTGGGAGTCTGTCATACACGAACTCCACAGCACCATAGTGGTTACACTGAAAAATGGGAAGTTTGGTATCAAACTTCTCAGCACAATAAATGCACACTGATGCCAGTGTACATTTTATTGTAACATACACCCCAGAGGGCTCCTTAGAGGTGCCCCCTGAAACCTTAACCAACTACCTGTGTAGGCTGACTGGTTTTAGCAGCCTGCCACACTCGAGACATGTTGCTGGCCACATGGGGAGAGTGCCTTTGTCACTCTGTGGCTAGTAACAAAGCCTGCACTGGGTGGAGATGCTTATCACCTCCCCCTTGCAAGACTGTAACACCTGGTGTTACCGCACCACAGGGCATTCCAGCTAGTGGAGTTGCCTGCCCCCTCCGGCCACAGCCCCACTTTTGGCGGCAAGGCCGGAGGAGATAATGAGAAAAACAAGGAGGAGCCACTGACCAGTCAGGACAGCCCCTAAGGCAACCTGAGCTGAAGTGACTCTGACTTTTAGGAATTCTCCATCTTGCAGATGGAGGATTCCCCCAATAGGGATAGGAATGTGACCCCCTCCCCTTGGGAGGAGGCACAAAAAGGGTGTAGCCACCCTCAGGGCTAGTAGCCATTGGCTACTGCCCTCCCTGACCTAAACACACCCCTAAATTCTGTATTTAGGGGCTCCCCAGAACCTAGGAACTCAGATTCCTGCCACCTAAGAAGAAGAGGACTGCTGAGCTGAAAAACCCTGCAGAGAAGACAGAGACACCAACTGCTTTGGCACCAGCTCTACCGGCCTGTCTCCCCACTTCTAAAGACACTGCTCCAGCTACGCTTTCCCCAGGACCAGCGACCTCTGAATCCTCAGAGGACTGCCCTGCTCTAGAAGGACCAAGAAACTCCTGAAGACAGCGGCTCTGTTCACCCAAGACTACAACTTTGTTTCCAAAGACGCAACTTCAAGACAACTGCGTTTCCCGCCGGAAGCGTGAGACTTGCTAGTCTGCACCCGACTCCCCAGGCTCGACTTGTGGAGAAACAACACTTCAGGGAGGACTCCCCGGCGACTACGAGACTGTGAGTAGCCAGATTTGCCCCCCCTGAGCCCCCACAGCGACACCTGCAGAGGGAATCCCGAGGCTGCCCCTGACCGCGACTGCCTGACTCCCAGATCCCGACGCCTGGAAAAGACTCTGCACCCGCAGCCCCCAGGACCTGAAAGATCTGAACTCCAGTGCAGGACTGACCCCCAGGAGGCCCTCTCCCTTGCCCAGGTGGTGGATACCCCAAGGAGCCCCCCCCCCTTGCCTGACTGCATCGCTGAAGAGACCCCTTGGTCTCCCATTGATTTACATTGGAAACCCGACGTGTGTTTGCACACTGCACCCGGCCGCCCCCGTGCTGCTGAGGGTGTACTTTCTGTGCTAACTTGTGTCCCCCCCGGTGCCCTACAAAACCCCCCTGTTCTGCCCTCCGAAGACGCGGGTACTTACCTGCTGGCAGACTGGAACCGGGGCACCCCCTTCTCCATTGAAGCCTATGCGTTTTGGGCACCACTTTGAACTCTGCACCTGACCGGCCCTGAGCCGTGTGGTAACTTTGGGGTTGCTCTGAACCCCCAACGGTGGGCTTCCTTGGAGCCAAACATGAACCCTGTAGGTGGTTTACTTACCTGCAAGAACTAACAAACTCTTACTCCCCCTAGGAACTGTGAAAATTGCACTGTCTAGATTTAAAATAGCTATATGTGATTTATTTGAAAAGTATATATGCTATTGTGATTATTCAAAGTTCCTAAAGTACTTACCTGCAATACCTTTCATTTGAAGTATTACATGTAAAATGTTAACCTGTGGTTCTTAAAATAAACTAAGAAAATATATTTTTCTATACAAAAACCTATTGGCCTGGAATTGTCTCTGAGTGTGTGTTCCTCATTTATTGCCTGTGTGTGTACAACAAATGCTTAACACTACTCCTCGACCACACTACCACAAAATAGAGCATTAGTATTATCTCTTTTTGCCACTATCTTACCTCTAAGGGGAACCCTTGGACTCTGTGCATACTATTCCTTACTTTGAAATAGTGCATACAGAGCCAACTTCCTACACTTTTCCTCCATATCATTCTGCTTTCCACCTTTCATTCTTACTCACTCCTGCTATCTCTGGGCTCTCCCATTTTATTTCCATTCCTCACAATCTCTCCCGAAACTTTCCTCCCTTTACTCCTCACGTCTCTTTCACTCTCTCTCACTCCTGCTTTGTGCATATTTACTTCTAAATACCCTACCCCTTTTTCCAACACTTCATACTTCTTCTACTTGTATCTCCTCACTTCTTGCTTCCTGTGGTTCTTCCAAGTTATGGGAGGATTGGAAAAACTGGTGAATATATCAGGGTTCAGCCACTGATCACATAAATGCACTCCTGGACCCAAATTAAGTAATGGGTGCAGGTTTAAGCATATGCGGAAGGGCACAAACAAGGACAGTGATCCCAAATACAATCAGTGCGCTGCTCCCAAGGCAGCTGCAAACTCACTTTGCGCTGGGGCATTCAGTGAAATACAGAGCGGCTGCTTACACGGTGTTTCACAGCAAGGGCATCAACCCGCTTGCAATTTAAATTGAGGATTGAGATTTCCCCTGCAAGTGGGTGAAGTAAGTGACTGCGCCCGCATCCGTGCCCGCACCGGTGATAGAGCGCAAGTGCAGGGGCGGAGTGTTTTCTTCAATTTCATGGGGCCATGCCCTCATGCAAATGAGGGAACTGCCTCTGAAGATGGCGTTAGTGCTACATGTGGCCTGGCATATCAGTATTACAGAAGAGGATGCACAAGCCTCTGCGGACCCTTCCATATTAAAATATTTCCCTGGTGGCTGACTAAGCAGGTTCACACGCCCTTAGCGCCCCTGAGGCACTATGTATAAAGTGGCCCCTGTTGTTCTTCTTCAGAAGGTTGAAGTTCTTCCTTTGCCTATCTTGCTTCATGCACACTTCTGTAGAGACTAATTTCCCTGTCACTGGATGCTGGCGCCTCTTTCCTAACTTGCTGGCTCAGTTTTGATTGGCTAGAAAGGAGTATGTGATCATATGGACAACTAACCGTGGTAGTCACTGGGTCATTCTCAATCAGTGTCTGGGGTAGAATTATTTCAGTTAGTCACCCGTATTTCACATTTCTAAAATCATATAGAGGTCCTTTGTTTTGCATAGGAAATCACTGTTCTTGCTTTCTTTCAATATTTTCCCACAGTTTACTTCTCTTCAGACAGTAAAATGCCTGCATATATCAAAGAACACTTCCAGATTTCACTGTCTCTTTGTTTGACATATTCATCACCTAAAACCATTTTGTAAGTGTTGTAGAATGTATTCTGTTTCGACCAATTTTCTAACATATTCTGCATCCAAAATGGATGTAGATTCAGGCAAGACGATGGAATGAAAGTTGCTTCTCTGTGGAGCTCCTCAATGTTGCCGCAAAGCTAGAAGCACAACAAAGGACTCACAAACCTCCACTTCCACCGACCTCCCTGTGAGTTCAGAAACAGCATACCTGAAATTCAAAACCAGGTTCCAGGCTTCCTGACTGCTTGCCCTGATTACTATCCACTGTGAATAACTTGGGACCCACAGCAGATTCAATGGACCTTTTGTAGATGCTATTTAGGACAAGATTTTTTATGTCCAACAATATTTTGAAAATGTAATTCTTGTAGTACTCCGTGCATCAAAGAGAGACACCTCTTGGCTCCTACCTGTGGGAAACCCTTGAATACCCAAAGAGCCCTCTGAGTGGGAGACACCATCAGGTTAGTACCATCAGGGTTTCTGTTTCATGCATGGGCATTTTGATTAGTCAGTGTCCTCCTTGGTGAGTTTTGCCTGCCTTATGCCTGACCCAATCAATGAATGTCTCATCACCATAGGAGCCCAAGGTACACATAGGGCCATCGTCAAGGGAAGAGAAAATACTCGACTACAGCACTCTATGACATGGTGGCTATTCCGAGACTTTAACGCAAGGTCTGCATAGTACCTTCACCAATCTTCCTTTTTCTTCTTTACCCTTTGCCGAAAGAAGAGTCAAATTTGGTCATGGTGACCAATGTCTCCACTCTCTCTCTGGAACCTTGCCCTGTGGTAATCATAAAGACCGCCTTCCCTCTCCTTCCTTTTCCAACATGATAAACACTTAGGGCCACATGTACGACGGTCTGCTTTTGTGATTCGCAAATTGCGATTTTTAGCAAATCGCAAATGCTGATATACATTAGTGTCTCAGACACTATTTGCGATTTGAAAATGGGTTGCAAGAGACCTGCCTCAGTAATATTCATGAGGTAGGTCACAATTTGCGACCTATTTAGGAATGGCCAGCACTCACATGGATGGTGTCCTGCTGGGGTCAGCAGTCCTTCATGTCTGTGACTGCTTTTTAAATAAAACATTTTTTTTTATTATTTCATTTTCCTTAAAGGAAAAGCTGCTGCATTACAAAAAAAACAGGATGCGTGATGCATTACAAAAAGAAATTAAAGGTTTCCTTTGAAATTCGTGGTAACTGCGATTGTTTTGTGACCGCATTCCCGGTTGCAAAACACTCATACATCCCCCTGTGACTCACTATTAGGACGGGACGCCCTTGGCAAGCCCCTGCCCAATAGCAAGTCACAAACTCTATTTTGCAAGTCGGTAATGGATTACCAACTTGCAAAATAAGGTTGGTACATGGTACAAGGACATTTAGCAGTCTCAAATGGCAAAATTTCGCCATTTGTGACCTCTTTGTACATCTGGACCTTAATTTCTGAGTTGGAAAGTTATTGACCCCTTGAAATATGCAATCATCAAATCCTACTTAACAACTTCACTGCTAGCCCTTTCTCCCTAGAATGACAAACCCCTTTGTGACATTTGGCACAAGTCTCACATTAGCCTTCATAACATCCTTTTCCACAAAAAATAAATTGGCGCAATGTGTGACCTTTTTTTAAAAACATGCCTGACATTCCAAAGGCAACCAGAGCATCTGCATTACCCAACAGGGAACCGAACAAATTTTTTTTGAGAAAAATGTGCTGTGCAAGAAAGGGTTTGTGTGTTTTTTAGGGCCGAGCCTGCGTCGCATTTGCTCACGCATGCGTATTGCTAGCGAGATGCTTTAGGTATTAGAAAAGGGCTCAGAGCCCCGTCGACGTCATGTCAGTGTCTTTCATTGGCAAGTTGGCTTGCCTGTTAGAATCCGCTTCTTTTGATTAGTGGAAGGCACGCATACGTCATGCCTTTTTCGGTGGTTAGCCCTCCTTGAGTGCAGCGACCAAGTACAGAAAACATGCGAGGCTCGCTGGGTTTGTGGACTACTTTTTCTCTATTTTCGCAGCGCGATCTCGCTGGGTAGAAGTCGAGCGCTTCGCATACTATTGACCTTATTACACAGTTAATTGCACTTTTGCCGGTTACGTTCATAATTGCACTTTTTCCGATAGGTATTATTACGTGTGAACTGTAGCAGCGCTATCGTGCTGTTTTTTTCTTTTAATGCAAGAAAAATCTGTTTGGGAGTTTACAACTGTGAACAGCTGTAACTCCGACAAATGTGAGACCCTAATACATTGCAAATGCTTGTTTTTAAATTGCATCAACGAAAAGTGTTACTGTGCCAAAATCGCCCCCTTCCCAGATGTCAGGAACAGGCAGAGTTGTAAAGATGTTTTTTCACCACAGTTTTTGCAGTTTCCTAATTCCGTGGCTTCTCCCTACTTGCAGTTCGTGGTAGAAAGAGGTGTGACACCATTGCATGAACAGCTCTACTTTTTTGAAAAGCATTCAGAAAAGTATGCAACATTCTGAAATCAGCAAGGGGTCACTGGTGTAGATTGTTTAGAGTTTTCCCAAAGCACCCAATAGCTATAATCAAAGGTTAATGAGTCTAAGTCCGAAAAAAATAGAAATAAATGACCAAGTTATCATTTGTACTTTTTTGCTCCAATAGATAATCCACAAACATAATGTACACTTACATTCAGAAACTTCTTGTGCTCGCTGAAATATGTAGTGTTTGTTGGTTGCTCAAAAGCATGTGATATCCTGAGCTATAAATCGGGCTCCAGCTTTTAATAATTTTTCATTGTGTACCGACCATCCACCAATTCATAATAACATCTAATGGAAAAAATGGCTTTGAAGGAAAGCCATGCATTTTTTTAGTGTGTCAGGATTCTGAGTTTAGGAACAGTGATTATTCTACAACTCTTAGTTTGAGGTAACCCATAATAACATGTGATTCAGAGGGCGTTTTCCCAAATGTGTTATTTCTTGCCCGCCGATTTACAAACCAAAAAGGGAGAGAAATATAATTACTAACTAATGTTCTTTTAATCTGTTTCCCACACTTTTTTCAATACAAACGGTACCCTACAAGTGTGAGTGGACTTATCACATGGGACAAGAAAGTTAAATAAAACTAGGCCTGGAATTTCACTCTGTAGAATTCTGCGGATTACCCAAAATCTCCGCAAGATTCAGTGGAATTCCGCCAGTGGGCAGAAAAATTATCTTCTTGCCATTCCTGCTGTTTTTTTCATGCAAGTAGAACATTCTTCACAGAAAACCAGGACAAACTGAACCACGTGATGCGCAAGGGCAAGGCCATTTGTTTTTACTTACTTCTGCTTTTCCTCCTGACCTACTCATACTTTTTCTAATCCTACCTATTCCTCCTCCTTCTGATCAGCCCAATCTCAATCGCACCTGCTATTTACTTATTTTTATCACTGTCTGCCTTTACCTGAGTGTATTCACGTTTCTGTCTGTGTTTTTTGTGACTTTTTGTACTTTTTACCTTAATTTCCTGACCTTTTCTGTCCTCCTCCTGTTCCTTTTTATTTTTAGGGATTTTTTCAGATTTTTGTCCCCTAGTAATTTAGCACCCGTTTTTCGAATGTCCATAAAACTTTTCATACCTGCTGCCCCCGTATCATTTTGGGAGGACTGAAAGGTTCAGGACCCTTGGTGAAGGGGTTGTAAAGAAAGTAGGGGGGGTCCCAAAATAGACTTCAAATGTAATGAAGTTTACATAGAATTTTGTATTTCACATGGCATCAAAGCAGCTGAATAGATTGTAATACAATTTCACAACAATGTACATTAGACAGTGTAGATGTTTCTTTTTGCTATTGTAAGCGATGTTATGAAGTGGTTATGAAGTTATATGGGTCAACAACTTAGTGATATCTGTTTAGCACAATCCTATTAAAAGTAGCAAGGAAGCCCCCCAAAAAAAATTTAGACTGCATATGTAAAGTTTCAGAGGTACCTCATGAACTACTAATAGACCCATTTATGGTCACATGCTAATGGAAACCTACAACAAATACATAACAAATATAATACATCTTAATCTACTAAGATTTATTTGCATGCTCTCTGCCTCACAAAATAAAACTGTGCAGAACAAGCAAAAAAAAAAAACATCTTCCTTATGTATCCCAGTGCAACAAAATGAAGAAGTGATCTGGCAGTAAGCTACAAAAATTACAATTTGGAAGACATACTAACTGGCCGGCTACTAAGAAAAAAAATAATCTCAATTTTTACATGAAATATAATGATTGCCTTTCATTCACTGTGGGCTTCATATATAGCACAATCCTACTAAAAGTAGTCCGGAAGCTGAAAAAATGTAAAGTAGACAACTGTGAAGTTTCAGATTTACTAAATGAACAACTATATGACCCTTTTATGGTCACATGCTAATGGAAACCTACAGATACAGAACAAATAGAATACATCTTAATCAACATGTTTTCTTTGAATGCTCTCTGCCTTACAAAATAAAACTACCAACAAGCTAAACAAAATACATACTCCTTATGTACCCCTGTGCGACAAAATCAAAAAGTGACCTTGCATTGAGCTACACAAATTACTAATTGAGGGATATGTTAGTTGGCCACTGGGAAAAAATGTAATAATCACATTTATTATAACAACATTAATAATAGTCTTTTGTTCACTGTGGGCTTCATATGTAGCACAATCCTACTAACAATAGCACAGAAGCCCAAAAAACGAATTTGACTGCAAATGTAAATGTTAGGAATTACTGCATGCACAACTAAAACACACTTTTATGGTCACATGATTTTGTAAACCAATAAACAAACACAATAGATAAAAATAAATAAATCACATTAAATCATTTAGTTTTCCCAGAGCTAGGAGTTCTTCAGATTTTAGCTCCCTAATAACTTTCCACCATTTTGATCAATCACCACAAAACTTTCTGGACCTATAGCATTTTCTAGATTGTGAGATGATGTCAATTCTTGTAGTGAATCGTCAAGGGGGTGCAAAGATAAAAAGGGTGGCCCAAAATGCATTTTCCACCAATTCATTTTCCATAGACTATTGTGTTTGACATAACGTGAAAACATCTGAACAGATTTACATGAAATTTGGCAGGATTATACATTATGGTGTAAAGATGATGCTTTTTGGGTACTGCAGTTAAGTAGGGTAAGTATTTTTTAAGGTACGCTACTCCACTCTATGCCATTCCAGTGTATGGCACGCCACTCTATGCGACTTCATTCTACACTATTCCACTGCACACCACTCCAATGTACGCCACTCCACTGTGTGCTATTTCACTCTACCCCACTCCACTGTATGCACTCCAGTCTACACCACTCTACTGTACGCCACTCCACTGTATGCGACTACACTATACACCATTACATTCTGTGCCACTCCAGTGTACTCTCTCTACAAAACTCTTCTACTCTCTATGCCACTCTATTAGACTCAACTCTATCCCTTTACACTCCACTGTCCACATTTGTACTAAACTCATTGCCTGTACACTCTACTCTATGACAGTTTCCAACACTATACAACACAGCACCCCACTCTACTGAATGACCACTCCAATTTCCCCAACTCTGCGCTTTGCCACTTCAATAGACCTCACCCACTCTAAGCTAATCCACTGTACCCTACTCCACTCTACACTACTCCACTGTACACCACTCAACTCTATGCTATTCCACTCCATTTCACTCCACTGTTCTGCACTCCACTGTATAGTATTCCATTGTCTGCCATTTGACTGTGTGCTACTACACTTTGCAGTAACTCACTCTATGCCACTACAGTGTATGCCACTCCACTCTATGCCGCTCCCCTGTATGACTCCAATTCATAAAAGTCTACCACACTTTATGGCCCTTTACAAAATTCTATGCCACTCTATTCCTGTACACTCCACTGTCTAACTCCATAATCCACTCTATTCCCGTACACTCCATTGTAAAAAGGTCAATTCTGCTATTTGACACTTTTCTATATGGCACAGCACTCCAAGCTACTGTACCAGACCTCACTCACACTTATAACACTATCCTACAGACACTTCACCAAGTAAGGTGTCAACCGTATTACCTAGTCATTTGCTGGACTGGGAGGAATCGGATGAGGGTCCATTTGGAGATGCACACAGCCCATCCCAGTTGCATGTCAAATACCAGGAAGCCGATGAGGATGATGAGTATGATCAATATCAACCTTATTACTCTCATCAAGAGCACTATTATCAACCGACTCAACCAAGAGACTCTGTCCAGATGCCTGCCTCCTTAATCCAGGACTTACAGTCAATGTTGCAGGATTATAGGAGGTTCCCAGTTACAGCAGAAGATCAACTACCACCACCTTCTCCTGTTACACCAAGGAGCTTACCCCCACCTCCAGCTACTCCCAGGATGACTCCTCATTCTGTGTTAGCTGCTCCCCCTGGAGATGAAGTTTCGACATCAGGGGAAGAAGAGGAAGAAGGGGATATTTCAACGCCACAACATCCTACTGAGGAATGGGATGACTACTTAGCCCCCACTCCTTCTCCACTGCCTCCTCGCCCTTCAGATTCTCCACCAGAGGATATAGGTGTTTTTCACAATTTAATGGATAGGGCAGCCGCATGCTTCCACCTGCCAACATCTGTCTCACAGTCTGAATGCTTCCTCCATGATTTTAAAGAACAAACAAGGAAGTCTGTAAGGGCCATTCCTATTATTGACTTTATATGGAGCAAGGGTATCAAGATCATGCGCAACCCGGCAACAGTTCCACCAGTGCCACAAAAGCTTGACAAAAAATACAAGGCAACTCAGGACTCTCCGGCATGTCTAACTGGTCACCCAAAGCTGGACTCTGTTATTTCTCAAGTGGCTCAAAGGCGTTCTAAGAACCCATCTGCGCCTATCTCTGCTCCTCCAGATAGAGAAGGAAGGAGATTAGATAACGTGGGCAAAAGGTTTTCCTCCATGTCAGCAATTACTGTTGGAGCAGCAAATTCCTTAGCGATCTTGGGTCGTTATGATCGACAAATGTGGTCTGATATGCAGGCTTTTATGGACCTCATCCCTGAAAGCAAACAAGCAGAGGCACGGAAGATCCTCCAAGAAGGTGAGCATACGCCTGAAGAGATGATTGACTGCGCTCTAGATATAGCCTCCACCGGTTTTCGTCAGCTGGCTGGTGCCACAGTATTACGCCGACAGGGTTGGCTCAAAGCCACATCTTTCAGACCGGAAGTGCAGTCCAGAATTCTTGACATGCCTTACGATGGAGAATCTCTCTTCAGCAAGCATGTAGACGACGCACTGCAGGTAATCAAGACCGACACAGATACTGCTAAGTCCCTAGGTACCTTGCAGTACCGGAAACAGCCCTTTTGGGGTGCAAGAGGAAGAGGATTTACCTCATTTTGAGGTTCCTTTCACAGGCAGTATCAGCAGCCCCAATATAGACCATCCTATCAGCAGCAGCAGTATAGACAACCATCCACTGCCTCATACTCCAGACAGGGAGGAAAGAGAAGACAGGGTTCCCAAAACCGGGATCAACCCAGAAAACAATGATCATCACCAGGCACCGGCTATTCTTCCCCAATATTTACAGACTCAACAAGTAGGAGCGAACATCTCCAATTACTTCCAGGAGTGGAAAAACATAACATCAGACAAATGGGTGCTGGATATAGTGACAAGAGGTCATACCTTGTAATTCATACAAAAACCACTGCATCATCCACCAGGAATATCCAGACCGTTCCATCTTCGCCAGCTTCAGCAGGAAGTATTCCTGATGCTTGCCAAGGGAGCGATAGAAAAGGTTCCGGTTCAGCAAAAAGGTATTGGGTTCTATTCCCGGTTCTTTTTGATAAAGAAGAAGTCAGGGGAGTGGAGACCGATACTAGATCTCAGGAAGCTCAACAAGTTCCTTCAGAAACAATCCTTTCAGATGATCATGCTGTCGGATATCCTACAGCTTCTCAATCCTGGAGATTTTATGACAACAATGGATCTCCAGGATGCTTATTTCCACATACCAATACATCAAAAACATTGCAAGTATCTCTGCGTTACTATGGCCGGTGCCCATTATCTAGTCAAAGTTCTCCCATTCGGTCTGAAGTCAGCTCCACGACTTTTCACGAAATGTCTTGCCCCAGTCGCAGGTTTTCTCCACAACAGGGGTTTTCAGATGTTTCCATACCTGGACGACTGGCTCATAAAAGCTCCTTCTTCACTACTAGCGTCCAGGGCTACAAACGCTTGCCTGAAATTATTTCGCAGTTTGGGGCTAGCAGTAAATCTACAGAAGTCAGTCATCCTTCCCTCACGCAGGAGAGACTTCTTGGGTGCAGAACTGGACACCATCAAAAACAAGGCATACCTCACCCCGGCACAGCAGCAGAAACTAACCAACTTGGCTGTCAGTATTTCCAGAAAAAAGTTTGTTTCAGTATGACTGTTCAAGTCGCTTCTAGGCATGATTTCTTCAGCCATCGTCCTAGTTCGTCTAGCATGATTGAGAATGAGACCTTTACAAGAGGAGTTACAGCTCCAATGGACCCAGTCGCAAGGATCCTTCGATGACTTAATAAGTGTTACACCAAGAACTCAACAGGCTTTGTGGTGGTGGTCTCAGACCAACCATCTCTCCCAAGAACTTACTTTTCTAACGCCAATAACAGATTTTATCATCACCACAGACGCTTCCTTGGAAGGCTGGGGAGGCCATTTACAAGACATGCGCATTCAGGGAAGATGGTCGGATGTTCAGAAAAGAATGCACATAAATCTGTTGGAATTAAAGCGATCCACCTCATGCTCAAGGCTTTTCTTCCACGCATTGCAGGGTCATCAGTGTTGGTCCGGACGGACAACACAACAAGTATGTTTTATATCAACAAGCAGGGAGGAACAAGATCCCTCTCCCTCTCACGGGAAGCTCAATCTCTTTGGGACTGGCTCACACTGCACAATATTCGCCTCAGGGTGGAGCATCTGCCAGGGGTCAACAACGCCCTAGCGGATTCTCTCAGCAGGATGGACGACAACTGCCACGAGTGGGAACTCAACCAGAAGGCACTCGACAGCGTCTTCCAACACTGGGGACAACCGATCCTAGACTTGTTTGCCACCAATCAGAACGCCAAATGCCAATTCTACCCCAGTCGATACCCACTCCTCGGGTCGTGGGGAAATGCTCTTTCGATGAGATGGTCCGGGATCTTTGCCTACGCTATTCCCCCCATCCCGTTGATCCCCAGGCTCCTCAGGAAGATGAAGTCGGAGTGCTGCAGGCTCATTCTCATAGCGCCCAGATGGCCTGGGCAGTACTGGTACACGGAGCTTCTACTCCGGTCAGTTGCCAATCCTATATGCTTTCCCTGCAACCATGACCTTCTCACGAAGATTCAGGGTCAGATTCTTCATCCCGATCCAACATCTCTTCAATTGCATGCTTGGCTCCTGAGTTCCGAGAGTTCCAGGGTATGAACATTGATCAGGAATGCAGACGGATTTTATCTAGGGCACGAGCGGACAGTACAAATAAGACGTACAAGCTCAAATGGAAGAGTTTTGTGTTTGGTGTTCTCAGAACAAGTTTCATCCTTTACAGATTAAGCCGGAACAAATTGTCTCGTACCTTCTCACCCTCTCAAAGGCCGGTCTATGCTATGCATCACTTAAGATTCATTTGGCAGCTAGAGCCTCCTATAGACTCTCTGCTGATATGCCCTCACTTGGCTCATCCAAGATTATTAAACAGTTCATGAAAGGCCTCTTCTGCATTTTCCCTCCGGTGCGTCCACCTCTGCCAGAGTGACATTTGAATGTAGTCCTGTCCCAGCTAATGAAAGCTCCTTTCGAACCTATTCACAGAGCTGAACGCAAGTACATCACATGGAAGGTGGCAATCCTGCTTGCTCTTACTTCCACCAGGAGAGTCAGCGATATACAGGCTTTTACTACTAAAGAACCTTTTCTGTTTTTTTCAGATCACTTTGTTCTGCTCAGGACCAACCCCAGGTACATTCCGAAAGTGCCATCATCATTTCACCTGAATGAGCCCATGATACTACGAACTGTTTTCCCAAATCCATCTACAATCGCAGAAAAGGCTCTGCATTCTTTGGACATCAAGAGATGCCTCACATTTTACCTCCAGAGTACCAGACAAATAAGGAAATCAGATCAGCTGTTGGTATCTTATTCTCATGGACAGCAAGGAGCAGGGGTCACCAAGGCCACCATAGCCCGGTGGATTGCTTCTACAATTCATTTTTGCCACACCAAAGCAGGAAAACCGTTGACTAAGCGCCCGAGAGTGCACTCCACGAGAGCAGTCTCCACATCGGCTGCTCTGTTTCAGGGCATTGCTCTGGATAAAATATGTCAGGCTGCGACATGGAAGACTACGCACTCCTTTACGCAGCACTACTGTTTGGAGTCGTCGCAGAGAACTGATTCTCTAGTTGGACAAGCTGTCTTACGTCATCTCTTTCATTAAAATGAGACCTTTCCTTTATTGTGTAGAAACTATTTTATATGCAATAGTCTATAATTGCTATGCAATATGGTTTGAGATACTGTTGTATCTATATCTACACACACATATATATATATATATATATATATATATATATATATATATATATTTGTTTTAGGCTCATAATACAAGATTTATGAGCTGCTTATTTGATAATGTGTTTTAGAGGATTTCTATGCTCGCACCCTCCATCCACTGCGGGCATGACGTTTATCAAGAGTACTGCTGGCTATTCAGATTCAAGCATGTGAATTTATGAAAGATCCAATACTGGATAAGAAAGCAAGTTACTTACCTCTAACTACAGTTATCCAGTATTGGTATCTTTCATAAATTCACATGCGACTCACCCTCCTCTCCTTAGACGCTCACATTTCCTCTCTGGTCATAATCTTTTTCACTCTCGTGCTAGAAAATCTGAGGGAAGGAGCTTCTTTGGAGAGTGTTCTACAGGGTGCTGGTACCTGATTGGCTGGCAGCCAGGTTTGAGTCCTTTTCACAAAAGGACTTAGATAGGCTATATGAGTGACTGGTGTTGCCATTATAGCCTATAGAATTTTTTTTTATTTGTTAATTATTGCTTTTTATGTACCATGGGACTCCCACTTCGACGACGAGATGATTCAAGCATGTGAATTTATGAAAGATACCAATACTGGATAACTGTAGTTACAGGTAAGTAACTTGTTTTCTTCACATCGGTTAATAAGTGTGCATATTCATTTTTCATGATATAAATATATGTATAAAAATAAATATAATACATTTATAGAATGTGAATTTGTTAATTTATTAGAAATGTAAACGTGTGCTACGTGTGTTTATTTATGTATGTATGTCTAGCCACCTGTCTATAATATATATTTATATATATGTATATAGAATAGATATATAGGTATATCATTCCAACAATTATCATGGGCACATGTGTCCTCTGGTGCAAAAAATACATTTTATTTATGGGAGTGGTACCCTGGTGTGACAAGTGTTTTTTTAATACTGGTGTTTGCCACTGGCCTAAGTAAATGCATTTTTAACATCAGAGAGTGCTTGCAGTTCTGTCCACTGCCTTTCTTCTCAAAGAATTGGGCATGTGATGTAATAATATGCCAGGTTTTATTCTATGCAGTTTGCTGAGTGCATTGGTGCACAAAGTTATCAAAATTAATTTCACATAGAACAGGGCAGTAAGACAACTTGATATGTTGTTTCAAAGGGAGGAGACAGGAATGCAACATATTTATCAATTTATCAGGATATATCACATTCCTGCTCCCACACTATGCTAGTGCAACCAAGTGTTGCATACCGCACCAATTCAGGCCCCCTTGAGCCATGGTTCAAGGGTACCCCATACATTACACAGACCCCTGGATTGTTTGTGAAGGAAGGGGACTCCTCTCTACACAAAAACAATCCTTATAGGTAAGGACAACACAAACAACAAACCCTTGATAACTCAGGACCCTGGGAGTAGTGGTGTATGATGTCAGCCTGACAGGGAGGGTATTGCACAGTAGGAGAAAAGTGCATGTCAAATGAATCACACTGTCTAGATTTCGTTTCACTGTGAGCTACCAAAGTGCTCGGCGGCAGTACTTGCTTGGGCTAATTTAAGACAGGATGGCAACTCCTATTAAGATAGTAGTATATCAGGGTGTTAGCTTTCTTCTCTGTGCCATTATGTAGCTCATACAGTCCCAATCTCCCTGATGTGTAGTATGCACTGCAAAGGGAGACTGACTTGACCCATCAAAGGGGGAAACAATGTTCATGCCCTCAATGCATGAGTAGCTTAAAATGTGATTTTAGCTTTAGGAAACTGGTAATAGGCTATCTGGTTTAGCAAGTACAATGATGTGCCTGTTAAAATTCTCTTTTCAGAGACTACCACTAATCATTTTTTTTTTATTATTATTTACATCAGCACCCAAGGGCAATAGAGCATCCGAGGGGGAAGCAGCTGCCACCACTAGCTCTGCGGTGGGTGGGACTACCACCACCAGCACCACGCCCTCAGCTGATGGTTCGGCTGTCCCAGTAGGTCTTGTTGATTATTATTTCTTGATTTACTTCTTCACACTAGTAAAAATAATTTGGTCTTGCATATTTTCATAGTTTACTTCTTTTTTAACTTCTCTGTCTGATGTTTATTATCCCTGTATTATTCAGTTTTTCTATATTTCCTGTTTCTGCAGCTGACTTTCTCCTGTCTGTAACTTTCTTCTGCTTTCATTTTTAGTAAGATTACCCCCGTTATATTTCCTGTGCTATTGTTAAGAGTAAGGGAGCAGATTTTTGGCCCAGTGAAGAAGATTGCAGGCCCAAGTCAATTATTCACCAAACATGTTGGTTGAGAACACCTTCTTGATCAAACAGTCAAAAAGAGATAGAGTGGCCATTGTCATGGACCCCCAATGTGTCTTATTTATACAGTATACTAGCAGTTTCAATGACAGTGCAGCATCAAAGGAAAGGAATGAGATGCCATTGCCAACCAATGCCATATACCTTTCATTAACTATTCTCTTCCAGCCCTTTATTGCGCTTCTCTCTCATTCTTTTGTAACCTTGTCCCTCCATTAGGAGAAAGAGTTTTTGGTTGACTTGACTACCTGGCTTTTTTAACATGTTGTCAATCAACGAACCTCTAGAGGTGGGCGGTAAACTCCACTCCCCTGGCAGAGTTTTGCCCACTCCATGCTCTGCTTGGAGCATGGAGTTCGATAAAAGCTCCGCTCAACCACCGCTTAGTTTCCCATCCACAAGTACCTAACCCAGGGCTGGATCATGTGTTCACATTAACATGAGTCATTTGGTAACCCCACCAAAAGTGTTTGGCCTTTGAGCAAATAGCTTCTCTCAAAGAGAAATATTAACAGACAACAAGTTATTGGCAACTCATCATCGATTGCTACTGACCCCCTAATGCTCTAACATTAACATGAGAACAGGAGACCCACTCCCTGATACTGACCTTCTCACAGGTCAATGTCAGTCCTTGCTGCACTGCTCTCACCCTCTCATCCAGGTTCCTCCGATATGCCAAAAGCTGGATAGTTGCGGATTAGGCTGTTCAGATGCCCACCCTTCACCACTGGGTGTTCCCAACATCAGTATAGAGACTAGAGAAATCAGCAAACACAACAACCTTGAATGCCTGGAAAACCGTCTCTCTTGTGGATGGACCAGGTGTTCCGGGGCACAGCGCTATCTTCCAGTGCAAATTCAGTGGCAGCTTCATTTCTTCTAGTAGTCTGTTGTGTTTACTGGGAGGTAGTAAAGACACAAAGCCCATCATGTTATCAATGCTGATTTTGCTGCCAGTCGGAACTTCTGAAGAAAAAGACAGTCACTCGGTTGATCTCCTGTGAGCATTCTGAATGTAAGTCCCGTCCGTGTTTGGAAACCTCTCCTCTAGTGGAATGGTTTGCATGTAGTCTATGGTATCAAGCATGATTCTTTCATTATTAAAAAAAATAGAAAATGAGTGTGTTGCACCAATGTGCAGTGAACAATCAAATTAGCGTTTGAGGTCACATTATTACCTTGGCGCCTCCTAGTGGGCCCGGAGTGTCTTGCTTGGCAGAGAGTGCTTGTAGCCTCTGTTCAGTTTCCTGGAGACTACAAAAGCAATAATGCAAAGCGGTGTTTGATGTGATTTAATAACTGGCTGCCCCAGGTGCACAGTGTGGTATGAGTTTCCTTGTACCATTGCGATGCCGCCCACCAATTCTCAGGTATGCTCCACTTTTCATGCAGCTTTCATACAAAATATGCCAGAAACAGAGCATCCTGGTCACAGCTGTGAGTTATGTCCCTGTGTACCATAGCCTCTGCAATCCACAAGAGGCAACAGCCACCCATACTAGTCCACCCATTACCCCCTACATCCCTGGGACAACAGTCTTGATGCATAATTAAATTTACTGCCTTCTATGCTATTAGGCTGGAAAATAGCATCTTTTCATGTATATTAAAGGGTTGGTAAAATTCTGGGGAATCATGTGGAGTTTTTCGGATAACTCCGTAGAATTCCATGGAGTAGAACTTCGTGAAATCTACCCATCCCTAAAACCCTCCCAAAGTGATAGGATATGTAGAAGATACAACTAACCGAAATGCAGTAAGTTATTGCTGTGGTAATTTGTGTAAAATAATTACTTAGGTGGCAAAACTGGTATCTGAAATGGGTAATTTATGGGTTTTTTCTAGCTGCACAGAACATCAGCGCTGCAGGCGGGGAGAGGGACGAAGGCAGCCCAGCCGGTCAGAGGGGGAGCACTCCCAGTGGTGGCAGGCACAAGTGGTAAGTCACCATGCTTTCTTATTGACAACACTGTATTTGTTAAGCAAGGCCGATTTCCCTCCCATCACATCCCAATCCACAGCATTTTGCCACTTAAAACTGCAGCATGGTTTAATTCGTCACTGTAGTGTAGGCTGTGAAATGTGCATCTGCTTCAATTAAAAATCCGGCTTTACGAAGCGTGCAGTGCTTTACAAACCAACAACAAGGTGTTTTTCCCAGTGCACACTCAGTCACATACTACTAATACTTTACTTATTCATTGTGTCCCAGTCTATCCAAAATTGTAAATTCTATCTCGGCATGTGCCATATTTTTCTGCCCAAGTGACTTCTATTTCATGGCTTCCATGACGGACTTAGGCATGTTCCAATTTCTTTTCCTTCTATCAAGTTTCATTCATCAACTAATATGACTAGGCAAAAGCATAGCACATGATGAGTAACACCCCGCTATTCTATAGCTAAACCTCTACCTAGCTTTATCCCTCTAACTTACCCTTTAGTATAGTAACTTTCTCTACTGCCAAGTGAAGGTATTTGTTGAAAATAATTTGTGGCGGAGGCCAGGTTGTAATGTGGGACTTAGGCCCTCATTACAACCCTGGCGGTTGGTGATAAAGTGGCGGTAATACCGCCAACAGGCCGGCGGTACCTACCGCCAAATTATGACCATGGCAGAAAGAGCTCAGATAGACAGATACTTTACCACACCGACTGCCAGGGCGGAAACAACAGGCACCACGGCGGTAGCTGCCTACAGCCAGGTGGAAGTCAATGTTCCACCCACTGTATTAGACCCAGCAATCCGCCACCTTTTCCAGGGCAGTACGGACGACATCAAAAGCCTGGCGAAAACTGAGCTCAGAAGGGAAAGGACTCACCATTGGAGACACAGAGAACAACCACGCCGCCATGGAACCTGAGCTGCAGATATTCCCTATGATCTTCTACGTCCTGCTCCACCACGAACACCAACGATGGCGAAGACGACCACGGTGAGTACAGCCACCTGGTACACAGGGGAGAGGGGGAGGAAAAAGAGAGTGACACACACACATGCACAACACCCCCCCCAAACACCATACACACAATCAGATGCAGTAATAAAACATATTTACCCTGTACCCCTCAGGAATAATGCAAGAAAAACACGAATGGATGAAAGTGAGTGTAATAATATAAATACATCAAAATACCTACATCCAATTTAAAAGTATATACATATGTACAAATCAATGGACACTCCCCAGTCCTCTACGTGCGTGGGCCACAGGGCCACATCACAAAGTCCAAGGCCCCACTTGTCTCCTGCACCAACATGGAGGGAACACTGCAGGGGCATCAGTTCCAAAATAGGCAGGCACCTCAGGAGGACGGGGAACGTGGGGGGCACCTCAGCCGGCCAATGGAACAACACCACTGGTCCTGGAGGGGCCAACATGCCCCATTGGATAATATTGGCCCCTATGGGGTACAGTGGCCAATGGTGATGTACGCCGGCGGTGACGGTATGCACCGCCGCGGACGTCGCCTCCATTTTCTATCTGTTCACTCACTTGCTACCTGACCTTCAACAGGAGAGGACCTACACTGCATGCGCTGCTGTGACCTGTGTCCGGAACCTACCATGGCTAGTGTGACTGGGGAAAGGGTCCTGCCTTCACCTTGGTGGAATTGGAGCAACTGGTGGATGGGGTCCTACCCCAGTACGGACTTCTGTATGGGCCTCCAGACCAACAGGTGAGTACACTGTGAGCACGATGCATGGGGCATGAATGCATAGAGTGGTGTGTGTGAAGGCCTCGTGTAGGGGGTGTTGGTGGATGTCCCCTTTATTATTACTGGTAGTGCACTGCATAGTGCGTAGGGCTGTTTACTGTGTGTGGGGGTGCAGTGTACGCCAACGGTAGTGTTGGCGCAGCCATTGACCAAGTGTATTCTTGGTCTCTTCCCCCTCCTTTTTGTTTTGTCATCCTGTCCTTATGTGCATTAGCAGCAGCATCTGGCGGAGGAGCAGAGGCACCGGCGACGGAGGGAGCTGCATCCCACAAGACCTAGGAGGCAGAGTCCACCGATGGTGAGGGCACCAGTGGGATGGAGGCGAGGGGAGCACCATGGCGGAGACTGGAGGGGACAGTTCGGACACAGACACCTCCTCCGATGGAAGCTCCCTGGTGGTGGCAGACACCTCCGTGACCACCCCAGCTACAGGTACAGCCGCCACCCCGTACCAGCACCTCCCTCCTAGCAGCCCCTCAGCAAGTTTCCTGTGCCCGCTCACCCAGGGCAGTGGGCATCTCCTTGGCCGCAGGCACCTCAGGTCCTGGCCAAGTGAGCCCTGCTGCCCTGAGTGATGAGGCTATTGACCTCCTGCGACCCATCTCTGTTGGGCAGCCAACCATTGTGAATGCCATCCAGGGGCTGGGAGCCCAAATGCAACAAATTAATGCATTTCTGGAGGGCATTCACACTGGCTTAGCGGCCCAACAGAGATCAATCCAGGCTCTGGCCTCCTCTCTGATGCCAGCCACTGTCCCTGTTTCAACTTCCTCTACCTAATCCCATTCCCCTCAACCCCAACCTATCCCAAGCAGACAGGCAGACCAGCATGCACCCAAGACAACACACGAGTGGTTCAGGCAAACACAAGCACCACACTTCATCCCACAGGCACGCACACAAACACCATCCAGATGCAGACATACCAACATCCACTACCTCCACTGTGTCCCCCTCCTCCTCCTCCACCTTCCTCCCAGTTGTGTCTCCACTCACACCTGCATGCACTACATCCTCAGCCACTACCGCCATCATCACCACACCTATCATAACACACAGCTCACTAGCAGACACCACCCCAACAGTAATGAACATGTCCCCTGTGTCCTCGCCCACTGTGTCTGTGCCCCCTCTCCCAAGGTACACAAACGCAAGCACTCAGACACCCAACAGCCACCCACCTCACAACAACATCCAGCCCATGCACCTGCACCCAAACACAGCAGACAGACACCTCCCACAACCACTCCCACACCTTCTCCCTCTTCCCGTCCCAATGTCCCTAAGATGTTTTTCCTCTCCAACATTGACCTCTTCCCTACCCCTCCCCCCGTCCTTCACGTCTGGCCAGGGTGGCTAAAAGCCAGGAAAGCACCTCAGCCACCCAGTTCACGGGCCCAGTAGTGTCCACAGCAACTCGTGGTGGTAAAGGATCCAGGCCACCAGCCAGCCTCACGGAAAGGGTGTCTGTCCTAAGTGCTGCCCAGAAGGGCAAGGAGCCATCCCCAGCTGCCACCAGGAAGGGCAAGGACCCATTCATAGCTGCTGCCAGGAAGGGCAAGGGGCCTGCACTAGTTGTTGCCCTGAAGAGCAAGGAGCCATCCCCAGCTCCAGCCAAGAAGAGCAAGGGGCCTGCACCAGCAGGCAGGAAGAAGAAGGGGCCTGATGCAAGGACTCAGTCAGAGCCCCCACCACCAACCATGGTTGTGCAGCCGTCCGAGGCTGCAGGGGATGGGCAGGAGCTTCCCACCACAACCGCCACCAGCACCACCACCACCAGCAGTGGGCAGCCGTCCGAGGCTGCAGGGGATGGGCAGGAGCTTCCCCCCACAACTGCCACCACCAGCAGCACCAACACGACCAGTAGTGGGCAGCCATCCGAGGCTGCAGGGGATGGGCTGGAGCTTCCCTCCACAACCGCCACCAGCAGCATCAGCACCACCACAACCAGTAGTGAGCAGCTGCCCGAAGCTGCAGGGGAAGGGCTGGAGCTCCCCCCCCCACAACCACCACCAGCAGCAGCACCACCACCACCAGCAGTGGGCAGCCATCTGAGGCTGCAGGGGATGGGCTGGAGCTTCCCCCCACAACCACCACCAGCAGCAGCAGCACCACCACGGCCACCACCAAGCAGCTATCACTGCCGGTGGACAGTCATTACACCTGCCTCCATGCGCTGTTGTGCTGCCTGCCTCCCGCAAATCCTGAGGGTATGACTCTGGGTCCCTGGTTCCATAGATCCTGATCAGGTCCATGAGCGACGATCTGCTACAAATCATTATGCCAGTCGCCAACGACGGGCTCGACCATCACACCTCAAAGTTGGCGACCAAGTGTTGCTAAAAGAACTGTCCATGTGCATCAGATTCCGTATGTCTTTTTACCTAGTTCCATGGACAATCATTTGTTGGAATGGATCTTCAGTTGTAGCTCAACGTGGCACTGACATCGTGACCCGCAATATATCAATATTTAAGAGATTCCATTCCTCGACAGACACCCAGCGAGAATCTGACACACCAGTGCTGACAGATGATCTGTCATTGCTACCTGATGGCAATGATTATGATGTGCCAATCCCAAGCTGTCGGAGACTACCTCACAGGCCCCCCTCAGGATACTGTGCCTGTAAGTGCCCCTAGTCAAGGCACAGGTCCCAGTAGATCTGGGAGCAATAGATACAATTTGTGCAGCAACCCCGCTCCATCTTCGAGGCTACGTGATCACCTATTGGATGCATGACTTATGTTTATGTTATGTATTTATGCTGTTTTGGTTTTTGGGAGGAATGTAGTGTGGCACCAGTGTAGTAACTGGTCGCAGGGCACTACCAATGATGATACGACTGGAGGGGTGCCAACGTGTGGTTTAGCCCCTATGTTTCCCCCTTCCCCTTTTGCTAGTTGCTGTTTACCGAGGTCATGTGGCATAAGATATAAATAAAGGTGTGGTCGAGGGAGTGGTCAGAGGCGGCGTAAGAGAGGCACCAGGTCTCAATAGTAACTGCTTGCATTTGTTGGTCTCACATCGCTCTTCTGTACAGGCTCCTCAATTGTGCATTGCACGCAGAACTTAATGTCCGGTCATTTGTGCGGAGCAGGGACCAAGCACAGATTGATTTAAGTTATCCGTAGCTCCAAACATGAATTGAGGAACTATTTACACCCCCCTCCCACTTACCACTGCCTGCTATTCTCTCCATAGTGCTTTTGCTTAAAAAAATTATTTTTTGTGTTTTACTCTTCCTCCTGGCATCCATGCCTCCCTCTCACCTCCCACCCTCCCATTGCAATCTCCCTTCTTCTCTCTCATCCCCATCCTCCCACTCTCCGTGTTGGCTTAGATAAAACTAGGCACACTGGTCCCTGCAATTCAATACCATTGTTTACAGCTTGCATTCATATCTTAATGAAAGCTCTTACAAGTCCTGGGGCATTTGGCTTTGCTAATGGTTTGGTTTGATGGATGTGTTTTCGGATGACAAACTGACCACTGCCTTTAGCTGCACTAAATGTGCTTACTTCATAGAAGTGGCGCAAAGAGGCTGCAGTTGGATCAAGTTGTATGTGGTTTCCTGTCCTAGAGTACTAGGAATTAAGGGCCAGATGTAGCAACTTCCGAGTTTGCGACTCGCAAATTGCAAGTCGCAAACCCGGATGCAGGATGGTGTCCCTGACACCATCTGCGAATCGCAAGAGGGTCACAAAGACCCACCTCATTAATATTAATGAGGTGGGTTGCAATTTACGACCCCCTTGCGATTCGCAGCACTCACAGGGATGGTGGCCTGCTGGAGACAGCAGACCACCATGTCTGTGGCTGCTTTTTAATAAGGACGTTTTTTTTTTTGTATTGCAGCCCGTTTTCCTCACAGGAAAACGAGTGAGAATGGGTTACCACCAGTGTGACACTGGTGGTAACTGCGAATTGCTTTGCGTTCGCGGTCACAAAGCAATTCTGCATCGCAATGCGAATCGCAAATAGGAAGGGGAACACCCCTTCCTATTTGCAACTTGCATTCCCATTTTGCGAGTCGGTAACCAGGTTACCGACTCGCAAAATGGGAATGAGTGTCGCGATGTGCTTTTTGCATGTCTCAAACAGCTAAATTCGCTGTTTGCGCCATGCAAAAAGCTTCGTACATCTGGCCCTAAATAAAAAAAAATTGCGAAGGACATAAGATAAAAGACCACTTTCCTTTCTGAATGCACCCAGACGTGTTAATTTACAGTGCAAAGCAGGGACCATTCTCTGTATCCTTTGTTGTGTACACATGGGAACTGTGAAGTCACAGTCCCGCTCCTAACAGTTCAGTACTATTCGTCTGGACATTCAAGAAATAACATGATCAAAGTGCAACACTCGCAGGTTGAGCAAGGGCATGGTGATGCTTTAAGTTAAACGCTCGCCACTGAAATATGTAGTGATGCTCAGGTCACGAGTTGAAATCCTAGCAAGTTCCACTCAGCTTTCCATGTATTCAATGTTATTGGCAGTGATATAGAAGTTCCAAAGGAAACTCTGTCAAAAACAAAGTATTCCTCAAGTGTGAATGACCTATCGTAAGTAAACAGAGGGTTTTTCTAATTCTCTGTTTTCCTGTAATGCATTACACGTTTGACCCACATGCCCTCTCTTGTTTCTCTTTCACAGGCCATCCATTGAGCTTTTTGTATAATTTTACTGTGATGATCGGTGCATGCGAGTTCCTGGGGGCCTTTTGAGAAGTATCTGGATTATTCAGTGGTTCATGGACTAAGGGATCACCAGTTACCTATGGAGTCATTTTGATGTACGGTTTTGGGTGAATAAAGACTAGTGCTGTGTGTTGGTGTGCAAAAAAATGACAAAGCCAAATAGCTCCACTATTTGGCTTTGTCAATGTTTTTTAAGCAATGTTGCACAGCAGTGTGGCTGCAGTCAGCATGTTTGGAAGTAAAACAAAACAAGCATTTTCAATTCAGTGGGTCTCGCATTAGCTCGAGTTAGAGCTATTAGCGTAGTAAACTCCTAACCTGACTTTTCTTGCCACACAAATTAAATGAAAAAAAAACGCAGCTCGATCGCACCATGTAAAATGCAGCGCGATCGTGCCGAAATTGAAAACGGAAAAGCTGAGTGTGATTGTCCTGCGTGGAAAAAAAACAGATAAAGTATTCCGGAAACCATGCTGAAAACATCGAACCTCGTATGTTTTCAGTAGTTTACTGGTGCTGTGTAGGTGGGCTAAACACCGGCAAAGGCATGACGTATGCATGCCTTTCACAAATGAAAGCAATCGGATTTTAAAAAGCAAGCCCATGAACCAATGAAAGTGACTGACGTGACATGGGCATAGTTGGAACCCCAAAGAGAGATTACTACAGGGGACGGAGTGCTTTGCGCTCGCCCCTAAAAAGCGGCATAACATGGCACGCACCAACCACACCATAGCACTTTTTGTTTACATTGAGGTTTGCTGCAGAACAGCCGCCCTGCTGTATAACACGAACAAAAAGCATTGACAAACGCTCTAGATCTAACATAGGCCAGACCTATTGGCTTTGCCAATGCTTGTTCCTCTGGCTTTCTCTCTTTTGTGCAGTTTTGCATAACGCGTGGTCGGCCCAAGGACACTGAAGCTCTTTACGTGAGCACCGGTTACATCAGTGGTTACACCACACAAAGTCAGATTCTTTTTATTTATTAGGCAAAAAGGAGATGAATTGATTTGACTAGAATCACATGTTGTCGACCCGGCGCCGGGACTCATACCTGGTTCCCCAGTTCTGAAGTCAGCAGCTCTGGCCCCACCAGGCCCCTCTCTGCCCCATCAGCCCCCTCGCTCTCTTTCTGCCCCCTTCACTCGCTAGCTTATTTTTTCTTTAACTCTTTTTAAGAGACATTTTACATATACAGAGTTTTAAAACTGCATGTTCCGTCAAGCACAGACCAACTAAAATGTTAACATTTTTACAGTGAGATGAACATTTTATATGTCGAACCGTTAAAATATAGAAACGAAACAGCAAACCGAGTGAGAGACCAGGATTAGTAAAGAGTGAAAAAGGTGCTAGTGTTGACAGATGAGGAAAATCCATCATGTTCTAAAGAATCTGACGAAAAACAGAGAAAATGAAGGAAGAGAGTGAAACCCTAAGAGCCACCTGAGAGGGGGAGTGCTGGGGAGGAGAGGCCCTCAGCTTAGAGTTATGAGTCCAGGCAACTTTCAAAATCTGCACCAGATTCTGTCAAATTCATAACATTATCTTTCTGATATCATCGGCTTCTCTCTCTCTTTCCCTATCTCTACCTCTCTTATCTCGCTCTATCTTTGATCTCACTTATTTGTGGCTATCTCTTTTCATATCTCTGTCCCGCTCTCCTTGCCTCCCATTTATGTCTGTCTCTTTCACTTCTATCTCTCCTCTCTCTTTAGTTATCTCTCCCAATCCATCTCCTCACTCTTTATTTGCCTCTCATCCTCTCTCCTGCCTCCTTATTTCTCTTCTTTATGTGTTTCTTTCTTTATCGTATCTCCCTCTTCCTTTGCTCGCTTACCTCTTATTTCCCTGTCTTTCTTTACTGTTTACTTTAACTCATGTCACTCTGTCTCTCTCCCCTTGTCTCTGTCCTCTCTCCCTCGCTCTCTCAACCCCACATGCTGCTCATTTCGAGACTTGGCCGTAACTGGCCTAATTCTCTCAAGTTTTAACACTTGTAATTATGCATAATTGTGTAACAGCGTAAACCAGCACTTAGAGCTGTTTTCTTATTGGAAAATGCACCCTTGCTTCCAAAGATGGCCTGAAGATGCATTTTGTGTTAAGAAAATATTACAGAACATGAACAGCAGTAGCCAGCAGCAAACCTCTCTCTCCTAATTTACTGTTCCTGTCCACCTGTGGTAGGATTTTTTCCCCAAAATACTCTTATTACTCAAAGTGGAGTATTCATGTAATTTCTCTCATTTCACATCACAAGAATAATGTGTAATTACTGACATTTTTCCAGTTACTCAGGCAATATTAGACCGTGGACAACTAATTTCTTGTTTTTAACCCACCTCTTCTCCCTCTTTCTCTCTCACCAGTTTTCTCCTTTCCCTCTCCCTCCAGTTTTTCTTAGCCTATTTACTGTAATCACCCCTACGTACCTCTCTTCCTCTGCGGCTGTGTGGCGCGTTGGGGGTGATATTGACGGTGTGAGTCAGTGCAATTCCTCTTCCGCCACCCCCATGCAGTGGTCTCCTGCTTTTAGGGAACAGAAACAACAGTCTGCATCTGGGTCTGGCCCCACGCAGGCAGACGAGGAGAGATTCTCACCTGAGATTAACTCTCTGCCTGCTCCAGCCTACATGTCACCGTCACACCACCCAGCCCGGTCCTCACACCTGTGACTCCAACAGTGAGTAGGCATGGACAGAGTTTAAATTACGCTACAGTAATCTGAGTCATTTTGGTAATTCCACGTTACTCTTTAAGCAGAATTAGCAATAATTATGCAATCACTCTTGCTTCCGTAATTATAAGTAATTTGGGGTGGGAAAAAGTCCTACCATGAGAGCGCATTCAGGGAGTGCAAGCAGCCTCTTGTGCTCGCTATTCATGTTCTGTTGCATTTAGTCATATTTTTTTAATTCAATGCCGGCATTGATGAAATTGCCCTCTGGGGGAAGACAAGCTGACTAAAACTGTTCCCCGACGACTGAAAACACGCTGAGATCAACCCCCTCCTCAAGAAACCCTCGGCAGACCCCACTGACCTCAAAAACTTCAGGTCCATCTCCCTACTTCAATTTCTTGCGAAAGTCATTGAAAAAGCAGTCAACAGCCAACTCCCTACTTTTTTAGAAGACCACAACATCCTCAACATCTCCCAATCTAGATTCAGGTCAAACCACAGAACCAAAACAGCCCTCCTGGCCACAATAGATGACATCCGCTCCCTACTGGACAAGGGAGAGACGGCGGCACTCATCCAACTTGACCTCGCTGCAGATTTCAACAAAGTTTCTCATCACACCCTGTTAAGAAGACTCCATGAAGCCGGCGTCAGAGACAAGGCCCTCAACTGGATCCAATCCTTCCTCTCCGGCAGAACGCAACGAGTGAGACTCGCCCCCTTTCTCGCAGATCCCACACCCACCACCTGCGGAGTGCCCCAGGGATCCTCTCTCAGACCCACGCTATTCAAAGTCTACATGGCCCCGCTAGCCACCCTCGTCAGAAGCTATGGAATAAACATAATCTCCTACGCCACCACCCAACTCATCCTCTCCCTCTCCAACGAACCCGACAAGGCCAGACAACTTCCAGGAAGGTATGAAAGCAGTCACCAACTAGATGAGAGACAGCTGCCTTCAACTCAACACAAACAAGACAGAAGTACTCATCATGGGCCCCCAACCCAGCGCATAGAGCGACTCCTGGTGGCTACCCACTCTCGGAAACCAGCCCATCCCCGCCAGCCAAGCCCGCAACCTCAGAATCAACCTGGACGCCGACCTCAGCATGACCCATCAAATAAACTCAGTCACCCCCACTAGCTTCCGCACCCTCTGCCTCCTATGCAAGACATTCAAATGGATCCCCCTTGAACATAGAAAGACTGTCACAGACGCACTCATCACCAGCAGCCTGGACTACAGCAACACATTCTACACCAGAATCAACAAAAAACTCATCCGCAATTTGCAAAACATCCAGAACGCTGCCGCCAGACTGATCCTCGACCTACCCCGACACTGCCACATCTCCCAACACCTACGTACACTGCACTGGCTCCCCATAGAATAAAGAATCATGTTCAAGATTCTCACCCATGCACACAAAGCCCTCCACAACACCAGACCAGCCAACCTGAACCAGCGACTCAACTTCCACGTACCCCACAGTGCCCTACGCTCAGCCCAGCTTTCGCAGAACAGGAGGACGCTCCTTCTCCTACCGCGCAGCCACCACCTGGAACGCCCTACCCATCCACATCAGACAAACCATCTCCCTCCCCAGCTTCACGAAGGAACTGAAGACATGGCTTTTTTAATCCCTCTCACCGGTACACGCTGCACTCTCCCCCCCTCCCCGCCAGCGCTTTGAGACCCTAACAGATGAGTAGTTGTGCTTAACAAACAATGATTGATTGATTGATTGAAAGCTGAACACCAACAAAATTAAAATCATGATCTTCGTGAAGAGCACTTCACCTTGGGGCAACAGAGTTAAGACCAACACCACCCCCCCCCCCCCCCCCCCCCACCACCCACACCAAGAAGCTCGGGATCGCCATCGACAAGAAACTTGGCATGACCACCCAAGTTAACACCGTCACCACCTCATACTTCTAGACCCTAAAAATGCTGAATACGTTTGTTCAAACAGCTCCCAATCAGCCCCCGAAAACTGAGTGTGGAAATATCCTCTGTGTCGGCATCAACAGAAAACTCACCAGAAGGCTGCAAACCAATCAGAACTTGGCGTTCCAAATCACTCTCAACCTCCCACGCTGCACTCACATCACACCACATCGGCAGGTGCTCCACTGGCTCTCCGTACACAGCAATCCTAAATCCTTCCCCACACTTACCCTGGGCCAAATTACCTTAACATTCACATCTGCTTTCACAAACCTTCCAGATACCGATGGTGATCTGCACTCCTGCTTGGACACGACCCACACATACGGAAAACAAGGTCTGGTGGTTGAGCCTTTTCCTACATCGCTCCTAAAGCAGGGAACGCCCTGCCAGTACTCATAATGACCTCCTCCTCTCTTGAACTGTGCAAGAAGCTGAAGTTCTGGTTTTTCGAGTTGTCCCATTAGGCCCTGGTTTTGGCTGGACTCCCACCTGATCAGCACCAGGACAGCCTACGGGTGATAGTGCGCTCTACAAATCAGCATAACAGAACATAACACAACACAAAATTCAAGTGAAGTGCACGGAGTGCCACACAGGTAGAATGTGTGAGATGCCCAGAATCACAGATTGCTGGTCCTGGGCCGAGGGGGGCATTAGAATCTTGGTCCCCAGGTTCCAAAGCCACCCACTAAGCCCAAAGTCCTCCTCTTCATGTGAGAGCTGAGGTGCTTTGACAGAGCTGTGTGGAGCTCTTAATACTGGAATAGCCGGGAGAGCTGAAGGTCAGGATTGAGATCCACTGGCAAAGCAGTCAGTGGCTCCTAGGACTGAGGTCACAGGGGGTCCTGCGAGCCCGGACAAGGTACATTGGCGGAGCTGTGCGAGGGTCCTGGAGTCCCCAGCACTGGAAAGGCAAGCGCAGGACTCGGTGCTGAGGCAGAGCTGTGTGGCTGCACTATCCTGGTATTAGATAACAAGGGATGCTCTAACTCCAGGACAAGGTGCATTGGCGGAGCTGTGCGAGGGTCCTGTAGTCCCTAGCACTGGAAAGGCAAGCGCAGGACTCGGTGCTGAGGCAGAGCTGTGTGGCTGCTCTGTCCTGGTATTAGATGAACAAGGGATGCTCTAACGCCAGGACAAGGTACACTGGCGGAGCTGTGCGAGAGTCTTGGAGTCCCCAGCACTGGAAAGGCAAGCGCAGGACTCGGTGCTATAGCAGAGCTGTGTGGCTGCTCTGTCCTGGTATTAGATTAACAAGGGATGCTCTAACTCCAGGACAAGGTACACTGTCGGAGCTGTGCGGGGGTCCTGGAGTCCCCAGCACTGGAAAGGCAAGCGCAGGACTCGGCGCTGAGGCAGAGCTGTGTGGCTTCGCTGTCCTGGTATTAGATTAACAAGGGATGCTCTAACTCCAGGACAAGGTACACTGGCGGAGCTGTGCGAGGGTCCTGGAGTCCCAGGCACTGGAAAGGCAAGCGCAGGACTCGGTGCTATAGCAGAGCTGTGTGGCTGCTCTGTCCTGGTATTAGATTAACAAGGGATGCTCTAACTCCAGGACAAGGTACACTGGCGGAGCTGTGCGAGAGTCTTGGAGTCCCAGGCACTGGAAAGGCAAGCGCAGGACTCGGCGCTGAGGCAGAGCTGTGTGGCTGCACTGTCCTGGTATTAGATTAACAAGGGATGCTCTAACTCCAGGACAAGGTACACTGGCGGAGCTGTGCGAGAGTCTTGGAGTCCCCACCATTGGAAAGGCAAGCGCAGGACTCGGCGCTGAGGCAGAGCTGTGTGGCTGCTCTGTCCTGGTATTAGATTAACAAGGGATGCTCTAACTCCAGGACAAGGTGCATTGGCTGAGCTGTAAGCATTGCTGGAAGAGTTTACAGGGTGTTCCAGCTGAGGAATGCTGGGCATCGGCTGAGACGTGATTTGAAGGGGTGCTGTGCACCAGGATTGAGGTGCATTAGCTGAGCTCGACTTGGATCCTGTTCTGAAATAACATTTTTGCAGCCAGGCTCTATGGTGACAACATAGAACTGCTCTCACAAGAATGACATCCTCAGAGGTCGCGCCATCTCATCCCGTTATCTTTAATATTCAGAAATAAACACAGATGTTATTGTACCAACCTGACTCTCTTCTCCCTCTGTGCTCTGTCTTCTGACCTTGCTCTCGCCTCCCCCTGTCGGTAACCGGGTCCCTTCTTAGTCCCGCCTGGAGGTACCTACGGGAAACTCTGCGCACGACTGAGCGCCACCAGGACGTGTTGGCGCTTTACCTGCTCTGGAGGAATCCAGTTAACCGGTTCTGCACGAATGTCTCGCCCACCCCCCCCCCCACCACCTCCATGACCTCATGACCTCTCCCTGCCTGCCACGACTCTGACCGCACAGCGCCTAGAGTGCGGAGACGCGCGCCTCTGCCGTGGAGACACTTAAACATGAAGTTCACAACAGCGGGAGGAGCGCGTCAGGGCTTAAACCCAGGGACATCTCGTAGCCATGGCGAGTCCGTGACACTGCTATAGAAGGATGCTAGGGGAGGTGGTGTGTGTGTGTGTGAGAGTTTAGAGTTGGCGGAGAGGGTACTCTGTCGCAGTGACAACGGGGTACCCTCTCTGCCAGGGTAAACGTGCACCAGCCTGATTTACAGACAGGCAGACCCTTTGTATGTCAGCTCTTCTCTCGCATCCTTGTCAGACAGCCTGATGGGAAAAGGGCGGTGGGAGGTTTGGCCTTTCGACCACCCGCAAATTGTGTGAGGTCCAATGGCCCGTTTTCATTATTCCATACCGCAGTGAAAAACGTGGAACAAAGGGAGAGTAGAAACTCCCATGGTGGGAAGGTTATTAACTTTTGTTTTTTTTCGATAACACGCTTTGAGATTTTGTCTTTGACACAACAAAAACATGTTAAAATTTTGATTGACACTACTGTCATTTTGATGGCACCATCCATCAAACTTTTAATACATTGACAAGAACCACCGTGATGGCGAGTCCTTCCACTGCTAAGAGATGTCTTCTGGGCTGGTGGACATTTTTAAATTCAGAGTATGACTTCTCCATCTGGGCAACAAAGTATTTTACTTCGTCACCCTGATGGAGTGATTACTTTACTAAAAAACCTAAATCAGGCTCCTAATTAGTTATGTGACAGCGTTCATCAGGGAAACAGCATTTACAAAATGGCGCGAACCACGCACTGCGTTTACAACGCAGGCATCATACCGAAGACGTCTTTACCACGCATTATTTTACCGCGCATATTGTTACAACGGCATGCTTTAGGGAAAGTGACATAGGACTTAAAGTCCAAAGCTTACTATACTGTTGTGCAGACTGGAGTTGAAATAGTAAATTATACCTCCCCATTCATTGTAAAGACGGCGGAGTAACGGCATGCGTGGTAAAGGAATTTGTTGTTCCAATATACAACCCACTCTTCAACATAGGGACACAGACAATGAGGCACTAGAGAACTACATGAAATGTGAATTTTAAACCCAGCATCATACATGCTAATAAATTTCTATTCGATAGGACTGCTAACTCGTCCTGCTTTGGAAAACAAAAACTTGCCGTCCTCTTTTTGAATCGCCCCTCTGTGAAATTCGGGACACTTCCTAAATATGCCAAAATCAGCCTGGACAGCTGGTAACAAATTGGGACTATGCTGGCAAATCCATGACACGTGGTCACCTTATAAAGAATGGAATGCACAAAGATGCTACCAAATTTTGGGAGCGATGTAGTTAGGAGCGGTACAGGAGTCATGGTGGGGAGGCAGCAGAATTAAAAGAGAAGATTTTTAGCTGGTGTGTGATCGGGCGAGGGCATCAAGTCCCCAATAGCGACATCTGGGGTCAAAGTACGGGGTGCAGTTGCCCATGAAAACTGGCATTTGCCAGCAGGAGGCGGAGGTAAGCAGGCCCTGTGACCTTTAAAAAGTCAGAAGTTTGAAGGGCACTTTTCGCTTCACTGCCTGAAACAATGACCCCCCTCTTTCCACGATGGACCAGTTGCCCTTTGTTGTCCATGGATAAACGCCTTAAGTCTCCCCTTAACACCTCACAATGACAATCAGTTATGAGATAATATTAACAAAGTCCATCCCAGCAGACCTCTCCACTCTCCCTCCAGCCTATACTTGTCAAGGATCATTAACAGTAAACAAGATATCTCAGAATGGGCAACTTAATGATCTAACAAGCTAAGTGGCTTACGATCATGAGAAATACCTTAAAGCAGGGATTCCCAACATTTTCACTTCTGAGGACCCCCACTTTATCATTACTGGAACCCGGGGACCCCCACTGAATCATTATTGGAATCCGGGGACCCCCACTAAGTCATTCCTGGAAGCCAGGGACCTAGGCCTAAACATTGTTGATGATTTGAACCGTAAAACAATAAACCAAAAATTCAGAAATAAGCATTCCATATAAATACATACACAAATACTAACACATTTTATTTAATTTGCAAACAAATAAAAAAAAAATCTTAATAGGAAGGTTAGAGCTTTTCTAAACTAAACTGAAGCCACACATTCTCCATACTGTATTCTGTTTGAGACACCTGCACTGTTCCCAAGAATCAATCTGAGGACACTAATTTAATTTTTAGTCTCCAATTTAAAAAATATTGACATTTACAGTAAGTTTTAATTTCAGTTGTACATTTATTCACTTTATTTATATACACTTTATTTATCTGTTAATATTAGTTAATTTTCTTAGGACTCACAGACCCCCTGAGAAGGCTTTGCGGACCCACAATGATCCCCGGACCACTAGTTGGGAACCACTGCCTTAAAGGAACCCGTAGAGCTGTTCAAAGCTGTCAGCTTAGTGAAAAACAAAAACAGCATGCCAATCTTTTACATCTCTTAATTTATCACACCTCTAGGATCTGCGTCCTACAAAGCGAATATTGCACCTTGCTGGTATCATGTACATCATGCAAACACTTCCCATGTAGGATCGAAAACAAAAGCGACTCATCCAACCACACACCCTACATGGTGTAGCGTGCTACCCATATAGGCAAGGGCTTCAAACCCCCTGTCAGAACCTCTTTTGCAGGCCACAGGGCACGCATGGTTTACTGGGTCCAACCGTGGTGGTTGAGGCCTTTCACTCCTGATGTCCCGGTGTCTGACTTACTATCAATCCTGAGCCAAGTACCCCTTCTGCGTTTGACTCTCAGTGGTAGCTGTGAACGAGCAGCCAAAGGATCCCTGGGGAGACTGGGGGAAAG
This sequence comes from Pleurodeles waltl, assembly GCF_031143425.1. NCBI lineage: Eukaryota > Metazoa > Chordata > Amphibia > Caudata > Salamandridae > Pleurodeles > Pleurodeles waltl. The sequence goes on from NC_090451.1 coordinate 694,277,697, forward strand.
TGTGAAGATGCAACTCATATCTCAAAGAGCACACAGCAGAGACAATATACAAATGTCCATCCAAATACTTATTTTATAATAAGAAAAATAACTTTGGGCCAGATGTAGTAAGGTCCGAATTTGCGATTCGGAAATTGCGAGCCGGTGCGACTCACAATTTCCAAATCGCAAATTTGGATGCAGAACGGTGTCTCAGACACCGTCTGCCTCACGCTATGGGGTCGCAAAGACCCACCTCATTAATATTAATGAGGTGGGTTGCTTTTTGCAACCCCATAGCGAGTACCTGCACTCACAGGGATGGTGGCCTGCTGAAGTCAGCAGACCTCCATGTCTGTGACTGCTTTTTGAATAAACCAGTTTAAAAAAAAAAAATTGCAGCCCGTTTTCCTTAAAGGAAAACGAGTTGCAAAATGAAAAAAATTACGAAACCATTTGGTTTCGTTTTTTCAGTGTAGGCAGTGGTCCATTGGACCACTGCCTGCCCTGAAAAAACCTTTATGCCCACATTCACAAAGGGGAAGGGGTCCCATGGGGACCCCTTCCCTTTTGAGAATGAGTTACCACCAGTGTGACAATGGTGGTAACTGCAAATTGCTTTGCGACTGCATTCGCGGTCACAAAGCAATTCTGCATGGCGATGCGAGTCGCAATTAGGAAGGGAACACCCCTTCCTATTTGCGAGTCGCATTCACAAATTGCGAGTCGGTACCGACTCGCAATTTGTGAATGAGCATCACATTAGGTTGTTTGCATGGCGCAAACTGCGATTTTCGCAGTTTGCACCATGCAAACGGCTTCCTACATCTGGCCCTTTATTTCTAACTCTACACATTCAAGGAAAGGTTATAGCATTTAGAAACAAAAAACATACTTCCCACTGAGGACAGGGCTATAGTGTTTCACTGGCAAATCCCAGTCTTATCCACTCTTCCTAATGGGGTTGGGGTTATTAATGTGGTTGGGGGTATTCACCACTCACTAGTGGCTGCATTCAGGGAATGTCCACTAGTAGGCCTTTACTCAAGAGTCCACTCTAACTCTTAGAAAATAGTCACAAGTGTCCTGGCGACACAGCGTCCTTAGTAGCAAGTCCTCTGGGGCCTTTCTGATGGATACACCTACCTGTGGATTCCTCACCTAAAGAATTCTCCCCTCGCGCCAGCCTCGACGGAAATTTCTTCTAGCTCTGCACGTCGACGATGACGTCACAATCGCCCAACTCCAAGCGACGCCGTATGACGTCATCTAGGCAATAAGAAGCCCTCGTCGACGTGCAGACGTCAGTTCCCTTTTTTCCGTGCCTCCGAGTAACGGTTTTTCTTCGAGGCTCACAGGGAGCTACAGTTGCGTATCAACGGTTACAATGTCGCAACCAAGAAAATCCGGTTTTAAGCCTTGTAACCAGTGCGGGGTCGAATGTCGGTTACCGATCCCCATGAGAATTGCCTCTGGTGCCTTAGCTCTGACCATGAGGTCGAGTCATGCGGCTCCTGCCAGCGCATGAACCCTAAGGCGCTTAAGGAAAGAGAGGCAAAATTGTTCTTGGCCCGTTCTAAGAAAAAGAAGGAGAGGCGTCATCGGAGAGAGTCCTCTTCAAGATCCTTGAGGGCTCATCATCGCCATGGAGACTCATTGCGCCGTCACGACTCCCGGCACCGATTGAGTAAAGGACGGTCCAGGTCCAGATCGGCATCTCCGTCAGCTCGGCGCCGTCCGACGTGGGAGATTAGCCCGACCGTCACCCCTCCACCTCCTATGACTCCGACTTCATCTGGGCCGGTTTTCGAGGTAGAGCCTCTCCAGAGGCCAGAGGGTTCTCCTAGCCAGGAGTTGCTTGGCCCATCTTTGGCGTCTAAGCCGGCGCAACAGCAATACCCGGCTTTCCCGGCGCCGGGTACGGATCCTACGGCTTTTTTGAATGCCATGTTTAACATTTTTTCCACCATGGCGCTGGGTGGAGGACAAGCAGGTCCGTCCGGCCCTTTGGCCTTTAATTTGGGTGTTCCGGCGTCTTATAAGTCAACACCTTTCACGCCATTTTTGTCTGCTGGAGCTGAAGCAGCGCCGATGCCCTGCTACGGCGCCGATGGATTCGCCTCAGATCCAATCCACAGTCAAGGTTCCTGTGGAGCCAGAGGGTCCGGCGTCGGATGGATCCGAGGATCGGCGCCGACAAAGATCTTCGGCGTCGGCCGACGCCTTATCAACGCCGGGTTTCTAATCTAGACTTCAATCCAGACGTCTGGCTTTGCGCCTTCTGGAGGAGGAAGAATACAGCAGACAACACCTGGAAGAGGGTGAGATCTTAAAGCCTTCTGGTGACTTTTAAGGGCTGGATACTGCAAGTGGCATTGATACTTCCCCTGAGTGGGATCTTGCTTCCCCTGGGGAGTATACTGAGGAAGCTGCGTCTTTTCATGCAGTAATACGGAAGGCTGCAGACTTCTTAGATCTTCCTCTTCCGGCTGCGGAGGTGAAGAGGAACCTTTTGACAGAGGTGTTACATCCAACTTCTGTGACGGCAGAGCCTCTCTTGCCTTTTAATGACGCTCTTCTAGATCCTATCAAAGACATTTGGAAGAAACCTGTGTCTTCTGCGGCTGTCAACAGGGCGGTAGCACAACGCTATCGGACGGCTCCAGGTGACCCTGTCTTCCTCTCCAAGCATCCGACACCGGAGAGCCTGGTAGTTCAGGCCTCCTGTTCTTCCAGGTCCTCTCCTGGCTCCTTTCCCAGAACTCCTGCGGACAGGGAATCGAAGAAAATGGACCATTCTGCCAAAAAGGCCTTTTCTTCATGTAGTATGGCCTTAAAGTCAACCAACACAACCTGCATTTTGGGACGTTATATTCATGCCCTTATGGAGGAAGCAAAAGGCCACCCGAACTTGTCACAGGAAGTGTTACAATTGCTGATGGATGCTCAGGCGGCGGCGACCAAGGTGTTCCAGTCGGGGGAAAGACACTTAGGACTCAGTGGCAAGAGCTATGGGCACATCCATAGTTTCCAGACGACAATCTTGGCTACGTTCGTCTGGCTTTTCAACGGATGTGCAGGTGACTCTCCTGGATCTGTCCTTTGATGGTGAAAAACTCTTTGGAACAAAGGCAGATTCTGCTCTTGAGCGATTTAAAGAGAGCAGAGCCACAGTGAGGTCGTTAGGACTTCAGTCGGCTGCCTCCTCCTCCTTTAGGTCTTATAGGAGGTATAGGGGCTTTGGACGTGGCTCCTCCTTTCGTGGCAGATTCCAAGGACCACAACAAACTGCAAGCTCCCTGCCATACAGATCCTTCAGGGGCAGGGTCAGAGTCCGTACAAGAGGAGCCACCCAGCAGCACTCTGCCTCTTCCTCTTCCTCGGGAGGGGTGCAGCAGGGAAAGCAACCTTAGTCCTCCACCACTCCCAGGTCACTTGTCTCCGGTAGGGGGGAGACTTGCCCATTTTCTTCCAATGTGGGAGCTTATAACAACAGACTCTTGGGTCATCGACATTGTGAAGAAGGGGTACGCTCTTCCCTTTCGGGAGTTCCCTCCTTCCTTCCCTCCCCACCCATCCTTCTGTTCGGAAGACCATCTTCTGTTACTACAACAGGAAATGTTATCCCAATTGGCAAAAGGCACAGTAGAGTTGGTTCCCGAGCAGGAGAGGGGTCAGGGCTGTTATTCAAGATACTTCCTGATCCCCAAAAAGGATGGTCGGTTAAGACCAATTCTGGACTTGAGGACTTTGAATTGGTTCCTCAGGCAGGAAAAGTTCAAAATGCTGACCCTTTCACAGGTTCTTTTGGCGTTGAACGAAGGAGATTGGATGGTGTCTGTCGATTTGCAGGACGCATATTTCCATATTCAGATCCTCAAATCGCACAGGAAGTATCTCTGGTTTGTGGTGGGATCGCAGCATTATCAGTTTTGCGGTCCTCCCGTTTGGTCTTACTTCAGCAGCTCGAGTCTTTACAAAGGTGATGGCGGTGGTAGTGGCAGAGCTCAGAAGAAGGGGGATAGCTGTGTTTCCCTATCTGGACGATTGGTTGATCAAAGCCAAGACTCCGGAGCTCGTGCAGCGTCATCTCCAGTCGACAACTCAATTGTTGTACGACCTGGGTTTCTCAATCAATGTGCCCAAATCTCACCTGGAGCCCTCTCAACGCCTCCTGTTCATAGGGGCAGTATTGGACACGACATTGAATCAAGCCTTTCCTCCGCCCCAGCGGGTTCAGGACATCCAGGCGTTGATTCCAATGTTTCGAAATGGAGCGGTAGTTCCAGTCCTCAAGGTCCTTCGTCTGCTCGGTCTGTTTGCTTCTTGCATACTGCTGGTCACTCATGCACGCTGGCACATGAGGGCTCTTCAGTGGTGCGTCCGCAGGCAGTGGTTTCAGCACAAAGGAGATCTTGAGGAATCGATAAAGATCTCCAGAGACACTGCAGTGGATCTTCAGTGGTGGGCAGCGGTCGAGAACCTGTCACAAGGAAGGCCGTTCTTGCTACCGCCACCAGTGGCCACAGTGGGTACGGATGCTTCCACTCTAGGGTGGGGAGCTCATCTAGGGGACCTGGAGGTCAAAGGCCTTTGGGCTCCAGTGGAACAGAGATTTCACATCAATCTGTTGGAATTGCGGGCAGTACGTCTGGCTCTCAAGGCCTTCCTCCCTTCCATTCGCGGTCAGTCAGTCCAGATCCGAATGGACAATACTACCGCGATGTGGTATATAAACAAACAGGGAGGAGTGGGATCGTATCTTCTCTGCAGAGAAGCTCTTCAACTCTGGTCCTGGCTTCAGGATCACAAGATCTGCTTGGTAGCACATCATTTGGCCGGGGCTCTGAACATGCGTGCGGACGTTCTCAGTCGACGCAACTCGGTCGACCACAAGTGGCGTCTTCATCCAGATCTGGTTCTGTATATCTTCCAGATGTGGGGATATCCACAGATAGATCTGTTTGCAACTCAGGAGAATGCACAGTGCCCGTTATTTTGCAGCCTCCAGTATCTGGTGCAAGGAGCTTTGGGGGACGCATTTCAGATGTCCTGGAAGGGTCAGTTGCTTTACGCGTTTCCTCCCATACCCTTGATTCCTCGAGTTCTGAGGAAGATCCGCCAAGACCGAGCCCAGGTCATCTTAATAGATCCGGATTGGCCAAGAAGAGTGTGGTATTCAGACCTTCTCCAACTCTCTCAGTGCCCACCGCTCTGTCTCCCCTACAGGGTGGACCTCCTCTCGCAGTCGCTGGGGCAGATTCTACACCCCCACCTCCAGAGTTTGCACCTTCATGCCTGGAGATTGAACGGGGCAATCTGAGTTCCTTTTCTTTCCCACCAGAGGTGGTGGATGTTATTTTATCGGCCAGGCAACACTCCACCAAATCGATCTATGCAAGTTGTTGGGCTAAATTTGTATGCTGGTGTGGAGAGAATAGAATTGATCCCTTAAAGGCTCGTTTGTCTGACATATTGTCATTTGCTCTTTTCCTGGCGCAGAAAGGTTGTGCGGTTGCCACAGTCAAGAGTTATTTATCTGCACTGTCAGCTTTTCTGTGCCTTCCTGATCAGGCTTCCTTGTTTAAATCTCCTATTGTTTTAAGGTTTGTAAAGGGGCTTACTAACAAATTTCCACCATCACCATTTGTTATGCCTCAGTGGGACCTTAATTTGGTACTAACATTTTTAATGGGGTCCCCATTTGAACCGATGCATTCTTGCTCTTTGCGGTTGCTAGTTCTCAAGACTGGGTTCCTGGTGGCCATAACATCAGCCAGAAGGGTCAGTGAGCTTCAGGCTCTTAGTGTAGAGCCCCCATACCTTTCTTTCCATAGAGACAAAGTGGTGTTAAGGACCAAGGCGGCTTTCCTCCTGAAGGTTGTTACACCCTTTCCCTTGGGGCAGTCTATTACTCTCTCTTCCTTCCAAGGAGGAAGAGAGGCTCCACCGGCTGGATCCACGAAGAGCACTGAGCTTCTGTGTCGACAGGACGAAGGAGTTCAGGCAAGATGATCAGCTCTTCGTTGGATACGTGGAGAAGAGGAAAGGTAGAGCTGTCCACAAGAGAACGCTATCCAGGTGGGTCATTCTATGTATTAAAATTTGTTATTCTTTGGTGAAGAAAGAAGCACCTGTGGGGCTTTGTGCCCATTCCACCAGAGCTAAGGCTGCTTCTTCGGCTTTGGCTAGGGGTGTTCCTGTGGCTGACATCTGCAGGGCGGCGACTTGGGCGTCCCTCCATACTTTTGTTAAACATTACTGTTTGGATTCTGAGGTTAGGAGGGATGGCCATTTTGCTCACTCGGTGCTGCAGGATTTCTTGGTTTGACCATTCGGGCACCCACCTCCGGAGGTAGTACTGCTTTGGGACTCTATTTTTTAGGTGAGGAATCCACAGGTAGGTGTATCCATCAGAAGAATAAGTCACTTACCTTCGGTAACGCTTTTTCTGGTGGATACAATAACTACCTGTAGATTCCTCACGGTCCCACCCGCCTCCCCGTTGCCTGACTGGTCATACCATGAAATCCACGGGTGAGCATCCTTTGTTTTGTATATATGTATATACCTGAATTATTATATATATGGTTGGAGCATGTATATATACATTTCATTCACCAATTTAGATAGTTCAAGGAACACATATTTGGACTTGTCTGACATATCCTTCTTTTTATATAGAGCATTTATTGCGGTTACCTGGCTTTATCTTTATCTTTATTGTAATAAATGTTGTGATTTCATTCCATTTGATGTGACTATGTTCTCTTTAAGGTCACTGTTCACCTGTTCGCCTCTTTGGCACGTAAAAAATGGTGATAACTGACGTCTGCACGTCGACGAGAGCTTCTTATTGCCAAGATGACATCATACTGCGTCGCGTGGTCGGGCGATTGTGACGTCGACGTGCAGAGCTAGAAGAAATTTCCGTCGAGGCTGGCGCGTGGGGAGAATTCTTTAGGTGAGGAATCCACAGGTAGTTACTGTATCAACCAGAAAAAGCGTTACCAAAGGTAAGTAACTTATTCTTTAGTCCCATAACCAGTCTTACCCGCTCTAGCAGCAAGGAAGTGTGCAGCACCTTAGCTGGTGCCCCGTCTGTTGGAACTTGGAAGGCTCCGGCCTGTTCAGCAGGGTTGTACCCAGGAATATTTATTTTAGGGGCATGGCCCCCTAGTAATAGCATAAAATGAAGGTTTCAACTAAAGTAATTGTTTTTGTTTTGAAAACATGCTGCAGCTGCATCACCCTTAAAATGCTAATGTGCTCATTAGATGTTTGATGGAAATTGCGATTCAGGCAGTAAAAGGAGGTTATGCCCAAATCAGAATTATGAGTTGTTTACCTGGGCAGATATTTCTAGCAAAAAAAGGTTTTGTCTATAGGTTTCACAGTGATCCGTCAAGCGGGGGCGAAGTAAAAGGGGAGTGTCAAAAAAGTGAGTTTCCCATTTTAATTCCCATAGGGATTTTGAACACAACTACAGCCTGATCTGCTAGAAAGAATTACACCAAATTTGGCAGGAAGGGAGCTCTTTGTCCAGAAAGAGTGCTTTTTGTTATTTGGTGTAAATCTGTCCAGAAGTTTTTGAAATATTAAAAGAAAACCAAATTTGTAAATTTAGAGATGCGAAGGCTTCGTGAATCCTCCTGATCTCGTGCAGAGATCTGATTGGCTGCTAATACTTCAACCAGGAAGTGTTGGCAGCCATTTTGAGAATCAGCTTCAGCCGAGTCTCAAAAACAAACAAAAAAAAGTAAAGGGGGCATTGTATGTTCACCCTAACCTCCTAGCCTGGGTGTAGGGTACCCCTGGTACTACCACAAGGGCAAAAAAGCTTTCTTTAAAAAAATCATAGTGAAAATCACCAATATTCGCAAAATTTGCTGTAAATTAAAAGAAAAAACAAGGTCTCACGCATTTAAAATGCTTTGACCCTCGGTGGGGGAGGTCCTGGGGACATTATGAGGTTAAAAAAAGGAGTTGGGTGCACGGGTCCCCCTTCCGAGGGCTTTTACAAGCTCTGGGGATCACCACCTCCCCAGGGCGAGGCTTTATAAATATGTGAGGGGCCCCATGGCCCAACCTGCGCCCCAGGGACAAAACCTCCCCAGTGTTAAAAATAAAATAGTATAATGGGGGCGTTCTGCAGACCCCCTGGTCATTGGGACCACTGCTTCCCGGGCTGTTTCCAAATATGTGGTGGGGCCACACGGCTCTCCTATGCCTTGGAGACCACCATCTCCCCAGGGCAACATACTATATAAATAATAGAGGGGTCCTGCAGACCCCACCCCCCATGCCCCATGGACCACCACCTCCTCGGAACTATGTTTATAAAATATGCAGGGTGGGTGCACAGCTCCGACACCCTGGGGACCACCACCTCCCTGGGGCAACATATGAATTTAAAAGGGGGGACCTGCGGACCACCACTGGCCCTGGGGACTGCCACTTCCTAGGAACATTGTGTTACAACTATGCGAGGGGCCTCATGGCCCCCACACCCCTGGGACCACCACCTCCCCAGGGCAACACCTGACAAAAAAATAGCCCCGGGGACTGCTACCTCCAAGGGGCTATAAATACTTTTAAGAAGGGGGTCCATTGCGGAACCCCGGTACTATGGACATCCACCTCCCTGGCGCCCCTGGTGGAGTCATATATGGCCCTGGGTGGGAGGGGAAGGAGATCCGCACAGTCCAACGCATGTTTTTAAAATATAGCCAGGCCCTGCAGCCAACCCCCATCATGCCCGGCCAAAGGCTGTGAGTGTCATGGGGTTGAGTGATTATAGGGGTTAAGCTGCAGGGCCTAGCCGCAGCCTGTGCGTGGTGGTGGTTGGTTTAACGTATAGTAATTAAAATAACTTTACATTAAAAAAACATAGAAATTCACTGTAAAAAACAGTTACAGGGATATTATAGTTAGGAAATAAAAAAAATTAAAAACTCATAGCAACTGTCTAAAAAACAACAAAGGTTGCAGGGACTTTATAGTTAGATTCTGAATTTACTCGCATTAAACCAAAGAAATTCAGGAGTTAGCTCAAGTAACTATAACTCATGCCTGAGGTAATTATATCTTGCGCCCTCACCATGCACTGCTAAAAGTAAAAGTATTGAGGAGAAAACTGTGCATGGCGGCGGCTCGAGTTATAGTTACCTTAGGTCACAAGTGATAGTTACTTGAGCTGACCATAATTATAACTGCTGAATTTCTATGGTTTGTGCAAGTAAATTCAGAATCTAAGTATAATGTCCCTGTAACTTTTGTTTTTTTAAGTGAATATATATATATATATATATATATATATATATATATATATATATGTATATATATATATATATATATATATATATATGTATATATATATATATACACATATAACCTAGGTAGGTAGTGTTAGTTACGACCTAGTTGGTTAGGAAGAGTGTTTTTTTGTTTCGCCAATAACTTTGGTGCCGCTTGATGAATCTTCATGAAAATTTCAAAACTTATACTTCAGTGGCTTCATCTACTGTCTTGAAAGGTTTGGGTTTGGTATGATCCGTCAAGCCGGGGCCGGAAAAAAAGGGGGTCCCAAGACATGTTTTCCCCATTCATTTTTCCATAGGGTCTTTAGACATGCCTACAGCCCAAACTGCTGAACGGAATTACACCAAATTTGTCAGGAAGGTAGATCTTGCTGCTCAGATTGTGCTTTTTGTAATTTGGTGTAAACCCGTTCAGTAGTTTTGAAGATATTAAGGTCAAATAATATAGATATATAGAGATGCGGAACCTCCACGAATCAATCTGTCCCTGTGCTGATATCTGATTGGCAGCTAACATTTTCACAAGGAGGAGTTGGCAGCCATCTTGGGACTTGGCATCAGCCGAGTTCCAGAAAAGAAAGCAAAAAAATAAAACAGGGCCAGGGTAGTGTCACCCTGAGCCCCTGGCCTTGGTCCACTTACAAACCTCACCAGGGATAAAAGCATTCTTTTGTTTAGATCTCAGAAAAAACACGGATCCAGATCTGTGGATTTTTCTGAGAATTAAAAAAAAAAGGGCAGTGTCCCCCCTTTTCTTATATTTAACCCCTGGGTGGGCCAGGTCACAGGGGCATTGAGAAAGGATGGGTGCGCACAGGGACCCCTCCTCGGGCTGATATTAGCCAAGGGGACCACGACCTCCCCAGGGCGATTAGACAAAAATGTGTGGGATGGCCAAGCAGCTCCCCTGCGCACGGGGACCACCACCTCCCCGGGGCAAAATGTTTATTTTATATGGGGGAGGCCCTTACAGTCTCCCCCAAAGCCTTGGGGACCGCCACGTCTCTGGGGAGTCCCTAAGAGTTTGTGCAGGGGGGGCGTGCAGCCCCCCACCACCCAGGGACTTCCATCTACCTGGGATAAGTTAGTACAATTAAGGGGGGCATGTGCCCCCCCCCCCCTCCAGGAGCCAATAATGGCCCTAGGAACTGCCACCCCCCCCAGGGCAGGCTCCTGATATGTCTCGGGGTGCCCACCCCTGCGACATAGCTGTTTGCTCTGACCTGGGGGGAGCTTTCACAGGTCCCACCAAGGCAGAGAAAACCCAATTCTGCTCCCAGCTAGCAAGACCTGTCAAACGATTGCTCTCACAGACAGGGAGCTGCATGTTTAGCAGCTCCCTGTCTGTGACAGCAATGCTGGCTCCTGCAGGAGGTGGGGAGCTCGCTGGGACCATGGAGACCTTGAAGCTACCTCTGTGGTCCCATTGCACACTGGGTGGCTGGGCCCTAGGGATGGGTCACTGGGGGACCACAATTGGCTGTGAGAAGGGGGCTACGTGGCCCACCTCCCCCACTGAATAGAGATCGGCTCCGGGTCCCCAGGGCTGAAACCTGCCAGGGAAGGGGGGGCAATGTGCCCCCCCCCCTAGAAAGGACAAGAGAGAACCCAATTGTCACAGTCACATACAGATTGCGTCCCAATAGATAAAAGATGTATTCACCTCCACAAAGGATTTCAGATCATTTTCCAATATGGAATCGATGAGTAAAAACACTTGCTTTGCCTTTGTCCAGCCCAGGAATTAGGATAATTTGTCCTTTTTAGAAGTGTAACTTCAACTGGGGCACCTGCCATGCTTATATTTGTAAGTGCTTCCTGTTGAGGTTTGTATTTCTGTAAAATGAGCATTATGCCCTGAAAGGAAGCTCAATTGCTTGTTTATCCAAAAGTTCACAGTTTTGCACAACATGTCTACCCAACAGGCGTACTTTCTATTGGTTAGTTTGTAAGTGCTCCCTCGTGTAAATGCCCATAGTGTATTCTACTCTACAGATGCATAATGGACTATGAGGAAAAGTCTTCAGCGACCTTGTCTGCATTTAGCATTGTGATAGTTCCTCATGCGTCTTTCTCCAGAATTCTGTGATAACATGAATCCTCCTATAGAAAAGCCAACAAGACCGAAAAGACACCAGAGAGGACCCCCCAGTATGTTTGCCTCAGTTTTGATAGCACTTTCTTGACAGAGAGGAATCTGAGGGCATTTCCACAAAACAAAGAAGCACTTACGTCATATAGATAAGAGGAAGGACTCTGTTTGGTGGAGTTCATGTCTTTGTAGTCTCGTTGGCCTCTCTATAGGAGGATTCATGTTATCACAGAATTCTAGAGAAACTGGCATCAGGAACAATCATGTTGCCAAAACACATACAAAGTCAATGGTGACATTTCCTTGTGCTCCATTACACAGCTATAGTGTAGAATAAATACTGGATATTTACCCAAGGAAGCAGGAAGAACTCCACTTCGGTCGATATTTCATGCAAAGCTGTGGACTCTTGTTGGTTGAAAGGGCAGGTGAGGTTCCTATGTGGCAGAGTCATTGACACAGCTACTGACCCCCCCACACTCACACACCCACTTACAAATGCACTCAGGCACTCACTCACTCATGTATCCACTCACAGACCCACTCAAAGACTCATGCACCCACTTACAGACCCACTCAGACACTTGCACCCCCTCACAGACCCACATACACACTCAGGCACCCACTCAGATCTACTCAGAGACTCATGCACCCCCTCACAGACCCACTCAAAGACTCACACACTCATCACAGACCCACTCAAAGACTCACACATCCATTCACAGACCCACTCAGAGACTCACGCATCCACTCACAGACCTACTCAGACACTCACACAGCCACTCATAGACCCACTCAGACTCATGCACTCACTCACAAACCCATTAAGACACTGATGCACCCACTCACAGACCCACTCATACATTCATGCACCCACTCACAGACCCACTCAGACTCTCATACATGCACTCACAGACCCATACAGACACTTACACACCCACTTCTTGAGACACGTTTACAACACTGTCACACCTAGAGACACCCTCCCCCACTTACTTTCACACCCACTCTCACACCCAGTCTCACATCCACATAGACCATCTCACACCCACTCTCACACCCAGACACTCTCACACCCAGTCTTACACCCAGAGACACCCTCTCATATCGAAAGAGACAGGCCCTGTGGCCAAACCCTACAGCATGTAGCCAAAAGCCATGCGTAGCGGGGGTTGGATTAACATATAGTAATGAAAATTACTTTACGTTAAAAAAAAACACAGAAATTCTCTGAAAAAACAAAGGTTACAGGGACGCTATAGTTAGGAAATAGAATAAAAAAACATAGAAATTCACTGAAAAAATGTCACAGGGACATTATATTTAGGTTCTGAGTTTACTTACACAAAACAAGAGAAATTCAGAAGTTACAGTTACAGTTATTTCAAATAAATATAACTCGCGGCCTAAGAACTATACCTCGCGCCCTCGCCATGCACTGCTAATTACCCCAGATACTACAGCATTCATGACAACTTTTATAACTTCAATAAAAATATCAATGATATACTAGAAGTCAAATTATTGAAGAAAAAACTGCATGGTGGGGGCGGGAGTAATAGTTACCTTAGGCCGCAAGTAATAGTTACTTAAAATAACTCTAACTATCTAACTATAACAGTTGAATTTCTCTGGTTTTGTGCGAGCAAATTCAGAACCTAATTAGAACGTCCCTTTACTTTATATATAAATTTATGCATCCCAAACGTGGTCTCCAAGCAACGCGCTCTCCCTGCCGGTGCAGCGTTAGGGGGTAAAAGACCACAAAACCCCTTCAAACTTGATAATACAAAGGGAGACACTGCTGCACTCCCATTAACATCATAAGAAATTGGAGAAGCTGGCAAGGGGATACAAATTTCCAACGCGTGTCCTTAACTTTGGAAGACAGAAATAGGCTTGGAGCCGGGACTTCCAATGCATCAAGCGTGACTTCAGCATTTCTTTGGACATACTCTCTGAACAAGATGGAGAGTGCATGTCCTTTGTATCCAAAACACTGGTGCAGCCCAGTATTGAAATGGGAGTAAGGGTCCGGAGGATAGCAGAATGTTTGTTGACCGTAATATAAAATTGGTAAATGTATTAAAGACTAGCGCTATGCTTTCATTGAAATACTATAGTAATAGAGAAACTACATTTCCCACAATGCCTTAACCATATATAAAGTGAAGAAACATGTACTATGAGAGACTATACCCACTTGAGAAAAACAGATGTCGAAACGTGTTGTGGGTCATTCATTTTAAGGTTGGTGAATAAATGAGTGTGCTTAAACCTCTGGGAGTGCAATGGTGTCTCCCTATATATATATATATTTCTCCAGTATTGGGGTATCTTTCATAGATTCACATGCTTGAATCATTCCCCGTCGTCGAAGTGGGAGTCCCACGGTACATAGAAAGCAGTAAATAGAGAAAAAACTTTTTTTTTTTACTGAAATCCATAGGAAAAAACACATTCAATTATAGAACTATCAGCCTCTTTATAAAGAGCCCAAACTTCAACCAATCAGGCGTGACCACCTCCTTAGAACCCTCAGCACAGAGGCTCAGTCTGTCAGATTTTCTACCGCACGTCGTGTGTAAGGGAGTCTCCCTGAGCTTTGCTCAGTTTTCTATCTCTTCAAGAGAAATCCTTAGAAATTTTCACTTGACTTTTTTCTACAAGACTTTTTCCATCATGTCTACAAGAAAAGGTCTTTTTAGGCCTTGTGGGACCTGTGGCAAATTGAGACTTCACTGTGAGGACCCTCACAAAGAATGTATCTATTGCTTACATCCAGAGCATAAGGTCAAGGACTGTAAGATCTACAGGACCTTTCCTAACAAGACTCTGAGGGACAGAGAAGCCAGGCTCCTACTTTGGCTCCAGAAAAAGAAGGCAAGAGAAGCTCTTTCTGAAGAGGAGAGTGACACTTCAGTGGCCTCAAAGAAAAGAAAGAGGTCTGTGGAGAGCCTATCCCCTACAAGCAGTAAGTCAGCCAAGAAGCTGCATGCTTTTAAGGACACCGGGGATCTACCTTCAACATCCAAGGTAGCATGTGGCAGGGTTTACTCAGAGCCATCAACACCTGCTTCTTCTTCAAAGAAGCTTAAAAAGCCTTCAAGTTCACTGCCTCCGTCGACGTCCAAAAAATCGACACCGTCGACGAGCGCTCCGTCGACGACAGGTCTACCTGTGACGACGACTACAGTGACGGCTACGTTTACAGCTCCTCCATCACCGATGATAGTGACTTTGTCTCCGCTGTCGTCTACGACGATAACATCGGTGAGTCTAAAGTATGGTCTGTCGTCGTCGCACACTTTCAAGATCACTAAGAAGCCGTCGACGGGTAAGAAGCTAAAATCTTTGCCGTCGACGCATTCATCAACCAACTACACCGACGGCCCCGTCGACGCCTGCTCCGTCGACGCCTGCACCGTCGACGAGGACACCATCGACGAGTGCTCCGTCGACGACAGTTCCGTCGACGGTTCATTATCCTGGAACATCTCATTACCTACCGCAAAGGATTTTACCTGTGCAGAGCAGGTCGTCTTTATTGCTGCCATCGCATACATCGCCCAGCAAGGTTGCACCCGTTCCTCCGCAGCATCTTTTTGCTGATGATGATGATGATGGCGATGGTTACTCTGATGACGGATTTTTTCCGGTAGCGCGTAGTCCGTCCGAACTATGTATAAAATGCCAAGAGGAAGATGAAGAGGAGGATCTTCAGCCTTTTCCGCACCAACAGGATCAGGGGCATTTCGAACAACAAGAGCAGACAGTACAAATGCCGGTATCATTGATTAACAACCTTCAACAAATGATTCAGAACTACTATGCAAGGTTTCCCCCGCCTGGTTCTTCTACACCGGTACAGCCTCCACAGACACCAGTGTCCACTCCAGCTAGGCCTTCCGGATTCCCAGACCCTACCACAGCACCTCCATCGGTTCAGGGTATTGCGTCACCGTCATCCGAGGAGGAACAGGAGGAAGGGGAGATACAGGACTCAGACTCTCTAATACCGGAGTGGGATGAGTATCAGATCCAGACTCCATCTCCGTCTACACCACCGCCAGTAGACTCTCCACCGCAGGACATTGGGGGTTTCCATAGTGTCATGGAAAGAGCTGCAAAAAGATTCCAGCTACCGATTACGTCAAAACAATCAGATTGCTTTCTTTATGATTTTAAAGAAGACACTAGAAAATCGGTAAGGGCCATTCCCATTGTCGATTTCATCTGGGAAGAGGGCCTAAAAGTCATGCAGACTCCGTCCTCCATTCCTGCAGTCTTGCCCAGACTAGAAAAGAAATATAAGGCACCTGACAACTCCCCAGCATGTCTAATCAGCCATCCTAAACCGGATTCGGTTATTTCACAAGCAGCTCAGAGAAGATCCAGGAATCCGTCGGCTTCTCTGACTGCCCCTCCAGACAAGGAAGGACGGCGGTTGGACTCCATAGGTAAAAAAAAATCAACTATGGCTGCCACCACTGTTAGAGCGGCTAACTCTCTAGCAATACTTGGGAGATACGATCGTCAGATGTGGTCTGACATGTCACAATTCATTGATATGATACCTGAGGCCAGTAGGGCAGAGGCACGCAGAATTGTGCAAGAAGGAGAAAAGATTTCAGCTGAAATCATAGACTCTGACATTGATGTTTCCTCCACAGGATTTCGAAAATTGGCCGGGCGGCGGTACTCAGACGCCAAGGGTGGCTAAAGGCTACCTCTTTTAGGCCGGAAATTCAATTGAAGGTTCTGGACATGCCGTATGATGGCGAGCTTTTGTTTGGCAAACATGTCGACGATGCATTGCAGTCTATTAAGGCAGATACTGAAACAGCCAGGTCACTTGCAACGCTTCAGTACAAAAGGCAACCCTTTCGGGGAGCGAGAGGGAGAAGAACCTTTTCACATAGAGGAGGTTTTCAACAATATCGACCTTACTCCTCTTACCAAGGGCAATTTCGCTCAACCTATGGCCAGCAACAGCCGCATTCCTTTCGTCAACAATCATCAGCTCGCTTCAGACAACAAACGAGAGGAAAGTCTGCTTTCAGAAACAAAGAAACAGCTAGAAAGCAGTGACCCTCATCAAGTGTCTGCACCCAGCCCCTATATCAACACTCGTATAGGGGGCACAATTTCCGAATTTCTACACCAATGGTCCAGAATAACAACAGACAGATGGGTTTTGGATATTATCAATCAGGGGCATACACTAGAATTCAACCAACCTCCTCCTCAAGTACCACCAAGAGGCCCCCCGCCAGCCCATCTCAACGAGCTTATGGAACAGATTGCTATCTTAATGAACAAGGGAGCAATAGAGATCGTGCCAAGAAACCAGAGGAGAACAGGTTTTTACTCCTGTTTTTTCCTTATCAGGAAGAAGACCGGAGACTGGAGGCCTATTCTCGATCTTCGTTCGCTCAACAGATACCTCAAGAAGCAATCTTTTCGCATGATCTCTCTTCAAGACGTTCTGAGCCTGTTCAACCGAGGGGACTTTATGACCTCGTTAGATCTTCAGGACGCATATTTCCACATTCCAATTCACCCCAATCATCGGAAATTCTTGCGGTTCAGGGTCGCAGGCATTCACTACCAGTTCAGAGTGCTTCCGTTTGGCCTCAAGTCGGCTCCAAGAGTGTTCACCAAGGTTTTGGCGCCAGTGGCAGCCCACCTCAGGCAATTAGGGGTACAGGTGTTCCCGTACCTAGACGACTGGCTAATAAAGGCACGTACAGCGTCAAAGGCTGCCAGAGACACAGAAAGATGTCTCTCCCTTTTCGGAGCTTTGGGTTTGACAGTCAATTACCCCAAGTCTCACATAGAGCCCACTCAGAACATCACGTTTCTAGGAGCCATCTTAGACACTTTACAAGCGAAAGCCTTTGCTTTGCAGGACAGAAGACAGAAACTTCGAAACTTAGCAACACGGCTCAGCAGAAAAAGGTCAGTTTCAGTGCGGACTTACAAGTCTTTTCTAGGGATGCTATCGTCTTGCATTCCGTTGATAAGGAACTGTCGTCTGCACATGAGGACTCTTCAGCTACAACTAGACAACCAATGGAAACAGACAGAAGGCTCTTTCGACGAGCTAGTACAAATCACCCCTGCAGCGAAACAGGCTTTCAGGTGGTGGAAGGAAACTCCCCTCGTCTCAGACGGACTGTCATTTCTGAAGGACAGGACCATGCACATAGTAACAACAGACGCATCCCTGGAGGGATGGGGTGCTCATTTACAGGATCTTTCCGTGAGGGGAAAATGGTCCACTCAAGAATCAACTCTCCACATAAATGTATTAGAGTTAAGAGCACTCAAATCCTTCCTCACGAACATCAGAGACTCTTCAGTTTTGATAAGGACGGACAACACCACGGTCATGCATTACATCAACAAGCAGGGAGGGACAAGATCTCGGGCATTATCTCTGGAGGCGCAGAAGCTGTGGCATTGGGTGATTCAGCATCGAATCTCCATCCGAGCAGAACATCTCCCAGGGATCACCAACACCTGGGCAGATGCCTTGAGCAGGAATCGAACCAGCTGCCACGAGTGGGAACTCAATCAATCGGTTCTCGACAGTCTCTTTCGTCTTTGGGGCAAACCCACTCTAGATCTGTTCGCGACCAAAGACAACAAGAAATGCCGACACTTCGCAAGCTGGCGTCTGCAGAGGGGTTCGAAGGGGAATGCGTTTTTGATCAGATGGTCAGGGATTTATGCATACGCTTTTCCCCCGCTTCCACTCATCCCAAGACTTCTGCTAAAGATGAAGAGGGAACAATGCAGGATTCTTCTAATCGCTCCCAGGTGGCCACGCCAGTTCTGGTTCACAGAACTTCTATTGCTATCGGAACAACCTCACATTCGGCTGAAGGCAATACCGGATCTGTTGACAATGAGCCAGGGTCAGGTTCGTCATCCCAACCCGACATCTCTTCGTTTATCAGCCTGGCTCCTGAATTCTGTGAATTCGATGGATTGAATATCCCTCCGGATTGCAGAGAGGTGCTTGCCTGCGCCAGAGCTCAGTCTACAAATCGCACATACAAGTTCAAGTGGAAGAGGTTTTGTTTGTGGTGCGCAGCTTCCAGCATCCATCCTCTAACATCATCTCCTGAACAAATTTTGCCATATTTATTGCATTTGGCTAAATCCGGTCTTTCGCATTTATCGATTAAGGTGCATTTGGCTGCCATATCACGTTACCGACGAACGTCTCAGTCACCTTCACTATGGTCCTCCAGAATAATAAAACAATTTCTTAAAGGTTTGTTCAGAAAGTTTCCACCAATTCATCGTCCTGCACCACAATGGCATTTGAACATTGTACTCTCCCAATTAATGAAACATCCGTTTGAGCCTATTCATAGAGTGGATCTAAAGTTCGTTTCTTTTAAAACGGCCCTTCTTTTAGCCTTGACATCGGCAAGGAGAGTCAGCGATATTCAGGCCTTTACAATTTCTCCACCTTTCCTTCAATTCAAGCCAGTGGTGGTCATTTTGAGAACAAATCCAAGGTTTATACCTAAAGTTCCATCATCTTTTCACTTAAACGAACCAGTAGTTCTACGAACATTTTTTCCAAATCCTCAAACGGCAGCGGAACGAGCTCTGCATTCGTTAGACATTAAACGCTGTTTAAAGTTCTATATAGAAAGAACAAGTGGTTTCCGTAAATCTGAACAATTATTTATCAGCTATGGAAAGATCAATCACGGTAACGCAGTTACTAAACAAACTATAGCGCGCTGGATCTCTTCTGCCATTCAGTTGACCCACCAGTTGGCGGGGAAGCCATTATCATCCAATGTCCGGGCGCATTCCACTAGAGTGGTATCCACTTCCACAGCTCTGTTCGCTGGAATCCCTCTGGACCAGATCTGCAGGGCGGCGACATGGACACGTGCTCATACTTTCACCCAGCATTACTGCCTGGAAGCTTCTGACAAGGTGGATGCTGCGGTAGGACAAGCAGTTTTGCGCAATTTGTTCACATAAGGTGAGCCTATAATCTTTACCCTCCGTCCTCTGTGTATTGTTTGAGGTATAATTTAAAGTATATACTTGCATATGTGCAGTTATGGATACATATGTTTTTTATTAGGTAGAGGTGTGTATATATATATATATATATATATATATATATATAATAGATGGATTCTATATGTACTTAATATGGTTAGCACTTAATTTGCAGATGTTAATTGCTTATATACATTCAGACAACATGCATTATGTTTATGCATTCTATTGGTACTACAAAAAAGTAATAATTTGTTCTTACTGCTGGCTATTCTGATTCAAGCATGTGAATCTATGAAAGATACCCCAATACTGGAGAAGAAAATGAGTTACTTACCTGTAACTGTGGTTCTCCAGTATTGGTATCTTTCATAGATTCACATGCGACCCACCCTCCTCCCCAGAGAGGCTCACCTTCTGGGATTTTTTCCTGTGTACTCTAGTGCAGAGAAATCTGACAGACTGAGCCTCTGTGCTGAGGGTTCTAAGGAGGTGGTCACGCCTGATTGGTTGAATGTTGGGCTCTTTATAAAGAGGCTGATAGTTCTATAATTGAATGTGTTTTTTCCTATGGATTTCAGTAAAAAAAAAAAAAAAAGTTTTTTCTCTATTTACTGCTTTCTATGTACCGTGGGACTCCCACTTCGACGACGGGGAATGATTCAAGCATCTGAATCTATGAAAGATACCAATACTGGAGAACCACAGTTACAGGTAAGTAACTCATTTTCTTATGATCTATGAACACACGGCTCACAAATGCTTCAGCACTGTCTCAGAACAGGCAGTCTTATTAATGCTCGCAATAAGTTTGGAAAAGTAGAGTGCCTTGGCCGTCAACTAGTAAATGTTAGTTCACATGTTTTACAATTTTTCTTGATTTTTGTTTAAAACCTATCCATGATCATAGAGGCTATCTCTCCTCCTGAGTCCAAATAGGCAGCTTTATCAATGACTGTAATGAGCCCAATTAGGCAGGGCTTCTAATGACCTTAAGCAGCCTCCGTTAAAATGCTAGTCCTCATTGCTTTCAAGCATTTTTAAGAGCTTAACCTTTGACTCTTGCAGTTGGTCATTTTGAATTGATATTTTACCATGTTTAATATGTTTTATATTGCAATGGTTTTTATTAATCGTGAAATAAAGATATTTCAGAATTTCAGAATATATTTTTGGTTGGTTGTCCTCACCAGACGCAACCCTACTCAAACTTCCTCCTGTAACTTTTTCCTCCTTTACAGACCTCCCCCTAACAACTCAACATTCTCAGACACTTGTCTAGATACTGCCTCAAATCTTATAACATTATACTCAAACCTATGCATTCCAGGGGACCTAAACATTTGGTTTGAGAAGCCCAATATACCCCATCCAAAAGCTATCACCACTGGCCTACTCGGATTGAACCTACATCAGATTGTACACAATCCCACATTCATTGCTGGACACATCCTAGATGTCATTTTTGCAAAGCCTGAACTAGTTACCGTCCATAGCATCGCGCCAATCACATGGTCAGACCACCATTTGATAACTTTCCAACATAAAACACCACAAATCAACACACCCCATAGCATCTTACATACATGCATCTTTCGACCATGGAGCAAACTCAATTTTAAAGACTTAGAAACAAAACTAACAGCCAAAACAGATCTAGATACAATTAATTTTGTTCCAAAACTTTCTGAGTGGCTACAGGAAGCTTTCGATATCCTAATACCACTCAGAAAGACTAAACAGCATAAAAGAAAACCAATACCTAGGAAAAACCCAGAACTTAAAAAGATAGAGCAACACATCAGAAGTTGCAATGGACCTGGCTCAAAATAAACAACATTCAAGACAAACTTCAGCCACACAAACTTAACCAAGTATACAAACCATCAATTAAAAAAGCTAAATAAAAAGGTACTACTCAGACAGAATTCTACTTGCTAAATCTGCAACCAGAGAATTTATAAAATTCTCAATAAATTTCAAAAACCTAAATGCGAGGAAGGAAGACATCCCACTACTCAAGATTTCACAAACAATCTGACAACTCATTACACAACCAAGGCAGACACATTGGACTCCTTTTTAAAACAGAAAAAAACATCAGCACCAACCCCTTTCCTAAAATCCCCTCCAAGAATAAACCAACCCGGCCTCTGCTCTCCTTCAAACAAATGTCACAAGGTGAATTTATAGATTTGGTCAAAGCAAGCAGGCCTTCCGGTTGCCCTTCAGACCTTTGTCCACCACACATCTTCAAGAACATTCTTTTATCTACTTCTGCTGCCACACTTGTAAGAAGAGTCATCATCAACAACTTTAACTAAAGGAACTTTTCCTGGAGACCTGAAATAGGCATACATACGTCCGTTATTAAAGAAAACAAACCTAGACCCACAGGACCCCCAACTACTACAGACCAATTACAAGTGGACCTTTCGTTGGCAAACTGATAGAAATAGCAGCATTCGCCCAGATGTCACAATTCATTGAAAACAATTCCATACTTTCAGACTACCGAACTGGATTCTGCCCAAGAAGAGGCACTGACTCGGCACTCATAGCAATCTGATATGATCTGCATTGGAGGTGCTGCAATGCTTCTCCTGGACCTCTCAGCTGCCTTTGATACTGTTGACCATGACACCCTAATTCAGCAACTCCACGAAGCGGCATAGAAGGGACTGCTCTTGACTGGATTACATCCTACCTTCAAAACAGAAATAATAGTATCTATTCTCCCCTATCTCGTTCAAACCCTACCTCACAGAAGCTGGAGTTCCTCAAGGATCAATCATCTCACCTTTGCTTTTCATCATCTGCATGATGTCATTACCAGAACTGATCAATGATTTTCAACTCACATGCTACAACTATGCAGATGACACACAAATATTACTTAAGTCGGAATGCCCCAAAGACATTGAAAACTCACAAATCTTCAGTTGCTTCAGAGCTATTGATCAGTGGATGACTTGGAGCCATCTCAAACTAAATTCTTCCAAAACGGAAATACTCCTATGCGGTGACTGGAAAAATGATGATCCATTGTGCGCCTGGCCTGATGATCTCCGTCCCCCTCCTCAAGTATCCAAGGAAGTTAAAAACCTTGGAATTACCAATGACTCCAAGTTAACAATGAATGCTCAAATGGACAAATTAGCACAGTCAAGCTTCATAACCTTGAAGACTCTGCAACGCATCTTCACCCACCTCGGATTTCCACACAAGGTACAGGCTACTATTTCTCTCATACTATCCAAACTAGATTATGCCAATGGACTCTACCGTGGATAATCTCTATCTATTATGAAAAAACTACAACATATTCAGAACTCTGCTGACAGGCTACTATTACATGAAAAGCCACAAGCCCACATCTCCCCTGCCTTAAGAGCACTACACTGGTTACCCGTTGCCAGAAGATCCACCTTTAAGATGCTTTGTATCACCCACAAAGCCATACATGGACCAGGACCGCTTTTTATCAGAAAGAAAAAATAACCAAATACATTCAACAAAGAAATCTCCGCTCAAGAAGACAATAGGTGGGACATCCTTCTCCGTCCAAGCAGCCAAACAATAGAATTCATTACTCCCAAATATAAGATCCACAGATGAATATCTTGCCTTCAGAAGACTACTCAAGAGTTGTCTCTTTCCCTCATAACCACCATATCCTATCAGCAATGGACTGCAAATGCCTGTGTTGATAAATATTTATAATCTGAGTATGTGTATATTCTAGATATCTATAGTTCTTTAGGAAATATGTATTGTTATTATGTCATATGTATGTGTGTGTGTGTGTATATATATATATATATATATATATATATATATATATATATATATATATATATATATATATATATATATAGAGAGAGAGATATGTGTTTGTGTGTGTGTATATTATTCTATGCTTAACATGTTCATAGGTCATTGCATAGCTCCTAGATACGTTGTTATATTAGATACTTATGAATCCCTGTTTTCGTTTTAATATAACATCGATCAAATGTTTTATTATCATAAGCATTTCGCTATTCAAAAATTGAGGAAAGATAAACAATTGTTAGAAAAGTACAGTAGTTAATTAACTTTAAATATTACAAATCTTGAAAGTCAGTGTTTATACAATATCACTTTTCTCCTCATATTATTATACCTAATATTATATTCCTTTCACCTATATTACTTTACTATGTATTTACATATCTATTTATCTCTAGTTCTACTGTACTAGAGAAAAATTAAATAAAATGAAATAAAATAAAATCTATAAATAAAATTCAAATTATAAACAAATAAATAAGTTAATATATATATATATACACATATATATATATATTAATAATAAATAAATAAAATACAATTATTAATAAAAAATGTATATATATATATATGTATATATATATATATATTAAATAATGTTTTAAAATAAATGTCTCCCCATCACCCTATATCTCTATCAATCTATCCTCCATCCCCACTCTGACTCATCCCAAACCCATTCTACTACTGTCATCTCCAAAATAACCCTGCCTAAGCTCTTCCCTCTTCTGCCACATCTAGCTCACCCAAACCTCAGTTTACTACCATGATCTCCCATTCAACCCTACTAAATCCCCCCTCTTTTATCTCACCTTTGACTCATCCAAAAACCTTTCTACTACTATGATCTCCCTAATCCCTTTCCACAGACTCTTCCCTCCTCCATCTTTCCTTTACTCATCCCAAGCCTCATCCTATTACTATAAACTCCCAATAAACACTTCTGGATTCTTCCCTCCTCTATCCCTTTCAGGAGTGGTTGCGGTGCTTAATAGGGGCAGGGCAGCATGCGGGGGAGGGGTTTTGGGGGAAGGCAGGGATTCATTTTTTTAAACAACGTACCTGAATCGTGGCCACCGTTTGCCGTCACCACCGCAGCGCTTCTCTACTACAGGCTGCAGGCACAGGTTCACAGCCTGCCCTGCGGCCAGTCCTGATCCTGCTCAGCCAAGACGCTCCCAGGCAGACTGGGAGCCTGTGCCTGCTCTCTCCAGCCCGGCAACACAGTGCCAGGCTGGAGAGAGCCTACTGCGCATGTGTGTTTGGACGGCCCGAGGCGGCCTGGTAAACATACATGCGCAATGAGGAGTGCTGTGCACTCCCCCTCAGTGCTTGTCACAGCCCGTGCCCCCCTTTTACTAAAAAAACAATAATAAATGTAGTTTATTATTGTTTTTCAGTAAAAGTTTTGCAGCTGCGCCTGATCCCTCCGTTACTCTAGTCAATCCCAAAAAAACTCACATATCCTCATCTCATATTAACTCATACTATATATTTCCCTATACTTATTCTCCACTAATTCCTCTTGGGTTCCTGAGTAGCGTGGTACTCACCGAAAAGCGCATCGACGCCTCTTCAGGGATAGTAAGCGCTATATAAATACAATTTCAATGATTCTAGGCGGTAAACCCGACTTCTCTGCGAACCTGCGGTGCGGCTTCACATGCACTTATTCCGGAAATGTATATATTTCTTTTTTTTCTCTTTCTACCTTTTATTTTATTTATTGACGGCATGCTGACCCCTCCCGGGTGGCAGCACCCTCGCACTCACCTGTTTCCAGACCTCTCTCCTTCTGCTCACCGCTCCGCCAGTCACCAAAGGCGCCGCACAACCAACAGGGGACTTCCAAATTCACGCGGTGACGTGTGCAGCCAGAGAGCCGTGGAAAGGCCACCTTCGACCCCGGCTGGGAGCTGATGTGCTGAAAGGGCGTTATCGATCCCACACGAGCGCTTAATGTGAGCAGGTGCTTGCCGGTGGCTACTTATGGGAATGGGCACTTAATTTTCCTGGTCAGACATTTACCAGGAGCGAGAGAGGGAAAACTCACACAAATCAGGAAGAGAAAGACGGTAAAACTCTCGTCAGGGAGAAAGCAAGAACCCACAAGAGTGAGGTGAAGGGGCAGAGCCTGTCTGGTAGTAGATTAAAGAGGCAGGAGGTGGATTGAAGATATTTGGCACTGATGTTTAAATGCACCAATGTAGGGCTTCTCAGCAGAGATTCGGGCACCAACATTGCTCATTCTATTACAAATGAATCACTACCCTGGGTTTAACAGCTAGAGCAGTGGGAGGGAGGGTGAGAGGGGTTTCGGTGTTGGGGGTGGGGGGATGGGTAGGGGTGTGCGGGGGTGCACTGGACAGTATTTGTAATATAAAACCTTGACAACCTTATGGCTCCTTTGGTCTCCAAACATAAAAGCCATTGCAGGAAAATATTGAGTTTGAGCTGTGGGGAGGGGTAGCAAATGAAACTAAGGAGCAGGGAAGGGTGGACGGATAAATATATATGTGGGTGGAGAGCTGGGTAAACAGATCAATGGACACAAGGGTGAATGGAGATAGCTCAGAAGATGGAAATAAAAAGATGAAATGAAGGTGGGATCGAGAGAAGGATGGATAGAATGAAAAGGCAAGGGTGAAGAGAATATTAAATGGATGAATTACTAAAGTTATTGAGCACTAAGGTGTGAGTGCCCCCTACAGTCTCATTGCATTCCTAATCCCCTCACAGAAGCAACCAAATAAATGCAGAGCTCGTAGCCCGCCCCAACAAGCATACTTTGAATATGGCTCTGAGGAGGGAGTCAGGCCGGACTGGCTGTAGTGGGCATCCTGCGTTTCCCCAGGAGGCTCGGAGGGGGTGGGGACCGGTTTTGCAGTGCTGCAATACCGGCCTCCAGTAATAAAAAGAAGGCTGGTCTGACATAATTGCCAGTGCCACTTTGGGTTCCCAGCCCAGCCCTGGAGGAAATACTTTATTTCCTGGATACTCCCTTCTGCTCACACATAGATTATACCAGTCTGGTGTATTAAATCTACTTGAAGATTAGATTTACCCTTTGTCATTATCAAACATGAATTTACTGCAAATCAAGAAATGTGCACACGTTCAGTTCATAGTAGGCTCACAGTGGCTTTGACATTCAGACGTCTACGTTTTATTTACTCTGTATTGTTTGCTGACTCACTCAGTTATCAGTGCACCCTTGAATCTAGACTGTGCCCATTCAATGATATCTCTGGGCAAACAATTATACATTTTATCTTCTTTTGTGTTTTTTATAAAAAATAAATCACGAAAATGTTTTAGCTCCTTTAATGAAATCTAGAAACGTTTGGCATTGCACTCAGGCTTACTGCCATCTCCAGCAGTTACCCGATGATGAGACTTACTTTTATGTAAGTTCTTTCAGGTCTAAATATACTTTGATTAATTTCGTCTTTACTGTTTATCCTTTTACATAATAGTATCTTGACGATTTGTATTATTATACTCGTATGTTTTAAGTTGGTTGTTAATCAATGGTAAAAGTCAAGGATAACTTGCATAATATGTCAGTTGGTATTGCAGTTGCACAGTTTATGGCTGCTTTACGACTGAATACATTTTCTTGATTCTGATTCACTCAGAGCTAGTTCAAAATCAGGGCATATACAGGGTGTGTGATAACGGTAAAGTAGCACGTACAGTCAGATTTTTTAACACTGATTACCACGTTTTGCTTCTTTTTAAACAGCATTTTAAAATATAGCTAGCATTTACCCGGTGACATGTGCACGGATAGATGTGCACCAGATGTGCACAACTGTAATCCCAATTTGAGTGAAAATTATCGTTTGCGCCCACATCGCAGTCCAAGGAGAGCGTTATGCGGTTAAACTTTTAGATATAAATGAGTCTTTCAATATCCTGTTAGTTGTTTCCTAGTGCAAGTGGTCCATGGCTCAGTACTGTCTCCCACCCATATTTATCACAACACTGCAAGCTACAGGAGGCGTCTGCTGCCGTCCACTGCAGTGGGCCTCTCTCCTTCCACCCACCCCAAAATAGCAGAACAGATTTTTTCAAATTGTTCTCTTATATGTTAAATATTGGAACTAATCTAAAGGTTTTCATGGAGCTTGAGGAACATTCCCTAAAATGCAGGCAAAACTGGAGCAGGACTGACTGAAGGTGTTTCACAAGAATCAGGGGTATTGGCAGCTCTGGGCTTGTATAGAAATGTGAACATTACAGATAAGTCTTGTCATCCTGTTTAAAAGTGCGGTGCAGCCAAATCCATGATTGCCGGTCACCCTGAAAGTGTCTATAATATTATATTTAACTAGAAATTAGGGAGTTTGACACCTACTTCTAGTCAGGACATGACTAAAGGAAGCCCCGCACCAAAAAGTATTTAGGTATTAAAAAATTAACAAATAAAAATAATCATTAAGGAGGGGAAAAGGAGCAACAATTGAGGTGTGGTGCTGAGTGGGGGAGGGAGGTACTGTCCATAATAGGCCTTCGACAACAGTGTCTGTACCGGGCATCCAAAAATATTACTGACAGACCATTATAGTGTGACTCTGTTATTCTCTTTTCTTCCCCAAAAGATGTTACACCCTTTTCAGAATGACGTTTGTCTTTGTTTCCCAGGGAGATAATAAATGCTTCTCCTGGCCAGAGCCTGGAGCCCCCTGACATTTATGAACCCCCCCCCCCCCCACCTCCCCCCTCCGGCAGGCTGCTTCACAACTTGAAGACATTTGGTCAGTGGCGTAACTAAACTTGTGGGGGCCCCCTGCACTATACATAGAGCTGCCCCCTCGAAGGAGCTCCGAGGCCAGGGTCCTGTGCTGAAGGGCCCCCCTGGGGGGCTCAGGGCCCCCCTGCACTGGTGGAGCTGCAGGGGCCTTTGTTACGCCACCGCACTGGGGCCTGATACAGAACTCGGAGGACAGGTTACTCAGACACAACGGTGACTAAAATCCCACCTGCCGAAATATAAATCCCATTCTACCCTATGGCATTAAGATTTCAGCAGACAGGATATCTGGCACTGTTGTGACAGAGTAACCCCCCTGCCGAGTTCTAAATCAGGCCCTCGGTGTATTGCATATGGTTTCACAGCACTGCCAGGTGTGTGTGTAACTTTCCCAGGAGTGCCTGCCACCTGAGCCTTTGCCCACTATTTCGGGTCATTCATGATGGCCAGAGCACTACCTCCTACCCAAGGTAGCTCTGATGGGTCCATGTAATCTTTCAAAGAGCCTCCTGTCTGTCCCTCCATCAGACTGACGGATTTCAGCCCCATTCTCAGTTTGGAATAAATGTGGGTTCAAGTAGATCAGGATTAAAAGAGCAGACCTAAAACCACGATGTAGGAGCTTCCTTCAGTCTCTAATCAAAATCTCTGGGAAGGAACCTGACAGACATGTTGTGCAGAAACAGTGATTTCTCTTCCAGGGGATCCTCATCAATAGTCATAAACATTGAATATTCCCGCCCTTGTGCGGGGACCCCGGAGCATATATCAAATATACACATATTATACATGTGTAATAAATAATCATGCAGACTATCATGTTAAAAACAGGCTAAAAATGCTTTATTTCTATGATTTTTTTTTAAATTTTTTTTTTATATTAAATACTACAATAGAGCATAAATATGTGCCCAAGCTCCTAAAACTAGGATTAGTGAAGTGAGCAGTAGCAAACTCTAGAGAGAAAATAGAAAAAAACTGCATTGAAAAACACTGAAGCATTCTTAGCCAATAGGCTGCATGCAGGTTAACACAGGAGAACCATAAAAACTTTGGCACCGTGCCTTTAAGACCCTGAGCACCTCCAGTATCCCACCATGCCTCAGGGGTGAAGGAAAGGTGACAGTTGGTTCACAGTTAGGTCAGTTCTTTTTTCCGGCTTCTTCTGAGAGGATCCTGGAGCATTGAGCTCTCAGTTTTTCTGAGTTTTTTCTCAGAAAAATTATTTAAAAAAGCGTTTTTCATTTTTCACTCGACAAATAACATCTTTGTCTGAGCTAGGAAGGTTTTTTCTGACAGAAAAATGCCTTCTCTTTTTGTCAAATGCCCTGCTTGTGGGAAGAAGAAGGCCCAGTCAGATCCCCACTCTCTGTGCATAGTGTGCCTGCCTCAGAGTCACTGCCCTGACACTTGTAAGTACTGCAAGAACATGTCTAGGAGGACTCTGAAAGACAGAGAGAAGATCCGGCTTCATGGGCTTCAGGAGAGGAAAAGAACATCGTCCTCCTCACTTCCCAGACATCCAGAAGGCCGTTCTCAGGAGAGAATGGCCCGGTCGACGTCGACAGGTAGGAAAATACCTGTTTGTTTACCGTCGACGTCGTCGCTACCACCGTCTCACCGGCATAGATTGCCGTCGACGGCGACACACCCGACGTTGAAGGGAACGGCGTCGAAGGGACATCAGAGCAGGGGCAGGTCTCCGTCGACGGCAGCCCGCCGATCGACGTCGAGCCATCGCCGGCGTGCCCGGTCGCCGCCAAAGGCTGTGCGCCCCCCGACGTCAGGACACACAGCGTCGTCATCACCACAACGGCACGAGAAACATCCGCCGTCAACCTCCCATCGCTCCACGTCGAGGCACACGACGGCGAGCAGGTCGAGGTCCAAGGAACGTCGTTCGACGTCAAGACATTCAACGTCGAGGCACTCAACGGCGAGACAGGAACAAACGGCTGGGCACCCCTCGACGTCGAAACAGCCATCGACGTCGATGCAGGTTTTACCTGTCCCACAGGGAGCAGAACATCGCCCCACGCCAGACAAGGCACCATCTCCAGTGGTCTCCATACCGAGCGGCTCTTCTCGGTCTAGAGCGGCATCATCTGGGCATGTCTCGCCCATCAATCTATCTCCGAGATGGCTGGAGAGCCTCAACAGACCAGCGGCATCCCCAGATTAGCAGTATTCGCAAATGTATTCACCTACTGCCTCCCTGCCAAGAACGCCATCACCGACAGCCAGGGCAGAACGGGCTCGTTCAGCTCCTCGCCAACCGACCGCGAGGCCTAGACGCTCTGCTACAGCGTCTCGCAGCAGATCTCGCTCTCAACGGAGATCCAGGTCGCGGTCAAGAAGAAGATCACCCTCTTGGTCTTCATCAGGTTCTTCTGTCGGGCGTTACTCACCCACCCTTACAGATTCACCACCTGCTAGAGTCTCACCGGTGGATGATATTACCACATTCAACGAGGTGTTGCTAAGAGGAGCGCAGAAACTCAACATTGAGGTTCCAGAACCATCTACCTCCTCATCGATTATCTTTGAGACTCTACAACAGAGATCAGCGTCGAAAAAGTTGCTGCCTCTGGTGCCTGGCTTGCTGCAGCCAACTATGGACACTTTTCTGGCCCCAGCCTCGCTTAAGTCTGCACCGGCTAGGATTCTCAAGAAATACAAGGCTCCAGAACAAGACCCTTTATTCCTTAGAAAAGATTCGCCACCGGACTCGGTGATCATAGCTGCCGCCCGAAAGACCCACTCGGTGGCTTCTTCATCCACGGTACCCCCGGATAAAGAGAGCAGGCATTTAGACTCTCTAGAGAGAAAGATATGCGGGACGGCGGCTTCAGCAATGAAGGTCTCCAGTGCGTCTGCGCTCCTGGGCAGGTACGATCGTTCCCTGGGGGATTCCCTTAGTAGATTTACGGAAAAATTGCCCAGAGAAGACAGGCAAGATTTCCAGGAGATACTACAAGAAGGATGCCTGGTATCCAACCAGGTTATCAGCGCGGCAGCGGATGGGGTGGATTTGGCTGCTCATGGGTATGCACATGGTATCTGTGCGAGGAGATCTTCCTGGCTGAGGCTCACAGGCTTGAAACAGGAAGCACAGCAATGCATCCTGAATCTCCCATTTGCCGGGAGCTCTCTATTCGGTGCCCATGCAGACGAAGAGATGGCCCGCATGAAGACCGAGGTGGATACCTTGAAGGCGGTGGGCCTCGAAAGAAAGAAAGATTTCAGGCGGAGGTACAGGCCGTATGATAGGCGCCCTTTCCAGCAGAGGGTTCAAACCCCTCATTGGTCGCAAAGGTCACAACAGCGACAGGGACGCCCTCTCTTTCAACGAAGAAACACAAGGGAGCGAGGGTCAAGCAGACCTCAACAGTCCTCTCCGAAAGCACCCACCAAGCAATGAAATCTTGCTTCCCTCGACACTGTACACCACTCCGGTGGGGGGAAGTATTACGGCTTATCTTCACGAGTGGCACTCTATCACAAGAGACAAATGGGTGCTCAATATTGTCGAACATGGCTATTCTCTTCTTTTCAAACAGCCTCCACCACGCTTGCCACCAACCAGAGACAATCCATCTCACCTCAGCTTGCTACGCAAGGAGGCTCTCGCCCTCCTGAGAAAGAACGCCATAGAAAAGGTTCCACCTGCACAAAGAGGACAGGGGGTCTACTCCCGTTACTTTCTAGTGGCAAAGAAGGGTCGAGAGGGCGTTTTCAGGCCAATTCTGGATCTGCGGCTGCTGAACAAATACATAAGGAAGCAGAGGTTCAGAATGCTAGCGCTTCACCAGATTTTCCCTCAACTGCATCAGGGAGACTGGATGTGCTCCATCGACCTGCAGGATGCGTACTTTCACATCCCAATAGCTCCAAAGCATCGGAAATTCCTGCGCTTCCGAGTAGCGTTACAGCATTACCAGTTCAGCGTTCTACCCTTTGGCCTGAAATCTGCCCCAAGAGTTTTCTCGAAATGTATGGCAGTGGTGGCGGCACATCTCCGAAGACAAAGGATATACATATATCCATACCTAGACGACTGGCTACTAAAGGCTTCTTCTCCGGAGCAGGCGAGAAGCCATCGGGACATTGTACTAAGAGTTTGCGAAGCCCTAGGTCTTCAGGTCAATTACCAGAAGTCAACATTGACTCCAACGCAGAATCTTCACTACCTAGGAGCTATCATAAACACAGAAATACAAAAAGTGTATCCTTCGGAGGAACGACTATCCTCAATAAACAAGAAGTGCCAGGACTTGTTGAGAACCAGTGCACCTACGGCACGTCAGGTGACATCACTACTAGGCTCCATGGCATCGTGCATCTTTATTGTCCCAAATGCCAGACTCCACATGAGACCCCTCCAAGAGGCATTGGAGACCAACTGGAGCCAAAGAACAGGTCGCTGGGAGGACACGGTGCAGCTACCGGAGGTAGCACTTCAGTCATTGAGATGGTGGATGCACAGACCTCACCTGTCAGTGGGTGCTCCGTTTCACCAGGTGCTTCCATCCGACACCCTAGTAACGGATGCATCTCTTCAGGGATGGGGGGGGCTCATCTGGGTCCTTTTCAAGCGCAGGGTCTGTGGTCAGACAAGGAAAAGCAGAACCACATCAATCTGCTAGAACTCAGAGCGGTCCATCTCGCTCTCAAGTCTTTCATACCGCTAATTCAGGGGAAAACTCTCTTGATACAGACGGACAATACAACCACGATGTATTACTTGAACAAACAGGGGGGAACGAGGTCCCTACCCCTATCGCGAGAGTCCCAAGCGATATGGCATTGGCTCCTGGCCAGAGGAATGTCAATTACAGCAGTTCACCTGCCAGGTCAGCAGAACGTGGAAGCAGACTTTCTAAGCAGACACCTGGAGGACGTTCACGATTGGGTCCTGCACGGCGAAGTCGCAGAATACATCTTTGCGCAATGGGGTCGGCCCTAACTGGACCTCTTCGCAGATGAAGTAAACAAGAAATGCCCAGACTTCGCATCCAGGTTCTACCGTCCGGGATCTCGAGGGAATGCCCTGTTGATCGACTGGTCAGGGATATTTCTTTACGCTTTTCCGCCGATTCCCCTCATTCCGGCAGTGATCAGCAAACTTTACAGATCCAGGACCAGAATGATTCTTATAGCGCCGCAATGGCCCCGACAATTCTGGTACACGGATCTCCTCAACCTGTCGGAAGAACCTCACAGGAGGCTGCCGTGCAGACCGGATCTTCTGAGCAGAATGGAGGGCAGGATTCTACATCCCAACCTACCCTCTCTGAGCTTAACAGCATGGCTCCTGAATTCCTGCAGTATGGGCACCTAGGGCTCTCACAGGAGTGCATGAGCATCTTGAAAGAGTTCAAACGACCTTCCACGCGGCGTTCCTACGCTTTTAAGTGGAAGAGATTCTACATATGGTGCTGTCAGCAAGGTCATAATCCCATACAGGCGCAGGAGGATGTCATACTATCCTATTTGCTTCATCTAGCGAAGTCAGGTCTGCAGGTATCATCTATTAAGGTACATTTGTCTGCTATTACTGCCTATCACAAATCGCCTTCTCAGGAATCCTTCTTTACAAAACCTGTAGTCAAGGATTTCTTAGAAGGTTTGAAGAAAGTTTTTCCGCCAATTCGGAGGCCTTCTCCTCCGTGGGAACTGAACATAGTCCTGGCAAAACTTATGGGCCCTCCTTTCGAGCCTATCCATAAGGCCTCTTTACAACACCTTACGTGGAAGGCGGCTTTTCTAGTGGCCATTACTTCAGCGAGGAGGGTCAGTGAAATCCAGGCCTTGTCGGCAAAAGAACCGTACACGGTTTTTCATGACAATAGAGTGGTTCTACGAACTCACCCATCTTTCCTTCCGAAGGTGGTGTCAGAATTCCATATTAATCAGACCATTACTTTACCGACGTTCTTTCCCAATCCGGAGACTCCGGCAGAGAAAGCATTGCACTCATTAGACTTGAAAAGAGTGCTAAAATTTTATCTGGACAAGACAAAGTCGATTAGACACTCTAACCGTTTGTTTGTAAACTATGGTCATTTAAGGACAGGAGAGGCAGCATCTAAACGTACAATATCAAGATGGATAGTTTCTTGCATTGTTAATACTTATCAGCTAGCCAATAGACAATTGCTAGCGCGGCCTAAAGCGCATTCCACAAGGGGTAAAGCGGCTACTGCTGCTCTCCTTAACAATGTTCCAATATCTGAGATTTGTAAGGCTGCTACATGGAAGTCTGTCCATACGTTTACAAGACATTATTGTTTAGACTCAGATGCAAGCGCGGATGCCCAAGTGGGGCAGGCCTCTCTAAGAAATCTATTTGCGTAATACCTATCTATTCCTGCACTTCTATCGGACAGTCCGCTGGGTTTAGGGATGGGCTTGCTAATCTATTCAATGTTTATGACTATTGATGAGGATCCCCTGGAAGAGAAGGATAAGTTACTTACCTGTAAATCCTAGTTCTCTTCCAGGGGTATCCTCATCAAAGTCATAAACAACCCACCCTCCTCCCCGGACGCACGTCTCCTAGAAGTGCAGGACAGACTGTGTTTTGAATCAGTTATGAAAATTGTCACCGTAAAAAGAACTGACCTAACTGTGAACCAACTGTCACCTTTCCTTCACCCCTGAGGCATGGTGGGATACTGGAGGTGCTCAGGGTCTTAAAGGCACGGTGCCAAAGTTTTTATGGTTCTCCTGTGTTAACCTGCATGCAGCCTATTGGCTAAGAATGCTTCAGTGTTTTTCAATGCAGTTTTTTTCTATTTTCTCTCCAGAGTTTGCTACTGCTCACTTCACTAATCCTAGTTTTAGGAGCTTGGGCACATATTTATGCTCTATTGTAGTATTTAATATTTTAAAAAATTTTTTTAAAAAAATTCATAGAAATAAAGCATTTTTAGCCTGTTTTTAACATGATAGTCTGCATGATTATTTATTACACATGTATAATATGTGTATATTTGATATATGCTCCGGGGTCCCCGCACAAGGGCGGGAATATTCAATGTTTATGACTTTGATGAGGATACCCCTGGAAGAGAACTAGGATTTACAGGTAAGTAACTTATCCTTCTGTGCACAAACAGACGAGCACAAACTGCTTGATGGGCTGATTCTGTTGCAGATGTGTCATTTCTGTTAGTGTGTGTTGTGTGTTACATAGTGAAAAGCTTTACCTATGCCACTTCTGCGAGAGAGCATTATGTGGAGAATACACTGTGCCTTGCACAGAAATACAGAACTATCATTTAAACCTGCAGCATTTTAAGCACATTTTTAAAATCAAAATGTGTTGCAAAATGCACAGTTTTACCCTCCATTTTTCATAGTTGCTTTGCTTACTCAAAGTCGGGAATGATTTTTACACCCTGCCACTTTCAAATTTCATCAGCCGCTGCTGAGGTAAGAAAATAACACCTAATTGTCCCCCCAAGTCATGATCTCACCCCTCCAACCATAACAGCATAAAATACAACAATGGAGCTTCCACGACGGATTCCTCCATGCTGTAGGGGGCGTCATTACCCTGCTCAGCCCAAAAGCATTTAAGTGTTTCCGTGCCGTGCCTCTCATCTGCCAATCAGGCCAAAAGGAGGGGGGGGGGGGTCGGTTCATGACGCGACCTCTTCCCCCTCCCTCCCTCCAGTTTCCAGTGTGCAACCATATTTGGGGCCTTCGTGATGAGTGAGGGCCCTGTCCATTTTTGTAGCCTCAACCAGGATATCACTTGGAATTTCTATGCAAATCTGCAATTTATAGGTACACCAAGTTCTTATACTCAGCCCGTTGGGGCCCACCTGCACTTATTTTCTGAGGACTGACACTTATTTCTCCTCATCAGACATTTACTGAGAGCAAGAGAGGTAGAAACACACAAAGGGGAGAGGAGGAGGAAGAGAAGGATGGAAAAAAAAGTCACACATGGAGAATGCAGGAACCTGGAAGAGAGATATAAAGGGGCAGGGAGTGTCTGGTGGTGGACTAGAGGGACCTGATGTATATTTAAGGGTACGCAGCCTGGGTATTCGGAGCACTGACATTTAATAGACCATAGGCTTGTGGCAAACACATAGTGAAGCCCACACTATGCAGTGTAAGTGGGGGTGGCTGGAACAGGTTTAAATGTTTTACAGCCTTTCTTAACTTTTATCTCTGTCTAGCAGGTCATTGCAAGGCAGTAGCTAAGACCTATAAATACTGGAAGATTGGGGAATGGTTGGACGAGTTACAAAAAAAAGTGAAAAGGGGTGACAGAATGGAAAAGTAATGTGTTAAATGTAAAATAAAAAAGCCGGGTACAGCCAAATGGAACGGAATAGCCTGGGGGAGAAAGAAGAATGCAAATAAGGAAATAAGGAAAGAATGTTAAAAGGAAGTAGGATGGTACGTAGGCACAAAAGACGAACAGAAAGCAGGAGAGAAGGATGGAAAAGGGAAAAAAATGGGAGAGGGAAGAATAGAATGAAATGTAGAAAAAGAGATAGCAAGAAGAAAAAACAAGGAAACAAAGAAATAAAAATGGAAGGGCATAAAGAAAGGAAAGCAGAAGAAAAAAGTGAAACAATTGAAAGAAGAAATGGGAGATTGGTGGAAGGAAAAAATAAAGAATTAACAAATGGAGGGAATACAAAAAGAAAGAGGAATGAGATAAGGGGCAAAAGAAGAACAGGAGGAAGGAAGGAAGGAACAAGAATGTGAGAATGGGACTAAGGAAAGGAAAGTTAGAAAGCAGGAAATAACATTAAACTTGGATACAAAGAAGGCGAGAAAGCTCAAAAGACACCTGAAAGAAGAGTGGACAGCATGAAAGAAAGATGGAAAGACAGATTGAGAGGAGAATGAATAGGAGGGAAAGAAAGAAATAAAAAGTAGGAAAGACACATGAAGAGAAAAAGGAAAATATACATAAAAAGTAAGAAGTCAGTGTTGGTGTATGTGCAATTCTGGCCAAATTATGTTTATGCTGTAAATGTATCATTCTGAAGCATATTCCTCTGGGCAACAATTCCCACTGTCTCCCTACTAGAAAGGGTTGGGGTCACTCACTTTGCAGGGACATTTTGTTCCTTGTGGCTCAAAGTGGGGGTATTGTATTTTTCTGGCTACTTCCTTGCTTGTGGGAGAATAACTGAGATCGCTGATGAAGTGAAGCTTTGAGACACAAAGAAGGTGGTTGATTACCCTTTGGACTGGACAACATGATCCTCCAACTCAGACTACTGACCTGAGATCCACTGCTCAGGAGCCAGATCCTCCAAGGTCCTCCATTGCCTTGTCCAAAAACAAGAACCGGGCTCCTACACTGGCAGCAGTTCGATGCAAAAGTCAAATATGAACCCAAGAGGGTCCGAGTGAACCAAGAGCTGAGCATGCACCTCTTTAAAAGATACTATATCATAATGAAATAAAGGTCCACCTCGGCATTTAGACCCGCCTACCCTCCACACTCCAGACACATGGAAGACAGGCAGCTGCCAGGCCACCGAAGACCCCCCAGACTTCCCTAAACTGAATTACACATTAAAATCTAACACCTGCAAAAAACATTTCAGTAGGGTCTTTCAGTGAACTATATGTATGCATTTGTTTTCTATGTATGTATTATTTATGTAGTGTAAACTCACCCGGAAACAAAGTTCACCCTGCTGTGTAACCAGAACAGGGATTTGCAGTGGCATCTGTGTTAACAAATTTGCCACAGCAACCTAAGATAATGTGAAGCAGCAGCAGGTTTGCAGTGTGCAGGGTAAACAGCATACAGGAACTAAATGTGAAAAGTCACAATTAAACACAGATGCCAATGAGAAGAAGGAAGGGTATCCGAAAAATGTTGCCAGGACAAAACCCAAAAAGAACAAACACAATGGATGAGATGTGACTTTATTGACATTGCTGCAGATGGTGGAACTGGTGAACCAGGTCTGAATCCGGGCCTCGGCCCAACATCCTGTGATTCTAGGCAAAACTCCCAATCTTCTTGTGCCTTAAACATGTGGCCAAGTTCACGCTATAAATAACTGCGAACATAAAATATAATTTCTACACCTTGGCACCTTTTATTCATAAATAACTAAAGTGAAACAGTTTTATGATGTGTTTAACAGCCAAGAGAGAGTATTAACAGCATGTTTCATTTCCTTTTTTTGTTCAATTCATTTTAATACTTTTTCAACAATTGCAATTAGTACGGTGATACATGGCATCAGAAAAGAAGCATACAAATATATTTAGTGAGCGCAGCGGTGGATTCTCCGCTATAGTGGAGGAGCATCGGCATCCCCCGCCAGCAGCAGCCACTGCAAACCTTTAACAACGAAACGATAATAAAGTATATTTATTACCATTTCATTGTTAAATGGGCGGGCATTGGGGATGAGGAGGGCGAATGCGCATATATGTGTGGCCGGCGGCCTCTGGCCGGCCAAACACACTTGTGCACTGTGCTCTCTCCAACCCGGCACTGTGTTGCTGGAGAAAATAGGCACAGGCTCCCAGTTTGCCTGGGAGCACCCAGACAGGACACTACAGCCAATCCTAACTCTGCTTTCATGC
Source organism: Pleurodeles waltl (assembly GCF_031143425.1). Classification (NCBI taxonomy): domain Eukaryota; kingdom Metazoa; phylum Chordata; class Amphibia; order Caudata; family Salamandridae; genus Pleurodeles; species Pleurodeles waltl. The sequence continues at coordinate 694,316,302 of NC_090451.1, forward strand.
TGTGTTAGGATTGGCTGCAAGGCAGGCTGGGAGCCTGTGCCTCCTGTGACCAGGAAGAAGGAGCAGCAGTGCGGCGTGGAAGCGAGTCAGGTAAGTTTTACAATTTTCCTATTTAAAGTTTGCCCCCCCCCACGCACAGCCCCGCCCCTTCATTGCGCACAAGCAGCGAGTGAGTGAGCGGTCCCACTTTAACAGTAGTTTATTGTGTATTTCCTGGGGTAATATATTGTACACCAAACAACTAAAAGTGATAGCCAAAAAGATATTGAATAGTAATTTAGAAGCAGTTGAGAAGCACACAAGTAAGATATAGAAAGGAGGAAGAGAGAGGAGGGGCAATAAGGAAAGAGGAGAGACATCACCAGGGAGATGCTTATGGGTGGGAGTTTTCTTTTTGTAATGATTTTGGATCAGTTGGTCAATTCAATGAGAAAGGAAGATGGGTATACGTTTAATGTGGATGGTCAAGGGTTGTAAGTAATGTGGCCCAACGTTAGTGAGATGGTCATGGGGGCTTGTGGAACGACGAATAATCATCTAGTTTTCTTCAAATTTGAGGGTTTGAGGGTTTTTTGAGGCAAAGAAATATGTCAAGGGAGTTATCAGCACTTCTAATTAATTGTGTTCATGACCAGCAGGTGTGAATTGATTGTTGGTTTAAGTCTTTCAAATTCAGATAGGATGGATTTGAGGCCGATTGTAATAATAATGTCAAGTAATAGTGTTGCTTTCTTGAAGGGTTTGGTTATCAGTGTAGGAAATATGCCAAGTGCGATGGAAGAGGTCAGGTGTAGAAGTCTAAAAAACCAATTTTGAATATACATTTCATAATTGAAAAGGGAAGGGGATTAGAAGGGGAGCTGAGGTCTTTAGTTAGCACTATTCCGTTTTCTGCCCAGTCTTCATAGAATATGCCTTTCCCTTTGATTTTGAATTTGGTATTGTGCCAAAGGGAGGCAAATGAGGAGTCGGGTATTTTTTGATTTAGTTTATTATCTAGTTTGCCGATAGCTTGGGTCGTGCCTGAAAGTATTAATGTAGAGTGCTTGGTAAAAATTTCCAATTGGAAAGTATGGATATAAGGTTTTAAGGGTGTACAGGTTTCTGTTCGATGGCTAGCCAAGTAAGATCATTTTGGGAGGAAAGATTGAGCCAGTGTATACCGTGTCTGGCCAAGAACGCTATTTAGTACATACGACGGTATGGTAAGTTAAGGCCACCAAATGTTTTGGTAGTCTACGTTTTTAAGTGCTATCCTCAGTCTCAACAAGTCATTTAAAATACTGTCCAGTCTTTTAAAGAAGTCACCAGAGAGGAGAATAGCGGACATGTTTAGGAGAAAGTTGATCAGTGGTGCTAGCATCATTTTGGTAATCCTGGGATATCTCAGTTTATTCTTAGATTATTCTTAGACTAAACCACTAGTTAAATCACCATTGATATTAAATTTGGCCATAGGTTGGTTGTATAGAGATAAGGTCATTTTGGTGAAGTTGTGTCCTATGTGGAAAGCGTCGAAGGTAGCTCGAAGGAAAGTCCAAGGTACTTTGTCAAACACTTTTCAGCATCTAGTGCTATGGCACAAGCAGGGATGTCCAATGTATTTGTTTTTATAGCATGACTAAATATCCTAATGTTGTTTGCACTCCTTCTCCTTTTATAAAACCAGTTTATGTGGGGTGTATAATCGATATAAGAATGGGGTCCAGTATGAGTGCTAAAGTTTACTGTTGGAATTTATAAGGGGTATCAGACGGTCATTTTTAGGTTATATGGGGTCTTTGCCTTCCTTTGGGATAATTATGATAGTTGCATTAGATCGTGTACCAGTAACGAATCCACTGTGGGAAAAGTGATCAGAGTTTTAAAAGGATGTGATAGGTACAGACCCCACGTATGGTGAAAAATGCCTGGGAAGTCATCAAGTCCTAGGGCTTTTCCTTTTCGTAGTGAGACTCTGGCTTTGATAATCTCTTAATGTGAGATTGGTTGTTTGGGAGTTCTTTTGAGTGGTCATCAATTTGGGGGTTTCATAGTTTTCTAAGGTGCTTTATGGTTTCTTCAGAAGTTGCCTGGCAGCTTTTTTTGAGTGAAGTTTGAAATAATATTTGTAAAAAGAGGCTAGGATAAATGATTCTTTAGAAGAGGTTTGACCCTTCTTGGTGGTGACAGTTGTCATTTTGGGATTTTATATGTTTTGGTTTAGAAAGGAAGCTAAATGTTTGCCTGATTTATTGTGGCCACAAAAGTTGAGATCTTTGTTTTTTGTGTGAGGAGGTGGGCTCTGTTGCTTAAATTTTACTGTATTCATATTTAAGTTTTACTAAGGTTTTTAACGCCTGTTTAGATTGATTACAGATAAAAGCTTTTTCCGTGTTATTGATTTCCTCCTCACGATTCAAGAATTTGGAATTATTCTCTATGTTGATCTTGGCATAATTTAGATCATGACCCCAGGAATAATGGCTTTTAGGGCTTCCCAAATAACTTGCGGGTTAGTGCAGGAGTCAGCATTTTTAGATAGGTAGTTTGTGATGCCTTGTTTAATTATTGCTATGTTTTTGGGGTCTTCCACTAGGATATTTTTCATTCTCCATATTTTGGGTGGGGGGTGGGAGCTCGTGAGAGAGAGTATGACATGATTATGCATGTATGATCAAATATCAAAAGCGGTTCAGTAGTAGAGTTGGAGATAGTGCCTATGCTATCCCAGTCCACTAGTAGATAATCTGTTCTTGAGGTGAGTTGTAGGGGTGGGAGAAGAGTCTAAACTCCCTTTTAGAAGGGTTGGTTAGTCACCATATAAATTTAAGTCTATGTGTATTGCAGAGGTTCATAATTTGTTTATGGGATTTATAGGGTCCAAAAGCACATTTAGACTGCCTATCAGTGACTCCATCCCTGGGAATATTGAAGCAGTCCCCCAAGATCAGTTTGGATTTGTGAAAAATCAGAGTTAGCTTTTTATTTAACTATATCTAATATTCAGGATCGTCAGATGTAGGGGTGTAAATGTTCCTCACATATATTTCCATATTATTCTTCTGTAGTCTAGTGAGTAACCGTTTGATTCTATAGAGCTAATTTGGAGGTTTGTATGTTTGGAAATGGGTGTTACCAATCAATTCTTCTTCTTTATAGCTGGAGAACGTGCAACTTCATTGACCCATCCCTTGCATTGTAAGATAGCTTCCTTTATTCCTATTTTCATATCTTGAAAGACCACGAAGTTTCTTTTCATTTTGTGGCAATAGCTTGGAGTTTTTTTTGTCTTTTAACAGGGTGGGTTAGGCCTTTTGTGTTGAGATAATAGTTAAATATTCTGTATCTTTATTTTATGTATTGAATGTGTATCCTAAATGTGGAATAAAGTGTATATATCTGGGTTAGTTTTTAATGGGTATTCCTTTGATGACTTATGTCTGTGAGAGGTAAGATGATGGTATAATGATTGAAGTGGTGATGTCCCAGCCATGGGAAGTAAAGGGAGTGAGGGATTGGATAGAGAAAAAGAAAAAAGATAGAGATATATAAATTGAAATACACAGAGAACTCCCACCACCGCCCACCCAGGCCACCTGAAGGATGTGGTAAGCCCGTGGAGGACACAAGTGGTTCACATGGAGAACACAAGCCTTCACCATGTACGTAAGTGTAAGTAAGAACTGTTAGGGACGTTAGCTGCTTAGGAAAAAAAAGTCTGTATCAAAATAACATATAAGGATGTGAGGGTGTCAGCCTGGGAAATCATACTGTCAAAAATATTTGAGTATATATCTTTGGGATGCTATAACGACTATAACATTTATTGGAAGAGAAGTCAGTGAGCAAAGCATAGGGAAGGTAAATCTACCGGCTTTGAGAGGATAATAACAGTTTAAAGCATATCTGTGTAAACATTAGTGGTAACCAATAGGTTGTTATCTAATCAACAATTTCAAAAAGTCAACATTTATAACCAACATATAACCATATATGGCAGCCTGTATATCAAAAACATGTGACAACACAAATCACATTGTACAAATTGAGTGTTCTCAGACAGGTCAGTAGGCAGGAAGCTGAGGTAATGGAAAGTCTAGTTACTGCAAGCAAGTATGTACAGCTTTTGGGTAGGCATCAGAAGGGGAGGAATATGGAGTTTGGTATACAGATGTGAGGTGAAGGTTGTTTAGCTAAGAATAGATCTGCTTAGTAATAGCTCCTGTATGAGTCACGATTAAGGTTTGTGCAAGATTAGTATATTAAAGGCCCACAGCATAGATTTCACTCTTAGTGAAGCGATATTAGTGATATAGTTAGCCTAATGATGATTAGTAATCAGTCGGCCTTAATATTAATGGTTCCTATGATTTAGTCAGTAGTAATATTAGTACTAACTAGTGAACCGCAGTTAGGAATTGGTAATTAATCCCGTAGGGACAACACTGCATATGCATTAATCTGATGTGATCCAAATTCGTCCAGATAGTATAAAGCTCAGGTGGCCATCTAAGAGTCATTAACGTCAGAAAGAAATGTATCTAGCTCTGCAGGGCCATTAACAATTGTATTTTACCCTCAAAAGTGTATTCACATCTTGGCTGGACCTATGAATGAAAATTGAATGGAGAGGGATTTCAGTGCATTCCTCTTTGATAAAAAATTGTTCCCTTTTTTGCATGGTTTCTCTGGAGTAGACCTGGGTGATCTCTGTTGTTGCCCCCTCCCGGGTTATTATCTGGGCTTTTTTTCATATAGGCAAATATAATTTCTGCCTGGGCATAGTGTAAGGGTCTGAAGATAAGTGTTCTGGGTGATTTCAGAGATTGAGCAAAAGATGGGCACTATGGGGGTTATTCCAACTTTGGAGGAGGTGTTAATCCGTCCCAAAAGTGACTGTAAATTGACGGATATACCACCAGCCGTATTACGAGTTCCATAGGATATAATGGACTCGTAATACGGCTGGTGGTATACCCGTCACTTTACCGTCACAGTTGGGACGGATTAACACCTCCTCCAAAGTTGTAATAACCCCCTATGTGTTGTAATTTCCAAGTCCCATGCAAAGTTTATGTCCAGTGTTTGTGGTATCCAGTGTTCCAAAAATGTCTGCAAGACGAAACTCTGTCCCTTGAGGCAAGCCAGAGATGCATACATGCCCTATGCGGTTGCAGTGTTTGAGTTCAATGATGTGTTGTTCCAGAGTTGTCAGCATCTTGCTAACTTGTGCTAGCTTTCTGGCATGAGACAGGCCTTGTCTTCTAATAAGCTGATGTTGATTCTGCTTTCATTGACCTCCCTCCCAGTATGTGGGGATCAGATTTAATATAGGATATGTCTGCTTTCATATTCTCTGTACAAGTTTTTGTTGACCAAGCAAGAGTTTATAGGGTATCATGTTTTTGAACAAACAAATCCGAGGAGGCTGTAGTATCTGATTTGCCACTAATAGGTGAGTCAGATCGCTTTTGGCCTGCTTTATTTTCTTTAAATGTACGTTTTGACTCCTTTGATTCATGTTTGTGGTCTGCCATTGTCCGTGTCCTGGGTTGTGGAGAAATAACTTGATGTAGGATTCAGTGGTCATACATCAGGGACACTGTGAATCAGTGTATAAGTGATCAGATAGGCTCAACTTGGAGTGTAGCTGCTTAAATGAGGGCTGAAGTGCCACCTGAATAGCAATTAAGGTTTGTTTGGTATAAGATATTGGCTGGAAAGTATGCAGACAATCACTTTCAAGGGAGTATAGTGATGGTCTCCATTTTGGGGTCAAGAACAGTACAGGAGGTATGATTATTCACCGGATCAAATCGTACTCACGAAAAGATGTCGGTAAGTGGGCTATAGAATATGGATCCCTCGTATTGCCTGCATTGTCTCCCAAAACAGCACACAGAGTAGCGCACGGCCTGGGCTTTTCTCATTAGCTGGTTTTTAAGGCCACATCGCAATCTTTTAGGGTCAAGTGCGTCAAAGCGTCACAGAGCGGTTTCGGTGAAGCAGGCAAGAAGGGTCCCAGGTGCTGCGTTGAAAGAGTCTGAAGCCACCAGCAGCCAGTGGTCCGGGGGCAATAACATTGTTGGACCTGCCCCCGGATATTCAGTGAGGCCACCCCACATTCACCACGCTGGGTGTACGTTGTATTTCCGTAGGTTGGGTGCCGTGTCGAAGGCTGGTCTAGCGTGAATGTTGGTGGTGGTGGGCAGCAGCCTCACGGTTGCTTCTTCTGTGGTTTACTCGCTTCCTCCGTATCTCAGGGTTGTACCGGGATCAATACACCCTTTGTCTATATTTAGGAGGCATTAGCCGGCATGCTGCAGCGGAGTTCACAGGCCAAGCAGCCATCTTCTCAAGCTGTAGTCACAAACCCAATATGTTTCACTTCTGACCAGGGTGGTATTAAATGCAGCAATATCAGCCAAGCGAGGGAATAAATCAGAATTAATGCTACAATGGCTTACTGAAGACATATGGTCGAATTAATTAGAGCGTTGGACATCAAGCAGAGATGTTATGTTATGATAATAAGACTTGGTAAAGTGATTTATCTCTGGAAGGGCCTCTTGGAGATACAACTAATCAATGCCCCATCTATTATGTGAGGTCCGTGTCTGCTCTCTGTGTTCCCACCAGTTACCTTAATCCCAAAAATGATTCAAAACATCGAGGAGGACCATGCTTGGGTGCTGCTTGTAGTCCCTAGTTGACCCTGTCGCAGTTGGCATCTCCTGTGACTTTCAGTCGTAGTGTATTTGCAGTCAGTCCTTCCCCGATCAACCCATCCCTGGATGAAATGGCATTACTTTGGCTGCATCCTGGGGCGTGAAACTTGAGATGCTAAATGTAAGATCTCACCAGTATTTAGTGAATGAAGCTGCAGACATTCAGCATGCCAGATGCCCAATAATACTGGAGGTTTATGCCAGACATTGGGCCACTGTCTCGAAATTGTGTGATTATGTTGAGTTCCAGACAGATCATTGTAACCCAGAAAGAATATGCAACCTCTTAAGGGGTGGGTTTTTGCTAGGCTTTGTGGTGTCTGCTTTGAGGAACCTTGTGCACTATGTTGTTGATCCAGTATATACTTTCTGGTTTCTATGTAAGAGTGGAAGTAATATATTCAAAGGTGGATTTACCAAATTGCGTCAGTAGTATGTTTTTTCATATCAGATTTTTGGGATAGCAACGAGATAAGTTTACATACCATTAATCGAAATGGAAATCGTCTACAATATGTAATTATCACCTAATAATCACCCACAGGACCAGCCCTGCCAATGGCCTAATCTACGGCAGATATTTTGTCTAGCTATAACTATAAAAATAAATACAGCAGCGGCAATGAAAGTGGTTAGTAAGCAAAATATTAAAAAGAATTGCAGCACTGTGATGGTAGTTCAATAATTCATTGAATAAAATGATGTAATCAGTCTTCGATAACAACCTATATTTTCTAGCCCCTAGCTAATATTTCTTAGCACCAAAAAGCTTTTCAGAGTTTCATTAGGTGGCCTCTACTCTGTATACATTAGCTGAACAATACACCTGTTGTTAAGTTAACTTCTGTACTTGAAGAAGGGGTCGCTCTCTGTCTCAGGTATGGTGTCTGAGCTAATAGGTAGGGGTGGGTGAAAGTTCCGCTCTGCCAGCGGAGTTCACAGAGTTTTGACCACTCCGCGCTCCGGGGAGTTCTGGAAAAACTCTCACAACTGCCACATGGCAGAGTTTTTTCTCACACACAGCCCGCCCATGTTAAGTTGACAACTACAAGAGAGAATTTGTGTCACCTGATGCGATTTTCAGGCGCTAGAACACCTCCATCTGAGATTTCTCAATGCAGGTGATTCTGGCTGGTCACGACTGTTTGTGTAGAACGTCTACTCAAGCAGCAGAGATTTCTGGCGCACTGTGTAGCGCCATTCACCCAGCACTAAAAATCAGCGCAAGCAACGCAACATGCCCGATTCCATCCGCTTGCGGAACTTCGCTGAATCTTGGGGATTTTTTCTGTAACTCTGCAGAATTCCGTGGCGTGAAACTCTGTGAGTTCTGCACAGGCCTACTACTAAGGACTTCCTGGCCCTGAGGACCAGGTGGCCTTTGCTAGGGATGTTTGCAAGTCAGCTGGCACCAATCTCCCAGGAAGCTGAACATTCCTCTTTGCGTAATACATGTCTATATCAGTTTAAATACACTTTTCTAATTATTTTATAAAGAATAGGCCATGGGATGAATGAGGTAAACTGCATGAATTAGCATATGAATTCTATTGTACCTTCAGTAGATTCTAACACCTATTATAAATCACAATAATACATATTTATAAACTATAAATGCACTATCAAATTGTATTGAAGCTAACATTATATTTTGTACATGTGCATCATTACTATATGCAAAACACATTTATAAATGAAAATATGCCCTCTGATACATGAATTTACAAAGTGTATGGCATGCAATGAGGGTACATAAGCAGAAAATGAAAATGTTACTAAGGACAAGACCAGGTCGCATGGTGCCTGTTGGTACATGCTACACCCTTACAGCAGATGAATCCTGGTGTATGGGGATACACAAGGCCTATGTGCCACTAAAATAAATAGTGCCTATTCCCTCTGAGATTAAACCCAGACCTTAATGATCAGGGCCTTTCTAACCTCTTCTTGCAATGGGAACCAACCACCTTCAGATATCTGGGGCAGATAATATATCACCAGAAAGAAGACCTAATTGGTGGCAACCTAGACACAGCCTCCAAAGGAGTCTGAGTGTTGAGGGTATTCTGGAATAAAGTTCCCCTCTCCCTATTGGACAAGACAGCAGTTACCAAGATGATCATGGCGCTCAATTGATATATTTGTTCTTCACCTTACAATTGATCCCACAGGAATGATTTTTTGTGGTAACTGACATGGTCCTGAACGATTTACTCTGGGAAGGACACAGACATAAAGTTGCATGAACTAGACAGAAGGCCCCTCCATTGTCAGAAGGATTAGCTGCACCTAATATTTAAAAGTATTTTTTAGTTGCACAACTACTGTGGTTTGCTTGATCAGTAGTATATCCGCTTCCACAGGATCCTCCCTACCTTAAAGCACAGAAGAGGAATGACAGCCTACTAACCAAAATATCTGCCCATCTCTGACACGCAAACACATTTCACTGGTAGAGGTAGTCAACTGATGCTGGCATACTGTGGTAAGACTATGGACACACCAGTTTATGTCCCTGTGCTTCCATTATGGTGTATGCCAGAATTCAAACAAATTGCAGGTAACACAGATGTGAGGTGTAAGGGTGTGAGCTGATGCTGGTATTACAATGCTGGAAGAACTATACGATGGGAGGTCTTACATATATTCCATAGCCTGCAGCAGGAGTAGACAGTCACTGTAGGCCACTTTTAATGTTCAGTGCACTGTTTTAAGTGTTTAAGAAACAGTGGCCTCCACTGAAGAACCCTCCACACTCATGCGTGGTGCTAGAAACTATAGTAGAATCTGGCAATTAAACTAAAGCTGTGACTAGAATTTATAGGGCTCTATAGTCCCTGAGGGGAAATAAAATATAGATATTGGAGGATCCAGAATCTAACCACGTATTATCATACTCTAAATCTATTTCAATTAACATATTCAATATAACATCCCCCATCAAATATATTTAACCCCATAGAGATGCCACAGAATGTGCCCAATGTTTGAGAACCCATGCCCCAGATGTTTGGCGACACAAGCAGATTTGGTTCACTTGCCCTTGCCCTGCAGGGAAATTTTGCACTTTTGGGGGCAAGTGATTCGAACCACTGCGGACCTAGCTAAAACTGAGCTAACAAAGAACATGACGGCCTAGTTGTTGGTTCAGATGGAAGCCCTATGCAAGACTGAGGAAATATGTAAGCGACCATAAAGAGTTAGCATTCACTCTGAGTAAGAGATTGCACACATAAGTGGAAGTTAACTCCACCTATTCAAACAATGGATGCAAAAGTTAATTAAATAGACAAAATCAGAAATCCGGGTGATGAATATACATCATAAACAACAAAAGAAACCAAATGTGCTGACCTTGAGGGACAGAACCCTGGAAGTAGTACAAATTAGTAGCATTGATAGATCTCTGTAAACTATGATTACAGATGTCAATAATATAACAAGTAACAACTTAAGCATGACCTGTGGTCTAGCATGAAGTCATTTTACCGTTACTATTTCCCACCACAGTTGGTAGAATATGATGTAAGTTATGTGTGTTAATATAGACGCAGATATGAATGACTTGCGGAATGCCACATATGACAAGAAATCAGAAATATGGTCATATTGAGGCTTGAGGATGAACGCAAGTGAAATGATTGTTGAAGATATTTTGTATGAATGGTGTAATAACTCTTATCCAGTATTGGATCTTTCATAAATTCACATGCATGAATCATCCCCGTCGTCGAAGTGGGAGTCCCACGGTACATAAAATAGCAATAATTAATAAATAAAAAATGTTTGCCATAGGCTATAATGGAGCCAGCAATTGCTCACATAGCCTATCCATGTCCTTTTGTGAAAGGACCCAAACCTGCCTGCTGTCCAATCAGGCACCAGCACCCTCTAGAACCTTCTCCAGAGAAGCTTCCTTCCTCAGATTTTCTACTGCACGTCGTGTGAAGGGAGTCTCCCTGAGCTCTGCTCAGTTTTTTCTTCAGAACGTTTTCTCTCAAAAGAGTTGAAAATATGTTGGATTCTTCTAGGAAAGGCCTTTTCCGCCCTTGTAAGACCTGTGGAAAGAAAAGGCTCCATGTGGATGACCCACATAAAGACTGTTTGTATTGTCTCTACCCACAACACCAGGTTAAGGACTGCAAAATATGTCGCACCTTCTCCACAAAGACCCTCAGATACCGTGAGGGCAGGCTCCTGACATGGTTACAGGCCAAACCCTGTACTTCAGGTGAGGAGAGTGGGTCAGAGAGGCCACACAAAAGGTCCAGATCTGAGGACCTGGGCCACACAGAAAAATCCAGGAAGAGGCAGAAATCACATCATGGGAAGGGCTTACAGACTTCAGTCTCCTCTGAGCCTTCTTCTCCTCTTCAAAAGAAGGAGTCCTACCGTCTATCTCCTTCCTCAGAGCCTTCCACTTCTGGAAAAGTGACTCTAAAAATCAGACCGACAACGACAACACAGTCGACGACCGTGATGACGACGACGGTTCCAACAACTACCGTCTCCACTACATCGTCGACGAGACCGTCGTCAGCGTCGACTACCTTAACATCTACGGTAAGGGATCCTATCCCCTCTCTCAAAACTCCGTCGACAAGTATATCATCGACGGCAAAAACATCGTCTTACAACACTGTCGACAACTGCCCCGTCGACTATAACGTCAGCGACGCCATTGTCATCGGCGTTTTCGCCATCGACGGAGACACCGTCAAAGAAGTCATCCTCGACGAAGACACTACCGTCGACGACACTACCGTCGACGAAACCAGCGTCGGCGAAACCATCGTCGGCGAGACCACCGTCGACGAGACCACCGTCGACGAGACCATCGTCGATGGAAAAATCTGTACCATCCACGGCTCCATCAACTTTCACGCCATCGACAGCAAGACAGATTGAGGCCACTCCTGCCTCTTCCAGGTCTCCAGATCTCCGAGCCATGGTCAGGATCAGATCTCTACCCGCATCGGACATTTATCCAACAGACACCTTTCCAAACAAGGTGTCAGCTTTAGTACCCAGTCATCTTCTGGACTGGGAGGAATCTGACGAGGGTCCATTCGGAGATGCACATAGCCCCTCGCAGCTCCATGTCAAGTACCAAGATGAGGATGACGAGGATGAGTATGAACAATACCAACCATACTACTCTCATCAGGAACAATATTACGAAACACGAGAGCCTCAACACAGAGATTCTGTACAGATGCCTTCCTCCTTAATCCAGGATTTACAATCTATGCTACAGGATTATAGGAGAAGGTTCCCACTGGCAGCGGAAGATCATCCACCAGCGCCAGTTTCTCCGGTGACACCAGTTAATGTCCCTCCTCCTCCAGCTACTCCAAGATTGACATCCCACTCGGTGTTAGCTGCACCCCCCAGAGATGAAGGTTCCACTTCAGGGGAAGAGGAACAAGAGGAAGGAGAAATTTCTACTCCACAGCATCCTACCGAGGAATGGGATCATTACTTGGCCCCCACTCCTTCTCCACCACCTTCTCGCCCCTCTGATTCTCCGCCCGAGGACATAGGTGGTTTCCATAATCAGAGCCGCGGTACGTTTTCACCTTCCAACATCTGTCTCCCAGTCGGAATGTTTCCTACATGATTTTAAGGAACAATCACGGAAGTCGGTACGGTCCATTCCGATTATTGATTTCATATGGAGTGAAGGCACAAAGATTATGCGAAACCCGGCTACGGTTCCTCCAGTTCCGCAAAAACTGGATAAGAAGTACAAGGCAACCCAAGATTCTCCGGCATGCCTTACTGGCCATCCAAAGCCTGACTCATTGATCTCACAGGCTGCTCAAAGGCGCTCCAAAAACCCATCGACGCCTACCTCTACTCCTCCGGACAAGGAAGGACGAAGATTGGACAATATAGGCAAAAGATTCTCCTCCATGTCTGCAATCACTGTCAGGGCAGCAAATTCTTTAGCGATTCTAGGTCGATATGACCGCCAAATGTGGTCCGACATGCAGCCTTTCCTGGACCTCATCCCTGAAAATAAACAAGCAGAGGCATGAAAGATCCTACAGGAAGGTGAGCGTACGTCGGAAGAAATTATCGACTGCGCTCTTGACATAGCCTCTACTGGTTTTCGCCAACTAGCGGGTGCCGCGGTCTTACGACGGCAAGGTTGGCTCAAAGCCACATCTTTTAGACCAGAAGTGCAGTCCCGAATCCTAGACATGCCTTATGATGGCGAATCTCTATTTGGCAAACATGTAGATGACGCACTTCAAGCCATCAAGACTGACACGGACACCGCCAAGTCCCTGGGTACCCTGCAGTATCGGAAACAGCCCTTTCCAGGGGCTAGAGGAAGAGGTTTCACCTCATTTCGAGATTCCTTTCACAGGCAATATCAGCAATCCCAGTACAGGCCTTCATACCACCAACAGTACAGGCAATCATCGACTGCTTCCTATACCAGACAAGGAGGTAAACGTAGGCAGGGTTCGCAATCCAGAGATCAACCCAGAAAACAATGATCTTCTACAGGCACCGGCTATGCTTCCCCAATGCCCACGACATCAGCAAATAGGAGCAAATATTTCCAACTTCATCCAAGAGTGGAAGAAAATAACATCAGACAGATGGGTGCTGGATATAGTGACAAGAGGTCATACCCTGGAATTCACACAAAAGCCACCGCTTCACCCACCAACATCAGGCAGATCTCTCCATCTTCGTCTTCTTCAAGCGGAAGTATTCAGCCTTCTTGCCAAAGGAGCTATAGAGGCAGTTCCTGTGCAACAACGGGGTCTCGGATTCTACTCCCGGTTTTTCCTCATAAGGAAGAAATCAGGAGAGTGGCGTCCTATACTAGACCTCAGGAAACTCAACAAGTTCCTTCGGAAACAATCGTTCCGGATGATCACACTGTCAGATATCTTGCACCTCCTGAATCCCGGAGATTTTATGACAACTCTAGATCTCCAGGACGCCTACTTCCATATACTAATACACCAAAGACATCGCAAATATCTCAGTTTTACAGTAGCCGGTGCCCATTATCAGTTCAGAGTCCTACCATTTGGCCTCAGATCAGCTCCAAGAATCTTCACGAAATGCTTTGCCCGGTCGCAGCTTTCCTCAGAAGCAAGGGTTTCCAGGTGTTCCCATACCTGGACGACTGGCTCATAAAAGCTCCATCATCTCTACTAGCTTCCAAAGCGACAAACGCCTGCCTAAAACTATTCAACGGTTTGGGTCTAACAGTGAACCTACAGAAGTCAGTTGTGCTTCCCGCATGCAGGAGAGTTTTCCTGGGAGCAGAATTAGACACTATCCAAAACAAGGCATATCTTACCCTAGCAAGGCAGCAGAAGCTGACCCAATTGGCTGTCACAATCTCCGCAAAAAAGTTTGTTTCAGTACGACTATTCAAATCGCTCCTGGGCATGATTTCCTTAGCCATAGTCCTAGTACGGGTAGCAAGTCTCAAAATGAGGCCGCTGCAAGAAGAACTGCAACTTCAATGGACCCAGTCGCAAGGATCCTTCGACGACTTAATAATTATCACACCATAGATTCGGCAGGCGTTAGAATGGTGGTCTCACATCAACCACCTCTCCCACGGGCTTACTTTTCTAGCACCAATAACAGACTTGGTCATCACCACGGACGCCTCTTTGGAAGGATGGGGAGGCCACTTACAGGACATGCTCATTCAAGGCAGATGGTCCAAGCTCCAAAAAGAGATGCACATAAACCTGTTAGAGCTGAAGGCGATTCATCTCACGCTCAAAGCTTTTCTGCCACGCATCGCAGGATCATCAGTGTTAGTCAGAACAGACAACACAACAAGCATGTTTTACATCAACAAGCAGGGAGGAACAAGATCCCTCTCCCTCTCAAGAGAAGCTCAGTCTCTTTGGAACTGGCTCACACTGAACAACGTCCGCCTCAGGGCGGAGCACCTGGCTGGGGTCAACAATGCTTTAGCGGACTCTTTCAGCAGGACGGACGACAACTGTCACAAGTGGGAACTCAACCAGACCATACTCGAGGACATCTTCCAACGATGGGGTCGGCCGATCCTAGACTTGTTCGCCACCAATCTGAACGCCCAATGCCAGTTTTACGCCAGTCGATACCCACTCCCGGGGTCGTGGGGAAATGCTCTTTTGATGAGATGGTCCGGGATCTTTGCATACGCTTTTCCCCCCATTCCACCGATTCCCAGGCTCCTCAGGAAAATGAAGACCGAATGCTGCCGGATCATTCTCATAGCCCCCAAGTGGCCCAGGCAGTTCTGGTACACAGAGCTCCTACACCGGTCAGTAGCCAATCCAGTCCGCCTGCCTTGCAACCACAATCTTCTAACGAAGAATCAGGGTCTCATCTTACATCCCAACCCAACTTCGCTACACTTGCATGCTTGGCTCCTGAGTACAGAGAGTTCCACGAAATGAACATTGATCAAGAATGTAGACTTATATTATCTAAGGCACGAGCAGAGAGCACGAACAAGACATACAAACTCAAGTGGAAGAGATTCTGTGTTTGGTCCTCTCAGAATAATTTTCACCCATTTCAGATTAACATTGAGCAAATTCTTTCTTACCTGCTCTCTGTCTCCAAAGCTGGTCTTTCCCATGCATCAGTCAAGATTCACCTAGCAGCTATAGCCTCTTACAGGCGATCGGCTGACATACCATCGATCGGCTCATCCAGAGTCATCAAACAGTTTATGAAAGGGCTGTTCCGCACTTTTCCTCCGGTACGCTTACCTCCGCCAGAGTGGCATCTTAATATTGTCCTTTCCCAGCTCATGAAAGCTCCTTTTGAACCTATTCATAGGGCGGAGCTCAAGTACATCACCTGGAAAGTGTCAACCTTGCTCGCTCTCACCTCTACCAGGAGAGTCAGTGATATACAGGCGTTCACTACTAAAGAACCCTTTTTAGTTTTCTCTAAAGACTTCGTTATGCTCCGAACCAATCCCAAATACATTCCCAAGGTTCCATCTTCGTTCCACCTCAATGAACCCGTTATTCTACGAATCTTTTTTTCCAAACCCTACTACGATCGCAGAGAAAACTCTCCACTCTTTGGACATCAAACGATGCCTAAAATTTTATCTTCAAAGTACCAAGCTCATCAGAAAATCAGACCAACTCCTAGTATCTTATTCTCTGGGACGACAGGGAACAGGAGTAACCAAGGCCACCATAGCCCGATGGATTTCTTCGACAATCCAGTTTTGTCACACCAAGGCAGGAAAAACGTTGACTAGGCGCCCGAGAGCCCACTCCACAAGAGCAGTCTCCACATCGGCTGCTTTGTTTCAAGGTATTGCCCTTGATAAAATATGCCAGGCTGCGACATGGAAAACTACGCACTCCTTTACGCAGCACTATTGTTTGGAGTCATCACAAAAAACAGACTCTCTAGTAGGACAAGCTGTTCTACGCCATCTCTTTCATTAAGGTGAGACATTTCCTTAGTTATAGACAAATGGTTTGAAATGCAAATAACCATGTTTTCTATTATGCTTCCATATGAATATGTAATGTGTATGTATGTATTTATAGATATATATTTATATATTTATACATATATTTATATCGGCATTTACAGCAGGAATTTCAGTATTTATGTATATGTACTTAAAAGTATCTGTATTCCTTCGAAGCTCACAACAGAAATGTATGAGTTTATTATTATTATTATTTATATTGGAGACAGAGGGCCTTCATGCTCGCACCCTCCATCCACGCTGGATACAATGTTTATCAACCATACTGCTGTCTATTCAGATTCAAGCATGTGAATTTATGAAAGATACAAAACAGGATAAGAAAACAAGTTACTTACCTGTAACTACAGTTATCCAGTATTGGTATCTTTCATAAATTCACATGTGACCCACCCTCCTCCCCTTTGATGCTCGCATTTCCTCTCAGGTTATAATTTTTCACTCTCGTGCTGGAAAATCTGAGGGAGGGAGCTTCTCTGGAGAAGGTTATAGAGGGTGCTGGTGCCTGATTGGACAGCAGGCAGGTTTGGGTCCTTTCACAAAAGGACATGGATAGGCTATGTGAGCAATTGCTGGCTCCATTAAAGCCTATGGCAAAAAATTTTTTTTTATTAATTATTGCTATTTTATGTACCGTGGGACTCCCACTTCGACGACGGGGATGATTCAAGCATGTGAATTTATGAAAGATACCATACTGGATAACTGTAGTTACAGGTAAGTAACTTGTTTTCTTCACCCGCACAAGTTATGTGGTCTCCTAAACTGTATGTTGCCCTACAAGAAATGCTCTTGGTATTACATTGTGTTTTTACTGATATGGGTATATAAAGGTGGCAATAGATAACAGCATAAAAAAGCAATAAAGACATTTTTAAAAAGGCTCCTATCACTTCTTTCCATCTTTCTGCTAATTGCAGCTAAAAAGCCTTTGTTCGCTATTAACCATCCTCTTCTTCGAAACAAACTTTAAACCTTGTGTTTCTTATCAACTCTTTCCCATAGTTCTTTACTTTGCTTTGTAACTTTAGAACTTTGAACGCCTAATCAACGTGTGACAGTCATACGTGTAAACTCTTTGGGGGTCTGTTTCCAAAGGTAAACTTACACATGCGTGAATATACAGATGTAAGTTTACTTTTACAGGTTTGAGTAACTTTACTAATTTGGGCTTTCACCGTTTATGAGTATAAAGTTATACAAAAGTGTAAAATTACCGGTGGAGGCTGGTGAACTCTGAAGGAGGTGGGGCACAAATCCATACTCCACATTGCAAGCAGAAAGCGACTACAGTGAACAAACATGCCCTTCATACCCCACCCCTTCTGGAGATGTTATAGAAACGTATCGTTTATTATTTTTAATAATGCATTTCCAAGTGTATTTTCCCTGCAAAACAAAACAATTTTTCGTTTAGACAAGCAAGTCTTAACCTCCACAGTGGTGTGGTCACTTGACAGTGAGATAGGGCAGAGTGGAGAGGGTACAATGGGACAGCCATACTGGAAAGGTCATAGAGTAATAGAGGAAAAGGGCAGAGAAGAGACAGGAACAAATTACAGAGTAGGACAGGCATAAGAGAAGGAGAACCACAGCGAGGAAAGTCCAGAAAATAGTATAAGAAATCACAAAAGGAAACACTGGAGAGTGAGACATAGCAGATAAAGAGATGGAACATAAACACTTGAGTGACAGAGAACAGGAAGCATAATATAACTTATTGATAATAGAGATGGTCGAGACAGGTAAGAGAGCCAAACGTGAAGGTGAGGAGAAAAGTGGCCAAAAATGGAGGATGGGAATTTGGTGACACGGAAGACACAAGTGCAGCAGGAAAGAGAGGATGAGAAGTGAGAAACTGGAGACAGAATATTCAATAAAGAAAATGGTGTATGAATAAAGAAGAGAGAGCAGAATGTCATAGTCATATGAGGGGAAGGCTAGGTAAAAGAAGATAAAAAGTAACAAGTGTTTTGATGACAGGAAGGCTGGGAGGAAGAGAAAAGATGACACTATGGTGACTACAAAAGCTGTTAAAAGGAAGAAAAGCTGTACACAAGGAAAAGAGAGCAAAGAGGGAGGGGAGACACTGGGATGAGAAAAACATGGGATTGTAAGGGAGTCAGAAAACCTAAGGAGAGATAGTGATAACGAGAGCAAGAGACAGGAAATAGACCAGACATCAGACCAAATAAATCAATTCCATCACATTACGGAAGTGATAGGGGAGATGTCTGCTCGTTTCCATGATTAGTCTTCTCGAGCAAGAACCTTCCATTCTTTTCACAATACGTGCGGCGTGTGCCGGACACCATAAATGAGAACAGAACTGGCATTTCAGCTGCCAATCCAATTGCATTGTTTAGTGGCCCCATTGGATTGGTTTAAAGCGAAAGATTTTGCTTCTTATGTGCTCTGCAGCGCGTCTTTCTGTAAACTTGAAAATAAACCAGGATCTCGGATGCAGAGCAAGCTACCTTGCCGGGTCAGGTGCCCTTATGTCTGCATAACTGTCCGCACCACTGCTTTTTCCTTCCCAGAACTGTAGACATAAATATGGGATCTGGGCCATGCAATCAAGGCAGGCCTAGAGAAGTGTCACAGCCTGTACGTGTACGTGTCCACCCTGTGATAACTCAGACAGGGTCAGATTTGCCTAAGATTGAGGTGACACACACGGACTGGGCTGTGCATGGAAACGCCCAGGGGTTGCATTAAATCCAGCACGAAGGAGCTGGTGGCCATCCAGCTTCAATTATATCACACCGAGGGCTGTGAGGAGAAAAGCCCCGCGTCATGGCTTCATTCTGAGAGGGCCATACATGCACACTTTTGTTTAGGCTGCCATACAGTGCCTGGCTGCCTGACCTGCTCTGGGAGCGAGAGTCCGACCACTGGCAATAAGGATTTTAAAACTCGATGTTTAATCTGCATCGTGACAGACTGTAAAATTGTATTTAGGGATTGAAATTAGCAAGGGGGTGGAGGCCTGGCGCCCTAATGGAGAAATCGCCTGTGATATTTACATGTCTTCACACCCGGAAACGGATGTATAGTCAGTAAAATCGCCATATACGACTGTAAAAGTACTACAAGTACAGGGAAATTTCTAAAAGTTAATTCAAGTCTAAAAAACAAAAGTTTAAAAGATTTGTAAGTTAAAAGTTAATGAAAATGAATTTCCTTTATGCGTTTTAAATGGGGCCCCACTGAGGAAGCAGTGCTTAATTTGTATAAAAAAAAAAAAAGTCAGTGTGAAGAGCTTCCACCACCCATTGCTCTGTCGATGACACTACCAACACAACTAATATCCATCGAACTCTTACAAGTGTCACAATCCAGACACAAGTGTCGCAATTCAGATCACAAAGGCATTAAAATAGTTTTAGCAGCTGGTATTAGTCATTGTAATGTATTCAGTTAAAACACAACGGTTGTGCTCATGAATAAATCAGGCAAACAGCGCCACTACGTGGCAGACTGTCATAAATGCTGGTGTTGATAATTATGTGCCCGTCGGCTAGAATTTAGCACTGGGAAGAAGGTTGGTTGTTGTTTTGAGTCTCAGGTTCGGGCGAATTTGAGGGCTGCACGTCTACTATTTGGGCAGCAGGTGGCGTTGTGACTTCATAATTTCCATATTCCCTCTGTTTGAGTTTTTTAGGGTCGAGCCTGTGTTGCATGCGCTCACGCATGCGTATCGCAGCGAGACGCTTTAGGGTTTAGAAAAGGGCTCGGAGCCCTGTCGACGTCACGTCAGTGTTTTTCATTGGTTCGTGGGCTTGCCTATTTAAATCTGCTTGCTTTCATTAGTCAAAGGCATGCATACGTCATGCCTTTTCCGGTGGCTAGCCCTCCTCAGCGCATCGACCAAGTACAGAAAATATGCGAGGCTTGCTGTTTTCTGTCCGGCTTGTGGACTAATTTTTACTAGCGCGATTTCGCTTGGCAGATGTCGAGCGCTTTACACAGTTAATTGCACTTTTTCGGGTTAGGTACATAAATGCACTTTTGCCGATAGGTGAAAAGTCGGGTTAGGAGTTTACAACGCTATCAGCTCTAACAGGAGCAAACGCGAGACCCGTTGCATATCAAATGCTTGTTTTTTCTTTGCGTCTTACTCGACCTGGAAGTATTGAAGCGCTTTACACGAGCACCAGTGACGTTAGTGACATTACACAAGGACACATTAATACATTTTTTATTAGGCATGGTGAGATTAAGTGATTTGTCCAGAATCACAGGCTGTTGAGCTGACGCCGAGACTCTAACGGAGCGATCTCTACTTCATGATTTGTTCTCTCAGATGTTTCTTTTTCTGCACTTCTGGGCAGCTGTGAAATTGCTGGGGCTTCTTTTGTACTAATTGAATTGTGTTTACTGGCGCATG
This sequence comes from Pleurodeles waltl, assembly GCF_031143425.1. Taxonomy (NCBI): domain Eukaryota; kingdom Metazoa; phylum Chordata; class Amphibia; order Caudata; family Salamandridae; genus Pleurodeles; species Pleurodeles waltl. The sequence continues at coordinate 694,336,904 of NC_090451.1, forward strand.
GTTCAGTTCTTGTGACTGATCTCTTGCGAAGGTAAATCATACAGAGGTTGTTGGACAGTGACCTGGCAGGATTTAATTTAATTATATGGGGTTGGAGAACCAAGCTGAGATATTTTAATTAGGGAGCTCATTTTTAGGTCGAGCATAGCAGCACACAAGCATTGCTTTTCCAACGTGTTGGTATCTTTGTGGGCTTTCAACCAAGCCCACCTCACGCCCATCACTTCCACTCGTTCGTGGGCTTGCCTTTCAAAAATCCTTTGATGACATCGGTAAATGCTTTACGTTTGTCCACCCTTGGGGCGTTTTTGTTACCGCCTTGGGGACCGACCCAGTTACATGGATGATTGCACGTTTGCCGATATGTTTGACTGCGAGTGAACTTCTTTTTCCTTATGTGCCTCTCCTACGCGCTCATGCCAGCAGTGGCGCTTTGAACTGACTTGCTTATGTCAACTGTTTTACTTTTAATTTTCAATATATGTGACAAGAAAAGTCTAGTTAGAAATTTAGAACGCTAATAGCTCTAACTCGAGCAAACGCGAGACCCATTGCATTGCAAATACTTGTTTGCTCAGGATACAACATCCTTCCAGCATGCTTTCTAAGCAAGTGAAAGGAAATCCGATATGGCAGTGGTCATGACTCATGGGCCGGTAAGATCCCATACTGTAGACCAAAGATTTTGGTTATACTGAAACCCAAATTGGCTTACCTAGTTCACAAGGAGCGGGCCCAGCAGCCTGGTCCTAGTAATGAGATAATCTCAGATGCACCTAAGGTCTACGAATACCCCCGAGAAGGGCTGGAGTGCCTCCAAAGGCAGCATTCCCCCCACCCCGAAGTGGACAAAGAAAGGGCCATGTAAGAGGATGTAGGGAAAGGTCTCAGCTTTACCAGCCGCGCCCACATCGGGTCAGGAGCAGGTGGGGGAGGTATTCACAGTTAGGGATGAGCAGTGCTTTAAATTGGCAGGTGCGGTATGGTGCTGAGTACCTGCACTTTTCCAATTTCTAAGGGAGAGTTCTTGTACTTCTCAGCACTACTGCAATACATTTAAAGAGTGAGTACTTGCACTTCTCAGCACTGCTGCAATGCATTTAATGGGAAAGTACTGGCACTTCTCAGCACTGCTGCAATACATTTAATGGGAGAGTTCCTGCACTTCTCAGCACTGCTGCAATACATTTATTGGGAGAGTACCTGCACTTCTCAGCACTGCTGCAATACATTTAATGGGACAGTACAGGCACTTCTCAGCACTGCTGCAATACATTTAATGAGAGAGTACCTGCACTTCTCAGCACTGCTGCAATACATTTCATGGGACAGTACAGGCATGTCTCAGCACTTCTGCAATACATTTAATGGGAGAGTACCAGTACATTTTCAGCAATGCTGCAATACATTTAAAGAGTGAGTACCTGCACTTCTCAGTTATGCTGCAATACATTTAATGGGAGAGTACCTGTACTTTTCAGCACTGCTGCAATACATTTAAAGAGTGAGTACCTGCACTTCTCAGCACTGCTGCAATACATTTATTGGGAGAGTACCTGCACTTCTCGGCACTGCTGCAATACATTTAAAGAGTGAGTACCTGCACTTCTCAGCATTGCTGCAATACATTTAGTGGGGGAATACCTGCATTTCTGAGCACTGCTGCAATACATTTCATGGGACACTACAGGCACGTCTCAGCACTGCTGCAATACATTTAATGGGAGAGTAGTAGTACTTCTCAGCACTGCTGCAATACATTTAAAGAGTGAGTACCTGCGCTTTTCAGCACTGCTGCAATACATTTAATGGGAGAGTACCTGCACTTCTCAGCACTGCTGCAGTGCATTTAATGGTAGAGTACAGACACTTCTCAGGAACAAATAGGTACTCTGAATAGAGATTACCAGCACTTGTGTATTTCCATTTAAAGCACTGGGAATGAGAGGGCAAAAGACAGGGGTCTGAAGGAGGCAATCCGGGCACAACACTTCCAGTGGAAGAAGGTGGCTCCTGGGCAGCGGCAAAAAACCTGGTGGCAGGAGTCAATCCCAGGCAGCCAGAAGGGGATGTGAGGACCATGGGTGCAGCAGACTACCAAGTGGGGCCATTAGTGCCGGTAATAGCATCACCAGGGGCATCCTCAGCAGATGTTACTGCCCTCCTGTGTCAGGCACATCCACCGCAGTTGTGGTATCCTCAGCTGGGCAAAAAGAAGGCGGGAACACATCCCAACTGGGTAATAGTCATGATCAGGTACATTCCTGAGTGATTGGTTAGGTTTTCATGTATCTAAAGGCATGAAAGCAAAATCCAGAAAGGTGCGTATGTAGATTATTTGACCTTACCATGGTTAAATCCACAGAGGAGGAATCCAAAGAGGTTGAACAATGTGCCTGTAAGTGGGAAAAACCTTAAGTGGAAGAAACATTGATGAATTGGATTAAGGGTTTCACCAGTTATCAGTCTGTGCTTCTCGAGGGATTCCCTGGTTGTGGCCGGCAGAAGGCTCACTATATGAACAAAATTGTGGGCACATATAATGAGTTTAGATGGGGCAGTTGGAAGAAGTACAATAAGGCTTTTGGGGCAAACAAGGCCTCAAACCTGGTGATGTGCTGGGATCAAACTTGTATTAATGCACAGTTAATTTGTATGAACCTAAGGGAAATGGACAATCGCCCTTATGGTCAGCAACCGTGCGAGGTGAGAACAAGGGGGCATGTCGAGCACATAATAAGAAAACATGTACCAGACCTCAAGGGCCTTGCAAATTCGAACACATTTGTCCTGTTTGTGGTACAGCGAGGCACCCAGAGTTTAAATGCTTTAAGAAATCCAAAGAGAAATACGGGCAAAAGTGAGGAGCTCCAACCATTAGTACTTGGTAGTCCCTCCCCTGTGCCATTACTAGTGTTAAGTCCTTGGCTGATCTTGCATCCTCATATCACTGCCACTTGGCAGTCGTACTAGGACTTCCATGGTGGTTTCAGAATACCTGCAGCGGATTTTCAGGAATCTGCATTTTGCAAGAATAATCACTCCTTAGTCTTAGTGACATGGCAAAAAAAGAACATTGTGAAGGGCCTGAGCCTGGGTAGGGTGGCTTGGTCATTTGCGAGCCCTCGCTAAGCATAGGTTATTTGTCTCCTTTATACTTGGTCCCCAAGAAAGACCCTGGGGAATTTAAACATAACCTTTCAGAACCTAGAGGGGCTTCTCTTAATGACACTATTGACCCATTTCTCTGCTCGGTCAAGTATGCATCTTTGAATGGCACCATGAACTATTAAGACAATTGGGGCCAGAGACTCTCAGAGCCAAGGAAATCAAATCAACTTTCCGATTATTGCCAGTTCATCTTGAATACTATCACCTATTTGGTTTACCATTTAAAAAAAAGTTCTACTATTAGAAATGCATGCCCATGGCGTGCTTGGTCTCATTTGTCTACTTCATACAGTTCAGCGCCTTCTTGCAATGGGTTTTTACACAGGTGTCAGGCTCTACTTCAGTCATTCACTATTTAGATTATTTCCCGTTCCGGGGACCAGGTGGTCCTGACTGTTGCACAAAATTACTTGCTACTTTTCAATTCTCAATATCTGAATTCAAAGTTCCCTTACGTCATGAATAAAATGCGGGACCAGCAACAACCTTCATATTCCTAGTTATAGAAATCAATTCTGTTAAATTGAGAATCCATGAATCCCAAAGATAAAGTGGATGCCTTCAGAGCTTTCCCGGAGTCTTGGGTGGAGGCACAGAAGTTCACATTACACCAGTTACAAACTTTAATAGAGCAGCTCAGATTTGCACAGTGGATAATATATGTGGGTTTCCAACTTTCACACTGTTTATTTTGAGTTTGGCAGAAGTATTTTAGGTTTTGCATTTAATATTCTATTCTGTAAGTATTAATTTAACCACTTTATAGCATTAGGTTGGAAGCATTTTTCTTAAGTTATTCTAGAGAATATATAAAGTTTCGGATTGAGCATAAGATCTAATTTAGGATGCGTGTTGTTAGTCTGCAATCATTTATTTTTAAGCCTGTCTAGGCTTCATGCTGGTATTGTAATTGAAGGGCAAAATGTTATAATCCAATCAAATGATTTAAAAATAATTGTGTTTATCGTCAACAGGCTTAACAACAGATGTGAAGGTCAAGCTATAGAAAAATGGGTGTTAAGACATTTTCCGGGTATCATCCTTTTGCAGGAATCTCACATTTCGATAAGGAGACTTTTGAGTTTTGTAATCTTTAACAAATGGTCACATTTTCATTGCCATTCCACAATGCTTGCTGCCCAGAGAAACATGGCTATATTTTTGGTTGCAGGCTCAGATACATAGTTGTCACACTGTTAAAGAAAGACAGTGGGCTTGGATTAATTGCACAACTGGCCGTGCATTTTTCACAACTGCAAAAATATATATTCTCCTATAGAGAATAATCCAGATCCTTTAGCGGATCTTTCTACCTTGGAAGATAATTATTGGCGGAGATTTTAACTTTATGCAGCTGACAGAAATAGACTTTACAACACCCAGTCGAAATTAAACTAAAGTTAGAACAGCAAAGATCTTTGCCTCTTAACAGAAGGCTAGAGACTTAAAAGATCCTTAAGGATCAAGTTTTTTGATAAAGGAGAAAACACCTGTACTTCAGTTAGGCATACAACAGCTGCACAAACAGATTTCACTTTTATATAATTGGATCTTGTATTTGTGCAACGTCTGAGCTACCCAAATTGTCAGACTATTCGGCATTAGAAATGACTAACATCTACAAGATTCGTTCAATAAAAAGATGGATTTTCAATAACATTTATTTAGAAGACAAAATGTGGATCTCTGCCGCTGGAATAGCAATATTGGAATATTTTTCATATGGGGAAGAGTCAGCTAGCCATCATCTGTGATGCTTTTGATGCAAATTTTAAAGCTCCCTTGGGACATAGTGGAGAGGAAGAAGAAATTCTCAATTAAAAAGGATGTGGAATAACAGGCTAAACATAATTATTATGAATACTGAAAACATAAAAGTAATTTAAATAGAGCTACCTTAGAGAAGAAGAAACAAAAGCTTTTAAAATACTTCTATGGGGAAGAGTATTTGAGTAATTAACCTCATCTCTAGAAAAGCTACGAAGATAACAAGTTGTCAGGGAGATTAAAGGAATGGCATATTCAGCAGTAAACCTCCTAGAAACTAGTAAGACACAATATGGTCCAGAAACCAAAACTAGTTTTGTAGATAGATATAAAATAGAAGACATGCTTCTTGAATATAAAATTATACATACTCAGACTCAGACAATCAATCTATCAGATTTGGGGAAAAATTCCTAAAATTGCTGCTTATTCCCATTTTGCCTCAAAAATCAGTATATGGTTTGACAGAACCTTTCACAAATGAACAGGTTGGACACTGTGATTCTATCACTGCCCAAGGGAAAAGCGAGTGAAGAGGATGGTTTTCCTATGGAGTTTTTATAGATATTTAAAGAAGTCTTAACCCTTCTATTAAACTTGGCAGCTTATATTTTAGCTTGTGGTGAATGCCCCTCTCCTTTCATTCAAGGGTAGTTGGGATTTTTTTAACAAAAAGGTACAAATTCAAAAGATTTGAACTCGATCAGTGTCCTTAATTTGGATTATAAAATCATTGCTAAATTGATAGCCAATAGGATAAAGAGTTTGCGGTAAAGTGATCCACAAAGAACAGAATGGATTTTGTTCTAGATGTGAATTATAAACTAATACTAAATTTTTAATAGAACTGTCAGCATTTTTATTGCCAGTTAGATGCTTGTCATGGTGCTTTTATTAGATGTGATATAGCACCTGACCTCGTATGCTGGGAGTCTCTTTTTTTATTTTACAAATGTTTGGTTTTACTCCACAAATCACAGTGTTTTAAACATTTTTACAGCGGAGCTAAGATTGTTTGATACTGAATTCTTCAGATATTCACACTTTAAAAGTGAATAGAGGAACTAGTCAAGGCCCTACATTATTATCTCTATTCGTTGCATTTTTTATAGAGACTCTTGCTGTAGCAATTCAGTGTGAAAAAATTAAATTCCCTCGTAGTTCGAGAATGTCCAAAATTAAATTGTGGTTAGATGATAGCATGTTATATTTGAAACTGGGAAAGGAAGTTCTGGAGAGGACTTTTAAGAACTTGGACAGTTCCAAGAATTCAAAAGATTTAAAATTAATGTAGCAAAAACAGCCATTTAATTATGTAACTTACCACTGCAGTGGAATTCTCTCCCCTTTTCAATGTTAGGGAAATATGCTTTAATTTGAATATCGATTTTACCACTTTCTATGTTTTTTTGGCTGACCCATGCATTTGAAATGTTTTTTTTTTTTTTAAAGTTGTGAGTGTTTTTTTAACTTTTATGGGGATACATAATCCTTAGATTATCGCTTGGCACTTTAGATAGCACATTACACCATGGCCTCCTGGCTGTTCCAAACATTAAAACATAATATTCTGCAATGTACATTTGTATGTTAAATTCAAAATATAAGAATAAACATTTTGCAAATAAATATTATGACAACAACTTAATGCGTATGATACTCACTGAAAATGGATTTGAGGGCATTTTGACATTGGTAAAATCTCCTAAAAATGTTCAATACAATGTGTTACCTTGTTTTGATCAAAACGAAAAATCAGATTAAAAAAATGTCTCCACTGCTGATATGATTGCTGCTATTCATCTTAAAGACATTAACATGAAGGATCAGTCACCCTTGGGCAAAATAACAATAGCTAAATGACAAATTAATACATTTTGTAAATTGTCAGATTTTTTAATAAATTGCTCATGGGGACCATGGACAGTCTAGAACCCTTGATTAAGAAATATAAAGTAGGGCTGTGCTGGTCCTATATTATATATCCTTTTCTGATAAGCATTGACAAGATCTGATTTTCAGAGCTAGCTGAGAATTCAAACAAGGTAGGTTGGTTATTCAAGAAGTTATCTGGCCAGTTTAAAAGACGCAGATATTTTTCACATTGGATAGGTTGGGAAAAAGTTAATAAAATGAATTTCTCGGTTTTAAGAAGGGCCAATTTCTATAAGATGCAGTTTTAATACAAAATGTTTAAATTATCGTACTCCCCAAGTTCTTATATAAGATCAACCTAGAACTTCCAGTGAGCTGCTTTTAATGGGAATCAAGAAAAAAGGGACACTGGTCCCACATGATACTCGGATCTTCTAGATTATGGGCCTCATTCCGAGTTTGGCAATCTGACCGCCATGCCAAGAGACCACCGTGTTGGCAGACTCACAGACTACCGGATTATGAGTTGAATAGCCAGAACCGCCAAAACAGAAAACTTATTTGGAGCCCAAGTCCAGCAGGCTACAATTGTGAGGAAAATGGAAATGTGGCAGCTACCCGTGCACAAGGGACGACATCAGGAAGAGGTGGAACGACCTCAGGGGGGAAGGTGCGTTCCATGTCAGCCAGCTGGTGGTACTCAAGACTGGCGGTTGTCCCCCACATCCTCCCCCATAGTTCACATCGTGGGTGGAGAAGGTCTTGGCCATTCTGAATCCTGAGGGCTTGACAGGAATACCTGGGGAGTCGAGTCGGGTAAGCCACTATACCAATGATGTCACCAAAATGTATTGTCATGCATGCTCACTGATCACCTTTTGCCACCTTAACTCCACTCACCACCCCTGTGTCCAGCTGCCTGAATACCCCTTTCTGGCATCTCACAAGGGAAGTTAACTCACCTGGGGGCATAATATCTGTGTATGAAGTGGGTAGTAAAGGGACTGACAGTACTACAACTCCCAGCAGACACTGTTCTACCATTAAGAAAACCGGAACAGTGTACCATAATGAAAATAGCCTTGCATGTAAACTAAACAATGGAGTATATTCACTTGAATGGTCCACAATTGTATGGTCTGTGGAAATGACAGCAATACTATGGATATCTGCTAGTACCATACCACTTACCCACATCTACAAGCGTGTCCTCTGCTACTCTGTCCCGTCTACCACCCAGCACCTATAGAACTGTACTCACCGGGGGGATAACAATTGCATAGTCTGTTGGCATATGACAGCTATTGGCAGGAATGCCAAGGACAACTGCCACTGACATATCCCTCACTCACAGCTACAAATGTGCCCTCTGCTACTCTGCACCATATACTTCCTGTCACCTACAGAACTGAACTCACCTAGGGGGGTAACAGTTGTATAGTCTGTGGCATAGGACAGCTATTGGCAGGAATGCCAAGGACAGCTGCCACTGATATACCCCTCACACACAGCTACAACTGTGTCCTCTGCTACACTGTCCCTTCTATCTCCCATCACCTATTGAACTCTACTCACTTAGGGGGATCTCACATATATGCAGTGTGCTGTACTTGGTGGAACCTCACGTATGACCAGGTAGAATGGTTACTCCAAATCTGATGGCCAGGTCAGTGTCCACATGACATTGTGAAGCTGTCTGTTAACTCAACAATGAACTATTGCTAACTGGGAGGTACCATGAAACATATAATGCTACACTGCTGCCAAGATATGAGTCAATTAATAGACATCCATGTGTCAGGATACTCTGACATCCTGTAGCAAGTGACTTTAAAAGGAATTGTCTGTACCCCAAATGTCAGGTCTTCACAATTGAAAGCAGGAGTCACTGTCACATAAGGGGATCAAGCAAAGCCAATCTGTATATGGCCGAAAGCATATCTACCTGTTAACACTGGTGCTACATGTGGTATGGTGCTACGACCTGTAACTGTCTGTTTCACATCTTCAACAGGTCTACCTGCCACTGGGACCATGGAAAGCACTCCTGAGACAGCCACTCCCCCCCTGGATGACGCCCACAGTAAGGAAAGCACTCCTAGGTGTGTGGACATTGGGGACAGCTTTGGCCCATCTGGGTAACCTGGTCAGACGACAATTGTCAGCCTCACCCTGCCCACATCGACTCCTCCCAGCTGTGTTGAATATACATCCCAGGCAAACAGTTGCCCCCAAACCTGTGCCCCAAGGACAGTAACAACCATTATGTGCCGCCCAGTCCAGGTACTGGAGTCACAACTCAAAAACCCTGACAATGTTGGACCTTGCACCAGTGGCAGTGCGCAAGCTGTGCCAAGGGCGCAGGCACGTGGAGGTAGGGTGCCTGGGAAGGATGGTGTGGGCCAGCAACATAAGGCTGCTAGGGATAGTACTGGCCAGGACACCATCTTCCAAGTCTTGGGAGACTACCAACAATTCCAAGGCGTGATGGGTCAGGTACTTGCCATGATGGGGGAGATCAAGCAGCTGCAGAGGGACAATCCCCAGGAAGTCATGCAACAGTAGGAGGCCCACAATGTCCACATGGTCTCCCTAACAGGGGTTCCAAGAGACATCAACACCACCCTGAGCAGAGAACGCCCACAACACCAGACCCCTTCCATTGGCCAAGTTATACCAGCTCCTTCAACATCTGTGGCAGCCAGTGGAATGGAGGCCCTGCCAGGGGAAGAACATACCTCACACCCCTGCCGCTGGAGCTGAAGAACCCCTCCCCCACCCACAAGCATGGACGTGCATCCAAACAACCAGAAGGTGCATATGGCAAGACAACAACCACTGCAAAGAAGTAACCCCCAACTGATTGATTCCCTTTTTGTGCCTCAGATGCACCCAGTTGACTTTTCTAAAACCACTTTCCAATTATACAGGATAGCTGGACACTGGACTTGGGACTTCAAATGTTGTCAGAGCTACTTAAATGATAACATCCACCATGACTGATCCATTCACTGTTTGAACATTATTTCTTTGCTTACATTCATCCTAATCCCTAATCTCCTCTGCCCATGAAAATAAACACAGCTAATACACTATCTATGTATGATAGTCATTTTTCATCTATGTGAGTAGTTTAATCAGAAATATATTTCATGCTCATGATTAACTCATAAAAAGGAAATGTGAGGAGGGACAAGTCACAGATTATTTCATCCTGGGGATTACTACCAACACAATGACACAAGTGGACAATCACCAATTTCCGTTTATTACACTGTGCAACACGTAGGCTGACCAAATGTCAGGACTGTCATAGTCAAGTATGTCTAAACATTTGTTGCGTCTGCCTAGGTATCAGTAAGTAACATCCCACTGACCACTGAAGTAAGGGACATGTCAGACTGTGTCCCACCGAATAGCCTAACAGATTGGTGGAAATTGTCATCAGTGTAACCCTTATCACATACCTATACCATGCCTACCAAATCAACATACCCCATAATACAGACAGAGTACTGTACAACATCCCTGGTCAGAGAACCTTCCACTTACAATGGTCAGGTGTCTGTAGGCATGTCACTCACCTATGTCAGTGCTGACACACATGCAAAGTGGTCTGCAATGAGGGAACACAATGACAGCTACATACAAGTCAAACAGGATCATTGTCAATACAATGTGAAGGTTGAGTGGATGGATTGCACAAGATGACGTGTCAAAGACACATGATCACACACATGACACCATTGGACCCACATACCATGCCAAACAGGTCCATTGTAGAGCACAGATCTCTGCCATCCCACTGTCCTGGCAGCCTGGGCATTGGACTCAATCACCCTAAAAATATGTAACACAGTACCTGGTCAATCCATATTCACTTCAAATGTCATATCAGTAAAGCCACCTGCCATTGACACAACTAAGAAATGTCCACATGATGATGGCATTGTTCAGAGACCTGGAAGGAAAAAGTGGTAAATAAGGATTTTAGGCACGTAAAGGCTTACATGAGATAGAAAAATCTGTTACAAATATTGTTGTTTCTCAGATTGTGAATTTTGACTGCCCCAAATGAAGGAGATCCTCGCAATAGTTACAACTCCAAGTCTTAACTTACCTGAAAACCTAAGCTGTATACTTCAAAGCATCAAATGACCTGTCTGATGGTCACAAAGAGACCCTTCTCAACCAATCGTGACCCCCACACTACCCCACAGAATCAGTGAAATAACAGAACCTCACATACTTACACTCAGGTGAAATACTGATTGATGAAATCACCCCGCATGTCTCCATCTTCATCCTCATCACTGTCATCCTCACTTGGCATTTCTGCATTCTTACACGGTGGAACCGCTAGCTCCCCCTCATCTGGGATCTATGGGATTTGTCACCTCAGGGCAAGGTTGTGGAGGATGCAGCAGGCCACAATGATCTGACAGACTTTAGCGGGAGAATAGAAGAGGGCTCCACCAGACTTATTGATGTTGCGGAATCTTGACTTCAGGAACCCAAAATCCCGCTCGCCAACACACTGTGTCCTACCATGGGCATTGTTGAAGCAGGGTTCCTCACTGGTGTCAACAACCAGGGACGGTTTGGGTAGGCAGAGTCCCCTGTAAGAAATCGTGACATGTGTGCAAACATGAGTCCAGGGCATCATCACATTTGGCAGCAGACATAGCATACAAACACACATGACATATGTAACATACCAACCAACCAGGCCCTCTCTGAGCACTGTCGTGTCATCAGCTGTGGGATATCGCTGTTCTGCATGATTAAGGCATCATGGACTGAACCCGGGTACTGTGCACATACTTTGGAAATATAGAGGTCCGCCAAGCAAACTACTTGGACATTTATGGAGTGAAAGTTCTTCCTGTTCCGATAGACCTGTTCATTGGCATGTGAGGGGGCAAGGCTACATGGGGACCACCAATGGCTACCACTACAAGTGGAATGTGTGCAAAATCATAGAACTCTGCTTTCACATGAGCAAAATCTTCACATTGTGGAAATCGGATGTAGCTGCCCAGGTTTTTCAACATTGCAGAGAATACATCCTCCAAATACAGACTGAACATTGGATGGGACATCCCTGCAGTTAGGGCCACTGTATTGTGGAAGGAGCCTGTGGCTAGGAAGTGCACCACTGACATGACTTGAACAATGGGTGGTATGCTATTTGGATGACTGATGGCAGGCATCAGATCTGGCTTCAACTGATGACAGAGATTCTTGATTGTCTGCCTATCCAGGCAGTACATTTGTATGACATGTCTATTGACCATGGTCTGCAAGTCTCCGAGTGGATGGTACGCAGGAGGTTGTCTGACCCTTCTCATTCCAGGGTAACTATGTGAGAGAAAATAAGAAGCTTTGTCTTTCACTCATTGTGTCCCTTGTAAGTGACATGACATATGTCACATAAAAAATGTGACATGCCATTTGACACAGTGAAAACATGATACACAGCACATACCAATGGTAAAAGTTGCACATTAGTTACATGTCATCCCCTGGCCTCAATTAAGATATGTATATATAAACTGATGAGTCAGCGAGACTATGTGATACTAACCTCAAACAATGCATGTGATTAAAATCCCCAAAAACAATTTTGCACATGGCCAAGAGGGTGGTGACTGTGCCACCAAAGATTTCTAAAACTTAGCAGGACAACATAATACCATGATCCTTCAATCAGGGCAAAAAAACCATCATTAGACAATGCCAGCCCTGAGGATTATGCCGTAGAAATTGTTCCTACATTGTGACACATCAAAAATGAACTTTTCTGAACATCTAAGGCTTTAAAATGGCGACTGCCTGTCCCACCTCACTTGACAATAGGAAATGACCGGGACCGCCGTAGGAAGTCGTCCTGATGATAGGCGGATGCTACTGCGGCGGACATTGCCATTGGATAACATTGCTGCCTGTGGCGGTCTTGGGCCAATGGCAGTGTCTGCTGTGGGTAACGGTCGTGTACATGGCGGACATGACCACCATCTCCTGCTTAATATCTCACTTGACTCCTGACATTGCTGCCAGCAAGACCTCCACAACCTGAGATGCTGTGTACTGCCTCTGGGAGCAATCATGCCACGTCCTACAGGTGATAGTGCTCCTACCTTCTCATTAGAAGAGCTGGAGAAGCTGGGGAGAGGTACTACCCCTCTGTGGACAGCTCTGTGGTGCACCAGAGGAGCAGGTAAGATCAATACGTGCACATATGTTTCTGTAGCTCTAGTAAGTTTTGATTTAGTTAGCCTAGGCGTATGAGCAATATGTCAGAATGTGTCCTTAAAGCTCTGTTGATGCTATGTGTAAGCTTAAATGGTTAAGTTCCTGTGCATGTACCTATGTGAAGTGACAGGTTTAGAGTCCTGAGACATTGTGGAGAGTGTGTAATGAGTGTTCCCTGACCCACCTTCTAATTGTTGCACATGGTTAGCTGATGTGTCAGGACAACCATCACCAGGTAAATCCCATCATCAGATGTGCTTGATGTTTGGTCATATGTGGTAACATGACAGGAGGAGGTGTTGATGCATGTTGTTTGTGGTTTCTCCACCATACTTGTGCCCCTTCTGTATTTGCACACAAAACTGTGGCCACATCTGGCATTGTTGTAGTATTGTACTGAAGCCAGCTAATGACACGCTATGGCCCTAAGCTCTGCACCATGACAGCCATTGGCGATTTGCTATGGGATACACAAAGTATTGTGATGCATCTAATCTTTTGGGGCATGGCATTATGTGTTGATTTGCGTGGTCTGCCTTCAGAGAAAGTTGCCTTTTCAATTGCCACTTGCTGTAAATATTGCCATCTGGGCTGTTATTGAATAGTTTTTGCACTGCAAGTGGGAGCCTGTAGCCACACCCTGTATCCATAAACAGCACGTGAAGGTTAAAAATCATGCCTCACTACTAAAGTTCATTGACTTGAGCCTATGCCAAGTGTTTACCATTGTTATGGCATTGGGGGCATGGTGGTGAGTTGTGACAGATGTGCTCCTTACAACTCTAACCATTTGTGTTAAATATCTTTGACTGTTCCATGATCACACTGCCCTGTTGGCTCCTTAATCCATCTCTGATACGTACTGTGCATGCTCCTAATTTATTGGCCATTGAACTTCTGCAAACAGTGTGTTGTGTACTGATGTTTCATGACATTTGACCCTGTGTTTTGGACATGATGTGGTATATATCAAATGCAAGGCTAGGTGTATGTTACTCCGACATAGTGTTTGAGTGCACACGTTTTTAAAGTATATTTCAATTTTTTTTGACTGCCACTAAGACCCCCAGTTTCTGAAGCAGTACGTGGGTGCATGTGTATGTGCATAGGTGCACACATAGAGAGGCTTGCATCTTTGTGTAGACAACATGTGACTCCATTGTATATTATCCTGGCAATATGGGTCTGTCCCTACCTGTTGGTGACCTGTCGGGACCATATGCAGCTTGTGATCATCAAGGGGTATAGATGTATGTATGCAATGTTTGCCATTTGGTGTAGCTGTCATTTGCCATTTTGTGTGATATGTTATATTGTGTTCCTGGTCAATGTCCACTGGATTGCTCATGCCACACAAAACACACAGCTCTATTAACTGGTCAGTGCAGGGGCTGAGCTTGTGGTTGAGATGGGTACCCTCCTAGGGAATGTTAGCAGTAATGTATGGGTACCCTTGTGGGGAGTGTTTGCAGTAATGACACCCTTTCCAATGTCTGCTAGGTGCCAGGGTTGGACAGGACGGTCAAGACAGGTTGGTGTTAGCTTGTTGGACTGACTTGTAGTTAACTCTGCCTGTTCTTGTGTGGGACTTATGGACATGATTTTTTGTCTTGTCTTTTTGCATCCATGCAGGTCAACACCCATCAGAAGAAGGGGATTTGGCGTGCCATCACCAAGAATGTGCAGACCCTGGGGATCCACAGATGGCGGAGCTCCCAATGTCGGAAGAGGTGGGACAACTTGAGACGCTGGGCTAGGAAGATCACAGAGGCCCAGTTGGGGATGTCCTCCCAATGAAGACAGAGTGCCCGTCGGACCATAACCTCCACATTTTGGATGGGCATTTGAATGAATCACAGCAGCCACATGGGGTAAGTACAGACATAACTCATGTTTGACCCTTTACCAGGTGATTGCGTGAGGGACAGAATGCTAGCTCTGACAATATAGAAAGTGTCATGTGTCACAGATCTTCTGTGCTCACATTGGTGTACACTAGTCCTGTGTTGGCAAAATGTGTGCACATTCATTTTGGTTTGGGACATGGTACTCAACTTCCCCGTTCTATAGCACATATGACTGTGCTTTGTGTTTCAGTCATCTGCTTTTACTACCAATGTGGGTGTTAGTTCCCACCAACAGATCATCCTCCCTAATGTCACAGTAGAAAGGTGGGTAGGTTCTTGCTCTCTGTCCTCTGCTATGTATCAGGGGGTATGTCTATGTGTGATTTTAATTCAGGCAGGGGCAAATCATCTTCAGTGTTTGTTGGTTTCTGATGTGTCACAGCATTGTGTGATGCAAATGTGTCCATCAAACATATCACATGACTTACATAGCTAACATCTTCATACCTGTTGCAAGGGTATTCCCCTTGGTAAGTGAGGAATTTACATTGACGTGTGATGTCCGTTCAGAGTTGACAAAATGCATGTTGGATACCAGTGTGCATGTGCTACATTTACACTGGGACACATATGTTGGTATCAGATGTAAGCATGTGATAGTCATGCTGATGTCCTGATGGCAGAAAGTTGTCTAATGTTTGTCCATGGAGCACTTTTGTAGGTATGATACATAGGCATGGATAGTCCACTCACAACTATGGCCCAGATAGTACTGTGTCAACATCATGTGTATTCTGAAAACATAATTCATGCCTCACTGTTTGAATTTATCACATGTACCTGCTGTAGCAATGAAGGATTTGACGCATGAGGCCAGGTTGTTTGGGAACTTCATGTTTGACGATAAAATTATTTGGTGCAGTTGTGCTAGTTCACATAAACCTGTGTGTAGTTTGATAAGTGTGGCTTGGCTGTTGGCTTGCATCATGGTTGGTGTACCAGTAATGTTAACATCACTTATGCTTTGCCTCTGGGAATTCTCCACAGACAGATGCCTTGCTTGCCATGCCTGATGTGCGGATAGTGATGTTGATTCTCATTCTGTAACCAATTAGTTTACTCATGTTAGTGTTTGCGAGGTCTGTCTCCCTCCTTCCTGCACAGTACTGTAGTCTATTTGAGACATACATAATATAGTTAACTTTTAAATGTTTAAATGTGTGGGACATTGGTGTGAGCTTACTTGGTCCTTACATGACTATTATTGTTTTGTCTTCTGGAGTCATTTATCCTAGATATTTTGGACCAGAGTTCATTGTTACTGCTTGCTACATCACGATTAGGGCATGTGTGCTACCTCCTTGACTAACATTAGGCAGGTACTACATGTTGGTATGTCATATGATGGTATGTGTCCATAGTGATATGGTTGATTCTATGTCACTTGATGAAGGTATGGCTTGTTTGTACCAGGATTGTCTGCCTTTACCGGGCAACATATGTTATTGCCCGGTACATGACATCAGGGTAAGGTATT
Source organism: Pleurodeles waltl (assembly GCF_031143425.1). NCBI lineage: Eukaryota > Metazoa > Chordata > Amphibia > Caudata > Salamandridae > Pleurodeles > Pleurodeles waltl. Next base: position 694,353,356 of record NC_090451.1, read on the forward strand.
TGTGTGGTAAGGATTGGGTCTGTGTATTTGTTAAGCTACCTTACAATTGGAATCCATTGCTTTTCTACTGCATGACTATGTTGTGCAGGTTATGGCTCCTGTATTGAGTGGAATAGTCACCTGGTTGAAGTATGGTTAGTGTGATTGCTCAACTTCCTTCCTGCTATTGTAGTTTTCTGATAGCTTGCTTTGCTCGTGTGTTACAGTTGTAAAATTGAGGAACATGCATTGTATTGTTTTGTAACATGCTGTTAGCACTTTGCTGGCACTTCCTGAGGGGGAGGGGTGTTCAGTTGACATGATGGCATGTGATGATTTATTTCTGATTTGTGCTAAAAGTGTAGACAGGTGTTTGTTATGATGTTACATCACTGTCTATTTTTAGCATCAGCACAGGCAAGCCAAGGAGATGGGGCACAGCCGAGTGGGGAAGCTTCTGGCTACGGGACCTCCAGTCATGACCCCACAGATACTGAGGGACCCAGTGACCCAGAGGGTGACAGGAAAACAATGGGGAACACTGGATCTGCAACATCTTCATCGGAATCCTCCTCCAGTGGCCACTCCCATCGGGGACCACTCCAGTACCATCTCTGTCCATCATCCCTGTTCTATCACCGCCCTCCCTGTAGCTCCCCACCCAGTTGCCCGTGCCCCCTCACCCAGGAGGGTGGGCATCTCCTTTGCTGCAGGGACCTCAGCCTCAGTCCCTGTTCTCCCTGCTGCCCTCAGTGAGGAGGCTATTGACCTTGTGAGAAGCTTCTCTGTGGGTCAGTCCACCGTCCTGAATGCCATCCAGGGACTGTCAATGCCGGTCCAGCAAATTCACTGTAGGGCATTCGCTGTGCAATGGATGGCCTAAAGAGATCTTTTCAGGCTCTGGCCTCCACACTGATGGCAGCCAGTCACTCCTTGTCTACTGTCCCCACTCCACATTCCTCTTCCCAGTCCAAATCCCTCCTTCCCCGACCCAGCCAAAGCACACAAACAGACTTGCATGAATCCACCTCAAGAGACAAGGGAAGCGCACACTAACATAAACACCATAAGACACAACACCGGCACGCACACAAACAACATCCACCTGCAAACACAGCACAGTCACGACTTGCCCTGACACCCCCACCACCACCCCCAACATTATAGACACAACACCTGGCACACCTGCAGGCACCACACCAACATTCACTGATACAGCCACCACAACTATCCTACCCGCAGACACCACCCCAGCAGACCCTCCGACATCAACCCGTCACCACACCAGCGGACACCACAGCCACTGACACCCTACATGCAGAACATCCACCATTCCTGCAGTCAACACCCCAACAGACAGCCACCCACCCACCATGGCATCCACCAGCACCTCCCCCCCACCTCAGCCCAAGACAAATAAATGCCCTCACTCACCCACCCAGACACCCACCACACACAAGCACACCACCCACAAACATGCACCCAAGACATCCACACCAACACCTTACACTCCATACGCAAACCCCCTTCTGATGACCATCCCAGTGTCTAAGAAAGTTGTCCTTTCTAACCTTGATCTTTCCGCTACTCGCTCCCCCATGACACCCCAAAAAGAGCTGTTTCCCTCCCTAAGGCCATCCCTTCCACCTCCAATGTCTCCCCTACCCCCTTGCCAGTACCCATACCCCTCCCCCCACCAAGAAGAGGTACCCCTCACCCCAGAATGTCCCCCCCAAACCACAGCCAAAACCCACCCACCACCTCCCAAGCCCAACCCTCCCTCCCCCGCCACCCCCAATACTCCCTGAGGTGCCCACCTGCCCCCTTGATGCCCCTACCTGTGGAGGTTACATGGCAGTCAGGAGTCAAGTTGGGGCACCATATTGTGCCTTTGGTGCAAAAAGAGCACATATGGACTGGCCATTGGTCTTGGACTTTCATACTTTTTGCACTTTTTTAATATTAAAGCCAACCAGTTGTTGATTTTTTGGTTACATCTTTGTCCTGCATTCCCTTTCCTAGGTTTCAGTTGTTCCCGGATGACATTGGCTGGGTGCCAGTATTTTGGGGTGTGTGCTGCTTGCTGCTTCATGTTTTGGTTTAGCATAATGTTAGTTTGTGTGCAGTGCTGTTGTCCCCCAGGGCTAGGGTGTGTGTTGTGTGATAGGTATGGGCACGTAGCTAAAATGTTGGTGTCATGATATTGAGTTGTGTTTGTCGTGATACGTGTTTATGGTAGTGATGTGCGATGGGTTCCTGTATAGTGTATGGCTTGTCCACTGTTGTGGCTATTGTGTACATGTGGTGTGTGTTCTGGAGTTTGTTCAGTGCAGACATAGAGTGTGGTGAGTTGTGCAAGTTTGCTTTTCTTTTGTGTGCATGTAACTATTTAAGTGTGTATCCCTCAGAGCTGGCTGGTGTCTTGTATGGTGTTTGGAGTAGTGTATGCTTTTTAGCCTTGCCCTTCATCCATAGATGTGACTATGCATTACATTTGTTGTTGGTATTGCTTTTTCATGAGATCTAAATGGGGCCTGTTCGTGTGGGCATGTTTTAGTGGGCTTTGTTCAACATGAGATGTGTCCCAGTATGGGCCCCTTCTATGTAAGGTTTTGTTGCTTCTATCGCTGCTGTGCAGGTCTTGTTGTGATGTGTCACTTTGTGTGTTTTGACTGTTTGTGTCTGCTCGTATTGTGCATGGAATAATAGGTCCGATGTGCTCTGTGTGTGTGTGTGTGTGATGTGTGTGTCGATTGCTGGGTTGTTTGATGGTGGTGTGTGTTTTCCATTACACATGGATGTTCATGTGTTGTATGTGTCCTGTCCCTGGCCAGTGTTGGGTGTGAGTGTGTGAATGTATTTGTGCAGTTGTTGTGTTGTTGTTTTCGAGTTTGTATGTTGTATGGGAATCTTTGAGACTGGGCCTGTGCTGTGTTTCCCTGCGTATATGTGGGGTATTGATGTGTGGTGTGTGTGCTGGCTGAAGTGTGCTTGATGTGTATGTTTGGGTGCTCTTGATGCAGTATGTGAATGTGTGTGTCACTATGTTGTTACATGTAAGTGTAGCCCTTTGCACCTCCTGCCTATGGTATGTTATGTAACTGTACAAATTTGTACATTTTACTAATGTAACAGGTGAGTGTGTGTACTTACAGTTGTTGTCGTCCTCGATTATTTCATTGTCTTTCGGCAAGCAGAAGCAGCGAGATGATGTTTTGTTGTGATTTCATGGAGGCTCCAGGTGTGTATGGCTTCTTGGACATGAGTATCTCCCGTGATTGTGTTCCTTTCCGCCTCTTGATAAGTGGGGGATGGATGGGGGCGGTTACATTGGCGGTGTGCAACCTCCTAATAGGTCCGGTGGAAGCATGGTCTCTGCCGGACTGTTTGTGTCTCCAGACAACTGCTGCGATCTGTACTGGCTGGCAGTGCTGGTGGACTGCTGGCATTCTTCTGGTGTGCATCACCGCCAAACTCATAATTTGGCGGTCTGCTCCGCCAGCCTGTTCGCGGTCGGACCGCTACCACCAACATGGCAGTCACGGGACCGCCAAACTCGTAATCAGCCCCTATATCTTTTTTGGAAAGCAGTTTTGGATTTCTGTATAAGCAGTTTTGGATTTTTGTATGATAAAGCTAAATATCCAATTGCCCCATGATTCTGTAATGGATTTAATTGGGCACTGCTCCTCATTAGGGCTTTCAGATAATTGTTAATTCTGAAAAAATGGAAGACTAAATTAATTCCAACACTTCAGGAATTGCTGGTTAAAATGCAGAAAGTTAAAGAGTGAGGCAGATGTAGGTGGTTAGAGTAGCGGGCGACACAAAATATAGGCTGTGGGAAAACTGTACTTAAAAAAACAATGTATTAGGCTAGTTCTCAAATCTACTTAATAGACTGAGGGGGTCATTACAACCCCATCAGTCGGCAATAATGTGGCGGAAAGAATCGCCAGCAGGCTGGCGGTACTTACCGCCACATTATGACACTGGCGGGTTGGCTGAAGCCAACCCGCCAATGTACCACTCTGACCACCACAGCGGTAACAGCTGCCGGGCTGGAGATGTCTATCTCCTGCCTGGCGGCTGCCATTGTCCCGCCTGCGGGATTATGACCCCGCCTACCACCATGGTTTTCGTGGTGTTCGTAACGCCACAAAAACCATGGCGGTAGGCCATATCAGTGACAGGGAATTCCTTCCCTGTCACTGACGGGGGTCTCCCCCCTACCTCTCCAGGTACCCCACCCCATTACATCCATGCCCCAGCCACACACACTCATTCACACATACATACACGCATGCATAATCCAATCACACACACATCTGCACACACTTCCATACACGAAGACACGCATTCACATTTCAGAACATACACGCCCTCACACGTCCGTACATGCACACCGGCATTCAACACTCAACACACACCGGCATTCACGCACCCATATACATTCACACACACATCTCCCTCCACCCCCCTCCCCTGTCGGAGACCCGACTTACCTGGATCCAGGGGGTCCTCCAGCAGGAGACGGGACAGGGCGCTGCTACGGTCAGCAGCGCCTACCAGCAGAACACCACCAGGCAGTATTATTTCTTATAATACGTCTGGCAGCGGTCTACTGGTGTGGCGCTGCTGGTGGTAGCAGCGCCACCTCACCGCCATCCGCCAGCATGGCCACAGACGGATTTCCGTCAATCTTGTGCCAGAAATCCGACTGTAGTCATTATATGGTGGACGTCTGGTAGCCGTGGTGCCGGTTACCGCGGCGTTAGGTGTTTTTTACAACAAAAGTTAGAATGAGGGCCTGAGCGTTTAATGTACTGTGTTAATATGATATGTCAATACATATGCCAGTAATATTCTATAATTGATGATGTATTAGAAAATGCAATTAGTATTTTTGCTGTATCTTTCTAAATGAAAGCAATATGCTAAAGAAGTATTTACTGAAATTTAAATTTAAAATATATTTAAAATTAAAATTATTTTTTAAGAGTTATTGAAAAAACATAACACCAATCCAAAGTAAAATGTTTAAGGTTAGGTCACTCAAAGTTATGTTTTAAATATATTAAAGTTACTTTAGTATTAAATAATGTGTTACATTTGTTTTTAAAAACAAAAAGCCATTAAATTATTTTAAAATAATATTTATTTAACACGGATATTTTATTTTTCAATATGAAAAAAATCTATATGTGTGTGTGTGTGTACCTATATATATATATTTGTAATTAAATCATCTGGGGCTTTATTTTAAGACCATACCTCCACCCGTAGATTAGTGAATAGCCTTTTAGAGTACTGCATTAGTAGCACTAATCTTGTACTGCTAAATGTACTACAAAACACAGTTTGTAAATAGGCCCCCTTGCGAACATGTGTAGACGGGTTTGTCATGTGATTAATTAAACTCTAAAGTGATTCTAAGAACACTGTTTCAAAGCACTGCTGTTGGATACTCAATAATCCCAGTCTTGGTATTAGTTTTATGTTTGGTCAAGCGGACCTTAGCCCTCCCCCCGAACGGCAGGCTTTGTGGGTCACAAAAAGGATTTTAATTATAACATAAATCATTTGTTGCAAAGGTGATTTTTACCCTTTCAGAATGGCTTTTGCTGGGATTTCATGAATCATGTTTGAGAGAAAATAGTTTTCTCATGATTTTCCCATTGAGGTTTTGGAAGGTGTTTCAGAAGCTAAAATGAGATTATATGTTCTGTAAATTTGCACTGTCTCTCTCAGCCATATGAGAATGAAGTCTGGCATTCTCAATAAAACATGTACTTCCAGCAGGAGCAGCCTTTCAGTTGATTCCCTTGTGTTCTACTGAAGCCTCCCAGACTGTTCTAAAGGACAACTAGAGCGCTAATAGTGATACATATGACAAACGTGTGGCACACCTGAAGCCATCTTGATTGAATCAGACTGGTAAAACTTAAAATATTTAATTTAGAAAGGAACAAAATAAGGGGGTTCATGTTGTCCTAGGAATTATGGTTAGTGCTATAGAAAGAAAAAATAGGACACGTTTTAAGTGAGTTCTCAAATATCTTCCTGTTGTACTTCAGCAGGAGCAGCCTGTCAGTTAATTCCATGGAAGGACCGGAGGCTCTGAGTTCAGCGCCGTCCTGGCTGAGTACAACTCTGCCAGCTGTCATGCTGTCAGGAACCATGTTCCCGGTGGGGACGGCAGTATCCTGATTGGTCCTCCCTCCAGGGTTGTAATTGGGCAGTCGGAACATCCGGAGTGTGGCAGTCCAACCGTCAACGCGAATGTGTCGGTCCTCGGACCACCACACTCGTAATGAGGCCCTAAGTGATTTGTCCAGAATCACAGGATGTTGAACTGACGTTGAAACTTGAACCTGGTTCCCCAGTTGCAAAGTCTGCAGCTCTGGCTGTAACTCCACATTCTATCCCCTAAGTGCAAGATATGCACAAGTGATCAACTGGATAAACAAAATCAAGATAGCAAATCATTTAAAAGTGCTTTGACACTATTAGAGAACTCAGGAAATACGTCCTCATTTTAGTTTTTTAGAGCACTAACCTTAATTTCTATGGGAATAAGTCCCTCTCATGTTTATAATTTGTAAAGGAAATGCTTTAGGTATTATAGTTTGGATTACATCACGGTGACATCAGGAGTGCCACACTTTTGTAATAAAGTTGTTCATTAGAATACTGTGGGGAGGCAGATGTCAGGGGCATGGACTCGGATAATTGAGGGCATGGAGGAGGGTTCAGAGGCAACAAGTTGACCACGCTGGGCAAGCACGAGGAACAGTGGCAGCACAAGAGACCATGGAGGGCAGGGGAAAGGGGGCAGAGGCAAGAAACCAACCATGCAGGACAGGCAAGAGAGAATATGGCAAAATAACAGACTATTGGGGGCAGAAGGAAGAGGCAGGGGCAGTACAACCATACATGCCAACAGACCCGATTCTGACAGGAGACTCCCAATGTTTTTAAGCCCAAAAGGGTGTTATTTTACATACCTCCTGCCTTAAATATCCTATTTTGCAGTGTAAGTTAAATGGACAAAACAATGCCCTGGGTTTGTAGAGTAGAGACATGGACTCGGATAACAGAGGGCAGGAGGGAGATGGTCAAGGGCACCAAACTGACCTTACAGGACAGGCATCAGGGGTTGCAGCTGCACAATACACCATACAGGGCAAGTGGGACAGCAGTGCAGCGGACCATGTAAAGCAATAGGGAGGTAACAGGGCCATGCACATGGACAACAGAGAGAAGAGGGGAAAGAGACAGGGGCAGCAAGCTGACGATACCAGGCAGGCAGGAGGGACAGTTACAGCTTAACAGACCATGTAGGGCGGGAGGGAGGGGGCTGGGGCACGATAACAGACCAGACAAGGCCAGAGGGAGGGGATAGGGGTCAGCACATGGAAAACAGAGGGCAGGGGGCAAGGGGGTAGGGCTGGATCAAGATGATAATGGAGGGCAGGCCGGATGTGCACTGGAAGCACAACACACCATGGAGGGCAACAGTGACACTATAATGGCATACACACAGACAATGGATGGAAGGTGGGAGTGGGGTCAGGGGCTGCAAGCTGACCACACAGGGAAGGTGGGAGGCGCTGTGGCAGCACATAAAGGCCATGCATGGCAAGTGGGAGGGTTAGTGGCAGCACCACTCCATGGTGGACAAGAGGGAGGGGGCAGGGGCGTACACAAAGGACCATTGAGGACAGAAGGGATGAGTAGAGGCTGGACACAGTCAAGAGAGGGCAGGGAAGGAGCTTCACAACAGAACATGCGGGGTAGGCAGAAGGAGAAGTTGCAGCACTACAGAGCATGGAGGGCAGAAGGGAGTGGCAGCAAATTGGACCACGGAGGACAGGAGGGAGGGGATAGGGACATGGAACTTAGACAGGCAGGGTGGTGGCGGCAGGGACAGGCGGCAGTTATCTGACTATTCTAGGCAGGTGAGAGGGGCAGTGGCAGCTCAACTGAATACCCTGAGTGGATAGGAGGGACAATGTCAGGTTCATGGAACATGGGGAGCAAAAAGGAGGAACCAGTCACAAGAGCACACACATCGGAGGGCATGGGTAAAGGTGGGTAGGGGTAGGACCTAAGCACAGAGGCTAACCAGGAGGGCAAAGATGGAGCATAGAATTGGGCAACAGATTGCAGGAGGAGTGGGCGGGGGCATCAAGCTAAATGGAGGGCAGTGGCAGCACATCGGACCATGCAGGGCAGGAGGGAGGGGAACGGTGCAAGGACTTGGACAACAGAGGGTAGGGGGGAGGAGGATGAGGCAGCAAGCTAACTGTTCAGGGCAGAGAGGAATGGCAGTGGCAGAACAACGACCACACAGGGCTGTAATGAGGGGGCATGTCTTGGACAATGGATGGCAAGGGGGGGGGTGCAGGAGTAGCAAGTATGTGTGGAGCCAGCACAATGCCAGGGTGCACCCTGCATCCAGCTCCCACCTCCAATGTGCATTGCGATGGACATTTTATTTAACGTTTAAAAACCCTAGAAATTCACTGAAATAAAAACAAAGGTTACAGGGACGTTATAGTTAGGAAATAGAATTTAAAAAAGCCTTAGAAATTCACTAAAAAAACAAAGGTTACAGGGACGTTATAATTAGGTTCAGATTTTACACGCACAAAACCATAGAAATTCAGCTGTTAGAGAGTTATTTCAAGTAACTATAACTATAACTAGTGACCTAAGGTAACTTTAATTGGCGCCCACGACATGCACTCCTAACTACCCCAGATATTACATTACTCATGACATCTTGTATGACATCATTGATTATATCATAGTAACATTTGCAGTAAAATTATGAATGAGAAAACTCTATAACAACTGAATTTCTATGGTTTTGTGCGTGTAAAATCTGAACCTGATTATATCACGAGCAGAGAGCACGAACAAGACATACAAACTCAAGTGGAAGAGATTCTGTGTTTGGTCCTCTCAGAATAATTTTCACCCATTTCAGATTAACCCTGAGCAAATTCTTTCTTACCTGCTCTCTGTCTCCAAAGCTGGTCTTTCCCATGCATCAGTCAAGATTCACCTAGCAGCTATAGCCTCTTACAGGCGATCGGCTGACATACCATCGATCGGCTCATCCAGAGTCATCAAACAGTTTATGAAAGGGCTGTTCCGCACTTTTCCTCCGGTACGCTTACCTCAGCCAGAGTGGCATCTTAATATTGTCCTTTCCCAGCTCATGAAAGCTCCTTTTGAACCTATTCATAGGGCGGAGCTCAAGTACATCACCTGGAAAGTGTCAACCTTGCTCGCTCTCACCTCTACCAGGAGAGTCAGTGATATACAGGCGTTCACTACTAAAGAACCCTTTTTAGTTTTCTCTAAAGACTTCATTATGCTCCGAACCAATCCCAAATACATTCCCAAGGTTCCATCTTCGTTCCACCTCAATGAACCCGTTATTCTACGAACCTTTTTTTCCAAACCCTACTACGATCGCAGAGAAAACTCTCCACTCTTTGGACATCAAACGATGCCTAAAATTTTATCTTCAAAGTACCAAGCTCATCAGAAAATCAGACCAACTCCTAGTATCTTATTCTCTGGAACGACAGGGAACAGGAGTAACCAAGGCCACCATAGCCCGATGGATTTCTTCGACAATCCAGTTTTGTCACACCAAGGCAGGAAAACCGTTGACTAGGCGCCCAAGAGCCCACTCCACAAGAGCAGTCTCCACATCGGCTGCTTTGTTTCAAGGTATTGCCCTTGATAAAATATGCCAGGCTGCGACATGGAAAACTACGCACTCCTTTACGCAGCACTATTGTTTGGAGTCATCACAAAAAACAGACTCTCTAGTAGGACAAGCTGTTCTACGCCAACTCTTTCATTAAGGTGAGACATTTCCTTAGTTATAGACAAATGGTTTGAAATGCAAATAACCATGTTTTCTATTATGCTTCCATATGAATATGTAATGTGTATGTATGTATTTATAGATATATATTTATACATATATTTATATCGGCATTTACAGCAGGAATTTCAGTATTTATGTATATGTACTTAAAAGCATCTGTATTCCTTCGAAGCTCACAACAGAAATGTATGAGTTTATTATTATTATTATTTATATTGGAGACAGAGGGCCTTCATGCTCGCACCCTCCATCCACGCTGGATACAATGTTTATCAACCATACTGCTGTCTATTCGGATTCAAGCATGTGAATTTATGAAAGATCCAAAACTGGATAAGAAAACAAGTTACTTACCTGTAACTACAGTTATCCAGTATTGGTATCTTTCATAAATTCACATGTGACCCACCCTCCTCCCCTTTGATGCTCGCATTTCCTCTCAGGTTATAATTTTTCACTCTCGTGCTGGAAAATCTGAGGGAGGGAGCTTCTCTGGAGAAGGTTATAGAGGGTGCTGGTGCCTGATTGGACAGCAGGCAGGTTTGGGTCCTTTCACAAAAGGACATGGATAGGCTATATGAGCAATTGCTGGCTCCATTAAAGCCTATGGCAAAAAAAAAAAATGTATTAATTATTGCTATTTTATGTACCGTGGGACTCCCACTTCGACGACGGGGATGATTCAAGCATGTGAATTTATGAAAGATACCATACTGGATAACTGTAGTTACAGGTAAGTAACTTGTTTTCTTCACCCGCACAAGTTATGTGGTCTCCTAAACTGTATGTTGCCCTACAAGAAATGCTCTTGGTATTACATTGTGTTTTTACTGATATGGGTATATAGAGGTGGCAATAGATAACAGCATAAAAAAGCAATAAAGACATTTTTAAAAAGGCTCCTATCACTTCTTTCCATCTTTCTGCTAATTGCAGCTAAAAAGCCTTTGTTCGCTATTAACCATCCTCTTCTTCGAAACAAACTTTAAACCTTGTGTTTCTTATCAACTCTTTCCCATAGTTCTTTACTTTGCTTTGTAACTTTAGAACTTTGAACGCCTAATCAACGTGTGACAGTCATACGTGTAAACTCTTTGGGGGTCTGTTTCCAAAGGTAAACTTACACATGCGTAAATATACAGATGTAAGTTTACTTTTACAGGTTTGAGTAACTTTACTAATTTGGGCTTTCACCGTTTATGAGTATAAAGTTATACAAAAGTGTAAAATTACCGGTGGAGGCTGGTGAACTCTGAAGGAGGTGGGGCACAAATCCATACTCCACATTGCAAGCAGAAAGCGACTACAGTGAACAAACATGCCCATCATACCCCACCCCTTCTGGAGATGTTATAGAAACGTATCGTTTATTATTTTTAATAATGCATTTCCAAGTGTATTTTCCCTGCAAAACAAAACAATTTTTCGTTTAGACAAGCAAGTCTTAACCTCCACAGTGGTGTGGTCACTTGACAGTGAGATAGGGCAGAGTGGAGAGGGTACAATGGGACAGCCATACTGGAAAGGTCATAGAGTAATAGAGGAAAAGGGCAGAGAAGAGACAGGAACAAATTACAGAGTAGGACAGGCATAAGAGAAGGAGAACCACAGCGAGGAAAGTCCAGAAAATAGTATAAGAAATCACAAAAGGAAACACTGGAGAGTGAGACATAGCAGATAAAGAGATGGAACATAAACACTTGAGTGACATAGAGAACAGGAAGCATAATATAACTTATTGATAATAGAGATGGTCGAGACAGGTAAGAGAGCCAAACGTGAAGGTGAGGAGAAAAGTGGCCAAAAATGGAGGATGGGAATTTGGTGACACGGAAGACACAAGTGCAGCAGGAAAGAGAGGATGAGAAGTGAGAAACTGGAGACAGAATATTCAATAAAGAAAATGGTGTATGAATAAAGAAGAGAGAGCAGAATGTCATAGTCATATGAGGGGAAGGCTAGGTAAAAGAAGATAAAAAGTAACAAGTGTTTTGATGACAGGAAGGCTGGGAGGAAAAGAAAAGATGACACTATGGTGACTACAAAAGCTGTTAAAAGGAAGAAAAGCTGTACACAAGGAAAAGAGAGCAAAGAGGGAGGGGAGACACTGGGATGAGAAAAACATGGGAGAGTAAGGGAGTCAGACAACCTAAGGAGAGATAGTGATAACGAGAGCAAGAGACAGGAAATAGACCAGACATCAGACCAAATAAATCAATTCCATCACATTACGGAAGTGATAGGGGAGATGTCTGCTCGTTTCCATGATTAGTCTTCTCGAGCAAGAACCTTCCATTCTTTTCACAATACGTGCGGCGTGTGCCGGACACCATAAATGAGAACAGAACTGGCATTTCAGCTGCCAATCCAATTGCATTGTTTAGTGGCCCCATTGGATTGGTTTAAAGCGAAAGATTTTGCTTCTTATGTGCTCTGCAGCGCGTCTTTCTGTAAACTTGAAAATAAACCAGGATCTCGGATGCAGAGCAAGTTACCTTGCCGGGTCAGGTGCCCTTATGTCTGCATAACTGTCCGCACCACTGCTTTTTCCTTCCCAGAACTGTAGACATAAATATGGGATCTGGGCCATGCAATCAAGGCAGGCCTAGAGAAGTGTCACAGCCTGTACGTGTACGTGTCCACCCTGTGATAACTCAGACAGGGTCAGATTTGCCTAAGATTGAGGTGACACACACGGACTGGGCTGTGCATGGAAACGCCCAGGGGTTGCATTAAATCCAGCACGAAGGAGCTGGTGGCCATCCAGCTTCAATTATATCACACCGAGGGCTGTGAGGAGAAAAGCCCCGCGTCATGGCTTCATTCTGAGAGGGCCATACATGCACACTTTTGTTTAGGCTGCCATACAGTGCCTGGCTGCCTGACCTGCTCTGGGAGCGAGAGTCCGACCACTGGCAATAAGGATTTTAAAACTCGATGTTTAATCTGCATCGTGACAGACTGTAAAATTGTATTTAGGGATTGAAATTAGCAAGGGGGTGGAGGCCTGGCGCCCTAATGGAGAAATCGCCTGTGATATTTACATGTCTTCACACCCGGAAACGGATGTATAGTCAGTAAAATCGCCATATACGACTGTAAAAGTACTACAAGTACAGGGAAATTTCTAAAAGTGAATTCAAGTCTAAAAAACAAACGTTTAAAAGATTTGTAAGTTAAAAGTTAATGAAAATTAATTTCCTTTATGCGTTTTAAATGGGGCCCCACTGAGGAAGCAGTGCTTAATTTGTATAAAAAAAAAAAAAAAGTCAGTGTGAAGAGCTTCCACCACCCATTGCTCTGTCGATGACACTACCAACACAACTAATATCCATCGAACTCTTACAAGTGTCACAATCCAGACACAAGTGTCGCAATTCAGATCAAAAGGCATTAAAATAGTTTTAGCAGCTGGTATTAGTCATTGTAATGTATTCAGTTAAAACACAACGGTTGTGCTCATGAATAAATCAGGCAAACAGCGCCACTACGTGGCAGACTGTCATAAATGCTGGTGTTGATAATTATGTGCCCGTCGGCTAGAATTTAGCACTGGGAAGAAGGTTGGTTGTTGTTTTGAGTCTCAGGTTCGGGCGAATTTGAGGGCTGCACGTCTACTATTTGGGCAGCAGGTGGCGTTGTGACTTCATAATTTCCATATTCCCTCTGTTTGAGTTTTTTAGGGTCGAGCCTGTGTTGCATGCGCTCACGCATGCGTATCGCAGCGAGACGCTTTAGGGTTTAGAAAAGGGCTCGGAGCCCTGTCGACCTCACGTCAGTGTTTTTCATTGGTTCGTGGGCTTGCCTATTTAAATCTGCTTGCTTTCATTAGTCAAAGGCATGCATACGTCATGCCTTTTCCGGTGGCTAGCCCTCCTCAGCGCATCGACCAAGTACAGAAAACATGCGAGGCTTGCTGTTTTCTGTCCGGCTTGTGGACTAATTTTTACTAGCGCGATTTCGCTTGGCAGAAGTCGAGCGCTTTACACAGTTAATTGCACTTTTTCGGGTTAGGTACATAAATGCACTTTTGCCGATAGGTGAAAAGTCGGGTTAGGAGTTTACAACGCTATCAGCTCTAACAGGAGCAAACGCGAGATCCGTTGCATAGCAAATGCTTGTTTTTTCTTTGCGTCTTACTCGACCTGGAAGTATTGAAGCGCTTTACACGAGCACCAGTGACGTTAGTGACATTACACAAGGACACATTAATACATTTTTTATTAGGCATGGTGAGATTAAGTGATTTGTCCAGAATCACAGGCTGTTGAGCTGACGCCGAGACTCTAACGGAGCGATCTCGACTTCATGATTTGTTCTCTCAGATGTTTCTTTTTCTGCACTTCTGGGCAGCTGTGAAATTGCTGGGGCTTCTTTTGTACTAATTGAATTGTGTTTACTGGCGCATGGTTCAGTTCTTGTGACTGATCTCTTGCGAAGGTAAATCATACAGAGGTTGTTGGACAGTGACCTGGCAGGATTTAATTTAATTATATGGGGTTGGAGAACCAAGCTGAGATATTTTAATTAGGGAGCTCATTTTTAGGTCGAGCATAGCAGCACACAAGCGTTGCTTTTCCGACGTGTTGGTATCTTTGTGGGCTTTCAACCAAGCCCACCTCACGCCCATCACTTCCACTCGTTCGTGGGCTTGCCTTTCAAAAATCCTTTGATGACATCGGTAAATGCTTTACGTTTGTCCACCCTTGGGGCGTTTTTGTTACCGCCTTGGGGACCGACCCAGTTACATGGATGATTGCACGTTTGCCGATATGTTTGACTGCGAGTGAACTTCTTTTTCCTTATGTGCCTCTCCTACGCGCTCATGCCAGCAGTGGCGCTTTGAACTGACTTGCTTATGTCAACTGTTTTACTTTTAATTTTCAATATATGTGACAAGAAAAGTCTAGTTAGGAATTTAGAACGCTAATAGCTCTAACTCGAGCAAACGCGAGACCCATTGCATTGCAAATACTTGTTTGCTCAGGATACAACATCCTTCCAGCATGCTTTCTAAGCAAGTGAAAGGAAATCCGATATGGCAGTGGTCATGACTCATGGGCCGGTAAGATCCCATACTGTAGACCAAAGATTTTGGTTATACTGAAACCCAAATTGGCTTACCTAGTTCACAAGGAGCGGGCCCAGCAGCCTGGTCCTAGTAATGAGATAATCTCAGATGCACCTAAGGTCTACGAATACCCCCGAGAAGGGCTGGAGTGCCTCCAAAGGCAGCATTCCCCCCACCCCGAAGTGGACAAAGAAAGGGCCATGTAAGAGGATGTAGGGAAAGGTCTCAGCTTTACCAGCCGCGCCCACATCGGGTCAGGAGCAGGTGGGGGAGGTATTCACAGTTAGGGATGAGCAGTGCTTTAAATTGGCAGGTGCGGTATGGTGCTGAGTACCTGCACTTTTCCAATTTCTAAGGGAGAGTTCTTGTACTTCTCAGCACTACTGCAATACATTTAAAGAGTGAGTACTTGCACTTCTCAGCACTGCTGCAATGCATTTAATGGGAAAGTACTGGCACTTCTCAGCACTGCTGCAATACATTTAATGGGAGAGTTCCTGCACTTCTCAGCACTGCTGCAATACATTTATTGGGAGAGTACCTGCACTTCTCAGCACTGCTGCAATACATTTAATGGGACAGTACAGGCACTTCTCAGCACTGCTGCAATACATTTAATGAGAGAGTACCTGCACTTCTCAGCACTGCTGCAATACATTTCATGGGACAGTACAGGCATGTCTCAGCACTTCTGCAATACATTTAATGGGAGAGTACCAGTACATTTTCAGCAATGCTGCAATACATTTAAAGAGTGAGTACCTGCACTTCTCAGTTATGCTGCAATACATTTAATGGGAGAGTACCTGTACTTTTCAGCACTGCTGCAATACATTTAAAGAGTGAGTACCTGCACTTCTCAGCACTGCTGCAATACATTTATTGGGAGAGTACCTGCACTTCTCGGCACTGCTGCAATACATTTAAAGAGTGAGTACCTGCACTTCTCAGCATTGCTGCAATACATTTAGTGGGGGAATACCTGCATTTCTGAGCACTGCTGCAATACATTTCATGGGACACTACAGGCACGTCTCAGCACTGCTGCAATACATTTAATGGGAGAGTAGTAGTACTTCTCAGCACTGCTGCAATACATTTAAAGAGTGAGTACCTGCGCTTTTCAGCACTGCTGCAATACATTTAATGGGAGAGTACCTGCACTTCTCAGCACTGCTGCAGTGCATTTAATGGTAGAGTACAGACACTTCTCAGGAACAAATAGGTACTCTGAATAGAGATTACCAGCACTTGTGTATTTCCATTTAAAGCACTGGGAATGAGAGGGCAAAAGACAGGGGTCTGAAGGAGGCAATCCGGGCACAACACTTCCAGTGGAAGAAGGTGGCTCCTGGGCAGCGGCAAAAAACCTGGTGGCAGGAGTCAATCCCAGGCAGCCAGAAGGGGATGTGAGGACCATGGGTGCAGCAGACTACCAAGTGGGGCCATTAGTGCCGGTAATAGCATCACCAGGGGCATCCTCAGCAGATGTTACTGCCCTCCTGTGTCAGGCACATCCACCGCAGTTGTGGTATCCTCAGCTGGGCAAAAAGAAGGCGGGAACACATCCCAACTGGGTAATAGTCATGATCAGGTACATTCCTGAGTGATTGGTTAGGTTTTCATGTATCTAAAGGCATGAAAGCAAAATCCAGAAAGGTGCGTATGTAGATTATTTGACCTTACCATGGTTAAATCCACAGAGGAGGAATCCAAAGAGGTTGAACAATGTGCCTGTAAGTGGGAAAAACCTTAAGTGGAAGAAACATTGATGAATTGGATTAAGGGTTTCACCAGTTATCAGTCTGTGCTTCTCGAGGGATTCCCTGGTTGTGGCCGGCAGAAGGCTCACTATATGAACAAAATTGTGGGCACATATAATGAGTTTAGATGGGGCAGTTGGAAGAAGTACAATAAGGCTTTTGGGGCAAACAAGGCCTCAAACCTGGTGATGTGCTGGGATCAAACTTGTATTAATGCACAGTTAATTTGTATGAACCTAAGGGAAATGGACAATCGCCCTTATGGTCAGCAACCGTGCGAGGTGAGAACAAGGGGGCATGTCGAGCACATAATAAGAAAACATGTACCAGACCTCAAGGGCCTTGCAAATTCGAACACATTTGTCCTGTTTGTGGTACAGCGAGGCACCCAGAGTTTAAATGCTTTAAGAAATCCAAAGAGAAATACGGGCAAAAGTGAGGAGCTCCAACCATTAGTACTTGGTAGTCCCTCCCCTGTGCCATTACTAGTGTTAAGTCCTTGGCTGATCTTGCATCCTCATATCACTGCCACTTGGCAGTCGTACTAGGACTTCCATGGTGGTTTCAGAATACCTGCAGCGGATTTTCAGGAATCTGCATTTTGCAAGAATAATCACTCCTTAGTCTTAGTGACATGGCAAAAAAAGAACATTGTGAAGGGCCTGAGCCTGGGTAGGGTGGCTTGGTCATTTGCGAGCCCTCGCTAAGCATAGGTTATTTGTCTCCTTTATACTTGGTCCCCAAGAAAGACCCTGGGGAATTTAAACATAACCTTTCAGAACCTAGAGGGGCTTCTCTTAATGACACTATTGACCCATTTCTCTGCTCGGTCAAGTATGCATCTTTGAATGGCACCATGAACTATTAAGACAATTGGGGCCAGAGACTCTCAGAGCCAAGGAAATCAAATCAACTTTCCGATTATTGCCAGTTCATCTTGAATACTATCACCTATTTGGTTTACCATTTAAAAAAAAGTTCTACTATTAGAAATGCATGCCCATGGCGTGCTTGGTCTCATTTGTCTACTTCATACAGTTCAGCGCCTTCTTGCAATGGGTTTTTACACAGGTGTCAGGCTCTACTTCAGTCATTCACTATTTAGATTATTTCCCGTTCCGGGGACCAGGTGGTCCTGACTGTTGCACAAAATTACTTGCTACTTTTCAATTCTCAATATCTGAATTCAAAGTTCCCTTACGTCATGAATAAAATGCGGGACCAGCAACAACCTTCATATTCCTAGTTATAGAAATCAATTCTGTTAAATTGAGAATCCATGAATCCCAAAGATAAAGTGGATGCCTTCAGAGCTTTCCCGGAGTCTTGGGTGGAGGCACAGAAGTTCACATTACACCAGTTACAAACTTTAATAGAGCAGCTCAGATTTGCACAGTGGATAATATATGTGGGTTTCCAACTTTCACACTGTTTATTTTGAGTTTGGCAGAAGTATTTTAGGTTTTGCATTTAATATTCTATTCTGTAAGTATTAATTTAACCACTTTATAGCATTAGGTTGGAAGCATTTTTCTTAAGTTATTCTAGAGAATATATAAAGTTTCGGATTGAGCATAAGATCTAATTTAGGATGCGTGTTGTTAGTCTGCAATCATTTATTTTTAAGCCTGTCTAGGCTTCATGCTGGTATTGTAATTGAAGGGCAAAATGTTATAATCCAATCAAATGATTTAAAAATAATTGTGTTTATCGTCAACAGGCTTAACAACAGATGTGAAGGTCAAGCTATAGAAAAATGGGTGTTAAGACATTTTCCGGGTATCATCCTTTTGCAGGAATCTCACATTTCGATAAGGAGACTTTTGAGTTTTGTAATCTTTAACAAATGGTCACATTTTCATTGCCATTCCACAATGCTTGCTGCCCAGAGAAACATGGCTATATTTTTGGTTGCAGGCTCAGATACATAGTTGTCACACTGTTAAAGAAAGACAGTGGGCTTGGATTAATTGCACAACTGGCCGTGCATTTTTCACAACTGCAAAAATATATATTCTCCTATAGAGAATAATCCAGATCCTTTAGCGGATCTTTCTACCTTGGAAGATAATTATTGGCGGAGATTTTAACTTTATGCAGCTGACAGAAATAGACTTTACAACACCCAGTCGAAATTAAACTAAAGTTAGAACAGCAAAGATCTTTGCCTCTTAACAGAAGGCTAGAGACTTAAAAGATCCTTAAGGATCAAGTTTTTTGATAAAGGAGAAAACACCTGTACTTCAGTTAGGCATACAACAGCTGCACAAACAGATTTCACTTTTATATAATTGGATCTTGTATTTGTGCAACGTCTGAGCTACCCAAATTGTCAGACTATTCGGCATTAGAAATGACTAACATCTACAAGATTCGTTCAATAAAAAGATGGATTTTCAATAACATTTATTTAGAAGACAAAATGTGGATCTCTGCCGCTGGAATAGCAATATTGGAATATTTTTCATATGGGGAAGAGTCAGCTAGCCATCATCTGTGATGCTTTTGATGCAAATTTTAAAGCTCCCTTGGGACATAGTGGAGAGGAAGAAGAAATTCTCAATTAAAAAGGATGTGGAATAACAGGCTAAACATAATTATTATGAATACTGAAAACATAAAAGTAATTTAAATAGAGCTACCTTAGAGAAGAAGAAACAAAAGCTTTTAAAATACTTCTATGGGGAAGAGTATTTGAGTAATTAACCTCATCTCTAGAAAAGCTACGAAGATAACAAGTTGTCAGGGAGATTAAAGGAATGGCATATTCAGCAGTAAACCTCCTAGAAACTAGTAAGACACAATATGGTCCAGAAACCAAAACTAGTTTTGTAGATAGATATAAAATAGAAGACATGCTTCTTGAATATAAAATTATACATACTCAGACTCAGACAATCAATCTATCAGATTTGGGGAAAAATTCCTAAAATTGCTGCTTATTCCCATTTTGCCTCAAAAATCAGTATATGGTTTGACAGAACCTTTCACAAATGAACAGGTTGGACACTGTGATTCTATCACTGCCCAAGGGAAAAGCGAGTGAAGAGGATGGTTTTCCTATGGAGTTTTTATAGATATTTAAAGAAGTCTTAACCCTTCTATTAAACTTGGCAGCTTATATTTTAGCTTGTGGTGAATGCCCCTCTCCTTTCATTCAAGGGTAGTTGGGATTTTTTTAACAAAAAGGTACAAATTCAAAAGATTTGAACTCGATCAGTGTCCTTAATTTGGATTATAAAATCATTGCTAAATTGATAGCCAATAGGATAAAGAGTTTGCGGTAAAGTGATCCACAAAGAACAGAATGGATTTTGTTCTAGATGTGAATTATAAACTAATACTAAATTTTTAATAGAACTGTCAGCATTTTTATTGCCAGTTAGATGCTTGTCATGGTGCTTTTATTAGATGTGATATAGCACCTGACCTCGTATGCTGGGAGTCTCTTTTTTTATTTTACAAATGTTTGGTTTTACTCCACAAATCACAGTGTTTTAAACATTTTTACAGCGGAGCTAAGATTGTTTGATACTGAATTCTTCAGATATTCACACTTTAAAAGTGAATAGAGGAACTAGTCAAGGCCCTACATTATTATCTCTATTCGTTGCATTTTTTATAGAGACTCTTGCTGTAGCAATTCAGTGTGAAAAAATTAAATTCCCTCGTAGTTCGAGAATGTCCAAAATTAAATTGTGGTTAGATGATAGCATGTTATATTTGAAACTGGGAAAGGAAGTTCTGGAGAGGACTTTTAAGAACTTGGACAGTTCCAAGAATTCAAAAGATTTAAAATTAATGTAGCAAAAACAGCCATTTAATTATGTAACTTACCACTGCAGTGGAATTCTCTCCCCTTTTCAATGTTAGGGAAATATGCTTTAATTTGAATATCGATTTTACCACTTTCTATGTTTTTTTGGCTGACCCATGCATTTGAAATGTTTTTTTTTTTTTTAAAGTTGTGAGTGTTTTTTTAACTTTTATGGGGATACATAATCCTTAGATTATCGCTTGGCACTTTAGATAGCACATTACACCATGGCCTCCTGGCTGTTCCAAACATTAAAACATAATATTCTGCAATGTACATTTGTATGTTAAATTCAAAATATAAGAATAAACATTTTGCAAATAAATATTATGACAACAACTTAATGCGTATGATACTCACTGAAAATGGATTTGAGGGCATTTTGACATTGGTAAAATCTCCTAAAAATGTTCAATACAATGTGTTACCTTGTTTTGATCAAAACGAAAAATCAGATTAAAAAAATGTCTCCACTGCTGATATGATTGCTGCTATTCATCTTAAAGACATTAACATGAAGGATCAGTCACCCTTGGGCAAAATAACAATAGCTAAATGACAAATTAATACATTTTGTAAATTGTCAGATTTTTTAATAAATTGCTCATGGGGACCATGGACAGTCTAGAACCCTTGATTAAGAAATATAAAGTAGGGCTGTGCTGGTCCTATATTATATATCCTTTTCTGATAAGCATTGACAAGATCTGATTTTCAGAGCTAGCTGAGAATTCAAACAAGGTAGGTTGGTTATTCAAGAAGTTATCTGGCCAGTTTAAAAGACGCAGATATTTTTCACATTGGATAGGTTGGGAAAAAGTTAATAAAATGAATTTCTCGGTTTTAAGAAGGGCCAATTTCTATAAGATGCAGTTTTAATACAAAATGTTTAAATTATCGTACTCCCCAAGTTCTTATATAAGATCAACCTAGAACTTCCAGTGAGCTGCTTTTAATGGGAATCAAGAAAAAAGGGACACTGGTCCCACATGATACTCGGATCTTCTAGATTATGGGCCTCATTCCGAGTTTGGCAATCTGACCGCCATGCCAAGAGACCACCGTGTTGGCAGACTCACAGACTACCGGATTATGAGTTGAATAGCCAGAACCGCCAAAACAGAAAACTTATTTGGAGCCCAAGTCCAGCAGGCTACAATTGTGAGGAAAATGGAAATGTGGCAGCTACCCGTGCACAAGGGACGACATCAGGAAGAGGTGGAACGACCTCAGGGGGGAAGGTGCGTTCCATGTCAGCCAGCTGGTGGTACTCAAGACTGGCGGTTGTCCCCCACATCCTCCCCCATAGTTCACATCGTGGGTGGAGAAGGTCTTGGCCATTCTGAATCCTGAGGGCTTGACAGGAATACCTGGGGAGTCGAGTCGGGTAAGCCACTATACCAATGATGTCACCAAAATGTATTGTCATGCATGCTCACTGATCACCTTTTGCCACCTTAACTCCACTCACCACCCCTGTGTCCAGCTGCCTGAATACCCCTTTCTGGCATCTCACAAGGGAAGTTAACTCACCTGGGGGCATAATATCTGTGTATGAAGTGGGTAGTAAAGGGACTGACAGTACTACAACTCCCAGCAGACACTGTTCTACCATTAAGAAAACCGGAACAGTGTACCATAATGAAAATAGCCTTGCATGTAAACTAAACAATGGAGTATATTCACTTGAATGGTCCACAATTGTATGGTCTGTGGAAATGACAGCAATACTATGGATATCTGCTAGTACCATACCACTTACCCACATCTACAAGCGTGTCCTCTGCTACTCTGTCCCGTCTACCACCCAGCACCTATAGAACTGTACTCACCGGGGGGATAACAATTGCATAGTCTGTTGGCATATGACAGCTATTGGCAGGAATGCCAAGGACAACTGCCACTGACATATCCCTCACTCACAGCTACAAATGTGCCCTCTGCTACTCTGCACCATATACTTCCTGTCACCTACAGAACTGAACTCACCTAGGGGGGTAACAGTTGTATAGTCTGTGGCATAGGACAGCTATTGGCAGGAATGCCAAGGACAGCTGCCACTGATATACCCCTCACACACAGCTACAACTGTGTCCTCTGCTACACTGTCCCTTCTATCTCCCATCACCTATTGAACTCTACTCACTTAGGGGGATCTCACATATATGCAGTGTGCTGTACTTGGTGGAACCTCACGTATGACCAGGTAGAATGGTTACTCCAAATCTGATGGCCAGGTCAGTGTCCACATGACATTGTGAAGCTGTCTGTTAACTCAACAATGAACTATTGCTAACTGGGAGGTACCATGAAACATATAATGCTACACTGCTGCCAAGATATGAGTCAATTAATAGACATCCATGTGTCAGGATACTCTGACATCCTGTAGCAAGTGACTTTAAAAGGAATTGTCTGTACCCCAAATGTCAGGTCTTCACAATTGAAAGCAGGAGTCACTGTCACATAAGGGGATCAAGCAAAGCCAATCTGTATATGGCCGAAAGCATATCTACCTGTTAACACTGGTGCTACATGTGGTATGGTGCTACGACCTGTAACTGTCTGTTTCACATCTTCAACAGGTCTACCTGCCACTGGGACCATGGAAAGCACTCCTGAGACAGCCACTCCCCCCCTGGATGACGCCCACAGTAAGGAAAGCACTCCTAGGTGTGTGGACATTGGGGACAGCTTTGGCCCATCTGGGTAACCTGGTCAGACGACAATTGTCAGCCTCACCCTGCCCACATCGACTCCTCCCAGCTGTGTTGAATATACATCCCAGGCAAACAGTTGCCCCCAAACCTGTGCCCCAAGGACAGTAACAACCATTATGTGCCGCCCAGTCCAGGTACTGGAGTCACAACTCAAAAACCCTGACAATGTTGGACCTTGCACCAGTGGCAGTGCGCAAGCTGTGCCAAGGGCGCAGGCACGTGGAGGTAGGGTGCCTGGGAAGGATGGTGTGGGCCAGCAACATAAGGCTGCTAGGGATAGTACTGGCCAGGACACCATCTTCCAAGTCTTGGGAGACTACCAACAATTCCAAGGCGTGATGGGTCAGGTACTTGCCATGATGGGGGAGATCAAGCAGCTGCAGAGGGACAATCCCCAGGAAGTCATGCAACAGTAGGAGGCCCACAATGTCCACATGGTCTCCCTAACAGGGGTTCCAAGAGACATCAACACCACCCTGAGCAGAGAACGCCCACAACACCAGACCCCTTCCATTGGCCAAGTTATACCAGCTCCTTCAACATCTGTGGCAGCCAGTGGAATGGAGGCCCTGCCAGGGGAAGAACATACCTCACACCCCTGCCGCTGGAGCTGAAGAACCCCTCCCCCACCCACAAGCATGGACGTGCATCCAAACAACCAGAAGGTGCATATGGCAAGACAACAACCACTGCAAAGAAGTAACCCCCAACTGATTGATTCCCTTTTTGTGCCTCAGATGCACCCAGTTGACTTTTCTAAAACCACTTTCCAATTATACAGGATAGCTGGACACTGGACTTGGGACTTCAAATGTTGTCAGAGCTACTTAAATGATAACATCCACCATGACTGATCCATTCACTGTTTGAACATTATTTCTTTGCTTACATTCATCCTAATCCCTAATCTCCTCTGCCCATGAAAATAAACACAGCTAATACACTATCTATGTATGATAGTCATTTTTCATCTATGTGAGTAGTTTAATCAGAAATATATTTCATGCTCATGATTAACTCATAAAAAGGAAATGTGAGGAGGGACAAGTCACAGATTATTTCATCCTGGGGATTACTACCAACACAATGACACAAGTGGACAATCACCAATTTCCGTTTATTACACTGTGCAACACGTAGGCTGACCAAATGTCAGGACTGTCATAGTCAAGTATGTCTAAACATTTGTTGCGTCTGCCTAGGTATCAGTAAGTAACATCCCACTGACCACTGAAGTAAGGGACATGTCAGACTGTGTCCCACCGAATAGCCTAACAGATTGGTGGAAATTGTCATCAGTGTAACCCTTATCACATACCTATACCATGCCTACCAAATCAACATACCCCATAATACAGACAGAGTACTGTACAACATCCCTGGTCAGAGAACCTTCCACTTACAATGGTCAGGTGTCTGTAGGCATGTCACTCACCTATGTCAGTGCTGACACACATGCAAAGTGGTCTGCAATGAGGGAACACAATGACAGCTACATACAAGTCAAACAGGATCATTGTCAATACAATGTGAAGGTTGAGTGGATGGATTGCACAAGATGACGTGTCAAAGACACATGATCACACACATGACACCATTGGACCCACATACCATGCCAAACAGGTCCATTGTAGAGCACAGATCTCTGCCATCCCACTGTCCTGGCAGCCTGGGCATTGGACTCAATCACCCTAAAAATATGTAACACAGTACCTGGTCAATCCATATTCACTTCAAATGTCATATCAGTAAAGCCACCTGCCATTGACACAACTAAGAAATGTCCACATGATGATGGCATTGTTCAGAGACCTGGAAGGAAAAAGTGGTAAATAAGGATTTTAGGCACGTAAAGGCTTACATGAGATAGAAAAATCTGTTACAAATATTGTTGTTTCTCAGATTGTGAATTTTGACTGCCCCAAATGAAGGAGATCCTCGCAATAGTTACAACTCCAAGTCTTAACTTACCTGAAAACCTAAGCTGTATACTTCAAAGCATCAAATGACCTGTCTGATGGTCACAAAGAGACCCTTCTCAACCAATCGTGACCCCCACACTACCCCACAGAATCAGTGAAATAACAGAACCTCACATACTTACACTCAGGTGAAATACTGATTGATGAAATCACCCCGCATGTCTCCATCTTCATCCTCATCACTGTCATCCTCACTTGGCATTTCTGCATTCTTACACGGTGGAACCGCTAGCTCCCCCTCATCTGGGATCTATGGGATTTGTCACCTCAGGGCAAGGTTGTGGAGGATGCAGCAGGCCACAATGATCTGACAGACTTTAGCGGGAGAATAGAAGAGGGCTCCACCAGACTTATTGATGTTGCGGAATCTTGACTTCAGGAACCCAAAATCCCGCTCGCCAACACACTGTGTCCTACCATGGGCATTGTTGAAGCAGGGTTCCTCACTGGTGTCAACAACCAGGGACGGTTTGGGTAGGCAGAGTCCCCTGTAAGAAATCGTGACATGTGTGCAAACATGAGTCCAGGGCATCATCACATTTGGCAGCAGACATAGCATACAAACACACATGACATATGTAACATACCAACCAACCAGGCCCTCTCTGAGCACTGTCGTGTCATCAGCTGTGGGATATCGCTGTTCTGCATGATTAAGGCATCATGGACTGAACCCGGGTACTGTGCACATACTTTGGAAATATAGAGGTCCGCCAAGCAAACTACTTGGACATTTATGGAGTGAAAGTTCTTCCTGTTCCGATAGACCTGTTCATTGGCATGTGAGGGGGCAAGGCTACATGGGGACCACCAATGGCTACCACTACAAGTGGAATGTGTGCAAAATCATAGAACTCTGCTTTCACATGAGCAAAATCTTCACATTGTGGAAATCGGATGTAGCTGCCCAGGTTTTTCAACATTGCAGAGAATACATCCTCCAAATACAGACTGAACATTGGATGGGACATCCCTGCAGTTAGGGCCACTGTATTGTGGAAGGAGCCTGTGGCTAGGAAGTGCACCACTGACATGACTTGAACAATGGGTGGTATGCTATTTGGATGACTGATGGCAGGCATCAGATCTGGCTTCAACTGATGACAGAGATTCTTGATTGTCTGCCTATCCAGGCAGTACATTTGTATGACATGTCTATTGACCATGGTCTGCAAGTCTCCGAGTGGATGGTACGCAGGAGGTTGTCTGACCCTTCTCATTCCAGGGTAACTATGTGAGAGAAAATAAGAAGCTTTGTCTTTCACTCATTGTGTCCCTTGTAAGTGACATGACATATGTCACATAAAAAATGTGACATGCCATTTGACACAGTGAAAACATGATACACAGCACATACCAATGGTAAAAGTTGCACATTAGTTACATGTCATCCCCTGGCCTCAATTAAGATATGTATATATAAACTGATGAGTCAGCGAGACTATGTGATACTAACCTCAAACAATGCATGTGATTAAAATCCCCAAAAACAATTTTGCACATGGCCAAGAGGGTGGTGACTGTGCCACCAAAGATTTCTAAAACTTAGCAGGACAACATAATACCATGATCCTTCAATCAGGGCAAAAAAACCATCATTAGACAATGCCAGCCCTGAGGATTATGCCGTAGAAATTGTTCCTACATTGTGACACATCAAAAATGAACTTTTCTGAACATCTAAGGCTTTAAAATGGCGACTGCCTGTCCCACCTCACTTGACAATAGGAAATGACCGGGACCGCCGTAGGAAGTCGTCCTGATGATAGGCGGATGCTACTGCGGCGGACATTGCCATTGGATAACATTGCTGCCTGTGGCGGTCTTGGGCCAATGGCAGTGTCTGCTGTGGGTAACGGTCGTGTACATGGCGGACATGACCACCATCTCCTGCTTAATATCTCACTTGACTCCTGACATTGCTGCCAGCAAGACCTCCACAACCTGAGATGCTGTGTACTGCCTCTGGGAGCAATCATGCCACGTCCTACAGGTGATAGTGCTCCTACCTTCTCATTAGAAGAGCTGGAGAAGCTGGGGAGAGGTACTACCCCTCTGTGGACAGCTCTGTGGTGCACCAGAGGAGCAGGTAAGATCAATACGTGCACATATGTTTCTGTAGCTCTAGTAAGTTTTGATTTAGTTAGCCTAGGCGTATGAGCAATATGTCAGAATGTGTCCTTAAAGCTCTGTTGATGCTATGTGTAAGCTTAAATGGTTAAGTTCCTGTGCATGTACCTATGTGAAGTGACAGGTTTAGAGTCCTGAGACATTGTGGAGAGTGTGTAATGAGTGTTCCCTGACCCACCTTCTAATTGTTGCACATGGTTAGCTGATGTGTCAGGACAACCATCACCAGGTAAATCCCATCATCAGATGTGCTTGATGTTTGGTCATATGTGGTAACATGACAGGAGGAGGTGTTGATGCATGTTGTTTGTGGTTTCTCCACCATACTTGTGCCCCTTCTGTATTTGCACACAAAACTGTGGCCACATCTGGCATTGTTGTAGTATTGTACTGAAGCCAGCTAATGACACGCTATGGCCCTAAGCTCTGCACCATGACAGCCATTGGCGATTTGCTATGGGATACACAAAGTATTGTGATGCATCTAATCTTTTGGGGCATGGCATTATGTGTTGATTTGCGTGGTCTGCCTTCAGAGAAAGTTGCCTTTTCAATTGCCACTTGCTGTAAATATTGCCATCTGGGCTGTTATTGAATAGTTTTTGCACTGCAAGTGGGAGCCTGTAGCCACACCCTGTATCCATAAACAGCACGTGAAGGTTAAAAATCATGCCTCACTACTAAAGTTCATTGACTTGAGCCTATGCCAAGTGTTTACCATTGTTATGGCATTGGGGGCATGGTGGTGAGTTGTGACAGATGTGCTCCTTACAACTCTAACCATTTGTGTTAAATATCTTTGACTGTTCCATGATCACACTGCCCTGTTGGCTCCTTAATCCATCTCTGATACGTACTGTGCATGCTCCTAATTTATTGGCCATTGAACTTCTGCAAACAGTGTGTTGTGTACTGATGTTTCATGACATTTGACCCTGTGTTTTGGACATGATGTGGTATATATCAAATGCAAGGCTAGGTGTATGTTACTCCGACATAGTGTTTGAGTGCACACGTTTTTAAAGTATATTTCAATTTTTTTTGACTGCCACTAAGACCCCCAGTTTCTGAAGCAGTACGTGGGTGCATGTGTATGTGCATAGGTGCACACATAGAGAGGCTTGCATCTTTGTGTAGACAACATGTGACTCCATTGTATATTATCCTGGCAATATGGGTCTGTCCCTACCTGTTGGTGACCTGTCGGGACCATATGCAGCTTGTGATCATCAAGGGGTATAGATGTATGTATGCAATGTTTGCCATTTGGTGTAGCTGTCATTTGCCATTTTGTGTGATATGTTATATTGTGTTCCTGGTCAATGTCCACTGGATTGCTCATGCCACACAAAACACACAGCTCTATTAACTGGTCAGTGCAGGGGCTGAGCTTGTGGTTGAGATGGGTACCCTCCTAGGGAATGTTAGCAGTAATGTATGGGTACCCTTGTGGGGAGTGTTTGCAGTAATGACACCCTTTCCAATGTCTGCTAGGTGCCAGGGTTGGACAGGACGGTCAAGACAGGTTGGTGTTAGCTTGTTGGACTGACTTGTAGTTAACTCTGCCTGTTCTTGTGTGGGACTTATGGACATGATTTTTTGTCTTGTCTTTTTGCATCCATGCAGGTCAACACCCATCAGAAGAAGGGGATTTGGCGTGCCATCACCAAGAATGTGCAGACCCTGGGGATCCACAGATGGCGGAGCTCCCAATGTCGGAAGAGGTGGGACAACTTGAGACGTTGGGCTAGGAAGATCACAGAGGCCCAGTTGGGGATGTCCTCCCAATGAAGACAGAGTGCCCGTCGGACCATAACCTCCACATTTTGGATGGGCATTTGAATGAATCACAGCAGCCACATGGGGTAAGTACAGACATAACTCATGTTTGACCCTTTACCAGGTGATTGCGTGAGGGACAGAATGCTAGCTCTGACAATATAGAAAGTGTCATGTGTCACAGATCTTCTGTGCTCACATTGGTGTACACTAGTCCTGTGTTGGCAAAATGTGTGCACATTCATTTTGGTTTGGGACATGGTACTCAACTTCCCCGTTCTATAGCACATATGACTGTGCTTTGTGTTTCAGTCATCTGCTTTTACTACCAATGTGGGTGTTAGTTCCCACCAACAGATCATCCTCCCTAATGTCACAGTAGAAAGGTGGGTAGGTTCTTGCTCTCTGTCCTCTGCTATGTATCAGGGGGTATGTCTATGTGTGATTTTAATTCAGGCAGGGGCAAATCATCTTCAGTGTTTGTTGGTTTCTGATGTGTCACAGCATTGTGTGATGCAAATGTGTCCATCAAACATATCACATGACTTACATAGCTAACATCTTCATACCTGTTGCAAGGGTATTCCCCTTGGTAAGTGAGGAATTTACATTGACGTGTGATGTCCGTTCAGAGTTGACAAAATGCATGTTGGATACCAGTGTGCATGTGCTACATTTACACTGGGACACATATGTTGGTATCAGATGTAAGCATGTGATAGTCATGCTGATGTCCTGATGGCAGAAAGTTGTCTAATGTTTGTCCATGGAGCACTTTTGTAGGTATGATACATAGGCATGGATAGTCCACTCACAACTATGGCCCAGATAGTACTGTGTCAACATCATGTGTATTCTGAAAACATAATTCATGCCTCACTGTTTGAATTTATCACATGTACCTGCTGTAGCAATGAAGGATTTGACGCATGAGGCCAGGTTGTTTGGGAACTTCATGTTTGACGATAAAATTATTTGGTGCAGTTGTGCTAGTTCACATAAACCTGTGTGTAGTTTGATAAGTGTGGCTTGGCTGTTGGCTTGCATCATGGTTGGTGTACCAGTAATGTTAACATCACTTATGCTTTGCCTCTGGGAATTCTCCACAGACAGATGCCTTGCTTGCCATGCCTGATGTGCGGATAGTGATGTTGATTCTCATTCTGTAACCAATTAGTTTACTCATGTTAGTGTTTGCGAGGTCTGTCTCCCTCCTTCCTGCACAGTACTGTAGTCTATTTGAGACATACATAATATAGTTAACTTTTAAATGTTTAAATGTGTGGGACATTGGTGTGAGCTTACTTGGTCCTTACATGACTATTATTGTTTTGTCTTCTGGAGTCATTTATCCTAGATATTTTGGACCAGAGTTCATTGTTACTGCTTGCTACATCACGATTAGGGCATGTGTGCTACCTCCTTGACTAACATTAGGCAGGTACTACATGTTGGTATGTCATATGATGGTATGTGTCCATAGTGATATGGTTGATTCTATGTCACTTGATGAAGGTATGGCTTGTTTGTACCAGGATTGTCTGCCTTTACCGGGCAACATATGTTATTGCCCGGTACATGACATCAGGGTAAGGTATTTGTGTGGTAAGGATTGGGTCTGTGTATTTGTTAAGCTACCTTACAATTGGAATCCATTGCTTTTCTACTGCATGACTATGTTGTGCAGGTTATGGCTCCTGTATTGAGTGGAATAGTCACCTGGTTGAAGTATGGTTAGTGTGATTGCTCAACTTCCTTCCTGCTATTGTAGTTTTCTGATAGCTTGCTTTGCTCGTGTGTTACAGTTGTAAAATTGAGGAACATGCATTGTATTGTTTTGTAACATGCTGTTAGCACTTTGCTGGCACTTCCTGAGGGGGAGGGGTGTTCAGTTGACATGATGGCATGTGATGATTTATTTCTGATTTGTGCTAAAAGTGTAGACAGGTGTTTGTTATGATGTTACATCACTGTCTATTTTTAGCATCAGCACAGGCAAGCCAAGGAGATGGGGCACAGCCGAGTGGGGAAGCTTCTGGCTACGGGACCTCCAGTCATGACCCCACAGATACTGAGGGACCCAGTGACCCAGAGGGTGACAGGAAAACAATGGGGAACACTGGATCTGCAACATCTTCATCGGAATCCTCCTCCAGTGGCCACTCCCATCGGGGACCACTCCAGTACCATCTCTGTCCATCATCCCTGTTCTATCACCGCCCTCCCTGTAGCTCCCCACCCAGTTGCCCGTGCCCCCTCACCCAGGAGGGTGGGCATCTCCTTTGCTGCAGGGACCTCAGCCTCAGTCCCTGTTCTCCCTGCTGCCCTCAGTGAGGAGGCTATTGACCTTGTGAGAAGCTTCTCTGTGGGTCAGTCCACCGTCCTGAATGCCATCCAGGGACTGTCAATGCCGGTCCAGCAAATTCACTGTAGGGCATTCGCTGTGCAATGGATGGCCTAAAGAGATCTTTTCAGGCTCTGGCCTCCACACTGATGGCAGCCAGTCACTCCTTGTCTACTGTCCCCACTCCACATTCCTCTTCCCAGTCCAAATCCCTCCTTCCCCGACCCAGCCAAAGCACACAAACAGACTTGCATGAATCCACCTCAAGAGACAAGGGAAGCGCACACTAACATAAACACCATAAGACACAACACCGGCACGCACACAAACAACATCCACCTGCAAACACAGCACAGTCACGACTTGCCCTGACACCCCCACCACCACCCCCAACATTATAGACACAACACCTGGCACACCTGCAGGCACCACACCAACATTCACTGATACAGCCACCACAACTATCCTACCCGCAGACACCACCCCAGCAGACCCTCCGACATCAACCCGTCACCACACCAGCGGACACCACAGCCACTGACACCCTACATGCAGAACATCCACCATTCCTGCAGTCAACACCCCAACAGACAGCCACCCACCCACCATGGCATCCACCAGCACCTCCCCCCCACCTCAGCCCAAGACAAATAAATGCCCTCACTCACCCACCCAGACACCCACCACACACAAGCACACCACCCACAAACATGCACCCAAGACATCCACACCAACACCTTACACTCCATACGCAAACCCCCTTCTGATGACCATCCCAGTGTCTAAGAAAGTTGTCCTTTCTAACCTTGATCTTTCCGCTACTCGCTCCCCCATGACACCCCAAAAAGAGCTGTTTCCCTCCCTAAGGCCATCCCTTCCACCTCCAATGTCTCCCCTACCCCCTTGCCAGTACCCATACCCCTCCCCCCACCAAGAAGAGGTACCCCTCACCCCAGAATGTCCCCCCCAAACCACAGCCAAAACCCACCCACCACCTCCCAAGCCCAACCCTCCCTCCCCCGCCACCCCCAATACTCCCTGAGGTGCCCACCTGCCCCCTTGATGCCCCTACCTGTGGAGGTTACATGGCAGTCAGGAGTCAAGTTGGGGCACCATATTGTGCCTTTGGTGCAAAAAGAGCACATATGGACTGGCCATTGGTCTTGGACTTTCATACTTTTTGCACTTTTTTAATATTAAAGCCAACCAGTTGTTGATTTTTTGGTTACATCTTTGTCCTGCATTCCCTTTCCTAGGTTTCAGTTGTTCCCGGATGACATTGGCTGGGTGCCAGTATTTTGGGGTGTGTGCTGCTTGCTGCTTCATGTTTTGGTTTAGCATAATGTTAGTTTGTGTGCAGTGCTGTTGTCCCCCAGGGCTAGGGTGTGTGTTGTGTGATAGGTATGGGCACGTAGCTAAAATGTTGGTGTCATGATATTGAGTTGTGTTTGTCGTGATACGTGTTTATGGTAGTGATGTGCGATGGGTTCCTGTATAGTGTATGGCTTGTCCACTGTTGTGGCTATTGTGTACATGTGGTGTGTGTTCTGGAGTTTGTTCAGTGCAGACATAGAGTGTGGTGAGTTGTGCAAGTTTGCTTTTCTTTTGTGTGCATGTAACTATTTAAGTGTGTATCCCTCAGAGCTGGCTGGTGTCTTGTATGGTGTTTGGAGTAGTGTATGCTTTTTAGCCTTGCCCTTCATCCATAGATGTGACTATGCATTACATTTGTTGTTGGTATTGCTTTTTCATGAGATCTAAATGGGGCCTGTTCGTGTGGGCATGTTTTAGTGGGCTTTGTTCAACATGAGATGTGTCCCAGTATGGGCCCCTTCTATGTAAGGTTTTGTTGCTTCTATCGCTGCTGTGCAGGTCTTGTTGTGATGTGTCACTTTGTGTGTTTTGACTGTTTGTGTCTGCTCGTATTGTGCATGGAATAATAGGTCCGATGTGCTCTGTGTGTGTGTGTGTGTGATGTGTGTGTCGATTGCTGGGTTGTTTGATGGTGGTGTGTGTTTTCCATTACACATGGATGTTCATGTGTTGTATGTGTCCTGTCCCTGGCCAGTGTTGGGTGTGAGTGTGTGAATGTATTTGTGCAGTTGTTGTGTTGTTGTTTTCGAGTTTGTATGTTGTATGGGAATCTTTGAGACTGGGCATGTGCTGTGTTTCCCTGCGTATATGTGGGGTATTGATGTGTGGTGTGTGTGCTGGCTGAAGTGTGCTTGATGTGTATGTTTGGGTGCTCTTGATGCAGTATGTGAATGTGTGTGTCACTATGTTGTTACATGTAAGTGTAGCCCTTTGCACCTCCTGCCTATGGTATGTTATGTAACTGTACAAATTTGTACATTTTACTAATGTAACAGGTGAGTGTGTGTACTTACAGTTGTTGTCGTCCTCGATTATTTCATTGTCTTTCGGCAAGCAGAAGCAGCGAGATGATGTTTTGTTGTGATTTCATGGAGGCTCCAGGTGTGTATGGCTTCTTGGACATGAGTATCTCCCGTGATTGTGTTCCTTTCCGCCTCTTGATAAGTGGGGGATGGATGGGGGCGGTTACATTGGCGGTGTGCAACCTCCTAATAGGTCCGGTGGAAGCATGGTCTCTGCCGGACTGTTTGTGTCTCCAGACAACTGCTGCGATCTGTACTGGCTGGCAGTGCTGGTGGACTGCTGGCATTCTTCTGGTGTGCATCACCGCCAAACTCATAATTTGGCGGTCTGCTCCGCCAGCCTGTTCGCGGTCGGACCGCTACCACCAACATGGCAGTCACGGGACCGCCAAACTCGTAATCAGCCCCTATATCTTTTTTGGAAAGCAGTTTTGGATTTCTGTATAAGCAGTTTTGGATTTTTGTATGATAAAGCTAAATATCCAATTGCCCCATGATTCTGTAATGGATTTAATTGGGCACTGCTCCTCATTAGGGCTTTCAGATAATTGTTAATTCTGAAAAAATGGAAGACTAAATTAATTCCAACACTTCAGGAATTGCTGGTTAAAATGCAGAAAGTTAAAGAGTGAGGCAGATGTAGGTGGTTAGAGTAGCGGGCGACACAAAATATAGGCTGTGGGAAAACTGTACTTAAAAAAACAATGTATTAGGCTAGTTCTCAAATCTACTTAATAGACTGAGGGGGTCATTACAACCCCATCAGTCGGCAATAATGTGGCGGAAAGAATCGCCAGCAGGCTGGCGGTACTTACCGCCACATTATGACACTGGCGGGTTGGCTGAAGCCAACCCGCCAATGTACCACTCTGACCACCACAGCGGTAACAGCTGCCGGGCTGGAGATGTCTATCTCCTGCCTGGCGGCTGCCATTGTCCCGCCTGCGGGATTATGACCCCGCCTACCACCATGGTTTTCGTGGTGTTCGTAACGCCACAAAAACCATGGCGGTAGGCCATATCAGTGACAGGGAATTCCTTCCCTGTCACTGACGGGGGTCTCCCCCCTACCTCTCCAGGTACCCCACCCCATTACATCCATGCCCCAGCCACACACACTCATTCACACATACATACACGCATGCATAATCCAATCACACACACATCTGCACACACTTCCATACACGAAGACACGCATTCACATTTCAGAACATACACGCCCTCACACGTCCGTACATGCACACCGGCATTCAACACTCAACACACACCGGCATTCACGCACCCATATACATTCACACACACATCTCCCTCCACCCCCCTCCCCTGTCGGAGACCCGACTTACCTGGATCCAGGGGGTCCTCCAGCAGGAGACGGGACAGGGCGCTGCTACGGTCAGCAGCGCCTACCAGCAGAACACCACCAGGCAGTATTATTTCTTATAATACGTCT
This sequence comes from Pleurodeles waltl, assembly GCF_031143425.1. Taxonomy (NCBI): domain Eukaryota; kingdom Metazoa; phylum Chordata; class Amphibia; order Caudata; family Salamandridae; genus Pleurodeles; species Pleurodeles waltl. The sequence continues at coordinate 694,388,700 of NC_090451.1, forward strand.
GGCAGCGGTCTACTGGTGTGGCGCTGCTGGTGGTAGCAGCGCCACCTCACCGCCATCCGCCAGCATGGCCACAGACGGATTTCCGTCAATCTTGTGCCAGAAATCCGACTGTAGTCATTATATGGTGGACGTCTGGTAGCCGTGGTGCCGGTTACCGCGGCGTTAGGTGTTTTTTACAACAAAAGTTAGAATGAGGGCCTGAGCGTTTAATGTACTGTGTTAATATGATATGTCAATACATATGCCAGTAATATTCTATAATTGATGATGTATTAGAAAATGCAATTAGTATTTTTGCTGTATCTTTCTAAATGAAAGCAATATGCTAAAGAAGTATTTACTGAAATTTAAATTTAAAATATATTTAAAATTAAAATTATTTTTTAAGAGTTATTGAAAAAACATAACACCAATCCAAAGTAAAATGTTTAAGGTTAGGTCACTCAAAGTTATGTTTTAAATATATTAAAGTTACTTTAGTATTAAATAATGTGTTACATTTGTTTTTAAAAACAAAAAGCCATTAAATTATTTTAAAATAATATTTATTTAACACGGATATTTTATTTTTCAATATGAAAAAAATCTATATGTGTGTGTGTGTGTACCTATATATATATATTTGTAATTAAATCATCTGGGGCTTTATTTTAAGACCATACCTCCACCCGTAGATTAGTGAATAGCCTTTTAGAGTACTGCATTAGTAGCACTAATCTTGTACTGCTAAATGTACTACAAAACACAGTTTGTAAATAGGCCCCCTTGCGAACATGTGTAGACGGGTTTGTCATGTGATTAATTAAACTCTAAAGTGATTCTAAGAACACTGTTTCAAAGCACTGCTGTTGGATACTCAATAATCCCAGTCTTGGTATTAGTTTTATGTTTGGTCAAGCGGACCTTAGCCCTCCCCCCGAACGGCAGGCTTTGTGGGTCACAAAAAGGATTTTAATTATAACATAAATCATTTGTTGCAAAGGTGATTTTTACCCTTTCAGAATGGCTTTTGCTGGGATTTCATGAATCATGTTTGAGAGAAAATAGTTTTCTCATGATTTTCCCATTGAGGTTTTGGAAGGTGTTTCAGAAGCTAAAATGAGATTATATGTTCTGTAAATTTGCACTGTCTCTCTCAGCCATATGAGAATGAAGTCTGGCATTCTCAATAAAACATGTACTTCCAGCAGGAGCAGCCTTTCAGTTGATTCCCTTGTGTTCTACTGAAGCCTCCCAGACTGTTCTAAAGGACAACTAGAGCGCTAATAGTGATACATATGACAAACGTGTGGCACACCTGAAGCCATCTTGATTGAATCAGACTGGTAAAACTTAAAATATTTAATTTAGAAAGGAACAAAATAAGGGGGTTCATGTTGTCCTAGGAATTATGGTTAGTGCTATAGAAAGAAAAAATAGGACACGTTTTAAGTGAGTTCTCAAATATCTTCCTGTTGTACTTCAGCAGGAGCAGCCTGTCAGTTAATTCCATGGAAGGACCGGAGGCTCTGAGTTCAGCGCCGTCCTGGCTGAGTACAACTCTGCCAGCTGTCATGCTGTCAGGAACCATGTTCCCGGTGGGGACGGCAGTATCCTGATTGGTCCTCCCTCCAGGGTTGTAATTGGGCAGTCGGAACATCCGGAGTGTGGCAGTCCAACCGTCAACGCGAATGTGTCGGTCCTCGGACCACCACACTCGTAATGAGGCCCTAAGTGATTTGTCCAGAATCACAGGATGTTGAACTGACGTTGAAACTTGAACCTGGTTCCCCAGTTGCAAAGTCTGCAGCTCTGGCTGTAACTCCACATTCTATCCCCTAAGTGCAAGATATGCACAAGTGATCAACTGGATAAACAAAATCAAGATAGCAAATCATTTAAAAGTGCTTTGACACTATTAGAGAACTCAGGAAATACGTCCTCATTTTAGTTTTTTAGAGCACTAACCTTAATTTCTATGGGAATAAGTCCCTCTCATGTTTATAATTTGTAAAGGAAATGCTTTAGGTATTATAGTTTGGATTACATCACGGTGACATCAGGAGTGCCACACTTTTGTAATAAAGTTGTTCATTAGAATACTGTGGGGAGGCAGATGTCAGGGGCATGGACTCGGATAATTGAGGGCATGGAGGAGGGTTCAGAGGCAACAAGTTGACCACGCTGGGCAAGCACGAGGAACAGTGGCAGCACAAGAGACCATGGAGGGCAGGGGAAAGGGGGCAGAGGCAAGAAACCAACCATGCAGGACAGGCAAGAGAGAATATGGCAAAATAACAGACTATTGGGGGCAGAAGGAAGAGGCAGGGGCAGTACAACCATACATGCCAACAGACCCGATTCTGACAGGAGACTCCCAATGTTTTTAAGCCCAAAAGGGTGTTATTTTACATACCTCCTGCCTTAAATATCCTATTTTGCAGTGTAAGTTAAATGGACAAAACAATGCCCTGGGTTTGTAGAGTAGAGACATGGACTCGGATAACAGAGGGCAGGAGGGAGATGGTCAAGGGCACCAAACTGACCTTACAGGACAGGCATCAGGGGTTGCAGCTGCACAATACACCATACAGGGCAAGTGGGACAGCAGTGCAGCGGACCATGTAAAGCAATAGGGAGGTAACAGGGCCATGCACATGGACAACAGAGAGAAGAGGGGAAAGAGACAGGGGCAGCAAGCTGACGATACCAGGCAGGCAGGAGGGACAGTTACAGCTTAACAGACCATGTAGGGCGGGAGGGAGGGGGCTGGGGCACGATAACAGACCAGACAAGGCCAGAGGGAGGGGATAGGGGTCAGCACATGGAAAACAGAGGGCAGGGGGCAAGGGGGTAGGGCTGGATCAAGATGATAATGGAGGGCAGGCCGGATGTGCACTGGAAGCACAACACACCATGGAGGGCAACAGTGACACTATAATGGCATACACACAGACAATGGATGGAAGGTGGGAGTGGGGTCAGGGGCTGCAAGCTGACCACACAGGGAAGGTGGGAGGCGCTGTGGCAGCACATAAAGGCCATGCATGGCAAGTGGGAGGGTTAGTGGCAGCACCACTCCATGGTGGACAAGAGGGAGGGGGCAGGGGCGTACACAAAGGACCATTGAGGACAGAAGGGATGAGTAGAGGCTGGACACAGTCAAGAGAGGGCAGGGAAGGAGCTTCACAACAGAACATGCGGGGTAGGCAGAAGGAGAAGTTGCAGCACTACAGAGCATGGAGGGCAGAAGGGAGTGGCAGCAAATTGGACCACGGAGGACAGGAGGGAGGGGATAGGGACATGGAACTTAGACAGGCAGGGTGGTGGCGGCAGGGACAGGCGGCAGTTATCTGACTATTCTAGGCAGGTGAGAGGGGCAGTGGCAGCTCAACTGAATACCCTGAGTGGATAGGAGGGACAATGTCAGGTTCATGGAACATGGGGAGCAAAAAGGAGGAACCAGTCACAAGAGCACACACATCGGAGGGCATGGGTAAAGGTGGGTAGGGGTAGGACCTAAGCACAGAGGCTAACCAGGAGGGCAAAGATGGAGCATAGAATTGGGCAACAGATTGCAGGAGGAGTGGGCGGGGGCATCAAGCTAAATGGAGGGCAGTGGCAGCACATCGGACCATGCAGGGCAGGAGGGAGGGGAACGGTGCAAGGACTTGGACAACAGAGGGTAGGGGGGAGGAGGATGAGGCAGCAAGCTAACTGTTCAGGGCAGAGAGGAATGGCAGTGGCAGAACAACGACCACACAGGGCTGTAATGAGGGGGCATGTCTTGGACAATGGATGGCAAGGGGGGGGGTGCAGGAGTAGCAAGTATGTGTGGAGCCAGCACAATGCCAGGGTGCACCCTGCATCCAGCTCCCACCTCCAATGTGCATTGCGATGGACATTTTATTTAACGTTTAAAAACCCTAGAAATTCACTGAAATAAAAACAAAGGTTACAGGGACGTTATAGTTAGGAAATAGAATTTAAAAAAGCCTTAGAAATTCACTAAAAAAACAAAGGTTACAGGGACGTTATAATTAGGTTCAGATTTTACACGCACAAAACCATAGAAATTCAGCTGTTAGAGAGTTATTTCAAGTAACTATAACTATAACTAGTGACCTAAGGTAACTTTAATTGGCGCCCACGACATGCACTCCTAACTACCCCAGATATTACATTACTCATGACATCTTGTATGACATCATTGATTATATCATAGTAACATTTGCAGTAAAATTATGAATGAGAAAACTCTATAACAACTGAATTTCTATGGTTTTGTGCGTGTAAAATCTGAACCTGATTATATCACGAGCAGAGAGCACGAACAAGACATACAAACTCAAGTGGAAGAGATTCTGTGTTTGGTCCTCTCAGAATAATTTTCACCCATTTCAGATTAACCCTGAGCAAATTCTTTCTTACCTGCTCTCTGTCTCCAAAGCTGGTCTTTCCCATGCATCAGTCAAGATTCACCTAGCAGCTATAGCCTCTTACAGGCGATCGGCTGACATACCATCGATCGGCTCATCCAGAGTCATCAAACAGTTTATGAAAGGGCTGTTCCGCACTTTTCCTCCGGTACGCTTACCTCAGCCAGAGTGGCATCTTAATATTGTCCTTTCCCAGCTCATGAAAGCTCCTTTTGAACCTATTCATAGGGCGGAGCTCAAGTACATCACCTGGAAAGTGTCAACCTTGCTCGCTCTCACCTCTACCAGGAGAGTCAGTGATATACAGGCGTTCACTACTAAAGAACCCTTTTTAGTTTTCTCTAAAGACTTCATTATGCTCCGAACCAATCCCAAATACATTCCCAAGGTTCCATCTTCGTTCCACCTCAATGAACCCGTTATTCTACGAACCTTTTTTTCCAAACCCTACTACGATCGCAGAGAAAACTCTCCACTCTTTGGACATCAAACGATGCCTAAAATTTTATCTTCAAAGTACCAAGCTCATCAGAAAATCAGACCAACTCCTAGTATCTTATTCTCTGGAACGACAGGGAACAGGAGTAACCAAGGCCACCATAGCCCGATGGATTTCTTCGACAATCCAGTTTTGTCACACCAAGGCAGGAAAACCGTTGACTAGGCGCCCAAGAGCCCACTCCACAAGAGCAGTCTCCACATCGGCTGCTTTGTTTCAAGGTATTGCCCTTGATAAAATATGCCAGGCTGCGACATGGAAAACTACGCACTCCTTTACGCAGCACTATTGTTTGGAGTCATCACAAAAAACAGACTCTCTAGTAGGACAAGCTGTTCTACGCCAACTCTTTCATTAAGGTGAGACATTTCCTTAGTTATAGACAAATGGTTTGAAATGCAAATAACCATGTTTTCTATTATGCTTCCATATGAATATGTAATGTGTATGTATGTATTTATAGATATATATTTATACATATATTTATATCGGCATTTACAGCAGGAATTTCAGTATTTATGTATATGTACTTAAAAGCATCTGTATTCCTTCGAAGCTCACAACAGAAATGTATGAGTTTATTATTATTATTATTTATATTGGAGACAGAGGGCCTTCATGCTCGCACCCTCCATCCACGCTGGATACAATGTTTATCAACCATACTGCTGTCTATTCGGATTCAAGCATGTGAATTTATGAAAGATCCAAAACTGGATAAGAAAACAAGTTACTTACCTGTAACTACAGTTATCCAGTATTGGTATCTTTCATAAATTCACATGTGACCCACCCTCCTCCCCTTTGATGCTCGCATTTCCTCTCAGGTTATAATTTTTCACTCTCGTGCTGGAAAATCTGAGGGAGGGAGCTTCTCTGGAGAAGGTTATAGAGGGTGCTGGTGCCTGATTGGACAGCAGGCAGGTTTGGGTCCTTTCACAAAAGGACATGGATAGGCTATATGAGCAATTGCTGGCTCCATTAAAGCCTATGGCAAAAAAAAAAAATGTATTAATTATTGCTATTTTATGTACCGTGGGACTCCCACTTCGACGACGGGGATGATTCAAGCATGTGAATTTATGAAAGATACCATACTGGATAACTGTAGTTACAGGTAAGTAACTTGTTTTCTTCACCCGCACAAGTTATGTGGTCTCCTAAACTGTATGTTGCCCTACAAGAAATGCTCTTGGTATTACATTGTGTTTTTACTGATATGGGTATATAGAGGTGGCAATAGATAACAGCATAAAAAAGCAATAAAGACATTTTTAAAAAGGCTCCTATCACTTCTTTCCATCTTTCTGCTAATTGCAGCTAAAAAGCCTTTGTTCGCTATTAACCATCCTCTTCTTCGAAACAAACTTTAAACCTTGTGTTTCTTATCAACTCTTTCCCATAGTTCTTTACTTTGCTTTGTAACTTTAGAACTTTGAACGCCTAATCAACGTGTGACAGTCATACGTGTAAACTCTTTGGGGGTCTGTTTCCAAAGGTAAACTTACACATGCGTAAATATACAGATGTAAGTTTACTTTTACAGGTTTGAGTAACTTTACTAATTTGGGCTTTCACCGTTTATGAGTATAAAGTTATACAAAAGTGTAAAATTACCGGTGGAGGCTGGTGAACTCTGAAGGAGGTGGGGCACAAATCCATACTCCACATTGCAAGCAGAAAGCGACTACAGTGAACAAACATGCCCATCATACCCCACCCCTTCTGGAGATGTTATAGAAACGTATCGTTTATTATTTTTAATAATGCATTTCCAAGTGTATTTTCCCTGCAAAACAAAACAATTTTTCGTTTAGACAAGCAAGTCTTAACCTCCACAGTGGTGTGGTCACTTGACAGTGAGATAGGGCAGAGTGGAGAGGGTACAATGGGACAGCCATACTGGAAAGGTCATAGAGTAATAGAGGAAAAGGGCAGAGAAGAGACAGGAACAAATTACAGAGTAGGACAGGCATAAGAGAAGGAGAACCACAGCGAGGAAAGTCCAGAAAATAGTATAAGAAATCACAAAAGGAAACACTGGAGAGTGAGACATAGCAGATAAAGAGATGGAACATAAACACTTGAGTGACATAGAGAACAGGAAGCATAATATAACTTATTGATAATAGAGATGGTCGAGACAGGTAAGAGAGCCAAACGTGAAGGTGAGGAGAAAAGTGGCCAAAAATGGAGGATGGGAATTTGGTGACACGGAAGACACAAGTGCAGCAGGAAAGAGAGGATGAGAAGTGAGAAACTGGAGACAGAATATTCAATAAAGAAAATGGTGTATGAATAAAGAAGAGAGAGCAGAATGTCATAGTCATATGAGGGGAAGGCTAGGTAAAAGAAGATAAAAAGTAACAAGTGTTTTGATGACAGGAAGGCTGGGAGGAAAAGAAAAGATGACACTATGGTGACTACAAAAGCTGTTAAAAGGAAGAAAAGCTGTACACAAGGAAAAGAGAGCAAAGAGGGAGGGGAGACACTGGGATGAGAAAAACATGGGAGAGTAAGGGAGTCAGACAACCTAAGGAGAGATAGTGATAACGAGAGCAAGAGACAGGAAATAGACCAGACATCAGACCAAATAAATCAATTCCATCACATTACGGAAGTGATAGGGGAGATGTCTGCTCGTTTCCATGATTAGTCTTCTCGAGCAAGAACCTTCCATTCTTTTCACAATACGTGCGGCGTGTGCCGGACACCATAAATGAGAACAGAACTGGCATTTCAGCTGCCAATCCAATTGCATTGTTTAGTGGCCCCATTGGATTGGTTTAAAGCGAAAGATTTTGCTTCTTATGTGCTCTGCAGCGCGTCTTTCTGTAAACTTGAAAATAAACCAGGATCTCGGATGCAGAGCAAGTTACCTTGCCGGGTCAGGTGCCCTTATGTCTGCATAACTGTCCGCACCACTGCTTTTTCCTTCCCAGAACTGTAGACATAAATATGGGATCTGGGCCATGCAATCAAGGCAGGCCTAGAGAAGTGTCACAGCCTGTACGTGTACGTGTCCACCCTGTGATAACTCAGACAGGGTCAGATTTGCCTAAGATTGAGGTGACACACACGGACTGGGCTGTGCATGGAAACGCCCAGGGGTTGCATTAAATCCAGCACGAAGGAGCTGGTGGCCATCCAGCTTCAATTATATCACACCGAGGGCTGTGAGGAGAAAAGCCCCGCGTCATGGCTTCATTCTGAGAGGGCCATACATGCACACTTTTGTTTAGGCTGCCATACAGTGCCTGGCTGCCTGACCTGCTCTGGGAGCGAGAGTCCGACCACTGGCAATAAGGATTTTAAAACTCGATGTTTAATCTGCATCGTGACAGACTGTAAAATTGTATTTAGGGATTGAAATTAGCAAGGGGGTGGAGGCCTGGCGCCCTAATGGAGAAATCGCCTGTGATATTTACATGTCTTCACACCCGGAAACGGATGTATAGTCAGTAAAATCGCCATATACGACTGTAAAAGTACTACAAGTACAGGGAAATTTCTAAAAGTGAATTCAAGTCTAAAAAACAAACGTTTAAAAGATTTGTAAGTTAAAAGTTAATGAAAATTAATTTCCTTTATGCGTTTTAAATGGGGCCCCACTGAGGAAGCAGTGCTTAATTTGTATAAAAAAAAAAAAAAAGTCAGTGTGAAGAGCTTCCACCACCCATTGCTCTGTCGATGACACTACCAACACAACTAATATCCATCGAACTCTTACAAGTGTCACAATCCAGACACAAGTGTCGCAATTCAGATCAAAAGGCATTAAAATAGTTTTAGCAGCTGGTATTAGTCATTGTAATGTATTCAGTTAAAACACAACGGTTGTGCTCATGAATAAATCAGGCAAACAGCGCCACTACGTGGCAGACTGTCATAAATGCTGGTGTTGATAATTATGTGCCCGTCGGCTAGAATTTAGCACTGGGAAGAAGGTTGGTTGTTGTTTTGAGTCTCAGGTTCGGGCGAATTTGAGGGCTGCACGTCTACTATTTGGGCAGCAGGTGGCGTTGTGACTTCATAATTTCCATATTCCCTCTGTTTGAGTTTTTTAGGGTCGAGCCTGTGTTGCATGCGCTCACGCATGCGTATCGCAGCGAGACGCTTTAGGGTTTAGAAAAGGGCTCGGAGCCCTGTCGACCTCACGTCAGTGTTTTTCATTGGTTCGTGGGCTTGCCTATTTAAATCTGCTTGCTTTCATTAGTCAAAGGCATGCATACGTCATGCCTTTTCCGGTGGCTAGCCCTCCTCAGCGCATCGACCAAGTACAGAAAACATGCGAGGCTTGCTGTTTTCTGTCCGGCTTGTGGACTAATTTTTACTAGCGCGATTTCGCTTGGCAGAAGTCGAGCGCTTTACACAGTTAATTGCACTTTTTCGGGTTAGGTACATAAATGCACTTTTGCCGATAGGTGAAAAGTCGGGTTAGGAGTTTACAACGCTATCAGCTCTAACAGGAGCAAACGCGAGATCCGTTGCATAGCAAATGCTTGTTTTTTCTTTGCGTCTTACTCGACCTGGAAGTATTGAAGCGCTTTACACGAGCACCAGTGACGTTAGTGACATTACACAAGGACACATTAATACATTTTTTATTAGGCATGGTGAGATTAAGTGATTTGTCCAGAATCACAGGCTGTTGAGCTGACGCCGAGACTCTAACGGAGCGATCTCGACTTCATGATTTGTTCTCTCAGATGTTTCTTTTTCTGCACTTCTGGGCAGCTGTGAAATTGCTGGGGCTTCTTTTGTACTAATTGAATTGTGTTTACTGGCGCATGGTTCAGTTCTTGTGACTGATCTCTTGCGAAGGTAAATCATACAGAGGTTGTTGGACAGTGACCTGGCAGGATTTAATTTAATTATATGGGGTTGGAGAACCAAGCTGAGATATTTTAATTAGGGAGCTCATTTTTAGGTCGAGCATAGCAGCACACAAGCGTTGCTTTTCCGACGTGTTGGTATCTTTGTGGGCTTTCAACCAAGCCCACCTCACGCCCATCACTTCCACTCGTTCGTGGGCTTGCCTTTCAAAAATCCTTTGATGACATCGGTAAATGCTTTACGTTTGTCCACCCTTGGGGCGTTTTTGTTACCGCCTTGGGGACCGACCCAGTTACATGGATGATTGCACGTTTGCCGATATGTTTGACTGCGAGTGAACTTCTTTTTCCTTATGTGCCTCTCCTACGCGCTCATGCCAGCAGTGGCGCTTTGAACTGACTTGCTTATGTCAACTGTTTTACTTTTAATTTTCAATATATGTGACAAGAAAAGTCTAGTTAGGAATTTAGAACGCTAATAGCTCTAACTCGAGCAAACGCGAGACCCATTGCATTGCAAATACTTGTTTGCTCAGGATACAACATCCTTCCAGCATGCTTTCTAAGCAAGTGAAAGGAAATCCGATATGGCAGTGGTCATGACTCATGGGCCGGTAAGATCCCATACTGTAGACCAAAGATTTTGGTTATACTGAAACCCAAATTGGCTTACCTAGTTCACAAGGAGCGGGCCCAGCAGCCTGGTCCTAGTAATGAGATAATCTCAGATGCACCTAAGGTCTACGAATACCCCCGAGAAGGGCTGGAGTGCCTCCAAAGGCAGCATTCCCCCCACCCCGAAGTGGACAAAGAAAGGGCCATGTAAGAGGATGTAGGGAAAGGTCTCAGCTTTACCAGCCGCGCCCACATCGGGTCAGGAGCAGGTGGGGGAGGTATTCACAGTTAGGGATGAGCAGTGCTTTAAATTGGCAGGTGCGGTATGGTGCTGAGTACCTGCACTTTTCCAATTTCTAAGGGAGAGTTCTTGTACTTCTCAGCACTACTGCAATACATTTAAAGAGTGAGTACTTGCACTTCTCAGCACTGCTGCAATGCATTTAATGGGAAAGTACTGGCACTTCTCAGCACTGCTGCAATACATTTAATGGGAGAGTTCCTGCACTTCTCAGCACTGCTGCAATACATTTATTGGGAGAGTACCTGCACTTCTCAGCACTGCTGCAATACATTTAATGGGACAGTACAGGCACTTCTCAGCACTGCTGCAATACATTTAATGAGAGAGTACCTGCACTTCTCAGCACTGCTGCAATACATTTCATGGGACAGTACAGGCATGTCTCAGCACTTCTGCAATACATTTAATGGGAGAGTACCAGTACATTTTCAGCAATGCTGCAATACATTTAAAGAGTGAGTACCTGCACTTCTCAGTTATGCTGCAATACATTTAATGGGAGAGTACCTGTACTTTTCAGCACTGCTGCAATACATTTAAAGAGTGAGTACCTGCACTTCTCAGCACTGCTGCAATACATTTATTGGGAGAGTACCTGCACTTCTCGGCACTGCTGCAATACATTTAAAGAGTGAGTACCTGCACTTCTCAGCATTGCTGCAATACATTTAGTGGGGGAATACCTGCATTTCTGAGCACTGCTGCAATACATTTCATGGGACACTACAGGCACGTCTCAGCACTGCTGCAATACATTTAATGGGAGAGTAGTAGTACTTCTCAGCACTGCTGCAATACATTTAAAGAGTGAGTACCTGCGCTTTTCAGCACTGCTGCAATACATTTAATGGGAGAGTACCTGCACTTCTCAGCACTGCTGCAGTGCATTTAATGGTAGAGTACAGACACTTCTCAGGAACAAATAGGTACTCTGAATAGAGATTACCAGCACTTGTGTATTTCCATTTAAAGCACTGGGAATGAGAGGGCAAAAGACAGGGGTCTGAAGGAGGCAATCCGGGCACAACACTTCCAGTGGAAGAAGGTGGCTCCTGGGCAGCGGCAAAAAACCTGGTGGCAGGAGTCAATCCCAGGCAGCCAGAAGGGGATGTGAGGACCATGGGTGCAGCAGACTACCAAGTGGGGCCATTAGTGCCGGTAATAGCATCACCAGGGGCATCCTCAGCAGATGTTACTGCCCTCCTGTGTCAGGCACATCCACCGCAGTTGTGGTATCCTCAGCTGGGCAAAAAGAAGGCGGGAACACATCCCAACTGGGTAATAGTCATGATCAGGTACATTCCTGAGTGATTGGTTAGGTTTTCATGTATCTAAAGGCATGAAAGCAAAATCCAGAAAGGTGCGTATGTAGATTATTTGACCTTACCATGGTTAAATCCACAGAGGAGGAATCCAAAGAGGTTGAACAATGTGCCTGTAAGTGGGAAAAACCTTAAGTGGAAGAAACATTGATGAATTGGATTAAGGGTTTCACCAGTTATCAGTCTGTGCTTCTCGAGGGATTCCCTGGTTGTGGCCGGCAGAAGGCTCACTATATGAACAAAATTGTGGGCACATATAATGAGTTTAGATGGGGCAGTTGGAAGAAGTACAATAAGGCTTTTGGGGCAAACAAGGCCTCAAACCTGGTGATGTGCTGGGATCAAACTTGTATTAATGCACAGTTAATTTGTATGAACCTAAGGGAAATGGACAATCGCCCTTATGGTCAGCAACCGTGCGAGGTGAGAACAAGGGGGCATGTCGAGCACATAATAAGAAAACATGTACCAGACCTCAAGGGCCTTGCAAATTCGAACACATTTGTCCTGTTTGTGGTACAGCGAGGCACCCAGAGTTTAAATGCTTTAAGAAATCCAAAGAGAAATACGGGCAAAAGTGAGGAGCTCCAACCATTAGTACTTGGTAGTCCCTCCCCTGTGCCATTACTAGTGTTAAGTCCTTGGCTGATCTTGCATCCTCATATCACTGCCACTTGGCAGTCGTACTAGGACTTCCATGGTGGTTTCAGAATACCTGCAGCGGATTTTCAGGAATCTGCATTTTGCAAGAATAATCACTCCTTAGTCTTAGTGACATGGCAAAAAAAGAACATTGTGAAGGGCCTGAGCCTGGGTAGGGTGGCTTGGTCATTTGCGAGCCCTCGCTAAGCATAGGTTATTTGTCTCCTTTATACTTGGTCCCCAAGAAAGACCCTGGGGAATTTAAACATAACCTTTCAGAACCTAGAGGGGCTTCTCTTAATGACACTATTGACCCATTTCTCTGCTCGGTCAAGTATGCATCTTTGAATGGCACCATGAACTATTAAGACAATTGGGGCCAGAGACTCTCAGAGCCAAGGAAATCAAATCAACTTTCCGATTATTGCCAGTTCATCTTGAATACTATCACCTATTTGGTTTACCATTTAAAAAAAAGTTCTACTATTAGAAATGCATGCCCATGGCGTGCTTGGTCTCATTTGTCTACTTCATACAGTTCAGCGCCTTCTTGCAATGGGTTTTTACACAGGTGTCAGGCTCTACTTCAGTCATTCACTATTTAGATTATTTCCCGTTCCGGGGACCAGGTGGTCCTGACTGTTGCACAAAATTACTTGCTACTTTTCAATTCTCAATATCTGAATTCAAAGTTCCCTTACGTCATGAATAAAATGCGGGACCAGCAACAACCTTCATATTCCTAGTTATAGAAATCAATTCTGTTAAATTGAGAATCCATGAATCCCAAAGATAAAGTGGATGCCTTCAGAGCTTTCCCGGAGTCTTGGGTGGAGGCACAGAAGTTCACATTACACCAGTTACAAACTTTAATAGAGCAGCTCAGATTTGCACAGTGGATAATATATGTGGGTTTCCAACTTTCACACTGTTTATTTTGAGTTTGGCAGAAGTATTTTAGGTTTTGCATTTAATATTCTATTCTGTAAGTATTAATTTAACCACTTTATAGCATTAGGTTGGAAGCATTTTTCTTAAGTTATTCTAGAGAATATATAAAGTTTCGGATTGAGCATAAGATCTAATTTAGGATGCGTGTTGTTAGTCTGCAATCATTTATTTTTAAGCCTGTCTAGGCTTCATGCTGGTATTGTAATTGAAGGGCAAAATGTTATAATCCAATCAAATGATTTAAAAATAATTGTGTTTATCGTCAACAGGCTTAACAACAGATGTGAAGGTCAAGCTATAGAAAAATGGGTGTTAAGACATTTTCCGGGTATCATCCTTTTGCAGGAATCTCACATTTCGATAAGGAGACTTTTGAGTTTTGTAATCTTTAACAAATGGTCACATTTTCATTGCCATTCCACAATGCTTGCTGCCCAGAGAAACATGGCTATATTTTTGGTTGCAGGCTCAGATACATAGTTGTCACACTGTTAAAGAAAGACAGTGGGCTTGGATTAATTGCACAACTGGCCGTGCATTTTTCACAACTGCAAAAATATATATTCTCCTATAGAGAATAATCCAGATCCTTTAGCGGATCTTTCTACCTTGGAAGATAATTATTGGCGGAGATTTTAACTTTATGCAGCTGACAGAAATAGACTTTACAACACCCAGTCGAAATTAAACTAAAGTTAGAACAGCAAAGATCTTTGCCTCTTAACAGAAGGCTAGAGACTTAAAAGATCCTTAAGGATCAAGTTTTTTGATAAAGGAGAAAACACCTGTACTTCAGTTAGGCATACAACAGCTGCACAAACAGATTTCACTTTTATATAATTGGATCTTGTATTTGTGCAACGTCTGAGCTACCCAAATTGTCAGACTATTCGGCATTAGAAATGACTAACATCTACAAGATTCGTTCAATAAAAAGATGGATTTTCAATAACATTTATTTAGAAGACAAAATGTGGATCTCTGCCGCTGGAATAGCAATATTGGAATATTTTTCATATGGGGAAGAGTCAGCTAGCCATCATCTGTGATGCTTTTGATGCAAATTTTAAAGCTCCCTTGGGACATAGTGGAGAGGAAGAAGAAATTCTCAATTAAAAAGGATGTGGAATAACAGGCTAAACATAATTATTATGAATACTGAAAACATAAAAGTAATTTAAATAGAGCTACCTTAGAGAAGAAGAAACAAAAGCTTTTAAAATACTTCTATGGGGAAGAGTATTTGAGTAATTAACCTCATCTCTAGAAAAGCTACGAAGATAACAAGTTGTCAGGGAGATTAAAGGAATGGCATATTCAGCAGTAAACCTCCTAGAAACTAGTAAGACACAATATGGTCCAGAAACCAAAACTAGTTTTGTAGATAGATATAAAATAGAAGACATGCTTCTTGAATATAAAATTATACATACTCAGACTCAGACAATCAATCTATCAGATTTGGGGAAAAATTCCTAAAATTGCTGCTTATTCCCATTTTGCCTCAAAAATCAGTATATGGTTTGACAGAACCTTTCACAAATGAACAGGTTGGACACTGTGATTCTATCACTGCCCAAGGGAAAAGCGAGTGAAGAGGATGGTTTTCCTATGGAGTTTTTATAGATATTTAAAGAAGTCTTAACCCTTCTATTAAACTTGGCAGCTTATATTTTAGCTTGTGGTGAATGCCCCTCTCCTTTCATTCAAGGGTAGTTGGGATTTTTTTAACAAAAAGGTACAAATTCAAAAGATTTGAACTCGATCAGTGTCCTTAATTTGGATTATAAAATCATTGCTAAATTGATAGCCAATAGGATAAAGAGTTTGCGGTAAAGTGATCCACAAAGAACAGAATGGATTTTGTTCTAGATGTGAATTATAAACTAATACTAAATTTTTAATAGAACTGTCAGCATTTTTATTGCCAGTTAGATGCTTGTCATGGTGCTTTTATTAGATGTGATATAGCACCTGACCTCGTATGCTGGGAGTCTCTTTTTTTATTTTACAAATGTTTGGTTTTACTCCACAAATCACAGTGTTTTAAACATTTTTACAGCGGAGCTAAGATTGTTTGATACTGAATTCTTCAGATATTCACACTTTAAAAGTGAATAGAGGAACTAGTCAAGGCCCTACATTATTATCTCTATTCGTTGCATTTTTTATAGAGACTCTTGCTGTAGCAATTCAGTGTGAAAAAATTAAATTCCCTCGTAGTTCGAGAATGTCCAAAATTAAATTGTGGTTAGATGATAGCATGTTATATTTGAAACTGGGAAAGGAAGTTCTGGAGAGGACTTTTAAGAACTTGGACAGTTCCAAGAATTCAAAAGATTTAAAATTAATGTAGCAAAAACAGCCATTTAATTATGTAACTTACCACTGCAGTGGAATTCTCTCCCCTTTTCAATGTTAGGGAAATATGCTTTAATTTGAATATCGATTTTACCACTTTCTATGTTTTTTTGGCTGACCCATGCATTTGAAATGTTTTTTTTTTTTTTAAAGTTGTGAGTGTTTTTTTAACTTTTATGGGGATACATAATCCTTAGATTATCGCTTGGCACTTTAGATAGCACATTACACCATGGCCTCCTGGCTGTTCCAAACATTAAAACATAATATTCTGCAATGTACATTTGTATGTTAAATTCAAAATATAAGAATAAACATTTTGCAAATAAATATTATGACAACAACTTAATGCGTATGATACTCACTGAAAATGGATTTGAGGGCATTTTGACATTGGTAAAATCTCCTAAAAATGTTCAATACAATGTGTTACCTTGTTTTGATCAAAACGAAAAATCAGATTAAAAAAATGTCTCCACTGCTGATATGATTGCTGCTATTCATCTTAAAGACATTAACATGAAGGATCAGTCACCCTTGGGCAAAATAACAATAGCTAAATGACAAATTAATACATTTTGTAAATTGTCAGATTTTTTAATAAATTGCTCATGGGGACCATGGACAGTCTAGAACCCTTGATTAAGAAATATAAAGTAGGGCTGTGCTGGTCCTATATTATATATCCTTTTCTGATAAGCATTGACAAGATCTGATTTTCAGAGCTAGCTGAGAATTCAAACAAGGTAGGTTGGTTATTCAAGAAGTTATCTGGCCAGTTTAAAAGACGCAGATATTTTTCACATTGGATAGGTTGGGAAAAAGTTAATAAAATGAATTTCTCGGTTTTAAGAAGGGCCAATTTCTATAAGATGCAGTTTTAATACAAAATGTTTAAATTATCGTACTCCCCAAGTTCTTATATAAGATCAACCTAGAACTTCCAGTGAGCTGCTTTTAATGGGAATCAAGAAAAAAGGGACACTGGTCCCACATGATACTCGGATCTTCTAGATTATGGGCCTCATTCCGAGTTTGGCAATCTGACCGCCATGCCAAGAGACCACCGTGTTGGCAGACTCACAGACTACCGGATTATGAGTTGAATAGCCAGAACCGCCAAAACAGAAAACTTATTTGGAGCCCAAGTCCAGCAGGCTACAATTGTGAGGAAAATGGAAATGTGGCAGCTACCCGTGCACAAGGGACGACATCAGGAAGAGGTGGAACGACCTCAGGGGGGAAGGTGCGTTCCATGTCAGCCAGCTGGTGGTACTCAAGACTGGCGGTTGTCCCCCACATCCTCCCCCATAGTTCACATCGTGGGTGGAGAAGGTCTTGGCCATTCTGAATCCTGAGGGCTTGACAGGAATACCTGGGGAGTCGAGTCGGGTAAGCCACTATACCAATGATGTCACCAAAATGTATTGTCATGCATGCTCACTGATCACCTTTTGCCACCTTAACTCCACTCACCACCCCTGTGTCCAGCTGCCTGAATACCCCTTTCTGGCATCTCACAAGGGAAGTTAACTCACCTGGGGGCATAATATCTGTGTATGAAGTGGGTAGTAAAGGGACTGACAGTACTACAACTCCCAGCAGACACTGTTCTACCATTAAGAAAACCGGAACAGTGTACCATAATGAAAATAGCCTTGCATGTAAACTAAACAATGGAGTATATTCACTTGAATGGTCCACAATTGTATGGTCTGTGGAAATGACAGCAATACTATGGATATCTGCTAGTACCATACCACTTACCCACATCTACAAGCGTGTCCTCTGCTACTCTGTCCCGTCTACCACCCAGCACCTATAGAACTGTACTCACCGGGGGGATAACAATTGCATAGTCTGTTGGCATATGACAGCTATTGGCAGGAATGCCAAGGACAACTGCCACTGACATATCCCTCACTCACAGCTACAAATGTGCCCTCTGCTACTCTGCACCATATACTTCCTGTCACCTACAGAACTGAACTCACCTAGGGGGGTAACAGTTGTATAGTCTGTGGCATAGGACAGCTATTGGCAGGAATGCCAAGGACAGCTGCCACTGATATACCCCTCACACACAGCTACAACTGTGTCCTCTGCTACACTGTCCCTTCTATCTCCCATCACCTATTGAACTCTACTCACTTAGGGGGATCTCACATATATGCAGTGTGCTGTACTTGGTGGAACCTCACGTATGACCAGGTAGAATGGTTACTCCAAATCTGATGGCCAGGTCAGTGTCCACATGACATTGTGAAGCTGTCTGTTAACTCAACAATGAACTATTGCTAACTGGGAGGTACCATGAAACATATAATGCTACACTGCTGCCAAGATATGAGTCAATTAATAGACATCCATGTGCCAGGATACTCTGACATCCTGTAGCAAGTGACTTTAAAAGGAATTGTCTGTACCCCAAATGTCAGGTCTTCACAATTGAAAGCAGGAGTCACTGTCACATAAGGGGATCAAGCAAAGCCAATCTGTATATGGCCGAAAGCATATCTACCTGTTAACACTGGTGCTACATGTGGTATGGTGCTACGACCTGTAACTGTCTGTTTCACATCTTCAACAGGTCTACCTGCCACTGGGACCATGGAAAGCACTCCTGAGACAGCCACTCCCCCCCTGGATGACGCCCACAGTAAGGAAAGCACTCCTAGGTGTGTGGACATTGGGGACAGCTTTGGCCCATCTGGGTAACCTGGTCAGACGACAATTGTCAGCCTCACCCTGCCCACATCGACTCCTCCCAGCTGTGTTGAATATACATCCCAGGCAAACAGTTGCCCCCAAACCTGTGCCCCAAGGACAGTAACAACCATTATGTGCCGCCCAGTCCAGGTACTGGAGTCACAACTCAAAAACCCTGACAATGTTGGACCTTGCACCAGTGGCAGTGCGCAAGCTGTGCCAAGGGCGCAGGCACGTGGAGGTAGGGTGCCTGGGAAGGATGGTGTGGGCCAGCAACATAAGGCTGCTAGGGATAGTACTGGCCAGGACACCATCTTCCAAGTCTTGGGAGACTACCAACAATTCCAAGGCGTGATGGGTCAGGTACTTGCCATGATGGGGGAGATCAAGCAGCTGCAGAGGGACAATCCCCAGGAAGTCATGCAACAGTAGGAGGCCCACAATGTCCACATGGTCTCCCTAACAGGGGTTCCAAGAGACATCAACACCACCCTGAGCAGAGAACGCCCACAACACCAGACCCCTTCCATTGGCCAAGTTATACCAGCTCCTTCAACATCTGTGGCAGCCAGTGGAATGGAGGCCCTGCCAGGGGAAGAACATACCTCACACCCCTGCCGCTGGAGCTGAAGAACCCCTCCCCCACCCACAAGCATGGACGTGCATCCAAACAACCAGAAGGTGCATATGGCAAGACAACAACCACTGCAAAGAAGTAACCCCCAACTGATTGATTCCCTTTTTGTGCCTCAGATGCACCCAGTTGACTTTTCTAAAACCACTTTCCAATTATACAGGATAGCTGGACACTGGACTTGGGACTTCAAATGTTGTCAGAGCTACTTAAATGATAACATCCACCATGACTGATCCATTCACTGTTTGAACATTATTTCTTTGCTTACATTCATCCTAATCCCTAATCTCCTCTGCCCATGAAAATAAACACAGCTAATACACTATCTATGTATGATAGTCATTTTTCATCTATGTGAGTAGTTTAATCAGAAATATATTTCATGCTCATGATTAACTCATAAAAAGGAAATGTGAGGAGGGACAAGTCACAGATTATTTCATCCTGGGGATTACTACCAACACAATGACACAAGTGGACAATCACCAATTTCCGTTTATTACACTGTGCAACACGTAGGCTGACCAAATGTCAGGACTGTCATAGTCAAGTATGTCTAAACATTTGTTGCGTCTGCCTAGGTATCAGTAAGTAACATCCCACTGACCACTGAAGTAAGGGACATGTCAGACTGTGTCCCACCGAATAGCCTAACAGATTGGTGGAAATTGTCATCAGTGTAACCCTTATCACATACCTATACCATGCCTACCAAATCAACATACCCCATAATACAGACAGAGTACTGTACAACATCCCTGGTCAGAGAACCTTCCACTTACAATGGTCAGGTGTCTGTAGGCATGTCACTCACCTATGTCAGTGCTGACACACATGCAAAGTGGTCTGCAATGAGGGAACACAATGACAGCTACATACAAGTCAAACAGGATCATTGTCAATACAATGTGAAGGTTGAGTGGATGGATTGCACAAGATGACGTGTCAAAGACACATGATCACACACATGACACCATTGGACCCACATACCATGCCAAACAGGTCCATTGTAGAGCACAGATCTCTGCCATCCCACTGTCCTGGCAGCCTGGGCATTGGACTCAATCACCCTAAAAATATGTAACACAGTACCTGGTCAATCCATATTCACTTCAAATGTCATATCAGTAAAGCCACCTGCCATTGACACAACTAAGAAATGTCCACATGATGATGGCATTGTTCAGAGACCTGGAAGGAAAAAGTGGTAAATAAGGATTTTAGGCACGTAAAGGCTTACATGAGATAGAAAAATCTGTTACAAATATTGTTGTTTCTCAGATTGTGAATTTTGACTGCCCCAAATGAAGGAGATCCTCGCAATAGTTACAACTCCAAGTCTTAACTTACCTGAAAACCTAAGCTGTATACTTCAAAGCATCAAATGACCTGTCTGATGGTCACAAAGAGACCCTTCTCAACCAATCGTGACCCCCACACTACCCCACAGAATCAGTGAAATAACAGAACCTCACATACTTACACTCAGGTGAAATACTGATTGATGAAATCACCCCGCATGTCTCCATCTTCATCCTCATCACTGTCATCCTCACTTGGCATTTCTGCATTCTTACACGGTGGAACCGCTAGCTCCCCCTCATCTGGGATCTATGGGATTTGTCACCTCAGGGCAAGGTTGTGGAGGATGCAGCAGGCCACAATGATCTGACAGACTTTAGCGGGAGAATAGAAGAGGGCTCCACCAGACTTATTGATGTTGCGGAATCTTGACTTCAGGAACCCAAAATCCCGCTCGCCAACACACTGTGTCCTACCATGGGCATTGTTGAAGCAGGGTTCCTCACTGGTGTCAACAACCAGGGACGGTTTGGGTAGGCAGAGTCCCCTGTAAGAAATCGTGACATGTGTGCAAACATGAGTCCAGGGCATCATCACATTTGGCAGCAGACATAGCATACAAACACACATGACATATGTAACATACCAACCAACCAGGCCCTCTCTGAGCACTGTCGTGTCATCAGCTGTGGGATATCGCTGTTCTGCATGATTAAGGCATCATGGACTGAACCCGGGTACTGTGCACATACTTTGGAAATATAGAGGTCCGCCAAGCAAACTACTTGGACATTTATGGAGTGAAAGTTCTTCCTGTTCCGATAGACCTGTTCATTGGCATGTGAGGGGGCAAGGCTACATGGGGACCACCAATGGCTACCACTACAAGTGGAATGTGTGCAAAATCATAGAACTCTGCTTTCACATGAGCAAAATCTTCACATTGTGGAAATCGGATGTAGCTGCCCAGGTTTTTCAACATTGCAGAGAATACATCCTCCAAATACAGACTGAACATTGGATGGGACATCCCTGCAGTTAGGGCCACTGTATTGTGGAAGGAGCCTGTGGCTAGGAAGTGCACCACTGACATGACTTGAACAATGGGTGGTATGCTATTTGGATGACTGATGGCAGGCATCAGATCTGGCTTCAACTGATGACAGAGATTCTTGATTGTCTGCCTATCCAGGCAGTACATTTGTATGACATGTCTATTGACCATGGTCTGCAAGTCTCCGAGTGGATGGTACGCAGGAGGTTGTCTGACCCTTCTCATTCCAGGGTAACTATGTGAGAGAAAATAAGAAGCTTTGTCTTTCACTCATTGTGTCCCTTGTAAGTGACATGACATATGTCACATAAAAAATGTGACATGCCATTTGACACAGTGAAAACATGATACACAGCACATACCAATGGTAAAAGTTGCACATTAGTTACATGTCATCCCCTGGCCTCAATTAAGATATGTATATATAAACTGATGAGTCAGCGAGACTATGTGATACTAACCTCAAACAATGCATGTGATTAAAATCCCCCAAAACAATTTTGCACATGGCCAAGAGGGTGGTGACTGTGCCACCAAAGATTTCTAAAACTTAGCAGGACAACATAATACCATGATCCTTCAATCAGGGCAAAAAAACCATCATTAGACAATGCCAGCCCTGAGGATTATGCCGTAGAAATTGTTCCTACATTGTGACACATCAAAAATGAACTTTTCTGAACATCTAAGGCTTTAAAATGGCGACTGCCTGTCCCACCTCACTTGACAATAGGAAATGACCGGGACCGCCGTAGGAAGTCGTCCTGATGATAGGCGGATGCTACTGCGGCGGACATTGCCATTGGATAACATTGCTGCCTGTGGCGGTCTTGGGCCAATGGCAGTGTCTGCTGTGGGTAACGGTCGTGTACATGGCGGACATGACCACCATCTCCTGCTTAATATCTCACTTGACTCCTGACATTGCTGCCAGCAAGACCTCCACAACCTGAGATGCTGTGTACTGCCTCTGGGAGCAATCATGCCACGTCCTACAGGTGATAGTGCTCCTACCTTCTCATTAGAAGAGCTGGAGAAGCTGGGGAGAGGTACTACCCCTCTGTGGACAGCTCTGTGGTGCACCAGAGGAGCAGGTAAGATCAATACGTGCACATATGTTTCTGTAGCTCTAGTAAGTTTTGATTTAGTTAGCCTAGGCGTATGAGCAATATGTCAGAATGTGTCCTTAAAGCTCTGTTGATGCTATGTGTAAGCTTAAATGGTTAAGTTCCTGTGCATGTACCTATGTGAAGTGACAGGTTTAGAGTCCTGAGACATTGTGGAGAGTGTGTAATGAGTGTTCCCTGACCCACCTTCTAATTGTTGCACATGGTTAGCTGATGTGTCAGGACAACCATCACCAGGTAAATCCCATCATCAGATGTGCTTGATGTTTGGTCATATGTGGTAACATGACAGGAGGAGGTGTTGATGCATGTTGTTTGTGGTTTCTCCACCATACTTGTGCCCCTTCTGTATTTGCACACAAAACTGTGGCCACATCTGGCATTGTTGTAGTATTGTACTGAAGCCAGCTAATGACACGCTATGGCCCTAAGCTCTGCACCATGACAGCCATTGGCGATTTGCTATGGGATACACAAAGTATTGTGATGCATCTAATCTTTTGGGGCATGGCATTATGTGTTGATTTGCGTGGTCTGCCTTCAGAGAAAGTTGCCTTTTCAATTGCCACTTGCTGTAAATATTGCCATCTGGGCTGTTATTGAATAGTTTTTGCACTGCAAGTGGGAGCCTGTAGCCACACCCTGTATCCATAAACAGCACGTGAAGGTTAAAAATCATGCCTCACTACTAAAGTTCATTGACTTGAGCCTATGCCAAGTGTTTACCATTGTTATGGCATTGGGGGCATGGTGGTGAGTTGTGACAGATGTGCTCCTTACAACTCTAACCATTTGTGTTAAATATCTTTGACTGTTCCATGATCACACTGCCCTGTTGGCTCCTTAATCCATCTCTGATACGTACTGTGCATGCTCCTAATTTATTGGCCATTGAACTTCTGCAAACAGTGTGTTGTGTACTGATGTTTCATGACATTTGACCCTGTGTTTTGGACATGATGTGGTATATATCAAATGCAAGGCTAGGTGTATGTTACTCCGACATAGTGTTTGAGTGCACACGTTTTTAAAGTATATTTCAATTTTTTTTGACTGCCACTAAGACCCCCAGTTTCTGAAGCAGTACGTGGGTGCATGTGTATGTGCATAGGTGCACACATAGAGAGGCTTGCATCTTTGTGTAGACAACATGTGACTCCATTGTATATTATCCTGGCAATATGGGTCTGTCCCTACCTGTTGGTGACCTGTCGGGACCATATGCAGCTTGTGATCATCAAGGGGTATAGATGTATGTATGCAATGTTTGCCATTTGGTGTAGCTGTCATTTGCCATTTTGTGTGATATGTTATATTGTGTTCCTGGTCAATGTCCACTGGATTGCTCATGCCACACAAAACACACAGCTCTATTAACTGGTCAGTGCAGGGGCTGAGCTTGTGGTTGAGATGGGTACCCTCCTAGGGAATGTTAGCAGTAATGTATGGGTACCCTTGTGGGGAGTGTTTGCAGTAATGACACCCTTTCCAATGTCTGCTAGGTGCCAGGGTTGGACAGGACGGTCAAGACAGGTTGGTGTTAGCTTGTTGGACTGACTTGTAGTTAACTCTGCCTGTTCTTGTGTGGGACTTATGGACATGATTTTTTGTCTTGTCTTTTTGCATCCATGCAGGTCAACACCCATCAGAAGAAGGGGATTTGGCGTGCCATCACCAAGAATGTGCAGACCCTGGGGATCCACAGATGGCGGAGCTCCCAATGTCGGAAGAGGTGGGACAACTTGAGACGCTGGGCTAGGAAGATCACAGAGGCCCAGTTGGGGATGTCCTCCCAATGAAGACAGAGTGCCCGTCGGACCATAACCTCCACATTTTGGATGGGCATTTGAATGAATCACAGCAGCCACATGGGGTAAGTACAGACATAACTCATGTTTGACCCTTTACCAGGTGATTGCGTGAGGGACAGAATGCTAGCTCTGACAATATAGAAAGTGTCATGTGTCACAGATCTTCTGTGCTCACATTGGTGTACACTAGTCCTGTGTTGGCAAAATGTGTGCACATTCATTTTGGTTTGGGACATGGTACTCAACTTCCCCGTTCTATAGCACATATGACTGTGCTTTGTGTTTCAGTCATCTGCTTTTACTACCAATGTGGGTGTTAGTTCCCACCAACAGATCATCCTCCCTAATGTCACAGTAGAAAGGTGGGTAGGTTCTTGCTCTCTGTCCTCTGCTATGTATCAGGGGGTATGTCTATGTGTGATTTTAATTCAGGCAGGGGCAAATCATCTTCAGTGTTTGTTGGTTTCTGATGTGTCACAGCATTGTGTGATGCAAATGTGTCCATCAAACATATCACATGACTTACATAGCTAACATCTTCATACCTGTTGCAAGGGTATTCCCCTTGGTAAGTGAGGAATTTACATTGACGTGTGATGTCCGTTCAGAGTTGACAAAATGCATGTTGGATACCAGTGTGCATGTGCTACATTTACACTGGGACACATATGTTGGTATCAGATGTAAGCATGTGATAGTCATGCTGATGTCCTGATGGCAGAAAGTTGTCTAATGTTTGTCCATGGAGCACTTTTGTAGGTATGATACATAGGCATGGATAGTCCACTCACAACTATGGCCCAGATAGTACTGTGTCAACATCATGTGTATTCTGAAAACATAATTCATGCCTCACTGTTTGAATTTATCACATGTACCTGCTGTAGCAATGAAGGATTTGACGCATGAGGCCAGGTTGTTTGGGAACTTCATGTTTGACGATAAAATTATTTGGTGCAGTTGTGCTAGTTCACATAAACCTGTGTGTAGTTTGATAAGTGTGGCTTGGCTGTTGGCTTGCATCATGGTTGGTGTACCAGTAATGTTAACATCACTTATGCTTTGCCTCTGGGAATTCTCCACAGACAGATGCCTTGCTTGCCATGCCTGATGTGCGGATAGTGATGTTGATTCTCATTCTGTAACCAATTAGTTTACTCATGTTAGTGTTTGCGAGGTCTGTCTCCCTCCTTCCTGCACAGTACTGTAGTCTATTTGAGACATACATAATATAGTTAACTTTTAAATGTTTAAATGTGTGGGACATTGGTGTGAGCTTACTTGGTCCTTACATGACTATTATTGTTTTGTCTTCTGGAGTCATTTATCCTAGATATTTTGGACCAGAGTTCATTGTTACTGCTTGCTACATCACGATTAGGGCATGTGTGCTACCTCCTTGACTAACATTAGGCAGGTACTACATGTTGGTATGTCATATGATGGTATGTGTCCATAGTGATATGGTTGATTCTATGTCACTTGATGAAGGTATGGCTTGTTTGTACCAGGATTGTCTGCCTTTACCGGGCAACATATGTTATTGCCCGGTACATGACATCAGGGTAAGGTATTTGTGTGGTAAGGATTGGGTCTGTGTATTTGTTAAGCTACCTTACAATTGGAATCCATTGCTTTTCTACTGCATGACTATGTTGTGCAGGTTATGGCTCCTGTATTGAGTGGAATAGTCACCTGGTTGAAGTATGGTTAGTGTGATTGCTCAACTTCCTTCCTGCTATTGTAGTTTTCTGATAGCTTGCTTTGCTCGTGTGTTACAGTTGTAAAATTGAGGAACATGCATTGTATTGTTTTGTAACATGCTGTTAGCACTTTGCTGGCACTTCCTGAGGGGGAGGGGTGTTCAGTTGACATGATGGCATGTGATGATTTATTTCTGATTTGTGCTAAAAGTGTAGACAGGTGTTTGTTATGATGTTACATCACTGTCTATTTTTAGCATCAGCACAGGCAAGCCAAGGAGATGGGGCACAGCCGAGTGGGGAAGCTTCTGGCTACGGGACCTCCAGTCATGACCCCACAGATACTGAGGGACCCAGTGACCCAGAGGGTGACAGGAAAACAATGGGGAACACTGGATCTGCAACATCTTCATCGGAATCCTCCTCCAGTGGCCACTCCCATCGGGGACCACTCCAGTACCATCTCTGTCCATCATCCCTGTTCTATCACCGCCCTCCCTGTAGCTCCCCACCCAGTTGCCCGTGCCCCCTCACCCAGGAGGGTGGGCATCTCCTTTGCTGCAGGGACCTCAGCCTCAGTCCCTGTTCTCCCTGCTGCCCTCAGTGAGGAGGCTATTGACCTTGTGAGAAGCTTCTCTGTGGGTCAGTCCACCGTCCTGAATGCCATCCAGGGACTGTCAATGCCGGTCCAGCAAATTCACTGTAGGGCATTCGCTGTGCAATGGATGGCCTAAAGAGATCTTTTCAGGCTCTGGCCTCCACACTGATGGCAGCCAGTCACTCCTTGTCTACTGTCCCCACTCCACATTCCTCTTCCCAGTCCAAATCCCTCCTTCCCCGACCCAGCCAAAGCACACAAACAGACTTGCATGAATCCACCTCAAGAGACAAGGGAAGCGCACACTAACATAAACACCATAAGACACAACACCGGCACGCACACAAACAACATCCACCTGCAAACACAGCACAGTCACGACTTGCCCTGACACCCCCACCACCACCCCCAACATTATAGACACAACACCTGGCACACCTGCAGGCACCACACCAACATTCACTGATACAGCCACCACAACTATCCTACCCGCAGACACCACCCCAGCAGACCCTCCGACATCAACCCGTCACCACACCAGCGGACACCACAGCCACTGACACCCTACATGCAGAACATCCACCATTCCTGCAGTCAACACCCCAACAGACAGCCACCCACCCACCATGGCATCCACCAGACCTCCCCCCCACCTCAGCCCAAGACAAATAAATGCCCTCACTCACCCACCCAGACACCCACCACACACAAGCACACCACCCACAAACATGCACCCAAGACATCCACACCAACACCTTACACTCCATACGCAAACCCCCTTCTGATGACCATCCCAGTGTCTAAGAAAGTTGTCCTTTCTAACCTTGATCTTTCCGCTACTCGCTCCCCCATGACACCCCAAAAAGAGCTGTTTCCCTCCCTAAGGCCATCCCTTCCACCTCCAATGTCTCCCCTACCCCCTTGCCAGTACCCATACCCCTCCCCCCACCAAGAAGAGGTACCCCTCACCCCAGAATGTCCCCCCCAAACCACAGCCAAAACCCACCCACCACCTCCCAAGCCCAACCCTCCCTCCCCCGCCACCCCCAATACTCCCTGAGGTGCCCACCTGCCCCCTTGATGCCCCTACCTGTGGAGGTTACATGGCAGTCAGGAGTCAAGTTGGGGCACCATATTGTGCCTTTGGTGCAAAAAGAGCACATATGGACTGGCCATTGGTCTTGGACTTTCATACTTTTTGCACTTTTTTAATATTAAAGCCAACCAGTTGTTGATTTTTTGGTTACATCTTTGTCCTGCATTCCCTTTCCTAGGTTTCAGTTGTTCCCGGATGAAATTGGCTGGGTGCCAGTATTTTGGGGTGTGTGCTGCTTGCTGCTTCATGTTTTGGTTTAGCATAATGTTAGTTTGTGTGCAGTGCTGTTGTCCCCCAGGGCTAGGGTGTGTGTTGTGTGATAGGTATGGGCACGTAGCTAAAATGTTGGTGTCATGATATTGAGTTGTGTTTGTCGTGATACGTGTTTATGGTAGTGATGTGCGATGGGTTCCTGTATAGTGTATGGCTTGTCCACTGTTGTGGCTATTGTGTACATGTGGTGTGTGTTCTGGAGTTTGTTCAGTGCAGACATAGAGTGTGGTGAGTTGTGCAAGTTTGCTTTTCTTTTGTGTGCATGTAACTATTTAAGTGTGTATCCCTCAGAGCTGGCTGGTGTCTTGTATGGTGTTTGGAGTAGTGTATGCTTTTTAGCCTTGCCCTTCATCCATAGATGTGACTATGCATTACATTTGTTGTTGGTATTGCTTTTTCATGAGATCTAAATGGGGCCTGTTCGTGTGGGCATGTTTTAGTGGGCTTTGTTCAACATGAGATGTGTCCCAGTATGGGCCCCTTCTATGTAAGGTTTTGTTGCTTCTATCGCTGCTGTGCAGGTCTTGTTGTGATGTGTCACTTTGTGTGTTTTGACTGTTTGTGTCTGCTCGTATTGTGCATGGAATAATAGGTCCGATGTGCTCTGTGTGTGTGTGTGTGTGATGTGTGTGTCGATTGCTGGGTTGTTTGATGGTGGTGTGTGTTTTCCATTACACATGGATGTTCATGTGTTGTATGTGTCCTGTCCCTGGCCAGTGTTGGGTGTGAGTGTGTGAATGTATTTGTGCAGTTGTTGTGTTGTTGTTTTCGAGTTTGTATGTTGTATGGGAATCTTTGAGACTGGGCCTGTGCTGTGTTTCCCTGCGTATATGTGGGGTATTGATGTGTGGTGTGTGTGCTGGCTGAAGTGTGCTTGATGTGTATGTTTGGGTGCTCTTGATGCAGTATGTGAATGTGTGTGTCACTATGTTGTTACATGTAAGTGTAGCCCTTTGCACCTCCTGCCTATGGTATGTTATGTAACTGTACAAATTTGTACATTTTACTAATGTAACAGGTGAGTGTGTGTACTTACAGTTGTTGTCGTCCTCGATTATTTCATTGTCTTTCGGCAAGCAGAAGCAGCGAGATGATGTTTTGTTGTGATTTCATGGAGGCTCCAGGTGTGTATGGCTTCTTGGACATGAGTATCTCCCGTGATTGTGTTCCTTTCCGCCTCTTGATAAGTGGGGGATGGATGGGGGCGGTTACATTGGCGGTGTGCAACCTCCTAATAGGTCCGGTGGAAGCATGGTCTCTGCTGGACTGTTTGTGTCTCCAGACAACTGCTGCGATCTGTACTGGCTGGCAGTGCTGGTGGACTGCTGGCATTCTTCTGGTGTGCATCACCGCCAAACTCATAATTTGGCGGTCTGCTCCGCCAGCCTGTTCGCGGTCGGACCGCTACCACCAACATGGCAGTCACGGGACCGCCAAACTCGTAATCAGCCCCTATATCTTTTTTGGAAAGCAGTTTTGGATTTCTGTATAAGCAGTTTTGGATTTTTGTATGATAAAGCTAAATATCCAATTGCCCCATGATTCTGTAATGGATTTAATTGGGCACTGCTCCTCATTAGGGCTTTCAGATAATTGTTAATTCTGAAAAAATGGAAGACTAAATTAATTCCAACACTTCAGGAATTGCTGGTTAAAATGCAGAAAGTTAAAGAGTGAGGCAGATGTAGGTGGTTAGAGTAGCGGGCGACACAAAATATAGGCTGTGGGAAAACTGTACTTAAAAAAACAATGTATTAGGCTAGTTCTCAAATCTACTTAATAGACTGAGGGGGTCATTACAACCCCATCAGTCGGCAATAATGTGGCGGAAAGAATCGCCAGCAGGCTGGCGGTACTTACCGCCACATTATGACACTGGCGGGTTGGCTGAAGCCAACCCGCCAATGTACCACTCTGACCACCACAGCGGTAACAGCTGCCGGGCTGGAGATGTCTATCTCCTGCCTGGCGGCTGCCATTGTCCCGCCTGCGGGATTATGACCCCGCCTACCACCATGGTTTTCGTGGTGTTCGTAACGCCACAAAAACCATGGCGGTAGGCCATATCAGTGACAGGGAATTCCTTCCCTGTCACTGACGGGGGTCTCCCCCCTACCTCTCCAGGTACCCCACCCCATTACATCCATGCCCCAGCCACACACACTCATTCACACATACATACACGCATGCATAATCCAATCACACACACATCTGCACACACTTCCATACACGAAGACACGCATTCACATTTCAGAACATACACGCCCTCACACGTCCGTACATGCACACCGGCATTCAACACTCAACACACACCGGCATTCACGCACCCATATACATTCACACACACATCTCCCTCCACCCCCCTCCCCTGTCGGAGACCCGACTTACCTGGATCCAGGGGGTCCTCCAGCAGGAGACGGGACAGGGCGCTGCTACGGTCAGCAGCGCCTACCAGCAGAACACCACCAGGCAGTATTATTTCTTATAATACGTCTGGCAGCGGTCTACTGGTGTGGCGCTGCTGGTGGTAGACGCGCCACCTCACCGCCATCCGCCAGCATGGCCACAGACGGATTTCCGTCAATCTTGTGCCAGAAATCCGACTGTAGTCATTATATGGTGGACGTCTGGTAGCCGTGGTGCCGGTTACCGCGGCGTTAGGTGTTTTTTACAACAAAAGTTAGAATGAGGGCCTGAGCGTTTAATGTACTGTGTTAATATGATATGTCAATACATATGCCAGTAATATTCTATAATTGATGATGTATTAGAAAATGCAATTAGTATTTTTGCTGTATCTTTCTAAATGAAAGCAATATGCTAAAGAAGTATTTACTGAAATTTAAATTTAAAATATATTTAAAATTAAAATTATTTTTTAAGAGTTATTGAAAAAACATAACACCAATCCAAAGTAAAATGTTTAAGGTTAGGTCACTCAAAGTTATGTTTTAAATATATTAAAGTTACTTTAGTATTAAATAATGTGTTACATTTGTTTTTAAAAACAAAAAGCCATTAAATTATTTTAAAATAATATTTATTTAACACGGATATTTTATTTTTCAATATGAAAAAAATCTATATGTGTGTGTGTGTGTACCTATATATATATATTTGTAATTAAATCATCTGGGGCTTTATTTTAAGACCATACCTCCACCCGTAGATTAGTGAATAGCCTTTTAGAGTACTGCATTAGTAGCACTAATCTTGTACTGCTAAATGTACTACAAAACACAGTTTGTAAATAGGCCCCCTTGCGAACATGTGTAGACGGGTTTGTCATGTGATTAATTAAACTCTAAAGTGATTCTAAGAACACTGTTTCAAAGCACTGCTGTTGGATACTCAATAATCCCAGTCTTGGTATTAGTTTTATGTTTGGTCAAGCGGACCTTAGCCCTCCCCCCGAACGGCAGGCTTTGTGGGTCACAAAAAGGATTTTAATTATAACATAAATCATTTGTTGCAAAGGTGATTTTTACCCTTTCAGAATGGCTTTTGCTGGGATTTCATGAATCATGTTTGAGAGAAAATAGTTTTCTCATGATTTTCCCATTGAGGTTTTGGAAGGTGTTTCAGAAGCTAAAATGAGATTATATGTTCTGTAAATTTGCACTGTCTCTCTCAGCCATATGAGAATGAAGTCTGGCATTCTCAATAAAACATGTACTTCCAGCAGGAGCAGCCTTTCAGTTGATTCCCTTGTGTTCTACTGAAGCCTCCCAGACTGTTCTAAAGGACAACTAGAGCGCTAATAGTGATACATATGACAAACGTGTGGCACACCTGAAGCCATCTTGATTGAATCAGACTGGTAAAACTTAAAATATTTAATTTAGAAAGGAACAAAATAAGGGGGTTCATGTTGTCCTAGGAATTATGGTTAGTGCTATAGAAAGAAAAAATAGGACACGTTTTAAGTGAGTTCTCAAATATCTTCCTGTTGTACTTCAGCAGGAGCAGCCTGTCAGTTAATTCCATGGAAGGACCGGAGGCTCTGAGTTCAGCGCCGTCCTGGCTGAGTACAACTCTGCCAGCTGTCATGCTGTCAGGAACCATGTTCCCGGTGGGGACGGCAGTATCCTGATTGGTCCTCCCTCCAGGGTTGTAATTGGGCAGTCGGAACATCCGGAGTGTGGCAGTCCAACCGTCAACGCGAATGTGTCGGTCCTCGGACCACCACACTCGTAATGAGGCCCTAAGTGATTTGTCCAGAATCACAGGATGTTGAACTGACGTTGAAACTTGAACCTGGTTCCCCAGTTGCAAAGTCTGCAGCTCTGGCTGTAACTCCACATTCTATCCCCTAAGTGCAAGATATGCACAATTGATCAACTGGATAAACAAAATCAAGATAGCAAATCATTTAAAAGTGCTTTGACACTATTAGAGAACTCAGGAAATACGTCCTCATTTTAGTTTTTTAGAGCACTAACCTTAATTTCTATGGGAATAAGTCCCTCTCATGTTTATAATTTGTAAAGGAAATGCTTTAGGTATTATAGTTTGGATTACATCACGGTGACATCAGGAGTGCCACACTTTTGTAATAAAGTTGTTCATTAGAATACTGTGGGGAGGCAGATGTCAGGGGCATGGACTCGGATAATTGAGGGCATGGAGGAGGGTTCAGAGGCAACAAGTTGACCACGCTGGGCAAGCACGAGGAACAGTGGCAGCACAAGAGACCATGGAGGGCAGGGGAAAGGGGGCAGAGGCAAGAAACCAACCATGCAGGACAGGCAAGAGAGAATATGGCAAAATAACAGACTATTGGGGGCAGAAGGAAGAGGCAGGGGCAGTACAACCATACATGCCAACAGACCCGATTCTGACAGGAGACTCCCAATGTTTTTAAGCCCAAAAGGGTGTTATTTTACATACCTCCTGCCTTAAATATCCTATTTTGCAGTGTAAGTTAAATGGACAAAACAATGCCCTGGGTTTGTAGAGTAGAGACATGGACTCGGATAACAGAGGGCAGGAGGGAGATGGTCAAGGGCACCAAACTGACCTTACAGGACAGGCATCAGGGGTTGCAGCTGCACAATACACCATACAGGGCAAGTGGGACAGCAGTGCAGCGGACCATGTAAAGCAATAGGGAGGTAACAGGGCCATGCACATGGACAACAGAGAGAAGAGGGGAAAGAGACAGGGGCAGCAAGCTGACGATACCAGGCAGGCAGGAGGGACAGTTACAGCTTAACAGACCATGTAGGGCGGGAGGGAGGGGGCTGGGGCACGATAACAGACCAGACAAGGCCAGAGGGAGGGGATAGGGGTCAGCACATGGAAAACAGAGGGCAGGGGGCAAGGGGGTAGGGCTGGATCAAGATGATAATGGAGGGCAGGCCGGATGTGCACTGGAAGCACAACACACCATGGAGGGCAACAGTGACACTATAATGGCATACACACAGACAATGGATGGAAGGTGGGAGTGGGGTCAGGGGCTGCAAGCTGACCACACAGGGAAGGTGGGAGGCGCTGTGGCAGCACATAAAGGCCATGCATGGCAAGTGGGAGGGTTAGTGGCAGCACCACTCCATGGTGGACAAGAGGGAGGGGGCAGGGGCGTACACAAAGGACCATTGAGGACAGAAGGGATGAGTAGAGGCTGGACACAGTCAAGAGAGGGCAGGGAAGGAGCTTCACAACAGAACATGCGGGGTAGGCAGAAGGAGAAGTTGCAGCACTACAGAGCATGGAGGGCAGAAGGGAGTGGCAGCAAATTGGACCACGGAGGACAGGAGGGAGGGGATAGGGACATGGAACTTAGACAGGCAGGGTGGTGGCGGCAGGGACAGGCGGCAGTTATCTGACTATTCTAGGCAGGTGAGAGGGGCAGTGGCAGCTCAACTGAATACCCTGAGTGGATAGGAGGGACAATGTCAGGTTCATGGAACATGGGGAGCAAAAAGGAGGAACCAGTCACAAGAGCACACACATCGGAGGGCATGGGTAAAGGTGGGTAGGGGTAGGACCTAAGCACAGAGGCTAACCAGGAGGGCAAAGATGGAGCATAGAATTGGGCAACAGATTGCAGGAGGAGTGGGCGGGGGCATCAAGCTAAATGGAGGGCAGTGGCAGCACATCGGACCATGCAGGGCAGGAGGGAGGGGAACGGTGCAAGGACTTGGACAACAGAGGGTAGGGGGGAGGAGGATGAGGCAGCAAGCTAACTGTTCAGGGCAGAGAGGAATGGCAGTGGCAGAACAACGACCACACAGGGCTGTAATGAGGGGGCATGTCTTGGACAATGGATGGCAAGGGGGGGGGTGCAGGAGTAGCAAGTATGTGTGGAGCCAGCACAATGCCAGGGTGCACCCTGCATCCAGCTCCCACCTCCAATGTGCATTGCGATGGACATTTTATTTAACGTTTAAAAACCCTAGAAATTCACTGAAATAAAAACAAAGGTTACAGGGACGTTATAGTTAGGAAATAGAATTTAAAAAAGCCTTAGAAATTCACTAAAAAAACAAAGGTTACAGGGACGTTATAATTAGGTTCAGATTTTACACGCACAAAACCATAGAAATTCAGCTGTTAGAGAGTTATTTCAAGTAACTATAACTATAACTAGTGACCTAAGGTAACTTTAATTGGCGCCCACGACATGCACTCCTAACTACCCCAGATATTACATTACTCATGACATCTTGTATGACATCATTGATTATATCATAGTAACATTTGCAGTAAAATTATGAATGAGAAAACTCTATAACAACTGAATTTCTATGGTTTTGTGCGTGTAAAATCTGAACCTGATTATATCACGAGCAGAGAGCACGAACAAGACATACAAACTCAAGTGGAAGAGATTCTGTGTTTGGTCCTCTCAGAATAATTTTCACCCATTTCAGATTAACCCTGAGCAAATTCTTTCTTACCTGCTCTCTGTCTCCAAAGCTGGTCTTTCCCATGCATCAGTCAAGATTCACCTAGCAGCTATAGCCTCTTACAGGCGATCGGCTGACATACCATCGATCGGCTCATCCAGAGTCATCAAACAGTTTATGAAAGGGCTGTTCCGCACTTTTCCTCCGGTACGCTTACCTCAGCCAGAGTGGCATCTTAATATTGTCCTTTCCCAGCTCATGAAAGCTCCTTTTGAACCTATTCATAGGGCGGAGCTCAAGTACATCACCTGGAAAGTGTCAACCTTGCTCGCTCTCACCTCTACCAGGAGAGTCAGTGATATACAGGCGTTCACTACTAAAGAACCCTTTTTAGTTTTCTCTAAAGACTTCATTATGCTCCGAACCAATCCCAAATACATTCCCAAGGTTCCATCTTCGTTCCACCTCAATGAACCCGTTATTCTACGAACCTTTTTTTCCAAACCCTACTACGATCGCAGAGAAAACTCTCCACTCTTTGGACATCAAACGATGCCTAAAATTTTATCTTCAAAGTACCAAGCTCATCAGAAAATCAGACCAACTCCTAGTATCTTATTCTCTGGAACGACAGGGAACAGGAGTAACCAAGGCCACCATAGCCCGATGGATTTCTTCGACAATCCAGTTTTGTCACACCAAGGCAGGAAAACCGTTGACTAGGCGCCCAAGAGCCCACTCCACAAGAGCAGTCTCCACATCGGCTGCTTTGTTTCAAGGTATTGCCCTTGATAAAATATGCCAGGCTGCGACATGGAAAACTACGCACTCCTTTACGCAGCACTATTGTTTGGAGTCATCACAAAAAACAGACTCTCTAGTAGGACAAGCTGTTCTACGCCAACTCTTTCATTAAGGTGAGACATTTCCTTAGTTATAGACAAATGGTTTGAAATGCAAATAACCATGTTTTCTATTATGCTTCCATATGAATATGTAATGTGTATGTATGTATTTATAGATATATATTTATATATTTATACATATATTTATATCGGCATTTACAGCAGGAATTTCAGTATTTATGTATATGTACTTAAAAGCATCTGTATTCCTTCGAAGCTCACAACAGAAATGTATGAGTTTATTATTATTATTATTTATATTGGAGACAGAGGGCCTTCATGCTCGCACCCTCCATCCACGCTGGATACAATGTTTATCAACCATACTGCTGTCTATTCGGATTCAAGCATGTGAATTTATGAAAGATCCAAAACTGGATAAGAAAACAAGTTACTTACCTGTAACTACAGTTATCCAGTATTGGTATCTTTCATAAATTCACATGTGACCCACCCTCCTCCCCTTTGATGCTCGCATTTCCTCTCAGGTTATAATTTTTCACTCTCGTGCTGGAAAATCTGAGGGAGGGAGCTTCTCTGGAGAAGGTTATAGAGGGTGCTGGTGCCTGATTGGACAGCAGGCAGGTTTGGGTCCTTTCACAAAAGGACATGGATAGGCTATATGAGCAATTGCTGGCTCCATTAAAGCCTATGGCAAAAAAAAAAAATGTATTAATTATTGCTATTTTATGTACCGTGGGACTCCCACTTCGACGACGGGGATGATTCAAGCATGTGAATTTATGAAAGATACCATACTGGATAACTGTAGTTACAGGTAAGTAACTTGTTTTCTTCACCCGCACAAGTTATGTGGTCTCCTAAACTGTATGTTGCCCTACAAGAAATGCTCTTGGTATTACATTGTGTTTTTACTGATATGGGTATATAGAGGTGGCAATAGATAACAGCATAAAAAAGCAATAAAGACATTTTTAAAAAGGCTCCTATCACTTCTTTCCATCTTTCTGCTAATTGCAGCTAAAAAGCCTTTGTTCGCTATTAACCATCCTCTTCTTCGAAACAAACTTTAAACCTTGTGTTTCTTATCAACTCTTTCCCATAGTTCTTTACTTTGCTTTGTAACTTTAGAACTTTGAACGCCTAATCAACGTGTGACAGTCATACGTGTAAACTCTTTGGGGGTCTGTTTCCAAAGGTAAACTTACACATGCGTAAATATACAGATGTAAGTTTACTTTTACAGGTTTGAGTAACTTTACTAATTTGGGCTTTCACCGTTTATGAGTATAAAGTTATACAAAAGTGTAAAATTACCGGTGGAGGCTGGTGAACTCTGAAGGAGGTGGGGCACAAATCCATACTCCACATTGCAAGCAGAAAGCGACTACAGTGAACAAACATGCCCATCATACCCCACCCCTTCTGGAGATGTTATAGAAACGTATCGTTTATTATTTTTAATAATGCATTTCCAAGTGTATTTTCCCTGCAAAACAAAACAATTTTTCGTTTAGACAAGCAAGTCTTAACCTCCACAGTGGTGTGGTCACTTGACAGTGAGATAGGGCAGAGTGGAGAGGGTACAATGGGACAGCCATACTGGAAAGGTCATAGAGTAATAGAGGAAAAGGGCAGAGAAGAGACAGGAACAAATTACAGAGTAGGACAGGCATAAGAGAAGGAGAACCACAGCGAGGAAAGTCCAGAAAATAGTATAAGAAATCACAAAAGGAAACACTGGAGAGTGAGACATAGCAGATAAAGAGATGGAACATAAACACTTGAGTGACATAGAGAACAGGAAGCATAATATAACTTATTGATAATAGAGATGGTCGAGACAGGTAAGAGAGCCAAACGTGAAGGTGAGGAGAAAAGTGGCCAAAAATGGAGGATGGGAATTTGGTGACACGGAAGACACAAGTGCAGCAGGAAAGAGAGGATGAGAAGTGAGAAACTGGAGACAGAATATTCAATAAAGAAAATGGTGTATGAATAAAGAAGAGAGAGCAGAATGTCATAGTCATATGAGGGGAAGGCTAGGTAAAAGAAGATAAAAAGTAACAAGTGTTTTGATGACAGGAAGGCTGGGAGGAAGAGAAAAGATGACACTATGGTGACTACAAAAGCTGTTAAAAGGAAGAAAAGCTGTACACAAGGAAAAGAGAGCAAAGAGGGAGGGGAGACACTGGGATGAGAAAAACATGGGAGAGTAAGGGAGTCAGACAACCTAAGGAGAGATAGTGATAACGAGAGCAAGAGACAGGAAATAGACCAGACATCAGACCAAATAAATCAATTCCATCACATTACGGAAGTGATAGGGGAGATGTCTGCTCGTTTCCATGATTAGTCTTCTCGAGCAAGAACCTTCCATTCTTTTCACAATACGTGCGGCGTGTGCCGGACACCATAAATGAGAACAGAACTGGCATTTCAGCTGCCAATCCAATTGCATTGTTTAGTGGCCCCATTGGATTGGTTTAAAGCGAAAGATTTTGCTTCTTATGTGCTCTGCAGCGCGTCTTTCTGTAAACTTGAAAATAAACCAGGATCTCGGATGCAGAGCAAGCTACCTTGCCGGGTCAGGTGCCCTTATGTCTGCATAACTGTCCGCACCACTGCTTTTTCCTTCCCAGAACTGTAGACATAAATATGGGATCTGGGCCATGCAATCAAGGCAGGCCTAGAGAAGTGTCACAGCCTGTACGTGTACGTGTCCACCCTGTGATAACTCAGACAGGGTCAGATTTGCCTAAGATTGAGGTGACACACACGGACTGGGCTGTGCATGGAAACGCCCAGGGGTTGCATTAAATCCAGCACGAAGGAGCTGGTGGCCATCCAGCTTCAATTATATCACACCGAGGGCTGTGAGGAGAAAAGCCCCGCGTCATGGCTTCATTCTGAGAGGGCCATACATGCACACTTTTGTTTAGGCTGCCATACAGTGCCTGGCTGCCTGACCTGCTCTGGGAGCGAGAGTCCGACCACTGGCAATAAGGATTTTAAAACTCGATGTTTAATCTGCATCGTGACAGACTGTAAAATTGTATTTAGGGATTGAAATTAGCAAGGGGGTGGAGGCCTGGCGCCCTAATGGAGAAATCGCCTGTGATATTTACATGTCTTCACACCCGGAAACGGATGTATAGTCAGTAAAATCGCCATATACGACTGTAAAAGTACTACAAGTACAGGGAAATTTCTAAAAGTTAATTCAAGTCTAAAAAACAAACGTTTAAAAGATTTGTAAGTTAAAAGTTAATGAAAATTAATTTCCTTTATGCGTTTTAAATGGGGCCCCACTGAGGAAGCAGTGCTTAATTTGTATAAAAAAAAAAAAAAAGTCAGTGTGAAGAGCTTCCACCACCCATTGCTCTGTCGATGACACTACCAACACAACTAATATCCATCGAACTCTTACAAGTGTCACAATCCAGACACAAGTGTCGCAATTCAGATCAAAAGGCATTAAAATAGTTTTAGCAGCTGGTATTAGTCATTGTAATGTATTCAGTTAAAACACAACGGTTGTGCTCATGAATAAATCAGGCAAACAGCGCCACTACGTGGCAGACTGTCATAAATGCTGGTGTTGATAATTATGTGCCCGTCGGCTAGAATTTAGCACTGGGAAGAAGGTTGGTTGTTGTTTTGAGTCTCAGGTTCGGGCGAATTTGAGGGCTGCACGTCTACTATTTGGGCAGCAGGTGGCGTTGTGACTTCATAATTTCCATATTCCCTCTGTTTGAGTTTTTTAGGGTCGAGCCTGTGTTGCATGCGCTCACGCATGCGTATCGCAGCGAGACGCTTTAGGGTTTAGAAAAGGGCTCGGAGCCCTGTCGACCTCACGTCAGTGTTTTTCATTGGTTCGTGGGCTTGCCTATTTAAATCTGCTTGCTTTCATTAGTCAAAGGCATGCATACGTCATGCCTTTTCCGGTGGCTAGCCCTCCTCAGCGCATCGACCAAGTACAGAAAACATGCGAGGCTTGCTGTTTTCTGTCCGGCTTGTGGACTAATTTTTACTAGCGCGATTTCGCTTGGCAGAAGTCGAGCGCTTTACACAGTTAATTGCACTTTTTCGGGTTAGGTACATAAATGCACTTTTGCCGATAGGTGAAAAGTCGGGTTAGGAGTTTACAACGCTATCAGCTCTAACAGGAGCAAACGCGAGATCCGTTGCATAGCAAATGCTTGTTTTTTCTTTGCGTCTTACTCGACCTGGAAGTATTGAAGCGCTTTACACGAGCACCAGTGACGTTAGTGACATTACACAAGGACACATTAATACATTTTTTATTAGGCATGGTGAGATTAAGTGATTTGTCCAGAATCACAGGCTGTTGAGCTGACGCCGAGACTCTAACGGAGCGATCTCGACTTCATGATTTGTTCTCTCAGATGTTTCTTTTTCTGCACTTCTGGGCAGCTGTGAAATTGCTGGGGCTTCTTTTGTACTAATTGAATTGTGTTTACTGGCGCATGGTTCAGTTCTTGTGACTGATCTCTTGCGAAGGTAAATCATACAGAGGTTGTTGGACAGTGACCTGGCAGGATTTAATTTAATTATATGGGGTTGGAGAACCAAGCTGAGATATTTTAATTAGGGAGCTCATTTTTAGGTCGAGCATAGCAGCACACAAGCGTTGCTTTTCCGACGTGTTGGTATCTTTGTGGGCTTTCAACCAAGCCCACCTCACGCCCATCACTTCCACTCGTTCGTGGGCTTGCCTTTCAAAAATCCTTTGATGACATCGGTAAATGCTTTACGTTTGTCCACCCTTGGGGCGTTTTTGTTACCGCCTTGGGGACCGACCCAGTTACATGGATGATTGCACGTTTGCCGATATGTTTGACTGCGAGTGAACTTCTTTTTCCTTATGTGCCTCTCCTACGCGCTCATGCCAGCAGTGGCGCTTTGAACTGACTTGCTTATGTCAACTGTTTTACTTTTAATTTTCAATATATGTGACAAGAAAAGTCTAGTTAGGAATTTAGAACGCTAATAGCTCTAACTCGAGCAAACGCGAGACCCATTGCATTGCAAATACTTGTTTGCTCAGGATACAACATCCTTCCAGCATGCTTTCTAAGCAAGTGAAAGGAAATCCGATATGGCAGTGGTCATGACTCATGGGCCGGTAAGATCCCATACTGTAGACCAAAGATTTTGGTTATACTGAAACCCAAATTGGCTTACCTAGTTCACAAGGAGCGGGCCCAGCAGCCTGGTCCTAGTAATGAGATAATCTCAGATGCACCTAAGGTCTACGAATACCCCCGAGAAGGGCTGGAGTGCCTCCAAAGGCAGCATTCCCCCCACCCCGAAGTGGACAAAGAAAGGGCCATGTAAGAGGATGTAGGGAAAGGTCTCAGCTTTACCAGCCGCGCCCACATCGGGTCAGGAGCAGGTGGGGGAGGTATTCACAGTTAGGGATGAGCAGTGCTTTAAATTGGCAGGTGCGGTATGGTGCTGAGTACCTGCACTTTTCCAATTTCTAAGGGAGAGTTCTTGTACTTCTCAGCACTACTGCAATACATTTAAAGAGTGAGTACTTGCACTTCTCAGCACTGCTGCAATGCATTTAATGGGAAAGTACTGGCACTTCTCAGCACTGCTGCAATACATTTAATGGGAGAGTTCCTGCACTTCTCAGCACTGCTGCAATACATTTATTGGGAGAGTACCTGCACTTCTCAGCACTGCTGCAATACATTTAATGGGACAGTACAGGCACTTCTCAGCACTGCTGCAATACATTTAATGAGAGAGTACCTGCACTTCTCAGCACTGCTGCAATACATTTCATGGGACAGTACAGGCATGTCTCAGCACTTCTGCAATACATTTAATGGGAGAGTACCAGTACATTTTCAGCAATGCTGCAATACATTTAAAGAGTGAGTACCTGCACTTCTCAGTTATGCTGCAATACATTTAATGGGAGAGTACCTGTACTTTTCAGCACTGCTGCAATACATTTAAAGAGTGAGTACCTGCACTTCTCAGCACTGCTGCAATACATTTATTGGGAGAGTACCTGCACTTCTCGGCACTGCTGCAATACATTTAAAGAGTGAGTACCTGCACTTCTCAGCATTGCTGCAATACATTTAGTGGGGGAATACCTGCATTTCTGAGCACTGCTGCAATACATTTCATGGGACACTACAGGCACGTCTCAGCACTGCTGCAATACATTTAATGGGAGAGTAGTAGTACTTCTCAGCACTGCTGCAATACATTTAAAGAGTGAGTACCTGCGCTTTTCAGCACTGCTGCAATACATTTAATGGGAGAGTACCTGCACTTCTCAGCACTGCTGCAGTGCATTTAATGGTAGAGTACAGACACTTCTCAGGAACAAATAGGTACTCTGAATAGAGATTACCAGCACTTGTGTATTTCCATTTAAAGCATTGGGAATGAGAGGGCAAAAGACAGGGGTCTGAAGGAGGCAATCCGGGCACAACACTTCCAGTGGAAGAAGGTGGCTCCTGGGCAGCGGCAAAAAACCTGGTGGCAGGAGTCAATCCCAGGCAGCCAGAAGGGGATGTGAGGACCATGGGTGCAGCAGACTACCAAGTGGGGCCATTAGTGCCGGTAATAGCATCACCAGGGGCATCCTCAGCAGATGTTACTGCCCTCCTGTGTCAGGCACATCCACCGCAGTTGTGGTATCCTCAGCTGGGCAAAAAGAAGGCGGGAACACATCCCAACTGGGTAATAGTCATGATCAGGTACATTCCTGAGTGATTGGTTAGGTTTTCATGTATCTAAAGGCATGAAAGCAAAATCCAGAAAGGTGCGTATGTAGATTATTTGACCTTACCATGGTTAAATCCACAGAGGAGGAATCCAAAGAGGTTGAACAATGTGCCTGTAAGTGGGAAAAACCTTAAGTGGAAGAAACCTTGATGAATTGGATTAAGGGTTTCACCAGTTATCAGTCTGTGCTTCTCGAGGGATTCCCTGGTTGTGGCCGGCAGAAGGCTCACTATATGAACAAAATTGTGGGCACGTATAATGAGTTTAGAGGGGGCAGTTGGAAGAAGTACAATAAGGCTTTTGGGGCAAACAAGGCCTCAAACCTGGTGATGTGCTGGGATCAAACTTGTATTAATGCACAGTTAATTTGTATGAACCTAAGGGAAATGGACAATCGCCCTTATGGTCAGCAACCGTGCGAGGTGAGAACAAGGGGGCATGTTGAGCACATAATAAGAAAACATGTACCAGACCTCAAGGGCCTTGCAAATTCGAACACATTTGTCCTGTTTGTGGTACAGCGAGGCACCCAGAGTTTAAATGCTTTAAGAAATCCAAAGAGAAATACGGGCAAAAGTGAGGAGCTCCAACCATTAGTACTTGGTAGTCCCTCCCCTGTGCCATTACTAGTGTTAAGTCCTTGGCTGATCTTGCATCCTCATATCACTGCCACTTGGCAGTCGTACTAGGACTTCCATGGTGGTTTCAGAATACCTGCAGCGGATTTTCAGGAATCTGCATTTTGCAAGAATAATCACTCCTTAGTCTTAGTGACATGGCAAAAAAAGAACATTGTGAAGGGCCTGAGCCTGGGTAGGGTGGCTTGGTCATTTGCGAGCCCTCGCTAAGCATAGGTTATTTGTCTCCTTTATACTTGGTCCCCAAGAAAGACCCTGGGGAATTTAAACATAACCTTTCAGAACCTAGAGGGGCTTCTCTTAATGACACTATTGACCCATTTCTCTGCTCGGTCAAGTATGCATCTTTGAATGGCACCATGAACTATTAAGACAATTGGGGCCAGAGACTCTCAGAGCCAAGGAAATCAAATCAACTTTCCGATTATTGCCAGTTCATCTTGAATACTATCACCTATTTGGTTTACCATTTCAAAAAAAGTTCTACTATTAGAAATGCATGCCCATGGCATGCTTGGTCTCATTTGTCTACTTCATACAGTTCAGCGCCTTCTTGCAATGGGTTTTTACACAGGTGTCAGGCTCTACTTCAGTCATTCACTATTTAGATTATTTTCCGTTCCGGGGACCAGGTGGTCCTGACTGTTGCACAAAATTACTTGCTACTTTTCAATTCTCAATATCTGAATTCAAAGTTCCCTTACGTCATGAATAAAATGCGGGACCAGCAACAACCTTCATATTCCTAGTTATAGAAATCAATTCTGTTAAATTGAGAATCCATGAATCCCAAAGATAAAGTGGATGCCTTCAGAGCTTTCCCGGAGTCTTGGGTGGAGGCACAGAAGTTCACATTACACCAGTTACAAACTTTAATAGAGCAGCTCAGATTTGCACAGTGGATAATATATGTGGGTTTCCAACTTTCACACTGTTTATTTTGAGTTTGGCAGAAGTATTTTAGGTTTTGCATTTAATATTCTATTCTGTAAGTATTAATTTAACCACTTTATAGCATTAGGTTGGAAGCATTTTTCTTAAGTTATTCTAGAGAATATATAAAGTTTCGGATTGAGCATAAGATCTAATTTAGGATGCGTGTTGTTAGTCTGCAATCATTTATTTTTAAGCCTGTCTAGGCTTCAAGCTGGTATTGTAATTGAAGGGCAAAATGTTATAATCCAATCAAATGATTTAAAAATAATTGTGTTTATCGTCAACAGGCTTAACAACAGATGTGAAGATCAAGCTATAGAAAAATGGGTGTTAAGACATTTTCCGGGTATCATCCTTTTGCAGGAATCTCACATTTCGATAAGGAGACTTTTGAGTTTTGTAATCTTTAACAAATGGTCACATTTTCATTGCCATTCCACAATGCTTGCTGCCCAGAGAAACATGGCTATATTTTTGGTTGCAGGCTCAGATACATAGTTGTCACACTGTTAAAGAAAGACAGTGGGCTTGGATTAATTGC
The DNA here is from genome assembly GCF_031143425.1 of Pleurodeles waltl. NCBI lineage: Eukaryota > Metazoa > Chordata > Amphibia > Caudata > Salamandridae > Pleurodeles > Pleurodeles waltl. The sequence goes on from NC_090451.1 coordinate 694,433,569, forward strand.
ACAACTGGCCGTGCATTTTTCACAACTGCAAAAATATATATTCTCCTATAGAGAATAATCCAGATCCTTTAGCGGATCTTTCTACCTTGGAAGATAATTATTGGCGGAGATTTTAACTTTATGCAGCTGACAGAAATAGACTTTACAACACCCAGTCGAAATTAAACTAAAGTTAGAACAGCAAGGATCTTTGCCTCTTAACAGAAGGCTAGAGACTTAAAAGATCCTTAAGGATCAAGTTTTTTGATAAAGGAGAAAACACCTGTACTTCAGTTAGGCATACAACAGCTGCACAAACAGATTTCACTTTTATATAATTGGATCTTGTATTTGTGCAACGTCTGAGCTACCCAAATTGTCAGACTATTCGGCATTAGAAATGACTTACATCTACAAGATTCGTTCAATAAAAAGATGGATTTTCAATAACATTTATTTAGAAGACAAAATGTGGATCTCTGCCGCTGGAATAGCAATATTGGAATATTTTTCATAGGGGGAAGAGTCAGCTAGCCATCATCTGTGATGCTTTTGATGCAAATTTTAAAGCTCCCTTGGGACATAGTGGAGAGGAAGAAGAAATTCTCAATTAAAAAGGATGTGGAATAACAGGCTAAACATAATTATTATGAATACTGAAAACATAAAAGTAATTTAAATAGAGCTACCTTAGAGAAGAAGAAACAAAAGCTTTTAAAATACTTCTATGGGGAAGAGTATTTGAGTAATTAACCTCATCTCTAGAAAAGCTACGAAGATAACAAGTTGTCAGGGAGATTAAAGGAATGGCATATTCAACAGTAAACCTCCTAGAAACTAGTAAGACACAATATGGTCCAGAAACCAAAACTAGTTTTGTAGATAGATATAAAATAGAAGAGATGCTTCTTGAATATAAAATTATACATACTCAGACTCAGACAATCAATCTATCAGATTTGGGGAAAAGTTCCTAAAAGTGCTGCTTATTCCCATTTTGCCTCAAACATCAGTATATGGTTTGACAGAACCTTTCACAAATGAACAGGTTGGACACTGTGATTCTATCACTGCCCAAGGGAAAAGCGAGTGAAGAGGATGGTTTTCCTATGGAGTTTTTATAGATATTTAAAGAAGTCTTAACCCTTCTATTAAACTTGGCAGCTTATATTTTAGCTTGTGGTGAATGCCCCTCTCCTTTCATTCAAGGGTAGTTGGGATTTTTTTAACAAAAAGGTACAAATTCAAAAGATTTGAACTCGATCAGTGTCCTTAATTTGGATTATAAAATCATTGCTAAATTGATAGCCAATAGGATAAAGAGTTTGCGGTAAAGTGATCCACAAAGAACAGAATGGATTTTGTTCTAGATTTGAATTATAAACTAATACTAAATTTTTAATAGAACTGTCAGCATTTTTATTGCCAGTTAGATGCTTGTCATGGTGCTTTTATTAGATGTGATATAGCACCTGACCTCGTATGCTGGGAGTCTCTTTTTTTGTTTTACAAATGTTTGGTTTTACTCCACAAATCACAGTGTTTTAAACATTTTTACAGCGGAGCTAAGATTGTTTGATACTGAATTCTTCAGATATTCACACTTTAAAAGTGAATAGAGGAACTAGTCAAGGCCCTATATTATTATCTCTATTCGTTGCATTTTTTATAGAGACTCTTGCTGTAGCAATTCAGTGTGAAAAAATTAAATTCCCTCGTAGTTCGAGAATGTCCAAAATTAAATTGTGGTTAGATGATAGCATGTTATATTTGAAACTGGGAAAGGAAGTTCTGGAGAGGACTTTTAAGAACTTGGACAGTTCCAAGAATTCAAAAGATTTAAAATTAATGTAGCAAAAACAGCCATTTAATTATGTAACTTACCACTGCAGTGGAATTCTCTCCCCTTTTCAATGTTAGGGAAATATGCTTTAATTTGAATATCGATTTTACCACTTTCTATGTTTTTTTGGCTGATCCATGCATTTGAAATGTTTTTTTTTTTTTAAAGTTGTGAGTGTTTTTTTAACTTTTATGGGGATACATAATCCTTAGATTATCGCTTGGCACTTTAGATAGCACATTACACCATGGCCTCCTGGCTGTTCCAAACATTAAAACATACTATTCTGCAATGTACATTTGTATGTTAAATTCAAAATATAAGAATAAACATTTTGCAAATAAATATTATGACAACAACTTAATGCGTATGATACTCACTGAAAATGGATTTGAGGGCATTTTGACATTGGTAAAATCTCCTAAAAATGTTCAATACAATGTGTTACCTTGTTTTGTTCAAAACGAAAAATCAGATTAAAAAAATGTCTCCACTGCTGATATGATTGCTGCTATTCATCTTAAAGACATTAACATGAAGGATCAGTCACCCTTGGGCAAAATAACAATAGCTAAATGACAAATTAATACATTTTGTAAATTGTCAGATTTTTTTATAAATTGCTCATGGGGACCATGGACAGTCTAGAACCCTTGATTAAGAAATATAAAGTAGGGCTGTGCTGGTCCTATATTATATATCCTTTTCTGATAAGCATTGACAAGATCTGATTTTCAGAGCTAGCTGAGAATTCAAACAAGGTGGGTTGGTTATTCAAGAAGTTATCTGGCCAGTTTAAAAGACGCAGATATTTTTCACATTGGATAGGTTGGGAAAAAGTTAATAAAATGAATTTCTCGGTTTTAAGAGGGGCCAATTTCTATAAGATGCAGTTTTAATACAAAATGTTTAAATTATCGTACTCCCCAAGTTCTTATATAAGATCAACCTAGAACTTCCAGTGAGCTGCTTTTAATGGGAATCAAGAAAAAAGGGACACTGGTCCCACATGATACTCGGATCTTCTAGATTATGGGCCTCATTCCGAGTTTGGCAATCTGACCGCCATGTTTGCAGCCGCCAAGAGACCACCGTGTTGGCAGACTCACAGACTACCGGATTATGAGTTGAATAGCCAGAACCGCCAAAACAGAAAACTTATTTGGAGCCCAAGTCCAGCAGGCTACAATTGTGAGGAAAATGGAAATGTGGCAGCTACCCGTGCACAAGGGACGACATCAGGAAGAGGTGGAACGACCTCAGGGGGGAAGGTGCGTTCCATGTCAGCCAGCTGGTGGTACTCAAGACTGGCGGTTGTCCCCCACATCCTCCCCCATAGTTCACATCGTGGGTGGAGAAGGTCTTGGCCATTCTGAATCCTGAGGGCTTGACAGGAATACTTGGGGAGTCGAGTCGGGTAAGCCACTATACCAATGATGTCACCAAAATGTATTGTCATGCATGCTCACTGATCACCTTTTGCCACCTTAACTCCACTCACCACCCCTGTGTCCAGCTGCCTGAATACCCCTTTCTGGCATCTCACAAGGGAAGTTAACTCACCTGGGGGCATAATATCTGTGTATGAAGTGGGTAGTAAAGGGACTGACAGTACTACAACTCCCAGCAGACACTGTTCTACCATTAAGAAAACCGGCACAGTGTACCATAATGAAAATAGCCTTGCATGTAAACTAAACAATGGAGTATATTCACTTGAATGGTCCACAATTGTATGGTCTGTGGAAATGACAGCAATACTATGGATATCTGCTAGTACCATACCACTTACCCACATCTACAAGCGTGTCCTCTGCTACTCTGTCCGTCTACCTCCCAGCACCTATAGAACTGTACTCACCGGGGGGATAACAATTGCATAGTCTGTTGGCATATGACAGCTATTGGCAGGAATGCCAAGGACAACTGTCACTGACATATCCCTCACTCACAGCTACAAATGTGCCCTCTGCTACTCTGCACCATATACTTCCTGTCACCTACAGAACTGAACTCACCTAGGGGGGTAACAGTTGTATAGTCTGTGGCATAGGACAGCTATTGGCAGGAATGCCAAGGACAGCTGCCACTGATATACCCCTCACACACAGCTACAACTGTGTCCTCTGCTACACTGTCCCTTCTATCTCCCATCACCTATTGAACTCTACTCACTTAGGGGGATCTCACATATATGCAGTGTGCTGTACTTGGTGGAACCTCACGTATGGCCAGGTAGAATGGTTACTCCAAATCTGATGGCCAGGTCAGTGTCCACATGACATTGTGAAGCTGTCTGTTAACTCAACAATGAACTATTGCTAACTGGGAGGTACCATGAAACATATAATGCTACACTGCTGCCAAGATATGAGTCAATTAATAGACATCCATGTGCCAGGATACTCTGACATCCTGTAGCAAGTGACTTTAAAAGGAATTGTCTGTACCCCAAATGTCAGGTCTTCACAATTGAAAGCAGGAGTCACTGTCACATAAGGGGATCAAGCAAAGCCAATCTGTATATGGCCGAAAGCATATCTACCTGTTAACACTGGTGCTACATGTGGTATGGTGCTACGACCTGTAACTGTCTGTTTCACATCTTCAACAGGTCTACCTGCCACTGGGTCCATGGAAAGCACTCCTGAGACAGCCACTCCCCCCCTGGATGACGCCCACAGTAAGGAAAGCACTCCTAGGTGTGTGGACATTGGGGACAGCTTTGGCCCATCTGGGTAACCTGGTCAGACGACAATTGTCAGCCTCACCCTGCCCACATCGACTCCTCCCAGCTGTGTTGAATATACATCCCAGGCAAACAGTTGCCCCCAAACCTGTGCCCCAAGGACAGTAACAACCATTATGTGCCGCCCAGTCCAGGTACTGGAGTCACAACTCAAAAACCCTGACAATGATGGACCTTGCACCAGTGGCAGTGTGCAAGCTGTGCCAAGGGCGCAGGCACGTGGAGGTAGGGTGCCTGGGAAGGATGGTGTGGGCCAGCAACATAAGGCTGCTAGGGATAGTACTGGCCAGGACACCATCTTCCAAGTCTTGGGAGACTACCAACAATTCCAAGGCGTGATGGGTCAGGTACTTGCCATGATGGGGGAGATCAAGCAGCTGCAGAGGGACAATCCCCAGGAAGTCATGCAACAGTAGGAGGCCCACAATGTCCACATGGTCTCCCTAACAGGGGTTCCAAGAGACATCAACACCACCCTGAGCAGAGAACGCCCACAACACCAGACCCCTTCCATTGGCCAAGTTATACCAGCTCCTTCAACATCTGTGGCAGCCAGTGGAATGGAGGCCCTGCCAGGGGAAGAACATACCTCACACCCCTGCCGCTGGAGCTGAAGAACCCCTCCCCCACCCACAAGCATGGACGTGCATCCAAACAACCAGAAGGTGCATATGGCAAGACAACAACCACTGCAAAGAAGTAACCCCCAACTGATTGATTCCCTTTTTGTGCCTCAGTTGCACCCAGTTGACTTTTCTAAAACCACTTTCCAATTATACAGGATAGCTGGACACTGGACTTGGGACTTCAAATGTTGTCAGAGCTACTTAAATGATAACATCCACCATGACTGATCCATTCACTGTTTGAACATTATTTCTTTGCTTACATTCATCCTAATCCCTAATCTCCTCTGCCCATGAAAATAAACACAGCTAATACACTATCTATGTATGATAGTCATTTTTCATCTATGTGAGTAGTTTAATCAGAAATATATTTCATGCTCATGATTAACTCATAAGAAGGAAATGTGAGGAGGGACAAGTCACAGATTATTTCATCCTGGGGATTACTACCAACACAATGACACAAGTGGACAATCACCAATTTCCGTTTATTACACTGTGCAACACGTAGGCTGACCAAATGTCAGGACTGTCATAGTCAAGTATGTCTAAACATTTGTTGCGTCTGCCTAGGTATCAGTAAGTAACATCCCACTGACCACTGAAGTAAGGGACATGTCAGACTGTGTCCCACCGAATAGCCTAACAGATTGGTGGAAATTGTCATCAGTGTAACCCTTATCACATACCTATACCATGCCTACCAAATCAACATACCCCATAATACAGACAGAGTACTGTACAACATCCCTGGTCAGAGAACCTTCCACTTACAATGGTCAGGTGTCTGTAGGCATGTCACTCACCTATGTCAGTGCTGACACACATGCAAAGTGGTCTGCAATGAGGGAACACAATGACAGCTACATACAAGTCAAACAGGATCATTGTCAATACAATGTGAAGGTTGAGTGGATGGATTGCACAAGATGACGTGTCAAAGACACATGATCACACACATGACACCATTGGACCCACATACCATGCCAAACAGGTCCATTGTAGAGCACAGATCTCTGCCATCCCACTGTCCTGGCAGCCTGGGCATTGGACTCAATCACCCTAAAAATATGTAACACAGTACCTGGTCAATCCATGTTCACTTCAAATGTCATATCAGTAAAGCCACCTGCCATTGACACAACTAAGAAATGTCCACATGATGATGGCATTGTTCAGAGACCTGGAAGGAAAAAGTGGTAAATAAGGATTTTAGGCACGTAAAGGCTTACATGAGATAGAAAAATCTGTTACAAATATTGTTGTTTCTCAGATTGTGAATTTTGACTGCCCCAAATTAAGGAGATCCTCGCAATAGTTACAACTCCAAGTCTTAACTTACCTGAAAACCTAAGCTGTATACTTCAAAGCATCAAATGACCTGTCTGATGGTCACAAAGAGACCCTTCTCAACCAATCGTGACCCCCACACTACCCCACAGAATCAGTGAAATAACAGAACCTCACATACTTACACTCAGGTGAAATACTGATTGATGAAATCACCCCGCATGTCTCCATCTTCATCCTCATCACTGTCATCCTCACTTGGCATTTCTGCATTCTTACACGGTGGAACCGCTAGCTCCCCTCATCTGGGATCTATGGGATTTGTCACCTCAGGGCAAGGTTGTGGAGGATGCAGCAGGCCACAATGATCTGACAGACTTTAGCGGGAGAATAGAAGAGGGCTCCACCAGACTTATTGATGTTGCGGAATCTTGACTTCAGGAACCCAAAATCCCGCTCGCCAACACACTGTGTCCTACCATGGGCATTGTTGAAGCAGGGTTCCTCACTGGTGTCAACAACCAGGGACGGTTTGGGTAGGCAGAGTCCCCTGTAAGAAATCGTGACATGTGTGCAAACATTAGTCCAGGGCATCATCACATTTGGCAGCAGACATAGCATACAAACACACATGACAAATGTAACATACCAACCAACCAGGCCCTCTCTGAGCACTGTCGTGTCATCAGCTGTGGGATATCGCTGTTCTGCATGATTAAGGCATCATGGACTGAACCCGGGTACTGTGCACATACTTTGGAAATATAGAGGTACGCCAAGCAAACTACTTGGACATTTATGGAGTGAAAGTTCTTCCTGTTCCGATAGACCTGTTCATTGGCATGTGAGGGGGCAAGGCTACATGGGGACCACCAATGGCTACTACTACAAGTGGAATGTGTGCAAAATCATAGAACTCTGCTTTCACATGAGCAAAATCTTTACATTGTGGAAATCGGATGTAGCTGCCCAGGTTTTTCAACATTGCAGAGAATACATCCTTCAAATACAGACTGAACATTGGATGGGACATCCCTGCAGTTAGGGCCACTGTATTGTGGAAGGAGCCTGTGGCTAGGAAGTGCACCACTGACATGACTTGAACAATGGGTGGTATGCTATTTGGATGACTGATGGCAGGCATCAGATCTGGCTTCAACTGATGACAGAGATTCTTGATTGTCTGCCTATCCAGGCAGTACATTTGTATGACATGTCTATTGACCATGGTCTGCAAGTCTCCGAGTGGATGGTACGCAGGAGGTTGTCTGACCCTTCTCATTCCAGGGTAACTATGTGAGAGAAAATAAGAAGCTTTGTCTTTCACTCATTGTGTCCCTTGTAAGTGACATGACATATGTCACATAAAAAATGTGACATGCCATTTGACACAGTGAAAACATGATACACAGCACATACCAATGGTAAAAGTTGCACATTAGTTACATGTCATCCCCTGGCCTCAATTAAGATATGTATATATAAACTGATGAGTCAGCGAGACTATGTGATACTAACCTCAAACAATGCATGTGATTAAAATCCCAAAAAACAATTTTGCACATGGCCAAGAGGGTGGTGACTGTGCCACCAAAGATTTCTAAAACTTAGCAGGACAACATAATACCATGATCCTTCAATCAGGGCAAAAAAACCATCATTAGACAATGCCAGCCCTGAGGATTATGCCGTAGAAATTGTTCCTACATTGTGACACATCAAAAATGAACTTTTCTGAACATCTAAGGCTTTAAAATGGCGACTGCCTGTCCCACCTCACTTGACAATAGGAAATGACCGGGACCGCCGTAGGAAGTCGTCCTGATGATAGGCGGATGGTACTGCGGCGGACATTGCCATTGGATAACATTGCTGCCTGTGGCGGTCTTGGGCCAATGGCAGTGTCTGCTGTGGGTAACGGTCGTGTACATGGCGGACATGACCACCATCTCCTGCTTAATATCTCACTTGACTCCTGACATTGCTGCCAGCAAGACCTCCACAACCTGAGATGCTGTGTACTGCCTCTGGGAGCAATCATGCCACGTCCTACAGGTGATAGTGCTCCTACCTTCTCATTAGAAGAGCTGGAGAAGCTGGGGAGAGGTACTACCCCTCTGTGGACAGCTCTGTGGTGCACCAGAGGAGCAGGTAAGATCAATACGTGCACATATGTTTCTGTAGCTCTAGTAAGTTTTGATTTAGTTAGCCTAGGCGTATGAGCAATATGTCAGAATGTGTCCTTAAAGCTCTGTAGATGCTATGTGTAAGCTTAAATGGTTAAGTTCCTGTGCATGTACCTATGTGAAGTGACAGGTTTAGAGTCCTGAGACATTGTGGAGAGTGTGTAATGAGTGTTCCCTGACCCACCTTCTAATTGTTGCACATGGTTAGCTGATGTGTCAGGACAACCATCACCAGGTAAATCCCATCATCAGATGTGCTTGATGTTTGGTCATATGTGGTAACATGACAGGAGGAGGTGTTGATGCATGTTGTTTGTGGTTTCTCCACCATACTTGTGCCCCTTCTGTATTTGCACACAAAACTGTGGCCACATCTGGCATTGTTGTAGTATTGTACTGAAGCCTGCTAATGACACGCTATGGCCCTAAGCTCTGCACCATGACAGCCATTGGCGATTTGCTATGGGATACACAAAGTATTATGATGCATCTAATCTTTTGGGGCATGGCATTATGTGTTGATTTGCGTGGTCTGCCTTCAGAGAAAGTTGCCTTTTCAATTGCCACTTGCTGTAAATATTGCCATCTGGGCTGTTATTGAATAGTTTTTGCACTGCAAGTGGGAGCCTGTAGCCACACCCTGTATCCATAAACAGCACGTGAAGGTTAAAAATCATGCCTCACTACTAAAGTTCATTGACTTGAGCCTATGCCAAGTGTTTACCATTGTTGTGGCATTGGGGGCATGGTGGTGAGTTGTGACAGATGTGCTCCTTACAACTCTAACCATTTGTGTTAAATATCTTTGACTGTTCCATGATCACACTGCCCTGTTGGCTCCTTAATCCATCTCTGATACGTACTGTGCATGCTCCTAATTTATTGGCCATTGAACTTCTGCAAACAGTGTGTTGTGTACTGATGTTTCATGACATTTGACCCTGTGTTTTGGACATGATGTGGTATATATCAAATGCAAGGCTAGGTGTATGTTACTCCGACATAGTGTTTGAGTGCACACATGTTTTTAAAGTATATTTCAATTTTTTTTGACTGCCACTAAGACCCCCAGTTTCTGAAGCAGTACGTGGGTGCATGTGTATGTGCATAGGTGCACACATAGAGAGGCTTGCATCTTTGTGTAGACAACATGTGACTCCATTGTATATTATCCTGGCAATATGGGTCTGTCCCTACCTGTTGGTGACCTGTCGGGACCATATGCAGCTTGTGATCATCAAGGGGTATAGATGTATGTATGCAATGTTTGCCATTTGGTGTAGCTGTCATTTGCCATTTTGTGTGATATGTTATATTGTGTTCCTGGTCAATGTCCACTGGATTGCTCATGCCACACAAAACACACAGCTCTATTAACTGGTCAGTGCAGGGGCTGAGCTTGTGGTTGAGATGGGTACCCTCCTAGGGAATGTTAGCAGTAATGTATGGGTACCCTTGTGGGGAGTGTTTGCAGTAATGACACCCTTTCCAATGTCTGCTAGGTGCCAGGGTTGGACAGGACGGTCAAGACAGGTTGGTGTTAGCTTGTTGGACTGACTTGTAGTTAACTCTGCCTGTTCTTGTGTGGGACTTATGGACATGATTTTTTGTCTTGTCTTTTTGCATCCATGCAGGTCAACACCCATCAGAAGAAGGGGATTTGGCGTGCCATCACCAAGAATGTGCAGACCCTGGGGATCCACAGATGGCGGAGCTCCCAATGTCGGAAGAGGTGGGACAACTTGAGACGCTGGGCTAGGAAGATCACAGAGGCCCAGTTGGGGATGTCCTCCCAATGAAGACAGAGTGCCCGTCGGACCATAACCTCCACATTTTGGATGGGCATTTGAATGAATCACAGCAGCCACATGGGGTAAGTACAGACATAACTCATGTTTGACCCTTTACCAGGTGATTGCGTGAGGGACAGAATGCTAGCTCTGACAATATAGAAAGTGTCATGTGTCACAGATCTTCTGTGCTCACATTGGTGTACACTAGTCCTGTGTTGGCAAAATGTGTGCACATTCATTTTGGTTTGGGACATGGTACTCAACTTCCCCGTTCTATAGCACATATGACTGTGCTTTGTGTTTCAGTCATCTGCTTTTACTACCAATGTGGGTGTTAGTTCCCACCAACAGATCATCCTCCCTAATGTCACAGTAGAAAGGTGGGTAGGTTCTTGCTCTCTGTCCTCTGCTATGTATCAGGGGGTATGTCTATGTGTGATTTTAATTCAGGCAGGGGCAAATCATCTTCAGTGTTTGTTGGTTTCTGATGTGTCACAGCATTGTGTGATGCAAATGTGTCCATCAAACATATCACATGACTTACATAGCTAACATCTTCATACCTGTTGCAAGGGTATTCCCCTTGGTAAGTGAGGAATTTACATTGACGTGTGATGTCCGTTCAGAGTTGACAAAATGCATGTTGGATACCAGTGTGCATGTGCTACATTTACACTGGGACACATATGTTGGTATCAGATGTAAGCATGTGATAGTCATGCTGATGTCCTGATGGCAGAAAGTTGTCTAATGTTTGTCCATGGAGCACTTTTGTAGGTATGATACATAGGCATGGATAGTCCACTCACAACTATGGCCCAGATAGTACTGTGTCAACATCATGTGTATTCTGAAAACATAATTCATGCCTCACTGTTTGAATTTATCACATGTACCTGCTGTAGCAATGAAGGATTTGACGCATGAGCCAAGTTGTTTGGGAACTTCATGTTTGACGATAAAATTATTTGGTGCAGTTGTGCTAGTTCACATAAACCTGTGTGTAGTTTGATAAGTGTGGCTTGGCTGTTGGCTTGCATCATGGTTGGTGTACCAGTAATGTTAACATCACTTATGCTTTGCCTCTGGGAATTCTCCACAGACAGATGCCTTGCTTGCCATGCCTGATGTGCGGATAGTGATGTTGATTCTCATTCTGTAACCAATTAGTTTACTCATGTTAGTGTTTGCGAGGTCTGTCTCCCTCCTTCCTGCACAGTACTGTAGTCTATTTGAGACATACATAATATAGTTAACTTTTAAATGTTTAAATGTGTGGGACATTGGTGTGAGCTTACTTGGTCCTTACATGACTATTATTGTTTTGTCTTCTGGAGTCATTTATCCTAGATATTTTGGACCAGAGTTCATTGTTACTGCTTGCTACATCACGATTAGGGCATGTGTGCTACCTCCTTGACTAACATTAGGCAGGTACTACATGTTGGTATGTCATATGATGGTATGTGTCCATAGTGATATGGTTGATTCTATGTCACTTGATGAAGGTATGGCTTGTTTGTACCAGGATTGTCTGCCTTTACCGGGCAACATATGTTATTGCCCGGTACATGACATCAGGGTAAGGTATTTGTGTGGTAAGGATTGGGTCTGTGTATTTGTTAAGCTACCTTACAATTGGAATCCATTGCTTTTCTACTGCATGACTATGTTGTGCAGGTTATGGCTCCTGTATTGAGTGGAATAGTCACCTGGTTGAAGTATGGTTAGTGTGATTGCTCAACTTCCTTCCTGCTATTGTAGTTTTCTGATAGCTTGCTTTGCTCATGTGTTACAGTTGTAAAATTGAGGAACATGCATTGTATTGTTTTGTAACATGCTGTTAGCACTTTGCTGGCACTTCCTGAGGGGGAGGGGTGTTCAGTTGACATGATGGCATGTGATGATTTATTTCTGATTTGTGCTAAAAGTGTAGACAGGTGTTTGTTATGATGTTACATCACTGTCTATTTTTAGCATCAGCACAGGCAAGCCAAGGAGATGGGGCACAGCCGAGTGGGGAAGCTTCTGGCTACGGGACCTCCAGTCATGACCCCACAGATACTGAGGGACCCAGTGACCCAGAGGGTGACAGGAAAACAATGGGGAACACTGGATCTGCAACATCTTCATCGGAATCCTCCTCCAGTGGCCACTCCCATCGGGGACCACTCCAGTACCATCTCTGTCCATCATCCCTGTTCTATCACCGCCCTCCCTGTAGCTCCCCACCCAGTTGCCCGTGCCCCCTCACCCAGGAGGGTGGGCATCTCCTTTGCTGCAGGGACCTCAGCCTCAGTCCCTGTTCTCCCTGCTGCCCTCAGTGAGGAGGCTATTGACCTTGTGAGAAGCTTCTCTGTGGGTCAGTCCACCGTCGTGAATGCCATCCAGGGACTGTCAATGCCGGTCCAGCAAATTCACTGTAGGGCATTCGCTGTGCAATGAATGGCCTAAAGAGATCTTTTCAGGCTCTGGCCTCCACACTGATGGCAGCCAGTCACTCCTTGTCTACTGTCCCCACTCCACATTCCTCTTCCCAGTCCAAATCCCTCCTTCCCCGACCCAGCCAAAGCACACAAACAGACTTGCATGAATCCACCTCAAGAGACAAGGGAAGCGCACACTAACATAAACACCATAAGACACAACACCGGCACGCACACAAACAACATCCACCTGCAAACACAGCACAGTCACGACTTGCCCTGACACCCCCACCACCACCCCCAACATTATAGACACAACACCTGGCACACCTGCAGGCACCACACCAACATTCACTGATACAGCCACCACAACTATCCTACCCGCAGACACCACCCCAGCAGACCCTCCGACATCAACCCGTCACCACACCAGCGGACACCACAGCCACTGACACCCTACATGCAGAACATCCACCATACCTGCAGTCAACACCCAACAGACAGCCACCCACCCACCATGGCATCCACCAGCACCACCCCCCCACCTCAGCCCAAGACAAATAAATGCCCTCACTCACCCACCCAGACACCCACCACACACAAGCACACCACCCACAAACATGCACCCAAGACATCCACACCAACACCTTACACTCCATACGCAAACCCCCTTCTGATGACCATCCCAGTGTCTAAGAAAGTTGTCCTTTCTAACCTTGATCTTTCCGCTACTCGCTCCCCCATGACACCCCAAAAAGAGCTGTTTCCCTCCCTAAGGCCATCCCTTCCACCTCCAATGTCTCCCCTACCCCCTTGCCAGTACCCATACCCCTCCCCCCACCAAGAAGAGGTATCCCTCACCCCAGAATGTCCCCCCCAAACCACAGCCAAAACCCACCCACCACCTCCCAAGCCCAACCCTCCCTCCCCCGCCACCCCCAATACTCCCTGAGGTGCCCACCTGCCCCCTTGATGCCCCTACCTGTGGAGGTTACATGGCAGTCAGGAGTCAAGTTGGGGCACCATATTGTGCCTTTGGTGCAAAAAGAGCACATATGGACTGGCCATTGGTCTTGGACTTTCATACTTTTTGCACTTTTTTAATATTAAAGCCAACCAGTTGTTGATTTTTTGGTTACATCTTTGTCCTGCATTCCCTTTCCTAGGTTTCAGTTGTTCCCGGATGACATTGGTTGGGTGCCAGTATTTTGGGGTGTGTGCTGCTTGCTGCTTCATGTTTTGGTTTAGCATAATGTTAGTTTGTGTGCAGTGCTGTTGTCCCCCAGGGCTAGGGTGTGTGTTGTGTGATAGGTATGGGCACGTAGCTAAAATGTTGGTGTCATGATATTGAGTTGTGTTTGTCGTGATACGTGTTTATGGTAGTGATGTGCGATGGGTTCCTGTATAGTGTATGGCTTGTCCACTGTTGTGGCTATTGTGTACATGTGGTGTGTGTTCTGGAGTTTGTTCAGTGCAGACATAGAGTGTGGTGAGTTGTGCAAGTTTGCTTTTCTTTTGTGTGCATGTAACTATTTAAGTGTGTATCCCTCAGAGCTGGCTGGTGTCTTGTATGGTGTTTGGAGTAGTGTATGCTTTTTAGCCTTGCCCTTCATCCATAGATGTGACTATGCATTACATTTGTTGTTGGTATTGCTTTTTCATGAGATCTAAATGGGGCCTGTTTGTGTGGGCATGTTTTAGTGGGCTTTGTTCAACATGAGATGTGTCCCAGTATGGGCCCCTTCTATGTAAGGTTTTGTTGCTTCTATCGCTGCTGTGCAGGTCTTGTTGTGATGTGTCACTTTGTGTGTTTTGACTGTTTGTGTCTGCTCGTATTGTGCATGGAATAATAGGTCCGATGTGCTCTGTGTGTGTGTGTGTGTGATGTGTGTGTCGATTGCTGGGTTGTTTGATGGTGGTGTGTGTTTTCCATTACACATGGATGTTCATGTGTTGTATGTGTCCTGTCCCTGGCCAGTGTTGGGTGTGAGTGTGTGAATGTATTTGTGCAGTTGTTGTGTTGTTGTTTTCGAGTTTGTATGTTGTATGGGAATCTTTGAGACTGGGCATGTGCTGTGTTTCCCTGCGTATATGTGGGGTATTGATGTGTGGTGTGTGTGCTGGCTGAAGTGTGCTTGATGTGTATGTTTGGGTGCTCTTGATGCAGTATGTGAATGTGTGTGTCACTATGTTGTTACATGTAAGTGTAGCCCTTTGCACCTCCTGCCTATGGTATGTTATGTAACTGTACAAATTTGTACATTTTACTAATGTAACAGGTGAGTGTGTGTACTTACAGTTGTTGTCGTCCTCGTCTGCGATTATTTAATTGTCTTTCGGCAAGCAGAAGCAGCGAGATGATGTTTTGTTGTGATTTCATGGAGGCTCCAGGTGTGTATGGCTTCTTGGACATGAGTATCTCCCGTTATTGTGTTCCTTTCCGCCTCTTGATAAGTGGGGGATGGATCGGGGCGGTTACATTGGCGGTGTGCAACCTCCTAATAGGTCCGGTGGAAGCATGGTCTCTGCCGGACTGTTTGTGTCTCCAGACAACTGCTGCGATCTGTACTGGCTGGCAGTGCTGGTGGACTGCTGGCGTTCTTCTGGTGTGCATCACCGCCAAACTCATAATTTGGCGGTCTGCTCCGCCAGCCTGTTCGCGGTCGGACCGCTACCACCAACATGGCAGTCACGGAACCGCCAAACTCGGAATCAGCCCCTATATCTTTTTTGGAAAGCAGTTTTGGATTTCTGTATAAGCAGTTTTGGATTTTTGTATGATAAAGCTAAATATCCAATTGCTCCATGATTCTGTAATGGATTTAATTGGGCACTGCTCCTCATTTGGGCTTTCAGATAATTGTTAATTCTGAAAAAATGGAAGACTAAATTAATTCCAACACTTCAGGAATTGCTGGTTAAAATGCAGAAAGTTAAAGAGTGAGGCAGATGTAGGTGGTTAGAGTAGCGGGCGACACAAAATATAGGCTGTGGGAAAACTGTATTTAAAAAAACAATGTATTAGGCTAGTTCTCAAATCTACTTAATAGACTGAGGGGGTCATTACAAACCCCATCAGTCGGCAATAATGTGGCGGTAAGAATCGCCAGCAGGCTGGCGGTACTTACCGCCTCATTATGACACTGGCGGGTTGGCTGAAGCCAACCCGCCAATGTACCACTCTGACCACCACAGCGGTAACAGCTGCCGGGCTGGAGATGTCTATCTCCTGCCTGGCGGCTGCCATTGTCCCGCCTGCGGGATTATGACCCCGCCTACCACCATGGTTTTTGTGGTGTTCGTAACGCCACAAAAACCATGGCGGTAGGCCATATCAGTGACAGGGAATTCCTTCCCTGTCACTGACAGGGGTCTCCCCCCTACCTCTCCAGGTACCCCACCCCATTACATCCATGCCCCAGCCACACACACTCATTCACACATACATACACGCATGCATAATCCAATCACACACACATCTGCACACACTTCCATACACGAAGACACGCATTCACATTTCAGAACATACACGCCCTCACACGTCCGTACATGCACACAGGCATTCAACACTCAACACACACCGGCATTCACGCACCCATATACATTCACACACACAACTCCCTCCACCCCCCTCCCCTGTCGGAGACCCGACTTACCTGGATCCAGGGGGTCCTCCGGCAGGAGACGGGACAGGGCGCTGCTACGGTCAGCAGCGCCTACCAGCAGAACACCACCAGGCAGTATTATTTCTTATAATACGTCTGGCAGCGGTCTACTGGTGTGGCGCTGCTGGTGGTAGCAGCGCCACCTCACCGCCATCCGCCAGCATGGCCACAGATGGATTTCCGTCAATCTTGTGCCAGAAATCCGACTGTAGTCATTATATGGTGGACGGCTGGTAGCCGTGGTGCCGGTTACCGCGGCGTTAGGTGTTTTTTACAACAAAAGTTAGAATGAGGGCCTGAGCGTTTAATGTACTGTGTTAATATGATATGTCAATACATATGCCAGTAATATTCTATAATTGATGATGTATTAGAAAATGCAATTAGTATTTTTGCTGTATCTTTCTAAATGAAAGCAATATGCTAAAGAAGTACTTACTGAAATTTAAATTTAAAATATATTTAAAATTAAAATTATTTTTTAAGAGTTATTGAAAAAACATAACACCAATCCAAAGTAAAATGTTTAAGGTTAGGTCACTCAAAGTTATGTTTTAAATATATTAAAGTTACTTTAGTATTAAATAATGTGTTACATTTGTTTTTAAAAACAAAAAGCCATTAAATTATTTTAAAATAATATTTATTTAACACGGATATTTTATTTTTCAATATGAAAAAAATCTATATGTGTGTGTGTGTGTACCTATATATATATATTTGTACTTAAATCATCTGGGGCTTTATTTTAAGACCATACCTCCACCCGTAGATTAGTGAATAGCCTTTTAGAGTACTCCATTAGTAGCACTAATCTTGTACTGCTAAATGTACTACAAAACACAGTTTGTAAATATGCCCCCTTGCGAACATGTGTAGACGGGTTTGTCATGTGATTAATTAAACTCTAAAGTGATTCTAAGAACACTGTTTCAAAGCACTGCTGTTGGATACTCAATAATCCCAGTCTTGGTATTAGTTTTATGTTTGGTCAAGCGGACCTTAGCCCTCCCCCCGAACGGCAGGCTTTGTGGGTCACAAAAAGGATTTTAATTATAACATAAATCATTTGTTGCAAAGGTGATTTTTACCCTTTCAGAATGGCTTTTGCTGGGATTTCATGAATCATGTTTGAGAGAAAATAGTTTTCTCATGATTTTCCCATTGAGGTTTTGGAATGTGTTTCAGAAGCTAAAATGAGATTATATGTTCTGTAAATTTGCACTGTCTCTCTCAGCCATATGAGAATGAAGTCTGGCATTCTCAATAAAACATGTACTTCCAGCAGGAGCAGCCTTTCAGTTGATTCCCTTGTGTTCTACTGAAGCCTCCCAGACTGTTCTAAAGGACAACTAGAGCGCTAATAGTGATACATATGACAAACGTGTGGCACACCTGAAGCCATCTTGATTGAATCAGACTGGTAAAACTTAAAATATTTAATTTAGAAAGGAACAAAATAAGGGGGTTCATGTTGTCCTAGGAATTATGGTTAGTGCTATAGAAAGAAAAAATAGGACACGTTTTAAGTGAGTTCTCAAATATCTTCCTGTTGTACTTCAGCAGGAGCAGCCTGTCAGTTAATTCCATGGAAGGACCGGAGGCTCTGAGTTCAGCGCCGTCCTGGCTGAGTACAACTCTGCCAGCTGTCATGCTGTCAGGAACCATGTTCCCGGTGGGGACGGCAGTATCCTGATTGGTCCTCCCTCCAGGGTTGTAATTGGGCAGTCGGAACGTCCGGAGTGTGGCAGTTCAACCGTCAACGCGAATGTGTCGGTCCTCGGACCACCACACTCGTAATGAGGCCCTAAGTGATTTGTCCAGAATCACAGGATGTTGAACTGACGTTGAAACTTGAACCTGGTTCCCCAGTTGCAAAGTCTGCAGCTCTGGCTGTAACTCCACATTCTATCCCCTAAGTGCAAGATATGCACAAGTGATCAACTGGATAAACAAAATCAAGATAGCAAATAATTTAAAAGTGCTTTCACACTATTGGAGAACTCAGGAAATACGTCCTCATTTTAGTTGTTTAGAGCACTAACCTTAATTTCTATGGGAATAAGTCCCTCTCATGTTTATAATTTGTAAAGGAAATGCTTTAGGTATTATAGTTTGGATTACATCACGGTGACATCAGGAGTGCCACACTTTTGTAATAAAGTTGTTCATTAGAATACTGTGGGGAGGCAGATGTCAGGGGCATGGACTCGGATAATTGAGGGCAGGGAGGAGGGTTCAGAGGCAACAAGTTGACCACGCTGGGCAAGCACGAGGAACAGTGGCAGCATAAGAGACCATGGAGGGCAGGGGAAAGGGGGCAGAGGCAAGAAACCAACCATGCAGGACAGGCAAGAGAGAATATGGCAAAATAACAGACTATTGGGGGCAGAAGGAAGAGGCAGGGGCAGTACAACCATACATGCCAACAGACCCGATTCTGACAGGAGAGTCCCAATGTTTTTAAGCCCAAAAGGGTGTTATTTTACATACCTCCTGCCTTAAATATCCTATTTTGCAGTGTAAGTTAAATGGACAAAACAATGCCCTGGGTTTGTAGAGTAGAGACATGGACTCGGATAACAGAGGGCAGGAGGGAGATGGTCAAGGGCACCAAACTGACCTTACAGGACAGGCATCAGGGGTTGCAGCTGCACAATACACCATACAGGGCAAGTGGGACAGCAGTGCAGCGGACCATGTAAAGCAATAGGGAGGTAACAGGGCCATGCACATGGACAACAGAGAGAAGAGGGGAAAGAGACAGGGGCAGCAAGCTGACGATACCAGGCAGGCAGGATGGACAGTTACAGCTTAACAGACCATGTAGGGCAGGAGGGAGGGGGCTGGGGCACGATAACAGACCAGACAAGGCCAGAGGGAGGGGATAGGGGTCAGCACATGGAAAACAGAGGGCAGGGGGCAAGGGTGTAGGGCTGGATCAAGATGATAATGGAGGGCAGGCCGGATGTGCACTGGAAGCACAACACACCATGGAGGGCAAGAGTGACACTATAATGGCATACACACAGACAATGGATGGAAGGTGGGAGTGGGGTCAGGGGCTGCAAGCTGACCACACAGGGAAGGTGGGAGGCGCTGTGGCAGCACATAAAGGCCATGCATGGCAAGTGGGAGGGTTAGTGGCAGCACCACTCCATGGTGGACAAGAGGGAGGGGGCAGGGGCGTACACAAAGGACCATTGAGGACAGAAGGGATGAGTAGAGGCTGGACACAGTCAAGAGAGGGCAGGGAAGGAGCTTCACAACAGAACATGCGGGGTAGGCAGAAGGAGAAGTTGCAGCACTACAGAGCATGGAGGGCAGAAGGGAGTGGCAGCAAATTGGACCACGGAGGACAGGAGGGAGGGGATAGGGACATGGAACTTAGACAGGCAGGGTGGTGGCGGCAGGGACAGGCGGCAGTTATCTGACTATTCTAGGCAGGTGAGAGGGGCAGTGGCAGCTCAACTGAATACCCTGAGTGGATAGGAGGGACAATGTCAGGTTCATGGAACATGGGGAGCAAAAAGGAGGAACCAGTCACAAGAGCACACACATCGGAGGGCATGGGTAAAGGTGGGTAGGACCTAAGCACAGAGGCTAACCAGGAGGGCAAAGATGGAGCATAGAATTGGGCAACAGATTGCAGGAGGAGTGGGCGGGGGCATCAAGCTAAATGGAGGGCAGTGGCAGCACATCGGACCATGCAGGGCAGGAGGGAGGGGAACGGTGCAAGGACTTGGACAACAGAGGGTAGGGGGGAGGAGGATGAGGCAGCAAGCTAACTGTTCAGGGCAGAGAGGAATGGCAGTGGCAGAACAACGACCACACAGGGCTGTAATGAGGGGGCATGTCTTGGACAATGGATGGCAAGGGGGGGGGTGCAGGAGAAGCAAGTATGTGTGGAGCCAGCACAATGCCAGGGCGCACCCTGCATCCAGCTCCCACCTCCAATGTGCATTGCGATGGACATTTTATTTAACGTTTAAAAACCCTAGAAATTCACTGAAATAAAAACAAAGGTTACAGGGACGTTATAGTTAGGAAATAGAATTTAAAAAAGCCTTAGAAATTCACTAAAAAAACAAAGGTTACAGGGACGTTATAATTAGGTTCAGATTTTACACGCACAAAACCATAGAAATTCAGCTGTTAGAGAGTTATTTCAAGTAACTATAACTATAACTAGTGACCTAAGGTAACTTTAATTGGCGCCCACGACATGCACTCCTAACTACCCCAGATATTACATTACTCATGACATCTTGTATGACATCATTGATTATATCATAGTAACATTTGCAGTAAAATTATGAATGAGAAAACTCTATAACAACTGAATTTCTATGGTTTTGTGCGTGTAAAATCTGAACCTGATTATATCGTCCCTATAACCTTTAGTTTTTAGTGAATTTATGTATATATATGTATTATTATATTTATACGTTCTTACTACAGCAACGTTGATTCCATAAGAATTCTTGCAAGAAGGAAAATTCGAGTGATTGCCTGATATAAAAGCACCTAAGCAATCAAAGTGCTTTTTAACGGTAAACAAAGAAGGGTTTGTAAAAAACGGACGTCAAAAAGCAGAGCTTTTGCAAATCCTCAAACGCTCTCTTAGGGATATAAAACTTACTAGTGCACATCAAAAAATTAAAATATTCTTAACATAGGACTATTTCTTTATACTTTATTTTGGTTAAAAATTACATAACCATAAAATTACGATTCAAAAAGGAGGACGTCCCAAGCATCCAAGCATGTTCAACAGTTATACAAGGAGACAATAGTGCAATCGCGTAGAGACTAATTTCATAATGCATATTCATTCTGACTTAAAAAAAATCCAATACCTTGTATTACTTAAACCTAAGTTCCGGAAAACAAGATCTTAATCATTTAAAAAAAAAGCGAAAGCAGTATTCTATTGCTACATCTGCCCCATTAAACAATACAGTTATGGAACATATCAAAGTGGCGAGTGCAGAAGCCTGAAACAGTATGCATCACAACGCAAAGATACATACATTAAAACATTAAGATTACTGATCATGTTAAGACAATACAGTGCATGGTTTCTTTTATGTTTTCCTAAAAATGACTAGCAGCAATCAAATTAGGAGTACAAATATGACTTGTGTTTTGTGCACCCACAGAATCTGCAGCTAGTTCACACGTAAAGCTTGTTTGATCTGATCCTCCATGCCCACCTTAAGGATCTAGAGACCGCAAACACAATGTGTTCCCTTGTGTCGCACCTATGTATCCTGGAAGCATCCCAGTTATATACTATGCCCATTGACTTACTCACCAGAATTATCCATTTTTAAAACGAGGAAGAGCATAGTTTGGACAGATGAAAGGGATCTGGTCAACTGACTCTTCCAACTCAGAGCAAAATCGACAATGGGAAGATACAGGGCCACTTTTATCTCATTTACAAGTAAAGGATTTTAGCGGTAGAGTACCAATCCTATGTTTTATATACAGACTTCTTGCATGAGGGAGCCGAACAGGGGCAGCTCCTCCATTAGGACGGAGGAGCGTTGCCCCCCATGCCCCCCAAAAGCAGCAGCTGCAAAACCTTAACAAGGAAACGATAATAAACAATGTTTATTATCGTGTCCTTGTAAAGGGGCGGGACCACTGGGGTGACAAGTGTGAAGGACAATGCTCAGTATGCCCCCTCAGAGGGCATGTGTGTTTGGCCGGCCATCTCAGGCCGGCCAAACACACATGCGCAGTAGGCTCTCTCCAGCCCAGCAAAACAGTTGCTGGGCTGGAGAGAGCCTGCACAGGCTCCCAGCCTGCCTGGGAGCGCCCCGATTTGGTGCATTTTAGCAGCCTCAATCAGTAAAGCATTGGCCTGCCTACAGTCACAAGAGTACCACCCTGGGAGGTTGACTGTCATTTGCCCCCTCTGCCCCACCTTAGTAAAAAGATGTTTCAGCGAACCAATAAGTACACAGTGATAGTTAACAGAATGTGTAGTACTTATGTAATTCTTTCCACAAAAAGGTCACACATTTGAAGCTGAAGTGCAGTGTTATCCTCTATTGCAGCCTATTTAATGTTCCTTCAGTTGTTACAGGTTTCAATCCTACTTATGGTGGTGTTATGTGCAGTACTTAGGTATGTAAATGGTCTACCAAAAAAGAAGGCACTCAACGCATCACAATTGCTTTCTCTTCTAAAAACAGCCTTCATCTCAATTAGATGAGGCCACGTTTTTTCCAGAAGGATGTAATCAATATTGCTGATGTACAAACCTCTCTTAAATGTTGGACGAGGAGGAAAGTCCAACTGAGTATGGCCATTTACATCTAAGGCCATGGTCCACTAAGATATTGACAATTTGAGCTGTGACTTTAGACTGCCTGATTACCAGATCAGCAGCATGCGCGGTAAATGCCCTGGAGACACATGTTTGATTCATCTGGTCTGTGGGAATACAACCTGCTGGTCAATCAATCAATCAACTTGGATTTGTAGGTGCACTAGTATTTTTGCATTATAATCTCCTGCCATTATTTTAAGATGGTTATTAGGTTCATCATGCCCTGCAATTGAACCGATTGAAGGTTTTCTGGGTCAGAGCGGATGCACGCATTTATAATACCAATATTTCTAACCCCAGTTGCAGCGTCCAGTAAATCTGTGCACTCTGACAGAATTTTCTTTGTTTTGGGAAGAGGTCCAACCTAAGCCAAATCATAAGACCAACCAATTTTCTCCCCGCTGGTGTTGGGGGTGCATTGGTTGCAAATGTGATATGCCCTGCACTAAATACCGGATCTAATGCCTATGTTTCCTGCAGCAGTATAATATGGTGTTGGTCAATAAAGGCACCCAATAAAGGCACCCCATTCGGGGTCCATTAACTTTGCTCTGACCCAAGCCACATTCCAAGACAAGAATTTATAGAGCCAATCTGACACAAATTTACCCCTACATGACCAACTTGTGGGAGGCTACTAAGTTGTGGCAGTGGGCGTGGCGATAATAAGGACTATGATGCTCAGTTGAGGTATGAAACAATGGTTCTCTCGTAGGGGATTTCCATGTATAGTCATAAGCACTGAATAGTTCTGCGTGCCTGCGGGGACCCCGGAGCACTTGTGTGAAGTATATTCTTAAGTGCAAATACCAACCCTTTGAAAAAAGGTTTGTCAAAAAACACTTAAGAATAACACTGTGCAGCCTATGTGAACAGCTACACAGGCCAAATTGTTAAAAGAAAAACAGTTATAGTGTAAATTCACGTTTAAACATTATTTATTTTATAAATATATTAACAAATACATTCTCATATTTTATTTACACCTCTCATGAGAATAAAACAATGCAGGGCAGTGTAGCCCATAGGCTGCCATTATACAGAATGAAAATAGAGCTGTGCCTTTAAGAAAGTAAAGTCTTCCTGTTTCCCATCATGCACAGCAAAAGGCAGTTGCCTCAGTTCTTTTTTCCGGCTCCTTCTGACAGGACCCTGAAGCATTGAGCTCTGCCTCACAAAGTTTTTTGTGACAGAAATTCATTTAAAATCTTTTTGAATTTCAATTTCACTCGACGTTTTTAACATTGAGTGATCATTTCCTACTAGTTTCTGTTAAATTCTGACAGAATTTTGAGGTTTTTCTAGTTTAGAAATGCCTTCACTTTTTGACAAATGTCCTTCTTGTGGCAGAAAGAAGGCTAAAACAGATCCACATAGGGTCTGCATAATTTGTCTTCCATCCAGCCACAAATCAGAGTCGTGTGACATCTGTAAAACCTTCTCCAGAAGAACTCTTCGTGATAGGGAGAAAATCCGACTTCAGGCGAGAGAGGACAGAAGAAAAGGTGGCCATTCCACCGCAGAGCGAGGAGAAGGTCAGGCTTCTACCAGGGCTCAATCTGTTTCCTCTATAACTCCTACCAGACCTGCTGAAAAACGGCACAGGTCTCCAACGACATCGAGGGCGTCGACGTCGAAACAGGGAACGGCGCCAACATGTTGGCCGTCGAGGAGTGGTTCGCCGGCGAGGAAAAGACATCGTTCGCCGTCGACAACCATTTCGCCGTCGAGACGACGTGGACACACGACGTCGAAAGGATCTGGGTCGCCGTCGACACGGCGAGGACGTTCCACATCGAGGATATCCGAGTCAGGCTCGCCGTCGACACGGCGAGGACGATCGACGTCGAGAGAGAGTACTCGCCGTCGGAGACGTTCGCCGTCACCACAACAACGTCGAGGGTCGTCGTCGAGGGGTTCTCCACGGCGAGAGGAATCGACGTCCAGAGGTCGCCGTCAACGCTCTTCGACATCGAGGAGTGTGTCGACGTCGAGACGACAATCAAAGAGGCCTAGAAGGGTTTATACAACATCGGAATCCTCGGCCTCACTTATCCTGCTTCCAGCATCTCCACAGCTCTCGCCTCGGCAGTCGCCGTTGCCGCAGACAACGGTAACACCTACGGCTCCTCTTCCGGCTCCTCCTTCAGAGCCTGTTCCGAGGACTCCAACGCGATCTGTCAGGCGTTCTGGACATTCTTCTAGACGTTCTTCTTCCTCTCGGCACCATCGTCATGAATCACGACAGAGATCTCAGCATTCACATCATAGACATTCTTCTTCGTCTACACGGGACTACTCTCCAACCCTATCGGACTCACCGTCCCCGAGAGTGTCCCCCATAGATGATGTGAATATATTCCAGGAGGTCTTGGTGCGAGGGGCAACCAAACTGAATATCCCGCTGGCGGTGCCGGCTCCATCAACGTCAGTAATCTTTGAGACCTTGCATCACAGGACATCTTCAAGACCTTTGCTTCCACTGGTTCCGGGTCTTATTGAACCGGCAATGGACATTTTTCTTACACCGGCCGCAACAAAGTCTGCTCCTTCCAGACTTATTAAAAAATACCGTCCACCAGAACAAGATCCTCTATTCTTGAGGTCGGACCCAGTACCGGACTCGGTGGTTATAGTGGCAGCAAAGAAATTGCATTCTACGTCTCCGTCTTCCTCTTCACCTCCAGATAAAGAGAGCAGAAAGATCAATGCTGCAGGAAGAAAAGTATGCTCTACTGCATCCATCACCATGAAAGCAGCCAGTGCCACTGCTCTATTAGGGAGATATGATCGAGCCCTCTGGGACTCTGTACTGCAGTTTGCGGAGCATCTTCCTAAGGACAAAAGGGAAGATTTCCTGGAGGTCGTGGGCGAGGGAGCTATGGTTTCTAACCAAGTTATAAGTGCTGCAGCGGATTCTTCGATACTATCCGCACATAACTATGCTCACGGAATAGCGCTCAGGAGACATGCATGGCTGCGACTTACATCGCTTAAACCTGAAGCACAGCAGAGAATACAAAATCTACCTTTCTCAGGCTCCACTTTGTTCGGCTCTCATGCCGATGACGAGATGGCCAGAATGAAGTCGGAGCTGGATACCCTGAAAGCAGTAGGCATGGAACGACCGAAAGAACAGCGAAAGGTATTCCGCCCATATCAACGAAGACTGTTCACCCACAGGTATCAGACTCCACATTGGATGTCTTCACGTCCCCAGCAACAGCAACAGCAGCAGCATCATAGGGGTTTCTCCACACAACGAAGGTCGACAAGGGGTCGTTCAACACCTCAAACTCAGGCAACTCAACAGGCTCCCGCGTCGAAGCCCTGAATCTTCGCTTCCCCCTCCTCCGTTATCCACTCCGGTAGGGGGAAGTATCTCAAATCATCTGGACGAGTGGCTACGCATCACAACAGACACCTGGGTATTGAATATTGTGAGACATGGTTACGTTCTCAGATTCACCAGTCCTCCACCATCAGTTCCACCCAAAACAACCAGCCGACACCTCGAAGCTCTTCAGTTAGAAGTCACCATTCTATTACAAAAAAGAGCCATAGAACCCGTCCTGATCAGCCAACAAGGGAAGGGAATTTATTCGAGGTATTTCCTTGTGCCCAAAAAAGACAAGCAAGAGTTTCGTCCCATTTTAGATCTAAGGACAGCAAACAAGTGGATTCGCAAAGAGAAATTCAGGATGCTATCCTTGCACCAAATTTACCCACATCTTCGTCAGGGCGACTGGCTCTGTGCAATAGACCTTTGCGACGCTTACTTTCATATTCCGGTGACCAAGAAACATCGAAAATTCCTAAGGTTCACCGTCGGAAAACGTCATTACCAATTTGCGGTTCTGCCCTTCGGCCTCAAATCAGCGGTGAGGACTTTTTCCAAATGCATGGCGGTGGTAGCCGCCCACTTGAGGAAACATCGAATATTTGTCTACCCCTATCTAGACGATTGGCTCATAAAGGCCTCCAGTTATCTAGAGGCACAACAACATTTCAAATGGACTCTACAGCTGTTGCAGAGGCTAAGTCTTCAAGTAAATCTCCTGAAATCCACAGCAACACCTGTTCAGAGGTTGCATTACTTAGGGGCCATTATAGATACCAATCTAGGAAAGGTGTTTCCTTCGGAGGAACGACGATTATCGATTCTCCAAAAGTGCAAACAACTGCAAGAGACTCCACAGACCACTGCAAGAGTAATAGCTTCTCTACTGGGCTCGATGGCGTCTTGTATCCATCTCGTTCCCAATGCTCGCCTCCATATGAGACCATTACAGGAAAACCTGGAGGATCAATGGAGCCAACTAATGAACGAATGGGAGAGCAAAGTCCTCCTTTCTCCCCACGCCCTACAGTCCCTCAAGTGGTGGTGTCTACCCGACAATCTCTTGGTGGGGATTCCGTTCCAACATCGGCCTCCAGCTCAAACCATCGTAACAGATGCGTCACTGCTCGGATGGGGAGCGCACATGGAACATCTTCGAGTCCAAGGCAAGTGGTCACAGAAAGAGAGTCTCTATCATATCAACCTGCTGGAACTTCGCGCAGTCCACCTTGCGCTCAAAGCTTTCCTTCCCTCTCTGATAGCGGAAACTCTCCTTCTCCAGACGTACAACGTGGCCACCATGTACTACGTAAACAAACGAGGAGGCACCAGGTCCAGGATTTTATCCAGAGAGGCTCAGACAATCTGGCATTGGCTTCTAGCCAGGAACATGTCGCTAGTAGCAACTCACCTGCCGGGCATCCAGAATGTTCAAGCGGATGCTCTCAGCCGCGTAATGGACGAGAACCACGAGTGGGTTCTACACGACGACGTCGTTCATTCCATTTTCGCACTATGGGATACCCCCTCTATAGATCTATTCGCAACCCCAGAAAACAAAAAATGCCAAAACTTTGCCTCCAGATATTACCATCCAGGGACACTGGGGAATGCCCTGTGGATAAGCTGGTCAGGAGCATTTCTTTACGCCTTTCCGCCGCTTCCCCTGATTCCGGCGGTCCTCCAGAAGTTATCCAATGCTCAGTCCAAAATGATCCTGATTGCTCCGGAATGGCCACGCCAATGGTGGTTCCCAGACCTTCTTCACCGCTACCTCAAACCACACATCAGGCTCCCTTATCGTCAGGACCTGCTCACGAAGTTCAGAGGGCAGATGTCCCATCCCAACCTCTCATCGTTGAGTTTGGCAGCATGGCTCCTGAGCTAGTGCAATATGGACACTTGAACTTACCTCAGGATTGTATGGAAATCCTGGAAGAAGCAAAGCGCCCTTCCACACGATCCACTTATGCAAGCAAGTGGAAGAGATTCTGCGTGTGGTGCTTAGGCAACAACATTGACCCGATATCCTGCGGAGAGGAGTCTATTCTGCCATACTTGTTAAGTTTGGCAAAATCGGGCTTACAATTGTCATCAATAAAGGTACATTTGGCGGCTCTAACAGCATACAGAAAGAGCCCCTCACAAACTTCCTTTTTTCGAATCCCAGTTATTAAGGACTTCCTGGAGGGTTTAAAAAAGGTTTTTCCTCCCATTAGAAGACCATCTCCTCCATGGGAACTGAATGTTGTCTTATCGCGTCTGATGCTACCTCCATTCGAGCCAATACATAAGGCATCACTTCAGCATCTC